>NC_056663.1:50256293-51498793 GCF_018350195.1 Panthera tigris | reverse complement strand
AGTCTTCCTTCCTAGGGCACTGGGCACCCCCCTAACCACCCCGCCACACAGCAGTCTCCAGCCGGGCCCCTGGGACCTGCAGATCCTTCCTTGATCCCGCCTGGCCTGGGAGAGTCCCCATGGCCGGCTCATTGTCCCACTCCTGCCACTTTTCCTCTGCCGCATTGTTCCCGTTATCAGCATCCTACACGCTGCAGCGGCTGCACAGGAAAGCGTGGCTGCCGCTGAGGCCGCTGCTGAGGCCGGCTGACAAGGCCCAGGTGTCCTGTTGGCGGGGGCTGCCAGAGTCCTGGCCGGCTGGAGAACATGGCACGTGCTGTGCTCTCTATGGGTATCTTGGTTCTCTGTGCTTGAGGTAGGGGGCAGGAGACCCTGGGCCCAGCTGTGATGTCAGGAGGTTCATGCAGTCTCTCTACCTCTTTCCATCAGTATCAATGTCCTGCGTCTGTCAGAACCTGTTTGTTCTCTCCTGTGTCTCTGTTTCCTACTCTGTTAAGCACAGGCCTGCCTGTTCTATTAACAGGATCAAATGAGGCCCAGGAAATGGAAGTGTGAAGGGCACACCTTGCCCACAGTACCTGGGCCCTTTCTGAAGTGAGGGGTTTAGATTAGAGCAGGACCAATAAAGCAGCTCCTATCTAGAGTTTTGGGGGAGATGGGGCTGGGGGAAAGGAGAAAAAACTCCTACTTTTGGTCTGCACCAGTGTAGAATATTCTAGGAATCTCAGGAGAGCTGGGTGGTACAAATTTAGCAAGTAAAAACATAGGACACCCAATTCAATTTGAATTTCAGATAAAAAAATGATTTGTAAAATTTAAGTATGTCCCATGCAATATTTGGGACATAACTATACTAAACAAATTATTTAAAAAAATTTTTTTTAACGTTTATTCATTTTTTTGAAAGAGAGAGACAGAGTGGGGGAGGGGCAGAGAGAGAGGGAGATACAGAATCTGAAGCAGGCTCCAGGCTCTGAGCTGTCAGCACAGAGCCTGATGCTCGGCTTGAACCCACGAACTGTGAGATCATGACCTAAGCTGAAGTCGGACACTTAACTGACTGAGCCACCCAGGTGCCCCAAACTATTCTTTTTTTAAATCTGAAATTCAAATTGAATTGGATGTCCTGTATTTTATCTAGCGATGCTACTTAAGACCCCCAGTGTGGGGTCTAGAATGCTGTAGGGCATTCTTTGGAAAGTTTAGACAGGATTGGGAAGATGGGGGAGGGTTTTCCCATATCTGTCTCATTCCCTAAATTTTCTCTGGAGCACCTTTTCCAGAGGTGACCTGTAGCCTGCAGGTGGATCTCCAGGACAGAAGATCTTCCAAGTCTATGGCCCCTAGAACAGCCCCGGCCAGATGTTCAGGCCCAGGACTCTGTGCAACCTCCTCAGGTGGGGGCACCTCATCAGGGGGTGTGGGTGCATAAGAGGAAGTCTGCAGAACTGGCCCAGTAATGGAGATGGACCAAGGGAAGACCCCTAGCTGGTGAGCCAACTTTGTTCCCACCTGCAGGATGTCCCGCCCTCTGCTGGCAAATGCAGATATGACAGGATTTTTCCTTCAGAGTTGGTCTCTGGGAGAATTACCAGGTAAGCCAAATTTACAGCTTATCTTCAGTTCTTTATCTGCTCTGGGAGAATCTGAATTGTGGCTTTCCTGTGAAGAAAAATTCACCCTTGTGAATCTTGATTGTTGAAAAAATCTCGATGGTTGAAGAAAATTTTTCCCACTCTAGCCAAGAAGGAACTTGGAGAAAACAAACTAAAGTTTCACTAATTTTGTCTCCCATAAGGAGTGAACTTGGAAAATTCTAGAAACAAAAAAGTATGCAACATTCTGCGAAGTAATGTCTCTCAGTGTCATTAACAGCGGTGAGAACAGGAGTATGGGATGACCACACTGAAGGGGCTTGTATCTCCTCTTGACCTAGCTCACCAGGGCAGGATGCCATTATCACATTCACTGTACCACGAACTCAGTTCTAAAGTCACTGGCTTGTGGAGTTCACAATTTTCTGTTCCCTTCTATTGACATGGATAATTAGATGCTTCCTGTGATACTTCTTCTGTTTTAGCTCAAGATACTTCCGAGAGACCAGAAATCTCAGGACAAAATTTCCTATGCTGTACTCAACAGGCCAGTAACACAATTCCTACAGATAACAGCCAGTGGAGTATACTAAGAGGGGTCTATTAACGCCAGCCAATGAATAGTTTTACTTCATGTATGGAATGCAAGAAATAGTACTTTTTCACCATCAAGGTATTTATAATCTGGGAGCGCCTGCATGGCTCAGTCAGTTAAGCATCTGACTTCGGCTCAGGTCATGATTTCACAGTTCGTGAGTTTGAGCCCCACATCGGGTTCTGTGCTGACAGCTCAGAGCCTGGAGCCTGCTTTGGATTCTGTGTCTCCCTCTCTCTCTGCACCCCCACCCCCACCCCCGCTCACTCTCTGTCTCTGTCTCTTTCAAAAATAAATAAACATTAAAAACTTCACTCATATGAGGACTTTAAGATACAATACAGATAAACATAAGCAAAAATATAAAAACAGGAAGGGAGACAAAACATAAAAGACTCTTAAATACGGTATACCATAACAGAGAGTTACTGGAGGGGTTATGGGAGGGGGGATGGGCTAAATGGGTAAGGGGTATTAAGGAATCTACTCCTTAAATCATTGTTGCACTATATGCTAACTAACTTGGATGTAAATTAAAAATAAATAAATAAATAATAAAAGTGTGAAAAAATTTTAAAAAAATATTTATAATCTGAGTGGAAAATGACATAGTTATTAAGTGTGAGCTAATACAGCTGCAAGAATTTGCTATCTATAACCAAAGCAGCAGCAGGTTTTTTAGGGGACTCTACAATTTGGAAGCCTCTTAAAGAAATAGAATACAAGATTGTGAATGCATATCTAAGCTCAAAAGTGAATATTTATTTGGAATGAATAAATGAATCACAAAAAATTATCTATTTTTTTTTAAAAGATAGACTTTATTTTTTAGAGCAAGTTTATATTTACAGTAAAATAAAGCAAAAGGTACAGAGATTTCCAATGGACCCCTTGCCCACTAACATGCACAGCCTCCCCCACTATCAACATCCCCTTTAGAGAGGTACATTGTTACAATCAATGAACCTGCAACGACACCTTATAATCACCCAAAGTCCATAGTTTATATTAGGGTTCACTCCTCGTATTGTACATTCTGTGGATTTAGAAAAATGTATAGTGGCATGCATTTCCTCTTACAGAACCATATGGAGTGGTTTAACTGCCCTAAAAATCCTCTGTGCTTCACCTATTCAACCCTCCTTATTCCTTAACCCCCAGTAATCACAGATCTTTTTATGTTCTCCATAGTTTTGTCCAAATAGCATATTTCTAAAAGAAAAAAAAACTCAACAAGTATCACAAAACCAGAAAAATAATCCATACAAGCTTCTGGCTTTGTGTACTTCAAATCTTGGGTCTCTTCTGCTTGGTACATACTTTCAGTGCTGGGAGCCCTGAGACATGTGCTCACTGAAGCAAGACTTTGGGCCTTGCACCTTCACCTCATGGCACTGTTGGGTCCCTTGGGTGTTGCCTGGAAGCCATTTCTATACCTGGATGGTTAGCAATGATTAACTACACAGAAGTGACTGACGTATGTATATACGTGGCAAGTATGACAGAGGAGAAGGCAGAGTGGAAAAAATAATAGTCTTAACCAATTTGTGATTAATATGTCTCACGTTTGCAAATTCCACAAAGGACATGGCTGTAGTAAGGCACTTTGACTAGAATGGGGGGCCCCAAGGCTTAACCTTATACATACCAAGGCCAAATCTCAACACAAGTAAAGTTAATGTTATCCACAGAAATATGGCTAATATTTAGAGAATAACACTGTGGATGTCTGGTTATTTCCAGTGTTCCGAATGTCTTGGGGGCATTTTTTTTTTTTCCAAGAAGCATAGTCCTGTAAGAGTGATTCTGGTTTTTATGTGTGTTTTACAGAAACCAGGCTTCTGACATGTAAGCCCAGTAAATAAGCAAATGCTCTTTATTTACTGTTTACAAGATCTAGCTTTATCCCAAACTCTCAGACAATGTTAGATTTAATCTGCCCATGTTCAGATTAGGCCCACTTTGCACTGCCCAACCCTACCCTGTGTCCCACCCCAAGGATGTTAACATGGTACTGAATGCTAGCTAAATGAGAATAATAGAGGGAAGGCATCTTGGGGAAGTAATTTGATCTGTGGCAATATGAACACAAGGTTCAAAGTCAGTGGAACAGAACAAAAGGAAATGTAACACAATGGGTGCAGGCAGACAAGGAGAATTGCTACCACAGGACTGAGCTCCTGAGTAAGACAAGGGAGCACTTTGTGAACTTACGACCTTCTCATCTGTTGGGCTGGTTTGTACATGGTTTGGAGGAGACAAGAGAACCAGTTAGATGACCAGATGACCATGCTTAAGGCATCAGAATTCGAAGTTTGTCTTGTAGGACAAGTTCATGCTTGGATTTTAGGTAAACAACGCCCTCTACTGCTAAAAAGCTCTCATGACAGCTCTCTGGGTGATGGCTTTCCCCAGGAGGCTCTGTCTACAGGAACCCCCAAAGAGGAGTGGAACAAGGTGGAAATAGTGTTAGATCCATGGGACACCAAGAGCCTTCAACTAAAAGAGAGGTTTCTGATTAAGATCTAGATTCAGGCATCCAATGGAGGTTAGATTATGGGGCCCTTAGAATTCTATCAGCACCCAGATACAAGAATATTCACATTTTCCCATTTGTTTGAAAGAGTAGACACACACACACACACACACACACACACACACACAAGCAAACACTTTTTCTACCTCTTTGGATCAGATGGATTGGTTAGTGTTTATAGCTATCTCACCAGATCAGTTCTTTGCAAGCAGAACAGAAGGCTTTGGAAATTCAGAACTTATTCTAAGAGTCAAGAGTTTAAAGCACTTCTCTCCTCCCCCTCCCTGCCCAACCCCCCACCCCTCCCCACTGGAGGCCTCTGCCACTGGGGCCTCCAATTTTATTTAAGAGTGGTTAGGAGCGCCTGGGTGTCTCAGTTGGTTGGGCGTCCGACTTCAGCTCAGGTCATGATCTCACAGTTTGTGGGTTCGAGCCCCACATTGCGCTCACTGCTGTCAGCCTGTCAGCACAGAGCCTGGAGCCTACTTCAGATTCTGTGTCTCCCTCTCTCTGCCCCTCCTCTACTCACACTTTGTCTCTCTCTGTCTCTCAAAAATGAATATATGTTAAAAAAATTTTTTTTAAAAGTTGCTAAAACCATTGACTCCCATGCTTTATGTAACTTGAAATATCTCCCCAGGAAACTTGAGTTTTCTTCTCCTTTTGTCTTCTCTTTCTCCTCGCCAGCCCCTCCTCCTCCTTTTCCTCTTTCTCCTTCTCCTTCTCTTGCATTTTCTTCTAAAGACATTTGGAAGCTACAATATATGTAGTGATTTAAAGTAACCCAGGCTCAGGGAGCCTAGGTGGCTCAGTCGGTTAAGCATCTGACTTAAGCTCAGGTCAGTCATCTAAGCTGACTTAGGCTCACAGTTCGTGAGTTCGAGCCCACATTGGGCTCTGTGCTGACAGCTTGGAGCCTGGAGCCTGCTTCAGATTCTCTCTCTCTCTCTCTCTCTCTCTCTCTCTCTGTCTCTCTCAAGAATAAATAAACATTAAAAAATTAAAAAAGAAATAAAGTAACCCAGGCCCAATCATTTGAGACAAAGCCCTGTGTCCACATTCTCTTGGTGCCTTGGCTTTCTGGGTTGTGTGGCTGCCATCCCTTCCCACCTGGGTTTTTGAGGGGAATGATCACTCTCTCTGTTGCCCCTCACTGTGGACTGGGGAACAGGGCATCCTCCCCTGATACTGTGTCATTAACTAGTCACTTGACCTCAAGTATTTGACTTCCTTGACCTCACTCTTCTCTACTATAAAGTGAAGAAGTGGATTGAACTAGGTGATGTCTGCATTATCTGCCAGCTTCCTCTGAGACCCAGCAATCTCACTTCATTTTACCTCAAGCTTCTGCCTGGCTCATTATGGGTAAACCAGTTGCACTCTACTGATGAGCAGAGAAAGGGTCCTGGCAGTGTTTGACTGCAGGTAGCCTCTGTAATCTGTGATACTTACTACTCTCTTTACAGTTTGCATACTCACTTAACCATTATGGATGATTTGACAAGCTTTTTCACTAGCTTCACTGGTTACATCAAGTAAAATGCTAAAATAATCTGTATTTATGGGATCTACAAGGTTTAAAAGTACCCTAAGGGATCTAGGCTTATTTTCTACCTAGAACTGCATCCCAAAGAACTGTAAGCTCATAAAGGTCCTTAAAACGTCAAGTTGGCAGGCTTACCCCACCAGGTAGCAGGCTGAGGACTGTGTTCTCAGGGAGTGTCCAGCCAAGCTCTATACACCTGATTCTCTGATGTGTCAAGTCTCTGTTCTGAAGGAGGCAGCTCTCCATGGAAATCTAGATTCTTCCAACTGTGCTCCACCTGATTTCTTCTCTAAGCTCCTTGATAGGTGAGATGAGAGGAGGGAACCTGGTCAAATAAAAAATGAATTCATTATATTTAACCAGATGCCCAGAGTGGAGTTGTTGAAAACTCTCATGGGCATGGGAACCATCTCAGAAAATAATAAATAATAGTGACACACAGCAACAAGGACCAAATGTCTCCCTTTTGACCTTCTATTTCCTCCATAGGGGTCTTGGTGCCTGGGTTCAACGCAGACTTGAGTGTTTTGTTCTGCTGGTTGTGTCTTGATATGACAACACAAACACCAACTTCCTTCTGGGTACAAGGCAACCTGAGGAGAAGCAGGAGAAACTCTGCAGGAACAGGTCCTGCCTGTGTTCCCCACACCCTCAACTTTAGTTGAGCTGGGGAATCTTTAGTTGCGCTGGGGAATCTTCACACCCTAATCTGTGCTGAGGCTCAGGTGGAAAGTGAAAAGCCAGGCTGAATACTGAATATCCTGTGCATGCGTACACACACACACACACACACACACAGCACTCTGACTGTAAATACAGGATTCAGCCTATAAAAGAAACAATAAGCTAGATTCAATGAGGTTTCCCCAGCAAATGGAGTGTTTAGGGTTTTGCTGGGATTCTATTGTGTAGACTGGAGTCTCTTAACACAGTAAGACAGCAAGCAGCTTCCTGTTATGGAAACAGCCAAACCCTAACATTCAGAAAGTCAATCTATACAGCAACTGGATAAACAACCAAGATAATGATCAGCCATAATGGGCACAATAGCCAAAATGGGATTACTTGGAGAAAAGGGGCTGGCGCAGACCCAAGCAATGCAGATGAATACAAGCCATCTCCTGCTTAACAATCCCCATTCATTGTGCCCTGGGCTTGTGCACACCGCCCTGCACATGGTGGCTGGGAGTGTGCAGGTACAGATCTCAATGTTATTTTTAGGTGGCTTGCTGGGAGCTGTGTGTCTGGTTCCCTGGGTGACCTTCCGGAGGCCTGGGGCACTGTGCTAGGACAGGTGTCCTGTCTTTGCCAGCACTAAGATTGGTGTCACACTCCAGGTCTTACCACTCATAAAAGTAAGCTCATCCAAGCCAGTCCTGGAATTCTGGAAATTTTTACAGTTTCCCCATCTATAAAAGGCCATCCTAATAATGAATTCTGACTACTCTGCTCTGTTTCCTCTGAGGGCTACATTGATGGCAGTGCTTTTAGATTACAGAAGAAGTAGCAGAAATGGCTTTGTTTTATAAAGTATCTGAGCACTGGGCAATTGCAAAACTGTTTGCAGTGAGACTTATCTTCTGCCCTCCAAACTGCTCTATCAGCACAGGCATCCTGGCCTTCTATCAATCCTTACTCAACACATGCCCATATTAACCTGCCCTGGTCATGATACAATTAGGTATCACCCTCCAACTAGGTAGGCTGGGTGATCATGACCCCATGTGTTCTGACATGGAGGACCTTGGAAGGTCTTCCTGACTCCGAAATCTTTCACTTATCACCCGGTTTCTATCTGAAAGGAAGTGTCCATCATTTGTTTAAGTTCGTTGGGTTAATCTAAAATTTGGGGTGCATTGTGAATGGGGACATTGTGTCAGAAGAGCCCATGTCAGTGAGGACATATCCTGAGAAGGAAATCTAGGGCCACTGGAGTATCCCATGGCTTTCTCTGTGCCTGAATTTCTTTATCTGGGAAGAGAGGGCAGGAAAGACAGGCCCCGGGAGGTTGGAGGGTGGTATGAAGTACTGTCAGGGCCTGGATGAGACATTCTAGTGTCAGAAGGTACAAAGAAGGCTAACTTTTGACGATGCGGACTTTTGGAAATGTCAGTGGGACAGAGGGGAGGATAAAAAGTGATCAATAAACTCCAAGATCTAAGAGCAAAGGCATTGCAATACATTTACAGTTTTGAAGGACAGGAATTTACTTTTCAGAGATGGCGAAGATCTTAGAGATCATTCCAAGACAAAAACATAGCTCAGAGGGAGGGTGTGACTCACCCAGGCTGCAGAAAAGTTGAAATGCAGGAATGAGAAGCTCAACTTCCTAAGTCTATCCTTCCCACCACACCTCACTGCCTCATCCCATAGAGACCACCATGGTAGTAGATGCCCTGTGATCCACAGGGCTTTTCAAGAGCCGGGAAGGCCTGACCGAGGGTCCTCCTGCTCAGGAATCTTGCATTCACCTGGTACTATCTGCCTCTAAGTGGGAAGGAGGGGAGCCAGTCTCCCTGGGCACTCTCTCCAATCCCTAAGAGCAAGACCTGACCAGGGTAGAGAAGCCTCTGACCTACTACTGCACATCATTCCAGGCAGCTCTGCCTTCCCTACACCCAGGGAGAGTGGGAAGATGACAGCCAAGGCCAATGGATGACCACTTTGAGCAAGAGAATCTTCAGGCCAAGTAAATCAATTCTAGAACCCAACAAGCAAACATTTCCCACTTATATAGCACTTCACGTCTACATCCCATTCAACTGCGACAACTTCCCTGTGCATAAAGTATCCCATTATTCCATTTACAAATGAGAAAAGTGAATGCCCACAGGCTAAGTAACTTCCCTACAATCAAGGACCCAGTGGTGAGTCCTGTACTCAGGATCCTTTCAGGCCCTTTGACTCTAAGCCCAGTGCTTGTTCCACCAAATCTCCCTGGACCTGAATCCACAAAACTTCTGCTTAAACACAACATAGTATTCAATGATGCAGGAATGAGCATTTATTTGTTTGCTTATGTTCATTACAATTGGTAACTTTTGAACCTATATTAGATACCATTGCTCAACTTCTGTGGGTTCAGACTGAAATCTGTGGTCCTAATAATTTAAAGTCCTTAAGAGTCCTAAAATAAAAATCTGTGCTGTTTCCATTCCCAAACAAGGTGAATTGACATGACCCACTATAGTCCACTTTTCTCCATGGTGGAGAAGCCAGCTACCTTCAACTATATAGAATAATAAAGATGTTGTCCCTGAGCAAGGGACCAGAGGAAAAAGAAGCACTTCTGTCCATGCCTCCCTCCCATCCAAGCAGGTCATTTGCTGGACCCTAGCTTCTGATCTTTTATTAGCCACAATCAGCTCTGTGACTTGGAAGACAGAGCAAGTAGCTTCTGCTGTAGAACTGGGTGTCACAGTCCTATTCTTTCTTTGTAGGGTTCCTGGATGGGACAGGGCCTGGACACCACATGTGTGTGCTGCTCCTTGATTTTGCTAATCAGAGACATCAGATTCCAGTTTTACAACTGGCCTATGTTTTCTTCTGTGTTGTTCATATCAAGCGTTTAAATCCAGTGCCTCCTATGGCAACCACCTAGGTGTGTTTATGTGCTTCTCATAACAGCCCTGAGAGGGCAATGTTGTTATTATGTAGAGCAGCAAGTTAAAGCTCATAAAGACTTCACTTTGCACGCTAATTCCATAGCTAATCAATGGCTGGAACAGAAGCTGAACTCCGAATTGTTGGACTCTAGGTTTGGTGCTCTTTCTAGCACAACATGTGGCCTGATTCCATGGTTTTTGGCCCATCCTGGTATTGGCCCAAGGAAGCTCTCAGTCCTTCCAGCTCAGCCAGACCTCTGGCCTGGCCTTCTTCTTCTCTCATGAGCTTTGGTACCCACCTTTCAGAATGGCCAAATCGCATATATCCACCTGGACTAGAGACTCCACTCACTCACTCCTCGTAGTCACTCTTTGCATATTCTCAGGGGTACAACTTTTGGTGACTTCATATCCCTTCCTCTACTTTTCTGGGCATCATCCACATGGTAGGAGTAATGAGAACAAAATCCCAGTTAGCAAGCATGTGTCCAAACTACACATACTTGTAGAGAGACATGAAAGAACATGAGACAAGCCTGGGGTCCTTACTCATTCTGCCAAGAATGGATCCCCCATTGCAGGTGCTACAAGTGGGATCTCCATATTCCCAGAAACCAGTAGCATGAGCTCACTTCTAACACAGGCCAAGAGATGCAGTGCAAGTGGCCTCATTGTCCTGCAAAGCTTCCGTGGTTCCTCTTTGCCTACAGAGTAAAGTCCCGCCTGCCTGATAGTCAAGGCCTTCATGATTTGGCTCCCCTGTGCCCTGTGACACAGAGTTGTTGTCCCCCTCCCTCTGTCTCCCCCACTCATCTGCATCTGTCCCATCATGGGCTCTCCCCTCCCCTCCATTTCTCCAAATCTTACCTGTCCTTCCAGGCACATTTCAAATGATGGCTTCTTTGCAAAGCCTTTCCTAATGATCCTATTTTGAAAAAGAGGAAATAGGAGATCAGTAGAATTAAATTAATTGCCCAAGTTTACACAACCAGTGAGTGGTGAAATACAGATTTCAAGCCAGGCCTGTCAGACTCCAAAATCAAGGATCTTTCTACTGAATCCTATCTTCCTGGGAGGAACACATGGGATAACATACTTAATGCACTGCCAAGAATGAGGTGCCAAAGCTTTACAGGTTCTGCTGGAAGTCAGGAAGCACAAGATGCAAATAAGGTCAAGCCCAGGTTGGGTGTTAAGGCAGTCCGTTTGTTAGAGACCACAATATTGATGACATTAGCTGCCATTTATTGAGACACAACTATGTATGGTACACTCTGCTAACTTTAAATATGGCACTTCATTTAATCCTCACCACCCCCCTAAGTTAGGTATTATTATTCCACTTTCTTAAGGAGATGGTGTTTAGAAAACCCACCTAAGCTAGGCATTTTTCCCACTAGTTTTTATAACAACTGTGTGAAGTGTGTTTACTTCTGTGTTACAGTTGGCATAATTGGAGCTCAAAGAGTTCCAGCCACTGGCCATTGAACATGGCAGAGCTGGGTTAAAGCCCAGGTCTGATAACTGTCCCACTGGGGAACTGGGGCAGTTCAGCCCCCGTGGATGGAGGATGAGATGGAAACCCTCCAGGCAGGAGCTCTGACTGGATGCTTATCAGTAACTATGACCTTCGTATGGCTTGAATGTGGTTCCCACTGTTTAGTGGAGTAGAGGAAGGATGCAAAAGGTGAGGACAGGTGCAGTGCCCATTTAGAGAACAGAGAATTCTGGGGAAAGATCTCATGTGGAGCAGTAGGTAAAGATGAGTTTGTGTGGGCCCAGGGACGGAGGCTCTGGTGCTTGGAGATATGGAGTAGGCTGGAGGAGGCTGGTGGAGAAGGGAACATTCCCTCAGCTGGGAAATTTCACCAAGTGTGCACTCAGGCTTGGCATGTAAAAGTTAGGGCCTTGACTGGACACCAGCAGCCGATCTCTAGCCTCTACTTCTTGGGAAGCAAAGGAAAAGACTCCTGGAGAAAGGGAGTCTTCTCTCTACACCTTTCTTAGAGCAGGTGTTAACTGCCTAGGGCCTGCAAGAAAGTGGGAACTTTGTTGTCAAGGAAACAGGCTCAGGCTGGGATCCCCTGCATAAGGAGCCTACTAGACAAGAGGGGCACCAATAAAGGATGAAGATAATTTGGTTCAATTCCACACACACAATTCCACACTGAGCCTGTTCTGGAAACCATGGTGGTTGAGGAATGATAGAGACTCGGAACCTGCCCTAGGGTGCTAACTCTCAGGAAGGGTCAGTAAGTCAACCACAGCTGGGCTCAGTTGAATAACATCTATCTGATACCACATATGTGTGGTAACCTCAAAAAATATTTACTGAACTAGACTCCTAAGTAGAGGGAAAAACATGGCGGTGCTCCCCCAACTAAAATGTATGGCATCAGTGGTATATATCAAGCCTTAAAGGTATTGCAACCTCCTTGACTCTTCTGGACTTGAGAGCTGAGAAAGCCTCTAGACATCTGACTTGGGCTTGTGACTGCTTTCAGGGACAATGAAACAATTCATATGATGTATGAGACTGTTAACCAACTAGAAATTTCTAAGACCTAGGGTGGGTTCTCACCTCTTTTATTAGCTGTGTGTCATGAGCAAGTAATTTAACCTCCCTGGACCTCCATTTCCTTTAACTATAATTTGGGGATAATGCTAATGATAACAAGGGTTTATTTCTTTGTTCACTAACTCATTTACTGAGTACCAACTGGTACCCTTCTGGGCTCTGAAAACACAGCAGCAGATGTGACAACCAAGGGACTACTCTCAAGGAACTTTCTGTCTCATGAGAAAAAGCAGAAAGTGAAACAGTGAAGATATAATACACAAGATCCTTTCAGGTGGTGATAACTTGATAACTGTTATGGAGAATATGAACAAGGTAGAGAAAAAAAGAGAGAGGAATGAAGGGGTCTGTCTCTACTGACTCTATCCTCTGCCTTGGCAGGAGCCAGGAGAGCACTCTTCCATAACTGTACCATTATTTGCCTCCTCATGTCCCCCCACCAAATTCATATGCTAACATTCTAACCTCCAATGGGATGCTATTAGAAGTGGGGCCTTAGGGCACCCGGGTGGCTTAGTCAGTTAAGTGTCTGACTTCAGCTCAGGTCATGATCTCATGGTCTGTGAGTTCGAGTCCCACGTCGGGCTCTATGCTGACAGCTCAGAGCCTGGAGCCTGCTTCAGATTTTGTGTCTCCCTCTCTCTCTGCTCCTTCCCCGCTCATAGCTCTGTCTTTATCTCTCAAAAAATAAGTAAAAACAAAAAAAAGTTAAAAGAAAAAAAGAAATGGGGCCTTTAGGAGGTGATGAAGTCATGAGAGTGGAGTCCTCATGATAGGATTTGTGCCCTTATAAGAAGAGACACAAGAGAGCTGGCTTCCTCTCTCTGTTCTCCACCATGTGAGCACACAGTAAGAAGAGGCCATCTGAAAACCAGGAAGCAGTCTCTCACCAGACATGAGATCTGCCGACACCTTGATCTTGGACTTTACAGCTTCCATATTGGTGAGAAATAAATTTTAGTGTTTAAGCCACTAAATCTGTAGTAATTTGTTATAGCAGCCTGAAATGACTGAAACTTTGCATTTCTTCTGTTTGCCTGCTGCCCCCTGCCCCAAAGGCATGTAATTGGTGGTCTTGCTGGTGGTCATATTCTTGCCCTCCTTCCAAGGGGATTCCATAGCTGGATTTTTAGCCCTGGGCATGGTTGCTATGTTGCTGGTTCAGCCACCTCCCAGACCTGGCAGCAACTGTGAGCCAAGTCAGAGACCAGGTGCAAAACTTTAAAATCTGCATGAACCCATGGCAATCCTAACCCTCCAGTTTCCCCCACCTCCATTCCTGCACCCTTCCAAGAAGCATGAGCATCATAAATAAATCCATGACCAACATAGCTAGGCCCAAAGTAGGGTGGTAAGTTCTAGGCCAAGGGGAGCCTGGAGGGGTGAAAGTTTCTGCATGTGAGGATTTCTGGAAAGTGAGAGTCTGAGCTCAGTTTGGAAATTGCAAAACTGCAAGTGATATGGTTTAGTAGTAGGTTCAGAGAGGGGGTGCCCTGGAAGTAGGAGGGAGAGCTGGGGCCAGCAGGGACGTGGGGGTGGGAAAAGACAGGCAGTGGCTGCTGCGTTTGCTGTTTCACACCTGAGTCTTGACCTGAAAGGTGGCTGGGATTTGGATGGCTAGAGCAAATGGAAAAAAACCTCCACTCAGAGAAGCACCTGCTTCCTGCTCTCAATTTTCTCTTCTTCCAGGTAAAGTTATGGATTCCTAGCAGCCTCCATTGGGTGGGCTTCTGGAAGGTGCTAGTGGGTCCCAAAGGGCATGGGAGCCATTGTAGAATTGTTCAATAATACAACAGGGGATTTACAAAAGAGCATCTAATTTAATTCCCTCATTTTGTAGATAAGGACACTGAAGGTCAGAGGGGAAGGTGCTTACCTAAGATCACACAGCTAGCAGGTGAATGCCTTGTAATTTAATGTAGATTTCTGGATTCTAGCCTGGTGATCATTTTACTACCCACACCTCTCATCCGCTCTGTGCCTGGCAGTCCTGTGCCCAGCATGTGTGTACAGACTAAAGGATGGATATCACCATTTTTCAAGGTCCAGCTGAAGATGTGGGTCCACTTGGCTTCCCTAGGAGTTGGAGCAGGACCAGGGTTCTCATGTCTGCTGTAAGAAAAACTAAAGTCATCTAGTCCCAGGGGTGTTTCCCCAGTGTGGACAGCAATATTCAGCCCACTCAGCATCTTCTGGGTGATGCCATTGTGGCAGACAGTGCTTTGCAGACCTGGCTTTCTCAGCTGAGAAAACAAGATTTTCTCTGCCACTTACTAGTTACAAGATCTCTGACATTGATGAGCCTCAATGCTCTTACTTGTATTATAATATACACCCTTCTTGCATCATTTAGTTACTAGACCCAAAAATGCAAACTGGGATACAAAACGTATATAGTTGACTATTTAGTCTGAAGCTGTTTATCTATGTACCATCAACATCACCACTATCACCATCATCTTGCCTGAGGAACTGAAGATATACATTATCTTGGATGTCATGATGCATACTTTAATTACTAATTACCAAAGGCCTTAGGCGACTAATAAAGATATCAGTCAAACACCTGGACTGTCCATAGTCAGAACTTGCTCTCCAAACAATGGCAACCAGAGGGCTGCTCTCGCCCAAGTAGGTTCTTAGTACATGTTTTTTGATGTTTATTTATTTTTGAGAGAGAGGCAGAGAGAGAGAGAGAGAGAGAGGACACAAGCAGGGGAGAGGCAGAGAGAGAAGGGGACAGAGGATCTGATGCAGGCTCTGTGCTGACAGCAGAGAGCCCAATGCGAGGTGTGGACTCAAGAACCATGAGATTGTGACCTGAGCTTAAGTCGGATGCTCAACCGACTGAGCCACCAAGGTTCCCGGGTTCTTAGTACATGTTTATTGTTTGGCACACCCACCTTCCCTGAAGATGGAATGAAGAAAGACTAGAAATGGTAGGATTTGGGGTTCCCAGGTGGAAGTTCTTCCACCTGTCATAGTGATATTGCCAGAGAGGAACAATCCCAGTTAATATGTTCCAGTGACCATGTAGTCACCTATCCATGGGTTCCAGACAGTGTCCCCCAGGATTGGGAAACCATGACAGGCTTTCTGGAGGAGGTGGGCCTTCTTCCTACTTGTGATGGGGTCAGGGTTATGGTTGATCCAAGAGCTCTCATTCACCCAGCTGGTGTGTGTTGTAAACCATCTCCCATGTAAAAAGCTAAGTCATTTATCATATATTCTCTACCCCAACAGAATAAATACTTCTCTCCACTTTAGAATGACAAGGCCCCCACCCCCTGCCATGGCAGCATATCTATGAATCTGTTTAATTAAAATGGTTAAAGGGCAGCATTGCCCATCCCAATGGCTTCCTCAGCATTTGGAGATAAGAAGGGTGCCTTGACAGGGTCTCTCATCTGGCAGGGGGCAGGTTCTGTGGCCTGTATCCTGTTGGAATATGTGACAGGCAAGTGACTTCAGCCCACCCTCCCAAGTCCCTCTTCTTGCACCAGGCTGACCTCACTCATCTGCACTCTTATCTAGTTCATGTGGGCATTTGAGACTGGAGCCTGCTTTTCCCTTTCAATTGGAAGCATTTCTGTCTCACAGTCTGATGTCAGATCACAGAAGGTAGCACTAGATGAGCAGCATGTTCCAATATTCTTGTTTGGGAACTAAGGAACAGGCTCAGTGAGGCAGTGATATGCTCAAGGTCACAGGGTAAGTTAGGGTTAGACTTCAGAGCAGGCTTCCAGGGCCTGCCTCCAGCTGTTCTGATGTGTACCTCTCTTAGCCCTTCCTTACAGATGGGTGTTCTTCTCGGCATCTAACCCCAGTCCTCGCCATTGCTGGGGCTCTCCTGGGTCCTGGCCCAAGTCCCTCACTGTGTCTCTGTCACCCATAGCTCATGATCGCCTGTCTCCATGTGCACCTGCATTCCCTCTCATGAGCTTCTTTTATCAAAATGTCTGGGGGCTGTAATTTGGTGCCCCTTCTTCTTTCTCACCCCTCACCTTTACTCTAGAATAAATCCCAGTGTTGGTGCCCCAGGAGTGAGAACATGCTCATCAAGAAGTCCCAGGAGTCCAGGCCTGGGTGGGCCCTAGTGATTGTGGTGAGGTCAGGGGCATGGACAAGGGGCTGGGGTCGGCCTGGAAGATTTGGCACCGTGGCCATCCCAAAGCCTGAATGAATAGAAGCCCCCAGCGGAAACACCTGGTGGTAACGGAAATCCAGGACAACTTTTATTATCCCTGTTCACAGGTCCATTCAGACTACATTGGGGGCTTCCTATTTCCTCTGCTGGCACTTCACACTCATTCATAACAAGAAAAGCCATTGTGCTCCTGAGTTATGGGCTGAAGATCCCCAAGGGGCGGGCATTAAATACACTGGCCCAAAGGCTTATTTTTAAAATTGTATTCCCTGCTGAATTACGGGTTCTTATTTTTTCCTCCTCCCACAAAGAAAACTTTAGAAGGTAGTTTTCTCCCAACTTCAAGGGTGAAAAATAACTGAAATCTGTTCAGACTCACTTGGCATGGATCATGTGGGATCCCGCTAACTAGAAAGGAATGTCTCCTTATCTCTAGTTCTAGATTCAAACCCCAGCTGTGCCCACACTGGTTGGTGGTGGGTGAGGGATTTTACCCAATGGTTTGAGTCCCAACTGCCTCGTGAGAAAGTGAGCCAGGTATCTAGGATTCTTTTAGAATCAGGTGTTGTGAATACAAATAGTGTACATTCCTCTTGGACGTGGCCCATGGAGGGGAATCTCTGTTTAGAGAAGAAAAGACCAGACTTTAGGTGGTTGCTCCTCCCCATGCAAGAGGCAGCCAGAACTATAGATATCACAGGTTCCAAAAGTCACTTGGCTAGCACCACATAATGATGGGAGACTGTCAGAGGGTGGCCATGAGCTCAGGCTCTGGCTTCAGCAGTCACCAATAAATGGTGGCCCCACCCCACCAGGGGACTGGCTCCAGGGATGGTGCCTGGAGCTGCTGACACTTCTGCCCATGTCCCTAGGTTCTTCTCTATGAAAGATAAATCCAATAGCCTGGAATCTTCCATCTGATCACGATTTTGTGTATTGCCAATAATCCTCACGATTATTCTGTAGTTGGTCAGCTAGGCAGCTTGTAAAACTCATATGCATAAAACCTGAAAAAAGCAGATATCTGTTTGCTTGCTTTTAATATTTCCTGTTAAAGGAAAAATTATCAGTCGGTTAAGCATCCGACTCTTGATTTTGGTTCAGGTCATGATTTCATGGTCGTAAGATCAAGCCCTGCATTGGGCTCCATGCTGGGCATGGGCACTGGAGCCTGCTTAAGATTCTGTCTCTCTCTCTCTCTCTCTCTCTCTCTGTCCCTCCATACTTCTAACTAACTAACTAAGTAACTAAGAAAAATTATTCTTACACTTGTTAAAATGGTAAGAAAGACTTTATTCAGGACTACCATGATAGGTGTCAAGATTATTGAGATGACAGAGATGGGGCTCAGCTCCAAATACAATTGGAACAAGTGGGGATTAATAGCCAAGGAGCAGTCTGTGGCATAAGTAGATGGAAATTACTAAGAGGAGACATCAAGGTAGGGGATTATTGCTAAAAAGACCTAAGAAGACTCTTGCAGGAGGCAGGTCAGGGTACTCAGATTTCACCTGGAGTGGGGTGAGGGGAATGAAGGAATTGATCAGATATTGAGGGTCATCAGATACCAAGGATACAGGATTATTTCTAAACTGACTTACAAGGACTCTTAACAAAAACTGGACTCTGAAAGAATGAACAAGGATGAGGGCTACTTGAAAAAAGGGCTCAGAGGACCTGTCTAAAGTTTGGTCAAGGAGACATTCTTTATCATACCGTACCTCGCACATGGGACATGGATTTGCCAAGGGCAAATCATGTCTTCTTCTTTGGGTCTCACTGACCCTGACTCCCAGGGCCCGCTATCCATGACTTCTCTCCTTGTTATTTCTTGGTTGGACAGAGGCCCTGCATTGAGTGGGAGTTAGTCTACATCCTGACTCAATTGCCTTTTGATCCTGAGTCCAGAATTGGAGAAGTGCTATGGGAATGACATATATAGGGCTGCTGGGTTTCCTCCCTCCGTTCAGGGCAGCGTGGGGGTAACTTGACCTTTGCTGCTGTTCTTCAGCGTTTTCCTCTCACTTAGTTGCTTGTGGCTGGGTGGGGAACCACATGGACTGTTAGCTCCAGGGAGCCTGGGAGGCCGTGGGGCTTGTTCTCTGCTGTGTGCCAGGACCTTGCTGCTTACCCATGTAGGGGCTCAGTGAGCAGTATGTGAATGCATCTGTGAATATGTGAATATGTGAGGGACCCACATACAGAGATAAAGATGAGGGCAAAACAGGGTGGTGGGCCATTCATGGCCTCTGAGCCACTGTTTGGCTCACCCCTGGGGAGATGAAGTTCTATGAGGCTGAGAGACCCTCGGCCCACCATGGGTTCTGAAATGGATCCAAGTTACACTGTCTTGTCTTCTTAGTTCTGATCTGGGATTTTATTAGCTTGGGGATCACTGGAAGTGAAGAAAAGTTGGAAACAATATGCTGGTCAACCCAACTTCTCAGCCTTTGGAAGATCAGAAAGGAAGCAGCCTTGAGGTGGGACAGCTGGGCAAAGAGATTTCTAAGGACAGACAGAGGGACAGTGGAAAATACATGCTGCTGAGTCAAGTCCAGCTGTGTTCTCAGTGACCCTGAGCCAGCCCTGTGCCACCTTTGATGGGGAAAGGAGGAGAGGAGGGGTTACTCTGCCTACTATGAGTTGTGCTTCATGTTTTGTATGCTTTAACTCATCAACCACCACAAAAGTTCTCCAGTGAGTATTAATATCCCTACTTTGAATTTCAGGAAATTTGGCTTTGTCCTAAGTCACATGTCCTAAGTGACTGAGCAGGATCCTAGCCTGGGTTCCCCTGGCTCCCAAGTCCTAGACCAACATCTCCCCAGCCCAGCTGCAAAATGGGGATGATTTTGTAGTCCACTTTCAGTACCATTGTGAAAATCGCATGAAGGAACTCATAAGAGTGAGTCTTTGAGCTCTAGAGCAATGTGCTGTGTGTAAGGGCTTCTCAGAATCCCTCATGTTGAGCCTGAGCAGAATGCAGTCCTTCTTTCAAATACAGCTGGTCTCGGTCACTGTAAAACAGGGGCTTCCTGGAGAAAATCAAACAGGCCAACAAGGAGCCAGAGGAAACCTTTGAGAGAATGGAATGTGGGGAGTTGGGTGCCCTTACCTGTTCCTGGGTAAAACTAGGTACTTGGTGTGCCATGGCCACTCAGTGGCAAAGACTCCTGTGTCCCGAATTACAACCTCCCAATTCTGGCTGGGCCCAAGTCTCTTCTTCACCTCATCCCGGGCACTTGGCCACTCATAGTACACAAAGGCACACACACACACACACACACACACACACACACACATATATGTGCACACACATGTATGCACACACACACGCACACACAAACACACATTTACACACAAACACATATGTGGGCATATACACGCACACCCATGGCAAGGGTTTTGGGGGAGAGGCTGGCTCCCCATCAGCCATCTGGGCATTCATGGGAAATCTTGCTTACCCTATGGTTTGTGTGGCCTCTATGGGTCAGAATTAACAGACTTTCTGGGTATCATTAATCCCTAAATGTACCAACCCCATATGTCCCTCCCTGCCACCAGCTAGGCTACTTTTCTCAATGTACTATCCATTTCCCAAAAGTGGCCCTGACCTCCATTCAGCCTGTTTCTATCACAGTCACAAATATCATTATCCTTGCACCCAGGCCTTACTGACTTACATGAATGTTAAGAGACCTTAAGAGACCTTAACCGAGAGTCTGTGGATGGCTCCCACATGCCAATGTGGGCTCCCATGATGCCAATGGGCTATATGCTTGAAGAGACAGCTGAGGTGGTGAGACATGCTTCTCTGAGGGTTCTGTTCTTCAATTTCAGATCCCACTGTCCTTTCTTTCTCTTTATTGTTCTATTTCTCTTGCCACTTGACTATTCACAGAAACAGTGAGCTCCTGGAGATGATCTTAAAGAAAAAGGCACTCCAAATCCCACTGTTATGGGCTGAGCTGTGTTTCCCGAAAATTTGTATGTTGAAGTCCTAAGTCCCAACACCTCGGAATGTGACAATATGTGGAAATAGGGCATTTCAAGAGGTGATTAAATTAAGATAAGGCCATGTGGACGGGCCCTAATCCAAGATGACTGGTGTCCTTATAAGAAGAGGAGATCAGGACACACGCAGGACAGACTCACACAGAAAGGAGACCATGTGGGGACCCAGAGTGAACCCGGCCACCTGTAAGGAGAGAGGTCTCAGAAAAACCCAACCCTGCTGACCCTCAGATGTCCAGCCTCCAGAACTGTGAGGAAATAAATGTCTGTTGTTTAAGCCCCACAGTGGTACTTTGTTATGGCTGCCCAAAGCAGATCAGTACACCCCAGAATGCACGGACGACTCAGGATGTGCACTCCATCATGTGAGGAACAAGGCTGTTGAGGTGTGTGCTCAGCACTGTGCAGGCTTCTATGGGGAGCACAGAGGATGCTGTTGATCTGTGGACTTCATAAAGGTAGGGCCATTGTCTTTCTTGTGTCCTGTCACAGCCCCCAAATGCATGATTGGAAGTGAGGCTCTATCTTCTGAAAACTTCCTCTTCAACTGCAGAATTGAGACCTAAATGTCAGAAACTGCTCAGGAGCACCAGGGACACAATCTCAGTCAGGAGAAATAATACATTGCAAAAGGGGGTTGTATTGTCACAGAGCACAGGGGTAAGAAATTCTTAGAGCCTTTCAGACAGGGGGTTGGAGGGTGTGAGTGTTGGCAGGTGGAAGGTGGAACAAGTGGGCTGTGAGTCCAAAGCCTATGCATTTTCTGAGCTGGTGCCAAGATGCAAGGAGAGAAGGTATGAAGGATGAGTGACCAGGTCAGAGAAAAATGGATATAAATGTGCAGGGTGTTAGGAAGGAAGAGCAAGCAGAGTAAAAGGGTGAAGCCAAAGAGTCATTGAAGCTACAGATCTTAGTATGGAAGGAGCCCTAAGCTCCCTTGAGACTCTCTTTCATCTGCAGGCTTGCACCTCACAAGGGCAGCCAGCCTCAGTCTGAACATGTGTGAGGCAGAGCTCTGCTCCAGGAGTCCAGAGCCCTCACTTTGGGTACTGACTCTGCCCTGTGCTCCCCGTGTGGCCCTGAGCTCCCTGTGTGCCCTGTGCCCTGTGCTCCCCGTGTGGCCCATGTACAGGGTGAGCCTCTGCTTCTTGGCCCCATGATGCCTGGTCTCAATGGTACACAGCACCCTCTGTCTTTCCCTGGCCTAGGCTGTGCTTTTAGTGATGAGGTTCACTGCTTTCCCAGGGCTCACTTCCAATATTGGGGAGTGTCCTTTATTCACAGAAAGTAGACCTCCAGTAGTTCCCTCCCTAACCCAAATTCTGCCCTTTCCTTACTTAGAGTAAACTCTCCCCTCTGCTTTGTGACAGCCCCTAATATGCCAGAGAACCCTGATATGGCCCCCTAGTCTTCTCCAGGCTGGAAGTCCCATATCCACTCAATTGCCCTGCCCTTGACACAACTTCCAGGCCTTTCTTAGTTTGCAGCCCCTTCCTGCATTGCCATGTTTGGTCAGTGTTCCTTTGAAAGTGTGTGTGCTCTCCTCATGAGTTCTGTGATGGGTGACATGTCAGCCCTTTTTCAGGATAGCCCCAGTCCCTAATATCCCATCCTCATGTCCCAACATTCTGGCACTTCAGTGTCTAAATGCGTGATCCCAAACTGCTTCTCTCCCTGGCCTTTCCTGGAACCATGTATTTATGTCTCCAACAATACTGGGGTGATGGGGTGGGGGTGCCAGGCCTGCTTGGGAGGCCCGTTGTTGCAGGAGAGCCCCCTTCTCCTGCTCTCCTAAGGGTTAACAGAGTCCCCAGCCAACAAGGTCAGGATAGGAAGCGGGCTCCAGGAAAGGGGAAGGATATCTTGCCTTTTTATCCGGGTTACAATGCTGAAAGTGAGCCAGTTGGGGGGAGGGGCTGGAGGCAAAAACAACCGCCCCCAAATAAAATTATGAATGGGCTGCCTCCACAACAATACTGAAGATGTGGGGTGGGGGGAGCTGCGGGTCTGTTGACAAGCAGCAAGGTCAGGGCCCCCCGCCAGGCACCGTAAACAAGGGCTCACAATGCCCTCCTTTCCTCCAAGAGCCAGCTCCTCTCCTGGCCCTGGTCCCCTGGGCCCCCAGCCTGCCCTGTCCCTCATCCTTGTAAGAGTCTGTCACTGAAAAGCCACTGCTACTTCCTCAGGGAAAGGCCCAGGCTTTTGTGAGCTCTTACTTCCTCCTCCTGTGGGAACCACTCCTGGGGCTATGACATCTGCTTCAAGGCGTCTTTCTCAGGGGGCCCAAGGTGGGAAAAGAGGAGGGGTGCTGGCTGTGGGGCAGGGGGGCTGCAACCTGTCTGGGGCTGGGATTGTCATCACAAGGCCTGGGGAGGGAGAACAATGAGGGGAGCCCCAGGCCCCCCCTCAGGGTAGATGCTGGTGCAAGCTTCCTCTTCCCACAAGCCTGCTCTTTTGTGTGTGTGTTTATTGGGGGGTCAGGGGAATTCTTTTGTTTGCTTTTGTTTCCCTTTTTTTTTTGTTTGGCCTTTGGCTAGCCCCAGGCTTGGGCTCTAGAGTGTGGAGGGGCAGTGATGCCAGCAGGTGAGACTGGAGAACTCTCTGAAGGAGCAGACAGGGAGTTGACATAGGAATGGGGATAGCAGTGGCTTTTGTGGGGAGACTTTGTGAGGGGAAGTTTTAGGGCTTTGTGAGGCCAGGAGAGTAAGATGCTGGGACATGGTCACCAGATTTTTCATGCCAGATAGACCCAGCCTTTGAGCTGTACCTGTGAGGGCCTCTGCACAGTGTACCTGAGACCCTGGGCAAAGACCACACACAAGGTAAGTGCTTGATGACTGGTTGAAGGGCATGTGGAGGGATGCAGGGCCAAGAGCTCTATCTGCAGGGACATCTGGAAGTGTCATGGGGTCTGTGACTCAGTCACTCCTTGGTTCCATGCTTGGGTCCAGAGAAGCCCTGCCAACATCCTACTGCAAATGCCACCCTGCGTGCTCCCTGTGGCTGAGACAGATTTATCTGTCTGTGGTAGATTTATCCCAGAGCACCCAAGGGAGCCCAGAGAAGTCACACCACTTGGGAGAGAAACTTCCTTGATTTTAATTATCTACAAGAGCTCCAGGGTGGGGCTCAGGGTACTGAGAGGCTCAGCTATGACAGAAGAGCTCCATTTTCTAGAAAACTTCTAGCCACCATGAGATGGTGGCAGGAGTCAAAGGAACAATAGCTCCCAGCTGCTAAGTTCAACCTAATTCCCCAATCAGAAGAACTTAGGCTGGCTTTCTACCACATACTGAAGTTTGTATAGATGTAATGTGGATACTCCCGTTCTCTTGAGCTCCTATTTGAGAGGACATACATAAATAATTAAGAAGGAAACAGCCCATGTTTGTCCTCAGGGAAAAATTTGGAAGTTTTCCCAGGAATTATCTTTGAAAAACTGGAGTGTGAGACCTCAACTCCACTAGCTGAAGTGCCTGTGGCTCCTGGGAATGCCTCAGTTTCCTTCCAGAGCCATGATTCTTAGCCCTGGCTGCACAGTACAGTCATATGAGAGGAAAAACCAAATATTAGACAGCCACTCTGGAAAAGAGTTTGGTAGTTGTTTCTTATAGAATTGAACATGGAATCATCATGTGACCCAGGAATTGCACTCCCCCTGGACATTTATTCCAGAGAAATGAAAACAAAAACATAGCCCCAAACTGGAAATGACTCAGATGACCTTTGATGGACAAATGGATAAACAAACTGTGGTACGTCCACACCATGGGATACTGGTCAGTGACACAGTGAGTTATCAACACAGGCAGCAACTTGGAGGGCCTCAAAGGAATCATGCTGAGTAAAAGAAGCCAATCTCAAAAGCCAATCTTTTTTTTATTATAAAATTTATTGTCAAATTGGTTTCCATACAACACCCAGTGCTCATCCCAACAGGTGCCCTCCTCAATACCTGTCACCCACCCACCCCTTCCTCCCACCCCCCATAAACCCTCAGTTTGTTCTCAGTTTTTAGGAGTCTCTTATGTTTTGGCTCCCTCCCTCTCTAACCATCAAAAGCCAATGTCAATAGACTGCTTCATTCCATTTGTATCATTCTTGAAATATCCAAACTATAGAGATGGAGAACAGATGCATGGTTGCCAGGGGAAGGAACAGCAGTGATAGGTGAGTCTGTAAAGGGATGGCACATGACAGCCTCCCAGGGAGGGAATGGCTCTGTATCTTGATGGTGGCGGTCACACAGATCTACACGTGGGGTGAGATTGCACTGAACCACACACACACACACACACACACACACACACACACACATGTATGCATGTAAAGCTGGTGAAATCTGAAGAAGTTCTGTGGATTATACCAATGTCAACATATTAGATTTGATATTGTCCTGTAGTTAAATGATGTTATCACTGGAGAGTACTGGGTGAAGGGTACACAGGACCTCCTGAACATTGTTTTGCCACTTTCTGTGAATCTATAATAGTTTCCAAAATAAGAAATTAAAATCACAATAAAAAATGAAACATTCTGGGTTTCATCTCTACCATTGAGTCAGATGCTTGTCAAGCAGACACATAAGACAAGGTCAAGACCCAACTAATATAAAAATCCACTATTTGTTTATTTCTTATAATGATGGTGAAAAGAAGAACAAGCAAAGGATGTCATCTCCTAGAGACCCCTGTCCCACACACTGGAAGGAAAACATGGATACAAAAGAGGAGGGATGACTGCAACAAGGGATGTGGGGCAGTCTTGTATCAGCTCCTCCCAGGCTTCCATCCATGGACTATCACGACCTGCTCTGCCAAGACTCAGATATAGCTGAGTTTGACGCCTTGCCTGCAGAGTACTGGGCCTGGGATATCTAGGGAAGCCCGGTTCCTCCCAGTTGAACAGTAACCTTTGTATAGGACTCTCTAGAGCCTTTACTGTGCTAACATGCACCATGTAGCCCCAGGTTGGAGATGTAGTCAGAGGAATATCCCAAACCCATTTGAACACAGAGCATTTCATGAGACCCTTGGAACACTCTTTGGGAAATGTTTTCTGATGCCAATGACAAGATCTGTTGGAAAAGGGAGGGCTGACTCTGGACCTCAGGAGAGGCCAGGCTCATGTGAAGAACAGACAGGGTCAGGTGGCCAGGTCAGGGGCAAGAGATAGGTAAAGGAAGACAAAATGTCATTTAGGAGATTTTTTTGGGATTTGGGACAAGTGACCTAAAAGCAACAGGGAGGCATCCCGTGTACTTTGGAGGAGGAGACTTCTTCTTCCCCCTGGGGTCTTGGGGACTATGGGACAAGGATTAGACAGAAAGTTTGGCTTAGAGGGGAGGTCAACTAAGGAAGAACCAGAAAAGGAGTGTAAATGTCACAACTGTTGAACATAGAGAATCTGTGAAAGAAGGGACAGCTCCGGGGTAGCTGCAGAGGCTTCCTCAGCTGAAGAGCTTCTAGACTTAACAGCTCAGACAGCATGAGGCCTGATTCCCAGTCTGAACCAGAATCTTCCCTTCCTGGTAAGCCCTAGTCTCCTAGGAAGTCCCAGAAACCACGAACATCTGCCACCTAGTGGCTGAGAAAAATGCTGCATGACAATGGATTTGCATACTGCAGATGAACATTTCACAGATTTCATGTGGTTAATGGAATCTTATTTCATGCAAGGCATCTGCTGCACAATTATGAGTTGCTGATCTGTTCCAGATGATAGCATCAGTACATTTGGGAATGGCACTTCTTACTCCCAGACCTGTATATCCCCATTTGTCCTTCTGTGTTTAGGCCCTTGGATTCACAGGAATCCAAAACTCTTCAGGAGCAGGCAGACCAGGAGTCCATGTCCCAAGCCGTCCCACTAATTCTGGGGTTCACTCAACGGGGATCTCATGTCTTTATTGTCCTCCAAAGTCCTCTTAGGTGATGAATATATGCTCCCAGTACAGATGTCGGAGTTAGGGAAAGGCCTTCTTGGCTCTGGGCTCTCTTTTCTCCATAAAAATTACCCAATTATAGTGGAACTATCAATCTATATTTCCACTGTGGAATGCCAGGAGACTTGAAGGTACTTCAAGTTTTTAGTTCCTGGGTTTTAGTTTCAGTTCTTTGCCAGTGTATTGGGAGACTTTCTTTGTAGTTAATCACTAGGACATATGACTCTTCTCCTTGGTTTTGCCACTGATGAAAGCACAGCATGAAATTCTGCCAGTGAGGAGACTTGCTTCTTCACCTGCCTAGCCGGACCTGGGGAGCACCTTCTTCAAGTACCCTTCACTGTGCCTTAAGCAACAATACTTCATTCATGCACCCATTCATTTGTTCATCCATGCTTTTATTGCATGCCTACCAGGAGTGGCGTGCTGAAGAAAGGATAGTAGTCCTAAACAAGGATAATCGGGTAGTGAACACAAACAAATTTATAAGCAGTTACAATTAGGGTGCTAGAAGCCACACTAGAGGTATGCCCAGTTATGGAGGCTTGGCACAAATGCACCCAACCAGTCTTGGTAGACTATACAGGGTTCCAAAGGGAGGTGACGTCCTAGATGACACTAAAAAATGAATAGCAGCCAGGCATGCAAAAAGCTGGGGAAGGAGAGAAAAGATTGTCAAGGCAAGCTCTTCCCAGTTGATCTGCAGAGTTAAAAAAGAATATGAACTCCCAGGAGCCTGATCTCATGGGTGAGAGTGCAGAGGCTGACCTGAGCAGCATTCCTTATTTTCCTCTTGAAAGTATAGACAAGTCTTCAGGCAGGTCTTGGTGAAATTTGGAGACCTCACCTGAATGGTCCAAAGTCTTTAATGGCCTTGAACTTGAACATATCTCTTAAAGAATCTTATGGTCTGAGGGTAACACAAGAATTGGTAGGACACTTGGGACTTCTCCAGAAGATGGGGCTTCTGAAATGGAACAGATGGGAAATTGGGGAAGGTGGATATTGATGGCTTCTCTAGTTCCAGTAAATGGGTTGATTAAAGATACAGGCTTCTGGATAAACTAGCTAAAGATCTCCTTGGAGAAATCTGTGCATGCAAGAATCTGAAGTGTGGGTCAGGACATTGGGTTTGGTAACCTAAGAATTTGACTCCCAATATGAGCTTCCTCCCCTAAATTTCATGACTTTTTCCCTCTGTTGGTCTTGGTTTCCTCATCTATAAAATTTGAAGATTGGCTTAAATAATCTTGAGGAACAACCCGTGGAACAACCTGGAACAATTTTTTATTATAAATCAATGACTTATCAATGTATTCTTTCCTCTGAAAATCATCCCTTTCCTCCCTCCCCAGAACAGCAAAGGCCTGGCCCAGGATACAATTGTCACACTCACAGGCCTCCTGCATGGTGTCTCTGACATCCATCCCCTTGCCAAGTGTTTCTGTTGTGAGCAAGTCATTGATACCCTACTGGGGGCTTCAGGTTCAAGAGCTGCAGCCAAGAAATTGTTGTCTCTCTAGTACACACACATTGCACTCCAAGAGGCTGTGAGTCTTACACTTCCCCCACTGGAAGAGCAGAGAGCCCAGGCCTTCCAAGGGTAACCTGGGACTCTGCACTGATGGGGGTGTGTAGCACTCTATGGGAGCAGACACCTGACCCCTGGGACATAGGATCAGTAGGAACTGTTCTGTACCACAGGACTGCTCCATGTGAAACCTAAGAGTCATTTCATGCTGGCCTCTCTGCTGGTCCCAAACTTCTGGCTCTGTGTATGGCCAGCATGTGGCATAATAGAGGAAGCTTATAGCCAAGGGCCAAGTCAGTCTGGGAAGAGAGTTCCTGTACCCAGATATTCCCAAGGGTAAGCCAGAGGGGCATGGAGTGGAATAGCTCCAGGTAATCAGAAAAAGGCCAGAAAACAAGAGGACCATCCAACTAAAATCCCAGGCAGGCAGCTGGAATTAGGAGAGTGTACTAGAAGGATATGGAGGCCCCACTGGAGAGTAGTTGAAGAGAGGAACCAACTTCAATGTCTGGGGATCATTTGGATCCTTGTCTCCCAATCTGTAAATGAGGATAATGATTGGATATTAATGGGGATAAGTAACTGTAAATGGGATGGTGATTACAAGAGGTCAGCACTTGGAAGTATCTGTTAAATGGCTATGTGAGTTTCCTGTGGCTGCTGTAACAAATGACCACATCTGGGTGGCTTTAAACAATGGAAATTTGTTCTCTCACAGTTTTGTAGACCGGCATCTGAAACCTGTTTCACTGGAACAAATGAATAAACAAACAAATAAGCGAAAAACAGAAACGGACTCATAAATACAGAGAATAAACTGATGTTTGCCAGAAGGGAGGGTGGTGGGGGGATGGGCAAAATAGGTGAAGGGGAGTGGGAGGTGTGTGTGTGTATATATATATATATATATATATATATATATATCAAATTAAATCGGTATCACTGTGCTGAAATCAAGGTGTCAGAAGAGCTGTGCTCTCTCTGGAAGTTCTAGGACAAAATCTGTTCCTTGCCTCTTCCAGCTTCTGGTGCGGCTAGCATTCCTGGGTATGTGGTTTATGGCTCTAATCTTCAAGGCCAGTATCTTCTAAATCTCTCTCTGGTCTGTCTTCATATCCCCTTCTCTTCTGTGTTTGTCACGTATTCCCCTACCTCCTCCTGTAAAGACACTTAAGATTGCATGTAGGGGCCACTCTGATAATCCAGGGCAATCTTCCCACCTCAGGATCCTTACCTTATTCATATGTGAAAAGACTCATTTTCCAACTAAGATTACATTCACAGGATTCAGGATAAGGACCTGATATCTTTTGGAGCCATTACTCTCTTGACCACATAAGGATGATGATACTATGTGCTTGCAGAATTGTTGGGAGGGGTATATAAGGCCAGGTTCTTGAAAGTGCCCAGTACTATGCAGGGCACTGCATACTATAGATGGAACCCAGCAATTGCTCATTGGCTTCAAGATGAAGCTTGGGAGGTGCAGGGGCTGATCCACCCCTTAGAGCAGAACAAGGAGCACAAGAAGGAGCCCAGTGTTAGGATTAGGCCTGCACATCGGGTGGGATAGGAACTAGGGAAATAGTTGGTGCTATCAGTTGGTGCTACCTATGAGGCCAGTGCAGTGGTTCACTCCAGGCGGAGACAGATGGGGCTCTGAAAAGATGAGGGCATTATGAGTTCCTTAATAATGGCCTTGCCTGGCCATAAGACTTCATTTCGCAGCTTGGGATTTAAGCTAAACAAATGACCCCTTCTCTACAATCATGTCAGAGCTGTCAGGATTTCAGGTGGAATTCAGGTGCAGATTACATTTTGAATCAGGCCCTAAAGAACTTATAAAGCTAGCAGGTCTGGGCCTCCACTGGTAACCAAGATTATGGGCTGGGGAGGCCAACCTGACCTGCTTCCATTGGTGACCATGGGGCCAAATTCTTCAGTAAATGGTGACTCTTGGTTCTGGAAGTCTTTCTCATTATGAGCAATTGGGGGAGTGCTACCAGATGTTAAGCTGCTTTATTGGCTCTAAAGGTGTGGTATAAGGCCTAAAACTGAGGCTCAATGTTATGTGCTCCTGTTATGGATTGAATTTGTCCTCCCACCTGCCCCCAAACTCATATGTCAGAGCCCTAACCCTCACTGTGACTGCATTTGGAAAGAGAAAGTTTAAGGAGGTAATTAAGGTTAAATGAAGTCATTAGGATAGGGTCTTAACCCAACAGGATTGATGTCTTCATGAAAAGAGGAAGAGATACCAGAGGTATGTGTGCAGAGAAGAAAGGACATGTGAGGACACAGCAAAAAGGTGGCCATCTACAAGTTAGGAAGAAAGGTCTCACCAGAGACCAACCATATTGATCTTGGACTTCTAGCCTCCAGAACTATAAGAAAATAAATTTCTTGTATAAGCCAGCCAGTCAATGGTATTCCGCTTGAACAACACAATCCCATCCTCCTTCGAGAACCAGGGATCACACAACCCTCTTGTTGATACAAAGTCTGCCTCCCACAGCCCGATTGTTGATGCTGTTTCTGGTCAGTGTGGCCGATGTGGGTGTGGGGGGGTCTCCTTCTTCCCTGGGGTTGTGAGTCTATGTCAATCTCATCAGTTCAGTTTCACTTGTTATGTAAGGCTTTCCCCATAACTCTGGGGTGGGAAACCCTCCTTCCCCAACAGAGTGAAGAGGAGATGATTAAAACAGGAGGTGGTTCACAAGCTAAGAGATGGGGGTCTGTGTGGGGGTGGGGTGCTCCAGCACTAGAGAAATTCCAGCATTTGTTTCCTCCTAGAGCTGGGGTGGGCAGCAGTCACTTGCTCTTAGGGGCCCTTTCTCAAGTTTCCCCAGGTTCAGGTAGGCTGTGGGGTCTGCTGTGCCAGCTGCAGGTGTGGCCTGACCACAGCTGGGATGAGACTCCTTTGGGCCTGGGCACCTAGCAGGGGCCAAGCTTCTGGCTGTGGGAACTTTGACCTTAGATTCAGAGGCTCCAGTGAGTAACTGTGGTGTTCAGAGTGGTTGATGTGCAGAGGTTGTCCTAACAAGATTTTGTTGGGACTTCCCTGGGTCAGGACAGAAGTTGTTGGGGTTTTTTTGTTTTGTTTTTTTTTTGTTTTGGATCAGATTCTGTGCCTTCTATTAGGCCACAGGCCTGAATTCCTCTAGTCTTTAGGAAGAAGCTCTTGGAGATGGGTGGGAAAAGGGAGGAGATGGACCCAATAAGATTTCTCTCTGAGGAGTCAGAGAATTACACTGACCTTGTGGCAGGTCTCCATGAACAGAAGGAGGTTCTGGAACTTGAAATTAGCTGAGACCTAATTTCTTAATCCTGGCTGGGACCCTAGAATATGGCTTGCAGCTCTGGAGGTCTTGGGAAGTGTCAGGGCCTGTGGACACAGGTGAGCCCAGGTATGGGTTCACTGGGACAAATGGCCTCAAAATTCTGACATTTTAAATCTCAACCAGGAATTCCCACAGCAACCTACAGGGGGTGCCAATCACCCAGCTTGGATTCTGTACATTGTTGTCTTTCCTTTCAACCCTGAGAGAACGTGGAGGCATGGGATTTTTGATAGATTTCAAAAGAATTTGCTAAGAGTCCAGGAATTTTCCAAAAATGTAAGCTTCTCTGCTCCTAGTATCTGCCTTTATGTTGCATATATTACTTTATTGCATGTACCTGGTTTTGGGTGGTGGGTTGGCAGGGAGCAAGAAGATGCTAAACATCATGGAAATAGATTGAGGACCCATGGATGGAATCTAGTCAGTAAACACCTCAGCAGTGGCCAGGGCCTTTCCTGGATGTGTAGACTTGTTTCTCTAAAACCCTCCTGAAGTCACTCAAAATAGAAAGGCATTAGAGTCTGTTAACAGCTGGCTGTGCTTGTCAATGGGGAAGCAGGCTGGCCAGGTAAATTTGCGCCAGATTAGTTGTGCATTCTGTCTCTTTCAAGGAAAGTCAGAGGCAGTCTAGCTCACTCTCTTTCTTCCCTGTATTACAGAATTGCATCCTTCTCTATCCCGAACTCTAGATTACTTCCTTACCCCTCAACCCTTGTCCAGCCCATCATCAAGTCCCATCAATTTGGCTTCCAGACTATCTCCTGAGCCTATCAACCTCACTCCCTCACCTAGAGTGTTCTCCTCCCACTTCCCCCTATACCACTGACACCCCTCCAAGCTATCAGCCTCTCCTCAGTCCACATCACAGCACCTGGCTAACCCACAGGCATCTACCGTACTCTACTCCTGACACCAACCCCTCCTGCTATAGCCATACTGGCCTCCCCCGAAATAAAAATTCCATCACATCACCCTCTGCTTAACCCCATCAGTGGCTTCCTCTGGCTCATAAGAGGAGAGCAAAACTGACTATGCCTTCTTGGTCCTGCCTGCTCTGCCTCTGCCCAGCTGTCAAGCCTGGCCAGAACCATGCACATCCTTAAGTTCTTTCTCCATGGCCATCTGACCTCTTTCAGACTCCAGGACTCGCCATGTTCATCATGTTCCCTCTTGCTGAGCCTTTTGCACACATTGCTCTTTCCTTCAGTGTTCTCTGACTCATTCCCTTCTATCTCAGTTTCAATGTCACTCACGCAGGAAGGCTTCCAGGATATCCTACAGGGCAGATCCTCATCTTTTCTCCTCCCTGTCATCGGTTCTCTCTCCAGCATCACATTGATCGCAGCTGCAACCATTTTAAGATGACTCTCTCCCCCACACCCATACAAGCTGCACAGAGTAATGGCTGCTGCTTTTTTCTCACTAATTCCCCAACACCTAGCCTGTGGAAGCTTGCTCAGCAGACATCTGTTAAATGGGTGAAAGACAAAATGGAGGTTCTGAAGGACAAATAAAATGGGCAGTGTAGGCAGGGGTGAACATTTAGAGTGAAAGGGATTATAATTAGCACTTGTCTCTCTCTTAGATCCTTTTTAAAAAATAATTGTTGGTTTCTTTTCTGCATGATGCAGTGATACATATTAATCTTTTTTTCAATGTGTGCATCTCAGTTGGAGGATCTGGAGGCTGAGGGGATGCCACAGGAACAAATACCATGAAACAAGGGCAGAAGGAGTTCTTAGAGCCCCGTTCCCTGAGGTGGGAGACCACATGCAATTCTGAACCAAAGACTGGCCAGCTCTGTAGGGCTTGCATTTTCCTAGGTGGTTCTCAGCAACCTCATGGGTATGGCCTAGGAGCATCAAGTTCAACTTGCTCCTGTGTGCCCTTGGACATGTTATGAGACCTATGTGTCTTATTTTCCTCATCTGTCAAATGGAGATCAATAGTAGGGTCATATGGAACTTTCAAAGAGATTTTATAGCACACATGGTATTTAAGAGTACATATAATCTGTGTTCAACAAATATCTTTATTACATTAATCACTATCCAAAGGTTCATCAAAACAGGTTCCTGGACCCCTCTTTTGCAGTGGACCAAAACCAATAGAGTCACAATGTTGAAGAGACCTAATTCTCCTTATCAGTGCAACATGTTCCTTTTCTTGGTAATTGTGTGAAATTTCATGATTAGGCACGAAAAATGACCTCATTTTTACACTTTTAGGCTACTTTTACCACAAAGTACAAACATTATCAAAATGGAGAGGCTTTACTTGATTTTTCCATTCATTTGGACAGAAGTTCTTGAAGATTTTCAACTTGAGACTGTGCCTAAGGAATGTGTTTTCTGCCTGAAAAATAGCTCACATAGAAGAAAAAGAAAAGCACAAAATTTGCAGATGAAAGGCATGGGATCCAAAAGGCCCTTGTTTGCTAGCTTCCTGGATTCAGTTCTTGTAAAGTGGGAAAACAGCTTTGCTTTTTCAAGCCAATATTTGGTAGATTATAGTAGGAAGATGTTCCCTGGAGCCCCTCCAGTCATCACTGGCTTTGCCATTATTAACACTCTCATGATTTCACTCTTTCAAAGAAAGGGATTTCTCAAAAGTTCCAACTTTAGGGCATTAGTAAGTTAGAAATGAGGTCTCTGGTTTAAATTAAATAGTCCCTAGCCTTCGTACTAGGGAGCTTCTTCAGGAGTTTCTAATATATTTTCTTCTAACACAAGAAGATACTCTCTTTTGCACAACTCACATTAAGGCTTACTGAGGCAAGGCAGGAGAACGACGCTTTTTTCCCGGTAACCTCCAGCCATTTTCTCCAGTGCTCCACCCCTTGGTTGCTCCATTACCCAATTACCCAGTGCAGTGGTTCTGTCATTTAACTGTCCCTCTGGGTAAGAACATTTGAAAGCAGGGATTTTGCAAAGGTTCTGCTCCTGGAAGTTATTTGTTGGTACCTATCAAACAAACACATTGAATGAAAAGGGAATCTGGAATGCTTTATAGTGAGGATAGTTGGGGACTTGACCAGGACAAAGCAATATGCAACTGTTTGTTTGCTTCCTGAAAGGATGGGGTAGGGTCTTCTATCTGGTCACTGAGAGCCTCTGGGCCAGTGCAGGATGAAGAGACACTGCAATCATTCTTGGCAGTTCTCGTCAGCCCCTCTTGTTTGTGCCTTGGTCAGCATTACCAGGATAAGGAAGTGAAGGCCCTCTGTGCAGTTCCTGAGTCTTGAACAAGCAAGGCAAGCACAATCACAGGAGACCTTAGCCTCAGTCCTGGGACACATTGCCTTTAGTTCATGCCTTAGATTTGGTGCTTCTATTACTGCATCCATTGACTTGTGATGCTGCCAGTAATTCTGCCTCTCCCACCAGACGTTGAGTTCCCCCAAGATGGTAATCATGGACATCCTGTCACTTGGTTTCCCAGCTCAGAGAAAGGCACTCAACACTAGTTAGATCCAATAACACAATGAAGGTGTGAATGAATGGATGGATGAATGAGTGCATTTTAATGACAAAGGTATTTTTGTCTCACAAAGTCATTGTCTTATGAGGAAAGAAAGCAAATAAGAAAGAGATCAGTAAGAAGTCTTGTGTGCAGAATTGCTTCCTGTGCCTTTTAACCTTGAGTTATGAAGCATGACCTTTACTGCTTGTTGAGCACAGACTGCTTTTAAAGGATATCCTTCCACTGCCCTCCTAGAAGGAAGGGGAGATTAGATTAGGTTCTCAAAGCCCACCACTTTCAGGGCCTTCTTAACCTTCTCTGAAATAAGAAGACAATAAGGGAAGGTGACAGCAGTAGGGAATTTCCAAGCAGTCCCGGAGGGAGGCGGGGTCCATTTGGGCTGATGGGGTAGGAAAAACTCTTAGTGGAAGTAGCTGATTCATTAAGAGCCAACTGAATGTCAAAGAAGACAGGATAATTGAGAAAATACCTTTCCCTCGAGCTTTTCCTACACCCCCATGCAAATATGTGCACCTGTGTGTACCTATGTGTACACATGAATGCAAGCACACACAGACACACACACACACACAAACACACACACATACACACACACACACAATAAATATAAACATATCATGTCCTCTGGGAAGTAAACCATGTGGTAGACACAGGTATTTAATGGAAAGTTGCTTCTTCAGAATAGGTTAATACACTAAGATCCCAAGAAAACATAGCCTAGGTAACAGGAATTTGGATATAACAAAGTCAATATCAACTATTCTCATGGAGGGGCAGGCTGAGAGGAGAAGGAAGAGCTGCATGGGCAAACCACAGGTAATCCTGATTTACAAAATGAGGAGGCAGAGGATGGGTTCCTGCACTTCAGCTTTCTCCAAAAGGGCTAACAAAATGGTATGAATTAAGAGTCCTGGAATCTGCATCTGTCTTGAGTTTCCCACCAAAAGTCCCAGGACCCCAAACCATTGTTGATGGTTAAACCAGAGCAGATATCTGCCACCAGTGGTGTCAAACCAGAGCCTGGGCTGAAACAGACCACACAGTGCCATGGATCTGAGGTGCACCCAAGCATTCATTGACTTCACAACATCTCAGTCTTGCATTTTAGGAGCTTGGGTTTCTCAGCCTCCACTTACGGCTTTATGTTAGGATTTTACTAGAGTGAATCTCTATGGGATAATGATGATCCTTTGCATATCTAAAATACCTTGTAGTTTATCAGGTGCTTGCTTTTGCTTTACCTCATTGCAAGTAGGCTGACAGTAAACAGGGTGGGGTCATTACTTTCATCTTGTAGGCAAGAAAATTGCAGTTTAGAGAAATCACAGAGGAAAGGAATGCCTGGCCATGCTTCAGCTGCTTCATGGCCCTGAGAATTCTATCTTTTTCCTCACTGATCTGAGGTGTGTTTGCAATGTGTAAAGGCTCTGTATCAGGGGTTTCAAGGGACCCAGGGGTGAAGGAGTGTGTACCTGCTCTCATGAATCTTTGAGCCTGGTCACCCATCTTGCTGTTGTAACAGCACAAAGAGCTGGGCCCTCTCTCTTCTGGGACCTTGTTCCTCAGGGCTGCAGCCACATTCTCATTGTCACACCCTGGATCCAGTCTTTTTTCAAAATGAGCCTCCTTTACATGGTTAAGCCAGGGATACCTAGAGCTACACAATAAATCTGAACATTCTTCTGAAACATCTTCTTAGAACACCAGTGTTTTTTAACAAGTAATTTAAAAATTTATTCTATGTCAAAACACAAAAGATATATTATGGAACAGAATGCAAAAATCACCTGAATTTTAAAGAAAACCTGAGGCTTCAGAAGCTCCTCATACTTGTGGAAGTCTTGTGGATAACAGAGTCCACCTGCTATCTCCACTGTGTCACTGTGGGCACTCTGGGGGAAACAGGCTACTTCTTCTCTGCTTTCTCTCCCTTTTATCACATGCCTTAAACTGGAATGTGCTGGGTTTTCAAGACTCCTTGAGTTCACACAAACCCTGGTCCCACCCATAGAGCATCCTGACAGGCCTATGCTTTTGTCACTGGTTAGGAGACTCTTGGAAGATACTGAGTACTCCATCAGGTGGAGAGAAGCAGCCAGAAAGGGAGAGCAGAGCACTGACACTGACTTCAGGATGCCCCTGCTTGGCATTTCTAACATAGCCACTAACCAGCTGGAGGTCTAACTGTAGACTTCATTTCCCCATCTTTGAATGAGGGGCTTCTTTTGATTATCCACATGGTTACATCCACTGTTGAATTTGGCAGGGCTTGGTGAGCTCCTGTGTGACCTCAGAGTGCTGGGATGAAAGCTAGACATTGACTCAGGCCTCACCTTCGTTTCCCCTCCTTCCCAATGAGATGTTGTTACCCAGCCTTCAAGATCTTTCCAGCATTGCCTTCTCCATGTCCACAGCTCCTGATCCATTCAGGTTCTTCTCTTCTCCCTTCTGGACCATCACAACAGTCTCTCACTGGGCCCCCTTGCTCTGCTGCTGTCTTCCTCCACTTTCCATGCACTAGTTTTGGGAGGTGATCATGTCACTCCTGCTCAAGTCTTTCAATGGCTCCCCATGGCTGCTTCAGGGAATTTTTGAGACCCTAAAGGATATAACCACCCCTGGACCCTCCTCCATGCTCCTGCCTGGCTTCATCTCTTACCTGCTCACCTCAATCATAGCACTGTTATAGTGATGCAATCATCTGTTTACTTCCCTGTCTCTTCCTCCAGACCAGCAATCAGCAATCATGTTCTCTTAAGAGCCAGATAGTAAATACTTTCAGATTTGTTGGCCATGTGCTCTCTGTTACAGCTATTCAACTCTGCCTTTATAGCACAAAGCAGCTACGGACAATATGTAAACAAATTGACAAGGCTGTCTTCCAATAAAACTTTATTTATAGAAACAAGCAGTGGGCTGGATTCAGCCCCCAGGTTGTACCCACTCAGGGACCATCAATGGTCTGTTTAATGACTCTCTCATGGGCCCCAAGGTCCCCAGCACACTGTCTGGCCCATGTTGATGTTTCATAAAATATGTTTGTTGTTGTTGTTATTATTATTATTCTATGAGAGAGAGAGAGAGAGAGAGAGCGAGCAAAGGATAGGGACAGAGGGAAAGAGAGAGAGAGAGAGGAAAAAAAAAACCCACGCAGGCACCATGCTCAGTGCCAGAGCCTGCTAGGGTTTGATCCCATGACCCTGGAATCATGACCTGAGCTGAAATCAAGAGTCAGACGCTTAACTGACTGAGCAACGCAGCCACCCCATAATTTGAATGAACATATGACCAGGACAGCTGTGTGGAGGGAACAATAGGGCATGGCCTGTTTTTCCTGCAGATCCAAGTCTAACACTAGAGCATCGTCAGCAAGCTCAGGCTGCAGGGTTAGACTCTGCTGCCAGATGAGGGTTTCTGCTTCCAGCATTGGATCTCAGGAGGAGAAACCCCAGGCTTCATAGATTAGCATTGGGTAAGCTTAGAGTGAGATTCCTATCTCTATGGCATAGGGACAGGAAGGCCCCCAAATGACTCAGCCATAGAGTGAGGGAAGCCACTCACCAGCTCCCAGTATTGAGCAAAACCTCATGGGGCCAGGCTGTCTCAAAAATGTGTTACCTATGACTGCTCTGGGCCCAGAGCTTCATGGTAGCCATTGGGAGAGTGGGAGAATCCAATGACTCCCAGAAAACTCCAACTATATGTGAGGCAAGAAAGCTCTTATTCCCTTTCACCCTTTAAAGCTGTATCTGTGGCTCTCTTGCTTCTGGGATACCTTGGGGCCTGTCCAAGCACTCATTTGGAGAAAGAAAGAACTTTCTTCCTTGACACCTGGTAGACCTTTTGTCTGAAGCCATCCTACCACCTGGTGGCAATATCTAGGAATTGCATCCCATCCTGGCCAATCCAGAGAATCCTTGTTGGCTGGGTTGCCCCACCTCCAAAGCCCTCTCCAACAACATAATAGGACTCCAATCATTCTGCAAACTCTGTGAAGCTCTATCTTGTAAAGATACCTAGCAGCATCAATAACGCTCTTTTCCCATGTAGTAGCCTGGCTCTGTCCCTCACCTCCTCTAGGTCTGAGCTCTCAGTGAAGTCCTCCCTAATAACTGCTGTGAAGGAACCCCATCCTCCTCCCCACTCCTCTCTACCTTCTTTCCTTTCCTACACTGTGCCGTCACATCCTGTAATTTTTGATAACATCTGTTTGTTTATTGCATCTGTCCACCCTACTAGAATGTAGGCTTTCTGAGGGTGTACATCTTATTCAAGTTTCTATCCCTGTGGCTAGAACAGCACTGACACACAAAGGCTCCCATTAAATGTTTGATGAATGAATACACAGTACCAAATACACACTAGTCCATGATTTTGCTTTCTTTGAACACTTGACTTCAGGTCTGTGAACTGTATTCCATTATGTGCTATCTTTACATAGCATTAAGTATGTAATCTCATATTTTCTCCTGGATTGCAAATTCTGGAGGATATTATGTTTGCATTTTCTAACTGAAACTGAAGCTCAATAAATAAATATTTATTATGAATATGATCATGTTATTATCATTCATAATAATCCTTCACATTTATAATCTGTTTTATAGTTTCTACCCTTGATCTTCTCAACAATCTATGAAAGATTAAAAATAGGAATTACGAATCTTATTTTTATATAAGGAACTTAAGGCTCAGTAAGGTTAAATGACTTGCCCAAGATCACACAGCTCCTGAGTGGATGTGCTGGGACTTCTGACTCCAGACTGAACATCTGTTCCTTGTTTTTCTTGATTAGCATCCAAATGGAGAGACTGTCCCTGAGATGAGGCTGTTGGGAAAATGTGACATCACAATGTGGACAGAGGGGATCTGTACAAAGGGCCTGTGATCTGTAGAAAAGCTGATTCTCTAGCATTCCTTGCCTCTGCTGTATTAATATGCTATTGTAACAAAGTACCTGAGACTGGGAAGCTTAAACAACAGAAATTTATTTTCTCATAGTTATGGAGGTTCGAAGTCTGAGATCAAGGTGTCCACAGAGTTGGTTTCTCCTGAGGCCTCTCTCCTTGGCTTGTAGACAGCCACCTTCTCCCTGTGTCCTCACCTGGTCTTTCCTCTGTGTGTGTTCATGTCTTAATTTCTTTTATAAAGACACCAGTTATATTAGACTGGGGCCCACCCTAGTGACTTCATTTGACCTTAATTTCCTCTTTAAAGGCCCTATATCCAAATATAGTCACATTCTGAGGCCTTTCAACATATGAATTTGAAGGCACGCAATTCAGCCCATAATATTCCACCCCTGGTACTCACCTCCATCAGACAAATATCACCTTCTTTCTCCACAGGTCTGTGCACTCCTTGGAGAGTCTTTGGATATCTTCCTGCCTGTTCAGAATTGTGGCTGGTTGTCTGATTACTGGCTTGTGGCAGGACAAGATCCCAGGCTGCCAGTGGCTGAAAGGGTGGAAAACCCCACAAACCCAAGAGACCCCTGCAGGAAAATCAGCTGTTGTGAACTACAACCACTTTGCCTGCCAACAAATTAACATCCTGAGTAACAGAGTACTTTCCTTCTAAGAGGAAAGCCTTAGGGCCAACATCTAGAACTTTCTGTGCACATGCACAGAGGAGGCAAGCACTCAGAATTTAATTTTAGAGACCTAAGGAGCTCTCCAAATTTTTTCCAATTAACTGGCACCTGAAATTTGTTCAGCTTATTTTGGAGCAAACCTCTTTGTGACCCTGGACCTCAGTTTCTTAACCTATAAAGTGAGGGGCTTGGACTAGACCTAACAGTAAGATTTAAAAGGAAGGTTTGGGTCCCAGCTCCAATACCAGCTAACTGTATGACCTTGGTCAAGTCACTTAACCTCTCTGCAACTTAGTATCCACATCATAAATAAAGAGTAGGATCAGGTAATCTGGAATTCAGCACTGTTTCTAAAATTCTCTGTTTTAAAATATTTTCAAGCAGTTATAAACTTACAAAAACATAGGAAGTACGGTTATATAACAAAACCTTTTCCTTCCTGATCACATTTGAGATAAGTGTGTTTCCACAAACAAGGACATTTGCCTCTATAAGTACAACACAACTATCAGCACCAGGGGATTGGCATCGACACATTGCTATCATTGTAATCTTCAGACCTCGTTGACGTTTCACCAATTGGTTCAATAAGATCTTTCAAAGCAAAAAGACCCGTTCATAATGATGTGCTGCCTTAGGTTGTCACTTCTATTTAGTCGTATTCAGTCTGGGACAATACCTCCATTTTTTCCTTGATTTTCATGACCTTGATACTTCTGAAGATTGTAGTCCAGTTATTTTGTAGAATGTTCTTCATTGCCAGCCCCCCTTCACAGGGACACTTCACTTGGACTCTGACTTCCCACATCACTCATCCTGCTGCATGGACAGCCTGTTTCCCCCTCCAGGCTCTGATTATCACTTTTCCTTGAAGATATCCTCATTGCGTGGCTTTGGCTCCACCATCCCTGGCCAGGCACCTTTCCTTGTGTGTGTCCTCCTCACTGGTCTCCTGCAGCTCTGAGACTGTGGCTGTCCTGTCCCTGAATTGAGGACACAATAGGTACTCCATCACACATCATGGCTTCATGACCAAATAGTTCTTTGTGAAAGGGAAGATAGTAGCTTAGGACTTTAGTCATGAGTGTGTCCTCTGAGTGTGGATGATGCCTGCTAATTGGGAGTCAATAAGAAGGAAGAGAAGGACAAGGAGGTCCCAGGATTTAAGGGAGGGTTCTTAGTGGGGTCAGGAACAGAAAAACAAGGAAGCCGAGGGCACTAAGTCAGGTGTTGCACATTCCAGGGATGCCTATGAAGTTCACTTTTGGGGTCTAGAAAGAGAATCCCAGAAGAGCAGGATAGGTATGGGTCTCACTTTGGGAGGCTATCTCACATGGGGATTTGTTCCCAGGTGAGTGACAGAATAGTTCAGATTGTAAAACTATAAACAGGAGATGTGGGATGTGCAACTTAGTGAGGTCAAGACTCTGTGAAGCCAGAAGCTTCGTCTTCAGGCACACACACACTGTCCACCTGAGCTACTAGGAGCTGCCCCTGTAGAAGCTGCAAAGTCCCCAAGGAGCTGCACCCAGTGCTTGTGTTAAAGAGCTACAGGGAGGCTGATGTAGTTCAGCATGGGACTTTGTTCAAAAGTGTGTAAAGCTGACAAGAGCTGCCTGTAAGTGGTGAGTTCCCTGTCATTTGTGGCATTCAAGTGGAATAACTGCTTGCTGGGGTTGATATAAAGAACTTCAAGGGGACCCAAGTCCAGGCCAGGGATGGAGTGAGGGGAGGAGAGGAAACTCAGTAAGGACCCACTCCAATCTGAGATCTTATCATTCAGCTTGCCCTATGATGGGGGTTTGGTTCTACTGAGTGTTAACTGTGTGCCAGGCTTTGTGCATCATTATTCCCTGGTATTGGCCTTATGCAGTCCATGTGACAATTCTTCCCATTTTATAGGCAAGGAATGTGGAGCTTAGATGCTCATGTTCTTGGGGATAAGCCCTAAACCTTGGCCAGTGTGATTCTGGACCTGACCCAATAGCGCAGGTCCACTGCCCACTACTATTCCCAAGGCCAACTCAGGACAAAGGAGCCCAGGCCTGCCAGCTCCCCTGGGGTGGGTCACACTGAGGTCTGGCTCTGCTCTCCACATCTGTGCCAGCAGCTGCTCACACAGCATCTGAGCCCCTGGGTGATCTGGGGACAGTGCTTTGGAAAGTTGCTCCGCAGGGAGGGGCAGCCCATTCACATACGCAAGCAGAGAGAAATGAGCCAAGAACCAAAGATAGAAAATGCCTCTTATTGGGCCTGTTCTGATGTAAAAATGCAGAACTCAGAATTAAACAGGCACTTTGCATTGCAGAGCAATAGTGCCTAATTAAGCTATTCTGGGGCCTAGGGGCACTTAGGAATTTTGTGAGTTTTTATTGCTCAAGACAATGAATAATACATGAGTCTGTACAGTCTCAATTCAAATGATGACTCATCAGTCACACCGAAGGCTTCCTTCCAATCCTGTCCACATTCTGATGTGATCTTCCTATACTTCAAAAACCCTAGGCTTCGCAGCCTGGGCTCCTCTATTTCTTGGTGATTAAAGTTTGGCTCTTTTGGAAAAATTCCTTTCAAAGGTGAAACATGGACCCTTGCTGGTCTGCAAACTACTTTTCCTGGTCCATGAAGAGATAAGCACAGAAATGGGGAGTAAATGCTTAGAAGCCTTTATAATAATTTAACAGAGTGACTTTGTGTGGGTGGAATCTAATAATGAAAGTTTGGGCTTGCATTTTATATGTTTGTTTTTTAGTTCATTTTTCTAGTAATTCAATTTTATTATGTTTTATGACAATATTGGTTTGCAATAAGTTAGCAATTTAAAAATTTTTTTTTTTTAATATATGAAATTTACTGTCAGATTGGTTTCCATACAACACCCAGTGCTCATCCCAAAAGGTGCCCTCCTCAATACCCATCACCCACCCTGCCCTCCCTCCCACCCTGCCCTCCCTCCCACCCCCCATCAACCCTCAGTTTGTTCTCAGTTTTTAACAGTCTCTAATGCTTTGGCTCTCTCCCACTCTAACCTCTTTTTTTTTTTTTTTCCTTCCCCTCCCCCATGGGTTTCTGTTATGTTTCTCAGGATCCACATAAGAGTGAAACCATATGGTATCTGTCTTTCTCTGTATGGCTTATTTCACTTAGCATCACACTCTCCAGTTCCATCCATGTTGCTACAAAGGGCCATATTTCATTTTTTCTCATTGCCACGTAGTATTCCATTGTGTATATAAACCACAATTTCTTTATCCATTCATCAGTTGATGGACATTTAGGCTCTTTCCATAATTTGGCTATTGTTGAGAGTGCCGCTATAAACATTGGGGTACAGGTGCCCCTATGCATCAGTACTCCTGTATCCCTTGGATAAATTCCTAGCAGTGCTATTGCTGGGTCATAGGGTAGGTCTATTTTTAATTTTCTGAGGAACCTCCACACTGCTTTCCAGAGCGGCTGCACCAATTTGCATTCCCACCAACAGTGCAAGAGGGTTCCCGTTTCTCCACATCCTCTCCAGCATCTATAGTCTCCTGATTTCTTCATTTTGGCCACTCTGACTGGCGTGAGGTGGTATCTGAGTGTGGTTTTGATTTGTATTTCCCTGATAAGGAGCGACGTTGAACATCTTTTCATGTGCCTGTTGGCCATCCGGATGTCTTCTTTAGAGAAGTGTCTATTCATGTTTTCTGCCCATTTCTTCACTGGGTTATTTGTTTTTCGGGTGTGGAGTTTGATGAGCTCTTTATAGATTTTGGATACTAGCCCTTTGTCCGATGTGTCATTTGCAAATATCTTTTCCCATTCCGTTGGTTGCCTTTTAGTTTTGTTGGTTGTTTCCTTTGCTGTGCAGAAGCTTTTTATCTTCATAAGGTCCCAGTAATTCACTTTTGCTTTTAATTCCCTTGCCTTTGGGGATGTGCCGAGTAAGAGATTGCTACGGCTGAGGTCAGAGAGGTCTTTTCCTGCTTTCTCCTCTAAGGTTTTGATGGTTTCCTGTCTCACATTCAGGTCCTTTATCCATTTTGAGTTTATTTTTGTGAATGGTGTGAGAAAGTGGTCTAGTTTCAACCTTCTGCATGTTGCTGTCCAGTTCTCCCAGCACCATTTGTTAAAGAGACTGTCTTTTTTCCATTGGATGTTCTTTCCTGCTTTGTCCAAGATGAGTTGGCCATACGTTTGTGGGTCTAGTTCTGGGGTTTCTATTCTATTCCATTGGTCTATGTGTCTGTTTTTATGCCAATACCATGCTGTCTTGATGATGACAGCTTTGTAGTAGAGGCTAAAGTCTGGGATTGTGATGCCTCCTGCTTTGGTCTTCTTCTTCAAAATTGGCTATTCGGGGCCTTTTGTGGTTCCATATGAATTTTAGGATTGCTTGTTCTAGTTTCGAGAAGAATGCTGGTGCAATTTTGATTGGGATTGCATTGAATGTGTAGATAGCTTTGGGTAGTATTGACATTTTGACAATATTTATTCTTCCAATCCATGAGCAGGGAATGTCTTTCCATTTCTTTATATCTTCTTCAATTACCTGCATAAGCTTTCTATAGTTTTCAGCATACAGATCTTTTACATCTTTGGTTAGATTTATCCCTAGGTATTTTATGCTTCTTGGTGGAATTGTGAATGGGATCAGTTTCTTCATTTGTCTTTCTGTTGCTTCATTGTTAGTGTATAAGAATGCAACTGATTTCTGCACATTGATTTTGTATCCTGCAACTTTGCTGAATTCATGTATCAGTTCTAGCAGACTTTGGGTGGAGTCTATCGGATTTTCCATGTATAATATCATGTCATCTGCAAAAAGCGAAAGCTTGACTTCATCTTTGCCAATTTTGATGCCTTTGATTTCCTTTTGTTGTCTGATTGCTGATGCTAGAACTTCCAGCACTATATTAAACAGCAGCGGTGACAGTGGGCATCCCTGTCGTGTTCCTGATCTCAGGGAAAAAGCTCTCAGTTTTTCCCCGTTGAGGATGATGTTAGCTGTGGGCTTTTCATAAATGGCCTTTATGATCTTTAAGTATGTTCCTTCTATCCCGACTTTCTCAAGGGTTTTTATTAAGAAAGGGTGCTGGATTTTGTCAAAGGCCTTTTCTGCATCGATTGACAGGATCATATGGTTCTTCTCTTTTTTTTTGTTAATGTGATGTATCACGTTGATCGATTTACGAATGTTGAACCAGCCCTGCATCCCAGGAATGAATCCCACTTGATCATGGTGAATAATTCTTTTTATATGCTGTTGAATTCGATTTGCTAGTATCTTATTAAGAATTTTTGCATCCATATTCATCAGGGATATTGGCCTGTAGTTCTCTTTTTTTACTGGGTCTCTGTCTGGTTTAGGAATCAAAGTAATACTGGCTTCATAGAATGAGTCTGGAAGTTTTCCTTCCCTTTCTATTTCTTGGAATAGCTTGAGAAGGATAGGTATTATCTCTGCTTTAAATGTTTATATGTTTGTTTTTTAGTTCATTTTTCTAGTAATTCAATTTTATTATGTTTTATGACAATATTGGTTTGCAATAAGTTAGCAATTTAAAATTTTTAAAAAAGCCCTTGTTCTTCTCCCACAGATGGTCTAAGAAGTGTGGGTCCAGGCCATGGTCCTTCCTGCTCATTGCAGACTCTGCATAGCACATGGTCAACTTCATGACTCTCAGTCCCAGTTACTGCAAGGTGGCAGGCAGCGGTTCAAGCACCTGGGGAGGAGGGCTGTGACTTGCATTCACTGTGAGGTTCTCGGTGCTGAGCACCAACTGTGTGGCCCCTTAGCTCAAGACCACAGTTGATCTTCCTGGAGCCACAGTGTCCTCCTGGGGCTTGCAGACCAGTCACGGAATCAGGTCATCAAAGTTTAAAATCCTGACTTTGCCATGAAGTGATTGGTTGACCTTGGCTAAGTCACTTCTCTCTTTGGGTTTCAGGTTTCTCATTTGTAAAATGAAAAAAAAATTCATTTCAAAAGCCCTTCCCATTCTTTCATTCTATGACTCCAACATCTCTTGGGAACCGCCACGATGTCCATTTTAAAACAAGAAAATCAAGGCCATACTTCTTAAAAAAATTTTTAATATTTATTTAATTTTGAGAGAGAGAGAGACAGAGTGTAAGCTGGTAAGGGGCAGAGAGAGAGGGAGGCACAGAATCCAAAGCAGGCTCCAGCCTCTGCACTGTCAGCACAGAGCCCTATGCAAGGCTCAAACCCATGAACCGAGAGATCATGACCTGAGCTGAAGTTGGATGCTCAACCAACTGAGCCACCCAATCAACCCTCAAGGCCATATTTCTAAATAAGTTCTCACAGCATATTGAAAGCAGTTTCTCAACCTGGACCCAGAAGAAGCACTGACATCCAACACTCAAATTTTCTTACACATCTATTAAGGTTTAATTTAATATAACAGCTGCACATATCTGAAGTATATATTGTGGTGAATTATAACATATGCATTCACCTGTGAAGCTATCATCTCAACCAAAATACAGTTGATTCCTGAACAATACAGGGGTTAGATGTACCAAGCAGTTGAAAATCTGTGTATAACTTTGACTCTTCCAAAACTTAACTACTAGTAGTCTAATGTTGGAAGATTTATCGATAACATAAACAGTTGATTAACACACGTTATATGTATTATATATTGTATTCTCACCATAAAAATAGGCTAAAGAAAGGAAAATGTTATTAAAAAATTGTAAGGAAGACAAAATACATTTACAATTATATACTGTACAAAATCCTCATAAAGTGGACCCACATAGTTCAAACCCATGTTATTCAAGGGTTAAGTGTACTGATCATTTCCGTCTCTTCCAAAAGTTGTCTTATGCCCCTCCAAAATCCTCTATCCCCTTAACCTCTAGGCCCCAGGCAACCAATGATCTGCTTTCTGTCACCTCAGATGGTCGCATTTTCTAGAATTTTACATAAATAGAATCACATGGTACGTACATTTTTTTGCCTGTCTTTTGTCACTCAGCATAATGATTTTGAGATTTATCCATCTTGCTGTGTGCATCAATCTTTTTTATTGCATTATATGGATATACCACAACATTTTATCTGTTCAATAGTTGATGATAAATTTGGTTGATAAAATTTGGGTTGTTTCTAGCATTTGCTATTACGAATATTACTAAACATTCATATGGAAAGTCTGTGTGAACATGTGCTTTTATTTCTCTTGGATAAATACATAGGATTTGAATGGCTGGATCATAAGGTAGGTATATGTTAAACAATTTAAGAAATTACCCACTGTTTTTTTAGTGGGTTGTACCATTTTACAATTCCATCATATTTGTTGAGAATTCCAGTTGCTCTACACCCTTAACACTCAGTACTGCTGGTCTTAAATTGTAACTGTCTGGAAGATGCATAGTAGTGTCTCAGTGTGGTTTTAATTTGTACTTCCCTTATGACTAATCAAGTTGAACATCTTTTCATGTGCCTATTGATTATTTGTAAATCTTCTTTTGTCAAGTGTCTGTTAAATCTTTTCCCATTTTTAAACTGGCTAATTTGGTTGCAAGAATTCATTATATATTTTGGATAAAAGTCTTTTGTTTGACGTACATGTTGCAAGTATTTTCTCCCAGTCCCAACACTCGATCGTCAGTTTTTTGATCGTGTACAATTTCAAGGAGCTTTACAACTCTCTATAAGGTCATCCATGTGACTGAGGCCTAGTCATGGACCCAGGTGAAGAACATAAGCTTTAAATTTCCAGGCCTGGAAAAGGATGATGAGGCTGGTGCCAGTGGCAGAAATAGGCCCAGTGAAGGTGGAATACTTTTTGTGAGTAGGACAGTGTGCATAATTTCAGGTCTATTGAATTTTAGGAGATGATGATAAAGATAAGTGGAAAACTTCAGCAGAATATGGACAAATGAGATTCATACTGTCCCTACCAACTATCCAGAGAAACTATAGCCAAGGGAAAAGATTTGGTGAAATCATCAAGGGAGATCTGGTGGACTCTGTTACATGAAATGCAGATCAAGTCTGTAGAGGACATGAAAAGAACAAGAGACCAAGGGCTGAAGAATGAGGGAGTGATTACCCCCAGCCAGAGAGAGGAAGAAGGGGAAACATGGAGGCCTAATGAGAGCTCAAATTGTTGTATTTGACTTTTGTGATGTTGGCCAGGGAGATGTGTGCACAAGCAGATTTGAATGAAATGAAAGATTTAAAGTGATATGCATAAGAAAGGGCTTCTAGATACCAGAGGAGGAGAAGAAGAGGGTAGGAAAGGAAGTTTGCCAACAGAGGAGAGGCAGAAATGAGGAGGAAGACCAAACAGTCCAAGGACTTGAAGAGGAGGAGAGATTAATTTGAGCAGTTTTTGTGAAATATGTATTTGTGGAAGAGACAGCTGATACCAGAGGATCTGTTGCAAGTTTTAATGTGTGCATATAGTGTTCTCTCTTCTTCATCTCCCTTTCAAGACAATTTCCAGTAAAGACTCTGATGCACCTCAAAATTTTGGATGCACTCCAGAATTCTGAATGCAACAGTATGCTGAGGTTGGCCTCAAGGCAGCCCCTTTTTTTCAGGTTACAAAAAGCTTCAATGGTGGATAGTGAGTAGCTCTTGAATCAGGGCAGGGATCTTGTCTGTCTCTTTTTTGGGGAAATGTTGGCGCTTCATGTGTTCTCATCGAATGTTGGTTGTACGTTATTGTAAAAAAGCCTATAGTCAGGTGTTATATATATTGTCTGGGGAATAAGTGTGGGGGAACCAGTTATTTCTAAAGAAAGCATTAAGCAGTTTGTCTCTGCCCCCCAACTCCATCTTTTCTTCTCCATGTGACCACATGCCTTTTGTTATGTAGATCATTTTGTCCTCTTGCTTTCCACACATTTGCTTATTACCCCAAAAAACCTAGCAAACAATTCCCATTGTTAACGATGCTCAGACACATGATGGCAGACTGCAAACAAATATCTTAAAACACAAAGACTTCTTTTTGGAGTGCTATAGGAATTGGAATATGTTAGCACGCAGTAAGTTCATTGGTCTGAAGAACACCACGTGTGAATTACAGTCAGGGGGAAGACAGGTTATTACCTTGGGAACTTGTCTTACTCTTCATCTTTCAGGTTTGTCTTCCTTAACCCTAGAATTGGTTAAATTTGCCATAGAACACTGGACTTCCCTTCAGTGAGATTTGCCACTCTTTTATTGCCTGTCCAATGTTGGCTTTCCCTACCAATACAAGCTGCAAGAAGGCATTCACCAATGCTTACCTTAATCATGGTGATGTGCTCATACCTAGGGACACTATAGATGCTTAATAAATGTGTGTTAACTGAATAGTTTATTGACTGATGGCTTCTATGTTCCTGGTGGAAGAGCCACAGTCTAGAAAGGAATGAGAAGTCTCCTCCATCTCCCATTGCTCTTCCAGGAATCGAGGAAATGGCTTCCCACCCAATAAAGAGCTGAGGTTCTGCCTCAACATTATTTTCAAAGGTAAAGTCATGAATTTTTACTCTGTAAGAGGCTTTTAGAGTTTTTCTAAAGATCCCTTTTACCAAGGAGGACACAAAGTTTAAACATACGCCTGAGAATGGTACCTGAACCCAGGGCAGAGTCCTCACCTTGAACAGTGTCCAGAAGCTGTGTGACCCCGTAGTTAAATCTGCCTCCATTTAGATCAGACTGTCTGCGTGTGAATACTAGCTCTACCACCTCCTACCTGCATGACGTTGGGCAAGTCACTCTACCTTTTTCAGCTTGGTTTCTTCAATCTGTAAACAAGGCATAACAATAATACCTACTGAGGACTGATGGGTATTGAAAAGCATATAAAAGTATTTAGAAGTGTTTTTGGCATATAGGAAACACTATGCAAATATTATCTGTTATTAACAAAAAGGGTTGCGTGGTATTTCTTAGTCTGTTCAGAGCCACCCAATCCAGTGATTGGAGGGGATGAAATCTGAGACATTCCTGATTTCAGTGGCAAGTGAGAGGTTGAATTAGGACTTAGGAAACTGAGGCTCATGGGGGTGTTTTCAGGGCTTAAGTATGGCTGTCCCTCAATAATCCTGATTCTTAGCACTTCACTCTGAGTGAATACCTTCTTTTCTCTGAGCCTCAGTTTCCTCATTTGAAGGGAGGAAATGGTCATCTCTGCCCTGCTACCTACAAGGGCAACAGAGATGGGTGAGAAGGTGATTTTAAACAGGAAAAATGAAAGTTTTCACAATCATTTTTCCAAACAAGTTGTCAGGGGGAAAATACCAACGGAGTTTTGAGTCTAAAATACTCTTCCTGGAAGAAATTGCTGTGAATCTGCTTCTTAGGAAACCAGATGATATCGAGTGGCAAATTAACAGTTCATTTTATTGGCTACATCTGTGCCCAGGGTGGGCACTGCCAGCGGAGGTGGCAGAGTGCCCAGGCCAGTGATACCGACACTGGGCAGCCGGGAAGAGGCAGTGACATCTGTGCGGGCAGGAGCAGATGCATTTGTCAGGGTTTTGCTCTTTCTTTTCTAAATTCAGAATGTTTGGGGAGAGAACAAGAGAGAGGAATACTGATTTCCCCGCCAAGAAAGGATGATGGATGGCAGGAGATTGTGGAAAACATGGCCACTTCCTTCTCTCCACTCCCTATCCATCCCATCTCCAACTCTTCTGTGAAGGCTCTCTGCTTTCGTCTCTCTCCCTTGACCTCTGCTACCTCCCCAGGCTACTTCACTCCACTTCTCACTCTGTCTTTCCTCACTCCCTAACCACAAATGCTGTCTGGGTTCAAAATTATACCACGTTGTTTCAAAAGGAGTTATTTCCCTTGCGTGTAATGGAATCTCTGCGACCAGAAAGGTGCCAACCCTAGTCCAAATCATTTGTGATGCCTGGCAGCAGAGTGCATTTTCCTGGGGGGCCAAATGGTCACAACTGTGCTGTGAGCAGCAATAGAGACTGGACAAGGGCAGAGACATATGGCTGGGAGGAAGGAAATGTGAGGGCTGGAGGCTGTTACTGGGGACAGTCCAAAAGATAAGAGACAGTGTAAAGAGAGAAAAGGCTGGGGTGCAGGGGGAGGGGTTCCTTAGAACAAGGGCTGGCCTGGATATCAAGAGCCAGGACTCTGAATTCCAGCACCGACAGCACCTACCTGACTTTGAAGAGCCACACCACCAATCTGTTGACCACTTAAGAGAATGAAAATCTACAGTAGGGTTTCTCAACCTTTGCACTATGGATATTGGGGACCCTATAAGTCTTTGTTGTAGGGCTTGTCTTGTGTGTTGCAGCATCCCTAGATAGATGCCAGTAGTATCCCAACTCCAGTTCCCAGTCGTGACAACTAAAATGGTCTCCAGATATTGCCAAGTGCTTCCTGAAGGCAGGGGCAGCAGTGGGTGGTGGTGGGGGTGAGGTATGTGCAAAGTCCCCATTAGGTTGAGAATCATAGAAAAAAAATTGTTTGGAAAGTACCCCAATTGGACAATGGGCCTTTAACATTTTATCAACAAGTATTCAAATCCTGAATCAATGAAGAATACCTCTGAGATTTATGTTGACCTTAATTCTGCAGGTAACAAACAAAATGGAGACAGATTTGGTACTGAGAAGTACAGCTGGCTCATCATAAAGGAAGATGGGACAGCTGAGTACCCACTGCACACCATGACATATGCTTCAATCCATATGGATTGCGCTGCTTAGGTTTTGTGGTTTTGTTTCGTTTTGTTTTCATTATAATGACAGATATTCTGGAGCTAATTGAGAAACTCCACTCATGAAGCATTGAATATTGAACTCATAAGATTGAAAATTACTTCAGGTAAACTGAGGCATAGAAAAGGAAAATGCTTAAGTAACCCCAGTTAGAACTAGCCTTGGGTTTCTGACACAGATATCAGCTTATGTGCTGAAGGAGGGAGGAATACATAGAAGAGGTTCTCAGAGCCCTGTGTCACACAAGCCAAACAAATTGAGATACCTGGTTTCCTATAGTCAAGAAAATGGTACAGGGAGAAAGAAAGAATCTGGATTTTAGGGGACATATCCACCATAAACTGCCTATCTCCAGACTTTCTTTACAACAAAGAATAAATGTTGTGTGTTTACTCACTGCTTTTTCAATTCCTGTATATCTTGGACAATTCTATAAGTTAATCCAGTCACAGAAGCTCAGCTCAGTCTTTGATGCTGGTCTTCAAGATCTTGTTCAAATGTTACCTCCTCACCAGAAAGATTTCCTTGATCCTTGAAACCTAAGGCAGACTGACTATCCTCTTACTTCTCAGAGCCTTTGGTCAGTTTGTCTCTCACAGCAAATCTTCCCCACTGCACTACTATCCATATCCATAATTCATTTGTACCACTGTCTTTACATCTTACTTGTCAGCAAAAATCCAACTCTGGACCAGTTCAACTGTCTCCTCTCCTTTCCTTCTTCCTTCCTTCCTTCCTTCCTTCCTTCCTTCCTTCTTCCTTTTTCTTTGTCACTCCTTCCTCCCACTTTTCCCATCTCTCTCTTCTTTTTTCTTTTATTTAGTCATTTAATTAACAAATATCTAGTGAGTACCTGTTCTATTAAGTGCCAGGATGGGCTCTGAGTGTTCAGTGGTGAAAAAAACCCAACATGGTTTATGCCCTCATGGGCCTTCACTGAAGTTTACAGTCTAGTGAAGGTGATAATCAATAAGTAAGTGCAATACTACGATAACCATAAGAGGATATTTAACTGAAGAGTAACAAGGGGACCAAGTTAGATAGGACAGTTAGAGACATTTCCTTTAATAGGTGACATATCACAACTGAAGGGTGAGAAGTATCCAGTGATGCAAGGCAGGCAGAGAGGTGGAAGGAGGACATTCTAAGGGCCAAATGTCTTAAAAAACCAAGATGTAGGAAAAAGCTGACTGTGTTCAAGGGGTGGAAAGAAAACAATGTGGTTGGAGTAGCGTGGGTGAGTTGGAATAGAGGTGTAAGCTGATTCAGACCAGGCAGAGCAGGGATAGACATTGATGGAAAGAAGTTTGGACTATATGCTAAGCATATTTGGAAATCATCAGAAAGTTTTGAATTTGGGACTGACATAGTCTGATTTATATTAAAAAATATCACTCTGAGACTTTCAGAATTGTAGCATGAAAAGTATGACAAACCTTCTCCTTGAGCAAAACAACAATACAACTACTAAAAATTATGCTTTAAAATCCAACTACTTAAAATTTGCACAAAATGGTCCTAAAGGAATACCATAAATGGAGAAAGTTACTCAAGGAAATATACTAAATATTACTAAGAACCCTGAGAGTCTGTGACCTTTGAACCGTGACCTACTTATATTTCCTTCACACCTTCAGTGTGACAGGAGTTCTACTTCCAGAATATGCAGCCAAGAAGTTGGGGCTCCCTCTCTATTTAGCTCCCAGTCTAGGGCTATGGTTTCACACTGGGAAGGCAGGCCACTGGCATCTCCAATTCTCTGATCCCTACATTGCAGGAACTATTCTGGCTAGATGTGCTGAGAGGACTGGTGTCTCTTCTCCCACCCAGTCCTCACTCAGGGTGGAATCTCTACTCTAGGTGCAGTAGGCTGAGAACACTGGAACCCACCCCAGATCATTTGTAGGGCAAATTTTCCATTCTTGGAGGGGGAAGCCAAGGAACCAGAGACTACTATCTCCACCCAGAATCCTGCTTATAGAGCAGGGGTGTCACTCTTGGAGAAGCAAGCCACTGTCACCACCCCTCACTACCTTACAGTGTGGCACAGAGGTTCTGTCCAGAGAGGGGCAGGTGTTAAGAACAGTTCTGCCTGATAGGACTGACTTATTTGGAACAGAATTTAGGGAAGTTCTTGCCTAAGAACATCATTTAAAACAATGGATATCTTGGCTGTAAACAATTAAGGAGGCTATAATTACATGGTACTCATAGCAACAAGTGAACCAGGGTACGGACCAGAAGTTTGACAGAACCAGAAAAAGAAACAGCAAGGAAGAGCCTTCTTGGAGTCAGAGCAGTTCAAACACTAGCAACATTCCACCTCTGCAAAAGGGATCTACTTTTGTTGAATGAGACTGTGGAACATTTTATATCCTAGAGTGTTGTCAAAAAACAATAGAGTAACCAGTTAGCAGTTCATGGAGGCTAATAGCTGAGTGTGATACTAACAGAGGCTCCAGGCAGACTATGCTCATGGTTAAGTCCACATCCTTTGAGCAGGGACATCAGAGGCTTTACACTATGGGGGAAACAGACTTCACTGAAGTAGTCCAACCAAGTCAATAAGAAACAAGCAGACAAGCAAACAACAGTAAGCCCTGGGATCAGTACCTAAAGTTGATATAACATATTGTCTAAAATGGCCAATTTTAAACAAAAAAATTGTCAGACATGCAAAGAAATAAGCAAGTATTATACATACACAAAAACAAAACAAGCAATAGAAACTACCTGTGAGAGGGCCCAGATGTCAGGCTTATCTGGTAAAGATTTCAAAGTAGCTATTATAAATATGTCCAAAAAGCCAAAAGAAATCATGTCTAAATAATTAAGGAAGGCATTAAGACAATATAACACCAAATACAACATATCAATAACAAAATAGAAATGTTTTAAAAGAATCAAATGGAAATTTTAGAGTTGAAAAGTAAAATAACCAAAATAGGAAATTCACTAGAAGGGCTCAACAGTAGATTTGAGCTGGCAGAAGAAATAATAGATAACTTCAAAATAGGTTGATAGAGAGTATAAAATCTGAAAAAAACAGAAAGAAATAATGAAGGAAAATAAACAGGGTCTCAGAGAAATGTGAAATTCCATTAAGGGCACCAGTATCAGAAGGAAAGGACAGAGAAAAATAAAAAGAAAAAGTATTCAAAAAATTAATAGTTTAAAATTACCAGCCACACCCAGACACATCACAGTTAAAACACTGAAAGTCAAAGGCAGAGAGAAAGCCTTGAAAGCAGCAAGAGAAAAATAACTCATTACACACAAGGAAAACTCACCAAAATTAATAACTTATTGTCAAAAACAACACAGGTCAGAAGACGGTGGGATGATATGTTAAAAGTGGCAGAAAAAATTGCTAACCAAGAGTCTTATATCCAGCAACTATCTTTCAAAAATGAAAACAAAATACTTGAAGTGAAAATGACAGAATTAAAAGGAAAAAAATTAGAACAATTTAACAATATAAGTTGAAGAATTAAATATCTCATATTAAATAGTAGCTAGAACAAATAGAAGATTGATGAAGATATAGAAGACTTTAGCAACACTATAAACCAATTAGATCTCACAACCATTTATTGAATACTCCACCCAATAATAGCAGAATACACAGTTTTCCCTACAGTTTCTACAAGAAACGCTCTCTAAGACAGACATATGAGATGAAACTAAGGCGTACTTACAGGGAAATTTATAACTTTAAATACTATGTATATTAATAATGAAGTAAGATCTCAAATCGGTTGTCTAACTTTTTCCCTTAAGAAACTGTGAAAAGTGGAGCAAACTAAAACCAGAGAAAGAAAAGAAAAAGAAATAATAAATATCAGATGAAAATGAATGAAACAGAGAATGGAAAAAAATAGGGAAAGCCATTCTTTGAAAAGATCAACAAAAATGACAGGACTTTAGCAAGATTGACCAAGGAAAAAGGGAGAAGACTCAAATTTTAAAATCAAAAAGGAAAGATAAGACATCACTATTATCCTTATAGGAATAAAATGAAATATAAAAGAATCCTATAAACAACAATATTCCAAAAAATTAGATAACTTAGATGAAATTGAGAAATTACTAGATAGACACAAACTACCAAAACTTACACAAGAAGACACACATAATCTGAACAGACCTATCACAAGTAAAAGATTGAAAGAGAAATCTTAAAAATTTCCACAAAGAAAAGAGCAGGCTCAGATGGTTTCACTGGTAAATTCCATCAAACATTTTTTAAAATCCAGATTAATTATTCACAAATTCTTCCAAAATTTAGAATCTCTCTAATTCATTCTATTAGGCCAGTGTTACCCTGATGCCCAAACTAGAAAAAATAGCAAAAACAGAAAAAAGTATGGAAAGAGCACAAATACATGAAGGTTAAATAACATGCTACTAAAAAATGAATAGGTCAACCAAGAAATCAAAAAGGAAATTGAAATTTACATGGAGGCTAATGAAAATGAAAACAGAAAGATCCAAAATCTTTGGAATGCAGCAAAAGCAGTTCTAAGAGGAAATTTTATAGCAATACAGGTCTACCTCAAGAAGCAAGAAAATTTTCAAATAAACAACCTAACCTTACACCTAAGAGAGCTAGAAAAGAATAAAAAACAAAACCCAAAACAAGCATAAGGAAGGAAATAATAAGGATTGGAGAAGAAATAAATGAAATAGAAACTAAAAAAAACAAATAAAACAGATCATTGAAACCAAGAGATGATTCTTTAAAGATGAGCAAAATTGATAAACTTTTAGCCGGACTCATCAAAAGAGAGAGAGAGATTCAAATAAACAAAATCATAAATGGGAAAAAAGAAAAATAACAGCCAACAACACAGTAATACAAAGGATTATAAAAGAATATCATGAAAAAGTATATCCCAACAAATTGGACAACCTAGAAGAAATGGATAAATTCCTAGAAACATATAACCTCCCAAAACTGAGTCAGGAAGATATAGAAAACTTGAATAGACCAATTATCAGCAATGGAATTGAATATGTAATAAAAAAATTCCCAACAGACAAAACTCCAGGACCAGAGGTCTTCACAAGAAAATTCTACCAAACATTTAAAGAAGAGTTAATATCTATTCTTTTCTAACTATTCCAAAAACTAGAAGAGGAAGGAAAACCTCTGTATTCATTCTGTGAGGCCAGCATCACCCTAATTTCAAAACCAGATAAAGACACTACAAAACAAGAGAACTATAGGCCAATAACTCTGATGAACATGTATGCAAAAATCTTCAACAAAATATTAGCAAACTGAATCCAACAATACAATTAAAAAATTATTCACCACAATCAAATGAAATTTATTACTGGGATACAAGGGCAGTTCAATATTTGCAAATCAATGTGATACATGACATCAATAAGAGAAAGGATAAAAACCGTATAATAATTTCAATAGATGAATAAAAAGCATTTGACAAAGTACGTCAATTCATGATAAAAATCCTCAACACAGTGGGTTTGTAGGGAGCATTCTTCAATGTAACAAAGACTATATATGAAAAACCCACAGCTAACATCATACTCAATGGGGAAAAACAGAGCTTTTCCCCTAAGGTCAGGAGCAACACAAGGATGTCCACTCTCACAACTTTTATTCAATATAGAAGTCCTAGCCAGAAGGAGAAGGAAAAGGAAATAAAAGGCATACACACTGGTAAGGAAGAAGTAAAACTTTCATTATTTGCAGATGACATGATACTATATACAGAAAACCATAAACACTCCACCAAAAAATCTAATGGAACTGACAAATGAACTCAGTAATGTTGCAGTATATAAAATCAATGTACAGAAATTCGTGGCACTTAAATATCCATATAATGAAGCAGCAGAAACAGAAATTAAGAAAACAATCCAATTTACAAATTCAGCAAAATAATAAGATACCTAGAAATAAACTTAACAAAGGGGGTGAAAGACCTGTACTCTGAAAACTATAAAACATTGATGAAAGAAATTACAGATGACCCAAAGAAAAGGAAAGACATTCCATGCTCATGGATTGGAAGAACAAATATTGTTAAAACGTCCATGCTATCCAAAGCAATCCACAGATATAATGCAATCTGTATCTAAATATGAACAGCATTTTTCACAGAACTAGAACAAACAATACAAAAATTTACATGGAACTGCAAAAGAACTTGAATAGCTAAAGCAATCTTGAAAAAGAAAAACAAAACTGGAGGTATCACAATTCCAGATTTCAAGTTATACTACAAAGCTGTAATAATCAAAACAGTATGATACTGCCACAAAAATAGACACATCAATGAAACAGGACAGAAAACTCACAAATAAAACCATGATTATGTGGTCAATTAATCTTCAACAAAGGAGGCAAGAATATGCAATGGGAAAAACACAGTCTCTTCAACAGATGGTGTTGGGAAAACTGAACAACTCTATGCAAAACAATGAAACTGGACCACATTCTTACACCATACAAAAACAAACTAAAAATGGACTAAGGACTTAAATGTGTTACCTGAAACATGAAAATCCTACAAGAGAGTACAGGCAGTAATATCTCAGACATAGGCTATAACAACATTTTTCCAGATACATCTCCCAAGGCAAAGGAAATAAAAGCAAAAACAAACTATTGGGACTATAGCAAAATAAAAAGGCTCTGAACAGTAAATGAACTTACCAACAAAACTAAAAGACAACCTACTGAATGGGAGAAGATATTTGCAAATGACATACCTGATAAAGGGTTAGTATCCAAAATATATATAAAAAGCTTATACAACTCAACACCAAAAAAAAAAACAAAAAAAAAAAACCCTAAATGATTTGATTAAAAATGGGCAGAAGACATGAACAGACATTTCTCCAAAGACATCCAGTGGTCAGCAGACATATGAAAAGATGCTCAACATCACTCATCACCAGAGAAATTCAAATCAGGACCACAATGAGATATCACCTCACACCTGTCAGAATGGCTAAAATCAAAAACATAAGGAACAAGTGTTAATGAGGATGTGGAGAAAAAGGAACCCTTGTACACTGTTGGTAAGAGTGCAAATTGGTGCAGCCACTGTGGAAAACAGTATTGGGTTTCCTCAAAAAAGGAAAAATAGAACTACCTTATGATCCAGTAATCACACTACTGGGTAGAACACAAAACACTAATTCAAAAGGATATATTCACCCCTATGTTTATTGCAGCATTATTTACAATAGCCAAATTATGGAAGCAGCCCAAGTGTCCATCAATAGATGAATGGTTAAGGAAGATGTGGTATAGGTACACAATGGAATATTATTTAGCCATAAAAAGACTGAAATCTTGGTACACCTGGTGGCTCAGTCAGTTGAGCATCAGTCTTCGGCTCCAGTCATGACCTCACAGGTTGTGAGTTCTAGCCCTGCATTGGGCTCACTGCTGTAAGCCCAGAGCCTGCTTCAGATCCTCTTTGGATCCTCTGTCCCCTCTCTCTCTGCCCACCAACCCCACCTCAAAAATAAGTAAAACATTTTGAAATCTTGCCATTTGCCACAATATGAATGGATCTGAGAGTATAATGCTAGGCAAAATAAACAAGTCACAGAAAAACAAATACCATTATGATTTCATTCATATGAGGAATTTAAGAAACAAAGGAAAAATAAGAAATAAACCTTAAATAGACTCTTCACTATAAAGAACAAACAGATGGTTACCAGAGGGGAGGTGGATGGGGGGGATGGGTGAAACAGGTGATGGGGATTAAGAGTACACTCATCTTGATGAACATAGAGTAATATATAGAATTCTGGAATTACTGTATTGTATGCTTGCAACTAATATAATACTGCATGTTAACTTACTGAATTAAAATTAATTAAAACTTAAACATTTAAAAAAGAGATATTGCAAGTAAAGTAAATTACAGGCCATAATTCTTTATAAATATAAACACAAAAAGTCCTCAACAACATGCTAGAAAAACACATCAAAGAATACACAAAAAGATTATACACAAGTGGGATTTATCCCAGGAACGCATGTTTGTTTTAATATCTATCAATCAGTGTAATGCACTATATTAATAAAATAAAGGACAAAAACAAATCATTTAATAGACACAGGAAAAGCATTTGACAAAATTCAACACTCTTTCATAATGAAAACACTCAACACATTAGAAATAGAAGGGAACTTCCTTAATCTGATGAAAGACCTCTACAAAACCCTGTAGCTAACATCATATGTAATGGTAAAAGACTGGGTGCTTTTTCCCTAAGATCAGGAACAGAACATGGATGCTCATTCTTACCATTATATGCCTTTACCATTATATTCTCACTGGGGAAATTCAGAGATTATTCCTTTAATCTAGGAAATAAAAGTCACCCAGATTGGAAAGGAAAAGGAATAGCTATACTATTGGTAGATGACATGATCTTGTATATAGAAAATCCTAAGAAGTCCATTTAAACACTATTAGAACTAACAAACAAGCTTAGCAAGCTTACAAGATATATGATCAGTATACAAAAATCAATTGTATTTCTATATCCTAGAATGAACAATCTGAAAATAAAATTAAGAAAATAATTCTGGGGACACCTGGGTGGCTCAGTTGGTTAAGTGTCTGACTCTAGGTTTCACCTCAGGTCATGATCTCACGGTTTGTGGGTTCAAGTCCCATGTCGAGCTTTGTGCTGACAGTGGGTTTGTGGGTTCAACCCCCATGTCAGGCTCTGTGCTGACAGTGCAGCAGCCTGCTTGGGATTCTTTCTCTCTCTCCCTCTCTCCCTGCTCCACCACCACTCGTTTTCTCTGTCTTTCTCAAAATAAATAAATAAACTTAAAAACAATTTAAAAAAAAAAAGAAAAGAATTCTGTTTAAAATAACACCAAAACATCAAATACTCAAGAATAAGTTTAACAAAGAAGTGCAAGAGTTGGTGAAAACTATAAAACATTGTTGAAATAAATGAAAGAAAATCTGAATAAATTGAGAGGCATACTATGTTCATAAAGCAGAGGACTTGATACTGTTAAGATGGCATTACTCTACCGCAGATTTCATATAAATCCCCCCCCCACACACACAAAATCCCAGATGCCTTTTCTGCAGAAATTAACAAACGGATCCTTAAAGTCATATGGGAATGTAAGGTACTCAGACAGCCAAAACAATCTTGTAAAGGAAGAACAAAGTTGAGAGACTTACACTTGCTGATTTCAAAACATACTACAAAGGTATAGTAAGCAGGACAATATTGTACTGGCCTAAGGATAGATATATAGATCAATGAAATGAAACTGACAGCTCGAAATAAACGTTTACATTTGAGTTCAATTGATTTTTGACAAGGGTGCCAAGACAATTCAATAGGAAAAGAATAGGGTTTCAACAAATGATGATGGGATAACAGAAAAGAATGGAGTTAGACTCTTTCCTTATATCATACACAAAAATAAACTCAAACCAGGCTATAAATCTATATGTAAGAGCTAAACATATTAAACTCCTAAAAAGAAAATAAGAGTAAATTTCTGTGAACAGGGTTTAGGCAATGATTTCTTAGATACAACACAATGGTTTTTTAGACACAAAAGTGACTAAAGGAAAAAAATAGATAAGAAAATATTTTCAAATATCTTCAAATCATGCATCTTATAAGAGACTTGTAGAATATATAAAGAACTCTTACATCTCAATAATAGAAAAAAATTCATAGCTCAACTTAAAAATGAGGAAAGCATCCAAAAAGGCATTTCTCCAGAGAAGATATCTAAATGGGCAATAAGCACATGTGAAAATGCTCAATGTTATTTAGTCTCCAAGGAAATGAAAATCAAAACCATAGTGAGATACCACTTACATACACTAGGATGTAAGATCAAGAAGATGAGCAATAATAGTGTTGATGAAAATGTGGGAGAACAGGAACTCTAATACATTGCTGGTAACAATGTAAAATGGTGCAGTCACTTTGGAAAACAGTTTGGAAGTTCCTCAAAAAATTAAACATAGATTTGGTATATGACTCAGCTATTCCCCTCTTGGTATATACACAAAAGAAATGAAAATATATCCAAACATGAATTTGTCTATGAATGTTCTAGTAGTATTATTTGCAATAGCCAAAATGTGGAAACATCCTAAACATTCATCAATTTATGAGTAAACAAACTAAATGTAACATATCATGACAATGGAATATGATTCCACAATAAAAAGGAATAAAGTTCTGATACACGCAATAACATCATTAAACCTTGAAAACATTATGTTAAGTGAAAGAAGACAGTCACAAAAGAACACACATTTTATGATTCCATTTACAATAAATGCCAGAATAGAAAAGCCTATAGAGACAGAAAGATCCCATTTAATAATTGCTGAGGGCTGAAAAGGGAAGGCAGCTGGGAATGGGGTGTGACTGCTATTGGGCATGTGGATTCTTTAAGGTTACAAAAATATTCTAAAATTGGATTGTGGTGATGGTTGCACAACTGTGTGGATATACTAAAAATCACTGATGTATACACTTTAAATAGGTGAACTGTGTGGTATGTAAATTATATCTTGATAAAGACATTTAAAAAATTCCTCCGGTATGTAGTAAATGAAAGGCTAGAGAGTAGAAACACAGAACACACACACACACACACACACACACACACGCCAGAGTGATCCAGGAAAGAAATAATGGCTTAGCTTAGGTTGGTGGTGGAGGTAGAAAGAAATGGAAAATTTGTTTTGGAAGAAATATCTAAAATATATGAAAATGGGTTTCACATGGGGAATGAGACATTCAAGAATGTTTCCCAGATTTTTGAGCAATTGAGTGAATAATGGTGTGCCATTTACCTACCTTGAGGAGACTGGAGGAAGTAACACATTTGGTGGGAGAGTAAAGTGTTCTATTTTAGTGTGGGATTTGAGATATTACTTAGGCACTTAAGTTCATGCACCTGGCCTTCTGAGCCCTGCTGAAAAAACTCAGACTCATTGGAATGAACCACCCTTACACACAGTTTCCTACTTCTACTAAGTGGTCAACGGTACCTGAATTTCTTCTCTCATTTACCAATTTTCTATTCTAATCTCTGCAGTAGCTATTTCAAAACTTCCCATTCTCCTAAAACTTCCTATCCCACTCTCTTTCCCTTTACTCTTAAAGCTGTATCTTGGCTCTTACTTCACCAAAGATTAGAAGCCACTAGGTGAGAATTCCCTCAGCTTCTGGACACACTGGCTACCAACTCCTCTCCCCAGTGGCTCCTGAATACTACCTTTGCACGCAGCAGTGTGCTGGGGCTTGTTCCTACTGACCTGTGAAAGTCATTTGTAAAAAAATATGCAAGAATTTTGAGACCTGGTTGCTTTAAAATCAGCCAATGTGGTAGTATTACATAACAGAAATCAGCATAAACAACAAATCAGTGCTTTTTCTTTTTTCAGAGGGACCGTTTGTTAAAATGCCACCTGTACTCTTGTTCCATCCATTATCCCCATTCCGATACCTACGGATACATTCATATGAGAATTTAAAAATATTCTCCAAAGGGGAAAATACTCTTTCATCTAAAATTTCCCTCTGTTATTTCTCTGTTTCTCTCCTGACCTTACCAATCAAGGTTCTTGTGTTGCCCACCAACACGGTCTCCAGTTATTCACCTTCTAGCCATTCCTCAATCCACCACAATGTAGCTCTGTCCCCACCATGCCATGAAAACTGACTTTCCCAAGGTCATGAATGACCTCCTTATTAAGTCCAATGGGCATTTTTCTAGTCCGTATATTCTCTGATCTCTCATCCACATTGGGAGGAAATGACAACTCCCTCCATCTAGCTGCTGGGACAGCACATTTTCCTGGCTCTCCTGTCACTTTCCTGGCCCTGGAGGCCACTTCTCAGTCCCCTTTACCAGGTTTTCTTCTACTGCTCATTCTTCAAATGTTAATTTTTCTCTAGGACTCTGGTCTTGCCCTTATTTATTTTCATTTATATTCTCCCTTGACAATATCTTTCACTCTATTCAATAGAGTCTGCAATCCAATCTTCTCTTTACTGTGGGGGTACCCTGGGAAAGATGGATGCTCATGTCAAGTCCCCTTGTAAACAGAGTAATGCCAGACCTCTTGGAAAATACACGAGTGATATTTTCTAGTGGGATGTTTTCTACTGAATGCATTTGGTAGGATGCACCTGTCTATCTAGTATTACTTATAGTAAATAAACCTAGAATCTATAGGCATGATGCTCTGGAAAATATCATGTAAATCATGTACCTAAATAAATAGAAAATGGAGAAATTTCTTAATGAAATAGTTCTTTGTTGTGTAAGTAATGTTCCTACAGATATTATTTAGAGAACTTATATGTTAAATCCAGGCCAGAGCTTATCTCATGGCAGCCAGAAAAGATCTGGAAAGCATCCTCAGATTGTCATGCTTTGCCTGTGCCCTTCAATTACTTGTATCTTTGAAATTATCAGTAAAACTTGTAACTTGTTACTGGGTAAAAGATCTGAGTCATGAAACTGATTTGACAATCTTCCCTTTGTCATGGTTTCAATTGACTTTTTATGTGAGTGACTGTAAAATTTATTTTCTCCTATTCTGTGTTCTCACCTGAACTCCAAACCATATATTCAAATGCCTATTAAACATCTCTACTGGAGGTCCCACTGAGAGCTTAAATTCAACATATCAAAATATGAACTTGACATTTTATCTCTTCTCCTCCCTTTCCCCTTCCTGCCTTCCCACTCACCTTCAATCAGTGGAATGGGAACTTCAATTCCCCCAGATGCTCAAACAATAGCCTAACACAGAGCCAGCAAAGGGCCTGGGGCTGAAGATGCCTTTGCTTAGATTTAAAGTGCTGAAGGCTCCTACATCTTGCCTAGCTGGTTTGTCATGGTTTCCAGACTCAAATGGCACATGGGATTTTCCTATCTTATCAGCACCTGCAGTTCAGTGTCATGGGAAAACCCTTTGAGTTTAAAGTGTGCAGACTGGAAGAATTAATATTGTCAAAATGTCTGTTCAACTCAAAGTGATCTATAGGTTCAATGCAATCTGTATCAAGATTCCAATGGAGTTTTTCACAGAAATAGGAAAAACAACAATAAAATTCATATGGAACCAGAAAAAACAAAACAACAACCAGAAAATAGTCAAAGCAATCTTGAACAAGAACACAGCTACAGGCATCACATTCCTGACTTCAAACTATATTACAAGGTTATAATAATCAAGAGTATGGCACTTCCATAAAAACAGACACAGAGCCCAAAGGAACTGAACAGAGAGCCAGAAACAAAACCATGCATAGACGGTGAACAAATTTTAGACAAAGGTGACAAAAATATATAATGGGGGAAAGGATAGTCTTTTCAATAAATGGTGTTGGGATTATTGGATATCTATATAAAAAGAATAAAATTAGACCCTTAGAGCATACATAAAAATCAACTCAAAATGGATTAAAGATTTAATCATTAGACTGATATTGTAAAACTTCTAGAAGAACACCTAAGGGAAAAGCAAAATTAAGCAAGTGGGACTACATCAAACTAAATGTTTCTGCAAAGCAAAGGAAACAATCAACAAAATGAAAAGGCAACCTAAGAATGGAAGAGAATATTTCCAAACCGTATATGCAATAAGAGGTTAATGTCCAAAATATATAAGGAACTCATACAACTCAATAGCAAGAAACCAAGTAACCCAGTTTAAAAATGGGCAGAACTGAGTAGACATCTTTCTAAGGAAGACATACAATTGGCCAACAGATATATGATAAGATGCTTAACTAGTCTTCTAGTCATCAGGGAAATACAAATCAAATACAATGAAATATCACCTCAGACCTGTTGGAGGGCTATTCTCTAAATGTCTAAAGAAAACAAGTGTTGGCAAGAATGTTGAGAAAAGGAAACCCTGTGCACTGTTGGTAGGAATATAAACTGGTACAATAACTTTGGAAAATAGTATGGAGGCTCCTCAAAAAATTAAAAATGACCCAGCATCCACTTCTGGGTATATATATATACAAAGGAAATAAAATAACTATTTCAAAGAGATATCTTCATTCCCACGTTCATTGCAACACCTTTCACAATAGCCTAGATATGGAAACAACCTAAGTGTCGATTGACAGATAAATGAATTAAAAAATGTGGTATACAGTGGAATATCATTCATCATTTAAAAGGAAAGATATCTATTTGCAACAATATGGATGAACTTGGAGGACATTATGCTAAGTGAAATAATCCAGACAGGCAAATATCACATGATCTCACTTACATATGAAATCTAAAAACAAAAATTTTTAAGTCAAACTCTTAGAAACAGAGAGTAGAATGGTGGTTACCAGAAGCTGGGGTACAGGAGAAAGGAGAGGTATTGATTAAAGAATACAAATTTTCAGTCTCAAGATGAATAAGTTCTGGAGACCTAAATTAAAGCATGGTAACTATGGTTAATAACTATATATTTTACCCTTGAAATTTGCTTAGAGTGAATCTCAAGTATTCTCACCACACACACCAAGAGGTAACTATGGGAAGTGATGGCTATGTTCATTAGATTTTGGTGATAATTTCGCAATGTGCACAAATGTCAAAATATCACATTGTCCACCTTAAATATATACAATTTTATCAAAAACAAATAAAAATATTTTTAAAATAATGTGCAAGAGTAAGGCTGGTCCCGTTTGTATCAGTCAGAACTCTTCTAGTTGTAAGACACAGAAATCAAACTTTAACAAAAAGAATTTCATGGGTTCATAATAAAAAGAAGTCTGTGCTCTCTTTTAGCATCTTGCAGTGCCAGGATGAAGTGTGCAGCGCACACACACACACACACACATTGATAAAGGTATGTCATAGGAGCACAGAAACCAACAGAGAGTTCCCAGTGATTACAGCTGGATAATTTGAGCAACAAAATAAAAAAAAAAGTTTTGGATTAAACCCAAAGTAAAGAGTGAGTCCATATTGGTATATGTAAATGGCTAAATAAAATAGTATACAGGGTACAAAAGGCAAGTTTCCTGTGTAGATGAATTCCAAAAAAATACACTCTACATTATAGGAGGTGGAGTATAACTCCATATTCCTTAAGACTGGGCTATGTATTGCAACTGCTTTCAAAGAGTACAGTATGGAAAGGAGGGGATAAAGAGCAACTTTATAGTAAAAAGACCTGACAAACATTGCCTCAGCCAGGTAATCAAAGCCAAGATCAAGAGTCAAAAAATCGTGTTGATAGTATGCCCTCTTGTTATGATATGATAAAAATACACTTAATCTCTGTGATCTTCCTCCCGAAAATCCATAGCTCCAGTATAATCATGAGAAAAAGATAATACAAATTCCAATAGAATGACATTCAACAATGTACTTGACCAGTATGGCCAAGGTGCACAATATTACTAAAAGAGCTCATACTTTTAAAACAAAATATTCACATAGCACTGCATCAGAGGTTCCCAAACTTCCCCAGTTCATGGGCCCTTGGTGTCTTAGTAATTTTATTCACAGCACTCCTAGGCCAAAAGAAATACCTAATGACTGCACTTATTAAGTAGTTGGGTCCAAATAACTTAATAGTAGTAGCCTGCTCATTGTCCCACAGATGTCTCTGCTTCCACTTGTTTCCCTACAAGTTTGTAGTAGTGCCCTGGGGCACCTCAGTACAGTTTAGGAATTACAGTCTAAGGTTTCAAAATTCTGATGGGACATACATGACAATCATGTAGCACAACTAATCACAAGTCAGTTGACTGGATAATGTTTAAACTTATAGTCTCTGTATCAGGAGGAAGCATTGCATTGGTTGGTTAAATGTTAAATGGCAACATTGCTTCCACCTCATTTTCTTAGCAGGTCCCTTTACTATACTGAAGATAGTCCTCACTGTATTCCTTAGGGTTCTCTAGAGAAACAGAAACAAAAGGAAATGCATACATATATAAAGAAAGAGAGAGAAAGATTAGTTATAAGGAAATGGCTCCTCTGACTCGGAGACTGGCAAGTCCAAATCTGCAGTGGGGTTGGCATGTTCAAGACCCAGGAGAGCTGATGCTACAGGTGAAGTCCAAAGGCAGTCTGCTGGTGAATCTCCCTTTGATCAGGGAGGTCAGTCTTTTTTTCTTTTTTTTTTTTTTCTGTTCAGACTCACCCACATCATGGAGGGAAATCCACTTACTCAAAGTTCACTAATTTAAATGTTAGTTTTATCCAAAATATCCTCAAAATTGGCACATAAAATTAATCAACAGAAGTCCACCCTTTATCACTCACATATATCTCCTTAAGTCAAACCTAGTCTCCAAATAAAGGCAACAAGTTCATACTTCCATCTAACATGGTACAACTATTCTACATACAATAGAAAATACACTAAGTCTTTCTCCAGAAGAGGATGTAATGTTTTTGTGATGTTTAGTTTTCTCTTGATATCATGTAATTAAGTGCTTTCATATAAAGTTCCATATAAAGTTAACTATACTTAAATACTATGATATAAAGTAAATACATCTTGTGTTACATAATAAGAAGAGAAGAAGGAAGAAAACAAAGATATTTGTTTGATATATACATACACATTCATAACAAAATAAAGGAAAAATACTCATAAAATTACAGTTTTTATTTCTGTGACAGGTCACATGGTTATATCTGGTATTTATAACTACCTTCTTCCACTATCCATTCTGTAGTTCCTTTGCCATCAGCAAGAACTTCAGCTGGCCATGGTTCTTTACCTGGTGGTAAATCTTCATTCCTGAAAGGTTAGGGCCATCAGCAGTCTTGTCTAGATTGGGTTGTTTTGGTTTTCCATTAACCTTAATTTCATGGATTGCTGGGGTTCCAGACATACTCATCCTGACCTCCATTATGGAGTAGTAGTCCAATTTCCCCTTGGTAATCTGGATTAATTACCCTAGCCAGCACAGTAACACCCTTATTTGTCTGTTGATTCAGAGGTATCCATTTTGAGGAGTCCAAAATGGCCATATGTCAGTCTTAACTTCCAGTGCAATGAAGTCATTGTTATGTCTCATGGTGGAAATATTCCTCCAGTTATAACTACAACCTCTATGTATAAGTTGTGGGGACTGGAAGCAAAAATTTTATTAGCAGGTGAGTTATGCCCCTTTTATTTCTAGCCCCATCCATGATGGAAGTAGTCCAATGTAATCAACCTGAGAGAAGTAGCTGGCTGATCACCCTGGTGCCATATTGGGAATATTATTGGTCTCTGTCATTGGTATGTTGAGCACTCAGCAGTGACCATAGCCAGGTTGGCCTTGGTGACTGGGAGTCCATGTTGCTAACCCCATGCATAATCTCTATTCCTGCCAACACAGCCACTTTGTTCATGAAGTCATTGGTAGATGATAAGGGTGGCTGAGGAAAGAAGCTGACTGGTATTCCCAGAAAAGGTCATCCTATCCTCTGGATTGTTAAAATCCTCCTCTGCCAAGGTCTCCTTTTGGTGAGCATTGGCATAGAACATAAGTATCCTCACTTTTTCACTCATTCAGAAAGGTCTATCCACATGTCTCTTTTCCAGACTTCTTTGTCACCAATTTTCTCAACCATGTTCCTTCCAAGTCCCTGACTCTCCAGCCAAACCATTTCCCACAGCCATGAATCAGTATATAATTGCACATGTGGCCATTTATCCTTCTAAGAAAAATGAAGAACCAGGTGCACTGCTCAAAGTTCTGGGAGAATTTCTCTTCATCACTCTCCTTCAAAAAGGAGATATATCCCAAAAAGGAGCTATAATGCTACAGCTGTCTACTTTCAGATAGTGCCTGCATATCATGCAGAACCACCTGTAAGGCAAATCTGAGTTTCCCCTTCTTTGGTCAACTGATCATGGAGAACTCCTCATGAGGCCATAGGTACAGACTGGGAGAGGGAAGGTAGTGTGGCTGGGTTGGAGTGAACCATGGGCATTGGGGCACTTCTCGATATAACTTGTGTCTTCAAGGGCTACTTGAGTCTAATCTCATATATACTAATGTCCATTGGATTATGGAGTGCTACCGTATGTACATGCCCAATTTTATGGCTTGGTGTGACAGATTATACACAGTTCATGACGGGCAACTCAGGTCATATGTTAACTTGGTGATCCATGGTTAAATGTTCAGTATCTACAAGTCTCGGTATCAGGCCAAAACCTGCTTCTCAAAAGGAAAGTAGTTATCTACAAAGGATGACAGTACTTTGCTCCAAAACCCTAAATACCTGTGCTATAATTTACCTTTAAGGGCCTGCCACAGTCTTTCAACAGTGTCCCTATCTGCCACTGATATTTCAAGCACCATTGGACTTGCTGGATCATATGGCCCAAGTGTAGAGCAGTTTTATGGCAGGCTAGATCTGTTGCAGAGCCTTATCCTGTTTTGGGCTTCATTCAGCAGCTTTTTAGGTCAGTTGGTAAATAGGCCAGATTCCTCATTCCACCCAAATGAGTAATATATTGCTTCCAAAACCCAATGAGGCCCACTAGGTTAAACCTCTTTCTTGGTTGTAAGAGGGGACAGATGCAGCAATTTATGCTTTACCTTATAAAGGACATCTCACCATGTCCCACCCACTGAATCTCTAGAAATTTCACCAAGGTAGGAGGCACTTTAAATGGGTTAGATTTTTTTTCCTCACCCTCTAGCATGTAAAAGTCTTACCAGTAAGTCTAGAATAATTGTTACTTCTTGCTCACTGGGTCCAATTATCACAATGTCATCAATGTAATGGACTAGTGTGATATCTCGTGGAAGAGAAAAGGATCTTATGATCCAATATCCCTATGAATTAAATTATGACATAGGCCTAAAGAGTTTATATGCCCTTGAGGCAGGGCAGTGAAGGTATAATTCTGGCCTTGCCAGTAGAGAGCAAACGGCTTCTGGTGGACCTTATGGATAAGGATGGAGAAAAAGGCATTTTTCAGATCAATAGCTGCATAGCAGATACTAAGCAATGTGTTAATTTGATCAAGCAATTAAAGCACATCTGGTAGGGTCACTGCAATGGAGTCACCACCTTGTTAAGCTTACAATAATCCTCTGTCATTCTCAAAGATCTATCAGTGTTCTGTTCAGGCCAGATAGAAAAGATGAATGAGGATATGGTGGGAATCACCACCCCTGCATCCTTTAAGTCTTTTATGGGGCACTAATATCTTCAGTCCCTCCAGGAATGCAGTATTGCTTTTGGTTTACTATTTTCCTAGGTAGAGGCAGTGCTAGTGGCTTCTTCGTCTTTTCCATCATAATGTCTCTTACTCCACAGATCAGGGAACAATGTGAGATTCTGCCAGCTTCTCAGTATGTCTATTCCAAATATGCATTCCAGAACTGGGGAAACAACCACAGGGTGAATTCTGGGACCTATTGGGCCTCCTGTGAAATGAACCTGAGCTAAAACCCCATTGATCATATGACCTCCATAAGCCCTTACTCTGACTGGAGGGCTACAGTGATGTTTGGGCCTCCTGGAGTCAGTGTCAGTTCAGAGCCAGTGTCTAGTAGTCCCCCAAAGGGCTGATTATTTTCTCTTCCCCAGTGTACAGTTATCCTGGTAAAAAAGCTGTCTATCCCTTTGGGAAAGGCTGAGAAAATTAACAGTATAAATATTTGGTAATATACTAGGATCCTTCATCAAGGATACCCAGCTTCCCTTTAATTTAAGAAGTTCTGGGTCTGTAACTTGTTAAAGTCTGAGAATTGATTAAGGAGACACAACTGTCTGTTTTTATGATTCAAGTTAGACCTTTGTTCACTTGACCTAGAACTTCTCTGCTTATACAGAACAAGTAAGAATTTAGTAGGCTTCCTATCTATTTCACTTCTAGGTACACCATGATCAACTAGCTAACACTGCGGGTCTGTGCATGTCAGCCTGTTCTGATCACTGTGCTGACTCTGCTGTCTATTATGGTACCCATGCTCTCCTTTGCCTTGGGTAGTTGAGTGCCACCATTAGGTATCTGCCACCCCAGGTCCCAATTAATCTCATTATGGTTAGGCTTCCCAGTTGAGTGACTAAAGTTCCCCCTGTACTTTAAGGACACTCATTTTTACCCCTTTCTTTTTAAATTTATTTATTTTCAGAGAGAGAGAGAGAGAGAGAGAGAGAGAGGGAGCAGGGAATGCGCAGAGAGAGAGGGAGAATCCCAAGCAGGCTTTGCCCCGTCAGCACAGAGCCTGAGGCAGGGCTCAAACTCACAAACAGTGAGATCATGACCAGAGCTGAAATCAAGAGTCAGACACAGCCAATTGAGCCACCTGGGCACCCCATTTTTATCCCTTTCTTGAGCAACCTTAATTATTTCTTAGGACCCTCTTTTTAAAAATCATATTTTTATTTTCTACCTTGGAACTGCTCTCTTGCATGACAGAAGGGTCTACTATCTTTCCCCCTTGCTTTCAGCTTGCTACCAATTTTCACTTCCAGTTTATTCTTGAGTCAAATTAATGATGCTCATCTCACACTAGTCCTTCATTTGCTCTTCTTTCCATGCTTGGAAAAACTTCACTTCTCCCTCAAGCTGTTTCAGTCTCTCTGAGGACACCTCTAGATCCTGCCAGCCTGTGAAGATGCCCCCTCTGCCCAGGTCCTTTCTAGCACTCAATTGGGAGGGGCAGGTGTGGGACTTTTAACTATTTTCCAAGAAGCTTCTTGAGGATGCGGTCCTGCCTTATGCTAAATCTTCCAACATCTGACACTGTGAGCTGTCAATCTAAGACTGAATTACTGAGTGTTGCTATGTGCCTCTTTCCTCTGGCTTTGGTCTCCTTTGGATTCCCTGGGCCACACTAAAGATACAGTGGCAATTTAGGAAATTCAAAACTTTAAATGGAAGGCTGGACCTTTTCCATGATCTACAGCATGGCTGATACTTCTTTAGAAATAGATTATGAGACAAAACACCTCCTAGTTCTATTTTCCCCCACTCTAACCCTGTTCTTCCAGTGGTCCTGAAGCAGCAATTTCTGGCCATATAATTTCTTCACAAGCTCCTGGGAGCCTGAGATTTGGTTGCCTTGGAGGCCAGCCAGCCAGAATGTCCACCATCAAAGGACATGTTCAGTACACAGTCCCCTTTTCCTGTTAATATCACCCTTATTTCTGTGTGGAGTGCCACCTGCACCCACTATCAGTGAACATAGTTCTGAATGGCTGGCCCTTTGCTGGCTCCTGGAATGGACTTGTGACTTGAGCCTCTCATCTTGGAGAGTGCCACTGTTGGCCACAGTAACTGGAATAGTGATGGACCATAGGCTTATAAGTCACAATAATTAGACCATAGACTTTTGCTGGAAGTATGATAAACAGTTTCTCTCTTTCTACTGGGGATGTTAAGTTAGTAGGATGCAAACTGGACATACTGGTTGTCATTATGGCCACCACTTGGAGGCTCTTTCTGATGGCTATAAATAAATAAATAGTCCCTGTCAACATCTGTTGAGCCCCTAGTTTCAGCCATGCCTGAAGCCAAACACCACTCTAGGTATTTTTCTCTTATGTACATCTGTAAATAACTGTTTTTGCCCTTAGATGGTTTGAGATAGATAACTCACCTGCAATGGAAAGAATCCTGACTAATGGGGGGACCCAAAGCCCACTCCCCAAACCAGTGATCCAGCCTGTCTTTCTGGTCCTACTTTCTAATATCACTCTCAATTCCTGGCCCTTAGATCTAATCTCATAGCCAGTCCCTCTGCTGGTAGCACACTTTCACACACTTTCCTTGTAAGGAATAGCATCTGCTTTATTATCAGTAGAAAATGACCTAGAATAGCATATAGGACAGAAGGGAAATCAGGAGCCAGAATCTGGGGCTGCCTGTCTCTGGAAATTCTGCAGTGTGGGACCTCAGTCGTTTCCTATTGGGAGGAGATTGAATTTCCTCAGCATTAAAGGGCCTTCCCTCTATCTCAGTCACATTCTTGATCCAGAGGTTGTAATTTTCTAACAAGGTGTATATTCCTGGAGTGTTCTTCTGTCCACAGCTCCTGCCCCAGCTGATGATGCCTACCTGGTACCAGTTCTTGTCAGATTTTGTGGTGCACACCAGAGGCCCCCCACTGTCACCCTGTGGACAGAGAACACAGTTTAATAGTGAGTACAATTCTTGACTGTTCATTTGATACAGAGCATATCTTGTGAATTGAGAGAATGCACTGGTCTCCCCTGCTCCTGGATGCCAAAGGAAATCTTGCCATTGTTGACCAATGCCCACCCCTTTCCTGGGTCCAAGGGAGCAGCATGCAGCTGTCAAGCTGGCTCTGGGAGTTGCAGGTGTAAATTATAGACAGTGGAGAGGATAACACTGAAGAGGGAGGAGGACAAAGAATTTATGAGAAAAATAATTGCATCCACAATGCAGTGAGAGGGGATGGAAGACAGAGAGAATGCTACACAGATGAAGAAGAAGAGTGAGGCCTTATCAAATCAGAAGCTCCACGAAGGGCTATAAAAGAAAGGAATGAAAATAGGATACAAGAAATATTATTAGAGTTGTGGAAATGAATTGAGTCTCCTTTGATGTACTTCCAGAGCCATGAAGGAGAATGATGTTCCTTTTTAATTCTCTGGTGTGGGTGTCTTCAGGGCACAAGTGAACTAAGCTTTTCTGAATGTGTGACCCCTCTGGTGTGGAATCCCATGGGTCCATGACTCACATGATTATATATAGAGAAAATATATACCAGGTCCCTAACATGTACCACACATATATATGGCTTCCTTTTATCCATTTTGATACATGGAAAATGAGGCTTAAGTGGGAATGAAGGCTTGATCAGGGGTACAGAGTAGCCCAACCAGAGTTGGAACGAGAACTTCCTGATCCCAAAGCACACTTTCTTTCCACCTTTCTACTTGCCTTTCATGGAAGTTGCTGAGTGGCTACAATCATTCAGGAGGCTTTTCTTCAGTGGAGACATAGCTTCCTTTACCAATGTCATAAACAGGTAACTAGAATGAATGGAATCTTATAACAAGCTCTAACAGGTGGAGGTGAAAGATTAATGTTTCCCAGGCATAATAAGTGAGGCACAGAGCTATCCCCTTGACTTTTGTTTCTCATCAACCCCGCTACTCACATGAGGTAGGCATTTTTATGCCCATTTTATAATTCAAAAATTGGTCAGAATTTATCAAAAAGTGATCAATTTTTAACAAATCTTCACTGTGGAAAACTAATTGTCAGGCCTTCAGAATACAAGACCTTATGCTCTATGGAAGAGAGAAAAATGTAAACCAATGGGATAAACTGTGTTTGGACAGAAGTATGAACACAATATAAAAGCAGTACAAAGTGGGGAAGAAATTGATTCTGTTTATGGGAAGGTCTGTCAGGATAGACTTCAAAGCACTTAGTTTGAAGGATGAATAGGAATTTGACAAGAAGACTGTGTGTGGCAATGACTGGAGGGAAGTCAGACAGGAAGTAGAGGGACTAGTTAAGAGGACATGAAAATGATGAAGATCTGAACCATGGATGACTTTGGGGGTATAAATGATGAGGACTAGTTCCAAGGTCATAGGGTGTGGATAACAGAGATAAAGTGCAGAGGAAGATAATGAATAAATGTGTTCAAATGGAGTTTGGGTTGACTGAAGAACACATCCCCAAGCAGAGGGATATACAGAGAATTAACAAAGAGGTCAAGGTTCAAGGATACCCAGTAAATGTGGGTCAAAACCAAAACTGTCCTTTCCGGTACAAAACACTACCTCTAACACTTGTTTGGTTTTTGTGGGTGTGTGTTTTTCTTTGTGCTAGTTTTGTTTCAGTCATTGGGCAAGAACCAGATCAACAGGACTTCCACTCAAATAACTCCTTCCATAAATTTTGTTTTTATAACTTTCTTCATTTATGAAGGGATGAATTTATAAAAAATGTGACTAATATGTTGCCTTGGTTATTTGCTATTTTCTTACACAACATGGAGAGAACAGTCCTTGGGCAAGCAACTCTTTTAAGCCTCAGTTTCCACATTGTTCAAATGGAGATAATACCAACCACTTCCCGTGATTGTTAGCAGATGAAAATTTAGAATCTATAGATCACTTGGCACAGGGTAAATGCTATGTAGTAAGTGCCTTGAAGTGTATTAATATTGTTATTTTACCCTTATGTATTACAAACATTGCTTGTAGATTTAGGAAATAGAGATTGTCTTCACAGACTCCTGGGACCAAGAGGGACATCTATAAATACATGTCCTTTTATGCATAAACTTAATTTCTTTCTTTCTATTGGAAAGAAAAAGCAAAGATTGCTGCTGCATCACTGTCATCTTATTAACAATAGTTAAGTGACTAAGGGGGACTTTCTTCCAAGGACTAAGTCCGATAGCTAGGGACCTGTCTGGTAAGAAACATACGGACCACAGAAGCCTCTCAAGTTCACCACAGTGAGATAATTACACCATGTGATCACTCCTGTCTGTTTTGGGGTAGAACCAGATGACCTGACTTCCAGCATGGCCACATTACCACCTGGACTTCAGGCAAATCACTTAAATTCTAAATCCCTGTTTTCTCATCTGTTAAACAGAGATAGTGAGCACTGCCCAGCCCATGGTACAGGGTAATGGAAAAAATGAAATTATTGAATATGTGTAAAAGAGCTAGGAAGTTATTACACTGCTTTGGATCCATTCAGATAGTGAAGGGAATGATTGATGATTGAAATAAGCATGTTTTGTCATCTGTGAAACAGAGCCTTGATTAAATATTTCTATATATTCCTTTCCAGCTCTGAAAAGTCTGTGATTCTAAAAGTCAAAGATTCTGTGGAGTGAAATAAGACTTCTGTGAAAGTGTCATGCATGATGAGCTCAAGATAACACAGGACAGTGAAACTACTCTGTATGATACTATAATGATGGATGTGTGTCATCATACTTTTCTCCTAACTTAGAGGATGGACAGCACCATAAATGAACCTTAAAAAACGAACTTTGGGTGATAATGAAGTGTCAGTGTAGGTCCATCAGTTGTAACAAATGTACCCTGGTATTGGTGGGGATGTGGGTAGTACAAGAGGTTAAGCATATTGTGGGGACAGGGGGTAAATGGAAAATCCCTATACCTCCCTCTCAATTTGGCCGTGAACCTAAAACTGCTCTAAAAAAATAAAGTAGTTAAAAACAAAAAAGCAGCTCAGGTCTAAATCCAAGTCAGTTTGGCAATCCCATGACCAGACTTCCCAACAGCCCAGCTGATTGCCAGCTCTTTATCTCCTCTCCACCTGCAGACTCTTAGCCTCCTTGAGGACCTCTCAGACGTCCCCTCCACTAGTGCTACCTTACTGATACATAGTCCCTGGCTTCCTTGGAAAGTTCATCTATTTGACAAACATTTGTTGAGCATTTTTCACGTGCCAAGCGCTGCACTAGGCACTGAGAATTTACACACGAATAAGACAACGTTTCTGCTGGAGCCAAGACATATAAGAAAATAGTGCATTTCTTTCTTTTAGTTTTTAAGTTTAACTATTTTAGAGAGAGTGTGAATGGGGCAGAGGGAGAGAGAGAGACTGAGAATCTTAAGCAGGCTCCACATTCAACGTGGAGCCTGATGTGGGGCTTGATCCCACAACCCAGGGATCATGACCTGAGCCTAAATCAAGAGTGATATGCTCAACCAACTGACCCACCAAGGCACCCCTAAAAATTATTTTTGAACTGAACTCTTTATTTTTCATAGTATAATCTTTGTAAGGGTATTACAAATAGGAAAAGTGTTGGGAAGAATAAATAAAAAATTCAGTTGTTTTTAATGATAACATTTAATTAAAATTTTTTAAATGTTTATTTATTTTGAGAGAGAGAGACAGAGCCTGAGTGAGGGAGGAGCAGAGAGAGAGGGAGACACAAAATCCTAAGCAGGCTCCAGGCTCCGAGCTGTCAGCACAGAGGCCAATCCTGGGCTCAAACTCATGAACCATGAGATCATGACCTGAGCCAAAGTCAGAAGCTTAACCTACTGAGCCACCCAGGCACCCCTGTAACATTTGATTTTAATTTGTATTTTAAGTATAGCATGATCTATTGCTATTATTTTGAACAGATTTAAATATTTTCATTATAAAATTATCATTTCCCTGAGTTATGTGATGGCATGTTTTTTTAGAAATTTGCTAAATTTAAAAGTATGATTTTCCTTTTAAAGGCAATTATTTTTAAACCATAGGGGACGGTCTGCCTGGTTTATCTATTTAAGTGATGATAATATTGTAGACTTTCAGAAAAATTTCCTTGACGCATCACTGTCAGCTTATTGTTAGCAATAGAAAGCTATCTGAACAGAGAGCAAGGCTTCTCACTTCACAATTTTAAAAACAAGGCCTAAAATGATAACAGCACACTCATTTATAACACTCTTAGGTAATAGATACTTAATTTTAGAAGCTTTCACTAAAGTATATGTTCATAGGAGAGGTATTATAGCAAAAATCCTAGACTCTAGATGGTAGATCCAGCCATTGAAGCAAAGGGTACCAAAAATGTCCTCAAAAATGACTCTTGATTATTTTAAATTTTGTCATAGTTGGCTTTGGCCATTTGAATGTGGGATAATGTTGAATCAAAGAGATTGAAATAGGAGGTGGGAGTGCCCATGGGTCCTGATTCTTATATTCTTGGGTGAGCAGTGGGAGGGATTCCTGGGGTAAAAGCAAGTCTTTCATGCCTGGCACACACCTCCCTTGGTGATCTTGCTCTGTCCACTTCCCCAGACTCACCTTTTATGAGTTTTGGCTTCTGAAATATTGGAAATTCCCTGAACATATGAGTTGTTTCAAGCCTTTGTGATTTTTCCCACATTCTCTCCAAATGCTCTACCTTTCCAATCTTATCTATTAAATGTTATTTCCCCTTTTCTATTGATATTGGAGTCCTTTTCCTCCTGCTTCACTATGAAATGGTTGCTGTCTGAGTCTGTGGCCTGGCTATGTTTCAAAATCTTTCTGTAACTGCTATTACTGGGAAGCTTTGTCTTCTCTTCATTATTTAATTTTGATATAGTTGTAGAATTATGTGCAGTTGTAAGAAATAATACAAAGAGATCCCATGTTTCCTCCAAAAATAACATTTTTACATGTTTCCTCCAATAATAACATCTTGCAAAAGTATAGTACATTAGCACAACCAGGATTTTGACATTGACACAGGGATCCCTCATGTTGCCCTTTTTGTGCTACATCCACTTCCCTCCAACCTGCAACCCTTTCTTAATCCGTGGCAACCACGAACCTGTTCTCAATTTCTATAATTTTGTCATTTCTGCAATGTTATGTAAATAGAATCATTCAGTGTGGGACCTCTAGGGATTGGCTTGTTTCACACAGTATAAGTCTCGAGAGATCCATCCACATTGTTACATGTACCGATAGTTTCTTTTTGTCATAACTGACTGGTATTACATGGTATTGGTGTATCACAGTTTAACAGTCCACATCTTTAAAGACATTTGTTTTCCATTTTTGGCTATTATGAATGTTATAAACACTCCTGTACAGATTTTTATGCAAATATATGACTTCATTTCTCTGAACTAAGTGCCTAAGAGTGACATTTGCTGTGTTGTGTGGCAGGAGTGCATCCGGTTTTTTTTTTAAAGAAATTGCCAAACTGTTTTCCAGAGTGGTTGGACGATTTTAAATTCCCACCATCACTGTATGAGTGATCCAGTTCCTCTGCATTTTTGTCAGCACTTGAGGGTGTCACTGTTTTTTATTTTGGCCATTCTGAGAGGTATGTAGTGATATCTCATTGTAGTTTTAATTTGCATTTGCTTAGTGGCTAATGATATTAAACCTCTTTTCATGTTCTTATTTGCCACCTATATATCCTGTTTAGTGAAATGTCTGTTCATGTCTTTTGCCCACTTTCTAATTGGATTTTTTTTTCCTACTGTTTGAGAGTTTGAGAGTTCTCTATATATTCTAGGTAATTCCTTTGCTGTGTATTATCTCCCAATCTGTAGTTTTGTTTCCATCCTCTTGTAAGAGCAATCCAACCAGTCATAAGGGTTGACTAGCTTCAAGTTAACATACTCCTTACTTGCTGACCTAAGTCCCTTGATGTGTAGCAGAAATAATTTACTTTCTTTGAGATTTGCAGACCATGGATCTTGAGGAGTTAAAGGACTAGAACTTTCCCAGGCCACAGAGGCCAGCAATTCTGTTTGAAGTCTACTTGGCTTTCTGATTAGCTAATAGGTTTTTTAGCATTTTTTGTTTTGTTGTTGTTGTTGTTGTTGTTGTTGTTGTTGTTTTAGGTCCTGCAAATGATTGTTTTTTGGTTTTCTTTAGGTCACACAAATGATTTTACTAACCTCCCTTTGTGCATCTGTAGACCTGGTCCTCTTTTGCAGAAAGAATGGAGTACTCCTGTACATCACAAAAAAAGAACCAGACCCCCTTGCACAACCTCCAAGCACTGAGATAACATCTATAGCTGGCATCATTGAGTCTGCACATGATCAAGAAACGTTGCCAGCCACTGCACTCCCTTTGCTGATTAACTACCCTCAAACTCTTCAAAAATCCCTGGGCCAGGTAGAAACCTTAGACTTGGCTTTTGGTCAAGAGTCCACCTTCCCCCTGGGTTGCTGGATAAAGCTCAAATTTCTTCCCAATCAAAAACTCGTCTCTTGAGTTATGGCCTTTCAAGTGACAGGGCAGCTGAACTTGGATTTGGTAAAACTCTTAATAGGGTCTTTCACAGAGAAAAAATATTTAATTTTGATGAGGTCCAGTTTATCAGTTTTTCCTTTTATGAATTGTTTTTGAAGTCACTCTATGTCTTAAAGATTTCCTGTGTTATATTTCTAAAAATGTTTATACTTTTACTATAAAACTATAGTTTTAGTGCATAATACACTTTGAGTTACATTTTAATTGAACTTATTCTAGGAATTAATGGTTCTCAATTTTAAAAAGATTTTTTACTCAGACTTTTGGCTTTATTTTTCTTTATTTCTTTATTTTCCTTATCCCAGGTTTATCAATAGATTAAATCCAACTCTCTATTCTAGTGATGACAGATCCTGCCTTGAGTATTAGGTTATAACACTCTGGTTCTCATTTAAATATTCAGTTTTAACAGGGCTCTTTGAGATTGGGAGCAGAGGAAGGGAAATAGCAACTCTTTGCCATTGGATTGGAGTGGAAGCCCAGCAGACCAGCGATCACAGCCAGGGGAGGAGCAGGAGTGTCCAGTTATACCTGGGTGGCACACCTGGGTGTGGTGGAAGCTCAAGTTCCTCAGGTGGCCTCCACTGACATCAAGAGAGGAAGAGGGTGGTTTGTTACTACTAGATGATAGTTAAAGCTAAGCCCCACTTAGCTTCCTCTGTAACCACCGTGGAGGGCAGGGGAAGGGAGGAAGTCGAGGTTGTCCACTTGACCTTGGTTGATGGGGTAGAGGGGCTATCAGTTTTTTTCCTGTTTTTTTTTTTTTGTTGTTGGTGTTGTTGTTGGAATACAATGTTTAATATTTATTGTCAAAAATGTTTCTGCCTTGCTAGGTTGCTTGTCTCCTGGTCCAAAGAGAGGGAAGTCTTTCTTGTTTTGTTAGTTTCATCTGTGATCATTGGTATTCTGGGTTGCAGGTTTGTCTAGCATCCAGTGTGGGATATATAAGAGGCAAAAAGAAAACCCAAGGAACACACTGTTGTGTCATTCCTTAAGCATTGGGATATCTAGTCAGTCCATCTCTACCTTTTAGTCTTTATTTTTGTTTTACAATATAATGTCCAGTACTTTTAGCTGTACTAAGTGGGAGAGATTGGGGTAAATGTGTCTACTCCATCTTGTCTGGAACCACAAGTTCCAATTCTTTTTGTTTGTTTGTTTGTTTGTTTGTTTGTTTGTTTTAAAATGTTTTAAATTGTCCAGAATGTGAAGAAAACACAAGGTTAATGTGACATGGATTTTGTCCCTCCTTTTGGTCCTCACAGTATTCACTACATGGGAGACTCCTAAACTCGGCATCATCGGGGCACCTGAGTGGTTCAGTCAGTTAAGCATCTGACTCCAGATTTCAGCTCCAGTCATGATCTCATTCGTGAGTTTGAGCCCTGTATCGGGCTCTGTGCTGACAGTGTGGAGCCTACTTGGGATTTTGTCTCCCTCTCTGTCTGCCCCTCCCCCATTTGCTCTCTCTCTCTCAAAGTAAATAAATAATCATTTAAAAAATAAAAAATAAACTCAGCATCATTGCTGCTGGAGGCCATTCTTTCTTACCTCAGAGCCCCTTCTCCATTCTCTTCTCCCTTGATTTCTTCAACCCTATCCAAGCAACTCCCTCCTAAGGCCCTATCTCAGAGCCTACCAGGGTTAAACAATAATAGATAATTCTGTAGATAAATACTCTCCCCTTCCATGAGACAGCTTTTCATTACTCCATAGAATATTTAACATCTGCATTCATAGTTTTACACCAGTGACCAGATCCATTGCCTAGCAAATTAGTAGGAGTAAGTGGGCTCATCAAGGTGATTATGAAGAAAGCATCTCCCAAGACAAAGAGAGCATCCTTAAGCTTTAAAGACAAAACCCATCATTCATCCTTAGAGCCATAAAAAACTAATTTCTGAGTTTTTCTCTATTTTTTCTAGCATCAATCAAAAATATTTTTCTTTTTACATTGTTGTGTTCATTTTATTAAAGCTAAGTCATCAGCTTTTAGTTCATTGACACCCACATGTATCATCCTAAATATTATACGTTTACTCAACTTCCTTCCCAGGAGATTATGGGTTCCTTTAGGTGAGAAACTATATCTCATTTATGGATAGATTCCCCAGGGCTTAATGTGCACAACAGTAGTTGCTAAATTAATGAAAATACAATAGTTCCTTATATGAATCTCAAATTCTGTTTTTTAAGAAGTCCAAGAAATGGAAAAATCTTGGAGTCCTATTTATGTAGTATATCTGTAGAAGAGCAGAAATATTTATGCAGTGTGCTGCGTACTGAATCATGGGCATGCACTAATATTCCAAAGACCTGGCAAAAAGTACTCCACAGTCCATGCCCGCATTGCCCTGGCTGAGCCCTGATTCCTACACATTGTCCAGACTCTTATTGTCTATTCTCAGTGAGGAAAGGATACCCCTGCATTGGCAGTCCTGAGATGACAGGACCCTATAGGATGAGGGTGGGGTTACCTCCTAATTACCTGGCAAGCATCAAAGCTCTCATTCTCATATCCAGCACACAGCATATTCTTGGTAAGTCTCGGAAATGCCTTTGAACATTTCTTCCAATCCACTATGATCATTGGCACTTTCATCAGATCAGTTTTCATAGAGTTTTTGTCATCTAGCCCACAGAGAAGGCACATTAGAAAACTCATTAGACAGCATCTCAGTGCTGATAATGCAACTAGATCACCCTGTGCCTCCCCGTGTCCCACCAGCCACTTGTCCACCTTCCACCACATCCTCCATTCTCCACTTCCTTCCAGTAATCCCATGCAGTTCACTCACTCTGCCACCCCAGGCTTTTCTAAACAATTCTCTATCTACTTGAATTATTCCTCTTATTCAACATCATATTCCTGCTTCTAAGCAGGCTTCCTGCTTGACTGCAACCAGCCTTACAGACTTGACTTCTTGGAAATGGCTATTGATCATTTTTTAGCATAATCTTGCCTCTTCAGCATGTGTACCTATTGCTACTTTTTTAATATGTGAGTATGGCACTTCCCCAACACAGGGCTGCTGAAAGTGGGTTTGCACTCCCAGTGAAAACGCTTTCAAGTCCTCCAGATGAGGGGTAGGTTGGTTAAGATTCTTTATAGGGGATTTGCCAAGGCCCTCTTTGGACTGCCAGCTTTCAGGAATTTGTCTGGACGTCTATCTCATTAACCCAGACCACACAGATTTCCAAATTATTCTCCTTATTGACTAGTTTTAATCTTAAAGGTACTCATCTGCAACCTCCTCACTTCTAACTCTCCAGTAGTGCCCAGAGCCCAGAAACAGTGCTACTCTAATTGTTCTATAGTTACCAAACTCCTGAAATACTTACCATCTTCCAGACCCCAGCTGGTTGCAAAGCTCCTTATGGACCTAGAGTCTTGTTCAGGCCTGAGACTATGCTGTACTGTTCTCATACCTTCCCTTACCTATTTTCTTTGGGGATAATCCAATGAGGCTTTCATAATCCCTTTCTACCCTGGTACAGTTTCTCCTATTTTGGCCAGGTAACAATGTAACAAGTAACAACAGATTCATTTCTAAGAATGGTTGGGCAACACTCCAGGACCATCAAAAGTCTGGGCCAGGGCAGGCATCTTAAATGCCCATAGGAACCAGGTGAGAAACATCAATGTGTGAATCAAGGGAGATGTGAGTGAATAAAAAGTGTAGGGGCCCCTGGCAAACCGGAGAGTTTAAATTCAGTTAAACAAACAAACAAGGCTGCTCTGTGCTGGCTGAATATGACCACACCCAGGGTTTGGCTTGGACCTAACATCTCAGCTTGAGGCTTTGAGGAGATGCTTCCTTGGCACTAGGAAGAGCTGATATTTGGCATCTATGAACCTCAGGTATGCAGGGATTTGCTCCAATCCAAGTCCTTGTCTCCTCCCTCCTTCCTTGGCCCTCTCTCCTTTCATGCTCCTGCCCATATCTTTTGATTTACTGTCCCCTCCTCAGATGCCAACGATATGGCTTTTCCCCCAGAAACTCTCAAGAAATGCTGAGCAGTCACGTACCAGTGTTGGTCTGACCCCATCCTGCCACCCAGCATTTGTGCCACATGGAGGGGCTGAGCTTCCTGGGCAGGCAGATGGGCCCTTTCAAACCGCTGAAAGTGATGGGCAAGGCCAACAGCAGCAAGGCGATGTCATTGTCCATGTTGGCTCTTTGAAAGTCCTTGTGAAGAATTATGCTGGTAACCCTCTTTATTTCCAAGGATGGGCTTCTTAAGTCATTTGTTCCCAACACAACACTCAAGTCCATTGGACTGGTGGCACAGAACCAGACAGGGGGAGGTGGGAGGAGAAGAGAAGTCACAAGGTACAAAGAATTTGCTATGCCCAAACAACCTAATCCCATATGGCTCTAGGGGTCACTAGGACTTGTCCTCTTGGGGCTGTTGTTCAGAAGATGTGAGAATTTGAAAAAGGTAGAGGGAAGTGAAACAGCAAGGGTGGCAGACCACAGCCACATTGCTGCTCCAGCACAGTCCTAGAGATATGAATGAGATACTCCTGCCTAATGCTACAGACAAAGTTCTTAGCTCTGGAGACTCCAAAGATACAGAAAAGGCCACTTGGCATAGATCAAACATGCTTCAGATAGGTAAGGTGTTATTACATTGATTTGTCTACCAGCAACTTAACAGACCCAGCACAGAATTTAATCTAGACCTACCATTGATTAAGCAGAAAGAATATTCAATAATAATTAAGGACTTCCCTCCAAGCAGAATGGCCAGAAACTTCCCAATAGCCAACCTTAAGTATATTATGGAAGCATATGCAACAAGTTTCCTTGGTTATGCCATGGTGAAACTTTCCCCTGTTTTTTATTAACTTTTAAAAGTCAATCTTCCTGTGTATCTTCAAACTTTCTTGGGGTAGTGTAGCAGATATAGCAGAAAGCATAAGCTCTGGAGCCAGAATTCAAATCCTATTTCTGTTTACTCTATGTGTATCTTCGGTGAGTCACTTAGCCTTATTGGATTTGTTTCCCTCTCTGTAAAATAGTGTTGTTCATTCTACCTGCCTCAGAGGGCTGTTGTAAGATTGAATGAGTTAAAATGGGGTTATTCATCTACCTTCTTCAGGGTTGGTGTCTGAATGAATAAGTTAATGCAGGTAGTTTCTTAGCAAGTAACAGAATCATGATTACACTAGATTTACAGCCAGTCTCCTGGAGTGCAGAGAAAACCCCACAAGGCGCAAGTAAATAGGGTGTCAGCCCAGGATCTCAGACTTCCAGAATTAGGAGGATTTCTTCCTAGAAGGACTTAAATGTCCTAGAAGAGGTGAATGAACCAAGCCTTTTGATTCCACCAAACCACAAATTTTCCTGAAAAGGACAGTGTGTGACCTCAGGGAAACCATAGTTATTAGTCCTAGGTGACCATGAGGAGGGCACAGCAGATGCCAGCCTCAGGTTCACTGTCTTATCTTCCATGGGTGGTAGTCACTCCTGTCTGATTCAGGACTGACCAGGTCTAGGATTTCCTTCAGAAATTGAGTCTTGTTGAGTGTGGGTGTGTCCTGGGGGTGAACATTGTCAGAAGCAATGGGCTCTTGATACTCACGATAGCTCTTCATAAAATAAGCAGTGAGCAGCAGTGACAATCCACCACTCGTTGATGATTGCGCCACCACAGAAATGTTCGTTTCTTGCCTGAATACTCACCTGCCATGGGAACTCACCCACCTCAGCCTCCATCCCCCCTATGATTCTGGAATACTGAGTTCCTTCCTCAAAAATGGGCCTTTTACCACATTCTGGTTGAATGAAAGAGACAAAAAGGGAAAAGATGCAACATTTGGTCAGTTTCCATAGAGGCTTATAAGTAGCTATCACTATACCCATTCTAGAGATGAGGAAACTGAGGCTGGCCCTGTGAAGCATCTCTAGGAAGATGAGTAAGCCAACAGATGGTTTATTTTGTTAAACAGAGTCTGGAACTTGGGTCAGAAGTGTTGGCTTTGTCCCCTCTTACAGCATTGTGATCTCAGGCAAGTCAACTCACTGAGCTTATTTCTGCTCTAGTCCAAGAGAAATCAGAGTAAAATACTTGGCCCAGAGCCATCCCTGGAGTGGTAGGCAGAATAATGCCCTCCCCGCCACCATTGATGTCCATGTCTTAATGGACCACACCCTGGAACTTGTGACTATGTTACCTTCCAGGGCAAAGGGGATTTGGGAGATGGAATTAAAGTTGCTAATCTGCTGACCTTAAAATAAGGTGGTTATTTATGGATAATGGTAGGGGGCCCAATGAAGTTACAAGGGTCCTTAACATGGTGGAAGGAAGCAAGAGAGAGATGTGACTGTGGAAGAAAAGCATGCAGAGATGCAACGTTGTTGGCTTTGAAGATGGAGGGTCCACAAGCCAAGGAATACAGATGACCTCTAGAAGCTGAAGCAACAAAAATCTCCCCTAAAGCCTCAGATTAGGAACAAAGTCCTGGTGACAGCTTGATCTTCACCTGGTGAGAACTGTGCTGGAGTTCTATCCTACAGAACTGTAAGATGAAACATGCATGTTGTTTAAACCACTAGGTTTGTGGTGGTTTGTTTCAGCAGCCACAGGAAACATACATGCAGGAAACCAGAAAGGTGGCCCAGAAAGGGCTGGGACCTACTGCAAGCCCTGAGCTGTGGTAGGTTAGAACATTTGTGTTCCAGGCAAAGCAGCTCCATGCCCCAGCAAGCTGAGAGCAAAGGCTGTGACTGCTTGTGCAGAGAAGAGAATTCACCTCTGGAGAGAATATGTGTCCAGCTCCTTGCCCCAGGAGGAGGAGATACTCCATTTATATTTGTTGACTTGAAGTTCCACCTTGTGTTCTGGAACAAGGAATGAGTTTGACTCTAAGGAGCCTAAGCTCTCCTCTTGTCTCTTTCTCGATGCCACTTTCCCAAATTTTCACTCAATGAACATTTTGAGGATTTTGTAGTGTAGGTTGGAGTGACCTGTAGTGGTCTGTTTTGTTTTGTTTTGTTTTTAAAAAAAAAGCTAGAGTGAAAATTTAGCAATATGTGTCAAGAAACTTCAGCTGTCAGGAATCTATTAAGGCTCTTTGCAGAACTTTGTTTTTTAATTTTTTGTTACATTTATTTATTTTTGAGAGACAGAGTGTGAGTAGGGGAGGGGTAGAGAGAAGGAGACAAGAATCCAAAGCAGTCTCCAGGCTCTGAGCAAGCTGTCAGCACAGAGCCCAATGCAGGACTCAAATCCACAAACTGTGAGATTATGACCCGAGCCGAAGTCAGACACTCAACTGACTGAGCCACCCAGGCACCCCTCTTTGTGGAACTTTTGAATCTGTACTTCCTCTTTTATTTGCTAAACACACATAGAGTGCTTACCATATGTCACACACAGTAACACTCTACAAAGACCAATTTACTTAATTTTCATAACAATACTATAAGGTAGGTACTATTATTACCATCCTCATTTTACGGTTGAGACAGCTGAGGGACAGAGAGTTTAATTTGCCCAATGTGACACAGTTAATCATGGCCATACCCAGTTTTGAACCTAGAGAGTCTGCCTTCAGGCTTGGTTCTGTTAGCACTACTCAGTGCCATTCTTTGGAGTATTCTTCTCTCCTATGGTTGCATGGCTCACTTTGTTCAGGCCTTTGTTCAAGAATCACTTCTTTGGACAGGTCTTCCCAGCCCCTCCTGTCCTGGCCCTTCTTTATCTCCTACCCTGCATTATGTTCCTTCATTGCTTTATCATTGTGTTAAGTCAGACATTATTCATCCCTCTTTGCCTGATTATGACATCAGAACATAAGAAGCATCTAGGGAAGGAGACATGGAGGCCTTGTTGCTAGTGGAACTACAGCTGGCAGGCAGGAGACACTCAGCAATGGTGAATGATCCTCTAACTCAGTGGCTGCACTGCTAGGAACTTAACCTAAGGTAAGAATCTGGAATGCAGAAGTATGAAGATGTTCACTACAGTGATCTCTATAATGGCAAGAGATTGAAGACATCCTCAAGGTCATGACTAAGTAGGGCATATCCATTCAGCCATGAAAATTATGCTTATGAAGAGCTTTAAATGATGTGAGTCATGAGACAATGTTACGGGGGAAAGTCAGGATAAAAAAATCATATACAAACTTATGGTTTCAATCATGTGAACAAGCTGGCCTTATGCATGTAGGAAGAAATGTGTCACAGTACTAAGACTGACTATGAACTTCAGGTTTGATTGAATGATGGATGACTGCTATGGGTGCCAATTGTGTGACATCTCTGAAAAGCAGAATATGGCATTTGCTAAGAGGTAGACCCTGGGCTCCCACAGCCCAAGATCCAAATGGTGACTCTGTTGTTTACTGATTGAATGATTTGTAGGCAACTTAAAAACATTGCTTATACTCCCTTTCTTCATTCCTAAAGTGGACCTACCCTATAAAACAGATACACAGGGGTCCCTGGTGGCTCAGTCGGTTAAGCATCTGACTCAGTTTCAGCTCAGGCAATGACTTCACAGTTTGTGAGTTTGAGCCCCATGTGGGGCTTTGTGCTTACAGTGTGGAGTCTTGGGATTCTTTCTCTCTCTCCCTCTTTCTGCCCCTCCCTTGCTTGTACTGTCTCTGTCTCTCTCAAAATAAATAAACTAAAAAAAAAAAAAAAAAACAACCCAGATGCACAGATTAAATGAGATAATGGGTGTTAAAGTGCCCAACACAGTGATTGGCATAGAGTAAATCCTCAAGCCACATTAGCTGTCAGAATTTCTCCTATCTTCTTGTACCAAAGTCTCCACAAGGCTGGCAGCTGGGCTCCATTCTCCATCTTTGTCCTGAGAACAACCAATATCACCAGTGTAGAATCGTGTGGACTTGTAGATTAATACCAGAGCACAAAACCCCTAAGCTGTGATGGAGACAGTGGTGAAATGGGTGAGAATCAGCTGCAACTGAACACACTGGCAGAAGGGTGCATTCTGTTGATTCTCTCCCAACACCATGCACCATCCCCCAATCATATTTCAGTCAACCCCAGGCTAGAACGAGGGAGGCCAGGTGAATAGGCTGTGTTCATTTCATGGGGTAGTGTGCAGAGAGGGAAATGTAAGCCTTGGAGTCAGATGGGTGCAAATCCCAGCTCTTTCACTTCCCCACTGTGTGACTTGGGACAAATCTTCAACCTTTGTAAGGCTCAGAGTTCCTAGCACATGCATGGGGATGAGAGTGGAGACCCCACTGTGGGGGTGTGTAAATTAAACATGGAGAATTATGTGACCCATAAAGGCAGCTAAGTAACCCTTCCTTCCAACCTCAGCCACCCTTGGAGAGAAAACCCATGAGGGAGCTGCCTACTGATAACAGAAGACCCTGGCCTCCTGCCCGCCTGCCCTCCTGCACACATGTGAGTGTGCCTAGCTATGCTTCTGCTCTGCATCTGCAGTTCATGGGAGCTCTGTAATACTCCCAACCCCCACACTCTTCTTCCTCTGATTTAGAGGTCTGATGTTCAGCTCATTCTGGGCATTTGCTTCTAGGTACTCCATTACTCATTCAGGGATAAATTCTAGGATTTCAAAACTGAAACTTAAGGTCAGACAGGTTGAACTTTGGGCTGAGGAAGAGAAGAGAAGAAAGGGAAGTATTTTCAGGAAGGGTTTGTGGGAAAACCTGAAGGAACTGCTGTTGTGCTCTTTTGGGCCAACCTCTTAGTGGCCAATTAGCTAATCAATGAACTCGCTAACCAGATCTGTACCTCAGCCCTTAATGCTCACCATTGACTGGATGAAAGTGATGTGAGCAGGGCCATCGTCATGCCCAGCCCCACCTGGGAGAGCTACTCTGACCACTGGGAGAGGGGTCCACATACCGAGATGTACGCCCTTGGCTTGGGACATGAGCAGCAGAATTGATAACAGAAGCATGGCCCTTGACTTTGATGTTGGCATAGGAGGTGATGGAGGCCAGGGCTGAGGGAAATGATGCTGACAGATCCTCCCTTATTATAGCCAGTCCCTGGCTGGTGATGTCACAATGGGCTGTGAGTTTGAGAACTCAGTCAGGTCATGCAGCCTTCTCCTCCTGCCATTTTGTTTTCAAGGTGGTTGCACAGAAGGACCTCATCCTTGAAGCCTTCTTGTCTAAGCTTCCCTTCCTGCTGATCTGGGCAGGACCTGTCCCTCACTGAGTCCTTGGTAGGCACCTTGCTTTTGTCTCTGTCACTCCCACCCTTTTTAAAGGCTCAAATGCCTATTCCACAAAGCTCGTCATGTAAAGGGTTCTCTGTGAATCTGTGTATAAGACATCAGCAAGGGGTTGCCAGGCTGGATCTATAGATTGGGCAGAAGTTCCAGGAGGCCAAGAGGCCTCTCCCAGCACTAATGCTCTACCCAGTACATTTGCCCTTAAGGTTTTCTGCTCAGGCCTCTGATCTGAAGCTGCAGGTGTGACCCTCCCATGCTGGGTTCAGAGGCTCTGGCGTCCCCTCATGCCCAACCCAGCCGGTGACAATCCTTGCTCCCACCACTTTCTGGGTTGATTATGCATGGCCTCCAAATCTCCAGATATGCCCCTGTCCATTTCTAAAGATGGAAAGGTCAGATCTGAGGTGTAAATTCCTGGTCCATGGCTTCTCCTTATGTCAACACCTCAGTCATGGGATTTAGACCTTACTATTTTCCCCCTGAACTTTCAGCACACTTATTTGGGACTTTACCTAACCATCCTCAGTACTGCCTTTCTGGCCACTGGCCAGGCCCAGTGTTAGGAAGTGAATCTCACTAATTTCAGTTCCCAAAGTGACCACAGGTCATTTTCCAGACCACGATGTCTACTCTGTCTAGCCTGCTCCCTTGGTGTTCTTACTTCCAAAAAAAGGAATGATAGGGTCCACCAGTAAAGTTATAAAGCCCAAAATAAGATCATGTGACTTGGGTGGTGGCCCCTCTTTACTATACCAAGAATGTGGCTCCAGCTACTTCCTGAGGGGAGAAATTCCAGGACAAGTCACTCACTCCTCCTCTTGTCCTACCCTTGCAGGTAGCTGCTCCTCAGCATCTAGGTGTCCTTTCTGAGGGTGGGGCCAGGGCCTGTTTTGTGGCCATGGGATGGTGCATTCCCCATCTGTTCTTTATGATAATCTGCCTCTTCAAACAGAGGAGGCCTGATGAAGGGCTAACTTTTTTTTTTTTTCTTTTACTTGCATATGGGTAAAGGTACCAAAGCATACCGGGTCACTGGGCCCTACTCACTGGGAAGCTCCTGCTTTCCCTCTGCTCTTTCTTTAGACTCAGCTTTCTTCCTCCCCTGGCCCTGCTACTCACACCGCTACTGAATGCTGGTGGTTTTCCCCTTTGCTCAGGTTCTGGGGATGTGGATGTAGAGGGGAGGAACCTGGACCCTTACTGCTAATCTCTACTTGTGGGGAGGCAAGGATGATGGGCACATCCCCTAAACTGCTGCTCATCTTCTACAAAAATATCTGGACACAAGCACAGCTCACCTCTAGGAAGATCCATTTCCTTCTGTGTCTATATCTTTCCTGTTAATATGACTTGGGCCCTGTTTCTTGTGAAATACTCATTCACTGCCCAGCATTTTTTCTCTTTTGTCAAGCCTTTTCACTATAACAGGAGATTACAAAATGCCTGAACTGATGGAGGGGAACAGGTGGGGACAGAGCCACTGTACACAGCCACATCTCCAGTGGGTACCATTCCTATAGACTACAATTGAAATACCTCCCCCTGAATTAGGCAAAGCACTGCCAGGTATCTAGCTGTGGAGTTGCAGCCTTTGCACTTTCCTTGTTTACAGTCTTAATGGAATTCCAACCCTCTCCTTTCTCCTTTCTCCCTTTTTAGTTTAGTCCCTGCGGCTATTTCCAATTTATTACGTTCTCTCCAGCTGCTTTTGGGGAGGGGTGCTTTTCCTGTGTTCTCCCCCTGGTCTCCATCCTCTCTCCACCCGCAGAAGCACCTCCCTTCCCGCAGCTTCTCACTCCCCAAGTTCACTTGTCAGCGCTGCGCATACCTGGTGAATTCTGTGGTTCAGGTTGTGCAGATTGTTGTGTTAATCCTCCAATCCTCCAATAGGTGTGCAGGATGGTTTAGTGTTGGTCTGGCTGTATTACATGGATGCGAGACACACAAAAAACTTCCATGCTGTTCCGCCATCTTGGCTTCTTCTGGTAGGTGTCCTTTTCTTAATGCCATCTAGGAACTCATCTGCTGCTTCTTGGTCAGCAGAAGCTGCTCTCCTGTTATCTTGACATTTTTTAATCTAAACCTCTTTTTAAAATTATCAAACTATCCTTTGTTGGCATTAAATTCACCAGTTTAGATCCTTTGCCTTCCTTTTGCTTTGTTGTTATATAATGACATTGCTTTTCCTGAAATCATATTAGAGGCTAGAGGCATGCCTTTCTTATAGTAATCTTGCACCCATATGAAAGCTGCATTTTTAATATGAGATAAAAAGATACTTTGCAAAAATTTCAAGGTTTTTGCACCTGCTGGCATAGCTGCAGTGATGTCTTCATGGATTTCCTTTTCTTTTTGTTACAAACGTCCTTATGCTGGATTCATTTATCTTGGAAATGGCGGGCAACCACAGCTGCACATGTCAGCGTATGATACATTTGAAAGAAACTTTTTCTTGTAATGTCATGACTTTTTTTCTGCTTCTTGGGATCACTATCAGTATCACTAGTAACACTTCATATGGGTGTATAGTGTTACTCAAGGTTTATAGTATTGCACTAAACATAATGAAAAATACACAAGAACCATGAGAGATCACTTTTTACTGCAATATACAATTTACTGGAAAGACAACAGCTTGGCATCACAGCATTTTAAGTGGATACTCCCAACAGTGGAGCTCACTGCAATAGCAATGGGAGATGGTTATGAAATTATTACAGTAGTACAGTATACAGTAGGGTTAATTTTATGCAGTTATGATTTAATACTGCATTTTTATGTTTACTTATTATTTCTTATTTGACTGTGAATTGTTCCATGTATGGTCTATAATTTTTGTGTGCCTATGCTTTGACAAATTTTAACCTTTTTAAAGAAATATGTGTGTATTTTATAGCAGTAAATGAGAAAATAATCTAGTATATACATATATTTTGTGCATTTGTGGCACACCAAAATTTTAAATTTTTTTGATATTTCTAGGCTATGCAATTTGTCTGTTTTCCCAAATTTTTGCAAATCTCCAAAAATTTTTCCACAGAATTTATTGGAAAAAATATGTGTAAGTGGACTTGTGCAGTTAAAAATCCATGTTATTCAAGGCCTACATGTGCCCTAGACTGAGTGACTTAATCAACAGATATTTATATCTCATAGTTCTGGAAGTTGGAAATCCAAACTCAGGGTGCCAGTATGGTTGGTTCTTAGGGCTCTCTTCATGGTTTTCAAACAGCTGCCTTTTCAGTGGGTCCTCACATGGCAAGTGAGAGATCTCTCCCTGTCTCTTATAAGGACACTAATCCAATTCACGAGGACTCCACCCTCATGACCTAATTATCTTTCAAAGGCCCACTTCCAAATCCTGTCACATTGGAGTTAGGTCTCAACAAATGAATTTGGAGGGGGATACACACATGCAGTCCACAACTGCATTGTAATGCATCCCAAAGATACTTGCTGTGATGATGCAGTAGTGTTCTGGAGTCCAGTTTACAAGTTAATCACCAACTTTGCATTTTTGGTCAGGGGAAGATCATGATCATTGTCCTAGGTATACAGTCTCTGAGGTCATCTTTACATCTAACCCTCTTGGATTCTGAGTGAGGTACCTGGCGTTGTGGAAGGATAAGGCACTGGCTGGTTCTGATGGCTTCCTGCATGTCAAGGTTTTGCATTTCCCATCACATTTAATCTGGAGAACAACTCTGTAAACTAGACCAAGTTATCTCCTTTCCTCATTTCACAGTGAAGAAAGCAACCTAGGACAAGTTAAGGAACCAGACCAGATCACAAGTTACTGGATCTAGGGGTTAATTTTATGTGTTAACTTGATTGGATCATGGAGTGCCCAGATATTTAGTTAAACATTATTTCTGAGTGTGTCTGTGAGGGTGTTTTCAGATGAGATTAGCATTTGAATTTGTCCATAGAATAAAGAAGATGGCCCTTCCCAATGTGGGCAGACATTTTCCAATCACTTGAAGGCCTGAATAGAACAAAAAGGTGGAAGAGGGGAAATTTTTCTCTCTGCTTGATTATGTGAGCTGTGACATCAGCCTTCGGCCCTCTGACTTACACAATTAACCCTCTGGATCTCAGGCTTTTAGAGTTGGAGTAGAACTTACATCACCATTTTTCTTGTTTCTCAGGCATTTGGACTTGGACTAGAACTACACCATTGGCCTTCTGGCTCTCTGGCTTCATACTACATCAATGGCTTTCTTGGGTCTCCAGTTTGCAGATGGCAGATAATGGGACTTCTTAGCCTACATAATTGCATGAGCCAATTCCTTATAATAATAAATCATTACATGTTTGATATATAATAGCCTATTGGTTCTGTTTACCTGAATAATGCTGACTAATTACTCTAAATATGCCAGGATCCAAACCCAGTTCTTCCCAGCTCCAAGTCCATTACTACTCCACATTGTGCTTTTAGACATATAGCCATAGTTAATTTTCACATTATTTTGGCTCATCCTCTGGAAAAACCCAGGAGGAGAGAGAAAAAAAACTTTGACTTGTTCAAGATAATACAACTCATCAGGGAAAAGCACACCATTCCCATGTCAAACTACCTTGAGTGGGAGGCCAGCCTTTGTTCTCAGGGCATTCATTCATTCATTCATTCCAACTATTTATTGTCTAATATGTACCAAGCAATTCTCTAACAACTAGGGATGTAGGAGTAAATACAAAATGAGAAGCCCTTGCCCTCACTAAGGTTATAGTCTAGTGGAAGAGAAAGAAATTAAATAAATCCTGAAGATATAGACTCTATCAGATGATCATAAGTACTATAGGAAAATAAAGCAGGGAAAGAGTATAGGGAGTGCAGATTGGGAAGGTAGCAGGTGTTTTTAACAGAGTGTTTGGGGAGGTCTAACTGACAAGGTGACAGAAGAGACCTTAAGGAATGAGGGAGCAAGACTTGTACATAATTGGAAAGCCTTCTAGGTAGCTAGGGAGACTTGTAGGTAACTGGGGATTCTTGTAGGTAACTGAGGAATATGGTTGTAATCTTGTAATATCATAAGAAATATATGTTGTGGTCTTCATCTGGGTCCCTGGCCAGAACCCTTAAAATCTTTGTAATTTATTAAGTCTAAGAACAATAGAAGCATCTTTGTTTTAATATGTGGTTCTCGTCGTGGCCCCTAAAGTAGCTCTCAGGTGATAAAGAAGAAAGGAGTGTCTCTTTTTTTATCCATAACAAGCCTTTTTCAACCACACCTGAGTTTATGTTAATATGGTGACTTGAAAAACCCCTTAGGATAGAGAACTGATCTCCTGATTAGAAGATCTCCTGATTAGAAGGTTAGAACTTACAGCCCCAGAGCTGGAGATTGAATTAATCACCAGTGGCCAGTGATTTAGCCAATCATGCCTACATAAAAACCTTAACTGAAGGAGCTCAGAGAACATCTGGGTTGGTGAACATATGATGGTGCTGGAACAGGGGCATACCTAGAGAGGGCCTGAAAACTCCATGTCCCTTCCCATACCTTGTTCTATGTATCTTTTCCATTCGGTTATTCCTGAGTTGTATTCTTTATAATAAATTAGTAATAGTGAGTAAAGCACTTTACTGAGTTCTGTGAGCTATTCTAGCAAATTATTGAAACTGAGGTGGGGGGTCGTAGGAACTCCTGATTTATATATAGAGGGTCAGTCAGAAGTGTAAGTGACAACCTAGATTTGTGATTGGCATCTGAAGTGGATGCAGTGTTGTGGGACTGGCCCTTAACCTGTGGGGTCTGCACTAACTCCAGGTAGTTAGTTGTCAGAATTGAGTTCAACTGTAGAACACCCATTCAATATCCACTAAAAATTGGAGAAGTGCTTGATGTGGAAAAACCCATACATCTGTTATCAGAACTGTTGTGAGAATAAAGGAAAATAGGAGTTCTTATTTTACTTGTAGACAACAGCTACTTTAGGCAGTTGGCACTTCCTTATTTAACCTCTCATATAGTCATTCTTTAAATTCTTTACAAAGACTGTTGTACCTGGGAAGAGATAGTGTGGTAGCTATAGAGTAAGTCAGAGTAGAGGGAGAGCATTTTGAGACTGTAGTTTATTTAGAAGGTTTTAAGGTGGAAATGACTTGAACACATTTAAATGGGGATGAGAAAGATGTGGAAGAGAAAAGGAGCATGAGGACAAGGAAGGGAGTATATAATTGATAATATCAGATTCTTAAGGATGTGGGAGGATGGCGAGGTTCAGAGGACACGTGGAGGGGTTATCTTTAATCAGGAGGCATTGCTCCTCTTTGGAACATTCTAGTCCTATTTTGCACAGTAAACACCCTCTTCTTATTTTCCTATAGTACTTCGGACAATTGCCAGTCTCCTTTTCCAGCTCTGCTTCCTCTGTATGATGGTAAATGTGGGCAGTTCTTCCAGGCTCAGACCTAGGCCCTCTTTGCTTTTCTCTCCACACCTTCTGAGTGGACAATCTCATTCATTCCGGTGATTTCAATAAATGGATGACTTTCCAACTGACACTTCTACCCCTAATTTTCAAATCTGTACTTGTACCTGCCTGTTCATCCTGTATAGCTCATTGATCACATTACTTTTATATTCAACCTCTTTAGTATCTCTCAATTGCATCTGTTTCTTGGTAACTCCACTGTTACAGGCTGAACTGTGTCCCTCTTAAAATTTGTATGTTGACGTCCCAGCCCCCAGTACCTCAGAATGTAACCATATTTGGAGGTAAGGTTTTTAAAGAGATGATTAAGTTAAAATTATGTCTAATCCAATATGACTTGTGTTCTTATAAACAGAGGAAGATGGTTACCAGTGGGGACATAGGTGGGGGATGGTTGAAAGAGGTGATGGGGATTAAGGAGTGTACTTGTGATGAGCACTGGATCATGTCTAAAAGTGTTGAATTGCTATATAGTACACCTGAAACTAATATAACACTGTATGTTAACTACACTGGAATTAAAATAAAATTTTTTCAAAAAGAGGGAGAGATACCAGGAGGACATGTCCACAGAGAGAAGACCATGTGAAGAGGTAGCAAGAGGGTGGCCATCTGCACACCAAGGGGAGATGCCTGGAACAGATTCTTCCATTATCGCCCTCAGAAGGAAACCAATCCTGCTGACAAACTTGACCTGGGACTTCCTAGCCTCCAGAACTGAGAAATTTCTGCTGTTTAAGCCACCCAGTATGTGATATTTTGTTATGGTAACTTTGGCATGCTAATACACCCACCCTCTTTACTATTTTAGGCCACCACCATCTTTCATCTGCATTTCTGGAGCCACTTCTTAAATTTTATTCTCTTTTCTAGTTTCATCCTCTCTAAAATAATCTCTGTGTTATACTCAGAGTAATCTTTTCATGCATATGTGACTATATGACATACTTTCACTCCACCACTCTCCCCATTAATGTCACAAGACAGTTAAATATTCTAAAAAGTCAGAGCGGGCTTTGAGATAAAACATATGAAAACTTACCTAAGGAAGTTTTGATGCCAAAGCAAATGGTAGACTATGTGGCTCCTCAAGAGGCTCAGAGTCAAAAGCGGGAAGGGAGTGTGCAGATTAAAGTTTGCCTAACATGGTATCTCTTTATTCCCCACTGCACAGGGAATACAGGGAAGGATTGGTCACACAGATTCATTAAGCCAGGCTTTCCTGCATCCCCTGTTTCCTCTCTAACCCCAGACTTACTATGATGTCACCCAGGACCAGCTTGGCCATGTATTTGTGATGGCCCCAACTGAAACAGTTGCAGCTGGCACTTTATCAGCTTTGGCTAGAGGCATAGGTTGAGCAATTCTGGACTGGAATGAAAAGAAGATGCTCCAGCTTCTAATTCCACTGCTCATGGCACTCAAGGGGCATGCGCAAGAAGAGTCAGGTCTGTGCCAGGCTAACAGAGCAGAGGATGGAGAGAGGCCTGCAACCTCTTACCTGGTTCCTGTAGAGTTGATGTAGAATTCTGAGGGAAGGTTGAGTTAGAGCAAATGGCTCAGGAAATGAGGAGATCCCAACTGATTAATCAAAGTAGATATTTTGAGCTGAGTGAATAATGCCATTTAAAATGATCCCTCAGGATCTGGAAATATAGGAGACTTGGAGTTACATTAGCAATTGCCTCTGCTTCTCCAGTCCCCACTCCCCTCTTTGTAAATGTATTAAGCACCTTTCTGAGCCCAGCATAGTGCTGGGACCACTATGGAATAAGTGGAATAAGTGGAATAAATACCTTATTAATTTAGACAACCCGTATTAGATTATGTAATCTCATAAAGTGGGAAAAGTTATAGGACTATTATTATAAGAACAAGTGAATGAATGCAGCATTTTCAAGTATGTTCTGTAGACCCCTTGTCCTATTAGAAGCTTATGGTTAGACAAGATTTAGAAATGTTCTCTTCATTACTTTTTCTGTAGAGTCACAGTGGATACTCACAAAGTAAAAGTTATGAGAAATCTCACTGTAAAGAAAATAGAACAATTTTATTTAATCTGGTATTTCTGAAATGTATCTGGTCACAAGACCACCCTTTACATTTGTAAACATTGTATTTGTAACATTTTCCTTATTTGTAACATTTTTGATTTATTCTTTTGAGAATTACCAGTTCCTATAGTTTTCTCATTTTTCCTACTTGAATGGGTGTTGTAAACTGGTTTGTAGGAACTTTAAAAAAAAATTTTAATGACATTAGCCCTATGTCTCTTATGTGTGCTGCAAAACATTTTCTCCTAATTCTTCAACACTCTTCAAACTCTATTTTGGACAAAATGTAAAAGTTTTAAATTTATGTAAAAGTTCATCAATATTTTTACTTATGGTTCTTAGCTTTTATTTGATGTGCTAGAAAGATCTTCTCATCCCAGATTATAAACACAATCAGACCTGTAGAATAATGTGAGCTCTGAAGTTAGAATGTCTGCAACTAATTACATTTCCTCCACATACTTGCTATGTCATCTCAGAATGAATTACTAAATATCTTTGTATTCATTTCTCCATCTGTAAAATGGTAATATTAAGGTTACTGTGAGGGTTAAATATGCATAAAGTTCTGAGGACAGTGCCAGGCACCTTGTAAATACTGAAAATTTGTTAGCTGCCATTATTCCAGCATTTATATGATTTTGTCTTAAATTAACGTTTTCCTCATCCCAAGTTGATAAAGATATTTTCCTATGTTATTTTCTAGAAGCTTATTATTCATATTTTACATTTAGATATGCAACCCATTTAGTTTCAAATTTTATGTACAAACAAGTTGAGTTCAAGATTTTTTTTTTAAAAGAAAGTAACCTACAAAGGAACCCTCATTCATCTATCTTCAGATTTCTCAGCAGAAAATCTACAGGCCAGGAGAGAGTGGAACAACATGTTCAAAGTGTTGAAAGATAAAACTTGCCAGCCAGGAATACTTTATCCAGCAAGGTATTCCTCAGATATGAAAGAGAAATAAAGCCTTTGTCAGACAAACAAAAGCTGAGAGAGTACACCGTCACTAGATCTGTCTTGTAAGAAATGCTGAAAAGAGTCCTCCAGGATGAAATGAAAAAAACAAAAATGCTAATCAGTGACATAAAAGCAAATGAAAGTATACAATACTCTAGCAAAGGTGAAAAACAAACAGTCAGAATTAGGAAACTGGCACTCTATATTAGAATGCAGTGTTAATTATATTATAAAGGCTAAAGGAAAAGAGCATTAAAAATAACTATAGCTACTATAATTTCTCAATGAATTCACAGAATAAGAAAAGGTAAATTGTGACATTAAAAATATAAAATTAAAGGGGTAAGAAGGTAGAACTTTTATAGCCAAATGAAGATTAGGTGCTATCAACATTTTTTATATGAAGTGTTTTATGTAAGCCACATAGTAACCACAAACTAAAAACCTAGAGTAGAGCCACAAAACATAAAAAAAGGGGAGACTGACCAAATCCCCAGGGAAAACAACCACTTTACAAAGATAGACAGAAACAGGGGAAAAGATACAATGGAGATACAAAACAACCAAAAGGCAAATGAAATGATGGCAGTAGTATGTCTTTACATGTCAACAGTCACTCTAAATATGAAATGAATTAAATTAATTAATGGAAAGGCACGGAATGTCTGGATGGATTAAAAAAAAAAAAGAAGACTTAACTATATGCTGCCTACAGGAAACTCATTTTATCTCTAAAGACACACCTAGACTCAAAGTAAAGAGATGGAAAAAGAGATTTCATGCAAGTGGGAAACAAAAGAAAAGCGAAGGTAGCCATACTTGCATTAGACAAAATATACCTTAGGCCAAAAGAGATAACAAGAGATAAAGAAGGATATTATATAATGATTAAAAAGTATAAGTCAGGCAGAGAAAGACAGATACCATATGTTTTCACTCATATATGAATCTTGAGAAACTTAACAGAGACCATGGGGGAGGGGAAGGGGGGGAAAAAGTTACAGAGAGGGAGGGAGGCAAACCATAAGAGACTCTTAAATACTGAGAACAAACTGAGGGTTGATGGGAGTGGGGGAGAGGGGGAAAGTGTGTGATGGGCATTAAGGAGGGCACTTGTTGGGATGAGCACTGGGTGCTGTATGGAAACCAATCTGACAATGAATTATATTTAATTAAGAAAAAAGAAGAATAAAGAAATAAAAATAAATAAAAATAAAAAGTCAATACATCAAGAAATATAGCAATAGTAAATATATATGCACCCACCATTGCAGCACTGGAATATATTAAACAAATGCTAATGGATACAAAGAGAGAAATAGACATGTAATTAACAATAGGAGAATTTAACATCCTACTGTCAACAATGGATAGGACACCCAGACAAAATCAAAAGAAAACATTGGTATTGAATCATAATCCAGAACAAATAAACTTAATAGACATATATAGAATGTTTTATCAAACATCAGCAGAACACATATTTTTCCGGAGTGCACAGGGGACCTTCTATAGCATAGATTATATGATAAAACACAAAAAAAAATCTTAGAAGTTTTAAGAACATTGAAATAATATCAACTACCTTTTCTGACCACAATGGAATGAAGTTAGAAATGAAGAAAAGGAAAGATGGAAAATCTACAAATATGTGGAAACTAAACAGTGCACTTCTGAACAACCAATGGGTTAAAGAAGAAATCAAAAGAGAAAATTTAAAATCTCAAAACGAATAAAAATGGAAATGCAATGTATCAGGGCACCTGGGTGGCTCAGTCATGATCTTTGGCTCAGGTCATGATCTTGTGGCTCCTGAGTTCGAGCCCCATGTTAGATTCTGTGCTGACAGCTCAGGTCTTGGAGACTGCTTCAGATTCTGTGTCTCCCTCTCAAAGGAGGGAGAGAGAGAGAGAGAGAGAGAGAGAGAGAATCTTAAGCAGACTCCATGTTCAGTGCACAGCCTGATGTAGGGCTCGATCCCATGACACTGGGATCATGACCTGGGTTAAAATCAAGAGTCAGACATTTAACCAACTGAGCCACCCAAGCACCCTTAGTAAGCTAATATTTAAAAGCCAATTAAGAATACCATAAAATGTAACCTAAATAATATTTGGAATTAACAGAACATACATCTTAAAACAGTTGACTGTTAAAACTTCCATACGAAATAAAAAATAAAATTAAAAAAAAAAACTTTAATACGAGAGTAGTAGGTTTCTATTTTTTAAATATTTTCTGGATTTCAATAAGAACTTATAAAGCATACTGACATGTTTTGATGAAAATACTTTAGTTTGAATTTTACATTGAATCACATTTAGATGTTTCAACAACTTTGTAAGGAATTTTTAGATAATTTTAATCCATTCCCAGTGGTTATTAACACACAATAGAATCTAGAATCTTAATAATATAAAGTTTTAGCATAAAATTACAAATTTAAGTATGAATTTTACACACATATTTAGGTCATGTATTTGGTGGCCTCTACAACTAACATGAAAAACAAGAAGTGACTTTCAGAGGTACTTATTGGGGAATAAGCACCCAACAAGGTCCTCAAGTATGGGACATGGCTTTGCTTAAGTTACATCAGCTGAACTCACTAGACACAGGGACATAATACTTTTTATTTAATTTATGAGGGACATTTTTACCTCAGTTAAATTTCATCTGAAAAAAATTATTTAAAACTCTAATTGTATTATTTCATTATATTCCCAAACTGATTTCACAAGGCCAGTGTACTCTAATACCAAAGCCAGATAAGGATGATATAAGAGAAAAAAAAAACTTCTGACCAATATCCCTAATGAATTTAGATATACAAATTTTCAACAAAATATTAGCAAACCAAAATCAATACCACATTAAAAGGATACACCATGATCAAGTGGTACTTATCCCTGGGATGAAAGCAAGGTTCACAAATCAATACATGTGATGCACCACATTAATTGAATGAAAGATAAAAATCTCAATAGATACAGAAATAGCATTTGACAAAACACATGATCATTTCATTATACAAATGCTCAACATATTGGGTATGGGAGGAACATTCCTCCACATGATAAAGGCCATATATGACAAACCCACTGCTAATATTATACTCAATGGAGTATGGAGAAAAATTGAAAGCTTTTCCTCTTAAGACCAGGAACAAGACAAAGGTACCCATTCTCACTTACTCAACAAGGCACTGGAAGTTCTAGCCAGAAAAATCAGGCAATAAAATAAAATAAAAGGCTTGCAAACTAAAAAGGAAAAAGTAAAATTGTCTTGTTTGCAGATGATGTAGTCTTATATATAGAAAATACATATATTCCACCAAAAAAACAATCAATGAATTCAGTAAACTTTCAGGATACAAGATCAACACACAGAAATCAGTTGCATTTCCATAGACAAACAATAATATATCTGAGAATGAAATAAAATAATCCCATTCACAGTAGCATCAAAAATAGGAATATATTTAACCAAAAAGGTGAATTATCTCTACGCTGAAAACTATGGCTTTGATGAAAAAAATTGAAGACACAAACAAATGGAAAAATAGCCCATTTTTATGGATCAGAATTAATATTGTTAAAATTTCCATACTACTCAAAATCATCTATGGAAGCAATGTAATCTCTATCAAAATTCCAACATTTTTCTCAGAAATAGGAAAAATCTTAAAATTTGTATGGAATCACCAAAGACCCTGGATAGCTAAAGCAATTCTGAGAAAGAATAAACTTGGAGACATCACACAAAGCTATAGTGAATAAAATCAGACACAAAGACCAGTGGGAAAAAATTGACAGCCCAAAAATAAACTCTCACATACATAGTCAACTAATATTTGACACGGAGCCAAGAATACTCAGTGGGGAAAAACAGTCTCTTAAATAAATGGTTCTGGGAAAACTAGATGATTACATGAATGAATACCTTATACCACACACCAAAATTCCCTTGAAATGGATTAAAGACTTAAACATCAATAAAACTCTTATAAGAAAACAAAGGGGAAAAGTTCTGTGACATTGGTCTTCACAAAAATTTTTTGGTTGTGACCCTCAAAACACAAGCAATAAAAGGAAACATTAATAAGAGGAACTATAGCAAACTAAAATGCTTCAGCAAAAGAAAAAGTCAACAAACTAAAAGACAACCTACTGAATGGGAGAAAATGTTTGCAAATCAAATACCCAGTAAGGGCTTAATATCCAAAATATATAAAGAATATAAATATATAATTTAATAGCCAAATTTTTTTGTTTAAAAAATGGAGAGAGGGACTGAACAGACATTTTCCCAAAGAAGACATACAAATGGTTAACTAGACACATGAAACATGAATAGATACATTGACATTACTAATCATCAGGAGAATGCAAATCAAAACCACAATTAGATATCACCTCACACCTGCTAGAATAGCTTTTATCAAAAAGACAAGAGATAACAAGTATTTGCAAGGATGTAGAAAAAAGGGAACCCTTGTGCACTGTTGGAAGGAATGTAAATTAATGCAGCCACTATGGAAAACAGAATGGAGTTTTCTTTAAAAATTGTAAATAGAGGTGCTGTATGATCCAGCAATCCCACTTCTGGGTATATATCCAAAGGAAATTAAAACAGGATCTCAAAGAGATGTCTGTATTTTGATGTTCATTTCAGCATTATTCACAACATCTAAATTATGGAAACAACTTAAGTGTCTTTCAATGGATGAATGGATAATTATTCAGCCATGAGAAATAAGGAAATACTGCCATTTGCAACAATATGAATGGACCCTGAGGCATTATGCTGAGTGAAATAATTCAGATAGAGGAGGACAAATACTTTATGATCTCACTTATATATGGAATCTGGAAAAAAACAAGCTCATAGAAACAGAGTAGAATTGTAGTTACCAGTGGCCTAGGGTGAGAGAAATGGGGAAAGGTTGGTCAAAGGATACATATTTCCAGTTAGAAGATGAATAAATTCTGGGGACATAATGTATAACATGGTGATTATAGTTAATAATACTGTATTATATACTTGGAAGTTGCTGAGAGGGGAGTTCTTAAATGTTCTGACTACAAAAAAGAAATGGTAATAATGGGATGTGGTGGAGATGTTAACGCTATGGTGGTAATCATTTTGCAATATATAAATGTATCAAATCAGCACACTGTTCATCTTAAACTTACACACTGTTATATGTCAGTTATATCTTAATCAACCTGTAAAACAAAAATTATCCTCAGTAGAAAGTACTAGAAAGATACTGAAGAAGGAAGGCGATTTTTCCTGGTTCTGTCTGGCATGCTTCTGTTTGCTTTTCCTTGCTCCTACAATATGACTGTTGGAGGGAGAGGACATCCAATAGTGCTTGGCTCCTGCCATGGGTCCTTCTATAAGCTTGACCCTGTCCCCTGTTTAGTGATCTGCTGTTATATCAATGGCCCCCAAAATGGCTTTTGTCTACTAGACCATAGATTGTTTATTTCTTCATATCAAGCTGATACCCATTAGCTCAAAGCCTGCTGGTCCCAAACTTAATTTTTTACACATCCATTTATTTTCAACATAACTAAGCAGTTTAGATGTTTAGAGCCTGCCTGTCTTGCATACCCCATGAAACTGCATCCAATATCTGCTAGTCACAGGTATGATAAAGCCTGTGATTATAAACACCCCACACCACTGCTGCCCTTCATTGCTCTCTGACTCAGAGACTCCCATTTGTGCCGCTGAGCAATATTACCTAGATGTTAAGCTCCTTCTCTGATCTCTTTCACCTGGGAGTTCCCTTGTTCTCCTCCCCTTCTGGATGGTAGCTCTCATACCTTAGCCTCTGGATGGTCTCAGGCTGTTAATGGGCTTCTACTGCATGCAAACCTGTTCAAATAAAGCATGTGTGTGCTACTGCCACCTTGTGGTCATATCTTTTTCTTTGATCATCTCCCCCAATCCTTCCAATCTCCTACACCCCCTCACAGCAGCAATTCCAACATAGACATTGACACCCCTGGCTGATGAACAGTCTCTTGACACCTAAGTTCCCACCTGCTCTTGTCTACTTGTTACTAGAAGGGACGTTCCAGCCTCACTCCAGCTGTACTTCAGAGGGGTGTTTCCTGCTTTAATAGCAATAGGGACTTAAAAACTTCTATTTTCCCTTGGGCTGCAAACACACATTCTCTAGTGATTTCTGAACCCCAACCTTGGGGAGGAGCTCCCCTGCCAAGTTGAGTCCTTTCACTCTCCCCTAACTTTATGGTATTCTTGGAGTCCTCTTGGCCCTTTGTAGTTATTCCTCTGGCATAGTTTAAAATTCTTGATATTAACTCTTCTTTTTCCAATTCTGCATGGTTGCAATCTCCTGAATGGATCCTGCATATCTTTAGCCATTTCATATTGTCACCTCAACCCCTTAACAGCTCTAATGAATCTCCACCCTGACTTCTCCAGGTCTCACGGCTATTTTTGAATGTGAGGGACAGACATTGGAGGTGTGTTTTGTTAGTGTTTTCTGAGACCTGTCCCCTCTGTGCCTGCTCACTTATTTCACTCAACTTTAGCACTAGTCTAAGCTAGGAAGATGCTGGGAATATTAGATAGAAAGGATTTCTCAGTGCTCATTATGTACAAATGGCTCTTCCATTTCTCTCTCAGACAAAGTTCAATGTGGCCACCGACCTGCCTTTTCAAACTCATCATTGTTACGATTCCATGAATTGTTTGAAGTCCAGGAAGGTGAGTTCCCATGGCAAGTGAGTATCCAGATCTCACGGAAACACCTCTGTGGAGGCTCAATCATACATCAGTGGTGGGTTTTGACAGCTGCACATTGCTTCCCAAGAACCCTGTAAGTTTCTGAAGCGTTGTCTTAATTTACATCAAATCTTCTCTACCTTTTGTCTGGGCCGGGTAGCTTAACGGGTTAGTGCACAAGGCTTATGAACTCTGTTTGTTCCCATTGGCTTTGTACCAGAAAGTATCTTCTCTACACCCACTTTCTCCTTCTAAGTGAGCCATATCCAAAGGTTGACTTCTAGTTGTAGCTATGCACCCAGTAATGGAAAATAAGTACAAGTCTTCCCTTCTGCCCGCCACATGTGTAGACAATACACTGTATTTGTTCATTGTACACACACTCATGAACACCTACCATTGTGCTATTCCAAGTGTTGGTGATATAGTGGTAAACAAGACAGTCAAACTCTTTGTTGTCAAGGAATTCACATTCTATTATCTATCTATTCATTCCATTTCCTTGAGCCAGGAAATTTCCCTGGGCTGATTATTCACTAGCTCAGAGTCTGGGCTGCTGACTCCTGCCACTCTTGTCTCTAGCCACTCTCTAGGCCACTGCACACCCACTGCTTTGGATTTTTCAGTATTCAGTTGTAAATTGTACTGTTGATAAATTTGTCTACAAGTGTGAAATACAGTGTAAGTATTATTATAATTTGGAGTTATTATATTCATTTTTTAGGTTAGAAATAGCATTGGGAAATGTTACTGTGGTCATGGGAACCAGAATATTCAGCGACGTCCGCTTGGAGAGAAAGCAAGTGCAGAAGATAATTATTCACAAAGATTATAAACCACCCCACCTTGACAGTGATCTCTCCCTGCTCCTGCTTGCCACACCAGTAAAATTCACTAACTTCAAAATGCCCATCTGCTTGCAGAAGAAGGAAAGGATCTGGGACAGATGTTGGATGGCAGAGTGGGTGACAGCTTATGAATATGGTATGCGCCTTCCCTTAAAAATCCATAGAAAGCTTACATTTAGGTTTCCCTGGGCTAGAAAGCATGTTGCTCTGGAAGATTTTGGCCTCACTACTCTAACTTTGCGATCTTGAGCTAGCTAGCTCCTTCACCTTACTCACCTTTACCTTTTCTCATCTGTATAATGACAGCAATGTCACCCTCACATCCATTATGTGGATTAAATTAGATGCAATTGTACTTGTAAGGTCCCTAATGAAAGCCTGGAATATAGAAGAATCTCAAAACATGAGAGTTATCATTTTTTGGAGCCCAGAGGCCTTTAGAAAACCAGTTTGGATTCTTCCTCCATGGACTGTTTTACAATGTGAACTTCCCCATATGTTTATCATTTGATGAAGTCCATGTTGACCATCATCCTGAGATAACTGAGCCAGTGATTCCCCAACCAATCTTTGTCATCAATGACTCCACTCCTTTCCCAGGTCACAAGGCTGGCCAAACAGGGAGAAACTCTGGGAGGGTGGGAGTAGGATGGGGGGAAGACCAGAAGTTCCTCTAGAATTAGTTGTTTACCTTCCACAAGTTGGCTCTTACAGGTGTGTCATTTTCCTGGTTCCTCCACTGGCCTGGCAGAGACATTGGAAAACACTAAGAAACTGGGCTATTCTGAATCTCTGCACAAGGACCAAGCATGGCTGTGGGGAGATGGGGGGACGCATGGAGAAAACTCATCCTATGTTTTTATGGCAGGAGCTGGTGCTAGGGGGGTTAGTAGGCTGTTCCAGAGGAAATGAGTTTCCCAAAAGGAATAAATATAAGCATAAATGAAGAATTCACTTATTGGATTGAGTGGAGCATTCCATTAGGTCACCTTTAAGGCCTTCCTACATTGTGATTTGCTAAGTGTTTGCATCATTCCATGACTTCAACCCTGATCATTCATAGGCTTGTCACCTTCAGTGGTTGATTTGGCACTCATTCTCACACTAGCTTCCTCATTTCCCAGACCAACATGACAACTTAAACATGTACCTGCAGAAGATGAGAGTGCTGCAGATTAGCTGGAGAGAATGCAGCAAGAGGGTAGATCAGCTCTCCAGGAACATGGTTTGTGCTTGGAAGGAACCAGGCACCAAAGGCAATTGCCAGGTACTTGGCCCCTGCCTCAGCCCCATCCTCCATATGCCCCTCCACTTTCTAGGTTCTCAGGAGAAAGCTCAGGAGTGAAGCCCCTAACCCATGCCACTAGGACCCTCTTATCCTGCCCTCTTGCTAGAGCTACTGTTGATTCCTTGCAGACTGTACCTTGTTCATTCTCTCATTCTCAGGGAGACAGTGGGGCACCTATGGTCTGTACTATCCATGGAACCCAGAGGCTCTTCCAAGTGGGTGTCTTCAGTTGGGGCCTAAGATCTGGCTTCAGGGGGAGGCCTGGTATGTTTGTGTCTGTGGCTCAATTTATTCCATGGATCCAGGAAGAGACAGAAAAGGAGAGAAAAGCCTACACCATCTCAGGAGCCTGGAGAAGCTCCCTGCCTCATGTTCCACAGTATCCCTTACTGTTGGGTTTGGGTTCTCAAATGTTGCTTGTGACCATATTTACTGGTGATAAATCAAATCACTAAGCTTTAGACCCACCCTCACTTCTCCTCCTCCTTTCTTCCCTCCCATCTTTACATAAACATCAATGGAGCATAGACTATGAGTTAGCTTCTATGCTAGACCCTGGAAGTTAGACATTCATCTCTCCCAAATATCACAAATCTAATGAATAAAGACAAAATAAAACACTAAAAAGAGGTCTTTCATCACCCCAACATTTTGTGTTGTTAAGTAACTTCTTTTACTTCTCTTATGGAACACAATATAACCTAGCTAATGACCAGCTTTAATTCTGTCAGCTCAGTGCTTTACATAGACCCCCAACACAGAGAGCTCCCCATCTGAGGTACAAAAGCTTTCATCTACTGGGCCATTTATGAAGGAAGGTCTATGGTAGAGTAATGATCAGGGGTTTCTTGTCCTGTTTGGAGTTGAAAGTGGGATGATTATGACTTGGGACTTAAAGACCACACCTTTCTTTCCCTCCCCTTAATATATCCAAATAAAAAGTTAGCATAATGAAGTGGCTTGGAGGAATCAGCAAAATCATCCCTTTCCATAGACATGGATAACTGAATAAGGGCCACTCTTGAGTAGCCAAAGTCATTACTCATAAAATGAGAAAGGATAAAAATTCAAGGCAAGAAAGTCAGAGAAAACAGAATAGCTTGTGTGGCCAGATTATAATACAAAGTATAAGAATTTGTTTTTAGAAAATTGTGAGACAATGTTTAAAGATCAGGGCTATAAAGTGAAATCAGGGACGAGTAATAGGGTCGTTTCTAGGTCCTTCCTTGGTTAAGTCTACCTGGCATAGACATGATCAGAATTAGCAGATGCAAAGAAGACAATCAACCACATGCAGTCCCACTGGAGTCCATAAAGAGAAACACATTAGTTCATTCAGATACCTTGTGAATACTGAACGTGTATCAGGCACTGGAAAGGTATAAGGATGTAAATGATGTAAAGTTCATGTGTTCAAATGTGTATGAGTCACAATCATATGGCCACATCCAAATTTATGAATATTTTAAAGGGTCTCATAGTGATTAGTTTCATGGGATATTATTATTTTACTAAGAGTTCTCCAGAAAAATAGAAAAAAATTGTGTGTAGGGCAGGGGAGGGAGAAAACTAGAGTTTTATTTAAGAAATTGGGTGGGGGGAGAGCGCCTGGGTGGCTCAGTTGGTTAAGCATGTGACTTCGGCTCAGGTCATGATCGCAGGCATGTGAGTTCGAGCCCTGGGTACCACTTGTGAGTTCAAGCCCCGCTTCAGGCTCTGTCAGCACAGAGTCTGTGTCTCCCTCTCTCTCTGCCCCTTCCCCCTCGCACTCTGCCTCTCTCTCTCTCTAAAAAATAAACATTAAAGAAAAAGAAAGATATTGGGGGACACCTGTTTGGCTCAGTTGGTTGGGCATCCATCCCTTGATTATAGCTCAGGTCAGTATCCCAGTGTAGTGGGATTGAGCCCACATCAGGCTCTGTGCTACATGTGGAGCCTACTTAAGATTCTCTCTCTATCTCACTCTGTCTGTCTCTCTCTCTCTGACTCTCTCCTCTCTTCCTCCTCCCCTGCCCCTCTCCCCTGCTCGCTCTCTCTCTCTCTCAAATAAGTGAATAGAATAGAATAGAATAGAATAGAATAGAAAAGAATAGAATAGAATAAATTGGCACATGCAATTATGGGGGCTGGTAAGTCTGAACTCTGTATGGGAGACCAGAAGACTGGAGGCCCAGGGAAAGATTGATGCTGTAGTCAGGAGTCTGAGGAAAGTCTGGAGGAATAATTCCTTTCTCCTCAGGGGACCTAAGTATTTTCTCTTAACTGATTAGATGAGTCCCATCCACATTACGTAAGGTAATCTGTTTTACTCAAAGTCTACTGATTTCAATGTTAATCATATCTTTAAAAAACCAAAACCTCCACATCAACATCTAGACTTGTGCTTTACCAAACAACTAGATACTATAAGGTACCCAAGTTGACAGATGAAATCATCACATTGATAAAGTGTCACCTCTTAGAGCTGCTGAGAAAAACATAATATAGGCTAGTTCTCTTTGCAGTTCAACAAAATGTAACTCACACCAAATATTAAATGATAAAAAAGAAGGAATCTGAAATGCTCTTATAATACTAAAACACCACACTTCTTGATGCCATTTATCCTACAGATGGAGGGACTTGTGAGATCTTCTCTGTCATGCCATTGAGAGATACTTCCCTGTTCTGTTTCTAGTCTTCTCAGGCTATTATGCTTTCCCTGGAAGGTCCTTGGGGTTTGCATCTATGAGGTTACTCTTAATTTTGCTGCTTATATATTAGGACAGTGTTTCAGATACCCACTAGAATTAACCTGGATGTCTGGTAAAAATGCAGATTCCTGGACTTTATCTCAGGTTTACAAAATTAGGAGCTCTAGGGGTAAGGTTCAGGGCATATTCATTAAGAAGTTCTCTGAGTCATTCTTTTGAAATTTTTGTTTTTATTTTATTTTTATTATTATTTTTTATTTTAGAGAGAGAGTATGCGTGGGAAGGGGAGAGGGGAAGAGAGACAGAAAGAGAGAGAGAGAGAGAGGGAGGGAGGGAAGGAGGGAGAGAGAGAGAGAGAGAGAGAGAGAGAGAGAGAGAGAGAGTCTTAAGCAAGCAGGCTCCAATCTCAGTGCAGAGCCCAACACAGGGCTCAATCTCATGATCCTGGGACTATCACCTGAGCAGAAGTCAAGAGTCAGATGCTCAATTTATTGAGCCACCCAGGCACCTCAATTCTTCAAAAACATTTATTTTATTTTATTTTTAATTTTTTAAAATTTACATCCAAATTAGTTAGCATATAGAGCAACAATGATTTCAGGAGTAGATTCCTTAGTGCCCCTTACCCATTTAGCCCATCCCCCTCCTACAACCCCTCCTGTAACCCTCAGTTTGTTCTCCATATTTATGAATCTCTTCTGTTTTGTCCCCCTCCCTATTTTTATATTATTTTTGTTTCCCTTCCCTTATGTTCATCTGTTTTGTCTCTTAAAGTCCTCATATGAGTGAAGTCATATGATATTTGTCTTTCTCTGACTAATTTCACTTAGCATAATACCCTCCAGTTCCATCCACATAGTTGCAAATGGCAAGATTTCATTCTTTTTGATTGCCAAGTAATACTCCATTGTATATATATATATCACATCTTCTTTATCCATTCATACATCGATGGACATTTGGGCTCTTTCCATACTTTGGCTATTGTTGATAGTGCTGCTATAAACAGTGGGGTGCATGTGCCCCTTCAAAACAGCACACTTGTATCCCGTGGATAAATGCCTAGGAGTGCAATTGCTGGTGGTAGGGTAGTTCTATTTTTAGTTTTTTGAGGAACCTCCATACTGTTTTCCAGACTGGCTGCACCAGCTTGCATTCCCACCAACAATACAAAAGAGATCCTCTTTCTCCGCATCCTCCCCAACATCTGTTGCTGCTTGAGTTCTTAATGTTAGCCATTCTGACAGGTGTAAGGTGATATCTCATGGTGGTTTTGATTTGTATTTCCCTGATGATGAGTGATGTTGAGCATTTTTTCATGTGTTGGTTGGCCATCTGGATGTCTTCCTTGGAGAAGTGTCTATTCATGTCTTTTGTCCATTTCTTCACTGGATTATTTGTTTTTTTGGGTGTTGAGTTTGATAAGATCTTTATAGATTTTGGATACAGACCCATTATCTGATATGTTGTTTGCAAATATCTTCTCCCATTCTGTCGGTTGCCTTTTAGTTTTGCTGATTGTTTCCTTCGCTGTGCAGAAGCTTTTTATTTTGGTGAGGTCCCAGCAGTTCATTTTTGCTTTTGTTTCCCTTGCTTCCGGAGACGTGTTGAGTAAGAAGTTGCTGAGGGCAAGATCAAAGAGGTTTTTGCCTGCTTTCTCCTTGAGGATTTTGATGGCTTCCTGTCTTACATTGAGGTCTTTCATCCATTTTGAGTTTATTTTTGTGTATGGTGTAAGAAAATGGTCCAGGTTCATTCTTCTGCGTGTTGCTGTCCAGTTTTCCCAGCACCACTTGCTGAAGAGACTGTCTTTATTCCATTGGATATTCTTTCCTGCTTTGTCAAAGATTAGTTGTCCATACGTTTGTGGGTTCATTTCTGGGTTTTCTATTCTGTTCCATTGATCTGAGTGTCTGTTCTTGTGCCAGTACCATACTGTCTTGATGATTACAGCTTTGTAGTATAGCTTGATGTCTGGGATTGTGATGCCTCCCGCTTTCGTTTTCTTTTTCAAGATTGCTTTGGTTATTTGGGGTCTTTTCTGGTTCCATACCAATTTTAAGATTATTTGTTCTAGCTCTGTGAAGAATGCTTGTGTTATTTTGATAGGGATGGCATTGAATACATAGATTGCTTTGGTAGTACCAACATTTAAACAATATTTGTTCTTCCTATCCAGGAGCATGGAATCTTTTTCCATTTTTTTTTGTGTCTTCTTCAGTTTCTTTCATAAGCTTTCTATTGTTTTCAGTTTATAGATTTTTCACCTCTTTGGTTAGATTTATTCCTAGGTATTTTATGATTTTCTTGTGCAACTGTAACTGGGATCGATTCCTTGATTTCTCTTTCTGTCGCTTCATTGCTGGTGTATAGGAATGCAACCGATTTCTGTGCATTAATTTTATATCCTGCAACTTTGCTGAATTCATGAATCAATTCTAGCAGTTTTTTGGTGGCATCTTTTGGGTTTTCCATATAGAGTGTTATGTCATCTGCGAAGAGTGAAAGTTTGACCTCCTCCTGGCCAATTTGGATGCCTTTTATTTCTTTGTGTTGTCTGGTTGCAGAGGCTAAAACTTCCAATACTATGTTGAATAACAGTGGTGAGGGTAGACATCCCTGTCTTGTTCCTGACCTTAGGGGGAAAGCTCTCAGTTTTTCCCCATTGAGGATGATATTCTCATTGGGTCATTCATATATGGCTTTTCTGATCTCGAGGTATGCTCCTTCTACCCCTACTTTCTTGAGGGTCTTTATCAAGAAACAATGCTTTATTTTGTCAAATGCTTTCTCTGAATCTTTGGAGAGGATCATATGGTTCTTGTCCTTTCTATTATTGATGTGATGAATCACGTTAATTGTTTTGCAGCTATTGAACCAGATCTGCATCCCAGGTATAAATCCTGCTTGGTTGTGGTGAATAATTTTTTTAATGTATTGTTGGATCTGGTTGACTAGTATCTTGTTGAGGATTTTTGCATCCATGTTCATTAAGGAAATTGGTCTATAGTTCTCCTTTGTAGTGGAATCTCTGTCTGGTTTTGGAACCAAGGTAATGCTGGCTTCATAGAAAGAGTTTGGAAGTTTTCCTTCCATTTCTATTTTCTGGAACAGCTTCAAGAGAATAGGTGTTACCTCTTCCTTAAATGTTAGGTAGAATTCCCCTGGAAAGCCATCTGGCCCTGGACTCTTGTTTTTCGGCAGATTTTTGATTATGAATTCAATTTCCTTACTGGTTATGGGTCTGTTCAAATTTTCTATTTCTTCCTGTTTCAGTTTTGGTAGTGTATATGTATCTAGGAATTTTTCTATTTCTTCCAGATTGCCCATTTTGCTGGCATATAATTGCTCATAACATTCTCTTATTATTGTTTTTATTTCTGCTGTGTTGGTTGTGATCTTTCCTCTTTCATTGTTGATTTTATTTATTTTGGTCCTTTGCTTTTTCTTTTTGATCAAACTGGCTAGTGGTTTATCAACTTTGTTAATTCTTTCAAAGGACCAGCTTCTGGTTTCATTGATCTGGTCTACATTTTTTTTTTTCGTTTGTTTCAATAGCATTAATTTCTGCTCTAATCTTTATTGTTTCCTGTCTTCTCCTGGTTTGGGTTTTATTTGCTGTTCTTTTTCTACCTCCTTAAGGCATAAGGTTAGGTTGTGTATCTGAGATTTTTCTTCCTTCTTTAGGAAGGCCTAGATTGCTATATACTTTCCTCTTATGCCCACCTTTGCTGTGTCCCAGAGGTTTTGGCTGTGTTATCATTTTCATTGGTTTCCATATACTTTTTAATTTCCTCTTTAACTGCTTGGTTACCCCATTCATTCTTTAATAGGATGTTCTTCAGTCTCCAAGTATTTTTTACCTCTCCAAATTTTTTCTTGTGGTTTATTTCGAGTTTCATAGTGTTATGGTCTGAAAATATGCATGGTATGATCTCGATCTTCTTGTACTTACTTAGGGCTGTTTTGTGTCTCAGTATATGGTCTATTCTGGAGAACATCCTGTGTTCACTGGAGAAGAATGTATATTCTGCTGCCTTAGGGTGAAATATTCTGAATATATCTGTAAGTCCATCTGGTCCAGTGTGTCATTCCAAGCCATTGTTTCCTTGTTGATTTTTTGATTAGATGATCTGTCCATTGCTGTGAGTGGAGTGTTGAAGTCTCCTACTATTATGGTGTTACTATCGATGAGTTTCTTTATGTTTGTGACTAGTTGATTTATTATATATTTGGGTGCTTTCACATTTGGTGCATAAATGTTTACAATTGTCATGTCTTCTTGGTGGCTATACCCCTTGATTATCATATAATGCCTTTCTGCATCTCTTGATACAGTCATTATTTTAAAGTCTAGATTGTCTGATATAAGGATGGCTACTCTGGCTTTCTTTTGTTGACCATTAGCATGGTAGATGGTTTTCCGTCCCCTTATTTTTGATCTGAAGGTGTCGTTAGGTCTAAAGTGGGTGTCTTGTAAACAGCATATAGATGGGTCTTGTTTATTATCCATTGTGTTACCCTATGTCTTTTGAGTGGAGCATTGAGTCCACTGATGTTTAGAGTGAGTACTGAAAGATATGAACTTATTGCCAGTATGATGCTTGTAGAGTTGGAATATTTGGTGGTGTTCTCTGGTCCTTTCTAATCTTTGTTTCTTTTGGTATGTATGTATGTATGTATTTCTATATACATATATCTTTTTTTCATCTTTTCTCCCCTCAGAGAGTCCCCTTAAAATTTCTTGTTGGGATGGTTTAGTGGTCACAAACTCCTTTAATTTTTGTTCGTCTGGGAAACTTTTTATCTCTCCTTCTATTTTGAATGACATCCTTGCTGGATAAAGAATTCTTGGCTGCATATTTTTCTGATTCAGCACACTGAATATATCCTGCCACTCCTTTCTGGCCTGCCAAGTTTCTGTGGATAGGTCTGCTGCAAACCTGATCTGTCTTCCCTTGTAGGTTAGGGACTTTTTTTCCCTTGTTGCTTTCATGATTCTCTCCTTGCCTGAGTATTTTGTGAATTTGACTATGAAATGCCTTGTTGATGGTTGGGTTTTGTTGAATCTAATGGGGGTCCTAATGCTTCCTGGATTTTGATGTTTGTGTCTTTCCCCAGGTTAGGAACATTTCCCTCTATGATTTGCTCACATAACCCTTCTACGCCTATTTCTGTCTCTTCCTCTTCTGGGACCCCTGTGATTCTGATGTTGTTCCTTTTTAACGAGGAACTGATTTCTTTAATTCTTAAATCGTGCTCTTTTGCCTTAATCTCCCTCTTTTTTTCTGCTTCATTATTCTCTATAAGTTTGTCCTATGGCTGATTCTCTGTTCTGCCTCAGCCATCCTTGCCACCACAGCATCCATCCGTGTTTGCAGCTCATTTATAGCATTTTTTTAAATTTTTTTTTTAACGTTTATTTATTTTTGAGACAGAGAGAGACAGAGCATGAACGGGGGGGGGGGGCAAAGAGAGAGGGAGACACAGAATCAGAAGCAGGCTCCAGGCTCTGAGCCATCAGCCCAGAGCCCAACGCGGGGCTCGAACCCACGGACCGTGAGATCGTGACCTGGGCCGAAGTCGGACGTCTAACCGACTGAGCCACCCAGGCGCCCCAGTTATAGCATTTTTAACTTCATTCTGGCTATTTTTTACTTCTTTTATCTCTGCAGAAAGCGATTCTAATCTATTTTCAACTCCAGCTAGTAGTCCTATTCTTGTGATTCTAAATTCTGGTTCAGACATCTTGCTTGTATCTATGTTGGTTAAATCTCTGGCTGTCGTTTCTTCATGCTCTTTCTTTTGGGGTGAATTCCTTCATTTTGCCATTTTGTACAGAGAAAAGGAATTAATGAGGTAGAAAAATTAAAATAAAAAAATTTAAATTAAAAAAATATTAAAATTAAAAAATTAAACACACACACACACACACACAAATTGAATAAATGATGCTAGATCCTACATGTGTTTTGGTGTGGGTGTTGAAAGTGGCTTGACAGATTAGAGAAAAAAAGGGAGTGGATGAAAAAAAAGGAAATCATTTGAGACTTTGAAAACAATGTACACTGAAGTATACTAAAATGAGATGATGGGAGTAAAATAGAATTTGAAAAAATTTACACAAAAGTAAAGAATATAGTATCAAAAAATTAAAGAAAAATATTTTTAATAGAAATTGAAAATAAAAATGAATTTTTTCTTTTTCTATATTCAAGAAAAAGAAAAGAAACTAAAAAGAGAAAAAAAGAAAAAGAAAAAAGAAAAAAAGGAAATCGTTTGAAAATTTGAAAAGTGAATACACTGTAGTAGACTAAAATAAAATGATGGACGTAAAATAGAATTTGAAAAAATTTACACAAAAGTAAAAAATACAGTAAAAAAATTGTAAATAAATAAATAAATAAATAAATTTAGTAAAATTTTTTTACTAAAGTAAAATTTACTAAAGTTTACTAAAATTTACTAAAATTTTACTAAAGTAAAATTTATTTACTAAATTTATTTAGTAAATAAATAAATAAATAAAATTATTTATTTAAAATAAAAATGAATTTTTATTCTGTGTATTCAAGAAAAGAAGTGAAAAAGAGAAAAAAAAAAGAAAATCGAAGAGATGGACCTGCTAACAGATTGAAATAGGACTGAAATTCCTTCGTTTTCCCCTTGAAGTCAGACTATGAAGTGCTTTATAGTCCGTAAACTAAGTAGGTGGTGAGACTTGTCTTCATGAAGAGCGAGGTTGGCCCAGTTGGGCAGGGCTCAGTGCAACGGCTCTGTTCTTTACTAGATGGCACTGCTAGCCTACTGGGGTGGATTGTTGTGAGGCTCACAGGTGCATATGCGCATGCGTGGGAGTGGTGAAAATGATGTCACCCATGTACCCAGTCTGTTCTGGATAGCAATCGCGTACCTTTCCTCTGTCTTTAGCTCTCTTCCACTCCCCCCTTTTTCACTCTCCATGACCAAGCCCCAGGCAATACTTCTCTCCTGAGTTTTGTCTCATATGCGGCTGCCTTCCCTGGCCCTTTACTTCCAAAGGACTGTGGCTTTGACCTGTTCTACCCCTCTGTGGGAGGGTCTCACCGAGCAATGGCTGAATGAACAATGGCCAAGTGTCGGCTGCACCCAGGAAAGCTTGCGGGACCCTGCTGCTGCAAGTGCCCTGAGACTGTGGCCATGTGCCAGCCTGCCCTGGAAGAAGTTCATGAGATAGTGTAGCAGCAGCGTTTCAGGGATTATGGGAAATCACAACACACATCTGACACCAGGCTTCACCCTTAATGACTTTGTTCCAGCACCAGTCTGGATGTTCTCTGGGGTCTGCTGGGACCAGGTAGCTTCAACAGTCTCTACCAAATGTCCTTCCAGCAGTGGAACCGCTTTTCCCTGTGTGGCCCGAGAAACTCCCAGACCCCACTCTGTTCCTGGGGATTCACCCTTCCCACCAGAGCACCGCCAGGTTTTGAGCTGTGGAGTTGCAGCCTTTGTGCTCCCCTTGTTTATAATCTTAATGGAATTTCAACCCTCTCTTTCTCCTTTCTCCCTTTTTAGTTTAGTCCCTGCGGCTGTTTTGAATTTTCTACTTTCTCTCCAGCTGCTTTTGGGTAGGGGTGCTTTTTCTGTATTCTTCCCCTGGTCTCCCTCCTCTCCACCCACAAAAGTGGCTCCTTGCCTGCCCCGGCTTCTCTCTCCCCAAGTTCACCTCTCTGCGCCATGTACCTGCTGAATTCTGTGGTTCAGGTTGCACAGATTGTTGTGTAATCCTCCAATCAGTGTTCTAGGTATGCAGGATGGTTTAATGTTGGTCTGGCTCTATTTAATGTACAGAAGACACACAAAAAACTTCCAAGCTGTTCCGCCATCTTGGCTCCTCCTATTATTGTTGAGTTTTAAGTGTATTTTGTATATTTTGGCTATCTGTCTTTTATCAGATGTTTGTTTTGCAAAGATGTCTACTTCCCCTCCCCCAGGTTGTGAGTTGTTTCATTCTCTTAACAGTGTCTTTTGCATTAGTTTTTAATCTTACTCAAGTCCATTTTAATCAATATTTTTTCTCACAGATCATGCTTTTGGTGTACCTTAAATGTAATCACTGAACCCAAGGTCACCTAGGATTTCTTATATTTTATCTTCTAGGAATGTTAAAATTTTGCATTTTACATTGATGCTTATGATCCATTTTGAGATAATTTTTGTGAGAGGCATAAAGTCTGTGTCTAGATTCAGTTTTTTGGTATTTTTGATATTTTTGTATTTTTTGAATGTCCAGTATTTCCAGCAACATTTGTTGAAAAGACTCTCTTTTCTTCATTAAATTCTGTTTGCTCCTTTTTCAATACTAGTTGACTGTATTTGCACAGATCTATTTCTGTTCCATTGGTCTATTTGTCTACTCTTCTGTCAATACTACACTGTGCTGATTACTGTAGCTTTGCAGTAAGTCTTAAGTCCAGTAGTCTCCATTTTTCAACTTTGTGTATTGCCTTTCCAATTAAATTTTAGAAACAGATTGTCAATATTTACAAAAGAACTTCCTTGGATTTTGATTTGAATTGTGTTGAATCTATAGATTAAGTTGGGAAGAACTGAAATTTTGACACTATTGAATCTTGCTATCCACATATAGGGGATATCTCTTCATTTTATATATTTTATGTTTCTTTGATTTCTTTAATCAGAGTTGTGTAGTTTCAAAGGTTGAATTTGAATGTTAAACTAACTTTGCATTCCTAGGCTAAACTCCAATTGACTGTGTTTATTTTCCTTTTTATATATTGTTGGATTCAATTAACTAAAATCTTGCTTAAGATTTTTACATCTATGCTGGTGAGGGATATTGATCTGAAGTTTTCTTGTAATTGTCTAATTTTGATACCAGGGTAGTGCTGACCCTCATATAGAACGAGTTGGGAAATAATCCCCCCTTTTCAACTTTCTAGTAGAGTTTGTATTGAATTGGTATTATTTCTTCCATAAATGTTTTGTAGACTTCACCAGTGGGGTCATCTGGACTTGGCAGTTTCTTTGTTGTAAGATTTTTAAGCACAAATTTCATTTCTTTAATAGATATAGAGCTATTCAGGTTATATATTTATTCTTGAGTGAGTTTTGGCAGTTTGGTAATTTGTATTTTTCAAAGAATTTGTCTATTTCCATCTAAGTTGTCAAATTTCTTGGCATAAAGTGTTTTCATAATGTTATCTTTTAAATATCTGTATGACCTTTATTTTCCTTTTAACATATGTCCTTTTAACATAAGATGTTGGTGATTTGTGCCATCTGTCTCTCTCTCTTTTTTCTTGATCAGTCTGACTATAGGTATATCAATTTTATTGATCTCACAGAATCAGGCTTTGGTTTACTCATTTTCTCTACTATTTTTCTATTTCATTTTTGATATCATATTTATTATTTCCTAGTTTTTACTTTTATGGATTTTCACTTGCTTATTTCTAATTTTATAAATTGGAAGCTGAGTTCACTGGTTTGAGACTTTTGTCACTCTCTAATATAAAGATTTAGTACTATAGGTTTCCCCTAAATAATGTTTTGCATGTTTCCCCAAATTTTAATATGTTGTAGTTTCATTTTCAGTCAGTTCAAAATGCATTCTATTTTTTCTTTTGGTTTATTCTTTGACGTGAGTTATGTAGAAGTGTGTTATGTGGTTTCTAAGTATTGGGCTATTTTCCAGATATTATTGTGTTATTGATTTCTAATTTAATTCCACTGTGGTCATAGCACATACATTTTGTATAACTTCAATTATTTAAAATTCATTGATACTATTTTTATAATCCAGAATATAGTCTATGTTGACAAATGCTCTGGGGTGATTGGGGGGAAAATGTATTTTGTCACTGGCCAACTGACCAAGTTGGTTGATCATATAGTTAATGCCTTTCATATAGAAATTTTTCTTCTGTCTACGTATTTTACCAATTATTGAGACAGGAGTATTGCAATCTGTGACTAAAATTTTCTATTTCTTCTTGCAATTCTATCAGTTTTTGTTTTGGGTCTCTTAAAGTTGTTAGATGCACAGGGTTTATGACTGTTATTCCCTCTTAATTGGTCACTTTTTAATTATGAAATAACTTTTACTCTGGCTAAATTCTTTGCTCTAAAATCTACTTTCTCTAATAGTAATATAGCCACTCTATCTGTATTTTGACTAGTTTTAGAATGGTATAACTTTTCCCATTCTTTTACTTTTAATAAATTTCTGTCTTTATATTTGAAGTGACTTAATTGTAAACAGGATATAGTTGGGTGTCACTGTTTTACCCAAATTTGGCCACATTTACATTTTAATTGATGTATTTAAACCATTTATATTTAATGTGAATAATGATATGATTGGTTTAAGTCTAGCATCTTGCTATGTGTTTTCTATTTGCACAATTTGTTTTTCCTTTCTTTGTCCTTTTTAAAATGCTTCTTTTGAGTTAATTAAGTATTTATTATGATCCCATTGTATTATCTTTCTTTGATCACTAGCTAGAACTCTTTTTTTAAAATTTTATTTTAGTGACTGATTTAATGTTTATAGTAGGAGTTGGCAAACTATGGCCTGTGGGTCTGTTTCTGTAAATCAACTATTACTGGAAGGCATCCACACCCATTCATTTACATTGCATATGGCTCCTTTCAAGCTAAAACAGTGAAAGTGGGGCATTTGTGATAAATACTATATGGCCCACAAGTCTAAACTATTTACTATCTGCTCTTTAAAGAAAAATTTGCTACCCTGGCTTACAGTATCCATCTTTAACTTATGGCAGACTACTGTTATATAATATAACAATTCATATTTAGTATAAAAATCCTTATAATAGTACACTTCTTCCCCTCACCTTTAACCCCTATTCTATTGTTGTCATACAATTTGCTTATTTATGTTATAAACCAGAGAGGGAGGGAGAGAGAGAGAGAGACAGAATGGTTTCTAATTCTGTTTAAATAGTTATCTTTTAAAGAGACAAAAATACAAAATCATGCACTATCATTTAGCAGTATTCACAGTAGCTGATATTTGAGAACAATCAGTTTATTGCTTTAATGGAGTCAAAATGTAGGGATGAACATACTTTCTTCTTAGCTTCTTTGCTTCAGTCTTTCCTCATCTATGCCCACCCTCATCATTGATAGGATGGGGGTGAAGGTACTTTCTGGAAAAACTTTACTTTCCTTATCTATGGCATTTGATGGGATGAGGGTGGGGATATTTTCTGGAAAGAACTTCAGACTGTGCTCAGGGTTTACTCCTGGGTAACTTTAAATCTTCTTTTGTAATGGGAGATAAGTAGACAGTTCTAAATCTCATGTAAGAATGGTTGTGCTACATGTATATGAATAAATCGTTTTGCAGTATGAAGTCTTCTGTATACTAAGAGAGGCACAGGTATCATGTATTAAAGGCCAGGAAGGAGAGAGACTTTCCTGAAGTATGTGTTGCTTTCAGGATAGGTGGAATATGAAAATGGACATTATTTGGGGGATGATATTTAAGAAGATGACCCAAAAGGAAATATTAGGGTTTTGTAGCTGTAGCTTCTCTAAGAGAGGCTTATTCATACTTTATTATGTCATTAAATAGGGGAGCTCTTAAGTTGAAGTAATGGATCTTTATTTAAATTGGATAACAGACATTTGCCCAAATGTTTTATTTTATACACATTTCTCAAAGGCTTATGATATCCTAAACCTTTTCTTAAGTCAAACTTTTTGACAGTAACTCTGAATATTCCTGGTGTAGCCCACAAATCCCATATCTCCACTGCTGTCTCCATTTCGTTTACCAGGCTTGACCACACTGATCTTTTCATTCTTTTAATGGGCTATGTTCTTTTTCTCCTCCAGAGCCTTTCCACAAGCTTGTCCTTTGCCTGAAGCATTCTTTACACCAGTCTTCCCTATGCTAACTCCTACTTAGCCAGGTCTCATTTCAAACTTCACTTCTTCAGAGAGAACCTCCCTGCCCACTCAGTATAAAATAATTTCCCTCCTACCCTTAGTTCTTTTATACACTCTCATGCTTGTTGTGTCAGACTGAATTATTGGCCCTGTCCTTCATCCCTTCCTGTATCAATACCTTTTTCACTTACCAGGGGGAAAGTGAATACTCTGGGGGAAAGAAGAATACTCAGATCTTTCAAAGACTGTTGGATAAGTCATCGGAGATGATACTGTTACTAGGGACCCAAAATGTCATTATGGCCTCCCTGTTATAGTCCTGGCCAAGTCTGAGTCAAAGTGGGTATAACAGATTTATGGACCCCAACCAATAGATTCATTTTCCTGGTTTCTGGGTGCAAACAAAAGTGGTTATACTTAATAGCCAGCAGAATCCTTCTATTCATTCTCTGGAACCTTTATTTATAGTTTTAAAAAAACCTGATAATACCCCTATTGATCAAGATAGTTGCCATAGTTTGGGCTCCCTAGGACACAGACTATGAGACTATGCAAGAGATTTATTAGGGAGTGCATTCAAGATAAACACCAGCAGAAGGAAGGAAGCAGGAACAGATAAAGGAAAACTTGGGCTGTGATACAATTTCAGTGAAGGCTTCAGCAACTCCATGAGGTCCTCTGAAGCTGGGATCACCTTCCACAGTTTTCCAGGTGAGGAAGCTGGAATTTTATATGCCCTGCATTGATCAGTCATTCAATGTGGGGTTCCTTTGGAAAATAATCATGACCTTGGGTGAAGAGGCTCTGTTCAGCCACAGCAATTCCCAAAGAGACTTGACAGTCGAGGAAATAAGTCAAAGAGATTCCTGAAGGGAGAATTTGAGCATCACATCACAATGTCCACTACGGTAGTTAACGAGAAGTAGTACTGCATCCTAGGTGGAATTGCCAATATCAGTGCCTTTCAGTTCACAGATACGGTCTCTGCAGAAATCCAGATGAATCATGGCAGACAATGATGTACTGCCATACATTTTATCAATTGGCAGCCCCAATTGAGCTGTTATGCCTCATGTGGCATCGTTATTACATTGTACATAGTATGCAGTTATTGATCTGGAAAATGCCTTCTTTGCCATTTCCTCTGAGAAGGAAGATTAAAATTGGTTTGCATTGACTCCAGGTCCAGAAGTATAGTAGCTCACATCCACTGTCTTGGCCCAAGACCATGTTAATTGTCTTGCTCTCTGTCACAAATAAAGTATCACATTAACCTACTATATTGATGTCATCTTGTTTATCAGACCTGGGAAATAGGAAGTAGAGAGTACTTTGAATGCCCAGATGAGACATATCACTCCAGAGGATGAAAGATAAAGATTCAGTGGCCTGATACATTGGTAAAGCTTTTAGGGGTCCAATGATCTGGACATCCTCGGGGAATCCACTCTAAGAGAAGGGACAACCTATTGCACTGTACACCTCCTATCACTGCTCCTATCACCAGCAGTTGGTGGGTCCTCCTTAGACTTTGTAGATAGCATATAATATAGTTGAAAATAATGATCCAACCCATTTATCAGTGCCTCAAAAGGTTTTCAGTTGATTGTGGGGCTCAAAGCAAGGGAAGATATTGCATTGAGTTCAAGATGCAGTACAAACTGACCTGTCACTTTGGTCATATGGCCAATAGATCCAATGGCCCTGGATCCAATTTTGAATGGCCCTGAAGGCTCATTTTCTTCCTGTTTTGGGGAGCTCAACAGAGACCTGGGTTAGTAAGTCTGAGTTAGCTCAATGAGGAAGAAGCTAACTCTTTAATGGGCTACTAAACTCCTAAAACTCCTCTTTTCAAACAAGGTCACTTTTCAACCCATGAAGCTTCCAATGTTACATAATCCCAGAGATGTTCCTTGCTTTCCCCCATCCTGTAAAAATGTAGATAATTATGGTCATGGAACTCCTCTCTCCTGGAACACTAACCATACTATTTACTGTGTCCAGCCTAAAGTAATGAGGGTTCAGGGGATTGTATGTATTCTAATACTTCTCCACTATAAGTTCCCCACCCCAGTCTAGTATCTGTGTGTGCTCATGTTACTACGGTAGATATGGACATTGTAGGGAGTCTCTGTCAAGCCAGAACAGGAGAATTGTAGACTGTTACGGATCTGAAGCAATTTGCCTCTTGCAGCAGAGAATTTGTAAAACAATTCCTGCTGTGCTACGGAGTCCTAGTAGAGAGTGAGCACCTAGCCTTGGACACCAAGTAAGTATGAGACAAGAACTGCCTATCGTAACCTACCAATTCACATGGTTTGGCAGACCAGAAACACTCCATCTTCTGATGAAACTTCAGGATTGAACTCAAACAAGTCTAAGTAACATGAACAGGTTACTTGTGTCTTTATGTCACCTACCTCTGTTGCAACAAAACTGCTCTCTCAACTTATATATTGACTTAATAAGAAGCCCTATGCCAGATGATGACAGAGGAAAAACCCTCAGTCCTCATTCCACAGAGGGCCCTGAAGATGGACTTAGGCTGCAATACAGACCTGCTCAGGGCTGGCCTTGACGTGACAAGGAGGGGAAATAACCCTGTGGGCAGAGCTTTGAATAGTACACTTGGTCATCTCCTTTGTATGGAGAAATAGATAGTGTTAAGTAAGGCCTCTTGGGCAGTGGTGAACAGCTTAGCTTGCTGGTCAAGGGCTTGGAAAAGGCAAGATTGAAATACCTAAGGTAAAAAGGTCTAGGTCTAAAAAGGTCTAGGTCTAAAAAGGAGGTGGATGGGCCTGAGGAGAAACCTTTGTGTTTCACATAAATGCGCACTAGAGAGTATTCACTGCAGTGGAGATTCTAATCAATACAGGGAATCAATGCCTATGATGGTATCCTGAGTAACCCACAGTATGGAGTATCGTGGCCTAGAACACACACATGCATGTATGTGTGCACACACACGCGTGCACACACACACACACACACACACACCTGAAGCTAAAGTGTCATGAAATGTTACATATCTTTCCTATATGCTAGTTACCCCCCACTAAGTTGATACCATGACTCAATAATAGGATGTGAAATGTGAATAACCATTTGAAAAACACTGATGGAAATCAATCCTAACCTTCCTTTTACATTTAAGGAAACTGAGCTCCAAAGAAGGCAAGGCTTGTGGTGCCTGGGTGGCTCAGTCAGTTAAGCGTCCAACTGTGGCTCAGGTCATGATCTCACAGCTTGTGAGTTCAAGTCCTGCGTCAGGCTTTGTGCTGACAGCTCAGAGCCTGTGCTGACAGCTCAGAGCCTGGAGCCTGGTTTGGATTCTGAGTCTCATTCTCTCTATTTCTGCCCCTCCCCCACTTGTGCTCTGTCTCTGTCTCAAAAACAAAGGCAAAGTTTTGTTAAACATCATTAGCAAATGCAGGACTAAAATTCTTGTTTCCTGACTCTCAGATCAATTTCATTTTTTGGCATCTTTCTCACATTTGTTAAAGGAAATAAAAAAGAAACATTTTTGAGGTGATAAGGGCTACAAGAAAATTTGAAAAAATTTCTTTTTAGCAAACATCTAAAAATGAAGGCTAAAATTCAACAAACATCCTTCAAAGTGCATACCGATCCCATAAGAAAGTAAGGAAAAGTTTAGGAAGTCAAACACAAAGCAGAAGGAGTCCAGAGTTGTTATCCAGAATTAAAGGCCAACAAGAGGTCTAGAGAATTACATTATATGAACAGGTTGCATAAATCTAGACTCTTGAATTTTAATGGTCCTGTGGGGGATAAAGACTTGAGCTTTTGGAAGGTAAGTTGTATGAACTGAGAACCATTTGCAAAGAAAGACACTTACAGGGACACTTAAAGAATGGACACTTATAAGCTCAGGGAAAGTGTAGGCTAGGGAAACAAAAAAACTCCTCTGGCAAAAGATTGTTCTTTGTTTTAGCTTCAGTAACAGATGGGGAAGGGTTATCAGAGAAATGGTAAACATGACCCTATCCTCATAAGTGTGTTACAGCTCCAAGTTAACTTTGTACGTAGCCCAGAAAATACCAAAGTGAAAAATTAAAGTGGTCCCAGTTGTGTGTATCCCAGGAAATCTCTCAGAAAGAAGAACGACTCTCCTCTAGAGACTTGTATGTTCAGCATAGGTAGGGCTGCCAGATAAGATGCATGTCACAAAGTTAAATTTGAATTTCAGATAAACCATGAAAAAATGTTTCAGTATGCAGCATGACATATCTGAGAAATACACACAAAAGTATTGGTTGTTTATCTGAAAATCAAACTTAACTAGGTATCTTGTTTTTTCCCCCTAAACTGGCAGCTCTAATCAGAGTTCCTTACAGATGCCCACAGATTAAGTTTAGCCAGTCATGAGTTCAAAATGCAAAGTTGCTGAACTCATATAGGAAACAAGCCACCATGAGAAACAGCAGGAAAAACAGAAGATTGTATACCTAAAGCCTTCAGATATTTAAGTTATTAGATAATGAATATAAATAATTACATTACAAAAAGGAAGGAATTGAAAACTTGAGACTACAAACAAAATACTACAAAAAATGGCCAGGCAAAATCAAAAAAGAATCAAATAGAATTTATGGAAATAAGTAGAATCAGTTGGGGCACCTTATTGGTTAAGCATCTGACTTTGGCTCAGGTCATGATCTCATGGTTTGAGAGGTCAAGCCCTACATTGGGCTTTGCACTGGTGGTGCGGAACCTGCTTGGGATTCTCTCTCTCCTCCTTCCCCACTTCCCCACTTGTGCTGTCTTGCTCGTTCTCTTAAAATAAACAGACTTTAAAAAAAGTAAAAAGAAAAAAGAAATAGAATCAGTAAACCAGTAGATGGATCTAAAGAAATTATGTGGAATGCTAAAAAAACAAAACAACACATGAGAAATGTGAGAAAAAAGTTACAAAACAAGGAGGATAAATTGAAAGGCTCTAACATATGGCTACTGAAGTTTTCAGAAGGAGAGAATAGAAAAGATGGAGAAAGGGAAATAGTTGATGAATCAAATGACCAAGAATTTTCTGTAATTGATGAAAGAAATTAATCCACCAATTCAGGAAAGCTCAAACCTGCAGCAGAATTTATAGACAAACACATTTTAGTGAAATGGCAAAATAACAGAGAGAGAGAAAATCTTAAAATCAGCACAGACAAGAGAAAATGTACTTATAAAAATACAGCAAACCGGTAGACTTCTCAACAGCAACAATGGAAGCCTAAAGATAATGGAATCACCAATGTGCTGAGAGAAAATAACCACCATATTTAAATTGTTGACACCAAAAAGTATTTAAATTGTTGACAACCAAAATCATTAATGTAAAACAGATTTAAAAATGGTTTATCATTAATAGATCTTCACTAATATTTTTTAATATTTAAAAACATATAATTTAAAACTTAGAAGGTATTTATGTAGGTATATCTACAGCATCACAGTGTGTAATAAAAAATTAGAGAAAAACATAAATGCTCATCATCAGAGGCACAAATAACTAAGTTTTAGTATAGCCATACAACAGAATACCATTTAGGTGATAACATACAGGAACTAGAGTTAAACTGATCAACATAGTTCACAATCACAGGCAAAAGCAAGGTGCAGAAGAATATACTAACTATGATAACCCTTTCTATACATTTTTGAAATATGCAAGACATGACAATTGCTTAGTATATATTCAGATATAGAAAAATTATAAATTCAAGGGAAATATAAATACACAGTTCAGGCCATTTACTATGACTGGAGGAGATGGAGAGACCCACGGAGACCTTCAAGTGGGTTCATAGTGTTTTTGTTCTTAAAGTGTGAAGTATACATGATGTTTATTATATTATTATTTGTCCCATTTTTGTCTTAAATACCTTACCATAATTTATAAAAGTAAATGAAAAGGAGAAAAGAAGGACATTTGAAGTGTTTATAATCTCTTCTCATTTTGAAAGCAAAATGCATATGGAATGGTAAAACTAGTACTTATGAGAGATGGTTAAAGAGAAAAAAAGGATAAGAGAATAAAACAGTGTGGGGTAAAGGTAGCAGATAGAAACTCACTACGAAAGCAGGTTTAGTTATGGGGTTGTTTCTCCAATCATCCCATGATTTTATAAGCAGAAGTCATGGGTCTCTTGCTACTTTTCAGGCCACATCTTTGTGGCTCTGACCTGAGACCAAGAGGCTGGTGCTGCAGCCAGTAATTGGGAAGAAGCAGAAAACAGCTTCCTCTTTCACCTGCCCAGCTGTCTTGTAGCTCTGAGGCTAAAGACAAGGAGGGAATGAAGAGTTAGGCCACTGTAAAAACTAGACTCTACTGGAGTCCAGTTTCAGCTGCCACTGCAACTGCCTTCCTTCTGCATCTCAAGTATTAGCAAGTGTACCTCATTGGACCTTGAATCACATCGAAACTGTCAGTGCAAGGGAGCTGGGAATAGCAATTCATAGGCTTCCAGAGCTCATGACACAGAAAAATGGAGATTTAGGCTTTAGGGAACTGAATTTCAAATGCTACTAGACACTATATCTAGTAAATCCACACCACTTTGGTTTCTCAGCATACACAAGCAACCTTCTACTATGTTAAAAATTCTAGAAAATAAGAATAAAAACAATAGCAGTCTTTTGCTAAGCATAATACAAATATGTTTCATATAAACAAAAGCAATCTGATCCTTTTCCCCAAAGTGGGAAGCAAAATCTCATAAATCACGTCATCCATCTCTGGGTGATAATCATTTCTCCTTTAGAAATTCCCACTTATGTCTTTGTGTCACTTTGGATCTGCCAAGAAGCAGATGCTGATGCAGAATTATATGTGAAAGGGATTTATTGGGGAAAGTACCTAGGAAGAATAAAAAGCGAGGAAGTGACAGTAGGCAGGATGTCTTCAAACCCCCTTGCAGGTCTGAGAAAGTCTTGATAAAATTGATGGGAGATCTTGAGCAAAGATTGCCACATTGAGTAGTAGTAATGGACCTGATCTAGTATCCTCTGCATGTCACTCTCAGCCATTGCGTGGGTGCAGCCCAAAAGAAGGGTGTTCTCATCCTGACTGCCATGATGGATTCAAAGGAGTAGCAGCTGAGAGCTGTTATCAACTACACTCCCTGCACCACTTTCTCTCAAAGCAGATCTGAATGGTGCACCTCCTTGGCCATCCCAATCTTGTTTCTAAAGACTAAATAATAAATTTAATGATCACCAACACCTGGAAAAGGAACGAAAAAAGGGAAATAGGCATATACAAATATGAAAATCTAGGCAGCTACTACAGTTCTTGAGTATACAACCTGGGCCATAGCCAGTATGTGTGAATTCCTTCATCCAACTTGAATGAAGCTCAGCTGATAGTGGTTCTTTGCTTGGTGGTGTAACCCAAATTTTCATTTCTGAGCTCTTGGTGGTTTTGCCGGTATTGAGTTGCTATAGTTTTCCATTTCTCCTTTTGGATAATGAAATTCTAAGAGCATCTCTGAAGGATTTCACAGACTCCTCCTTGTCTAAACTCTACTTGCAATAAAGTTCTTCTCTTGATAGTCGGGGTCGATCATTTCAGTCTACACATTAACTCTTTCTTTGTTTGTCTCTTGGTTCAATGACATGGAGAGCCCCACACAGCCAGGTAGCAGTCTCAATTCACAGGTCAATAGATCCACTGTGTCCCCTGGAAGCAGAAGCACTCCTCCTTTGAGAACTAAGGTTTCTAAGCCTTCAAAGCTCAACGTTGTGTGAAACAAAGTACATTTTTTGAATGGATCATTAGGTGGCTAGTGATTGGAGTCAGGCACATTTTTATCCTTTGATTTACACACTCATGTTTTCTAGCCATAGGAGAACTAGTGCAATCTGTTGAAACTAGTTTTTAATATATACTATACCTTGTAAAAGAGCACTCCAACCTCATACGTTGTTAGATCTCAGCAGGCTCACTTGTGGAAACTTCAGTAAGCCATTCTGCTGCTCTGGCAGGCATGCTGCTTCTGGGTGGTGGGATTCATGTTAAGATCAGTGAATCTCACAGGCATCGCTTCTGTTGCATTATAACCAGTTGGTCAGAAGTTATGCCAAATGGAAAACCATATGCTGAATAACTAAGCATTTAGTAAGTCATGTGTGATGGGGTGGCAGAAATATGTGGTCAAGGTGGGTACATCCAAATACAAAAATAAATTTCTATTACTATGATAAAAAATCGCTGCCTATTCCACAGAAGAAGGGGCCAAGTGTAGTCAATCTTCCCCAGATGGTTCATGTGTCACAGCATCTTCAGCCTGCAGATGATGGTCACAACAAGGTATTATGAAGATGCTGATGCTTCTCATGGGAATTATTTTTCAATGCCTAATTAAACACAGAATCCTCAGGACTCATATAAGGGATAGAGTTAGAGGATGGCTAATCAGGTCACACTTAATAAATCCATTCTGATATTCCTATCCAAGGCTTTCAATTTTTTTTCTTTTATATTCTGCAAAGGATTATCCACTTCATACAGGCCATTATTTGTCCAAGGTTTTAGTTTTCCAACCAAACAGCCAGAGCCATTCCAGCTGCTTCAGCTAACTCATTTGAATATAGAATTTCTCTCAAGTTCATCTAGACTGGTAAATTTGATCCAATAACATTTTACTTTATCCCTCTCCTAATCTCTTTAGAATCCATTCTCACATATAATCCTCAGGTTTCTACAGATATACATTAGCAGAATGTTGCAGTTTTTTTTTAATATTTTGAGAGAGAGAGACAGAATGTGAGCAGGGGATTGGCAGAGAGAGAGGGAGACAGAAACAGGCTCCAGGTTCTGAACTGTTAGCACAGAACCTGACATGGGGCTTGAACTCACGAACCATGAGACCATGTCCTGAACTGAAGTCACCACCGACTGAGCCACCCAGGAGCCCATAGTTCTTTTAGTGCATACTATGTACTGGGTCAGATTTGAACTTATCCCCTGTAAAGTCTACTGGGATGATTCTACTTTTGGTTCTGACCAAAAGTGGTAGGAGTGGGTTGTAGAGAATCAGCATTACATGGACAAAGAATTATTTCAGCTAAGTCATTACCAGCTTCAAAAGGCCTTCCCAGAAGGGCGTGGAGGTGCTGCCTCTGATAGAAAGGCATGCTCAGTGGGATTTGGGGTTTTAAAGTACACTGATTTATCTTTGTGCATCCAAATATCCCATGGCAAATTTTGTGGTCATCTTCTTTACCAATTGATCACTTTTCACATGAGCATCTAAAAAAGTTGTGAATTCAAGTTGTATTGTAATTCTGCCACCTACAGGACTTACTCTGGATCATATTTTTGATACAATAGATAAGAGATTCTTTTAGGGCAATTTTTTTTTTTCTGTAAGCCATCCATTGGATTCCATTACACTAACCCTTGCACTTCTCTCTTCCACCAGAGCATTCTATCACAAAATTCACTTGGTCTCTTTGAATAGGTAACTGATTCCAGGAATAACAAGTAATGACTTGAGAAACTGTTCTGACATTGCATACCATGGACTTCCTGAATCCCATTTTCTGCTAGTGATGAGGTCATTACTGCATTCAAATCAAACCAGGCCTTGACAATGCATCTTGGATTTCCATCTTTGTAGCTGAACTTCCTGGAACCACTTCGAGTACCAAATGCTGCATCTGTCAAGATTCTATGAGGAAAACAGAAAACACTATCTCAAGCAGAAAGGGATTTAGGACATAGACATAGATGTTTATAGAACAATTAAAAGGGCTTGAGTGCAAACATCAGGAAAAACAGTTGCTTGCTTTCCAGAGCTTAGCAAACTTCAAAAATCATGGGAAATTACTGTTCCCCCAAATCAATGATCTTACTATTCTCTTCAGCATTAGAGCAACAATTTTCAGGATGATACCCAAAGATGATGGCAAAAACCTCACAACTATCATCTGCTAAAATCTGCATGCCTGTACGCAGCTGCTATGAGAAAATTATGGTTTCTCCCTGTTTTTTGCCTCCTGAAATTTGGCTAAGGATCCAAATTTGAAAGCTGCTGGAGTTCTCAGACATGTAACCCCAAGGTTTCAGCCTCTATAATTTTTGGGAGAGTTTAGAAAGGCAGAGATGATGCTAAATATCAATATGCAATATCTGGCATATCCTCTACTGAATGTGGAAAGCAAGAAGAGTAATTCCATTAGACAATTGCTATGAGTGTTCAATGAGATAATATAACACTGGCAAAGTCCTGAGCACAGTATATTATACATGAAAAAGCTTAATGAGCAGCTTGATATCTTTATGAGCCCTAAAATAAGAATGCCCTTATAGCTTTCGATTCTGCTTTCTGGGATAAAGCACTAGATGACTCTGTATAGTTATTTTCCATTTGTACCCCATTTCCCTACTGCAGATCTAATGACTGTCCTTCCCTGGGTCCTGGTAGGCTGATTTCTAGGCACTGAGTCACTTGGGATAGTAAAAGTCACTTGGCTTGCCCTCAGCAATGGGAGATACTGGCAGGAAGTGAGAGGGTTAGGGGTATTTCCTCCCTCTCCCTTCCCATTGAGACATTGTGTTGCCAGTGGCAGAGACCCTCCTTGACTCAGTTCCTGCTCTGTGCCCCTCCTCCACACCTGCTGTTCTCACTGGATTCCAGTAAGTATACCTTCTCTCCTTGCCCCTGTGACTCACTGCTGTTACCTGTCTCTTGAACGCCTTCTACATGTGGGTCCTTTAAGATGCCCATAACTCTTTCTTAGTTCCTACACTAAGTACCTTCATTTGAACCTTCTGAGTGGAGTTCTGTTTCCTTCTGGGACTCTTCCTAACTGATATGCTCAGGATTATCTCCCTTAATAGCTGGCCTGTGGTTTTAGAGCCAACAGAGGGCTGGAAGGAAATTCAGAAAGTTATTACAATGCTCAGTGGAAAGTCTGGCAGTGGAATGATGCAGAACACAAAGACTTCACCCACCCTTTTTGACAGATGTAAGGACTTAACCTCCAAAATACCAATGAGCTATCAGCAAACAGGCAGTTTTCCTCGTGGAAAAACAAGTCTGAGGACCCACCGTGCACCCTTGTCCAAAATGGGAGTCAGCGTAACAGGGTCGAGTCTCTTTAACCTTGTGCCCAGATGCTCCAAGAAGCCTTGTAACAAGAAAGAATCAGGGCACAGCTGAAATCCAAAAGGGAAAGGAAACAGGCTAAGATCCATGGGGAACAATGTCTATTTCTTAATCTGTCTCCTGCCCCAAATAGCTCTGCTCTCCTCCCCCACTTGTGTTTATGTGTCTGTTTCTTCCCCTGGCAGCAGATGCCACCAGGCCTTAAAGTAGGTCACAGAGGACGGTGACGAGCCGACACAGGCCCTCAGGCCATGTCCTCCCCTGACCTCACTCCCAGGTTCCTGGGTCTGGAGACCCACATAAGCCTGTGCTCTCCAAGGCATCCTGACAGAGTCCATGCTCCCTAGAACCACAGCGAGTCAGTGTTCCTCCTTCCAGTTGTGAGTGGGCAGGGGGCCTGTTCAGAACTGGCAGCAGAGGGGACAGCACTGAGTTGGGCTGTAGCCCTCCCCGCCTCATCCTGCCCCTACCCTTTCATCCCCTCCAACCGCAGCTCTGCTTTACCGCCCTCAGGGATGCCCATTCTTCCCAGGGCAGCCAGAGAGCCCCATGTCCCTGCTGTTTACTCTGAGAAGCACTGGGGTCCCTTTCACATAGACCCACAGGTTCCAAACCAGGGCTCCTAGCATGTACCAGGGGCAGCAGTGGTGGGATGGGTAGAGTGCACAAATTAGAGTCAGGAAACCAGATTTCAAACCCCAGTCACCTGAGGCACAGGCCAGTGAGAGCGTGCCCAGAATAACCCAGCTGGGAAGCTACAGGTTACAGGCTTGCAAGGACCCACTGCACACCCCAAGCCACATGTGCCTGCCTCCCTCACAGCCCAGCCTCCCATCCCTCCTTGGGACCCTCTCTGCCTGGCATCTGGTCCTCATGGTGTCTTTCTCTCTACAGGTTCTTTCAGAGCATGGCTATGGCTGATCACTACTGACATCCAGGAGGTACAAACTACTGGGAGGATTACCACCAGCAGTACCTGAGCAAGAACCCCAATGGGTACTGTGGCCTTGGGGGCACTGGAGTCCTGTCTGCTCTGTGTTATGGGCTCAGAATTTATATGCTGGAACCCTGGCCTCCAGTGTGGCTGTTATTTGATGATGGGTCCCACTAAGTAAGGCTAGTAATTACAAGTAATAGTAAAGAAGTGATTAAGGTTAAATGAGGTAATGAGAGTGGAGCCTTGATGTGGTACGATTAGTGTTTTTTAAAATGTTTGCTTTTGAGAGAGAGTATAAGAGAGGAGGAGAGCAGAGGATATGAAGCAGGCTCTGCACTGACAGCAGTGAGCCTGATGCAGGGCTCGAGCTCATGAACCATGAGATCATGACAGCCAAAGTCAATGCTCAACCAACTGAGCACCTCAGGTGCCCCAGTATTAGTGTTTTTATGAGAAGAGACACTGGAATATGTGCTCCTGCTCTCTCCCTTTTCTCTCTCTGAATCTCTCCCTCTCTCCATAATCAGTCACTGAGGAATGCCAGCTGAGAACACTGTGAGAAGTTGGCCATGTGCAAGCCAGGAAGAGGGCCCTCACCAGGAACAGAATAATCTGGCACCTTGATCTCAGACTTCTAGCCTCTAAAACTGTGAGAAAATAGATTTCTGTTGCATAAGCCACCCAGTCTGTGGCATTTTGTTATGGCAGCCTGAACAAACTAATACAGTATTAACAAAAATCATTTCCCCCCACAGGGCTGGCCCTTGAGATCACAGCAGAAACGCTTTCAACAAACTGGGCAAGTCTTTTGTGGTTCACATCAGTGGCTTTTCGAAGTGTACAAAGTATAAAGTCATTTTTAAAAGTCTGATTTAAAAGTATAATTTATATTTATTTAGTAATTTCACTTTTTTAAGGTGTATGGTATTAAGAATCCTGACAAATACAGGGGCACCTAGGTGGCTCAGTAGGCTGAGTGTGTGACTCTTGATTTCAGCTCAGGTCAAGATCTCGTGGTTCATGAGTTCGAGCCCAACATCGGGCTCTGCACTGACAGCACAGAACCTGCTTGAGATTCTCTCCCTCTCTGCCCTTCCCAGACTCTCTCTCTCTCTTTCTCTCACAAAATAAAGAAATAAAACTTAAAAAAAAATGAAGAATCCTGGGTGCCTGGGTGGCTCAGTCAGTTAAACATCAGACTTCGGCTCAGGTCATGATCTGACATGCTGACAGCTCAGAGCTTGGAGCCTGCTTCAGATTCAGTGTCTCCCTCTCTCTCTGTCCCTACCCTACTTTCACCCTGTCTCTCTCTCAAAATAAATAAACACTAAAAAAAATTTTAAATTAAGAATCCTGACAAATACAAATGTCTGTGTAATCATTACCACAATGCAGACATAGAAACTTCCTACCCGCCCCCCAAATGTTCCCCGTGCTCCTGGGAACCCATCCTCTTCCCCAAACCTCAGCTCCTGGCAACAACTGATGTATTCTTTGTGCCTGTTGTTTGTCTTTTTAGAATGCCATCTAAATGGCATCATACCGAATGCAGTTGCTTTTCCACTTAGCATAATGTATTTGAGATTCGTGTTGCTGCATGTATCTATATTTGTTCCGCCATGGTTGATGAGTAGTGCTTTTGTCTGGATGTACCACTGTTTATCCATTCACCCAATGATGGACATGTAGGTTGTTACCAGTTTTTAGCAATTATGAATAAAGTCACTATAAACATTGTGAGATTTTAGTGTGGACGCATGTCTTCATACAAAGGTGTTTTGATAAAAGTGTGAATTCATTCATTGATGTGCTGGGAGATTTGGGGATTCTTTAGGGTCCGAATGAAGATAATGCATATGCTGTGTTTCCCATTCTGGACTCTGGGGCCAGCCATGGAAGCATTGTGGTTAAGCTAGGCAGGATTGTGAGTGACACTGGAAATTCTTTATCTCTGCTCTCTTCCACCTCATATGAACACATGCTTTCCAGTGCCCCCAAAGTATGCATTTACAGCCTTAGTGAAACTCAACTTCACGCTGTTTTCCAAAGCACAGCAATGAGGAAGCTTCCCCATTTCAGCCCCCTTCCTGGCATAGAAAAATATGAGCTAAGTGGGTGAATTCTGATGCTTTGCTTACAGCTATGAGAAGTATCGGAAATGCTTCTTGTGTGAAAAGTCTATACACAATAACATGAACTAACTTCTTAATATTTCATCTGCCTTTTGCTTATTCTGACAGGATATTTCCAAGAGTTTTAAAGATAAATTTTAAAGCCTCAAAACAGCTAGGGAAAGAACAGTCCCCATAGTCACTTCCCCTGAAATGAAAATCCATTATGTATAGAATTTTGGAAAATGTTTATCTCTATCGCTGCCTTGCAGGTCTTTAGGAATAATGCTGTCCCCCACATACCTGTCACATCCATGGTGATCACTCATGAGAATTATTCAGTGGCTGTTGATTCAGATTTGAGCTTTGTTCAATAAATTAACCTCTGTCTACTGCTTAAACTTGTACATTATTCCAACTCAATATTTTAGTTTGGACCTTTTGAAATTGCCAATATTTTGGAGCTAGAAAAACAGCAATTATATATGTTTTGACTTAAAAGTTCCTATAGGTCCCACACACCTTTATATGTTTGCAAATGTTTTCTGCCCATGTAGAATGCCATCATTACTTTCCTAGGACTGCCATAAAAAAGTACCACAAACTGGGTGGTTTAGAACAACAGAAATTGTTCTGGAGCTCTAGAGGCCAGAAGTCCAAAATCAAAGTATCAGGAGGCCATACTCCCTTGGAGGCAGTAGTTCCTTGAATTGTGGCAGTCTAAATCCAATCTTCATGTGGCATTCTCCCTCCCTCCCTCCCTTCCTCCCTCTCTCTCTCTCTCTCTCTGTATCCAAATTTTTCCTTTTCATAAGGACACCAGTCATATTGCATTAGGGGCCAACCCTGCTCCAGGAAGACATCATCTTAACTAAGTGTATCTGCAATGACCCTATTTCCAAATAAAGGCACAATCTGAGGTACTAAGGTTTAGGACTTCAAAAGAAGAATTTTTGAAGGACACCATTCTATCCATAACAAATGCCTCTCTGCCCTTCTCTAAAACCGTTTCTCTTTGTAGATTGACTTGGCCCAGACAGAGCCTATTTCGTCTAGAGAATCTTCCTTAATAACCTCTTTCTCCCGCCCACCACATACACATGCTCCTCCCAGACTGGGTTGGGTGCCCCTCCATAGCTCACGGTGATACACTTACTCCACTGTGTTGTTGTCTTTGGTCACAGGTCTTTCCCAGTTGGGCATGTGCTTCTACGAGACAGAACAAATAATGTTCATTTTTGCATCATCCTCTAAGCCTGGCATGTGGAACGTGTCCCATAAAGTGCTAGCTAACCTACTGAACAAATGAATAGACTGCATCAACAAAAACCACCCTGCAGCTGATCTATGCATGGATCTGTACTTTATGCATGTCTTGCTTATAGACACTGCTGGTTAATGTTCCTCCCTTTGCTGGAAGCCAGTAGAGATGCAATTAGTAGAGATGACATTAGTAGAGATGAAATTAGTAGAGAATTAAAACCATGGGCTTGGTGTTTGCCAAGCCCAGTGCCAGGATACACACATTATCTCATTAATCCTCCCAACAATATAACAATGCATTATTATCTCCATTTTTCAGAGGAGTAATCTGAGGCTCAAAGTTCAGTAGCTCCCCTAAGGTCCCACTGGTAATGTGAGCTCTCTTCTTTAGGAGTCCTTTAGTTATCGTTGCTCTGCTGTATCATCTGGGCTGTTTGGACCAGAAGCCTTGAATCCTTTCTCCTGGGGAGTGCCTTTAGCTCTCCTGTCCTGATGCATTAGTGGATCTGAGAGAATCTGAGATGCCTCAACTTGCAGGAGCCCAACTGGTGTGAAGTTCTCCCACTATCCTGCCTCTGGCCCCCAGTTCCACACTGACCTCCACATCCCAGAGAAGTGGCTCACAGAAATCATCAGGTCCTGGATGCATGACGCCACTTGGTTGCCTTGTCTGGACCATGACTGTTCTACCCGGTGCTCAATTGTGACCTCAATGGTCAGGTTGGGATGTCAGATAGCAGGCACACAGAGCAAAGCCCAGACTCAATCCCTCTGAACTGAATCGGCACAGTATCACTTGAAGGCTTTCCATTGGCTTGAGTAAAGACCAGTGCTGATGACAGGATGGAGGGATGGAAGAGCAGTACTTCTGCTGCTGGTCAACCTGCTGCTTCCCCGGGCACACAGCTCCCCAGCATGTAGGTTTCTCATGGTGTTCTTGTGTCTGTGCCTCACCAGGACCCTTACACTTTGGTGGGGGTGGGGGCAAGAGAATCACCTGGGCAACTTGTTCGAAAGGTCAAGTTCTAGGATGCTGGTTCCACAATTCTGGGTGGGATCCAGGGAACTGCACTTTTAATAAGCCCCTTAGGTGCAGGGGGCACCTGGACCAGACTTTCAGATCATTGCTCCCAGAACACCTTCAACTTTAAAGTTACATGTGGAGGAGCCTGGTGAGTGTGTGTGTGTGTGCGCGCACGCGTGTGCATATTTTATGTCTACATTAGGTCCCAGAGTTTTCCATAGTGAATGGTTAATGTAAGAAAACCCTTTGAGAGGGGTAACCAGCCATCAAGCTGGAGATACCAGCTAGCCAAATCCTGCACCTTTAAGACCACAAGTCAGGTTGCTTTCTCTTTGAAAGCATTCTAAAGCATCATGTGGAGCCTAACTTGCCTAATGCAAAACAGTACCATGATATAACTATAGCAAAGGCAGTGTATTAATAGCTACTATGGATTCATCTCTCTGGGTCCTGAGAATTTCTGGAGACTTGTGTTCTGTTCAGTCAGTTGTTGGCTGACAAATATTAAACCTCCACCATGTGCCAGGAGTTGTTTTAGGAGTTCAGTTTAATTTTTTTAATGTTTATTTATTTTTGACAGAGAGAGAGAGAGAGAGAGAGAGAGAGAGCATGAGTGGGGAAGGGGAAGAGAGAGGGAGACACAGAATCTGAAATAGGCTCCAGGCTCCGAGCTGTCAGCACAGAGCGTGACATGGGGCTTGAACTCACAGACAGTGAGATCATGACCTGAGCCGAAGTTGGACACTTAACTGCCTGAGCCACCCAGGTGTCCCCAGGAGCTCAGTTTATAACAGAGAATGACATACTTGTTTCCTTCCTTCTTGCAGTTTTACTATGTAGTGTGGAGAAGGACATATTAAACATATAAAATGAGTAAATAAGTAAGTTAATTTTAGTTCCTGCTAAATGGTATGAAGCATGAAAATAGGCTTATATGATGGAAGGCCTCTGGTGGTTGTTGAGATTGTTCTAGTGGTCACAGAAAGCCTTCCTGAGATGATAAGATTTGGGTCAAGACCCATCTGATGAGAAGGAGACATATTTCCAAGCAGATGTAACAGCAAGTGCAAAGGCCCTGTGCAGTGAATGAACTCAGTATGTTTTGAAGGCACACAGACCCGTGTAACTGGGGCAAAGTGAATGGGAAGGGGGCACTGAAGAGAGATGGGTTCAGAGGGGTTGGTGGGGCCCAGATCATGCTAAGCCTCATAAAGGCAGAGTAAGGACTTTGGATTTTATTCTGGTTACAATGGGAAGTCATCAGAGAGTCTATACAGGAAAGTTAGAAATGAGAGGTACTTAAGGAAGAGACACTGTCTGCTGCAGAGGATAGAGTGTGCAGGGGCAGGCCTTGGGTTAGTGAGCATGAGGGGATGATGGCCTGGATTGGTTTATAGTGGCAGGCATGAAGGGAAATGATTGGTTTCTGGATATCTTTTGGTAGTCCTGAATGGACTGGTTGATGCATTGGATGTCAGAAGACAGAGAAGAGGTCAAGGATAGCTGCTAGATGATATTCTCATCTAAGCAAATGGATGCATATAGGTACTTTTTACTGAACTGTGGATGGCTTATGGGAAAGCAGATTTGGACAGGGGTGAGGTAAGTCAGTATTTCAGTTTGGGCCACATCAAGTTTAAGATGTCTCTTAGATATTCTTATGAGACATTGAGTAGGACAGTTGGTTAAAAGAGTTGAAGGCTCAGTGGAGAGGTCTGAGGGGTCAAATGTGAGATATTCTGGATAAAGATGATATTTGAAGTTATGGCTGGGAGAAGATACTCTAGCTAAAGTGCAAAAAAAGATAAGTGGTTTGAAGATTAAGCCTTGGGTTTTGGAAGGACAGGAGGATTCAGCAAAAGAGGTGACCCCAGATTTGATTAAGCATCTTGGGCAAAATTCAGAACTCTTTCTCCTTGACCCAGAGTGGAATGACGCCAAATGCCATCCCTCTAAATCAATGTTACATGAAATGTTACATTAACACAGCAGCAGGCTATGTTAATACTTACCTTTGTATTAAAGATGAGAACATTGAAGCTTAGAGATGTTAAATCAGTAGCTGTAAGTCACACAGCCAGCAAACAATGAAGCCAACTCAGAACTTCTGACTCCAAAACCCTACCTCCATCCCTCTGCACCAGGTGCTCTGCCAGCTTGGACAGAGCCAGGAACTTTTCATGCTAAGAACACAGTGCTTTATGCTGACGAGTTCTGTCTCTCCAGTAATTCTCTTTCTCTCATAGTCAACAACATATCAATGGAATCTTTAGGGAGAAAGACTATTTTTGAGATACCCTGATAGTACAGGCAGAGAGAAAACACTGGAGTAAAAAGCTAAAATGAAACTTTCTTATCTTAGTCTGTTTGGTCACATCTCTGGGTCTGGATCAACCAGTCATGTGGGAAAAATCTAGGATCTAAAGTGATTTCATTCAGGTGGGACTTGCAAGGATATATTTCTGAACACCCCCACCAGGAATTTTGCTCTGTGGTGCTGACAGACCCCAAAATTCATTTAGTTCTTTATCAACAAAAAATATCAATTACTTGGGATCCCAGGGACTTTCCTAAAATTCACAACCACAGGTCTCCTATTTTCCAAGTCAGTCTGAATTCTAGGTAATTTTCAACAAAGTTGAGCCATTAGCATATGAAAATATGGGAAAATTTCTGCATTTGCCTGAGACTTATCATGTAATTACACTGATATTTCAGTTTGCATGACCAATGTCAGCCTGACATCAATATCAATAAAGCATTTAAAATGTAACTGAAATAATATATTAAGGAAAAATTAAGAATAAGATGGCTAAAATGTATGGTTTAGAAGAATTTAAGTAAAGATGACATTTTTACCTAATGTAATTCAAGTAAAAGTATTTCCCTGTCACCATTTTGAACTATAAAAGTACAGTGTTTTAGAACTGGAAAGAATCCTAGAGATAATTTTATTGAATCTTCTCATTTTATTTTTTTAAGTTTTTATTTAAATTCCAGTTACTTAACATACAATGTAATATTAGTTTCAGGTGTACAAAAAATATAGTAATTCAACATTTCCATACAACACTCAGTGCTCATCACAACAAGTACAGTCTACAGGTAGCCTGTTTCACTATAGAGAAATTCCACAAAGTTCATTTTTATATTAAAGAATTTACAAATATCCAATACAAAGAATATGCAATTGGGCTCCCAGGGGCTCTCCTGAATTTCACATCCACAGGTCTCAGATGGTCCTTGTCAGCCTCAAATCTGCATAATTACCAACAAAGTAGAATATAACCATATGGAGGAATTTTTCTACTTCTGTAAGATTTTTTAAACCACCCTGTTGTTTCCACCCACTGATGCTGCATCTGAACAAGTCTAATGCCTCATCTTTAAGAAAACCCTGCAAGAGTCTGAAGGCCCATCTGAGTCTTCTTTCTTTTTATGTTCCTTCTAAGGCTTCTCAATATGTTGGCCACACACCTCTGTATATACTCCATTTGTTAATGTCATTCTTGCACCTTGTGGCCCCAGACTAACAACCATCCAAATGCTATCATCTATGAGATACAGAGCTTAGCAGTTGTATCATGTTGTCAGCATCTTATGGTTGATATGTTCTTATGAAAACTTCCAAGCCAAGTCTCCCTTCACAATCTAGAGATTTGGATCTATTATTTTTCTATTTGGGTTTGTAATACTTTCTTTATATCTATTCTTCATTGAGTTTGATATTGATGGTTCATGTCCAGTATTCAGATCTAGCCAGATAATTTTCAATCTCAATTCTGTAATCTTTAATATTGGTTCTTTCTCAGTTTCACGCCATGCATTTTTGTGCACTTTCTCCCCCAAGTTTAAGATGATTTTTTGCCCATTTAAATTTTAAAGGTATCTATTAATGCTAGCCTGGTTTGGTATCCTACTGCCAATCCGACGCTCTCAGACCTTCAGCAAAAACTATTGATAGGTCATAGACCTCTTTTCCATTGAGCTTAGCTGCACCTTTAGACTTGTTTTACATAGAGTACTGCAGATTGGTAGTTATTGTCCACCAATCAGACTTAGCTCTCCAGGTAAAACCTTCTCTCCATGTACTCCAGAAAGCTTCCCTTGCAGGTGCATACAGAATTGAAGATCAATGCTTTAGAAATAGTGTCTCAACCTGTTTGATGTTCACCTTAGCAATCATCAAACTACATACCATTATTTTAGCCAAATAATATTCTTGAATAATTGAGCATAGGTTTTGTTGAAATATAGACATACCATGAAAGCTGTGAGCAAGAAGAATAGATAATTAGGCTTTAGATCTAGATGAAAGTTTCACAAATGTTTTATTTCTGTTGTTAGTGTTCTGTGTGGAAGGGAGAGTGTCAGAAAAGAAAGCTATACTGAGGGTAGTTTATGTAATCTTGAAAGGCAAGAAAGATTTCTAAAAGGACATTATAACTGAGTTAAAATGTGAGGGACACACAGGAATTAAATAGGCAAAGAGGAGCAAGACAGATGAGAGAGTAGCCTGTCTTTCTGGCAGAGGCATTGAGAAAAGCCTGAGATAGGAAGGAGCAGGGCTCTTCTGGGGAGCTGAAGGGCCAGGAAAGTTGGAGGAGAGAAACCCAAAGGCAGAGATAAGCAGTGGCAGTGGTGGTGATTGGCAACAGTGGTGATGTGCACTGGTTGTGGTAAAATGTAGTGGTAATGAGCAGTATGAAGAGAGGGACAGGGGACATGTGGTGGTGGGGTTGTATGGTGTGCTGTGTGATGGCCAGGTTGTGTGGTGGTGGGGTTGTGTGGTGTGGTGACCTGTGATGTGGGGACATGTGATGGGGATATGTAGTGGTGGGGTTGTATGGTGGCAGGGTTGTATGGTTATGGTGATGTTTGGTGATGGTAACATATGGATGGTAGTGATGTGTGGTGTGGAGATGGTTTTAAATTCATAATGTGAATAACCTTTCATATTATACTTGTCTGGGGAAATTTTTGAATGTCACTGTCTTTTCTCCCCATGCATAAGCATGGTTAATACTTTGAAGGCAGTTTGCCTAATAGTAATGAAAACAGACTTTGGAGCCAGAGTGCCTCGGTTCAAATCTTAGCTCAGTTATATATTAGCTGTTGGGTCTTGGCCAGATGTGCTAACCCTTACACTTGCCTTTATTGTCTCACCTTTAAAATGGGGCAAGAATAATTTCAGTTATCTCATGGAGTTCGTGTTAAATTAAATTGTTTCAGGCAAAATAGAATGGTGCCTGGCAAATAGTAAGTGCTCAACAGTTTAGATTTTATATTTACTTTTCTCATTACTCAAATGACATTTGAAAAACACCAAATGATGTCAAAACAATCCTATCACATAGGAAATGCCAAAATTTTTATTCCTTTCTAGGTTCTGTTGGAATCCTTAGAATTAAAAGCACGTGAAAAATGGTGCCACTAATCACAGTAAGAAATGCAGGAGAGCAATCAGTTAGGAAGGGAAGGGCTAATCAGTTTCCCTTTGCCTGTAGAATTTCTGGTGTCCATGTCATCGAGGTATAGAAGCCATGAAAATATGAGTCTAGAGCTGAGGAGAAGGATTTTATGGTCTATGCCAAGATACCACACCAATGCCCTATTTTTCAGAGGATGCTGAGGCCTAAGTTTGAATAAACGAATGTTTCTGTCTGGGCTTCCTTACTGAGATGCAATAGCAAGATTCAGGTCCAAGGTCTGTGATTGTGTCTCCCTCCTCACAAGCCCTCAGAGGGAGACCCTTCCAAAAATCAACGCTACAATGAAGGAAACAGCCATTGCTTCCCATAAGCACATTATTATAATTGCAATGCCTTTGGTAGGCATAAGAGACATAATTTTTGTTTGATGAATCTCCCATCTGATGTTAACTTGGCTAAGCCATTGCTAACTGTGTGTTGGGGAGGCAAGAAGAAGGGGCCATTGTACTCACATTTCTTCCAAACCAACCAACTTTGACGGGCCCTAGATCTCTTGTCCCTCTTCCTTCTTTCTGCTTTTAGGGACATGTGGCCAAAGAACAAGTACCAAACCTGAGAAGTCAGAAATTTTGGAAATCACAGGTGGCGTATCTGCAGACATAATAGATTTTCCATGGCAGGTGAGGATTCTTTACCAAGGGAGACATCTTTGTGGAGGATCAATCCTCAGCGAGTGGTGGATTTTAACCGCAGCCCATTGCTTCATAAACAGAAATAAGTAAGTATTGCCAACAGATTTTTTTTAACCAATGTGGTAGAATACTTGTCCTTACATGCTCATTATTCTCCTGGAACCTCCATCCAGGTTTGTCAGTTACAGAACAAAATACCAGGAGGCTAAATATATGCCTGTGTGGTTGAATATCACACTTTTCAGGTGGGATAGACACTGATTTCCTCCTAGGATATTCTACACCTTATTGTGTGAGACTCAAATGGCAGAACAGATGTTCCTTGGACTTCCTAGCATCTTGTCAAGTGCACGTTGTTCTGATCCAAAACTCTGGAAAGTACTTTCCTAAGCATTTTATGCCACTTGGGAGAAAGTAGGCTAACAATAACCACAGAGTCAGAGAATCCTAGAAAGGATTGGTCCCCAAGGGCAGGGCACCAGGCCTGTTTGCATGACAGAAGCTCCTGAGATGCTGTCTTACCTTAAGTCTATACATCAATATGTTTGAGAAATTTCTCAGATGTTTGTCAATAGCTAGTTTACCCCTTCTTGCAAATAAAGATCAAGTTCCTCAATTACTTGTGCATAGTATGACTTCCAGATATTTTTTAATAAAATCTACAAGTGAAGTTGCCCAAGAAGCCATCAAGTCAAAAGCTGGTTGGCAACAGTGCAAGAATGGAGCTCAAGTCAGTCTTCTTTTGCCTGGTCAGGGCCCAAGTACATGGCTCCGGCTGCCTCCACCCCTCCAGCTCTCAGGATCACAGCCTTGCATTGGTGGAATTATTTTCTTTTAAGGCTCACCTTTTTTTGCCCTTCCATAACTTACCTTTTTTTCTCCTTCTTTTGTTTTGAGATAAAATCTGGCTTGGAGATTATACATGGTGAAAGAAACATTGATACCAAGAACTTGACAAGGATGAAAGTGGACAAGTCAATTATTCACCCTTATTTTGACAGCTGGTTCTTGGATAATGACATTGCTTTGCTCTTACTCAAATCTCCATTTAAATTGGGTGTCAAGGAAGTACCCATCTGCCTGTCAGAGGTTAATGACATACAGAAATGGAGAAACTGCTGGGTGACTGGATGGGGCATTACCAGTGAGTTACTATAGCCCAACCCAATGGGAGGTGGCACTCTGGTTGATGTAGGCAATGATAAAGAAAACTCTGGAGGCTCTTCTAGCTCTGGGAAGTCTGTCTGGTGGATTTGGAAACTTCAGTTTCTCATTTAAGAACCCATGATGAACCTTCTCCTCCGTCAACATGTGAATCATCTTTCCTTGGCCTTCCTGGGCTCCTATACCAAGTTTTATGTCCATATTATAGACCACAAACCCTAAACAGGGCCTCAGTAATAACCCAGGGAGAAGTGTTCAGAATCCAAGGATGACTTGGGAGAATTTTGAGGAACATGTTAATGGGCAAAGGGGTGGCAAAATTGACTAGGCTGCAAGAAGTCCACACTAATGTCAGCAGAGCAACTCTGTTCTGGTTGATGGTGTCAGTTCTGCTCCCCTGTGAAAAGTGCTTGCTGGCCCAAATATTTGAAAACCACAGATCCAGGCCAAGAAGAAGGGGATAAACTGAATATAAATTTGTTCTTATAGAGTTAATCTGTAACCTACTCCCACCACTTTGCCCTGCCAACCCATAAAATGGTGCCCTTTTGTCATTATTCTTGGTAAATGTGTCCAAAATCAAAAGAACAGAAGAAAAATCTTAGTGCCATTCTTCTAAGTAGGCACACAGATGGCAGTACACTGATTCCCACATGGTCCCAAAGCTTGGAGCTGTTTTAGAATTCCTCATTGGGAATTACCCTTGGAAGCTTTCCATGAAATTCAAAAAAGGCCACCTTCTTAGAGTTCTTCATGCTTTATTCAGCACATATTCATTGAACCTCTTCTATGACCCAGGCAGTGTTCTAGGCTCTGGGAATTCAGCAATATACAAAAAGGGAAGTGTCCTCGTCTTCAGGGTGTGAACATTCTAGGTGTTAGGTTCATCTCTTCCATGTTGAAGGCCCTGACATGATTCAAATCCATCTTTATGATCCATAGACCCCTGGACAGAATTTGTCATAATGGGTCCTCTTTACGTGCTTATGGATTTAAATGAAATACCTTTTTAGGACTGTACCTGGAGTTGGCACTTTCTGCAGAAGAGTGCACTCAGGCTGAGACCCAATAAAGACCCAGCTGTGAGGAGCTCTAGATTCAGAGAAGATAGGCTTGAGAGTCTCCTGAATGCCTCTCAATTCTCTCCTCACTAATTCCATATCTGGGTAGTTCTCTGGGTCACACAGTAGCTCCTTTGCCATTGAGCTGAAAAGACATGATGGTGGGTGGCTGTTTGACCTCAACCCAAAGGGACCACTTTGAGCTCAGGGTCCTTTCCTTATCTGCTTCTTCTTTGTGTCAGTTCCTATGCAAGATATGACTTCACAGCTGCAAAAAGTCAACATCAAGCTGGTCAAATGGGAAACATGCTCCCATAAGGTGCCTATACTCACCAGGAACATGCTGTGTGCTGGGAGCCCTCAAGGTGGGAAGGACGCCTGCCAGGTAATGGAGCTTGTCCCTTGCTTGGAGAAGGGTCGCTACAGAGGGCTGGCCAATATTTTCAGGATAATTGGCTCCCCTCTTCCTCTTCTGGATGAGTTTCCTAAAGCTACCATAACAAATTACCACAAACAGGGTGGATTCAAACAATAGAAATATACTGTCTCACAGTTTTGGAAGCTGGAGTTCCAAAATCAAGGCATTGGTAGAGTCATATTCCTCCTGGAGGCTCTAGGGAAGGATATTTCTTTGCCTCTTCTTGCTTCTGTAGTTTCCAGCAATCAGGGGGCATTCCTTAGCTTGCAGGTGCATCATTCCAGTTACTACCCCCATCTTCACATGGACTTCTCCCTTGTATGTGTATCTCTTGTTTTCTTATAAGGATTTCAGTTGTCGGATTAGGACCCACCATAATCCAGTAGAACTTTGTCTTAATTTAACTAATTACATTTGCAAAAGCCCTATTTCCAAATAAGCTCACATTCTGACGTTCCATATGGACATAAATTTGGGAGGGATGCTATTCAGCCCTGTACAGATGCTCTGTAACCAAAGGGAGACTCTGTGGGATAGTGATTAGGGGTGGAGGGTCCCCTAGTTCCCCCCTCTCAGCTCCTCTACTTATTGCTTGTGACTTCCCTCTGTGCCTGTGCTTTTTCAGATTTATTCATCTGCAAAATGGAATATTAAGAGTTTCTACCTTTTAGGACTAGTGTGAAACTTAAGTGAGTCAATGCACAAAAGCACTTAAAATGATGCAGAGCAGAAGATGGTCATACTAAATGTTATAAATATAATTTTCTTCATCACCATCTCTTTAAATTTTTTTAATCTTTATTTTTGAGAGAGAGAGAGAGACACAGTGTGAGTGGGGGAGGAGCGTAGCAAGAGGGAGACACAAAATCCAAAGCAAGGTCCAGGCTCCAAGCTGTCAGCACAGAGCCCGATGCGGGGCTCAAACCCATGAACCGTGAGATCATGACCTGAGCCGAAGTCATCACCTGAGCCGAAGTCATCACCTGAGCCGAAGTTGGACACTTAACCTACTGAACTACCCAGGCACCCCTCTCCATCACCATCTCTTATGCATGTTCAGTGCTTAGTAGCACATTAACCGCTTCCACAAATACACGAAAGGGTTGCAAACTAGCCCTAGGAGGCAGGCCTATTTCAGATGGGGAAACTGAGGATCAGGGAAGCTGACAGCCTTGCAGAGGACACAGGAACAAGTTAAATGTCAGACTCAGAATTCTAATGAAGGCACACTATCTTCTGAGATTGAAGCCATCTTTTGGGTTCCAGTGGAAACAGGACACCAAATCTAGCAGCCCAGCCTGGTCATGCACAGATTTGGCTGGTTCAATGGCCACAGAAATGCAAGGAGCTACCATTGAGTACAGGGTTGCCATATATCATGGTGCACAGGGCTTCACAGCTGTCATTTCCTCCCATACATACAGCTGTATTGCAGGAAAGATAGCTATTATCACCAGCATAAAAGCTGAGCCTTAAAATGCTGAAGAAAATTTTCACATTCCCTCAGCTAAATTTTCTCCCTGGAGTTTCAACCAAGATCTGTTTGGCTCCAGAAATTTACGATCTTAACTGTATTGCTGTTCTGCCTGACATCTTTCACATAGATCCCCTCATATCCACAGAAGGGATTATAATTCTTTATTTTAGCGATAGGTCATGGGACTTAGCAATGACTTCAAGGAATTTGGTAAAGAACAGTTTGGTTCAAAGTAAGTTGATGGGCACAGCAATTTGTTCATGATAACAATCTGGTTTAAAAAATCAAATAAACCCATATCGTTTTTTGTTTTGTTTTGGATTTGGACTTTTGGCATATTGTTGAATGGTGCTTCTTTTCAACATTTGGGGTGTCACTTAACATTTTCAAAAATAAATCTTTGTAAGCTGTGAAACAATATGTACCACCCAAACCTACTTCTGTAAAACAATAATGATGTATTCATATTTGCATATTCAAGGATGTGGAAAATTATATTTGACTAAGGGGTTGCCTCTGTATGGCTGGAATGAGAAATGTTTATTTAACTCATTTGGAATTGTACAAATTGGAAGTACAGTGAAGAGGAAGTTTACATCTTAAACTTGTTCTCCTGTTTACTCTCCAGAGAAACCATTTTTACAGTGTTGCCTTCTTTCCTGAAATATTATTTTTTATATGTTTCAATGTTAATTTATTTTTTAGAGAAAGAGAGAGAGAGAGGGAGAGTGCAAGTGGGAAGGGACAGAGAGAGAGGGAGACACAGAATCCAAAGTAGGAGCTACACTCTGAGCTGTCAGCACAGAGCCTGACACAAGGCTTGAACTCATGAACCATGAAACATGATCTGAGCCAAAGTTGGATGTTTAACTGACTCAGCCACCCAGGCACCTCCTGAAATATTCTTTTTATACACAATCATACGTGTGTGTTTATATATAAATTTATTTATTTGTATAATTATGACTATTCTTCATGTTCTTCTTCCATACCTGAGATTTCTAATTTTTTAGATGAAGATACATAATTTTCAGTAGAATTTAATAAGTCACAGAGATGGAAAGTATAGCATAGGGAATATAGTGAATAGTGCTGCAATAACGTTAAATGGTGACAGAGGGTAACTACACTTATCACGGCATTGTGTAACACATATAATCATCGAATCACTATGGTGTGCACCTGAAACTAATATGACATTGTATGTCAACTATATTTAAACAATAAAAGTTTAAATTTAAAAAATGGACCCAAAGATTTGAAGGCATTGAAAGATTATGTATTCTTCAAGTTTCATGTCAATGATGTCGTTCCCCTTACTTGTGCTTATTTGGCAATCTTTTTTGTGACATTTTAAAATTTGTAAATTGTTTAAAATGTAATGTAATGCTTTGAACCACATTTTATATCATATGTGTTTTATATATATCAGTTTACTTGCCTGCTGTCTTCAACCAATGATCTATTATGAGGCACAATAGACTTTTGTGTTTGTTTTTTACTTTTTGCTATTATGAACAATACAGAAAAACCAAAATGGGTTGGCTGAAAATAGATGTAAAGTAAAAAGGTATGGGGGAAATTGGAAGAATTCTGAAAAACAACAAAAGTGCTTAGAGGCAAAATGGATTAGAAAACCAGTTCTTGGTACATCAAAATGAACCCATATGACTAGATGATAATGATGATGATGGATACTGATTTTTGTAAATAAAATTGTCATTTATTACCATTGCTTTTGATCAAATTGTTTGCAACTTTGACAGTCATGCAGCTGGGAAGCATAGTCACGTGGCTGGATAGTGTAAACTGTTCCCTTGTCAAAAGACCATAAGTGCTTTTTGCCTTATGCCAGTTGCCCACACCTCAATAGGCTATAGAAGTTATTCGCTACTGTCCCTTCCACTCCCAAACAACTTTTCTCTCATAGGGTGACAGTGGGAGTCCTCTGGTTTGCCAGAAAAACAACCACCAAAGCATATGGTACCAACTAGGCATTGTCAGCTGGGGAGTGGGCTGTGGCCGCAAGAAACTGCCTGGAGTGTACACGAAGGTGTCTAATTATCTGTCATGGATTGACACAGAGACCGCGATGTCAGGAAAGCCCTATGTGCATGAGCCAGACTCCGGGTACAGTTTGCTTCTCTCACCTTGGGCCATCTTGTTACTGTATTTTGTGATACTTCTACTACCCCGTGATTAAACACTGTATTGCCTCAAAACCAAGTGTCCTCAGGGCACTTGGGTGGCTCAGTTTCTTAAGCGTCTGACTCTTGATTTTGGCTCAGGTCATGATCTCACATTTGGTGAGTTTGAGCCCTGCATTGGGTTCTGTGCTGATAGCATGGAACCTGCTTGGGATTCTCTGTCTTCCCTCTCTCTGCCTCTACCCCACTCATGCTCTCTCTCTCTCTTTCCAAATAAATACATAACCTTAAAATAAAAAAAATTAAAAAAACAAGTGTCCTCACTTTGTGGAGTAAGGTCAAGGGTGGGGTCCAGAGGGTTCTCATACTATTAGTTGTTCTTGAAATAGTCATATACCTATAGGAGTGCTTACAGTGTACCTGGGATCTACTACATGGCCTATTATTCCCCTGGAACTTGGAGGCAGTTTACCAATTTCAGCTTGAGGCCTCTTCAGAAGTTTGGATGCAGCACCTTTGCATGGAAAGGGGCATGCCAAGGGTCTCTGAAACATAAATTCTATTCTTCTCTCTCCTACAAACAGGTATCCTTCCACAGATTCTTTCATTTTCCAAAAGGAGTAGACAGCTCCCCATTTTTTTTTTTTTTTGCTCTAGAAATAAGGAACATTCCAACTCTTTTCTCTCCTTTCATTTGTAGCTAATCCCTGAGATCTACAGATTTGGTCTTCAGAAAGATCCTGTCACCTCCATACCTACCACCTGGTCCAGAGCCTCAGTAAATATTGCTTTGAGCTCTCAGAGATCATGTGCAACAATGCTATGATTGAGGATCAGGAAATCATTGAAGTAGAAATGTCCTAAAGAGAGGTGGTAAAGATACACATAGCTAAATGAGTTGTAGTAGTCAAGACACTTTTGAATGCAAACATTAGAAACTCAACCTGAAGCGCAAAAAAAAGGGGGGGGAATGATAAATATACTGGGGTAGCACAGAACCAAAGGAATTACCATTCTAGTAAACAGTTGTCTGAAAGTTTGACTTAGTCCAAGATGACATTTTGTACCATCTGGAAGAGTGGGCGGACCATCCTTCTAGCAATCAGTCATGAGCATAATTTTTCCAACCAAGCAAGACATAATAAGTAGCATTCTTTTCTAAGGCAACTCAGCACATTTTTGAAGAGAAAGGGAAAAATATACTCAAAAAGATGGGTGTTTTTATATGAGTTTGCCTTAAGTAGAATTCCTTGAGCTATGAATAACAACAAAATAAAACAAAAAGGAGAAATATTTTCTGCATATGCATTCTGAAAGGGAAGAAAAGAAAGTATGAAAAAAGTTTCTCTCTGCTGACTTTCATTGGCTGCATGAGAACAGGACAGCTTGGCCACCATCTGAATCTAGAGAGAGGGGGGTGAAGAAGCATTTCAGTGGATGAGGGCAGAGAGAGTCGATATACAGCTGTTTTGCCAAAACTGCGGTGTTACCCCAAACTTTTGGCTGTTGGTAAGCAGGGAAATACGACTACAAGTAGTTGGGTTACTGCTCCTGAGAAAGGTAGGTTTACAAATAATTTCCTCTTTTTCGTGAAAGAAGTAACAGCAATTTGCCCTTCAAGTTCAGAAGGTAGAGGCTAGGAGAGACTGAGAGGTCACAGTGTTGTGCCCTCAGCTTAGGGCAGCGGCTGACAGAGAAGTTGAAACAGCCTGGCCTCTCAGCCAGGATCCTATGAAAGGGAGTGTGTGCGGGAAGGGGGCTGCTTAGCCTCCATTGCAAAGCAGGTTGTCAAACTTTCCAATTTTTGCCAATTCCGTAAGGAAGAAATAAGAGTTCAAACTAGTAATTTTTTTCTTCAAACTGAGGTATAATTTACATAGAGAGACATGCCCTGACCTTAACTTTATAGTTTGATGAGTTTTTAATAATGCTTATAGCCATGTAATCCACACCCCTATAAAGGTATAGAGCATTTCCACCACCGTAGAAAGACCACTCCAAGGCCTTCCCCTACCAATCCCAACTTACTCCCACCCTCTTTCCCTTCCACCAGGATCAAACACCATTCTGGTTTCTTTCAGTTCTTTCAGTGTGTATTAGTTTTTCCTGTCATAGAATTTTTTAAAAAATGGAACACCATGTTATATACTTTTTTGTGCCTGTTTTCCTTACTTTAACATATTTTTGAGGTTCGTTTATGTTGTTGCATGTATCTGTAGCTCTCCCCTTATTACTGTAGTGTTCCGTACTGCAATTTATTTATGCATTCCATTTTGATGGACACATGAGTTGCTTATAATTAGGGGCTATTATAAAGAAAATACTACTACAAGGGTCTTGTAACAAATATTTCTGTGTATATGTTTTCATTTCTGTTGGGTAAACAAGATGTAAAATTTCTGGGTCATAGAATAGGTGTATATTTAACTCTATGAGAAATTACCAGGTAAATATCACAGTTATTTTATACTGTCCACCCTGCAATCCAAGTAACAGATGAGAATTCTAGTGGCTCCACATCTTTGCCAACATTTGGTATTATCAGTCTTTTTAATTTCTCTATTCTGTGGTTGTGAAGTGGTACCTCATTTCCCCCTAGTGGGGTTGAAAATGTTTTCATATGCTTACTAACCATTTGTATAACTCTTTTTGCGAAATGCCTATTAAAGTATTTTTCCCATTTTTAATTTGGATTGTCTTTTTATTATTGAGTTATTGGAGTTGCTTTTATACTGACTATGTGCCCTTTTTAGAGATATATAATTTTATTTATTATTTATTTAGATTTATTTATTTAGCTTTAATGTTTAGGTCTGTGATCCATCTTGAAATAATTTCCATGTGTGATGTGATATGGATCAAGATTAATTTCTTCCGTATATATAGCCAATTAAGTTGAAAAGCTCTTCCTTCCCCCCAATTGAACAGCTTTGGTGTCTTGGTCTAAATCAGCTGACCATAAAATATAAGTGTGGGTCCATTTATGAAATTTTTCTGTTTTGTGTTTTGCTCTCCTGAGTAGTAGAAAGATTAGATGTCTAATTTGGATTTTATTTGATATCTGATCTTGATAGCTTTATTACCACTTGAAAATGGGATACAGGTAGTCTGTAGCATGTTCTAAGTTAATTATCACCTATAGTACCTTAGAATGAAGTAACTATTGAAAGCAAGCTTTTGGCAGATCAAATGGTTGTTGCAATTGACCATTATAACAGAATGAGAAACACAAGGACTACGGGGTAGGCTGTGAGGTGGGAGGGGTGGAGAGGGAGGCTAACTGCTTAGAATAAAGCTTAAGGAAATTAGTAAACTCAGGGTTTTAGGTTTTTGGCTTAAGCCGTGGTCAAACAACCAGAGAGTATCTATGTCTGCTATTCAAAAAGTATCTTCCCTCTTGTAACTGCAGAGCCAATGTAGTCAAAATTTAGACCCCCAATCTAATGGTACATAATACATAATGTACCATTGGTTGCATACATACAGTATAAATTGAATTTATAGCCTCTATAGGTCTCTCATATAAAAGGTAGGACTGGGGAAAGAGGGGAAACCTGAAAATTTGAAATGGGGAATATTTGGGTGTTTTTACATGCATCTATTTTTATTTTATTTAAAATTTTTTTAAATGTTTATTTATTTTTGAGAGGAAGAGACACCATGAGTGAGAGAGGGGCAGAGAGAGAGGGAGACAGAGAATCCAAAGCAGGCTCTAGGCTCTGAGATGTCAGCACAGAGCCTGACGTGGGGCTCGAACTCATTAAGGTGAGATCATAATCTGAGCCGAAGTTGGATGCTTAACTGACTGAGCCACCCAGGTGCCCCTACATGCATCTATTTTTAAATGGAGGTATTAGCATCATTATTCACATATGGAAGTCAACAGAAAGACTGTCACTGAAAAGATAGTTTGTTACAGTTTGGAAGAAGAGAGGGGATCACATAGGATCACATGGGGAAACAACAAGACTGGTGAAGATGCAGAAGGAACAAAGGGAGAATGTGGGCAAGAGACTTTATTGGGGCTTTTGCCAGAAGGAATGAGAGAAGCAGGCTAAGTGAGCTAAACAGGTTTGGGATTGGCTAATTTGGATGATTTCAACAAGCTCTGGGGTGTAGGGATTGCCTTTAATTTCCTGATGTCTGGCTCTGAGGTGATTGGGACAGAAAGATTATGGTTCAGTGTGTGAGTGTTCAATAAAAAGTCTGATTAATACAGTATCTGAGTACTTTGACCTCACGTACCCCACTGAGTCTCACTTGCCAGCAGAAAAACCCTTTCCAGATTGAAAGAACTATAAGGACCTCACATGAGGCAGTTTCCTTACAAGGAATGCTAATTTGCCTCAAGGCTCAACCCACCAACACTCACAAACTCCAGGTTTCTTTTTTTTTTTTTTAATGTTTATTTTTTGAGAGGGAGAGAGAGAGAGCACAAGTGGGGGAGGGTTAGAGAGAGGGGAACAGAGGATCCAAAGCAGGCTCTGCGCTGACAGCAGCAAGCCCAATGTGGGAATCAAACTCAAGAACCGAGATCATGACCTGAGCCAAAGTCGGACACTCAACTAACTGAGCTACTCAGGTGCCTCCGAACTCCAGGTTTCTAAATACAGTTTAGTTTCATAGTATCCCACAAGAAATAGTACAAACATTGGATCTGGGGGGACATTAAAAAACAAAAGGGTGGTGGAATTTTGCTAACGTATCAGAATAAACCTGCAAAATACTGTTGAAATAAAATCTAAGGGTGCTAGAACAGGAAGGAATGGATGAAGCACGAGATTGGACCAAATTTTTCAATATTGTTAACTCACCACAAATTCTGGATTCAATAAACTAGTCTTAACAGCTGGAAGTGGCTGTAATAGTTAGCTTGGTTGGTTCATTAAAACCTGTATTTAAAAGGGGCCTGCATTAAATAAAGCAGTCATGTCAGTCATTGTTTTCATTTCTTTTATTATAGATTTGAAATTTTTTTCAGTTCCATTTTTTTCCTTTGCATTACTTCAGGTATACTGATTGTTCATATGCAAGATGTAAATTCTCCATATTTTGAGAGGGTTCATCCTGTTTTCTCAATGAATTCATCTGCATCTACATGCTTACCTTGTATTAGCCCTCACTTTCATTCATAAGATACTAGTTTTTTGTTTTGCTGATTTTAGTTTGGTTTTAATTTCATCAATTCTATTCTATTCTCTCACTTTGTATATCTCTAATGGCTTCCTTTTCTTTTTCTTTTTTGAACTCATGTATTATAGAGTCAACTTTAATTTCTTTGAGTAAAGATGATAAAATAAAGGTAAATTTTCTATTTCCTAGAGCACATCCAACACAAATTTTTGTTTTATTTATTGTTTCATGTTTTACACATATTTATATCTATATTCATTCCATCCACCATTCAATCTATCATCTAGCTAGCTATAATGCTATATTTTACTCATGTTATTTTGTTGTTGTTTCTGTGTTTTTGTTTTGTTGTTTATCTTTGAATTCAGGTTAGTTCTAGCCAGATCAGCCTTTCAGTCTTAAAACAAAAAAAAAAATATGGGATATCTTTGCCTACTTATTTTTCTTAATAACTATTATGATCTTTCCTCCTTACCTACAGGGGTGGGTATTAATAATTTATGTTCTCTATTTAGTCATTCCTTTGCTTGTGAAGGGTGGAGAAAAGGAGCTGGAACCTTGAACAGTCATATCTGGGAATGCCATTGCTTTCTTTTGCAAGAGGACCTGACTCTGGGATTGAATTCTACCAAGTTGTGGTAGATATTCATGTTCATGATTTTCAGGAGGCTCCCCCTCTTTGTAATAATACCTCCAGAGATCAAAGTCTTCTTTTCATTTCTGAGCCGGCACATATTTTTCCACACATATAGTGTCAACATCATCCACAAAATTTATATGTTCCTACATAATGCCCCTGACAATTAAATAGCTTTTTCCAGCTTCTAGAAGCCTTCTGTACCCTTGGCTCATGGCCCCCTTCCTCCATCCTCAAAGTCAGAAACAATGGGCTGTCATCTTTCAAGCTGTCATCTCTCTGGTTCTCTCTTCTGCCTCGAACTTCCACTAATAAAGACCCTTAGGATGACAGTGGCCCCACTTAGTTAATCCAAATAATCTCATCTCAAGGTCAGCTGATTAGCAACCTTAATTCCATCTACAAACTTAATTCCGCTTTGCTGTGTAACCTAATGTATACGCAGTTTCTGAGAATTAGAATGTGGCCATCGGAGGGTGAGAGGCATTGCAGAAACTTACACACATGTAAACATTTACATGTTGACAACATATACAATAAAGTGTATAGGACAATTCAGATTAGCACAAATCTAAACAAAAACAAAAGTCCAATAATTGAGTACTAGATGAATAAATTGATGCATGTTCACACAATTACATGATAATCAGCTATATGCAACTATATAGATGAATTTTTGGAATGTAAAATGGATTATAATAATATATATCAAAAAATACATACAGCATAATACTCATTTTATTATAAGCACATCTAAATAGGCATATATTCCTTCTCTCTATAGATAGACAGATAGATAGATATAGATATATAGATATATGTAGTGTGTATGTGTGTGTAGTAATTATACCACTACACACACACACACACAGTACATACACTGGATACATCTTTTTGTTCAGAATATAAGACAGATGGATAGATATAGATAATTACTATATATATGTGTATATATATATATATATTTACGTATGTGTGTGTGTGGTAACTAAGTAATATTAAAAAGATATCAAGATATAGATAATTACTATATATTAATATATACTATATATTAAAAAGATATATACTATGTATTAAAAAGATATCAAGATATAGATAATTACTATATATATATATATATACACACACATATATATTTACACATGTGTGTGTGTGGTAACTAAATCATATTAAAAAGATATGAAGGGTAAGGGAATCATGAATATAGGAACCAGGATGATGTTTATCAGGGGGTGGGGGTTGAAGATGGTGATGGTAATGATGATGCAGTTAGATATTACATTCTAGTTTGGGCTTAGGTAATAGATTTGTCATAATTAGTTCAGGCTGCTTTAATAGAAATACCATAGATTGGGTGGCTTTAACAACCAACATTTATTGCTCACAGTTCTGGAGGCTGGGAAGTGCAAGACAAATCTGCTGGCAGATTTGGTGTCCAGTGAGACCCTGCTTACTGGTTCATAGGTAGCCGTCTTCTTGATGTGTCCTCACATGATGGAAGGGGTGGAAAAGCTCTCTGTGGTCTCTTATGAAGACGCTAATCCCATTCGTGAGGGCTCCATCTTAATGACCTAATCACTTCCCAAAGGCCTCGCCTCCAAAACCATCACACTGGGGATTAGGTTTCAATATATGAATTTTTGAGGGATGCAAACATTCAATATATAGCAAGGTTAATATTGCTTATCGAATTATTTAAAATTAAAAAGCACCTATTTTTTAAAAGCATACATGAACCAGCAAAACATGCTTATGAACAAAGGATTTTGATTATTATATTTCTGTGCATTTGAATTTCAATTAAAGATGATCTCTATTTTCAAGAAGTGTATAGTTTAATCAAGGAAATACTGATGTAAATAAGTATTTTTAACTCACCTTGATGAATGTTCCAAAAATGTATTGTTTAAGGTGCTTTGAGTGCACAGAGGACAACTAATTCCCTAATATGGTCCACTAGAGATTCACAGAAGACACAAAAGATACACAGTTTCCCAGATGGACAAGGGATGTATCTAAGGCAGAAAGAACAATTGCAAAGACATGAAAACAAAGGAGATGGGTTAAGTCTTCTCATATCTGAAAATTATTAGGGATTTTACTAGTTATCTAGGGCCACCATAACAAAATACCACAGACAGGGTCGCTTACCCAACAGAAATTTATTTTCTCACAATTCTGGTGGCTGGAAGTCCAAGATCAAGGTGTTGGCAGGTTTAGTTTCTTGTAAGGCCCCTCTCCCTGGCTTCTCCATGACCATCTTCTAGCTGTGTCCTTCCTGGTCTTCCCTCTGTACACGTGCACTTCTAGTGTCCCTCTGTGTGTCCAACACATACTCGTTCTGCTGAGTTTGGTGATAACTTTGGGGCAAGCTTGCATGCCTAAAAGGAGAAACCTCATGTATACTTGAGGGCAGAGTCTAGGCCCTCAGTTCTACATGAAAGCTCTTCCAGCTTTCCTTCCTGAGAAAATTAGTTTCTCCTCTAGTTTTGCATCAATCACTTTTTCTTGAACTCCATGGAATACTCACCTACTCTCACCTACTCCAGCCTCTGTACCTGCCTTCTGTTTTTACTCAAGTATGAAGTTGCCTCATCTGCCAGAGGAAAGAAGGACCCGTCTATCTCTGCCTTTCTAGAAAGTTCTTGTGCATTTTCCTCCAGTGAAATTAAAAACATCAGCATATTCTGGATTGGTCCTCTGAACCACCTGAAAGCTATCTTAGAAAGCATAACATATTCCAAGCTGACATACCCTTCCCACCTGAATGCTGGCCTTGACTTCTGCCTTTTCCAATTGGAGCAAAGCCATATGCTGAGGGAAATTCCAATACGCAGGGTAAGATCCCCTTAAACTATATTTTAAAAATGTCCCTTGCTATGGTTGCATGATTGGATGATCACAAAGAGAATTTAAAAATAGAACTTCCTGTATAATCTCAGGGTCATGAGCCTGATTAATGACAGAGGTGGAAGAAAGTACAACCCTGGCCTCTTCACTTGCTCTTCAGTCTCTGTGTGCCTAACCAGTCTATGGGCACAGCTGAAACCAAGTTGGTGCCAGTGCAGGGACTGCTGACCCCATGTGAATCATCACCCTTGTCCACAAGGTAGAGAAGGACAACTACTTGAGACAAGGGACAATGTAATTATTGGTGGAAAAGAAGCAACACAATATACCAGAATGATGGACACAATAGTGCTGGTGTATGATTGCAATTTAGATAGCCGGGATTACTGCCTCATATGACGCATTGCAAGCTCAAAGCAGAGAAAGAGGTATCCATCTTGGGTTTTTTTGTTTTGTTTTATTTTGTTTTGTTTTTGTTATTGATATTTTTAAAACATTCCACAATTTGGAACTGTATGTCTATTTTGATCCAATGGTGCTTTAATAACATGTTTTAAAATTCACAGATTTTCTTTTTAGAAGACTTGGGTTTTATCATTTCATTTTGTTACCAATCTCTAGCTTTGTGATTGGAGAATGTTGTATTTATTATTTCTATTTTCTTTTTGTGTTTATTGAGATTTTCATTGTGGCCCAAATATGTTGAATTTTATTAATGTTCAATGTGCACTTGAAGGTGGATTTTCTATTCTTGGGTTTCAAGGTTTTAATATATATTTATGTGGTGTAGCTTATTGATTATGTTGTTTGTTCATCTAAATCCTTACTCATTTTTTTCACCCATTTGATTTTTATAGGTCTGAGAGAGGTATTTTAAAATAGTCTGAACTATTAATAACTGTTATATCTTCATTGCATACTGTAACAGTAAACTTTATGAAGTCTTTTTCTTTGTCCTTTTAATTACTTTGGTCTTAATTTAACCATGTTGAATATCAACATCATTATACTTAGCTCTTATGAATTTGCCTCATATGTCTTTGCCCATTCTTTTGTCATGCTTTTCATATTTCTTTCTTTTAAGTGTGTCTCTTGAATACAGCGTACTCTTGGATTTCAGTTTTTGGTTGATCTGTACTTCTTTCTTTTTAAGAGCTTAATTATGTCAATGTACACTTACTGATGTATGATCTTTTTATTTGGTCTCAGTTTTGATGTGTTGTTTTATATTTTATTTATATATAATACAAATTTACTTTTCAATTCTAATGGTTACCTTCATGCAAAAATCTTCTTGTCTTTACTAACTCCAAATTATCTCTATTAGTTTTTGCGTTTAAGAAGGTTCAGTTAATGCCCTCTTAGAATTCAAAATTATCAGGTGACTAGGTGGCTCAGTCAATTAAGCATCTGAATCTTGATTTTGGCTCAGGTCATGATCTCACAGTTTGTGAGATCAAGCCCTGCATCAAGCTCCATGCTAACAGCCAGGATTCTCCGTCTCCCTCTCTCTTTGCCCCTCCCCCACAAGCACATGCATATTGGCTCCCTAGATAAATAAATAAATTCAAAATTATTAGGGAAACTTCATCTGACCTTTCTTTTCTCTTGTAGCATTAGTGGTCGAGTGGCCACCACCAGTCTGTTCTTTGTATCTCTGAATTTAGTACTTTGTTTTACTTTTAGGTTTTACACATAAGTGATATAAATGAGATCATTTATTTGTGTTTCTCTGTCTGACTTATTTCACTTAGCATTATGTCAATGTTTTATCCATGCTATCGCAAATGGCAGAATTTCCTACTTTTTTTTTTTATGACTGAATGGTATTCCATAATGTGTGAGTGTGTGCATATGTGTGTGTGTGAGTGTGTGTATGTGTGTCACATTTCCTTTATCCTTTCATCCATCAGTGGACACTTGGGTTTTTTCCAAATTTTGGCTATTATAAATAATGGTGCAATGAACATGGTGCAGACATATTTTCAAGACTGTGATTTTGTTTTCTTTGGATAAACACCCAGAAGTGGAATTGCCAGATCATACAATAGTTCTACTTTTAAGTTTTTGAAGAACTTCCATATTGTTTTCCTTAATGTTTGCACCAATTTACACTTCCATCAACAAGGGAACAAGCTTCTATTTTTCTCATTTCCCTACATACTTGCCAATATTTGTTATTTTATTTTTTACCAATTCTTTTTATAATGTCCTTTGTACATTCCTGTTGTTGCTGCTGCTGCTGTTGTTGTTGTTGCTGTTGTTGTTGTTTGGTGACTCTTTGTTAGTTCCTCCTTTAAGCAAAATTGAAGTGGTCTACAAACTTCCTCCTACTCCTTCCTTCCTCTCCCCCCAGTATCTAATTGGAAGTACTATTACTTTACCTAATTAATAATAAGGCAATCAGGAGGTTTATTTTATTTTTTTCTAGACAGTTGCTATTTTCTCTGAATTTTTTATGGCTGTGTTCTAGCTATACTGTCAAAATATAATTACATACTATACTATCTTCCATTTTCCATTATATAGTCTTGGTTCTACTACAAGTATATTAGGTGTCCAGGATCCATTCTTATCTGATGCTTCTTACATTGGTTGGTTTAAGTTTGTTCTACAGTAGGTTCCTCAGAAAGGGCTCAAGGCAACAAAATTTCCTGAGCTCTTATATGTTTATAAAGTTTGGATGTGGCCTTTATAACTTAGGTAAGTTTAGATGGATAAAAATATTTGGCACTTATTTTATTCCTTTAAATCGTTTTTACAAAATATTTGTTTTGAGAGAGCATAAGCAGGGGTGGGGCAGAGAGGGGGAGGGAGAGAGAGAATCCCATGCAGGCTCTATGCTGTCAGGGCAGAGCCCAATTTGGAGCTAGATCTCACAAACCATGAGATTATGACCTGAGCCAAAATCAAGCATCAGATGCTCAGCTGACTGAGCCACCCAAGCACCCCTTATTTCTTTAAATCTTAAATATAGTATTCCATTTCCTTCTAGCAAAAAGGACTGCTGTCAAAAGTCTGATGTCAAACTAATTTTCTTTTCCTTTTCATTTTTGCCTAGATGTTCGAATGATTTTTTTTCCTTTTCTTTAAACCAAGTAGTTCTATTAAAACAGTGGCTTCTCAACAAACTGATGGTTACCCGTGGGGGAAGGGGTCGGGTGTGTGTGAAATAGGTGATGGGAATTAAGGCTTGTACTTGTCATGAGCACTGGGTAATGTATGCAATTGTTGAATCACTATATTGTACACTTGAAACTAATATAACACTATATGTTAACTATACTGGAATTAAAATTAAAATTTAATTAAAAAAAAAAAAACAGTGATTCTCAGTGTGGTCTATGAACCCATTAGGTTCCTGAAATTTTTCAGTGGATTCAAGAGGTAAAAACTATTTTATAATTATACATTTGCCATTTTTCACTGTACTGATATCTGCATTAATAAATAGTCTAAAAAAACAGTATGTTTTATCGTGAACCAATGCATTGGTAACAAATTATGATATTATTGAATTCCTCACTGCCAATCATTCACAGTAAAATAAAAAAAAGATATTACTTCTACTTAAGAATGTCCCTGAGTTAGAAAAATCATTAATTTTATTAACCTAATATTCTTTTTTTATAAAGATGGACTGTATTATTTAATTATTTTTTATTTATTGTTTTTTAAATTTTATTTTTAATTTTTAAAAATTTACATCCAGATTAGTTAGCATATAGCGCAACAATGATGTCGGGAGTACATTCCTTAGTGACCCTTACCCATTTAGCCCATCCCCCTCCCACAACCCCTCCAGTAACCCTCTGTTTGTTCTCCATATTTAAGAGTCTCTTATGTTTTGTCCCCCTCCCTGTTTTTACATTTTTGTTTCCCTTCCCTTATGTTCATCTGTTTTGTCTCTTAAAGTCCTCATATGAGTGAAGTCATATGATTTTTGTCTTTCTCTGACTGACTAATTTCACTTAGTATAATACCCTCTAGTTCTATCCACGTAGTTGCAAATGGCAGGATTTCATTCTTTTTGATTGCCGAGTAATACTCCATCATATATATATATATATATATATATATATATATATATATATATCTCACATCTTCTATATACATTCTTCCATCAGTGGACATCTGGGCTCTTTCCATACGTTGGCTATTGTTGATCGTGCTGCTATAAACTTGGGGGTGCATGTGTCCCTTTGAAACAGCACACCTGTATCCCGTGGATAAATGCCTAGGAGTGCAATTGCTGCTGGTAGGGTAGTTCTATTTTTAGTTTTTTTGAGGGACCTCCATACTGTTTTCAGAGTGGCTGCACCAGCTTGCATTGCCACCAACAATGCAAAAGAGATCCTCTTTCTCCACATCCTCCCCAACATCTGTTGCTGCCTGAGTTGTTCATGTTAGCCATTCTGACAGGTGTAAGGTGGTATCTCATGGTGGTTTTGATTTGTATTTCCCTGATGATGAGTGATATTGAGCACTTTTTCATGTGTCTGTTGGCCATCTGGATGTCTTCTTTGGAGAAGTGTCTATTCATGCCTTTTGCCCATTTCTTCACTGGATTATTTGTTTTTTGGGTGTTGAGATTGATAAATTCTTCATAGATTTTGGATACTAACCCTGTATCTGATGTGTCATTTGCAAATATCTTCTCCCAATCTGTAGGTTGCCTTTTAGTTTTGCTGATTGTTTCCTTTGCTGTGCAGAAGTTTTTATTTTGATAAGTAGTTCATTTTTGCTTTTGTTTCCCTTGTCTCTGGAGACGTGTTGAGTAAGAAGTTGCTGAGGGCAAGATTAAAGAGGTTTTTGCCTGCTTTCTCCTTGAGGATTTTGATGGCTTCCTGTCTTAAATTGAGTTCTTTCATCCATTTTGAGTTTATTTTGTGTATGGTGTAAGAAAATGGTACAGGTTCATTCTTCTGCATGTTGCTGTCCAGTTTTTCCAGTACCACTTGCTGAAGAGACTGTCTTTATTCCATTGGATATTCTTTCCTGCTTTGTCAAAGATTAGTTGTCCATACGTTTGTGGGTTCATTTCTGGGTTTTCTATTCTGTTCCATTGATCTGAGTGTCTGTTCTTGTGCCAGTACCATACTGTCTTGATGATTACAGCTTTGTAGTATAGCTTTATGTCTGGGATTGTGATGCCTCCCGCTTTGGTTTTCTTTTTCAAGATTGCGTTGGTTATTTGGGGTCTTTTCTGGTTCCATACAATTTTTAGGATTATTTGTTCTAGCTCTGTGAAGAATGCTGGTGTTATTTTGATCGGGATGGCATTGAATACGTAGATTGCTTTGGGTAGTATCAACATTTGAACAATATTTGTTCTTCCTATCCAGGAGTGTGGAATTTTTTCCATTTTTTTGTGTCTTCTTCAGTTTCTTTCATAAGCTTTCTATTGTTTTCAGTTTATAGATTTTTCACCTCTTTGGTTAGATTTATTCCTAGGTATTTTATGATTTTCTTGTGCAACTGTAACTGGGATCGATTCCTTGATTTCTCTTTCTGTCGCTTCATTGTTGGTGTATAGGAATGCAACCGATTTCTGTGCATTAATTTTATATCCTGCAACTTTGCTGAATTCATGAATCAATTCTAGAAGTTTTGTGGTGGCATCTTTTGGGTTTTCCATATAGAGTGTTATGTCATCTGTGAAGAGTGAAAGTTTGACCTCCTCCTGGGCAATTTGGATGTCTTTTATTTCCTTGTGTTGTCTGGTTGCAGAGGCTAAAACTTCCAATACTACGTTGAATAACACTGGTGAGAGTGGACATCCCTGTCTTATTCCTGACCTTAGGGGGAAAGCTCTCAGTTTTTCCCCATTGAGGATGATATTCTCATTGGGTCGTTCATATATGGCTTTTCTGATCTCGAGGTATGCTCCTTCTATCCCTAATTTCTTGAGGGTTTTTTATCAAGAAACAATGCTGTATTTTGTCAAATGCTTTCTCTGCATCTATTGAGAGGATCATATGGTTCTTGTCCTTTCTATTATTGATGTGATGAATCATGTTAATTGTTTTGCAGCTATTGAACCAGCTCTGCATCACAGGTATAAATCTTGCTTGGTCGTGGTGAATAATTTTTTTAATGTATTGTTGGATCCAGTTGGCTAATATCTTGTTGAGGATTTTTGCATCCATGTTCATTAAGGAAATTGGTCTATAGTTCTCCTTTGTAGTGGAATCTCTGTCTGGTTTTGGAACCAAGGTAATGCTGGCTTCATAGAAAGAGTTTGGAAGTTTTCCTTCCATTTCTATTTTTTGGAACACCTTCAAGAGAATAGCTGTTACCTCTTCCTTAAATGTTAGGTAGAATTCCCCTGGAAAGCCATCTGGCCCTGGACTCTTGTTGTTTGGCAGATTTTTGATTATGAATTCAATTTCCTTACTCGTTATGGGTCTGTTCAAATTTTCTATTTCTTCCTGTTTCAGTTTTGGTAGTGTATATGTATCTAGGAATTTTTCTATTTCTTCCGGATTGCCCATTTTACTGTCATATAATTGCTCATAACATTCTCTTATTATTGCTTTTATTTCTGCAGTGTTGGTTGTGATCTTTTCTCTTTCATTCTTGATTTTATTTTTGTTGGTACTTTCCTTTTTCTTTTTGATCAAACTGGCTAGTGGTTTATCAATTTTGTTAATTCTTTCAAAGAACCAGCTTCTGGTTTCACTGATCTGTTCTACATTTTTTTTTTGTTTCAATAGCATTAATCTCTGCTCTAATCTTTATTATTTCCTGTCTTCTACTGGTTTGGGGTTTTATTTGCTGTTCTTTTTCCACCTCCTTAAGGCATAAGGTTAGGTTGTGTATCTGAGATCTTTCTTCCTTCTTTAGGAAGGTCTGGATTGCTATATACTTTCCTCTTATGACCGCCTTTGCTGTGTCCCAGAGGTTTTGGGTTGTGGTGCTATCATTTTCATTGGATTCCATATACTTTTTAATTTCCTCTTTAACTGCTTGGTTACCCCATTCATTCTTTAGTAGAATGTTCTTCAATCTCCAAGTATTTGTTACCTTTCCAAATTTTTTCTTGTGGTTGATTTCGAGTTTCATAGTGTCGTGGTCTGAAAATATGCACGGTATGATCTCAATCTTTTTGTACTTATTTAAGGCTGTATTGTGTCCCAGTATATGGTCTATTCTGGAGAACATTCCATGTGCACTGGAGAAGAATGTATATTCTACTGCTTTAGGATGAAATATTCTGAATATATCTGTAAGTCCATCTGGTCCAGTGTGTCATTCCAAGTCATTGTTTCCTTGTTGATTTTTTGATTAGATGATCTGTCTATTGCTGCCAGTGGGGTGTTGAAGTCTCCTACTATTATGGTATTACTATTGATGAGTTTCTTTATATTTGTGATTAATTGATTTATATATTTGGGTGCTTTCACATTTAGTGTATAAATGTTTACAATTGTTAGGTCTTCTTGGTGGATAGACCCCTTGATTATGATATAATGCCCTTTGCATCTCTTGATACAGTCTTTATTTTAAAGTCTAGATTGTCTGATGTAAGTATGGCTATTCTGGCTTTCTTTTGGTGACCATTAGCATGGTAGATGGTTCTCCATCCCCTTATTTTCAATCTAAAGGTGTCTTTAGGTCTAGAGTGGGTGTCTTGTAAACAGCATATAGATGGATCTTGTTTCTTATCCATTGTGTTACCCTATGTCTTTTGAGTGGAGCATTGAGTCCATTGATGTTTAGAGTGAGTACTGAAAGATATGAATTTATTGCCAGTATGATGCTTGTAGAGTTGGAGTTTCTGGTAGTGTTCTCTGGTCCTTTCTAATCTTTGTTGTTTTGGTATTTATTTCTCTCTCTCTCTCTCTCTCTATATATATATATATATATATATATATTCACCTTTTCTCCCCTCAGAGAGTCCCCTTAAAATTTCTTGCAGGAATTTGGTTTGGTGGTTTAGTGGTCACAAACTCCTTTAATTTTTGTTCGTCTGGGAAACTTTTTATCTCTCCTATTTTGAATGACATCCTTGCTGGATAAAGAATTCTTGGCTGCATATTTTTCTGATTCAGCACACTGAATATATCCTGCCACTCCTTTCTGGCCTGCCAAGTTTCTGTGGATAGGTCTGCTGCAAACCTGATCTGTCTTCCCTTGTAGGTTAGGGACTTTTTTTCCCTTGTTGCTTTCATGATTCTCTCCTTGCCTCAGTATTTTGTGAATTTGACTATGATATGCCTTGTTGATAGTCTGTTTTTGTTGAATCTAATGGGGGTCCTCTATGTTTCCTGGATTTTGATGTTTGTGTCTTTCCCCAGGTTAGGAAAATTTCCCACTATGATTTGCTCACATAACCTTTCTACGCCTATTTCTGTCTCTTCCTCTTCTGGGACCCCTATGATTTTGATGTTATTCCTTTTTAATGAGTCACTGATTTCTCTAATTCTTAAATCGTGCTCTTTTGCCTTAATCTCCCTCTTTTTTTCTGCTTCATTATTCTCTATAAGTTTGTCCTCTCTATGGCTGATTCTCTGTTTGCCGCAACCATCCTTTCCGCCGCAGCATCCATCCATGATTGCAGCTCAGTTATAGCATTTTTAATTTCATTCTGGCTATTTTTCACTTCTTTTATCTCTGCAGAAAGCGATTCTAATCTATTTTCAACTCCAGCTAGTATTCTTATTCTCATGATTCTAAATTCTGGTTCAGACATCTTGCTTGTATCTGTGTTCGTTAAATCCCTGGCTGCCGTTTCTTCATGCTCTTTCTTTTGGGGTGAATTCCTTTGTTTTGTCATTTTGAACAGAGAAAAGGAATTAATGAGGTAGAAAAATTAAAATAAAAAACAATTTTAAATTAAAAAATATTAAAATTAAAAAATTAAAAACACACACACACACAAATCAAATAAATGATGCTAGATCCTAGGTGTGTTTTGGTGTGGGTGTTGAAAGTGCCTTGACAGATTAGAAAAAAAAAGAGGGGACAAAAAAAGGAAATCATTTCAGACTTTGAAAAAATGAATACACTGAAGTATACTAAAATGAGATGATGGGAGTAAAATAGAATTTGAAAAAATTTACACAAAAGTAAAGAATATAGTAGAAAAAATTTAAAGAAAAATATTTTTAATAGAAATTGAAAATAAAAATGGATTTTTTCTTTTTCTATATTCAAGAAAAAGAAAATAAACAAAAAAGAGGAAAAAAGGAAAAGAAAAAAGAAAAAAAGAAGGAAATCGTTTGAAAATTTGAAAAAATGAATACACTGTAGTAGACTAAAGTAAAATGATGGATGTAAAATAGAAGTTGAAAAAATTTACACAAAAGTAAAAAATGTAGTAAAAAAAATTAAAGAAAATATTTTTAATAAAAATTGAAAATAACAATGAATTTTTTCTTTTTGTGTATTCAAAAAAAGAAAAGAAGTGAAAAAGAGAAAAAAAAATAAAATCGAATAGATGGACCTGCTAACAGATTGAAATAGGACTGAAGTTACTTCATTTTCCTCTAGAAGTCAGACTATGAAGTGCTTTATAGTCCGTAAACTAAGTAGGAGGTGAGACTTGTGTTCTTGAAGAGCGAGGTTGGCCCAATTGGGCGGAGCTCAGTGCAATGGCTCTGTTCTTTACTAGGTGGCACTGCTAGCCTACTGGGGTGGATTATTGTGAGGCTCACAGGTGCATATGCGCATGCGCGGGAGTGGTGAAAATGAAGTCATCCAGGTACCCAGTCTGTTCTGGATCAGCAGTCGTGCACCCGTCCTCTGTCTTCAGCTCTCGTCTACTCCCCAATTTTTCACTCTCCGTGACCAAGCCCCAAGCAATACCTGTCTCCCAAGTTTTGTCTCAGATGCGGCTGCCTTCCCTGGCCCCTTACTTCCAAATGACTGCGGCTTGGACCTGTTGCGGCCCTCTGTGGGAGGATCTCACCGAGCAATGGCCGAATGAGCAATGGCCGAGTGTCGGCTGTATCCAGGAATGCCTACTGGAGCCTGCTGCTGCCGGTGCCCCGAGACTGCAGCCAGGTGCTCGCCTGACCCAGAAAAAGGTCGCAACATAGTGTAGCAGCAGCGTTTCAGCGATTATGGAAAATCACAACACACATCTGGCACAAGCTTCACCCTTAAGGACCTTGTTCCAGCACCAGCAAATGTGGCCATTCTCTGGGGTCTGCTGGGACCAGGTGGCTTCAGCAGTCTCTACCAAATGTCCTTGCAGCAGTGGAACTGCTTTTCCCCGTGTGGTTCAAGAACTTCCTGGACCCCACTCTGGTCCTGGGGATTGGCCCTTCCCACCAGAGCACCACCAGGTATCGGGTTGTGGAGTTGCAGACTCTGCACTCCCTTTGTTTATAGTCTTAATGGAATTTAACCCTCTCCTTTATCCTTTCTCCCTTTTCAGTTTAGTCCCTGCAGCTGTTTACAATTTTCCACTTTCTCTCCAGCTGCTTTTGGGGAGGGGTGCTTTTCCTGTATTCTTCCCCTACCCCGTCCTCTCTCTGCTCACAAAAGCACCTCCCTTCCTATATCTTCTCACTCCCCAAGTTCACTTCTCCATGTCGCATATCTGCTGAATTCTGTGGTTCAGGTTTTGCAGATTGTTGTGTTAATCCTCCAGTCAGTTTTCTAGGTGTGTAGGATGGTTTAGTGTTGGTCTGGTTATATTTCATGGACGTGAGACACACAAAAAACTTCCATGCTGTTCCGCCATCTTGGCTCCTCCTGTATTATTTATTTTTATTATTTATTTATTTTTATTATTTATTTATTTATTTTGAGAGGGAGAGCATGTTAACTGGGAAGGGGCAGAGAGACAGGGAGAGAATTCCAAGCAGAGCCTGTGCTGACAGTGCAGAGTCTGACAAGGGGCTCAATCTCACAGAACTGTGAGATTATGACCTGTACGAAAAGCAAGAGTTGGACACTTAACCAACTGAGCCATCCACAAGCCCCTATCTTTTTAATATTCTATGGGAAGAAATGGGAAGCACACATAAAGCACTTCTGATATACACTGAAGTGTGATGATTATCCTAATGAAAAGCACATGTGGAATTGATTGAGTTGCAAGCTGAACTAGACACATTTTTTAATGGAACACCATTGTTTTCCTGGAAGGAATAACTTATAGACATACCATTGTTACTCAGATGTGGACATTTTAAATACATTTCTTGAAAATTAATAAAGTGATCCTATATTTTCAAAATGATTTTATTTATTGTCAATGATAAAATTTCATATTTCAAATGAAAATTAAAATTTTGGGATACTTATATCCACTACCATGAGCTTGACAGCTTCCCCAAAAAAGATTTTTACAATGAAATTGGTGATATTACAAATGAAACTGATTCTTTGATATTGTATAACAAATTATGTGAACATTTGGTAAATCTGCATACAGTGAACCAACATTTTCCAAATGACCCATGTTTGATAATACAAAATAAAGCATAAGTAAAAAATCCACTCAAAACCCAATGGCTATTAATGTAACAGAGTACAGAAAGTTCATTGATTTGTTAGCAGATTCCACACTGCAACTTAAATTGCAATAAGAAATTGTCAATTGTCAAATTTTGGTCTAGTATCAAAGACTATCCATGATTATCTGGATAGTCTATCAAAATAATCCTCTCTTCCACCTATACGTATAAAGATAGATTTTCTTCATATACTTCAACCAAGTGACATTACCACAGATTGAATGAAGAACCACATATGAGAATATACTTTTTCTTGTATCTTACCTTCTTTAAAGTACATAGAATTGAGTAAAGGAATAATGACAGGGGTACTTGGGTGGCTCAGTTGGTTAAGCATCTGACTCTTGATTTCATCTTGGCTCATGATCTCATGGTTTGTGAGTTCAAGCCCTGCAATGCAACAGGCTCTGCTCTGACAGTGAAGAACCTGCTTAGGATTCTCTCTCTCTCTCCCTCTCTGCCCCTCCCCTATGCATTCTCTCTCTCTCTCAAAATAAATAAATAAACTTTTAAAAAAGAAATAATTACAATGTTGTGTTGTTGTGTTTATAATTTATCTTATGACAAACTATATGACAACAATAGCACAAAGAAATGGGGCAATGGAGCCATACATATGAAGCAATACATATGAAGAAGCAGTGTTCCCATATTTTACCAGAACTACACTGTGGTTTAGTAAGACATATATTACAATCCCTAGAACAACCACTAAAAAAATACCTTCGAAATGTATTACTAAAAATCAACAGATTATTTTAAGTGTTCACTAAACAATATTTGTTTAACACAAAAGAAAGCAGTAAAGGAAAAATTGAGGGAAGAAATCAGGAGATATAAAAAAACAAATGTCAAAATAGCAAATGTGATCCAACACTATCAATAATTACATTAATTATTAATTGCCTACATGACTCAATCAAAAGGCAAAGATTGTCAGACAAGATTTATTTATTTTTTTTTATGAAATTTATTGTCAAATTGGTTTCCATACAACACCCAGTGCTCATCCCAACAGGTGCCCTCTTCAATGCCCATCACCCACTTTCCCCTCCCTCCCACCCCCCATCAACCCTCAGTTTATTCTCAGTTTTTAAGAGTCTCTTATGGTTTGCCTCCCTCCCTCTCTAACTTTTTTTTTCTTCCCCTCCCCCATGGTCTTCTGTTAAGTTTCTCAGGATTCACATAAGAAGGAAAACATATGGTATCTGTCTTTCTCTGTATGACTTATTTCACTTAGCATAACACTCTCCAGTTCCATCCATGTTGCTACAAAAGGCCATATTTCACTCTTTCTCATTGTCAAGTAGTATTCCATTGTGTATATAAACCACAATTTCTTTATCCATTCATCAGTTGATGGACATTTAGGCTCTTTCCATAATTTGGTTATTGTTGACAGTGCTGCTATAAACATTGAGGTACAAGTGCCCCTATTCATCAGCACTCCTGTATCCCTTGGGTAAATTCCTAGCAGTGCTATTGCTGGGTCATAGGGTAGGTCTATTTTTAATTTTTTGAGGAACCTCCACACTGTTTTCCAGAGCGGCTGCACCAGTTTGCATTCCCACCAACAGTGCAACAGGGTTCCCGTTTCTCCACAGCCTCTCCAGCATCTATAGTCTCCTGATTTGTTCATTTTGGCCACTCTGACTGGCGTGAGGTGATATCTGAGTGTGGTTTTGATTTGTATTTCCCTGATGAGGAGTGACGTTGAGCATCTTTTCATGTGCCTGTTGGCCATCTGGATGTCTTCTTTGGAGAAGTGTCTATTCATGTCTTCTGCCCATTTCTTCACGGAATTATTTGTTTTTTGGGTATGGAGTTTGGTGAGTTCTTTATAGATTTTGGATACTAGCCCTTTGTCCGATATGTCATTTGCAAACATCTTTTCCCATTATGTCAGTTGCCTTTTAGTTTTGTTGATTGTTTCCTTTGCACTGCAGAAGCTTTTTATCTTGATGAGGTCCCAATAGTTCATTTTTGCTTTTAATTCCCTTGCCTTTGGAGATGTGTCGAGTAATAAATTGCTGCAGCTGAGGTCAGAGAGGTTTTTTCCTGTTTTCTCCTGTAGGGTTTTGATGGTTTCCTGTCTCACATTCAGGTCCTTTATCCATTTTGAGTTTATTTTTGTGAATGGTGTAAGAAAGTGGTCTAGTTTCATTCTTCTGCATGTTGCTGTCCAGTTCTCCCAACACCATTTGTTACAGAGACTGTCTTTTTTTCCATTGGATATTCTTTCCTGCTTTGTCAAAGATTAGTTGGCCATACTTTTGTGGGTCCAATTCCAGAGTCTCTATTCTATTCCATTGGTCTATGTGTCTGTTTTTGTGCCCATACCATGCTATGTCAGACAAGATTTAAAAAGCAAGACCCAACTATACAATCTACCAGAGGCACACCGTAGATTCAGAGATACAAGTAGGTTAAAAGTAAAAGGATTAAAAAAAGATATGCTGGTATAGCTATATAAGAGTTGTAGTGTTTCTATTAATATCAGACAAACTAGCCTTTATGACAGAATTATTACTTGAGATGTAGAAATTTTTTAATGATAGAAGAGTCAATATAACAGGAAGATATACAAATTACAATAGCATTTGTACCTAACAACAGAGTCTCAAAATACATAAAGCAAAAATGTATATGTATATCAAATCATCACAGTGTGAACTATAAATATCTTCAATTATATTTGTCAATTAAGTTAATAATAACTTAATAAGGTTAATAAAGTCAATAAAGGTAACAAAGTTAATAAAGCCAATAAAGTTAAAAATTAACAAAATTGAAAGGAAAAAATAGACAATTATACAGTAATAGTTGGAAACTTAATAATTGAGAAAACTGGGAAGAAAATCAGTTAGGATATAGAAGAATTCAACAACACTAATAACTGACACAAATCTAATTGCCATATATTAAACAAGTCATCTAACAATTTCAGAATACACATTCTTTAAAATATTCTAGGCCATAAAACAAATATCAGTAAAGTTAAAAAGAGTGAAAACATACAAAATAGATGCTTTGAAAAAATTGGAATTATATTAGAAATTGACAGGAACCCCAAATATGGGAAACTTTAAATATTTAGAAGTCAAGCAACACATTATAAGCATTAAATTTTTTTTTAACATTTATTTATTTTTGAGACAGAGAGAGACAGAGCATGAGTGGGGGAGGGTCAGAGAGAGAGGGAGACACAGAATCTGAAACAGGCTCCAGGCTCTGAGCTGTCAGCACAGAGCCTGACGCGGGGCTTGAACTCACGGACCGCGAGATCATGACCTGAGCCGAAGTCGGCTGCTTAACCGACTGAGCCACCCAGGCGCTCCTCAAGCAACACATTATAAATAAACCTTGAGTTGTCAAAAAACTACAAGGCCAATTTTAAAATATTTTACAGTGACTTAAAATGAAAAAATGGCATGTCAAAATTTATGGGGTGCAGCTAAAGGAGAACTTAAGAGAAAATATATAGCTTTAAACTCTTATGGTATAAAAGAACAAAGTTCTCTAATAAATAATCAAAGCTTCCCACCTTAAGAAATTAGAAAAATAAGAGAAAGTTAAGCCAAATAAAAGCATAAGATATGACTTAAGAAAGATAAAAACAGAAATCAATGAAATAAAAAAAAAACAAAAAGAAAAATCAATTAAACAAAGACTTTATTCTCTGAAGAGACCAACAAAATTAATAACTTCCTATTTAGATTATCCAATGTAAAAAGAGAGAGAATACATAAATTATAAAATCAGTATAGAAAAAAATAGGAACATCACTAGAAATCTTCCAGAAATTCAAAGAATTTAACGGAATATTATGAACAAGGCTATGCAACAAACTAGACCACTTAGATAAAATTGGGAAATTGCTAGAAAGACATAAATGAACAGAATCGACTCAAAAAGAAATAGGAAATATAGATATATCTAATAACAAGTACAGAAATTGATTTAGTAACAAAATATTTTTCCACAAATAAAAGCCCCATATGGCTTCACTATTAATCCTCTCCAACATTCAAAGAAGAAACAATACTTCACATACTGTTTGAGAAAATATAAGAAAAAGGAATATTTCCTAACTTATGAAACAGTGCTACCTTGTTGCCAAAGTAGATAAAGATATCGTGAGAAAAAGAAAAAGAAAGCCATCACAAGAAATAAAACAAAACAAATCAATATCAATATGTGCATAGATGCAAACTACTGGATAAAATACTGGCAAACCAAATCCAACATGACAAAGTGGGATTCACCACGGAATGCAAACATTGTTTTAAAATCTCAAAATCAATTAATCATGTAGCTAATCATGTGGGAGAGAACAGAAAATATATGTTGGTCTCTGCCCCTAATTCCTGGCACAGAGCTCTTAAAAGCCTTAGAAATTCATAAGTGATAAGAGCACTAGAAGTATCTTTTGTTATATTGAGGTGACCCTGGGTGGGCTCCTGGATAGGAGAGCCAGATAGGTCACCAGAAAGACCAAGCCATGATTAGAAGCTTAGAAGTTTCAGCCTCACCCCTACTTCTCCAGAAAGGGGAGAAGGGCTAGAAATGGAGCCACTAATTCATTGTGCCTATGCAAGGAAGCCTCCACAAAACTCCAATAGTATGGGATTCAGGGAGCTTCCAGGTTGGTGAACACATCCATGTACCAGCAGGGTGATCCATCCAGTCTGTGTTTTTTCACCTGGCCCTATGTATCTCTTCATCTGGCTGTTCATCTGTATCCTTTATCATATCCCTTAATAAACTGGCAAATATAAGTATTTCTGTGAGTTTTGTGAGCTGCTGTAGCAAATTAATCAAACCTAAGGAGCTGATCATGGGAATCTCTGATTTGTAGCCAAGTCAGACAGAAGTTGTGGTTAACCTGGGGACCTACCACTTGTGATTGGTATCTGAAGTTGGGAACAGTCTCATGGGCCTGACTCCTTAACCCGTGGGATGACACTATCTTCAGGATTGAATTAAAGTGTAGAGAATTTTTTGGTGTCGGGGGAAAATCTCACACATTTGGTGACCAGAAGTGTAGCATTCTGTGTGAGTGTGGTCGTAATGTGAGAAGTAAAGGAAACACAGGAGAAACTCAGGAAGGAAAAATTGTTTTTTTCCCTATCCAGAAGGTATAAAATAGGTTGTTGTTTTTTTTTTCTAACTCACAATGTTAATAGGAAGGAGGATAACCACACATCATCTCAATAAATGAAGAAAAAGCACTTGAAAATATCCATCACCCATTCATGGTCATGAACTCACAACACAGTAAGAATAGAAGGAAGCTTCCTCACCCTCATAAAGGGCATCTATAAAAAACCCATAGCTAACATCACACATAATAGTGAATGACTTCTACTTAGGAGAAAAGACAAAGAAGGCCGCCTTCACTACTGCCATACAGCAATATACTGGAGGTTCTGGCACTTGAATAAGGAAAAAGAGTTGTAGGGAGGGCCAGAGACAAAGAGAGGAAACTGAAAGCATCTAAATTGGAAAGAGGAAGTGAAACTTTTTTATTTGCAGATTACATATCCTGGATGTAGAAAATCCCAAGGCATCCACAAAATAAACAAAAACAAAGACGGAAAAAAAAAAAAAGAACTAGTAGGAGTGTAGTATGGCTGCAAAATACAAGATCAATGTAAAAATTAGAAATATTTCTTTACACTGCTAATTAACAACCTGAAAATAAAATTAAAAAAAACAATTCCACTTACAACAGTGTAAGTAATACACTTAGTAACAAATTTAACTAAAGAAGTAGAATACCTGTACACTGAAAACTATAAAACATTGTGAAGAGAATTATAGATTTAAATAAATGGAGAGACATTTTACAGATAGGGAGGTTCAAAATGATCAAGATAGCAGTTCTCTCCAAATTTATCTATAACTTCAATATAACCCCTATCCAAATCTGAGTAGGTTCTTTTGGTCTACCAAAAGATTGAGAAGCTGATCCTAAACTGTATATTGAAATGCAAAGGACCTAGAATAGGCAAAATGATTTTGAAATAGAAGAACAAAGTTGGAGGACTTATAGTACCCAATTTCAAAACTTACTATACATCTACAGTAATCAAGACAGTGTAGGGTTGGTACAAGGATAGAAATATGAATCAATGGAACAGAATTAAGAGTTATGAAATTTATTGTCAATTAATTTTTGACAAAGATGCTTAGATAATTCAGTAAAGCAAAAGGCAATCTTTTCAATAAATGGTCTTGGGACAATTGAACAGCCATATGCAAAAAACTGAAAACAAAAAAATTAACTGAGATTCTTAGTGCAAACCATACATAAAAATTAACTCAAAATGGTTCATAGGCTTAAATGTGAAAGGTAAACCTACAAAACTGCAAAACTAGAATAAACAGGAAAAAGTCTTCATAATCTTGGGTTAGACAAAAAGTTATTAGATACATGGCCAAAAGTATAATCCATTAAAAATTGATATATTAATTTCATAAAAATTAAAAACTTTTGTGTTTCAAAAGTCACCACTAAGAAAATGAAAACTTCAGCCACAGACTGAGATAAAATTTTGCAAATCATATATCTGATAAGTAACTTGTATCCAGAACATATAAAGAACTCAATTCAATAAGAAGGTAAACAATAATTTGAAAGAAAAAAACTAACAGATTATTTGAATAGATATGTCATTAGAGAAGATGAATGAATGACTAATAAACATATGAAAATGTGCTCAACATCATTAGCTATTAGGAAAATACAAATTGAAATGATAATGAGAGGGGTGCCTGGGTGGCTCAGTCGAAGTGTCCAACTCTTGATTTTGACTCAGATCATGATCTCATGATTAGTGAAATTGTGTCCCGCATTGATCTCTGTGCTGACAGCACAGAGCCTGCTTGGGATTCTCTCTCTCTCCCTCTCTCTCTCTGCCCCTCTCCTTGCACTCAGGCTCTCTCTCTCTCTCTCTCTCTCTCTCTCTCTCTCTCTCTCAAAATAAATAAATAAACTTAAAAAAACATAATAAGATACCACTACACACCTACCAGAATAACTATAATTAAAAAAAAAGATACAGTAACAAATATTGACAAGGAAGTGGAGAAACTGGAACTCTCCTACCTTGCTGGTGGTAATGTAAAATGGTATAGCCACTGTAAAATGGTTTGGTGTTTCTTAAAATATTAAAAATTTATATAATTAAGGAATTATACTCTTAGGAATCCAAGAAAAATAAAAACCTTTGTTCACACAAAGACATGTACATAAATATTCTCAGCATCTTTATTCATTATAGTCTCAAACTGGAAATAACCCAGATTTTTATCAACTAGTAAATAGATAAACAAAATTTGGTATATCCATAACAATAGAATACTATGTAGCAACATAATGGAATGAACGTCTGATACATTCAATGACATAGATGAACATCAAAATCATTATGCTAAGAGAATGAACCCAGACACATATTGCTACCTATTGTATAAGTCAATTTACACGAACTATTCAGAAAAGGCAAATAAGAAACAAAAAGTAGATAAGAGGCTGAAGTGGGAGCAGTGATTAACTGTAGAATAGCATGATGAAATTTTGGCGGATGATGGAAATGGATGGTGGTGATGACTGCACAACTGTAAACTTACTAAAGTAAAAAATCATCTACGTTTACAATGAGTGGATATTAAGGTATGTAAATCATACCTTAATAAAGTGGTTAAAAAAATTTTTAAGTTAAAATTCTTATGAAGAAATAACAATATTGTTATACACATTTAATGATTAACTTTCATTGGAAATTACATTAACTTTGTGCTCTCTCCTATAAAATTTGAGAGCGATGATTGTGACTTTCCAGGAAGCCCAAATGTTTGGAGCTTTTAAGCAGAAAGTGAGATCACAGATGCCTGGTATTCTGAGACAAAAAAGAGTCACAGAATCTCCTAAGACCTACCATGGAGAATATAAAAGCTTGCCTCTTGATGGATTCTGGGCCTCTCTATAATTAGAGTATTCCAGAGTACATATTTTTCCCAAAATGACTATCTAGCCAGGACATGGGATGCCATAAGAGCATACAGTTTGAACCAAAGAGGTCTCATGTCAGTTTTTTGAATACAGTTGGCTTCCTCCCTCGGTGCCATTTTATTCCCTGAAGATTCTCACCATTGGCTTCTGACCTTCAGTTGAAGGAATACTTCCCAAAATGAGAATGAGAGAAGCATGAATAGAGAGAAATCAAGTCTGCAGAAACCAGTGTGGTTCGAATATCGAAATTACCTGCTCTGGCCTAGGTGGCAGAGTTGGGACATTGGGTGTATATAATTTAGTCAGAAGTCCTGACTGGCTGGCCAGTCATGTGCTGGCTCTGGGTGTGTTACTTGCAAGCCATGTGACTTTATGCCAATAATTTAACTTTTTAAAGACTTTAAATATGAAGATAAAGTAATAATAATGCCTTCGTTGTACTTACCAACGACACATTCATTTAGAGAGACTATATGTCAGTTCTGCTGTGGGCAAAGCAGAGTAAAGTCAGACAGTTGGAACTTTGCATCTGAATCATGGTGCAATATAGAGCATGTTTCCTTGCTTTGTTTTCACTGGGAGAATACACTTGCCCAGAGGAATTTAGTGTTCACTGGGAAAACACTTCTGCATCTATCTCAGGTGTCATTCCTTCTCAATTTCTTTCCTGATTCCTCATCTTTACCCACACATCTAAATGCTGAAAGACTTCCAGGTTTCTCCCCAGATGATCTCATCCACTGTGACTACTTCAAATACCATCTTTATGTGTATGTTTATTAAATTTAACTATAGTTCCTGAACTTCTCCTCTGAGATTCAGCTCCATATATACAACTGCTGTAACCAACATTTCTACTAGGATGTCTAAGAGGCATCTCAAATTGAACTATTGATTTCTCCATTCCATCCCAAATCTTTTCCCTCAACACACGTCCTCCACAATGCAGAAATGGCATTACCATTCACCCAGTTGTCCAGACAAAAATTTCTAAAATCTATCATTGATCACTCTCTTTTAGCACTCCCCATATGCGCTCTATTGGGAACTCTTATCAGCACTGGAGGCAAATTATATGCAGAATCCAACTACATCTCACCATTCCCACTGCTACAAACTAATCAAAATTCCCAACATCTCTTACCTTTTAACTAGTCTGTCTGCATCAGACATTGTGACTCAACATTTCCCACATAGTCCCCAGTCTCTCCGTAGCATATCTCGTTTTACCTTCTTAATACTATTAGTACCTGAGATTTATCCTGAACCATTTTTTTTTTTTTTACTAACTTGTACATTGTTTTTGCACCCAAATCTTCCTTGAAAGTAAGGGTTCTTTAAGGTAAGATCTTATTGTTTCCTATTCCTCCTGAGTACCTAAGGCATCTCTAGGTGCAGCTAGGCATTCAATAAACATTTGTTAGTTGGCAGGTAAAGCTACATGACTTCTCAGGAAAGAACCAGAAAAACATAATTTCAGTGCTAGTTGATTTATTTACACCGTGACCTTGTCACAGTTATTGTTTATTATGACTTTTGATTTAGAATATTAATGCTGGTAAGGTTATTGAGGTTCAAATCCCTAACCTGGAAGATCAGAAACATTCTTCAGGGTGTTTACAAAATGAAAGCAAAAAAATTTAAAAAATCTTTAGGATTACACACTACCCTTCCCCACCCCCCAGCTTTATTGAGATATAATTGGCATATAACGTTGTGTAATTTTACAGTGGACAACGTGTTGATCTGATACTTATATTTTGCAAAATGATTACCACCATTGTTTTAGCTAACACTTCCATTATGTCACATAATTACCATTTCTTTTTTGTGGTGAGAAATTAAGATTTACTTGCCTAGCAACTTTCCAGTACAGTGTTATTGACTATAATCACCATGGTATATATTAAATCCTCAGAACTTACTTATATTTTAAGTGGAAGTTGGTATTCTTTGATCAACATCTCCCCATTCCTTCTCCACCCCAGCCCCTGGTACCACCACACTACACACACTACCTTTATAACTGCATTGCATACCTTCTTAGCATTTTGGACTGCTGGATTTATCCTAGTTTCTAAAGTGGTTTCCCTATTCCACTGACAACTATGGAAGAATTCTGATACATAATAAAGACATTTGCCTCCCCCTACACACACATGCACTCACAGTCATACCCAGTGAGATTTCTCCACACAGTGCCTATACATTTTCAAAGTTGCTAGAGCATTTTTTTGGTAAACTATTGTCTCAGAGACCACTAAAAACTTTTGCCTAATCCAAGATTATGAAAATGCTGTCCTATATTTTCCTCCAAATATTTATTATTTTATCTTTCATATTTAAATCTGAAATCAATCTGGAATTTTGTGCCTAGTAATAAAAGTCAAGATATATTTCCATATGAGTATCCAAATAATCTTGCACTACTTATTTAAAAGACCATTTTTTTACTGCTGCATATCAGTATCTCTTTTGTCATAAATTGTACTTTTTATTTTCATTTTTGTCTCAGGGGTATAGAAATGCTTATTTTCTTATGTACTAAACTTGTATACAATGACCTTGCTAAATTTATTTACTAATTCTAACCATACGTATTTAGATTCTTTCAGATTCTCTAGTTATATAATCATGTTATTCATGGATAAAAGCTGTTTTAGTTATTCTTTTCCAATCCTTATGCCATACGTTGTTGTTGGTTTTTTTTCTTGCCTGGTTGCACTGGTTAGGCCTCCAATACAATGTTGGATAGTAGTGGTGATAAAGATACATAGAACTTGTCTTATTCCTGATATTATGAGAGAGGTTTTCAATATTAACCATTGAGTATGTTTCCTATGGAGTCTTTTGGGACAGGCATTATGCAACAGAATAGGGTAGTTTCTTTTTATTCCTAATTTGCAAAAATTATTGTATCATAAAAAAAGTGTTGAATTTTGTCAAATGCAGTTTTTTTGCACCTAGTGAGATAATTATGATTTTTTCACTTTTTCTGTTAATGTTATAATTATTAGCAGTATAATTATTTATATTTTATTTTTGAAACATCCTTTCATATTTGGAATAAACTCCACTAAAATACAATGCATTTTTCTTTCCATATAATACTAGATTTCATTTACTAACATTTTGTGGAGGATTTTTCAATATGATAATGAGATGGATTAGTCTGTCATTTTTCATTCTCATAATATCCTTGTCATATTTTGGAATCAAGTTTATTCTGACTTCATAAAAAGACTGAAGAAGAGTTATCTCCTTTTCTATTTTCTGGAAGAGTTTGGGCAAGATTGTTATTTTCTCCTTAGGTGTTTGAAAGAAATAACCAATGAAACCATCTGAATGTAAGGGCTGTTTTGTGAAAATGTTTTTTTATTTATACTCAGAATCAATTTATTTAGTAGATATGGACAATTCAGGTTTTCTATTTTTTTCTTCTGTTAGATTTGATTTTTATTTTTAGTCATTTGTTCATTTCTTCAACTTGTTAAATTTATTGTAATAATGTTATTTATAACATCTTATATTTTAATATCTGTAAGACTTATAGCTCTGTTTTTAAAGTTCCTTTTTATAGCCTGTTATTTTAGTTCCTGTTATTGGAAATTTCTTCTCTCTTTGAATTATCATTGATTTTACAAGCAGCAAATAATTTTATACATTTTTTTCAAAGAACCAACTTTGACTCTGTTGATTTATTTTACATTTATTTTAGATTTAAATAATTTCTGCTTTTATGATTTATTTTTTCTACTTTCCTTATATTATATTTGCTCTTGTTTTTCTAGCTTTTTGAGATAGAAACTTTATTTTTACTATTTTAATTCAAATACATGCATTTAGAGCTAAAAGATTCTTTCTAACAAATTCTCTGCTTTACCTCCATCCTACAAATTTTGATATGTGGTATCATTTTTAATTGAGAAATAATGACACATAACATTGCATAAGTTTAAAGTGTATAACATATTGATTTGGGACATTTATATTTCAATATGATCGTCATAATGATAGCTAACACCTCCATCATGCCACATAATTAACGTTTCTTCTAGTGACAGGAACAATTAAGATTTAGCATTTTAGCAAATTTAATGTTTACAATACAGTTTTGTTGTCTATAATCACTATACTATATATTATATCTCCAAGAATTATTTACATACTAATTGCAGGTATGTACCCTTAAACATCATCTCTCTCATTCCCCCACCCCCATCCCTAGCAACGACTATTTAACTCTCTGGGTTTTTTTGAATTTGGTTTCTAAGATTCCACATATAAAGGATATCATACAGTAGTTGTCTTTCTCTATCTGACTTATCTCACTAAGCATATTTTCAAGATCCATCCATGTTGTTGCAAATGCCAGGATTTCCTTTTTTTCCCCTGTTTATAGGGATACCATTGTGTGTGTGTGTGTGTGTGTGTGTGTGTGTGTCCCACATCATTACCCATTCACTTGTTGACAGACACTTAGGTTGTCTTGGCTATTGTAAATAATTGTAAATAATTATTGTAAAAAATGCTGCAGTAAACATGGGAGTGCATGTATCTATTCAATAACCTGTTTTCATTTCCTTTGAATATGTACCCAGAAGTGGGAATGCTGAGTCATATGGTACTTTTGTTTTTAATTTTTTTGAGAAACCTCCATATTGTTCTCCATAGTGGCTGAACCAGTCTACCATCCCACCAACAGTGCATAAATGTTCCCTTTTCTCCACATCTCTGCCAATACTTACCTCTTGTCTTTTTCATGACAGCCATTCTTACAGGTGTGAGATGATATTCATTGTGGTTTTGATTTTCATTTCCATGATAATTAATGATGTAAAGCACTTTTTCATATATCTGTTGGCATTAGTATGTCTTTGAGAAAATGTCTATTTAGTTTTCTATACATGTTTTTCAATAGAATTTTTTGTTGTTAAGTTGTATGAATTCTTTATAAATTTTGGATATTAATCCTTTATCTGAATGGTTGGCAAATATTTTCTCCCATTCCATAGGTTGCCATTTTATTTTGTTAATTGTTTCTTTTAAGTGCAGATTTTAAGTTTCATGTAGTTTTCCTTGTTGACTTTTCTTGTGTTGTTCTGTTCTTGTGCCTTTGATGCCATAAGCAAAATAAATCATTGTCAAGATCAATGCCAAGGAAGTTTCTTACCTATACTTTCTTTCAGCATTGTGTAGTATTAGGTCTTATGCTTAAGTCTTTGATCCATTTTGAGTTATTTTTTGTAGCATAAGATAGGGATCCAATTTCATTTTTCAGAATGTCTTGATTCAGTTTTCCTAACACCACTTATTGAAGAAATGATCCTTTTGTCACTGGATATTCTTGGTTACTTATCAAGTATTAACTAATTGTATATGGTTTTTAAAAATTATGGGCTTTCTATTCTGTTCTATTGGCCTATGTGTCTGTTTTTATTCCAGTACTATACTGTTTTCATTACTATAGCTTTGTAGTATTATTTGAAATCAGGAAGTATAGTGCCTCCAGTTTTGTTCTTCTTTCTCATACTACTTCAGCTATTTGGGGTTACAAATTGTAGGTTCCATATAAATTTTAGGATTGCTTTTTTTTATAAAGATTTTTATAAGTTTATTTATTTATTTTGAGAAAGAGAGACAGTGTGTGTGTATGCATGAGCGGGGAAGGGGGAGAGAGAGAGAGAGAGAGAGAGAGAGAGAGAGAATCCTAGGCAGACTCTGCACCATCAGTGCAGAGCCTGATGTAGGGCTTGCTCTCATGAGTCAGATATTCAACCGACTGAGCCACCCAGGTGCCCCTAGGATTTTTTTTTAACTTCTGTGAAAAATGTCATGGCATTTTGACAGGGATTACACTGAGTCTATATATATGGACATATTTACAATATTAACTCATCCAATCCATGGACATGGGATGTCCTTCCATTTGTTTGTGTCTTTGATTTCTTTCAATAAAGTCTTACTGTTTTCATTGTACAAATCTTTCAATGCTTTGCTTAAATTTATTCCTAGGTATTTTTTTTTATCAATGCTATTGTTAATAGAATAATTTTAAAATTTCTTTTTGAGATGTTTTATTGTGATTGTATAGAAATGCAACTTATTTATATGTACTGATTTTATAGCCTGCAACTAACTTTACTGGATTCATAGATTAGATCCAATGATTTTTTAGTTGAATCTTGGAATATTTATTTATTTTTAATTTTAATTTTTAAAAATTATTTATTTTAGAGAGAGAGAGAGCATAAGTGAGGGAGGGGCAGAGACAGAGGGAGGCACAGAATCTCAAGTAGGTTCCAAGCTCTGAGCTTTCAGCACAGATCCCCACACAGTGCTCAAACTTATGAGCTGTGAGATCATGACCTGAGCCGAAATCGGACACTCAACCAACTGAGCCATCAAGGTGCCCCAAATCTTGGAATTTTTAATATATAAGATCATATCTGCAAATAATGACAAATTTATTTCTTCCCTTCCAATTTGGATGTCTTTTGTTTGTCTTGCCTGATTGCTATAGCTAGGACTTCCAGTACTATGTTAAATAAATGTAGTGACATTTAGGCACCCTTGTCTTTTTCCTAACCTTAGAACTAAAACTTCCAATTCTTCTCCATTGAGTATAATGATATCTGTGGGTTTGTATATTGAGGGAGGTTCCTTCTATACCCAATCTATTAAGGGTTTTTATCATGAAAGGATGTTGTGTTTGGTCAAATGCTTTCTCTGCATCTATTGAGATAATCAGATGATTCTTATCTTTAATCATATTAATGTTGTGTATCACATTTATTTATTTGCATATGTTGAGTTATCCTTGCATCTAGGCATAAATCCCACTTGGTCATGGCATGTAATCCTTTCCATGAGTTCTTGAATTTGGTTTGCTAATATTTTGTTGAGAATTTTTACATTAAGATTATTAGTTTCCCCCCCCCCATCCCATTTACTAAAGGAATGGTAAGAAAAGATACAATTCAGGAAAAACATCAACCATCCTTTCACGTCAGGTTGAACAAAGCAAAGCACCTGATTTCTTCCATATGTCCCCCACCCCCTACCCCAATTCCCATATTCCCATCCACATCAGTTTAAGTTTTGAGGTTCTTTGATTGGGAGTGGAGAGGGAGTTAGATGAGTTGTGGAGCCTTGATTCTGGTCTCCTCTAAGTCCCAGGAGAAGGACACTGTAGGCCCAGTCAATTAAGCACAAATTGTATTTGGTGGGTCTTTGAAGTGGTTGTCCACCTCCCTGTTCTGTGTTCAAGCCCCCAGGGAAAGGTATGGCAGTAGAGGATGACCAGGTCCAAGCTGTCCAGGTCAAAGCTGCTGAAGTATGGTCCATTCACCAATGCAACATTTCTAGATAGCAGTGAGCTGATTCTCCAGTGGTGAGCAGGGGACTACATATGAATTGGGACCTGCATACCAATATATCCCTGTGGATACTTTTCCCTTGTGGAAAAGTCCACAAGAATAATTCAAGAAGCTAGTAAGAAGCAAGGGACAGAAAGCTGTGAAACAAAAGCACAGGAGGCTTCTGGAAGCCTGGAGATCCTTTCTTTCAAGGTCAGGATCATTCCCACTTGCCATAGTCCATCTCCCACAAATAATATTTCACCTTCAGTAAAGAAAGAAGCAGGAGGAGGGTGGTGCCTAGGGGGCTCAGTCAGTTAAGCAAAGCATCCGAGTCAATTTCTGCTCAGGTCATGACCTCTCAGCTCATGTTTTGAGCCCTGCATCAGGCTCTACACTAACAGTATGGGGCCTGCTTGGGATTCTCTCTCCCTCTTTCTCTCTCTGCCTCTCTCTCTCTCTCTCTCAAAATAAATAAATATACTTAAAAAAAGAAGCAGATGAAAAAGATGGTTCATTTGAACTTGAGCCCCAGCTATATACTTCAGAGTGAAACTCCATATCTACCCTTTTACCCTAAAACACAGCGCCTTCCCAGAACCACAGTGCTTGGAAACCAAAGTGGTCCAGGAGTGCTCCACACCATTTGGGTACATTTCTGGGGAAAGCAGCTGTGTTTGTGCCAGGTAGGCTCCGCACTCTAGGAAATGGGACTAAAGTCTTGCTTACAGTGCCATTCATCCCTTGAAAGGAAGCTGGGTTTAGACACAGGATCCTAGCTGGCCTTGCAAAAGGAACTTGGTTGATATCCACAGGGTCTGCTGGAGAAGAGCTCAGGGGCCCAGGAGCTGACCTGGGGAAAGTAACCTTACCAGAGCCTAGTGGGTCAGTAGACCTTGGGAAGGCAGTGGGACTTGGATCCTGTAAGCCACTGGCCCTTGGGAGGTTAGCTGGGTTGAGGCCTAGTGGCCCAGAGGTTCTTAGGAAAATTGCTGGACTTGTACCCTGAATGCCAGCAGACCTCTGGAAGGTAATTGGATTTGAAGCCAATGTGCCAGAAGTCAGAGAAGGCAGATGGATTCAGCACCCATGAATCTGTCCCCCTTGGAAAGGGATTAGCATTTACCCCTTTGCACCCAGCAGGTTTTGAAAAATGAACTGAATTAGAGTCCTGGTGCCCTGGACATGGAAGATGGATTTGGCCCTGGAAGGTCAATTCCCTGAAAGCCAGGACACGAGTTTAGGTCTGTGGGGCCAGGTACTCTTGCCATGGAGGATGGTCTTTTCCCCGTATTTCCAGAAGCCTTTGAGAAAGCAGCTGAATTTGCTCCTAAAAGATCTGCTCCTCTTAGAATGCTACTACTTAGAATGTTCTCTGTAGGTAAGAGTCTGATTTTTGGTTTGTCTCTTTTTTTCTTTGTTTAGTTTCATAAGTTCCACAAAGGAGTGAAATAATATATTTGTCATTCTCTGATTGACTTATTTAACTTAGTATTATACTCTCTAGCTCTATCCATGTTGTTGCAAATGACAAAATTTCAATTTTTTATGGCTGAATAATGTTCCAGTGTGTGTGTGTGTGTGTGTGTGTGTGTGTATAATATACACCACCTCTCCTTTGCACATTCATCAATCAATGAATGGTTTGGCTATTGTAAATAATGCTGCAATAAACTCAGGGGTGTATATATCCCTTTTAATTAGTGTTTTCATATTCTTTGGGTAAGTACTCAGTAATGCCATTACTGGATTATAGAGTGGTTCTATTTTTAATATTTTGAGGAACCTACATACTGTCTTCCATTGTGACTGTACCAGTTTGAATTCCCATCAACAGTGCATAAGGGTTCTTTTTCTCCACATTCTCACCAACACTTGTTCCTTCTTGAGTTTCTTAGTATAGCCATTCTTACAGGTGTGAAGTGTTATCTCATTATGGTTTTGATTTGTATTTCCCTGATGATGAGTGATGTTAGGCATCTTTTCATATGTCTGTTGGACATATGGATGTCTTCTTTGAAGAAATATCTGTTCATGTCTTTGGCCCAGTTTTTAATTGGATTATTTGTTTTTTCAGTGTTCAGTTTTATAAGCTCTTTATATATTTTGGATACTGATCCTTTATTGGATATATCATTTGCAAATATCTTCTCCCATTCAGTAGATTGTCTTTTAGTTTTGTTGGTTGTTTCCCTTGCTTTACAGAAGTTTTTTATTTTGATGTAGTCTCAATAGTTTATTTTTGCTTTTATTTCCCTTGCCTCAGGAGACAAATCTAGAAAGATGTTGTTATGGATGACATCAGAAAGATTACTGCTTATGCTCTCTTCTAGGATCTTTATGGTTTCAGGTCTCACATTTAGGTCCTCAATCCATTTTAAGTTTATTTTTGTACATCGTGTAAGAAAATGGTCCAATTACTTTCTTTTGCGTGTAGCTGTCAGTTTTCTCAACAACATTTGTTGGAGAGATTGTATTTTCTCATTTCATATTCTTGCCTTCTTTATCAAAGATTAATTGGGGGCGCCTGGGTGGCTTGGTCGGTTAAGCGTCCGACTTCGGCTCAGGTCATGATCTCACGGTCCGTGAGTTCGAGCCCCGCGTCGGGCTCTGTGCTGACAGCTCAGAACCTGGAGCCTGTTTCAGATTCTGTGTCTCCCTCTCTCTCTGCCCCTCCCCTGTTCATGCTCTGTCTCTCTCTGTCTCAAAAATAAATAAACGTTAAAAAAAATTAAAAAAAAAAGATTAATTGGCCATATAATTGTGGGTTTATTTCTGGGCTTTCTCTTCTGTCCCATTGATCTATATGTTTATTTTTGTGCCAGTACCATAGTGTGTTGATTACTATAGCTTTGTAATATAATTTGAAGTCTAGAATTGTGATACCTCCAGTTTTGTTTTTCTTTTTCAAGATTGCTTTGGCTATTCAGGGTCTTTTGTGGTTCCATACAAATTTTAGGATCATTTGTTCTAGTTCTGTGAAAAATCTTGTTGGTATTTTGATAGGGGTTGCATTATATCTGTAGATTGCTTTGGGTAGTATGGACATTTTAACAAAATATTTGTTCTTCCAAAACATGAGAATGAAATATCTTTCCACTTCCTTGTGTTATCTCTAATTTCTTTCATCAATATTTTATAGTTTTCAGAATGCAGGTCTTCAACCTCTTTGGTTAAGTTTGTTCCTAGGTATTTTGTTATTTTTGGTGCAGTTGTAAATGGGTTTTATTAAATTCTCTTTCTGCTGCTTCATTACTAGTGTGTAGAAATGCCATGGATTTCTGTACATTGATTTTGTGTCCAGCAACTTTAATGAATTTGCTTATCAGTTCTAGCAGGGGTTTTTTTGGTGGAGTCTTCAGGGTTTTCTATGTATAGAGTCATGTCATCAGCAAATAGAGTTTTACTTCTTCACCAATTTGAATGCCTTTTATTTCTTTTTGTGAACTGATTGCTATGGCTAGGATTTCCAGCACTATGTTGAATATAAGTGGTGAGAGTGGACACCCTTGTCTTATTCCTGACATTAGGGAAAAAGCTCTCACTTTTCCCCATATTGAGGATGGGATATTTTACATATAAGGCCTTTATTATGTTGAGGTATGTTCTCTCCCTACTTTGTTGAGGGTTCTTATCATGAATGGATGTTGTAATTTGTCAAATGTTTTTTCTGTATCTGTTGAAATCTGTTTTCTCTTATTGATGTGATGAATCATGTAGATTGATTTGCAATATTGAAATACTTTGCATCCCAGGAACAAATACCACCTGATAATGGTGAATGATTTATCTTTTAATGTATTGTTGGATTCTGTTTGCCAATATTTTGTTGAGGATATGTGCATCTATGTTCATCAGAGATGTTGGCCTATAGTCTCTTTTATTGTGGTGTCTTTCTCTATTTTGGTACCAGGGTAATGCTGACCTCTTAGAATGAGTTTGGAAGTTTTCCTTCCTCTTTTATTTTTCAGAAAAGTTTAAGAATAGTTATCAACTTTTCTTTAAACATATGGTAGAATTCGCCTGTGAAGCCATCTGACCCTGAACTTTTCTTTGTTGGGAGTATTTTTTTTAAATTATTATTATTGATTCAATTTCATTGGTAATTGGTCTGTTTAAATTTTCTATTTCTTCTTGTTTCAATTTTAGTAGCTTATATGTTTCTAGGAATTTATCCATTTCTTCTAGGTTATTCAATTTGTTGGCATATAATTTTCCTAATATTCTCTTACAATCCTTTTTATTTCTGTGGTGTTGGTTGTTATTTCTCCTCTTTCACTTGTGAAAGATCACTTGTGATCTTGTTTATTTGAGTCTTCTCTCTTTTTTTGATGAGTATGGTTAGAGATTTATCAATTTTGTTGATCTCTTCAAAGAGTCTGTTCCTGGTTTCATTGATCTGTTCTTGTTTGTTTGTTTTGATTCTATACATTTATTTCTACTCTAATTTTTATTACTTCCTTCCTTCTGCTGGTTTTAGGTTTTGTTTGTTGTTCTTTTCCTGGTTCCTTTAGGTATATGGTTCAGTTGTTTATTTGAGATTTTTCTTGCTTCTTTATGTAGGCCTGTATTGCTTTAAACTTTCTTCCTAGAACCACTTTTGCTGCATCCCAAAGATTTTGAACTGTTGTGTTTTCATTTTCACTTTTCTCCATGTAATTTTTGTTTTTTCTTTGATTTCTTGGCTTACCTATTCATTATTTAATAGCATGTTATTTAACTTCCATGTATTTGTGGTCTTTCCAGATTTTTTCTTGTAGTTGATTTCTAGTTTCATAGCATTGTGATTAGAAGAAGTGCACTGTATGACCACTCTTTTTGATTTATTGAGATTTGATTTGTGGCCTAATATGTGATCTATTCTGGAGAATGTTCCATGCAGACTTGTAAAGAATGTGTATTCTGCTATTTTAGGATGGAATATTCTGAATATATTTGTTAAATCCATCTGGTCTAGTGTGTCATTCAAATCACAATTTCCTTTTTGATTTTCTGTTTGGATGATCTGTCTGTTGATGTAAGTGAGATGTTAAAGTCTCCTACTATTATTGTATTACTTTTGATTAGTTCCTTTATATTTGTTATTAACTGTTTTATGTATTTTGGTGCTTCATGTTGGGTGCATAAATATTTACAATTGTTACATCTTCTTGTTGAACTGTCTCCTTTCTTATTATATAGTGTCCTTTTGTCTCTTTTTATAATCCTTGTTTTAAAGTATATTTTGTCCAATATAAGTATTGCTACCCTAGCTTTCTTTAGATGGCCATTTGCATAATAAATGTTTCTCTATCCCCTCACTTACAAACTGCATATGTCTTTAAGTCTGAAATGACTCTTTCAGACTCATGGCATTTTTTAAGCCATTTTGTCACCCTATGTCTTTTGATTGAAATATTTTGTCCGTTGACATTCAAAGTAATTATCAATAAGCATGCCTTTATTGCCATTTTGTTACTTGTGTTTTTTTTGTAGTTTCAAGTTTTTATTTAAATTCCAGTTAGTTAACATACAGTGTAATATTAATTTCAGGAGTAGAATTTAGTGATTCATCACTTACCTACAACATCCAGTGCTCATTACAACAAGTGCCCTCCTTAATACCCATTTAACCCATCCCCTGTCCGCCTCCCCTCCATCAATCCTCAGTTTGTTCTCTATAGTCAGGAGTCTGTTTTACAGTTTCCCTCTCTTTTTCCACCTCCCCCATATTCATTTATTTTATTTCTTAAATTCCATATATGAGTGAAATGATATGATATTTGTCTTTCTCTGATTGACTTATTTCACTTAGCATAATACACTCTAGTTCCACCCACATTGTTGAAAATAGCAAGATTTTATTATTTTTTTATGACTGAGTAATATACACACACATACACACATACACACATACCACAACCTCTTTATCTATTTGTCATTCAATGGGCATTGGGCTGTCTCCATAATTTGGCTATTGTTGATAATGCCATTATAAACTTTGGGGTGCATGTATTCCTTCGAACCAGTATTTTTGGTTGTTTTTGTAGTTATCTGATAGTTTCTTATCTTGTTCTCTTTTCTCACAGTTTGCTGGCTTTCTTTAGTGGTATACTTGGATACCTTTCTCTTTATTTTTTGTTTATCTATTACTGGTTTTTACTTGTGGTTACCATTAAATTTATATAAACCATCTTCTGCATATAGCAGTCTATATTAAGTTGATGGTTACTTAAGTTTGAACCCATTCTTTTTTCCTCTCCCCCATATTTTTAGTATACAGTGTCATACTTTATATCCTTTTATTTTGTGAGTCTCTTGACTGATTTTAACAGATATGCTTATTTTTACTCCTTTGTGTTTCCTGCTTTTCTTATTCTTACTTATGGTCTTTCCTTTCCACTCGTATCTCTTTTAAACTTTCTTGTTTTTAAGAAACATTGCCATTGCTTTAATGGTCATGAACTCTTTTAGCTTTTGGTTTGTCTGGGAACCTCTTTATCTCTCCTTTTTTCTGAATGATAGCCTTGCTTGATAGAGTATTCTTGGCTGCAGATTTTTTTCGTTTTTGCTCTTTGAATATATCATGCACTCCCTTCTGAAAAGTTTCTGCAGAAATTCTGCTCATAGCCTTATGGGGTGTCCCTTGTATGTAACTGTCTTCTCTTTCTGGTTTTAAAAGTCTCTTTATCACTATTGTTTTGCCATTTTATTTACTATGTGTCTTGGAATGGATCTCCTTGGGTTGATTTTGTTGGAAGTTTTCTGAGTCTCATGGATCTGGATATCTGTTTCCTTCCCCAGATTAGGCAAGATTTCGGCCACTATTTCTTCAAATAAATTTTCTGCCCCCTTTGCTCTCTCTTCTTCTGGGAACCCTATAATATGAATGTTATTACGCCTGATGGAATCATTGACTTTCCTCAGTCTATTCTTATTTTGTTTACTCTTTTTTCCCTCTCTCGTCTGCTCAGCTTATTTTCCATTATGCTGTCCTTCAAATTAAGCATCTGACTCGTGATTTTGGCTCAGGTCATGATTTCACGGTTTGTGAGTTCAAGCCCCACATCGGGCTCTACACTGATCGTGCAGAGCTTGCTTGGAATTTGCTCGCTACCCTCTCTGTCTGCCCCTACCACGCTTGCTTGCTCTCTGTCTCAAAATAAACTTTAAAAAAAAATTAAAAAATTAAATTAAATTAAAAAATTAAACACACACACACACACACACATCAAATAAATGATGCTAGATCCTAGGTGTGTTTTGGTCTGGGTGTTGAAAGTGGTTTGACAGATTAGAGAAAAAAGGAGGGGGAAGGAAATTGTTTAAGAATTTGAAAAAATGAATACACTGAAGTAGACTAAAATGAGATGATGGGAGTAAAATAGAATTTGAAAGAATTTACACAAAAGTAAAGAATATAATAGAAAAAAATTAAAGAAAAATATTTTTGATAAAAATTAAAAATAAAATGAATTTTTTCTCTTTTTGTATTCAAGGAAAAGAAATGAAAAAGAGAAAAGAAAAAAAAGGAAATCATTTGAAAAAGTGAATACACTCTAGTAGACTAAAATAAAATGATGGAAGTAAAACAGAATTTGAAAAAATTTACACAAAAGTAAAAAATACAGTAAAAAATTAACGAAAAATACTTTTAATAAAAATTGAAAATAAAAATGAATTTTTTCTCTTTCTGTATTCAAGAAAAAGAAAAGAAGTGTAAAGAGAAAAACTAAAGAAAATTGAATAGATGGACCTGCTAACAGATTGAAATAGGGCTGAAATTACTTCGTTTTCCCCCAGAAGTCAGACGATGTAGCGCTTTATGGTCCACAAACTAAGTAGGCAGTGAGTCTTGTATTCTTGAAGAGTGAGGTTGGCCCAGTTGGGTGGGACTCAGAGTAATGGCTTCGTTCTCCACTAGATGGCGCTGCTAGCCTACTGGGGTGGATTTTCGTGGGGATCCCAGGTGCATATACACATGCATGGGAGCAGTGAAAATAGCGCCACCCAAGCTACCCAGTCTCTAGTATCAGAACTCTGTTCTCCCAGATCAGCAATCACGCACCTGTCCTCTGTCTTTGGCTTTTGTCCACTCCCCACTTTTTCACTGCCCATGACCAGGCCCCAGGCAGTATCTCTCTCCTGAGTTTTGTCTCAGATGCGGCTGTTTTCCCTGGCCCCTTCTGAAGGACTGTGGCTTTGACCCATTCCACCCTTCTGTAGGAGGGTCTCCCGAGCAATAGCTGAATGAGCAATGGCCAAGTGTCAGCTGCACCCAGGAATGCTTGCAGGACCCTGCTGCTGCTGGTGCCCCGAGAGTGCGGCCAGGTGCCAGCCTGCCCCATAAAAAGTCCACGACATAGTGTAGCAGCAGCATTTCAGGATTATGGAAAATCACGACACACATCTGGCACCAGGCTTCACCCTTAATGACTTTGTTCCAGAGCCAGAAAATGTGGATGTTCTCTGGGGTCTGCTGGGACCAGGTGGCTTCAACAGTCTCTACCAAATGTCCTTCCAGCAGAGGGACTGCTTTTCCCCGTGTGGCCTAAGAGCCTCCCAGACCCCACTCTGTTCCTGGAGATTCATCCTTCTCACCAGAGTACTGCCAGGTATTCAGCTGTGGAGTTGCAGACTTTGTGCTCCCCTTGTTTAAAGTCTTAATGGAATTTAAACCCTCTCCTTTCTCCTTTCTCCCTTTTTAGTTTAGTTCCTGCAGCTGTTTCCAATTTTCTATCTTCTCTACAGCTGCTTTTGGAGAGGGGTGCTTTTCCCATATTCTCCCTTCCTCCACCCCCTGTCTCCATCCTCTCTCCGCTCGCAAAAGCACCTCCCTTCCCGTGCCTTCTTGCTCCCCAAGTTCACCTGTCCATGCCGTGTACCTGCTTAATTCTGTGGTTCAGGTTGTGCAGATTTCTGTGTTAATCCTTCAATCAGTTTTCTAGGTGTACAGGATGGTTTAGTGTTGGTCTGGCTGTATTACATGGACGCGAGACACACAAAACACTTCGATGCTGTTTCGCCATCTTGCTCCCTCCTCCATCTTATATTTTATATTTCCATGCAGGATTATTTTTATTCTACCCAAAAAATTCCCTTTCATTATTCTCTTCATGAAAGCCTGTTGGCAACAAGTTCCCTCAGTTTCCATTTGCTTCAAAAAATTTATTTCACATCATTATTTTTTTATGAAATATAATTTATTGTTTTGAAGGATATTTTACTGGACTAAGATTCTAGATTGTTTCTTATTTTTCTTTCATCACTTTACAGATGATAGTACATTATCTTATGTGTTTTACCATTTTTGTTGAGGAGTCAGCTCTCATTTTTATTGCTGTTTCCTTGTAGATAATGTGCTTTTTTCCCCCCTTCTGACTGCTTTAAAGATTTTCACTGTCTTGGTTTTCAACAGTTTTACTATGGTATGGTTGTGGTTTTCTTTGTGTTTCTCTTCCTTGAGGTTCTCTGACCTTGAATATGGGGATTGATATTCATAAGTTTTGAAAGTGTTCATTCAATACTTTTTGAATATTGATTTTGTCTCATTCCTTTCTCTTTTACTCTTCTTCTGAAACTATACTTATAGATATAATAGACACTATAAATGTGTCCCACATGACTCCTTGTTGTGCATGTTTTCTGTTTTTTCATCTTGGCACTTGACTTGTCTTTTAGTTAACTAATTTTGTGTTTGGCTGTGTCTATTGTTGAAACTACCCATTTAATTATTATTTTCAGATACTATTTTGGGGGGTTCCACTAGATCCATTGGCTCTTTACAATTTATATTTCTTAGTTAATTTTTTTCATTTATTCTATCTACCTTGTCTCCATTTTACTTAACATATTAATTATGGTTAATCTAAAGCCCCCCTGTCTACTACCTCCAATGTGTGAATCCTATGTGATTCTACCTCTGTTCATGTCTTAAAATCTACTTTGATATTAGTATAGCTTCACCAGCCATCTTTTGGTTAGTGTTTTTTCATAGTTTCTTCATATTATTTTCTTTCAACCCTTCTGTGCTCTTATATTTAATATATGTAAGTAGCATATACTTGTTTTTCTTTTCCATACTGGCAATGTTAGTGTCTAGATTGTGGAGCTATATTTTCTTGCTTCTTTCTATGGTTAATTTAAATTTTTTAAATTTTAATTAAGTTTAATCAATTCAAATACACAACATTATGTATTTAGAAAAAGAAAAGGAAGAGAGGTTCCACTTACTGTTGTCTTCCACATGAGAGGAATCCCTTGTTCTCTGTTGGGTAGATAAATTAAAGGGCTGACCATCTCAAACCAACTAGGGATTTAGTTGGGTTATGGATGTTTTGCAGTCAAACCTCAGATAAAATCAGTATTTCTCTCACCAATCCATATTTTCTCATTGAGAGCCTGGAGGTCTCAAATTTCTCAGCTTTGAAAGTCTGCAGGAGATCTGGGGTTCCCAGCCTACATCTCCAGCCTCTTCTCAGCTTCAACCTGGCACCTGTCCTAAGGAGGACATGAGTGGTGATCTTGAGGCAGATTCCTTCAACTGGTAGATCTTAGAGACTGCATATAATTCTCTCTGGCTTTTAATAAAATACTGGTTTAGCTTGCCAGTAATACATTCATCTTGCAATTGTGCATTTGGGCCTCTCAAGTTTCTCATCTCTCCTCCAGACCCAGACAACTACTACTAATGCATCAGTGGTTTCCTCTGCTCCTGTGGATGGTCTCTTTCTGGTGCAAATCTCATTCTCAACTTACAGCCAGTGGTGGCAAATGGCCCCCCAAAAGGGGAGGGATGCAGCTCATTCTTAACAGTGTTGGTTCTCTGAAATTTTAGTTTATTTAGTCCTCATGGCTCTCACAGCTTTCCTTTGCTGTAATTAAAGAAAAAAGTATCCAGGCTTTTCTGTTGATACAATGGAAACACTGGTCTACCGTAACTTACAGCATACTATCCAGAAGTGAAAATCAAGACCCTATTTATTTTTTTAATACCTTTAGAAAGGAAAATTCCCTGCTCACAGGGCCACAGTATCCATCAGGATTCTTGCTTCAACACCTCTGACGAGCATCTTCAGCATATTAGATTTTTCCTCTCAAATATTAGTCCTAAGCATGCCATAGCTATTCTCTTAAAGAACATCTTGAGGAAAAGGGAAAATTTGGCCTTACGTCCTTAACAGAGATTATCAAGGAAGGAGGAAGGTATTCAGGTTTAAAATTCAAGTTTTAAGTGAGGTAGCAAAAGGTGGATTGGAGTAAGAATTGTAAGGGTGTGGTTTGACACAGGACTCTGCCTCTTACTGGGTTATACTGGGCAAGCCACTTCTCTCAGTCTCAGTTTCCTGGAATTTGACTCTAAAACCTATATTTTACTCACTACACCAATGTTATCACAATTACACATAGGGTATCCCTGACTTGGATCTGTTTGAAACAGACCCTAATGCAGTGGAAGTCCTAGAAGAGAAGAGTGGTTTTCTGGCTGCCATGAAAAAAGGATAATTGTCCTCTGAAATTATTTCGTCAGTGCTAGAATGGAATAAAAATGAGAGGACTCAAGGTTAGGGGAAGGCATAAAGGGCTGAGGACAGTCAAGATCTATTTATTCTCTCCTTCCATCTAACAGGGCTGAAAATCCACAAGTTGAGGGTCCTGAAGGTGAACAGAGGATTACCCAAGATCCTATGGTTCTGAGGAACAGAAAACCACTCTAAGATGCCATGTAAAGCAGGCCAGGGAACTGGAGGGAGTGTGAGGACAAGGCACGACATAGCCTGAAGGCCTGTGTCAATTCATCACCACTCCCTTGACCTAATTTAGGGACTGTCAGTCAGGTGGCATCTGCTACAAGAGAAAGAAATCTAACACATAAAAACAAATTGGGGGGGAAGATAGCAGAGCTATTTGGGACAGGAGACAGATTAAGAAATGGAAATTTTTCCCTATGGATTTTAGCCTGTTTCTTTTTCTACTTTTGTATTTGAGCAATGCCCTGATTCTTTCTTGTTCCCAGGCAACTAGGGTATTTGAGCACAGGATGACAAAGATTCAACTCTAGTTTTATTAATTCCATTTGGGACAGAGGGGATAATGTAGGTCCTGGGCTTGTGCCTTCATACAGGAATTGATTACATTCTGACTGATTCTGCTTAGAGGGAAGAACTAAAGTCTTCTAAGAATGTTAGATCTAGTCTCAACATTGAGCTTATTTCCTTAATGCATTTTTTTCCTGAGCACTCACATGGACTCCTGATTCTTCATTCACCCTCTGAGCTAAAATAAGGGAGACTAATGGTCCTAAAACCCAACAGGCCTATGATGATAAAATGAGAAAACTGACCAAGGCCAAAACAGGTTGAATCAAATTATCTAGTTCCCTAATAGGGATTGAGTGGTCAATCACTCTAAGTATGCTTTGAGAAAATTGTCTTTGTAAGCTAGCAAATTCTGAGAACTAAGTTCTTTGCAAGTGTTATGTCATTTTTTTTTTTTTGGTTTAAATTTTTTTTTTTAACATTTATTTGTTTTTGAGACAGAGAGAGACAGAGCATGAACGGGGGAGGGTCAGAGAGAGAGGGAGACCCAGAATCTGAAACAGGCTCCAGGCTCTGAGCCATCAGCACAGAGCCTGACGCGGGGCTTGAACTCACAAACCGTGAGATCATGACCTGAGCTGAAGTCGGACACTTAACCGACTGAGCCACCCAGGCGCCCCAAGTGTTATGTCATTTTATCATCCTAACAACTAAATGGGGAAGTACTACATTGTTATCCACATTTAATTCTGTGTGCCAGATACTGGTTTTGATACTTAGCATCACGCTGGCCCTCCTAACCTCTCCCAGGCTTATAGTGACTGACATCTTAGAAACATTGTTTCCCACACTATCTGTAGCAGGTGAGTCCCTGTCCATGGTCTCCTTCACTTTAATGTCTCTGATGTCTTTGACTCCTTGGTTTCTTCTTGTGTAAAAGTTGGATTAAGTGGCCCCAAGGGCCTCTCTCAGTTCTATCATTTGATGACTTTAGTACCATCAACCCCTCCATAACCTTGGTTTCCATTATTTAGAGCCTTCTTGTTTCTCCAAAAGAAAATACCTGCAGAGTTTTGTCCTTTACACAAAACTTTCAGAGATATCTCCTGAGGACAGTCAAGATCTCTCACAGATCTTTTCACAGACAGTCAAGAATTCTCACAGATACTTGTAATGCAGTAGCACTAACTCCTTTTTAGAGACAAGTAAACTCAAGCTGAGAAATGTAAGTGAACTTGCCTTGGGTATTCTGACTTTAAAGGCCCTGCTTTTGACACCACCCCACAGAGCCTCTCTCACTACTCTTCTCCCTCTATCTCTCCTATTTCTCCTTGTGCTGATACACTGTGTACTAAACCCAGGGCTCAGACTTTGCTCTCTTCTTGTTTCCCAGGAAACCAGTCCATTAGGGAGTTCACCCAATTACGTGGTTTCAATTACTACTTGTTGAGAGATGATCTTTATTCCCAGCTCTTAACCTAGATGTGATCTCCTATCTACATGCAAGACCACTTATGATTTTGTGCGCATTTTTCTCTTCTTGAGGCACTTTCTCTATATATCCATGTATTTTATAAGTGCATTGGTATAAAGATAAAAATGTTAGTATATATTAAAACATTTTCTGTAGAATTTTTTCTTTTAATCATAAAAGAAATCGAAACAGTTTTGTGAGCTCCTTTAAAGTATTATAGGCTCTAGGCACTGTGCCTATTTTATGTAATGAATAAGTAGGCCCTTGCACACATGATTCTCCTGAGCTGTGAAATAACTGTCTGAAAGAGTTAGACAGAATAAGCCTCGGAGCTCATACAGGCTGGGGAATAAATAGTTCTGGTTTCCACCAACCAGAGTAGAAAATCTCATAATTCTTGAAGCATCAAGTAGAAGGTTCCTAAGTGGGTTAAGTCTTAGTCCTAGATTAAATGCTGCTTTGGTCCCACCTAACAAAGCTTAAAATAAGTCCTGAAAGGATTAAGTGGTTTAGAAGTAACTTAGATGCATCACAGAATAAAGTTTAGGCTGGGGCGCCTGAGTGGCTCAGTCAGTTAAGCATCCAACTCTATTTTCCACTCAGATCACAATCTCGGGGTCATGAGACAGAGCTCCAAGTTGGGCTCTATACTAGGCATGGAGCCAGCTTAAGATTCTCTCTCCCTTTCCCTCTGCCCTTCTCCTGTGTGTGAATGCTCTCTCTCTCTCTCAATCCCTCTCTCTCAAAAAAAAAAAAAAAAAAAAAAAGAAAGAAAGAAAGAAAAGAAAAAAAGAAAAGAAGAAAAGAAAAGAAAAGAAAATTCAGGCATGCTTATAGGAGTACAAAAATATCCAGCATCCAAAAGGTAAAATCCACAATGTCTCTGGCATTCAATCAAACGTTACTAGGCATAGCAAATAATTAATAAAATAAGACCCATAATAGGAATACTTGGTAAACCTAAAGAGATACAGAAGTAACACAGATGATATTGTTTGTAGATGAATACACTTAAACAGTTGTTATAAATGTATTCAATATGTTCAAAAAGCTTAGAGGAAAGATCACACATGTTAGTGGAGACGCAGAAGATGAAATCCCCAAACACCAAGAAATGAAAATCACAATATCTGAGATGAAAAATACACCATATGGGATTAACAGCAGATTAAAGATTGCAAAAGAAAACATTAGTGAACTTGAAGACAACTAGAAAGCAATAGGATAATTGAATCCTTCAATAAAACTCAGAGACAAAAAGGCTGAAAAAAATGATCAGTTATTAATTAGTGGGACATTTAATTGTAATCCCCAAGAAATGGAGGGGACAGATAAAATATTTTAAAATTTAATGGCAGAAAGTTTGCAAGCTTCATGAAAACTATAAACCCATAGTTTCAAGTGCATTAAAGTCCAAGCACAAGAAATGTGAAGAACATTACACCAAGGCATATTATAATTGTATTAGTTTCCCAAGGCTGTTGTAACAAACTACTATAGATGGGGTGGCTTAAAACAATAGAAATTTATTTCACAATTCTGAAGGCTGGAAGTCTGAAATCAAAATGCCAGCAGGGCAATGCTCTCTCTGATAGCTATAGGGATAGATCCTTCCTTGCCTCTTCCTAGATTCTGGTGGCTGCCAGAAACCTTTGATGTTCCTTGGTTTTTAGCTGCATCACTCCAAACTCTGCCTCCATCATCACATGAAGTTCATTCTGTGTGTCTGTCTTTACACGGTGGTCTCCTCTCTGTGTATCTGTGTTCAAATTTGTCATATAAGGACACCAGTCATTGGACTAGGGTTCATCCTAAACCAGTATTATCTCATCTTAACTGGATTACATCTACAAAGACTATTTGCAAATAAGGTCATATTCACAGATATCAAAGCTTGGGACTTGAACATATTATGTGGGGCAACACAATTTTACACACTATAATAATCAACTTACCTAAAGACTAGTAATTTAAGAGAAAATCTTAAAAGCAGCCAGATGGGAGAAAAAATTATGTACATATGTACAAAGAATGATAGCAGATTTTTCATTGAAAGGAATGCAAGCCAAAAAAAGGACAAGGAAGCAGCATCTTTAAATTCCTGGAGGAAAAAAAAAGACATCAAACTAAAAAAATATGTTTCATGAACAAAGGTGGAATAAAGACTTTTTCAGACATGCAAATACTGAAAACATTCATCACTATGTCACTACTATAATAAATGTTGAAGGAAGTCTTCCAAGCAGAGGGAAAATGACACTAGATGGAAATATGAATTAACCAAAGGAATGAAGAGCACTAGAGATGGTAACTATGTGGGTAAATATAAACTAATTTTTATTTTTATGTATATCTCTTTATAAAATCATTGTTTAAAGCATTAATAACAGGGGCACCTGGGTGGCTCAGTCAGTTAAACATCCGACTTGGGCTCAGGTCATGATCTCGCAGTTCGTGCATTCGAGCCCCTCATCAGGCTCTGTGCTGACAGCTCAGAGCCTGGAGCCTGCTTTGGAATCTGTGACTCCCTCTTTTTCTTCTCCTCTCCTGCTCACACCATGTCTCTCTCTGTCTCTCAAAAAATAAATTATTTAAATAAATAACAATGTGTGTGGAGTTTATAACATGTACAGGATAAAATGTATGATAACAATGGCATAGTGACCAGATGCAGAGAAATGGAAGTACACTGTTTGTAGGTACTTGTAGTATATACTGATACAATATCAATTGAAGTAAATGGTGATAGGTTAAAAATATAAAGACCTTAAAGCAACCACCAAAATAATACAACAGAAAAATATAGGTAACAAGCCAACAAAGGAGATAAAATAGAATAAAAACACTCAGTGTCTTAAATGAAGAGAGAAAAATGAAAAGAGGAAGAAAGAACAAATGGACAAGTAGAAGACAAATAAATGTATAAAAGATATAAACCTAACTATATAAATCATCACATCAAACTTAAATTTATACACGTAAAGTCAGAGATAGATTGACTTAAAAAGCACAACTCAATTATATGCTGCATACAAACTCACTTTAAATATAAAGATACAAATTGGTTGAAAGTAAAGAATGGAAACTTATATATCATGTGAACATTAATCTAAAAAAATCTGGAATTAATATACTAATATAAGACAGAGTGGATTTCAGAACAAAGAATATTACCAAGGATAAATTTAAACTTATTGTAATGATAAAAGGGTCAACTCATCAAGAAAAGATGAAAACCTTAAGTGTTTATGCACCTAGTGACAGAATTTTCAAATACATGAAGCAAAACTGTAAGGAGAAATGGACAAAGTCACAACCACTGTTGGATATTTCATTACTGCTCTTTCAATAATTGATAAAACAAGTAAGTAGAATATCATTAAAGTATAGAAGACTTAGCATAATCAATCAATTTGACCTAATTGACAATTATGGAATACTCCAACCAACAACAGCAAAATATACATTCTTCTCAAGTTCACTTGAAACATTAAAAATAGACTATATTCTGGTCCATAAAATAAGTCTCAAATTTAAAAGCGTTCAAAATACATAAAGTATGTTTACTGACAATGATGGAATGAAATTAGAGATTGATAACACATCCTTGGATTGGAAATTTAAAAATACACTTATAAATAACTCACAAGTCAAAGAATAAATAGAAGAAAATTAAAAAGTATTTTAACTAAGTGAAAATGAAAATAGAGCACAGCAAAATTTGTGGCAGTAGAAAAAAATTTATAGCACCTAATACCTGTATTATGAAAGAAAAAAATAGTCTCAAACCAACAATCTTAGCTTCCAACTAGAAACCAGTAAGATGGAGAGAAAAGTAAAGCTAAAGTAAACACAATAAAAATAAAAAAGCTCAGGATATAAATCAATTGGATAGGAAATATTTTAGAAGAAACTCAATGAAACCAAAAGTTGGTTCATTCAGAAGACCAATAAAATTGATAAACCTATGGAAAGACTGATTAGAAGAAAAGAGAGAAGAAACAAATTACCAATGTTAGGAATGACAGGAGAAACATCACTAGAGATTCTATGATTCTTAAAAAGATTATCAAATATAATGTCTATAAATTTAACAACTTAGATGAAATAGACAAACTTTACGAAAAACAAATTCAGAAAGAAATAGATAATCTGAATCGCCCTATATCTATGAAACAAATTGAATTTGCAATTAAAAACCCTCTCACATAGAACACTAAAGATCTAGATGGTTTCACTGGCATATTCTATGAAACATTTAAGGAAAAAATAATACTAATTCTAATTAACTTCTTTAGAAAATTGAAAAAGAGGGGATACCTTCCACTAATTTTACTAGGCCAGCATTACCTTAATACCAAAAACCAGATAAAGACACTACAAGAAAACTACAGATGAATATTCCTCATAAACATAAATGCAAAAATTCTTAGGAAAATTTTAGCAAATTAAATCCAATAATATATGAAAGGGATATTATATCAAGGCTAAGTAAATTTACCCAGGAATACAAGATTGATTTAACAAGGCAAAAACAATCAACACAATTCACCACATTCACAGACTAATAAAGAACATCTATATTATCTGCTAGTTGTAAAAGAGCATTTGATGAAACCAAATTCCACTCCTGATCAAAAAACAAACAAACACAAAAACCAAACAAAACAAAATTTTTCCTGAACTATGAATAGAAGGAAACTTGACAAAGAGCTTTTATTAAATATCTACAATTAACATCATATTCAATAGCGAAAGACTAAATGCTTTCCCCCTGAGATCAGGAGCAAGACAAATACATCTGCTCTTAACATTTCTATTCAATATTGCACTGGAGATCAGGTTCAATAAGGCAAGGGCTGGGGACTGGGAAGGTACATAGATTGGAAATGAAGAAGTATAACTGTGTCTACTTGCAGATGACATGATCATCTATGTAAGAAATCCCATTGAGACCACAAAAGGAGACTAGAATCAGTGAATTTAGTGAGGTGGTAGTATAAAAAAGTGTACCAAAATCAAATGTATTTGTATAAATTAGCAACGAACAATTGGAAAGCAAAATTTTTAAACAACTCTAAAAAAAAATGAAATGCTTAGGGATAAATCTAAAAAATATGTGTAAGACCTATACACTGAAAAGTACAAAACATTATAAAATTTGTACAGAAATGCAAAGGACCGAGGATAACTAAAGTAAGTTTAAAAGAGAAGAAAATTGGAGAACTTACACTACTTGAATTTGCTAAACATTATAAAGTGATGTAATATGCTATAAAGTGAAGATGTAAGTTACTAATGCTTAAGTTTCCAGAGAAAGACTTAAAAACAGTTGCATTCACAACCAGTTTGCATGCAGATCCTTCCCGTGTTCCCTCCCAGATGCCCACATCAGTCTGGCTCCCAGGGCTGCTGGCATCTTACTGTTGTAGGGCCACATGGCCCCTCCAAGGGCTGCTTTGAAAATTCAATTCCTGTGAAGTAGCTTCATGTGAACTTGTCAGGATCAGGGAAAATAGGTTCTGACTGTTCATAGCACTTTATCTTGAAATAAAGAACAAAATCAAATTTTAAAGAAATTTAGGGAGTATTCATGCTGAGTATGAGAAAAAGACCATTTACGTACCTGATTTGAAACCAGAGAGGGACTTTAACTTCTGATTTTTAACCTTCACTTATTTCCACTGTTCATACTCCCTGATCTTAATACTTATCTGGTAATCCATAGCAATCAAGACTGTGCAGTATTGGCATATAGACAAATAGTTCAATAAAATAGAATAGATAGTCCAGAAATAGACCCATATATATGGATAATTGATTTTCAACAAATGTGAAAAATCAGTTCAGTTGAAAAGAATAGTTTTTTCAACAAATGGCACTAGAACAATTAGATATCTGTATGGAGGGAAATAGAATTTCAATTCATACTTTATACCTCATACAAAAATCAACTCAAAATGGACCACAGGCCAAAATGTAAAAACTTAAACTATAAAACTTTTAACACTAGGCAAAGATATCCTAGATATGTTATCAAAAGCACAATCCATTCTGAAGAATGTTATGGAGGTTCCTCAAAAAGCTAAAAATAAAACTATTCTATGATCCAGTAATTGCACTATTAGGTATTTACCCAAAGGATACAAAAATACAGATTCAAAGGCGTACATGCTTTCCAATGTTTATAGCAACATTATCAATAATAGACAAACTATGGAGAGAGCCCAAATGCCCACGACTGGTGAATAGATAAAGATGTGGTATATATACACAATGGAATATTACTATGCCATCAAAAAGAATGAAATCCTGCCATTTGCAATTATGTTGATGGAGATAGCATTCTAGCTAATCAAAATGTCATTCAGAGAAAGATAAATATTATATGATTTCACTCATGTGGAATTTAATAAGTAAAACAGATGAACATATGGGATTGGGGAAGAGAATAAAGGGAAACAAACCACAAGAGATGCTTAACAATAGAGAACAAACTGAGGGTTGATGGAGGGAGGTGGGTGGGAGATGGGCTAGATGAGTGATGGGTATTAAGGAGGGCACTTGTTATGAGGAGCACTGGGTGTTGTATGTAAGTGATGGATCACTGAATTCTACTTCTGAAACCAATATTGTAGTGTATGTTGACTAACTGAAATTTATATTTAAAAAAGCACAATCCATAAAGGAAAAACTTGATTAATCAGACTCTATCAAAATTAAGAATTTCCATCTTTGAGAGACACTGTTAAGGATTTGTATCTACAATACATAAAGGATTCTCAAAACTCAGTATTAAGATAACAACCTAACAAAAAAAAAGAGGGGGGAAATATTTGAACAGACATATCACCCAAGAAGACATGGCAAATAAACACATGAAAATGTATTCAACATTATTTGCCATTAGGGAAATACAAATTAAAACCACAGTGAGATATTGCTACACACCATCTTAAATGTCTTTAGTCAAAAAGACTGGCCATTGCCAAGTTCTGATGAAGATATGAAGGAACTGAAAATCTCACATGCTGCTGGTGATAATGTAAAATCTTACGACACTTTGTAAAAGAGTCTGTCAGCTTCTTAAAAAGTTAAACATTCATCCATCATACAGTTTAGCCATTTTATTGATGCAAGAGAAATAAAAGCATATATCCATACAAAGACAAGCACATGAATTCCATAGGAGCTTTATGTATTAATGTCACAAACGGAAAACAACTCAAATGCCCCTCAAAAAAATGAATGGATAAACAAATTGTGATACAATCACACAATGAAATATTACTCAGAAATAAAAAGGAATGAATCAAAAAAACATGCACCCACATGGATGAATCTTAATACACTTACACCAAGTGTTAAGAAGCCAAAGAAAGAGTAAATACTGTATGAGTCTAGTTATAAGCAATTCTAGAAATGCAAACTAACTGTAATGACATAAAACTGATTGTCTCAGGACTGGGTGCAGGAGAGGTTATTGGGTGGAGGAAAGATGCCCAAATGAGGGAGTCAAAGAGGCATGGGGTGATGGATATATTATTATCCTAATTGTAGTGATAGTTTCATGGTTATGTGCATGTCAGAAACTTATAAAAATTTCTCAAAGCATATTTTAAGTATAAAATTTGGGGGGGGGTTGTGTGTCAATAATATCTCAATGTACCCGTTTTTCCCAAAATATCTTTTTTTAAAGAAAAGAAGAAATCTGGGCACCTGCCTGGCTCAGTCAGAAGAGTGTGCGACTCTTGATCTTGGGGTCATGAGTTCAAACCCCATGTTTGGTGTAGAGACTGCACCACCAAATAAAAAAAATCTTAAAAAAAAAGGAAATCTGATAGCTAATTGCAGTTTTAAGAAAAGCATCCACAATAAAAACCAAAGGCCCCAGGGGGCCCTCAAGATGTGACCCTGGAAGATAGATAAAACAAAATCAGTAACAAACAAAACAAAAGAGGTAGCAGCCTCATGCAAACAGGCTGCATAGTGCAGTAGTTCAATTATGGATACTCAAAAAGACAGAAACCTACTTTGTTGGCATTGCTAACTTAATCCCTCAGACTCCTCCTCATACGGGTCAGCTATAAAAAAAATAATCATTACCACACATATATCACCATCACCACTGCTCTTAGATATCCTTTTTTCCCATCTTTTCTTCAGTTCCCCCCAAATACTCTGTTCCTTCCCACCTCAGGGCCTTTACATGCCTCTGACTGGACTGTGCCCCTTGACCACATCTTCACCTCTGCATGTTAATTCTCATGAATCTTTCAAAAGTCAGCCCTTATGGAACTTAGTCAGCTTGAACCAGAACTCCTCATTTTTATGTTTTTATAACACACCATAATTTTCCCTCTGAACACTGTCCATATTTTGTAATTATATATTTGTGATGTTGTTAGTTTAATGTCTATTCTCCCCACTAGTCTGATTTTTATGAGGCCAGAAACCATGTTTGGCTCACATGGTACCCTATCATCTATCATAGACCCTGGCACATACTAGGAACTCAATAAATACAGGTTGATTGAATGAATGAATGAATGAACAGTGAGAGGAAAATCATGGATGAAATCCTCTAATGGAAAGACAGAAAAGAAAAGAAAAGAGGGAGGAAGGAAAGGAAGGAAGGAAGGAAAGAAGGAAGGAAAGAAGGAAGGAAAAGGAAGGAGGGAGGGAGAAAAGGAAGGAAGGAAAGGAAGGAAGGAAGGAAGGAAGGAAGGAAAGAAAAGGAAAGGAAAGGAAAGGAAAGGAAAGGAAAGGAAAGGAAAGGAAAGAAAGAAAAAAGGAAGGAAGGAAGAAGGAAGGAATTCTCTAATGCACAAGTGATTTTTACAGGTGATCCAGGAGCCTCAGTCCAGAGCTATTCCTTTTACTCCTACCTCCAAGGGGGCCACTCAGTAGAACACCTGTGTAGCAAGGATAGGGTAGATGGCCCATAGAGTTGCATCCTGTATGCACCAGTAAGTAACACCAGTAAATAAACTGCGGGTGTCCAGGAATATCTGTTCCACAGCCATTGCTTATATCAGAGAAGATGTGTTCTTGGTGTCTCAATGTCTCAGTTGGAACTCAAAACATAGGTATTGCCATAAACCTATAGCTTGAGCTCAGATGGAAATATCTAGATTTTCAGGGGGCAAAAAAGGCATCTTGGAATCAAATATAAGGTAGAAAAAAAAAGATTGTTCCCTTGAAATTTTATAAAATATTACTACAAATTAATAATATTTGGAAAACATCACGATCATTCTGAGGCAGGGTGGATTCATAAGAGTAAATGATATTTTAAAAGTTCATCAAGGGGTGCCTGGGTGGCTCAGCTTAAGCATCCAACTTCGGCTCAGGTCATGATTTCACAGTTTGTGAATTCGAGCCCCACATTGGGTTCTGTGCTGACAGCTTGGAGCCTGCTTTAGATTCTGTGTCTTCCTCTCTCTCTGCCCCTCCCCTGCTCTCTCTCTCTCTCTCTCTCTCTCGCTCTCAGAAATAAACATTAAAAACATTTTTAAGTCCCACCAAATAACAAATTATATAATATGTATATAAACAAGAATATATAATATAATACAGTATATATATGATATATTTTCATATGGTATGTATAATATATATGTTATGTATTATATATACACTGGGTACAGATCCTGAAACATAGTAAGTGCTCCCTGGATTGCAGATATTATTTTTAAATCTTCTTATGAAGAGGAGATTATTTGATGAGGCTTTTAATCTCATTTACTTTTGTGAATCCAGCCTGGCCCCAGAATAATCAGTGACCTTATCCAAACAATATTAGTTTGTTTGAATAGCTGACAAAATTTCTAGGGAATGACCTTTATGTGTATATAAATATTCAATCTTCCCAAAAAACCAACAATGTAGGTATTGTCATCACCACTTTACACTCCAAGAAACTGAGTCTCAGAGAGAGCATGTGATTCTTCTCAAGGTCATTCAACCTATAAGAGGCATATATAGCATTTTCACTTGGATCTCTCAGGCTATAGTTGATCTCTCCTTCAGCTTTAGTGGTATTTCTGTATTTCAGCAAAACATCTGTCCCATTCTCTGATCATCAGGTTGTGGGTAAAATAATGGTATGTTGTTTGTATGATTGTTCTCATAGGTAAACTTACAACTAGTTGAGGCATTATATCCACAGCATTTGTCAAAAGGTATAGGTCTGGAAAGAAAGCTATAGATTTCACCTGGAAAACCAAGTCTGATAGTTGGCTGTGGCTGCCCAAAGTCCTTTGTGAAGAAGAATTCTGAAGGTGCATCTGGGCTCAGCAGGAGAAAGCATGAAATCCACCAATAATTTCTGCTAGAGGCTGGGGAGAGTGAGGGTCAGGAGTGGCAGTAGAGTGAAAAGGCACGCCAATTATAATACATGCTCTAAGACCTTAAACAAAGGACATGTCTTTCTAAGTGAACTGCCCAGTTTAGTATTTTGCATAATGACTTTCAAGAAGACACTGAGGACATGCTAATGAAGCCCATGCATGACAAAACTGGGAAAGGGAAACAATATTCCAGATGTCAGAGTCTAAATTAAATTATTTTAACAAACTGAAGTGCAGGGCTAAAATAAACAGAACAAAAATCAACAACAAATGAATGTAAATTCTGATAACTAAGGTTAAGAAGATAATAATAAAGTGAGAGTATAAGAATATGAATGGAATCCCTGGCTTAAAGGTAGTTCATATGAACCTTTCATTGATCCTTTGGGCCAACATAATGACTTAGCTCTATAAACAAAAGGACATGATAAGGACTGAAGGACCTGCAAGTCCCATCAAACTCTTTCCTTGGATTAGTGCTATCCATAGAACTTTTCTGTGGTAAGGGAAATGTTCTAAATCTGCACCATCCAATATGGTGGCCACTTAGATGCTTGTGGCTATTGAGTACTTGAAATGTAGATAGTGCAACTGAGGAACTAGATTTTTAATTATATTTAATTTTAATTAACTTTAAATGGCTACATGTGGTTGGTGGGTACCATGTTGGAGTGAAATCTTAAACAAATGACATTCATTGGTGAACCTGGGAAATCTAGTAGTGGTAGTCAACAGGTATAAATTAAGGTTTTAGAAGGGATATAGAAAGTTATTTAGCCTAGAAAAGATCATTTGAGGAGAGTTTATTTTGTCTTCAAATATCCTCAAGTATCTATCTCCTGAGGAAGAGGGTCAAACTACCCTGGTAGCCCCAGAGGGAAGAACCAGAGCCAGTGATCTCAACATCAGGGGGAAGATTTCTTTCTGATATGTAAATGGATTTGTGGCACTTTCTAATAGTGAAAAAGTTGCCTCTGGTGTCCTCTGGTTTCTCACCTATAAAACAAGCAGCCATTTAAATAATCTATAAGACTCTTTCCCATTCTAAAATGCTGTGATTTTACATGCAAAACCATAGTAGTTAAAAATATTTTTACTTAATTAGCATGAACCTTAGAATAGAAATGTCTTTTTATATGAATTTTTGGAATTAATTGTAGAAGAAAGTTTACTTTCCCCATTTGTATCTTGAAGGTCTTACCAGGAAATAAATAGCACACTCAATCTGGATAATTAAGAGGCTCATATAAGGAATATTTACAAAGTAAACAGGGTTTAGGAGAACTCTAAATAGATAGTGTTGTGGGCCATAATCAACAACAGCATGGAGCAATTATCACCCATTCACAGCCAACCTGTGGGGACCTGCTGGGAAAACAAATGTCTTGACCTTAATCATCTCCCACCCTCAATCTCCTACAAGTGCCTCTGTGGGCCAGACCTAAATTAAAGCAAGAAAGCAAGGAAGTCTTTTGTTTGTTACATCCCATTCAGGACTCTCAGGACACAGAGAAAGATGGAAAAGGGTTATCTGGATCTGAGTATAAAAACTATTCAGTACAAGCTGTCTTAGTCACATACTTATAGCTGCCTTAACAAAAATACTGTAGACCAGTCAGATTAAACAATAAACATTTATTTCTCACAATTCTAGAGGCTGAGATGTCTAGGGTCAAAGTGCCAATAGATCTGGTGTCTGGCGAGGGCCCATTTCCAGGCTTGTAGACAGCCACCTTCTTGCCACATCCTCACGTAGCCAAGAGAGTGAGCTCCTTTCTCTTTATCTCCTTATAAGGGCACTAATCACAACATTAGGGCTCCACCTTCATGACTTAATCTAAACCTAATTACCTCCCAAAGGTTCCACCTCCTAATTCCATCCCATTGAGGGTTAGGGTTTCAGCTTATAAATTTGGGGGAGACACAAACATGCGATCTATAACACTGCCTTTTGTCTTTCAACATCCACACCCACCCTCATCTTTTGTCTGGGTAAAGAATTCATGTTCTCTACACACAAAATCCCATTAACACATTTATCATATGTCATACATAATTTCTTCATATAAGGTAGTGGGGTGAATGGAAGGGAAAGAGGACAATTAATGCACTAAAACATAACATGAGAACTAAGTTGATAACACAATTTCTTTCTTGTACCACCCATTTCATGATCTCCTTTCTCTATGCCAGCAAATCAGATGGGCAAAGTTCTCTGCCTGCTGGGTGATCCAAACCTACTCCTCTTGGGTACAGGCATCCACATATAATCCATACTCTCACTGTTTCCCCTTGAAAGTTGAGATCCTCCATCTTGATTAATACAGAAACTTCCTTATACATCTATTGGTTCATCAACAAGAGGAGACAAAAATGTCCAGAGGAGATTTTCTACTCCGTATTCAAAGGGAATCATGAACATTCTCTAATGGAAGCATTGACCCCTAGAGCACTAGAACTTTAAATCTACTGAGTCAAAAGTCTTGAGGATATGAATCAAAAATTTCTCCAGATTATTTAGTGCTATGATGAGACCAATTACTCCCCCTTCCATGTCTTGGTGCCGGGACCTATACATTCTGGCTCAAGGGGAGACAGTACCAAATACTGGATGCAGATCTAAGTCATACAACACATCCAAAAGACAACATCTCAACTTTATGGAAGGTTGCCACCCAGCTGATGTAGTAACCAAGGCTTCAGCAGGCCATTCCATAATTGTGTCAAGTCATCTGCTTCTGAGTGATGGGAAATGTGGCAATATCAGTGAATTCTATGAGAAGAAACTCATTCCACGCTTCTTTCACTACAAAATATGTCCTCTGATTGGAGGAGTTGCTGTGGAGCATTATACCATAACTATGGATAAGACATCCTGTAACTCCACATAGGGGGTGGTTAAAGGAGCTCTATGAATAGTAATACAAACGAACATATGGAATATGTGCCCACCCTATGAGCACAAATCATAATCTCCTCCAATACAAAGTGTGCAAAATAATTAACATGCCACCAGGTGATTGGTTGGCCCCTTCCTCCCTTCCACACATGTACGCTACCACAGATGATTAGGACCATACTGGGGTATTCTCCTTTGGCTACTCAGTACTAGGTGGGGAACCAGATCAGACTTAGTGAGTCTATGTTTCTGAATTCATGCAGAGCTTCCATTTCTACCTTGTGGCCATTTTGTTTGTGAGGTTGTTAAGCAAGCAGCCATGTGGTTGGGGATTCACAGGACTGACTCCAAAGTGGTTTCTCACAGGCATTTAGTCCCATTCATATTTGTGCCCAATCTAAGAGATTTATCCATATCATTTTCCTCTAGAACTCACTGTCATCTATCTTTCAATTTTCTTCTTTCCTATTTTCTTCCCATTAGCCACTGCTCATGAATCAATATAGATATGTATCTCCGGCTATCTCTCCTTCCATATGAAGTAGACGAACAAATGCACTGCTCAAATTTCTGCCCCTGGGAGAATTTTCTCACTTGTATCGTCCAGGGCAAAGCAAGTGATGTTGCAATGCAGCAACTGCTTCTGGCTACAGCCAGCCTACAGTAAAATCGATCTATAAACAAGACACACGATTTTCTCCTTCCTAGTCAGAGGAAACAGCCTATGAGGTCAAAGGTGTGGATTAAAGGTAAGGTAATGAATAAATTAAAGTAAGCATCATGTGATTCTGAGCCACCCATCTTGCAGTTTATTCATGCTTTCTAAATCTGCTCCGGAGCCCAATCTCATATATACAATTTCCACTTAACAATAAATTACTGCTGTGCACATTCAATTTTGTGATTCAGATAATCAGAGAGTACTTAGGGTTTGATAGATAGATAACTTGAGTTGCTTACTTCTCTACCTGGGCCTAGTAGCAAGTCAGGAGTTACTTTTCAATGCACACACATTGGACACAGCTATATTCTTCATGCCCTAGAGTCTTCACTGTGATTCTCCTACTAGGGTTTGCCAGAATTTCTATCCAACATCCCTGTTTGCCACAGATATGTTCAATACATTAAGGACTGCTGTTGGAAAGGTGACTGGTAGCTCAGATTGGATCTTCTGAAGAGTCTTTTCTTGTTCTGGGTCCATCTCAAACCTGGTGAGTTATCCAGTACATAGTTCAAATCCCCCAAATGTGGTTATCTGTTGTTTCCCAAACCCAAAGAGGTCCACAAAATATTTTGTCTCTTTTTTCATGATGGGTAGTCCAAAATATAGTAACTTGTCTCTCATGCTCCAAATCACCAGATACTTAGAAACTTAACCAATGTGGCAGTCCTTGAACTTTTTGGGGTAAAATCTCTCACTGTCTAGGCTGTTTGTTCCTTCCTGCTTGCCAAATCCAATTCATCTAATGTCAACAGTGCAGTGAATCAGTTGATGTTCTGTGAGATGTCAAAATGATCAAGGCTTCTTTGGACTAAACATGACATCAAGTAGAATTGGCATGGCCTTGAGACAGGACAGCAAAGATACAGTGATGACCCTACTATGTGAAGGCAAACTGCTTCTGATGATCCTTACTTGTAGAGATAGAGAAGAAGTTTTTGTTGGGCAAATACCTACATATTAGATGCCAGTGGCTACATTAACGTGTTCTGGTAAGTATGATATATCTGCTGTACCACATCATTAAGTGTATAATAATCTACATTAATTTCCCAAGACCTATTTAGCTTTAATATCTGCCAAACGGGAACAAAATGGGATGTGCACTAATCTCAACCTCTGAATCATTTAACTTTGCTACTGGTGCCACTACTATTTTAAATTCCCTCACAGATATTTTTTCTTTACTGGGAGTGGATAAGTCTGGGGATCTTTATTCCATGAATCAGGGAACTAAAATGCCATAGGGAGGCTACCAGGATAAGCATCAGGGTCTATCAGGAGGCAGAGGCCGAGGGAGAGGGGGGAAATGTGGACTAGAGTCTTTATTGTGGTTCCCAAGGGAAGGAATGGGTGAAGCAGGGTAAGCCGACTTAGGGTTAGCTCATTTTAATAATTTTAGCTAGCTCTGGGGCACAGGAGCTGTCCCTAGTTGTCTGGTACCTGGTGACCCTGATTAGGGCAGGTAGACAGTGGTCTTCAGTGTGAGAGCCTGATAAAGTCAGTGAATGGGGTGTGAACTCTGGCTCGGTGAGTTTATATGTGGAAAAGTACCTCTAGGAGGAAGACTCCTCCCAGAGAGAAGCAGAGTGACAAAGGAGGCAGGAAGCCAAGGCAAGGTGGCTCAAGCATATTATAGTGTTGTCCAGACAAGGCATGTCTAACATATGCATGCAGGGAGATGTTAAAGCATCTCAGTTTACAGAAGCTAGGAACATAGTTAATGTTCCATAATTAACATAGTTAATATAAACATAGTTAATACACACTAGGCATACTGGGAGTGAGGAAAGAACTTCAAGCTTGTTATTCACACTTGCTAGACACACTGTGAGATAGACTTAGAATAACACTCCATCAGTCTTTATAAATCCCACCCTTCTCAGGACCATGGTGGCAGGTCTCCCAAAACGTCAGTTTATAGCCAGGAAGTAATAACTCCAAGGAGAGCCTGGGTTATTTCCACTTCTTGAATAAAGAGTCACTTTGGTAAAAGGCACCCATGTTCCTCTGGGGAAAGTTTAGGGCAAAATTCAAAGCATATACCTCCTGAAATGCTGCAAGATCCTTCCTCAAAAGGACCTGGTTTCCTTGCTTGTCATTTTTCATTATGGTCTGATATGAATGTAGAAAAAATTTGGTCTGAGTTTAACCCTGACTCATGATGTATCATTTGCATTTCACTTTTGCGTCATTCAGATCATTATTCAGTTCTTGGGGCATATGTCTGTGCCTAGTTTCCACTGCAAGGACACACCTCCTTTATGTGCCTCCTTCAAATGTCACTTTTCAAATTCCTTTGCTCCTTCTTTACCATCTTTCCATATGTCAGGACACCCCAGCATTTAATCCTCTGACCTCTTCTCTTCCTCTACATTCCTTTCCCAGATGATCTAAATTAGCTTCATGCCTCAAATGTCATCCATACACTGGTGATTCTTAAATTTCTCTTCCTTGGATCCCTCCTGGTTCCAAAACTGCACAGCAAACTACCCTCCCTCATATTTCCATGAGGATGACGAACTTCAAATTTTGAGTGGCCAAAATGGATTGATTCACTTATGTCTCCTCTGTCTACTCCTTCACAAGCAAATAACAGCACCTTTCCTCTAGCTGCTCGGCCTAGACAAAAAAAAAGAGAAACTTAAAAATTCTCCAATGACCATCAATTATTAAATAGAATGAACAAACAAGTCCCATTAACATGTCCTTCGAAGGTTCTGCATGATCTGGCTCTTCCTACCTCTCAGATACCTCTCTTCAATACTCTTTCTCGTTCACACTATCCCAGCTCTACAGGCCTGTCCATTTCTCAAACACTACAAATTCCTCCCTTGGGAGGAAGGAATTTACACCTTCTGGCCCTTCTGTTTGGAAAGGTTTTCCCTCAGGCAACCAAAATGGGGATGTTGAGACTGATTAGGCATATCTACTCCACTTATGTATTTTTCTTTTTAATAACAATTTTTTAAGTTTATTTATTTATTTTGAGAGAGAGAGCATGTGGGGGGAGAGGCCAAGAGAGAGGAAGAGAGAGGGTCCCAAGCAGGCTCCGTGCTGTCAGCACAGAGCCTGATGCTTCACTGACTGATCCACCCAGGCACCCCAATAATAATTTTTTAATTGAAGTATAGTTGACACACAATGTTACATTAGTTTCAAGGGTAAAACACAGTGATTCCACATCTCTATACATTATGCAATGCTCACCACAAATGTAGCCACCATCTGTCACCATACAACACTATTACAATACCATTGACTGCATTGCCTATGCCTGTACCTTTCATCCCCATGATTTATTCTTTCCATAAATGGAAGCCTCTCACTCCCTTTCACCCATTTTGGTCATCCCTGTATCCCCTCCCCCTCTGGCAACTGCCATTGTGTTCTCTGTATTTATAGATCTGTTTCTGCTTTTTGTTTCTTTATTAGTTTTTTTTATATTCCACATATGAGTGAAATCATCAGGTATTTGTATTTATCTTAGCATAATACTTATTTAACTTAGCCTAATACCTTCTAGGTCTGTCCATGTGTTGCAAATGATAAGCTCTCATCATTTTTTATGGCCGCATAATATTCCAATGTGTATGTAGGTGTGTGTGTGTGTGCGTGTGTGTAGGCATCAATCACATTCTCCTTATTCATTCATCTATTGATGGATGCTTAGATTGCTTCTGTATCTTGGCCATTATAAATAATGCTGTGATAAACACAGGGGTATATATATCTTTTTTGAACTAGTGTTCTCATTTTCTTTGGGTATGGGTAAATACCCAGGAGTGGAATTATCAGATCACATGAAATTTCTATTTTTAATTTTTCCACAATGGCTTAGGGCACAGAGGAAATCCAAGAGGGAAAATAAATATGCTAAACCCATGGGGAACAATGTATTTCTTAATCTGTCTCCTGCCCCAAAGCTCTGCCCTCCTCCCTTGTGTTTATATTTCTTCTTTGCATCAGTTAACTTGTCTCTCCACCCCACAGAGGCCTTCCCTGACCAATGTAACCAAAACCCCTCTGTGTGTAACTTCACAGCCCCTAGATACAGCTTATCCTGTTTATCATCTTCATATCATTTGTCAGGACCTGTGATTATCTGATTTGTTCATGTGATGACATTGCTTAGGTCCCCCACCCTTTGTCTTGGGTATAAAGACTCTTAAGGGCAAGAATTGCACATGTCTAATTAGAATAGTACCTGTTGTGATGGCTGTAACAGAACAGGCGTGTGGAAAACAGCTATTATCACTGAAGTTGAAAGGAGCCAGAAGTGTACATGGTTCCTGAAAATTTCAATCATATTCTCCATTTAGGGGAAAGGAATTTTGAGGGTTTTGTCTTACAATACTTAGAAATATCCTACCTAAAACTAAAAGAGAGATGAGACATGAGGCATTTTGTATTGGATTGTAAACTTTTATTAGAACAAGCATTTCTCATAGCTGTAAGCAAAGTGTTTGAATTCGTCAAGCCAACTCACATCTTTTCTCTGCCATGGGAGGGCAGAAAAGGAGAGAAAGCCCCTTACACATACAGGATCAGAAGAGCAAAGTATTGCAGTGAATGATTCATTGAGGCTATAAATGTTTGCAGATGTTAAGGCACTGGAGGGCAGAGGGCAGGTAAGGTGGGAAAGGGCACAGATAAAGGGTGTCCGATGTGCCTCATCCTGTCCGACAATCTCCCAGCTTCCTTCCCCAGCTTCTGTGGCAGGCATCCTGGCCCAAGCAGGGGAAACACAGCATACTCATTATCCTCATTCAGACCCCAATAGGTCACAGTTCTAGTCCCACCATAATTTATCAGAAGATAAACTGCATGTTCTCAACTTGCCATTCATTGCACTTCATGTAAATTACACCTCATTAAACCAGATTTTTATGAATGCCTTTGTGCTCTGTGTATTTTGAAAAGCTGCTGACCTGAACCACAAAAGAATTGCCCAATTTGTTGAAAGCATTTTTGCTGTGACCTCAAGTGCTGACCACATGGGGAGAAATTACTTTTTAATACCCAGTGGACAGGACACGCCAGTGCCCCCCAGGCCGCAGTACCCGTCAGGGTTCTTGCTCAGGTACTGCTGGTGGTAATCCTCCGCATAGTAGAAAGTTTGTCCCTCCCGGATGTCGGTCGTGATCGGGCCATAGCCATGCTCTGAAAGAACCTGTAGAAAGAAAGGCACCATGAGGACCGGATGCTGGGCAGAGAGGGTCCCAAGGAGGGATGGGAGGCTGGGCTGTGAGGGAGGCAGGCACATGTGGCTTTGGGGTGTGCAGTGGGTTCTTGCAGGCCTGGGACCTGTGGCTTCCCAGCTGGGTTATTCTGGGCACGCTCTCACTAGCCTGTGCCTCAGGTGACTGGGGTTTGAAATCTGGTTTCCTGACTCTAATTTGTGCACTCTACCCATCCCACCACTGCTGCCCCTGGTACATGCTAGGAGCCCTGGTTTGGAACCTGTGGGTCTATGTGAAAGGGACCCCAGTGCTTCTCAGGGTAAACAGCAGGGACATAGGGCTCTCTGGCTGCCCTGGGAAGAATGGGCATCCCTGAGGGCGGTAAAGCAGGGCTGCGGTTGGAGGGGATGAAAGGGCAGGGGCAGGATGAGGCGGGGAGGGCTACAGCCCATCTCAGTGCTGTCCCCTCTGCTGCCAGTTCTGAACAGGCCCCCTGCCCACTCACAGGCTGGACAGAGGAACCTTGACTTGCTGGGTTCTAGGGAGCACAGACCCTGCCAGGATGCCTTGGAGAGCATGGGCTCATGTGGGTCTCCAGACCCAGGAACCAGGGAGTGAGGTCAAGGGAGGACGTGGCCTGAGGGCCTGTGTCAGCTCATCCTCGCCCTCTGTGACCTACTTGAAGGCCTGGTGGCATCTGCTGCCAGGGAAAGAAACAGACACATAAACACAAGTGGGGGAGGAGAGCAGAGCTATTTGGGGCAGGAGACAGATTAAGAAATAGACATTGTTCCCCATGGATCTTAGCCTGTTTCCTTTCCCTTTTGGATTTCAGCTGTGCCCTGATTCTTTCTTGTTACAGGCTGCTTGGAGCATTTGGGCACAACGTTACAGAGACTCGACCCCCGGGTTTGCGAACTCCATTTGGTACAGAAGTGCAAGGCACAGCCCCGACTCGTGTTTCCAGGAGGGAAGTGACCAGTCTCTGGTCAAATGGACTGTTGGTCCATTTGAAATGAAGTCCTTCCCTCTGCAGAGCAGGGGGAATCCAGTATTAATCCAGCACAATTCACTGCTGCACTATTTCCCTAAGAACTTTCCCCTTCCTCCTGCATCTCCATCCAGCCTTCTGAGCCAGAATGAGGCAGACTGAGGATCTGATGCCAAACGGGCCCAGGATGGTAAGGAACAGGATCCTTGCCAAGGCGGGCGGGTTGGACCCCACAGCTTGGAAACAGCCAGTTTCCTTACAGGGGTTAGAAATGAGAACAAGGAGCCATTCCTACTTCAGTTTTGACAATTTTTTGTAAACGAGCAATTATCGAGGGCTTACCATATGCCACACTCTGTGCAAAGACTTCACAGTGTTAATTTTAGCCTCACAACAGCCATATGAAGGAAGTACTATTATTATCATCCATATTTAAAAGTGCGTGTCAGATATCGTGTCTTGATCCCTGACAGTCTCAGCTCGCCCTAATACCGCACAGGCTGGAAGCTTGGAAAATACACTTCCCAGATTCTATTGCCAACAGCACGCCAGTTTAGAGTCCACCAATGAGAGAAGCACACGTGAAATTTGGCAGGCTTAGGAGAAGCCATTATTTGGAAGGTGCAGCCGTGAATGTCTCCAAAGATCAGACTGGAGACTCCAACAGCTCTTCCTGACAATCACTGACAGTCATGCTTCAGGCAAAGTCATTAGCAGTGATCCCCAGCAATTTCTGTAACTTCTTGGTATCCTGAAATGCAGTGGTGCTTTTCCCCAATCCTCACTCAAACAGCCTTTCTAATGAGTCTGGAAGCATCAAAACCCCTTTGATGCTTAAAATCCACCTTCCTGCTTGAAATACCTTGAACACTCTGTTTCCGTGACCGAACTCCAGCTAACACAGCAATTGGTTCCAGGAACCAAAGCCTCAGTGAGAATGACAATCTGGAATGGTTAACTGTCCTGGTTAGAGTTAGAGTTAGAAATGACATCACTGTCAATAGGAAATGTGTCAGTGCCCAGGGGGGTATGTACTGGACATTTGCTAAAATTACTGCTAGTATTTGCCTGTGAGGTAAGTGCCCACTTCAGGACATGGGGTGGCTGTGGTTGTGGACTGTTCTGGGGAAGACGGTAAGCAAGAGGCCTGTGGAGTATCCTGGCTGCTTTAGGCAGTACTCGAGAACTTGTGGAAAGGACAGGATGTAAGGTCATGACTTGACCTTCCTGGTGCAACTTGAGAGGCACAGAGCTTCTAGGACTGGTTTCACATGATCTCTGTCTCTTGTAGCTGGATTCAAATACCAAATAAAAGGGCTCCAGATTTATAAGTTGACACCCTCACTGGTCAGGAGCCCAGAAATCATGTGCACACATGATTGCTCTCAGAGAGCTCATCCACTCACAAGAGACGCTCCCCTCTGGTTCTCACCTGAGCTAACCGCATGAGTCCTGACATGAGTCTTTCATATGCTGATGTGACCACATATTTTGACTTTCCTGGCTGTGGCCACCCTGCACAGGAGCTTGCCTGCTGTTGAGCTCCTCTGCCCCCTTCCCTCAGGGCTAGGACCCAGCCCCCAGGTCTCCCAGGGTCTCCACTCACTCGCCTCATCCCCCTCCAGGCCCTGTCCTCTCTGAAGGTGACCTCCTCCCACACTACTCACCCTATTTCTCTTTCATAAAAGGCTGTCCTCCGAGGCCCCAGAGCCCACAGCCACTGTCTCCAGAAGCCTATTTACCAAGGCGGAGAGGACTGTGCCAGTGAGCACTACTGCCCAGGCTCCCTCCTCCTCTCCACACCAGCTCCCACCGACCCCTGCCCACGGACCACCCCAGAGGGCCAGCATCCCTTCTGGGGGAGCAGTGGGAAGGTGACTGTAGGGGCCTAGGCAGCAGTACCAGGCCTCTGCCACAAGATGGCAGACACTTCACTTTTATTTGAGAGGAAGAAACTAAAATAAACAGTGAGGAAAACCCATAGAAGACAGCTCCAAGCTGTCCTCCTGCACTTGCTGTCCTCCTGCACAAGCTGGGACGTTCTGGTCAGTTCTCGTTGGGCTCGGAGATGCATACTGGCATCACTGGGCCTGGGGTCAACATCGTCCCATCCACGCTGGGGTGGCCAGCCTCGAGGCTGAGGCCGTCCCTGAGCACAGGGCTGTGGCTGTCCTCAACCCTCGCTCTAAAACTGGGGAGGGAGGACAAACACATGAGAAAGAAACTGTATGTAAAAGAAAAGGGAAGAGGAAAACAGAAATCCTAACTAGTATCTGCTTTTCCTCCTCCCCCACGTCCCCTGCCTCTGCTTTCTCACACACATGGCTTCAGGAGCAGGTCACTGTCCTCAGCCCTCCCAGGCCCATCTCCTGGAGAGGTTTTGCCGGACACACAGAGCTGGAGGCAGTGCTGGGGATTCCGGGGCCCATTTGTTTCAGACCTGGTTGGGGCCAGTCAGCTGTGCCAACCCTCATCACTCTTTTGTTCCAGCCCTTCCACTGTACTATTTGAGCTACAGGGTTAAAGAGAACAGGACTCAGGACTGGGATTGATTATTGTCCCCAGAAACCAGGAGAGCACATGCTGGTAATGGCACCTCCTTAAACCATGAAGTGAAGCCTCCCCAAACCCTTAGGAGAACCCAATGGCCTTTCCGTGCTGGGTTTCACTCCACATCCTAGGCCTCACGTCCCTGGTCCTTTCCTAACTCTTTCCTTTTCCTTCCTCTCTGAAAACTCTTTTTGTGGGTCATATAGAACTTTATACATTTCCTGAACATTCCATTCCCTTGCACACAACCTCCTTGGAATGCTCTTTCTTGTCTTCCAGATCAGGTGAGCTGCTACCCATCTCTCAGCATGGAGATCAAATGCCCCCGCCTCTATAAAACCTTTCCTGAATCTATAAGGCAGGAGTTACTCCAATGTCTAGGCTCCCACAAAAGGGCTATCCTTTTTGGTACTTATGACATTGCATTCTAATTGTCCTTTGTTTCTCTAAGCCACTTCCATTCCCTTCTGACAATACACATACAGATCCATGTGCTCCTTGAGGGTATGGACTTTCATTTCTCGACCTCATCTCAGTGATTAATGAGTCTTGGGGATTCACTTCACCTTAGGGGCTTCCACTTGGGTCCCTGCTGCTGCTTCAAGCCAAAGCACATCCTTGGGGACCTCAGGGAGTTTGGGGAGCAGGGTGCTTAGGCTCTCACTTTCCTTGTCAAAGACCCTTGGCCAATTCCATAGGTAGGATTATTCTTTAGACTGTTTCAGTGGCCATGTCCATACAGGGGGGACCAATCGTCTTGCATAGAAGGATGACCTCAGCATCTCTGATAGCTCTTGAAAAAGCCTGTTAGCTCTTCTGGGGAGGGGGTGAGTGGGGTGATGGTGGGGGGTTTGGAGGAGCAGGAGGAAGTGAAAGATGAAGACCAGGTTACAGATGATCCTTCTAGCCTCCAAAGTTCACTGGTCATTTGGGCCATGTGCAAGCAGTGTAGGTGCTGGTGGGGTGAACCTCAGTCTTTTCCTAAATCAGGTGGTCTATTCAGTAGTGGGGGTGTCATTAAGTAATTTGTTATGAATAATGGCTAATGTATCAATGTTTATTTTTTAAAATAACATTTATTTACTTATTTTTGAGAGAGAGAGCAGGGGAGGGACAGAGAGAAGGAGACAGAGAGTCCCAAACAGGCTCTGTACTGTGAACACAGAGCCCAAAACAGGACTTGAACTCACGAACCATGAGACCATGACCTGAGCTGAAACCAAGAGTCAGACACTTAACCAACTAACTACAGATGCCCCTGTATCAATGTTTCTGTGTAACTTACTTTTCCTCAGTGAATTAGGACAGATAGAGGGCTATCTCAATCCAAGCATCACTGCGGCTCTCTTGCCTGCTACTGTGGAAGGGACGGGAGTGTCAGGAGAGCTAAATTGGGGCAGCACATAATCCACAACCTCTGTGGTCTCTTCCACGGTCTATAAGGGGGGCCCATGCTGATGATGTAGCATTCCTGATTATAGAAATGATGAATCACATCACCTGCAAAGTTTTCTGGTAGCTTCCAAAAAGGAGTCTGTACTCATGAAAGTGGGTTGTCCATAGGAAAATCATGGGGCAGATAAAGAGTTGAAAGTAAGTGCAGCAAATGCTCTAGCCTGAAGCATAGAAATCCTGACAGGTTGAATCCCTGAGGGGCCCCCAGGCTAGGGGGCCCTGCCTCCAGCCCCAGGCTGATGCCACCCCAGAAGACTGCGGTCTTCCTTCAGGCTCTACAGAGCCGCCCTGTGGTATGGGGAATGAGTGCAGGTAATCAAGGACTTGCCTGGTCAAAGTAACTGCCAGGTTGGCTCAAAACTTCACTATGGTTTCAGATCTCACATTTAGGTCTTTCATCCATTTTGGGTTTATTTTTGTGCATGGTGTTAGAAAGTGGCCCAGTTTCATAAGGGGTTAATATCCAAAATATATAAAGAACTTATGTAACTCACCAAAACCCTCCTAAATAATCAAATTAAAAATAGGCAGAAGACAAGAAGACATTTCTCCAGAGAAGACATCCAGATGGCCAACAGACACATGAGAAGATGCTCAACATCACTAATCATTAGGAAATTCAAATCAGAACCAATGAGATGTCTCCTTATATTTGTTAGAATGGCTAAAATAAAAAAGACAAGAAATAACAAATGTTGACGAGGAACCCTTGTGCACTATTGGTGGGAATGCAAACTGGTGTAGCCACTGTGGAAAACAGTATGGAAGTTCCTCAAAAAATTAAAAGTATAAATACTATATGATCCAATAATTCAAAGAAAATGAAACACTAAATCGAAAAGATATACGCATCCCTATATTTATTGCAGCATTATTTACAACAATAAAAATATGGAAGCAACCTAAAAGTGTCCATCAATAGATGAATGGGTAAGGAAGATGTGGTACACACACATGTACGTATATACAGTGGAGTATTATGCAGCCATAAAAAATGATGAGATCATGCCATTTGTAACAACATTGATGGACCTGGAAGATATTATGCTAAGTGAAATAAGTCATAGAAAGAGAAATATCATATGATTTCATTCATATGTGGAATCTAAGAAAAACAAATGAATAAACAGAAAGCAGAATGAGACCTATAAACATGGAACAAATTGATGATTGCCAGAGAGGAGGAGGATGGGGAGTCAGGGAAAAATAGGTGAAGGGGTGTGAGAGATACAGGCTTCCAGCTACGGAATGAGGAAGTCACAGGAATAAAAGGTACAGTTAAGGAATACAGTGAATGAAATCATGATGCATTGTATAGTAATAGATGGTAGATTCATTTGTGATCAGCACAGCATAATGTATAAACTTATTGAATCACTATGTTGTACATCTGAAACTAATGTAATATTGAGTGTCCTCTATACTCATTTAATAAAGTTTAAACTCCATGATTACACTGCCAGGAAATCCACTCTCTGGCTGGTCAAACCTCAGGGCTCCACTAGTTCTTGCCTTCTCCAGGCTCCAGGGCTTGGTCTCTCACTGCCACATGGAAAGCCAAGACCTGCATGCCCCCTCGACTGGGTTCCTCAACCAAGACCAGCACCAGAAGAAGAAATGATCAGGCCTGACCCTCCGTACGCCTGATTTTTCTGTTGCCTACTCTTATTGGCTCCAATATAATTAACCAAAGCCTCTTGTTTGTGGCATTTTTTTTCTTGCTGATTTTTTGGAGGGAAGTAAGTGAGACCTATCTAAAATAACCTACATCAGTGTGACATCTTGATCAGGAAATCTCTGGAAGGTCACCTAATAAAATTGATCGTTCATGCTTTTCTCACAGATTCTGACTTCACCCTTTTCTTAGATGACCCCACAAATTCTTCTATGCCTTTATTCTCATATCATGTTCTTCCCAGAAGGAGCTTTGCTATCTGTAAAGTGGGCCAATACCTAGCTCACAGCTCTTATGAGGATCCCAGAAAAGGGACACAAAGTGCATGGCACTCTGGCATATTTTAACCACATGGCAGTACTGGCTTCCTTTGCTATCAGCTCCCATGCACACTGCAAGAAGGCTGGCCCACCCATCCTCCTCTCCTAAAATAGGCCTCCACGTACACCCACCATGCACTCCCTACTTCTACAGCTGTGCAGCTGAGCTCTGTGGGGCAAGGAAAAGAGGTGGTCATCAATAAGCTGTGGCAGAGCTCCCCTCCATCCCCAACAGGTGTCTCCAGTTCCCACCACTCCTGCCAAGCACAAGTACCCGAGGAAGTCACTGGGCCACTCCCTTACAGATGTTCTGCCCACAGGAGCACCCTGGACCCAACCCATCTTTCCAGAACTACCAACAGGAAGCCTTTCTTTTAATAAAGTTAATGAACAAGTGGCCGCTCTGCTTACTGCAACCTGCTAACAAGCTTATTATTAGCTTCACCAAGGTTTCCTGAGTCTCCAGGTATACTCAACATATTGCATGGAAATGACTCTTACACCACCCTGAAAAAGCACAGCCTGGCGGTCACGGCAACACAGTCTATGATGGAGCATCAACAGATCAGGTTAGGAGTGCAACAGGGCAGAGAGGCCAGCACTAATCCCAAGCCCTTGCATTTGTCCCGAGTTGCAGATTCTCCAAGGGGCTTCCTCACACACTCTAGTCTAAGTGAGGCTTTCATTAACTGTAAAAGGGAGGAATTATTCTTCTTATTTCTCAGTGCAGGACAGTGAAGCCCAGGGAAAGAGGAGGCTTGTCTCAAGCCACTTGCCAGTAAGCCTGCAGAGATAGGATTAGAACCCCTGTTTCCTGATCATTTCCATTATTACAATAAGGCACACTGTCCCAGGTGGTCAGATAAAGATGTACCTTTCCCTTAGAGAGGGATGTTTATTATTTCAAAATTTCCAAAAGAGTTCTAACTATGAATCATCCTATATTTGGATCATACTCTCTCTCTACCCTGCTCACATCCCTGGAACTCAAAATGTGTGATGTAGATTTCTCAGGCCATCTCATTGACTTTTGTTTTTTAAGTCATGGTAAAACACACATAACTTCAAATTTTCCACCTTAACCATTTTTAAGTACAGTCACATTGTTGTGCAACTAATCTCTAGAACTCTTCATCTTACAAAACTAAAACTCATTACCCGTGAAATAATACCTGTCCGTTCCTCCCATCCCTTTGCCTCTGGCAACCCCATTCTACTTTCTGTCTCTATGAATCTGATTACTCTAGGTACCTCCCGTAAGTGGAATCACATAGTATTTGCCTTTTTGTGTCTGGCTTATTTCCCTCAGCATAATGTCCCCAAGGTTCATCCATATTGTAGCCTGTGTCAGAACTTCTTTCCTTTTTAAGGCCTGAATGACACTCATTATATGTATAGACCACATTCTGTTTATCTATTCATTCATCAGTGGAACTTAGGTTGTTTCCCATTGTTTTGTTAGCTGTCAAATAATTATTTTGCTGCATAACAAGCACATCCCACAACAGTTACTTAAATATTTCCTGGCCTGCTTGTATCAATAGCCTCCTGTTATGATGTTAAACCCCTCAAAGAAGGGCCAAAGGAGAACAACAGTGAAAAGACTTGCTCCAAACATGTGGTTCGGTTATTCTTTTTCTTGTCCTACCTCAGCTGATCCCATGTACTAATGGCTGTGTGATAAAGATGGAAAACTAACACAGAGTGGTCATCTAAGGTCACCTAACAGAGAGCTGGGGTTGCCTGCCTCTCATCTACTCAGACAGACAGATGCCCTCCCAATAGCAAATTCCACAAACTTCCCAAGCACTATCTGATTCCAAGAGATGACAGAAAACCTACTCAAAGTGTCAAGGAAGGCAGAGTTTGTGTTAAATACCAGGCTCTGTATCGATTTGTAATGGATGTCAGAGGAGAGGTTTGCAGGGCCCCTCTAATGGGGCAGTTATGAGCTCTAGGGGGGTTTTCTCTCATTTTCTCATCTCATCATGCCAGCAACCCTGAAGGGGCAGGGAGATCTTTATTCTGACTTTACCCACAAGTAAATCCAAAGAAGTTAAACACCATGCTCAATTTCATGTGCCCAGAGTGTTAGTTGTGAGTCTGGGACAAGAACACAGGTCTGTCTGGCTCTGGATTCCATCCCCCTTCCCACATACACTCTTTGCCCAGAATTTGGGAATGTAGGATAAGTGAGACCCCAGAGGGCTGAGTCTGTAGCATGTTTGAGGCAGAAACAGTCAATATGAACCCACCAAGAACCTCGTATTAGAACCCTACACAGCAGGGCAGGGAGGGAGGAGAGTGCATTGGATCTAGAGACTCTAACACATGTGTGTATGTGCACATGTATGTGGGAGAGGTGTGTGGGTGCATGCTTATGCGTGTGTATATAAGTGCACATAGGATGCTCTGTGGTATACATGCAACCTATAGACACCTTTCACTTTTTAGAAAATGTACCACTGTAAAAAACCTTGAATCTGTAGTAGTAAGTGGTTCTTACATCTTAAGGGGTCACAGATTCACATGAGAATCCAATAAACACTATGGACACTCTTTCCACATAAACTCACAATCAAATATTTGCTTATAATCTCAAAGGATTCTATGACTCTCTGGAGTCTACCAAACAGCCCCACATTCAGAAGCTTCAGATGGGGCCACCAAGTCCAGAGTCATCATGGTAACCGCCCATTCCCCATCCATACGGTTCTAGAAACATGCAGGTCTGCATCCAATCAGCAAGGAACATTTTCAAGACAGATGTCCTTAATTTCAATCATAGTTTGAAGGCCCATTGAGAAATGGCTGTGTCACTGATGAGAAAGTCACCAGGAAAGGAGGAAGGTAACTGCAGTTCAATCCTTATTTGATTCATATTTTTTAAAGACTTAACTAAGTCTGATCCAAGCAAACACAGAAGACCTGGATTCTATTCCTCACTCTGCCCTCTAGTGGCAGCAGGGAGCATATATGAGGCATAGCCTCCTTGGTTCCTGCTTTCTCCTTCTGAACTGAGAGACCCCTTCAATTCTTTCCAGACCTAATTCCATCAAATCCCTCGCTATGTTTCCATCCTGTGCGCACACACACATGCACAGTCACACACCCCGTGCAGGCTTAACAAGCTCAGCCAATGCCAATGCCCAAGTCAGCAGTTTTATTCCATTGGCAGCTTCTAGCTGACCAGATTGCCATCAATCAAAACTTCTGGGAAGGGATGCAAAATGACTGGCATGGCTTTTAAATAAAACCTCTAGAAAGAAAAATACCATCTATTCCAAGCTGAACAGAGACTCGTGTGTTTCCAGTTCGGGACAGCACAGAGCACGCACAAAACTGCAGGTGTGTAGGGAGGTTGCCCCTGACCTTAGTGGTTTGGCCACAGGAGGAGAGGGACAGGCTGCTCATGTCCCACACCACAGAGGACCCTGGAACAAGAGGGGCTCCAGGCTCTGGCACCGTGGACTCACCCCTGTGAGTCAATCAGTGGCTGTTATCACATGCAGGGGAGACGAGTCAGAGCTAGTGAAGGATCCCTGGGACAATGATGTGACACTGACGAGACAAGGCAAGTGCTCAGAGGGGTTGGAGGCTTCATGAGGTCCAGTCAGAGCTGCACTGACCCTTCCTATGAAACTAAGGAGGCAAAGTCGAAAAAAGGTGACATAATTAGATCTAATTTGGTGCATTTAAAAAACCTGCTTATGCAAATGGTGGCCTCTGGATGGAATGAGGTTGGCCTTAGAACAGCTACAGCATTCCTGTGGTCTGTCTCCCCCCTGGACCCTGCAGTTGTATAGAACAGTTAATGGCTTTCATTATCTATCTCTCTGTGTCCCCCTCACCCTCGTGGTAAATCACAAGTGTCTTCTGACCAGCAAGGATATTTTTCTTGGTTTGCAACACAAAATGACAGAGCTACAAGATGAATTTTGTCTCTGCAGAGAAAGAGAAAAGAGAGAGAGCTCAGTTTGGCCAGGAAGGATTCAAAGCTTTATCCTTGCTCCTCAGAGTGTCAACAATGGGCCAGTGGCTTGTCAGAAATGCAAAATCTGGCCCCTTCCCCAGACCTACTGAATCAGAGTCCAAATTTTAAAATCATTTCCAAGTGATCCATGGTCATGTTAGAATTTGAGAAGCTGTGCTCTAGCAGACAAGCGTGGCAGACTGTATCAGTGGTCACCAACATCCCCTACCCTGCCTCTTGAAGTCAGGTTGCCCACATGACTGGTCAGCAGGCTGTGAGCGGAAGGGACCTATGTCATTTCTGGGCAGAAACCATCCAGCATGAGATTTTTCCCTTCAGCCACAGTGGCCAGCAATGTTCCAGCTGGTGGTGGCTCCATCACCCCAGATCCTGGCGTGAGGACAATGACAATCTGAAGCAGAGTCCACACACTGAATATTGTATCTCCTCTATTACAGGTGCCTGGTTTTCCCTGTGTGGGGTATGATGCTGAGGGGTCATGGAAGGCAGGCACAGCTCCGTGTAGGCTGGTCACTTCTCTGCAAATACATTTTGAACTCTGTAATTCCACTTAAGAATCCAACTTCAGCAATCACTGTGGGGCACGTACTATGTCCCATGGACTCTGCAAGGCATTAGGCATATACAGGCAGCCTGGGGTGGCTCTCCCCAGGGCAGGGGAATGACAGGGTATGTGAGCAATCACAACACAAGTGCCTACTATGCAGCAGGCACCGCGATGTAGGAATGAAGAAGGCAAACCTCCCTGTGATGAGTTTGTGGTTTAGAGATGGAGTCATGTTATATGATGAGGATGTGACCACCTGAGGGTGTGGTGGGATGGCTAAAATGTGACAAAGTGAGAGCCACGCCCACATGCTGGGGACTGAAGAGGACCACCATCCATCATCAGGAGGTCAGATTCTGCCAGAACAGACAGGACATACCTGCACAGGCAGAGGGACTCTGCTGGAACACATGAAGGAAAGATTAATCGAGCTGAGAAGGTGGGTCCTGAAGGGGGCGCATGTCGGACTGGGAATTGGCTGAAAGGTCTGGAGAGGAAGGGTGGGAAAGTTGAAAAGGACCTAGCTGAACAGCATGAAGAGATGAAAGTAGATGGGGCAGTGGGCTCTGGAGGCATCAAGGTTATGGTTCTTTTTTCTGTCTGTTCCCATTTAAGGTAACTCAGTACACACTTTCTGTTCATCCTCTGCCCTGCAGCCACGGTGACATGCAGAGGCACTTTGTAAAGTGTCTTGTAATCTTGTAAGATTAAAGGAACCACTTGAACCCAGGCAAAGCTGGCAGATGCCTCTGAGGTTCACCTGCTTGCCTGCAGTGATGCCTTTAAGTCCAACTGAGCCAAGATGGGGATGTTGGGGAAGGATATAGCTATTGTTTATTTTCCCATTACTTAGTTGTTACCTTTTACTTCCCCATACCTTACCAATTCCAAGAACCATTTCGTGGGTGCAAGAATTTGGGTCCTTCCTTCTTCTCTATTTTGTGCCTTGGAAGATGGAGCCCACCAGGCTGGGTAGGGCTGGGCTGCAGCCCTGGCCTGGAAAGGAAAAAGAGGCTGATCTGGGAAGTTCAGCTTGGGACCAGGGGAAACAGCTCAGGGTTGTATGGCTGAAATGTGCCACTGCCCATTTGCTCCAGCCAATGCAGTATTCCTCCATCCATGAGATGACTTACATCAATCACACATTCAAAGACTACTGGTTTCTCTTGATTTGATCTTTCCTTTAAGGTCTGATGGTTTTGAAAAGGAATTAAACTGACTTTTCCTATATGAGTTTTACTTTCATGGCTTTTAGTTTTACAGGAAATGGATCTCTCTCTCTCTCTTGTGCACCTTCTCTCTCCCCTCTCTTTCTCTCTCTCCTCTCTATATATCTCTAAGGGGTTATAATCTGCTGTTTCATATCTGAAATCAATTAACTACAACCTCTTTTTCCCCCCTATCTTCTTAGCATTTAGTATACAAAAGAATCCACTTGTCACTTTTCAGAGGAAGCCAAGGACATTGGCTTTCACCTTGGGGATGAAATGCAGATTTCATTAAAAGGAAAGATCCTTCATTCCTAAAGGTTGAATAGAAAAGAACTTAAAGTGAAATGCCAGCTGCGTAAGTTTAGAACACTGAATTCAGCAAGGTAAAGGAACTTTTCTGAATATCGCCATTTCTCATTTATGTATGACTCTGGGGACTCAGAGCTGCAGGAAAGGAGATTCATCCCAATTTGAACTGCAGGCAGAGTGGCCAACTGCCCTCGTTCGCTCAGGGCGAAGGGGCTTTTCAGTCAGTTCTAAACCCAGGAAAGTCTGGCTGGTCACCGTAATCGTGGAATAGGTAAAGAAATCCATGTCTATTCCACTTATCCAGGGCTCAGATCCCCCAACTGTAAACGAGGCTAACCTAGGAGGTCGCCCTCCTGTTGTGGAATGCCGTCTCTCTTTGAGCAATGTGTTCCAGAACCTCTTCTGAATTGTGCTTCCTTTTTCCAGGTAACTGTTGTATTGAGATATAGTTCACATGTCACCAAATTCACCCTTTTAAAGTTTATACTTTAGTGGTTTGTAGCATAGTCTCAAGAGTGGTACAACCATCACCATCTTTCTTTTCTTTTCTTTTCTTTTTTCTTTTCTTCTCTCTTTTCTCCATTTTCTGTTTCATAGATTGGGTAATCTCAATGAATTTTTGTTTGCTGATTCTTGCTTCTGCCCCTTTAGGGATTTTTTTTTTTTTTTTTTTTTTTTTTTTAGTGAGGTTATGTTTTGTTTTGTTTTGTTTTGTTTTCATTTAAGTTACCGTTCCTTTGAATTTCTGTTTAGTTCTGGAATTTCTATTTAGTTCTTTTTAAAAAAATATAATTTATTGTCAAATTGGTTTCCATACAACACCCACTACTCATCCCAACAAGTGCCCTCCTTTCTGCCCATCACCCACTTTCCCCTCTGCCTCGCCCCCCACCTTCCTTTAGTTTGTTCTCAGCCCTTAAGAGTCTCTTATGGTTTGCCTCCCTCCCTCTCGGAAACTTTTACTTTTCCTCTTCCCCTCCCCCATAGTCTTCTGTTAAGTTTCTCAAGATCCACATGTGAGTGAAAACATACGGTATCTGTCTTTCTCTGTCTGGGTTCTTTCTTCTTCTTCTTTTTTATGTTTTCTATCTCCTTACCGATATTCTTCATTTGTTGAGACACTGTCCTTGTATTTTCCTTTGAGTCTTTAGACATGGTTTCCTTTCGTTCTTTGGGCATATTTCCAATAGCTTATTTCAAGTCTTCATCTAGTAAGTCTTACTTCCCATGTTTCCTTAGCTTATGTTTTTTTCTTGACAACTGGGCATTTTAAATAATTTATTGGGGCGACTCTGAAAATCGGGCTACCCTCCCCATTGGTATATTGCTGTTCATTTGCCTGCAGTTCATTTGTTTAGTGACTTTCTTAAACCAATTCTATAAAGTCAGTGTGGCCCTTTCATGTGTAGCCACTGCAGTCTCTGCTTGGTTGACAAATAACCAGATAATGAGTGGGCACAGGGTTCCTTAAATTCCATGAAGCAATGGTCTTCCATTTGGCCCTGTGTGTGTGCTTTGGAGCAAACATAACCTCATGGCTACAGCAGTTTTCAACCCTGGTTTCTCCTTCTCTCTCTCTTGCACGGGGCCTCAAGGTCACACGGAGGTGAGAGATTGGGCCCTTTCACATATATACAGACTGTGGTTTGGTTATTGATTCGTCGGCTGAAGGACATTGGGGTTGTTCCCAGTTTGGGGCTATTATGAATAAAGCTGCTATAAACATCCAAGAATAGGTTTTGCAGTGAGCATAAGTCTTAATTCTCTTAGGTAAAAACCTAGAGATGGGGATGCTGGGTCACATGGCAAATTTATATAAAACTTGATAAAAAAAATCTCCAGGTGGTTTTCCAAACTGGTTATACCATTTTGCATTCCCAGCACCAATGCGGGGGAGTCCCTACTGCTCTGCATCCATGTCAGCACTTGGTGTTGCCATTATTTCTTAATATAGTCATTCTAACTGGTATGGAGTCATCTTTCAAGGTGGTTGCAATTTGATTTCCCTAATGGCTAGTAACATTAAGCATCTTTTAATGTTCTTATTTGCTTTCTGTGTATCTTCTTAGGTCAAGCGTCTGTTTAACTCCTTTACCCATTTTTTAAATTGATTTATTTGCTGGTCTTGTCGAATTTTGAGAATTCTTTATATATTCCCAAGTTCTGTTTTGATTTCAAACACATAACATTCCCCTTAGACTCTGGTGTGCTCCCACTGAGCACCTTAAATGGCTCTACATCTGTAACATAATGTTTTATATTGTATATAATATCTCTGTATGTCTCTCTCTCTCTCTCTCTCTCTCTCTCTCTCTCTCTCTCTCTCACACACACACACACACACACACAGCTCTGTAAGCAATTTTCCTTTTTGTTTTATTCAAGAAACATTTACTGTGTCCCTATTAAGGAACTGTACAAGATACCAGGGAAGCAGAATCGAATAGCATATGGCCCCTGCAACTGAGAAGCTTTCTCTTTTAAGAAATGTGAATTTAAATTGGATTACATTAAAAAATACATAAGAATGACTATATGTAACACATCAGCTTTTAGTGTATAAAATTAGTTGTTCATACCAACAGCTGAAACATGTTCATTAGAACTTTATAAAGGCCATTAATTATCACAAGTAAATCCTTTCTTTATTCATCGTCAGAAATGTTCCTCAGTACAGCTCCTTGCCTAAAGCAGCACGCAGTCTGAAAGAATGCAGCATGCCTTAAAAGATTTCTGCTGCAATTTTAAATGGATCCTCCTGTATTCTGAGCTCATGAAATGTGATGAAGGCCAAATCACATTCTCTTCAAAGACAGAGTACGACCACTCCGCACACATCTTAGCATACACCCTTTCCCTGCCGAGGAGAGGTGTTTACAGAACAGCTCAGAACAGTATCCCACTCAACTGCGGCATTGACTATCTGCAGAGCTGCTGGAAGAATCTTTTTGAACACGGAGAAAATTAACTTTCAACAGTAACTTAAAAAGCTATTGCAGTTTCTTAAAATCCTCTTACACAGAGTTTAAAAAAATGAGACTTAGCAACTTCATTGTTTTTTTATTCACTGATTAAGACGATAAAAGTTGTGCTCATTTCAATATTAAGAAATTAAAACCTCCCTTGAGACTTTCTCTGCCCTGGAGTAGGTTACATCTGTCAACGGCAAACAGGCTGGCCAGCTTGTGTGCAGAAATTCTCCCCGGGGCTGTAATATGTATAACCTCACACTGTATTGTCTAGGGCTAAGAATGAAATGATTGGAATTTTTTTTTTATTATCAAAGGAAACTAAAAATAGGACTATAAAATAAAATACAAGCTGGAAGGGAAAATGCATTTAGGATATATTTTGCTTTAATGCTTTAGCTTCCAGCCTCACATGGTAGAGAATAGACGATGATGTTAAATAAAGAAAGAAAAGGAGCTTTTGTTGGTTTCCTCTAAAGCTTAAAAACCACACAGTGTGAGTAAATGGAGGATGGCCCGCAAAGGGCTGCTTCCCTCTGATACTGTCAGTGTGTGGCCCAGAAGCTGGAGGTGATGGGCATGTATTACTTCCTAGTTTCAGCAACATCATCTAAACTTCTAAGCAGGCATCACTGGAGGACTCTTGCCTCTTCACTTCTTCTAATTGCTAATGCAATAACAAAGGGACACAGAAAACCCGACTGGAGATAAGATGGAGGGGTCTGCATTAATGAAGACTCTCTATTCAGGCTGTTTAAGCTTCTTAGTAATGAAGTATAGACAGGATTTCTTTTTTGGTTTGTTTTGTTTTGAGAGAAGAGAGGAAGGGAGGGAAGGGGAAGGGAGGGAAGGAGGAAGGGAGGGAGGAAAGAAATGGAGAAATAAAAAAGAAAGAATCCAAAATAGGCTGTGGATGTTCTTTGCCAAAACATAATTTTAATTTTCTCCAAGGCTCAGAACCAGTGGAAGAACTGGAACTCCCTCAAGAGAAGGTGGCAGGAACATAAGCTAATTATACAACTTAAATTTGGTAATACAATATAATTGGCACGGTTTCCGGTTAAGGCAATATAAATCTATGCTAACTGGAGTTAAGACAATGATGCCGTATATCTAAAGCAGCACTCTGTATCTCTAAGTATCATAACTTCCTTATATCTCCAGGGGTTCTCAAGTAGACTGTGTTTATACAGATGTTAGTGATGAGAGGGGTCTGAGTTCCACTCTCAGCTCTACCCAACCATATGACCTTGAGGCTTGGCCTTCTCTTCTGTAAAGTGGGGATAAGGTACCTACCGCTCAGTGTTGTTTGAAGGAACAGATGAGGTTTTATATCTGAAATAATATTTTCCACTTCAGTAGCACTGCTCATACTGTGGTAGTTATCTTTGAAGATGTTATGATCTTTTAAAGCCCTTGGAATGTCACACTGTGGGAACTTGAGGTGCAGGGATCATGCCCAGAGAAGGTGAGAAAAGCAAAGCCTGACTAGTGGAAGCCTCTTTCCAGCCTTCCTTGTTTATCCCTCGAACAGCCAAATGAGTGACTCAAGATTTCCCATGTCACGGAGACTTTTGGTACTTTGGAGACATAGCCTGTGGCCCAGACTCCCCACGTTAGCAGGCTGGTGGCCCTGGCTGAGCACTCGGTCTATACACAAATGCCACAAACTGCACGGCAGTGGGTGAGATAGGTAGTGCCATGGGAGAGAATCTGGACACAGGCCCTGGAAGATAATATTTCTTCCTTTGATTTTCTCCATGAAGAAATATCATCATCATGTCTATTAAGACCCCAGGCAAGGGGCGCCTGGGTGGCTCAGTCAGTTGGGTGTCTGACTTGGCTCAGGTGATGATTTTGCAGTTTGTGGGTTCGAGCCTTGTGTTGGGCTCTGTGCTGACAGCTCAGAGCCTGGAGCCTGTTTCAGATTCTGTGTCTCCCTCTCTCTCTGCCTCTTCCAGGCTCACGCTCTGTCTCTCTCTGTCTCTCTCTCAAAGATAAATACACATTAAAAAAAAAAGACCCCAGGGAAAAGCCATTGTTTCTGGAAAACAAGGAATAGAATGTACATATAGGGGGATGGGGTAGTGATGGTGAGGAACTAAGAGCTGACTTCTCTTGAGTGTTGACTCTGCCAGGCACTGCGTGTGTTACCCATGCAGTCCTCATAACAGCCCTTCTGCCAAAAGGAGTATTATTTCCATGAGGAGGGCACTCAGCACAGAGAAGAGGGGGCCAGGATTTGAACCCAGGCAGTGCAACTCCTGAGCCCATGTTCTTAACCACTCACTATAGCTGCCTTCTTAACTAAAAAGTATTTCATGTCCACTATGTGACAATATACCTGGCTCTTGGTAGAATATTTACTCACATTATCTGCTTTCAATATGATGGAAGAGGTTATTAACGTCATCTAAAAATCTGGGGGTTTTGATTACATATCCTCTTTGAAATATCACTGTCAAGATGTAGAATAAGACTGGTGCAAGTTAATGACCCTGAACACCTTGATTTTTATACTTCTCCCAGTGATGTGACCTTTTCTTTCTGGCTTTTATTTCCTGTCCGTAAACCAGTTTCCTGTTTGTGACAGCACAGATTTTCTGTTGTGCTCCTGATCTCCTGATTACCCTTGAAACAAAATTAGAATTTGGTGTAGAAGCTTTTCAGCATGTCCAGTGCTTCTTATTGAAAGTTTAAGAAGTTTATATCTGTTGGTTCTTATTTGCAATCTTATTAATCCACTCAAAGAATCTTCACATTGCCAGACGAACTCATAGATTTAAGTGATCCCTGACAAAACTCTGAGAATGGATATCTGATCAAGACTCGGAATGCAATCATCATAGGATGCAGAATAGGTGTTAAAATATAAATATAATGAACAAGTAGGAATTTTAATAAAAGTCCAAATTATCCTATACTCCAGGTACTGTGCTGTTTGGACCACAGATGACTCACTCTCTGTGTTTCTATTCCCCACCATTTCTTGATCCTTCTCTTTACTTGCTTACTGAGTCCTGCTGCTCACCCTCTCAGAGCTTCAGACACAGCATATCTGAAACGAGACACTATTCTTCCTTCTTCCAAAGCTGCTCATCTTTTTCTGTGCCCTCTCTTGGTACACAACGTCATCAGCCACCTATCCCCCAAGCTATACATCTCATCGCTATTGTCAACCCTCTCCTCCCTGATATCTTACAGCAAATCGTACTTATCAAGCAAATCTTGAATCCACCCCACCCAGACTGACACTCTCCAGGCTCAGTCATCACCAGCCTTTGTCTGGACTGTTGTTATAAGCCTCCGTCTGGTCTTGCTGACTGATGCCACAACCCTAAAATCTAACCCCCACCCTGGGCACGGAGCGAGGGGAGCCAATGAAAAGCTGCGTGTGAGAACACAGGTGTGTTACACCAACCTCTGCATTGGGAAATATAGAACTCTTGTTTATCATATTCACAAATGACAAAGAAAATGTCACATCCAACAAGGCAAGACTCAAAGCCATCCTCAGCATGAATCTCACTTTGGTGCCTGGAGCTGGCTGTATTTCAAGGTGTTCTCTGCTGGCCATAAAAGTAAGTCCAAGCAAGAGGTTGCAAGAAGAGAAAGAAAACCCCTGTGTGCTTCAAAGAAACCAAAGGAGCAAGCACAGAGCAGGGAGACGCAGCTCACATGTGAAAAAAAAATAACACAACGTGTGACTGGGAGTAGGCTGTCAGCTTAATTTATGCCAAGAGGGAAAAGTGGAGGCCTTGCAGGTAAGCAAGCAATGCGTAGAGGCTGATGCAGCAGAGGTCACACCAACATGCCCTGACTTTGCTGCCCCATAACTGCCACCTGATGTTCCCGAAATAAAGTCTGGCCAGCCTATTTGTGCGCATCCCCCACACCACCTGTGCCCTTTCTGTGCCTTAACTACCTGTTATAATGGACACCCCACTTACCTCCCAACCTGGCCAAGGCACTCATCCTCTCTGGACCCCAGCCTCCTCACCTCTAAAGTAAAAATAACAGTCTCTTATAAAGGTGTGGTAGACGTGTTTGTTGGAAGTCCACAAAATTCTCATTTTCCAAATGAATAACAGAGGCCCAGAGAGGTTAAGGAACTAGCCCAGCATCACACAGTTAACAAGTTGCTGTGAGTGTTGTATGGCATCCTCATACTGCCAGCTAGATCTTCTCTCCGCCCCCCTGGCTGGGCACATACCCGCCCTCTCCCCTGCCCCTTCTGGACACATGGGCTGAGTGCTGTGTACAGTTCCAGCCTGGCTGTGCCTGCCACTCTATAAAGAATCAGATGTAGTGAAAACCATTACCATTTCTCCTCCATACTGAGAAAGAGCAGGAAACATGATACTTATAGCTGCTATTGTCTTATTTTGATTATATTCAGTTCACTAGAAAGGTCCTGACAGTAGGGAGTCTTACCCATGGAAATCACTCAGTGAATGGTTCCTCTCGTCACCCTCTGTCCCTTATGATCCATCACGTATGTGTATGTGAGTGAGCATGTGTGCATGCACGCACGTCTGTGTACATTTTCTCTGAGTTCACTTCTAAACCTCTCCACTCCACCCCCATTCACGTCATTTACTCCAATGCTTTAATCACCATCAGGTGGTAAATGTCTGCTCTACAATCGTTACGGATATTGGGTCCTTAGGTGTCCAAGTTCTAGGGAAGGAAAAGTGACAGTTGAGGCATCAGGGTAAAAAGAAGAAAAAAAGTGTTATGTGGGGCGTAGAACACACATTTTTATTCTCTCTCTCTCTTTAAGAATCTGGCACGAAGAGCTCACGTCCTTCCTGCCAGAGATGGAACAGTAGTGACTTGGCAACAATCTCAAGCCAGATGTCACCCTCATCTGGTTGCCTTGGCTGGTGAGTTGTTTGGAATGAGCAGCCCAAACACCGTGCAGGCGGGGCTGCTGCAGGGATGTGGGCGGTGGAGCTGGGCGCCAGCCCTCACGACACCCCAACCCTCTGGGGGCTGGGGGACCACTGGTTATGGGGCAGCTCTCTGCTCAGGTGCAGGGTCAGCGGAAGGCAAAGGGGCCCTTGGGAAGGCCACACGTGCACTTCTTCCCTTCTGTCTCTCTCCTGAGGGTGAGCTGTGTGATCCTGTCCCCCCAGCACGGGGACACAGACATGTCTTGCTATGTTACAAAGACGAGGCTCCTGGCACATATGGGATCCAGTCAACAGGAAAGCAGCTCCTGTTCCCTGTAGGTCTCCTCATCCTGTGTACCCAAGACCCCTCTCCAGGAAGCAGATGGTGGGGGCAAAGTGCAGGGTGGCCTGTGCATCTGGAGTTCTGTGACTATGGCCATGGCAGCTTGGCCTTCGTGGGCTTCATCCAGGCCGAGCCCAAAGCCGTCATGGATGCCCTGGGAAAACAGCCACGCTCCTGCGTGAACACACCAGTGAGGAGAGAGGAGACATGTGGCTGCTGAATGGAAGAGGGAGAAAGCCGTGCCTGGGAGCAGGCACAAGCCACATTCACAGTCTGGTGGCCAAATACTGAAGGGTCTAAGGCTGATGGGGATGGCCTGGGGGACCAAGTGTGTCCTCTGGAATGAGCCCTCTGGCACCACCAGAAACCCAAGGCAGGTGCCTTTAGAACAAAGCCATGCGCTCAGATGTGTGTTTGTACACACATCAGTGTGTGTGATGGGAGGGCGGAGTGTGGTAAAACCTGCCAACAAGCCCATTTTGGTCACCATCTGTCGTGGAGAGCCCGAGCACCTGTCGGAAACAGCTGCTGATGGCAGATCGTAGGTGAGGGAGGAAGCAGCCCCACCCCGGGATGGCCTATTGCAGGGAGCGCACGGCCTGTCCCCACAGGAATGCCAACTGTTCACTTTGAAGCCCATCTCCATTAGGAGGGGGTGTGATGAAATCCCTCGCTGTTCATTTACTTCCTCACGGGAAGGAGGGGAGGAACACCAGCATCCTTGCTGCCTCAGTACCAGGTATGACAGTTGCTTGTCACAGGGGCTGAGGAGAAATGCATTCAGGATTCCCTGGAGGGAAGAGAAAAATTCCACAGCAACTGTTCTCTGAGGGGATGAGCTCAGAGACTCCCATGGTGAAAACCTTCCCTTCACTGGAAGAAGAACAGTAACACTCCATTTCTCTGGCCCTGTGGGGAACACGATGTTCCGTCTGTGTCAACCAGGGGGCTGAGGTGACAGGTTGGAATGAGCATCAGAGGGTGATGTGGCTTGGGAATGGGTCCTCTGAAGCATTTTCTTTCAGGTAAACAAAGTTTCCTTCATTAAAATAGAATAGAATAAAATAAAATAAAATAAAATAAAATGAAATGAAATAAAATAAAAATAGATCTAATAATTTTTAATGTGAAAGCTTTCTAAAGTGAGTCCCCTGCCTACCATATTGTTAAGTATTTGCCATTGTGAAATGCTCATTAGTTGCAGACATCTCACTACTTTATTGTCTTTAATCCTCACAATAATCTTATATGGTAGGTGTGGTTTTTATCCCTAATCACCCGACTGGAGGACCAAGGCTTAAAGAGGAAACATTTCTCATTAGGGACACATAGCCAGTATGGGAAACCTGGGGCTCCAGTCTGCCTGCGTGCCTCCAGCCCCTGAGCTTGGAACCCACTGGCCACACTGCAATGTGTCCCCCAAACAGTTTCAACTTTGGAAGGTCTTCCTGAACACCCAAGATTCACAAAGCACACACATGTTGGGCTTCTGTGGACCACAAACACACATGAGGCCTACACTGCTGTCTCTTCTGGAATGCTTTTCTCCACAGGGCCACCTGACAGCCTTTCTCCTGAGTGTTGAAGACAGCTCAAGAGCACTTCAGGAACCCCAGTTGCAAGTCTTCCTTGCCCAGGCTCGCAGAGCCCTCCTAGGTTCCCTTATCCCACCCAATTACCCATGGCACCCTTCCAGTGGCCTGGGAGCTCTGTGGGAGCAGAGACCAGTCAGGTGCACCATAAGCTTGGTGGATTGTATAAGATGTCACGCCTGCCTGCTCACATAGCACAGTGGGACTTTTTCCTGTTTCTTCTCTTGTGATGTCTCACAGTGAAGCACCTTGCTTCTGGAATCTTCACATCTGTTTTTCCCTGTTTTTTAGCTGCTGTTTCTTTCCTCTCCAGCTGCCAAGCTTCCAGAGTCTTCACTAGTGCCTTCAAAGGGTCTTTCTCAAACCAGTTCCAAGATATTTTAATCTGTGGCTTCTAAATTATAGGGGCCAATAAATAAGAATCTCAAGGCTTACATGTATGTCTGCCTAAAACCAGAGCCACACAGGGGTAGAGTGTACTGGCTTTAGGGCAGGGATTTGGTGACTTATATTTTGGTTGTTCAAAAGCTTTTTTCTCCTCTGGTTTTCAGATATTTGAAACCACTCTGTTACTTAGGAGGTACTTACAATGACCATGGGTTCAGTGGCCAGGAACATGGTAGTCACGGTATACTCTTTGTTTCTCAGAAATAAACTCCTCCAAATAGCAGGAGAAACGAAGGTCATCACCAACATCAGGGCCATTGAGTGCAAGGAAAATACAATTCTGTGTTTAAACCTCAAGGTTGCAAAATTCACTACTGATTCCATATTGCCAAAGAAAGTTACCATAAATACCATTCAGAAGTGCCACTCTATTATCCTCTTAAAAATACTTTGGCCATCTACAACTAAACCTTTTGTGAAAGGGGCACATCTGGACACAACTGTGGCCATGCCTCTGTGGGGATACTGTTTCCATAACTGACACTCCTTCTCTACCTCTCCATCCTTCTCCCATTCCTCCCTGCAAGCTAGGAGCCATGTTTAGAAAGTATCATATAGGTGTCTGTAGGGAGCATCATGAGCTATGGGACAGCATGTTGCAGGGGTTCTGAATGCTTGTACCTTAGGGATGATGACACACAAAATGCAGCCTCAGGGTTCTCCTCCTGAGGAAAGCAGGGTAAGAGGAAGCTGTAAATGCAGGAAAGAATCCTGGCCCAGAAAACAGCTAGTGGCTGTAGAAGATGAACCCCAGTTGGTTCAGCCCTCCAGGCTCTCTCTGTCCTATCCCAGCAGGAGCTGAAATCAGAGGCCAGGACCCCTGAGAGTAGCCTCACCTCCTTCCCCCAGTTTGGAGACAACTCCTTCTCAGCCAGATGTCTAGGGATGGCAGGACATGAACCTACGGCACAGTCCTGGGTAATGGGAGTTGTACAGGGGAATGAACGGCAACCCTCAGCCATGCCAAAGCTCAAAACACGCTCAGGAACTATGGGGACCTGAGCAAAGAGCCTCCTAAGGGTAAGGGCCTGCTCTGCCGCTTTCTTCTTTTTTTAATGGTAACATATACATAACATTTATCATTTTAAGCACTTTATATGCTTCAATGGATTAACAGGTACATTCATATTGTTGTACAACCATTACCACCACCCATCTCCAGAACTTGTTCATCATCCCAAACAGAGTCCTATACCCTTTAAACAATAATTTCCCATTTTCTCCTGCCCAGAGTCCCTGGTAAACTCTAGTTTACTTTCTGTCCCCATGAATTTGCCTGTTCTGACTACCCCATATAAATGGAATCATGCAATATTTGTCCTTTTGTATCTGGATTATTTCACTCAGCATAATGTGTTCAAGGTTCATCCATGTTGTAGCACAGATGAATTTCACTCCTTTCCAAGAATGAATAGTATTCGACTGTATGGATATACCACATGTTGTTTACTATTCATCTCTTGATGAACACTTGGGTTGCTTCTACCTTTTGGCCATTGTGAATACTGCTGCTATGAACATGGTGTCCAAATATCTGCTTATATCCCTACTTTCAATTCTTTGGGGCATACACACACACACACACACACACACACACACACACACACACATATACATATATATGTATAATAGGAGTAGAATTGGTGGGTCTTTTAGTAATTCTACATTTAACTTTTGAGGAACTGCCAAACTACTTTCCACATTTGCACAATTTACATTCCTACCAGCAATGCACAAGGGATACTTGCTCTTCTCCTCTTTTTTATAAACATAGTATTTATCCTAATGGGTATGAAGTGGTTAGCATCTCATTGCAGTTTCATATGCATTTCCCTATTGACTAATGATGTTGAGCATCTTTTCATGTGCTTATTGGCTGTTTGGATACGTTCTTTGGAGAAAGGTCTATTTGAGTCCTTTGCCCATTTTTTAATTGGGTTGCTTTGTTGCTGTTGACTTGTAGAAGTTCTTTACATATTCTGGACATTAATTCCTTATCAGATATGTAATTTGCAAATATTCTCTCCCATTCTGTTGATTATCTTCTTGCTCTCTTTATGGTGTCTTTTGATGTACAAAAGTTTTTAATTTTGTTGAAGTCAACTTATTTATTTTTCTTTTGTTACCCATGCTTTCGGTGTCATGGCCAAGAAATCACTGCCATATCTGATGCAGATATGCATTAAATCCATCCCAAATCCAATGAAGATTTTCCTCTATATTTTCTTCTAAGCGTTTTATAGTTTTAGCCTTTACGGTCTTTCATTTATTTTGAGTTGATTTTTATATATAGTACAAGGGAAGAGTCCAACTTCATCCTTTTGCACTTTAATTCAGCCACAAAACTAGATATCCAGTTTTCCCAGCACCATTTGTTACAAAGCCTATCTTTTCCCCATTGGATGGTCTTAGTACTCTTGTTAAAAATCAATGGCCATATATGTAAGGGTCCAGCCTTTCTTTTTAATACTGTCCCTTGCCCTTCTCTTTCTGCCACCACCTCAGCAGTGTGACTCCCCTGAAAGGCTGATGGCTGCCCATCCCCTACATCTTTTAACCAGATCGTTACTGCCTCCAGGCAGCAGACCCCGAAAGCAGGTGCACCATTCAAAATCAGCATGGATCCATATAATTCTCTCTCTGTTCTCCCACATCTGCTCTCATTCCTATTTTCCCTATCTCAATTCCAATGCCAGCCTTACATACAAGGGGAAACCTTAATACTATCCTGAGCTCCAGCCCTCATTCACTCATTGCTTGTAACCACTACTCCCCATCCCCACACACAGACTGAATAGGTCATAGGTCATGACGTCCTCCTGATCTTCTCTCTGATTTTTTGCTTAAATCTCTCTCTCCTCTCTTCCATCCTCTCCATCCACTGCCTTAATCCAAGCTCTCTCTCATCATTTCTCACCCTTACCCCATTCGCTGCCCCTACCCCACCTAGTTTCCGTCCAGTCCCTACAGTTCTTCCAGAGTGATCATGGAACATGCAGATTGGACTTTGTCTCTGCTGCCTGGAGCTCCTCAAAGATTCCCCATTTCTGGGAGTACAGTTTGTCACAGCTCCCCATGGCCAATACATACAGAATGCTTTAGATATACTGAAGCTGCTGCTGGTCCCTAAGTAATCCATTTTAATCTTCATGCCTTTACACATTATGTTCCCCTTGTCAGCCAAGTCCCTACTCCCACTGTTCACCTGACTGTTCCAAAGCAAATCAGACCTCTCCTCCTTTGTGATGAGTTCTAGATTACTCCTTAAGACCATCTGAAGTAGAGCTGGCTGTTCCTTCATATGTGTTGCACATCCCAAGTGGTTTAAGGATGACAACAACAGAAATAATCAATGCTTCCACTACCTCCATTTACTGCAGGTCTCTCCTGCTCCAACACTACGGGGGACACTTGTAAAATACCACAGTAACACCATACTCATTTGTTCTCTTGTCCATTTCCTGCCCTAGATGGTGAGAGATCTGAGGACAGGGACTGCCCTCTGCTCATCTCTGCAGCCCCAGCACAGTATCTCGCACCCAGCAGGTGCTAATACATATTTGCTAAATAAAGGAATGACTTCAAGCTCCCACTTTAAAGTTTTGCAGCCATTGGAAAATTCCAGTTTGGGCAGCTGCTCGTGTCCTCTGTGCAAATAGGCAGTTTATCAATCCAAAGGTTGGCAGCAGATCTGCTGAGCCGAACTCAGCCCTCAGGCTTTTTCCCAGAGCCATCCCTCCACTCAAGTGGAAGCCACATCTGACTCTCCTGATAGGGGTTCCTGCCAGGGAACTAGGAAAGGCTCCATGGAGCCCCACCATTTGCAACGCTACTTTAAAAGCAAATTCAGAGGCAATGGTGATATTTTTTGCCCTTAAGAACAAGACAAATCCTTTGACAGAATAAGGTTAAAGAAAAAAGAAAAAAAACCTCATGCTGCATTTCCTTTCAGCTGAATTGAAAAAAGTCCCCAATCTCCCAGTTCCAGCTGGCAGACCGCTGGACTCTCAGCTTCCGAGGAGAAAGGGAGTGGAAAGATCAGCCCTCAGCAGCTGAGAACTTATTTTTGGTCGAACAGCTGGTGGAGGGATTGCTGGCACCAGGCAGCATCTCCCCTGCACAGTGTGTGGGACACTGACACCATCTGGGCACAACACCCCTGTCCAGGCCCAGGTGCCCTCCTCTTACACTGACAGTGACAAATCTGACTGTCTCGGGACCCAGGCAACCCCTGTGGTCAAAGACTTTCTGAGGGACCCGTTGAGGAGAAAGGGGTGCTCAACACTCCAGAAAGGAGACTCCAGCAGAATTTCATTGCTGGCTTCAGAGGAAGCTCTCTTGGAAAAGGGGAGAAGGAGGACCTCCTCTGTCCTGTTCTAAACCTGAGACCAGGACCAGCAGAAGCACAGAATTTAGTCCTTTCATTATGAAGAAAACTCTCCTCCACAGAGAGGTCTCTCATGATGGATAGCTTGCTCCAGAACTGTTCAAACAGAGTCTGGCTGACTGACGGTTTGCAAATGATTTTGTAACAGGGATTCCTGGATAGAGTGAAAAGCACTTAGCCTCTTAAAAGTCAGAAAGGCCAGTGCAGACTAGTCAGGGCTCAAATGTTGTCACTGTGGACAGGCAACTGGAAAGAGGATGCCAACATTTCAAGAGACTCCAAAGTGGATTTTTATACTAAATTACATTTTTTTCTTTGCTTTGATTAAAGCCACCAAGTGATTGCCAATCTTCTTTACTTTGTGCTGAATCCACACTACCTTTTACAATGTTGATGTTATGTCCCAGGTTCAAGGTTTTCCACATATAACACAAGAGAGAAGAGAGGGCCCCTACCCACTTCTGCTCTTCACTGAGCTGTTACAATGGGCTCACTTCTTCACTTCTGCTGTTTTCTTTTTTGCTAACTTAGAACAACAGAAATAAAAAGTCCTAAGGACTACAAGAAAACAGAATGTTCTTCAAAGGAACTTTTTCCATTTATATTCAATCCATATATCCAGTACTCCAAAAACATCTTTGTGTTCAATGTGGAGTATTTTTAAATGGAAATCTAAAGCGGAAGAACATGAAATAGAGAGAAGAAAAAGAATTTTCACTTGTAGAGAGCCTTCCTGTCCAAATCCAGAGATCACTTGCTGTGCGTCAGGCTCTACCTTAACTACCATCATGGATAAAGGCACACAAAAGCTGTGGCCCCTGCCCATCAGGGATTTCTGAGAAACATACTGAAGCCTGGCAGAGTAAGCCCTTTTCAGAGAGGCCCATGCGCTCCATGGCACTCATACCAGGACTCTGTTCACACCTTGCTATTCTCACCTCTTTCCCCACCAGGCCCCGCCCAGCCTCCGCCCAGCCCCGCCCACCCTTGGCACAGCCCTGCGGACTCTGCAGGTCAACAGACTTGTCCTCTGGTTACTTGTGTTACAAATGAGCTCAACCCAAGCAACATTTGTTCACCTCCCACAAAGCACCAGTGCCAGTGTTAGGGCCTTGCAGGAGTAGTGTTCAAAGGTGAATAGATTCTAAATATGTGTCCATTTGTTTATGCCTTCAATTTATTCCCCAAGCATCAGAGATGGCTTACAAAAATAAAACAGGACCAGGGAAAATGTCCTTTCTAGGGGAACATCAAGCCAGGAGACAAAGGTGAATGTACACATGTCATTAAGTCTTACATGGTTACTAAAATAGAACTGCAAAATTGACCCCTGGATAGGACATGGTCTCCAAGCTGTCTAGAGATGGAGAACTCATACCAATGTCTGGACTATAAAAGTATAGAAGCTGGCACACAGCAGGTGTTCTAAGTGGTCACTGTTGGTTTGCAGACTGGGGGCATCAGTCCCAAGAGGTTGTACCTCAGAGCATGGACATCAAATCGAATCCCTTTGGCTGGGAGGGTCAGGGAAGGTCTCATGTAAATTGGGCTATTTCGAAGGGTAAACTGCCCAAAGGCACCAGGCCAGTACTTACTGCTGCCACTGACATTACAATGCACAAGGTACTATGAAGACAAATGCCACACAATTCCTCAAGCAACAGGGTATGCTGGCAGCACCTCAGTTTCAGAGCCAGACCCCAGATCCTCAACTTCCATTGGCTTGGGGGATTTCATTCACTTAACAACCTCAAGATTGTACATGGAGGTACTAGTCTTGAACTATTACTAGTGGCAGTTCCTTTGGGTAAAGGGGCAAGATCACTCAACAGGCAGGAACATGTTATCCTTCTAGAAAGTTCTAGACCAGAAAATCTCTTCAACTCGTACCTTCAACCTATACCTTACCCTCTAAGGAATCTGCAATGACCCACAATCATTCCCAAAAGGTTTAACAGCCAGGATACTCTTTTAGGGGAACGCAGTGTAAGTTCTCAGTGCATAATCTTCAAAAACGAATCCCATTTTTACTGGAATACTTATCTGGTTTTCCTCCAAATAGTATTTTCTTTTAGTGATACAGCCTCTCACCGAAGCTCCAAATATAGAACATGAGAAGTTACTGAAATGTTATATCTTCTTCCATTGAAATGCTGCATCTTTTTTCATGGCCCTTGCCACTCAACGTGTAAATATACAGACTCATCTGAAGAACAACATCATCAGCTAAGTGCATGAATGGTGTCTTTCTGGACGCCTGGTACTTACACCAAGGACAGAAACCATCAATAACAACAACACCTCCTGCCTGTCTCTGTAATTCAACTGGCCAACGTCCCAGTTAACAAGTGGAAAAAAGCATTTTAAAGGAAAAGAAGGTGGAGTATCAGGCCTTGTACTGGGAAGATGCTAGCCTGAGACATGAAAGGTTGCAGCTATGGGCCCTTGCGGGAAGGGGGAAGGGAGCAAACAGCATCACACTTGGCTTATTCCAATAGAAGCTGTGCAGTACAAAGTACAGACAAGATATCACCCACTTGAGCTTGACCGTACTTGGAGGGCCTTGTGAAGACTGATAGAAATAGCAATCTTTGTGAAATGTTGTTTCTGATTTCAGCTTTTGTAGAGAAGGGGTCTGTGCACGTAGGAGAACCACTTTATATTATTACTAAAGACATGTGCCTCTGAGACCCATACAAGATAGGGCATCTACAACCTCAAGGACTCCAGCATTTTTCGAGGACGCAGGGCAAAGGAAGCTGAAAAGCACTCTCAGAAGCAGGCAAATGCATTTTCATTGGATCAGGGGGAGTTTCAAATTGTCCTGTGCTTAAAGGTAATTTTTGTAGCCTGGGTGGACCCAGGGTCCGCGGACGTGCAAGCAGTCTCAACATTTCACTAAAAATGGGGGAGGGGGGTGACAGCAATAACCCTTCTCACCCCAACCCTTCTCTCTGCCAAGTCTTGTGCACGGGCCTCCAAAGCAGCCTTCAAAGCAGTTTGTAAGTGTCTTCCTCCTCGGCTCCCTTCACCTTGCCACTGTTAGAGTGATTTTTAAAAACACATCTCTGGCCATGTCATCCCTCCACTCAAAAATATGGTGAAATGTTCCCTCACCCAAATTTGCAATCTGAATCCCTTCACTCCTTACCCCCTCTCTACACACATCCTGTGGTTCTGCCCCAGTAAACACATGGTTTCTCAGAATCACACATGCTTCTCCCTGGAATGCATTCCCTCTCCCCTTACCCAGCACAGCCCTTTGTAGACACACATGTGCACGAGAGCACACACACATACACACAGAACTACACACTCTGGTTAAAAGTCCTGCTCAACTTTTAAGACACACTCTCAAAGAGGAGCACCCTCTGGAAAGCCTTCCCATCTCCCCCAGGTCAGAACTCACTACCCTCTTACGTGTGTTCCTAGAGCACCCTGAGCTTGTCCTTGTTGTCACACTTATCAAATTGTCCTAGGTTGCTGTATGTGTGTTGCCTTCTGCCATTGGACTGTGAGCCAGTTTGAGAGCAAAGATTGAGCTGAAATGATTTGTATTGGTCCCACCTGCCTCCCATGCATCCCAGGGCCTAAGGCAGTGTCTTTTTTTTTTTTTTTTAATGTGAAATTTATTGTCAAACTGGTTTCCATACAACACCCAGTGCTCATCCCAACAGGTGCCCTCCTCAATGCCCATCACCCACTTTCCCCTCCTTCCCACCCCCCATCAACCCTCAGTTTATTCTCCATTTTTAAGGGTCTCTCATGGTTTGCCTCCTTCCCTCTCTGTAACTTTTTTTCCCTTCCCCTCCCCCATGGTCTTCTGTTAAGTTTCTCAGGATCCACATACAAGTGAAAACATGGCATCTGTCTTTCTCTGTATGACCTACTTCACTTAGCATAAGACTCTCCAGTTCCATCCACGTTGCTACAAAAGGCCATATATCATTCTTTCTCATTTTAAGGCTGTGTCTTAAACATGGTAGATAGTCTGTGTTTTGACTGAACTGAATATGTAATTGCAGATCATCGATTTATGACCAGTAAGTATGGATATTATTGAAAGAAATTAGGATGCAATTCAGACAAATAACCTACAATATTAGGTTGCAATTTGAGAAGCCAACTCATATTTGTACCTCTCAGTACAAACTATTTTGAAAGTAACATACCGTTCACTACAGCAAACTGTGAAAGAAAGAGGTCCCAGGCCATTACTGAGAGCAATGGAGGTGTAGAAAGCAAACTGACTGGAAATGGCTCTATCTCCTAGCAGCTGTGTGACTTTGGGGAAGTTGCACAGCCTTTCTGAGCCTTGGATTCCCCTTCTATAAAATGGATGTAAGAATTCTGCCAGTCTAACAAGGCTTCTCAGAGCATCAATCAGATAATATATATCAAGGGACTTCAGAACTAAAATGTGCTATTCAAATGAGAAAACTTACATAATTATTTTGGAAATCCTACTATGATAAGCAAATTTTTATGGTTAATATATGATTTATCCCCTTTTTTGGACTGTAAAGCAGGGATGAGTTGGAAAGAGCGGAAAGCACTATTTATGGTTTCACACCCCTGTGTTGGTAAAGGGTCTGATACTTTGGGATAGCTCCTTTGAAAATACAAACTATTCTCTTGGGGGACCACAGGCTTCTGGCTACCAAAAATACAGATACATAGTGTTAAATTTGGTTTATCTACAATAAAAGCATTGAACAATCTCTTTTAGTTTTGGAAAGGTCAATGAGAAAAACTTATCATAACAAGGAAGATAAAGAGACTGGTAAGATATTTAAATATAATTATAAATATACAAGATGCAAATGCCATCTAGCTAATAGTTCCTATCAAATCACCAGAAACCCAATGCAAACACTAGATGTGTTGTCTTAGGGTCGCTCCCATCTGCCATTTACTTCACCACCAGTTGCAGAAAGCCCAAATGACACAAGTCTGTGGGCTGGCCCTGTGGCCATGCATACATTAGGTTGCCTGCAGACCATATAACCACTCACATGGCACCTTCACGCCAGCCCTATACATGACGTGCATAGTAACCATATAGAAAGGCACACATGATGTTCAGGGGCCAGTCACAAAACTGTCTTGATCCAACACACCTATCTGCTCACCTGTTATCATGTAGTTTTTCATGGCACATGTGTGCTACCCATGTGCTAACTACACAGGTAGAGATTCATGTTGCTCCTGTGCAGGTCATAAACAATACAGGATGGCTACATACTAGCCAGTCCTGAATATTTATAATACCCATGCTAAAATCAAACATACACAATGTTTCCATATACATTCTGTCATCTAGAACTACATTGTCCATGTCTATACAACTGCCAAGTGGCTGCGTATCTATAATACCCAGGTGCTGGTCACGATACTGTCACACAGTGACTGTGTGTCAGGCACGGAATTATTGTGCCAATCCCCTTCAAGGTGGCATCCTTTTGTCTGGAATACAAGACTCGCCTCCATTTAAAGCCAAGAAATGTCTCCCAGCTATAAAGCCATACTTGCTATAATAACTTTAGGTTGAAGTCTGAAAACTCCATTATGGCAAGTTCAATGGAAAAATAATGCAGAAAAATGTAAAATAAAGCCTGACCAATGGCAAGGAAACAAACCTCAAGCTGTAGTTGCATCTGCTCTAAAAGCAGAAAGGAGGGGCCTTTAACTCCTCTTCACACGGTAGATGGAAACCCTGGAATGAGGTTGGAGGGGGGGAGCCTCTGCTTTCTGTTTTTCCCTCAATTCTCCCAAGACTTGGGAATAGCTATGGCCAGGGCTCAGGGCTTCGGAATTACAGAACATTTCTCTACTATAGGAATGTTCCTTTGAGGTCAGCTAATTCAACTCTCCCGACACCACAGGTGAAAAAACTGAGGGGTAAGGTGATGGCCATGAGCCACACCACTGATTAAAGGCTAAAGTGTATTCACAGTGACATACTTCACCACCAGATTAATTTTTCACTACAGAGAATACTTGGCTACTGAGCATATTTACTAATAACCAAAAAAACATCATGGCCAGATCCAGCGAGAGGAAGGAAGTGGGAGGTGAGGGTGGAAAGTAGAGCTCAAGAGAAGGTTGGAGGTGGGCACTGGCAGGGAGGGACACTGAGCTGGGGGCAGGGCTTAGCTCAGGGCCCAGCTTTGACACGGGCTTTGACACTGACCATCCTCAAGGTCTAGAGGAAGCCACCTTCCCTTTCTTGCTGACCACTTCTTGGGGTATAAAAGGAGGGGGTTGGCCTGTACTGTCTCTTCTCACATTCACAATTCAGATAGGTGTGGGAGGTATCAGCACCATTTGATGTGTAAGGAAGCCTGCCATACGGGCTGCTGAAATTTAAGGGCAAAGCAGACACATGTCTGTCCACTGAGCTGTGGCCAGCCTAGATGGTACATCTTCATTCCCCTCTCCCTGGTTCTGAAGCTCTCAGATCAGCTGTCATCATCACACAGAAAGGCCAGTCCTCACAGTCTCCCTCCCTTCACAGAGGTGAACCTTCTGCCTCAAAACCAACAGGGGAGGCTGTGATCCTTGTTTTCGGGCTGCTCCATGTTCATGCAGTGAGTTCTTTTAATCCTGAGAGCCTCAAAACTAAGCCTAAAACACCAATTTTTAGAACTGTAGAGAAATGTTTCAGACGTTTCTACAGATCAGGAAATGTTCACTGCATGAATAGCACTGTAGCAAAACTAGGCCAGCGACCCAAGTCCTTAGTAAGTGGAATGCAGTATTTTAAAGACATCACCATCTTCCCACTCACTATTCTGTCACTTCCTTTCACGTGGGACAAATGAAGCCATGAACAAATAAGGCTGTGAATCAGTCTTCCTGGACTCAAGGGCACATCAGGCTGGGACAGCGGGTGACAGACGTGGTAGGTGTGGTCACATAGGAGAATGGACCTCTAAGCATGGTTAGCCAGAGGTCAGAAGTGTGGCCCTGGGGACACACCCACCTCTTCTGACCACAGCGTCCTCACCCGTGTCACCGTTGGCTTTACATGATCTCTAGCAAACTTTCTTGGACTCACTGGATTTACTATTAGTAAAATTCCCACAGAATCATCAATGAGTGATGAAAAACATTTTAATAGCGTTCTAATTAAACGCAGTGCCTAAGATGCCTCATAAAGCAGAGTAACTTCCCCCAGACAGGGCCAAAATAAAGAATCATGCCCATTTTCAGATGAAGAAATCAGAAGTTGCCAAGAGCAAAAAAGAGAGCTACGTGTCAGAGCAGGACTGGAATCTAGGTTTTCAGTCACAACAATGAGGAATAAACCTCTTTTCTAACTGGGTTAAGCTGGGCTGTGTTATGGATGATTTAAAGGTTTCAGGGGAAAATAGAAGTGAAATGCAAAATTAGGTTAAACATTTTTTTAAAGTGTTATTATTATGGAGTTAAAATATAAGTAAATTCAAGAAATACTTCCCTCTGTTTTTGCTTTTTGAAGTCCCAGAACATGAGCTACATTTGAGAATGAATAGGATGCACCTTTAAAAGATCAGTTGGTTAAGCGTCCAACTTCAGGTCACGATCTCGTGGTCCGTGAGCTCAAGCCTCGCATCAGGCTTTGTGCTGATAGTTCAGAGCCTGGAGACTGCTTTGCATTCTGTCTCTCTCTCTCTCTCTCTCAAAAATAAATAAACATTAAAAAAAAAAAAAACCTCAGAGCACAATACCTCATACTGTTTTTAAAATATAATTTTATATCCTTCATTTCTTTATCTTTTAAATGGAGTTAATGTATGTCCACACCTCTTGAAAGGCTCAAGTAAGGTAATATGTACAAAACTGATAACCACAGTTCATAAAACAAATGTAAGGTGTTATTTCATTGTTGTAATTATGACTTTGCTTTGATAAGCATCTAAGAAGTTTCCCAAATCATCATGTGACAAATGGTTAGATGTATAATAATGTGATCTAAGTAGAAGCTTTCATTTTGCTTTCTGTGGTGACCTCAGCACTCACAGGGATGTCCCTGGCGTCCTGAGTGGGTGGGGAAAGCAAGCAGGAGCTGGGCCATGAGATCCAAAAGGCAAGAACCCTAATGGATGAGTCTGATCAGAGCTGACAGCTAACCAGACTAGTCTGGCTGGTCATCTGTCCTTGATGGACCCATTAACCAGATAATTGTCATGCCCTCGATTTTGCACAAGGAAACAGAAGGCTGCCGACACATGACCATACAAGGACCCTGCCTTGACTCAACTTGGACACCCTCCCCCCACATGGATGGATGCCTGTATTTCCTCACAGCAAGACCCTTTGTGGAGCACTATCCTGAACACACACGTCCAGAGCAGTCTCCAAGTCAGAGAAATTCTGAAAGTGGCCCAGCCAGGTACCACAGGAATATAGAGGAGAGAGAGAGACTCCATTTGACCAGTGGACACAGCAGAGGTGGTAACTAGCCAGCCTGCAGCAGGAAGGACAATGTGAGCAAAACTTGGGAGCAGGTATGGGGGAGTCAGAGCACCTGAACCTGCCTGGCTTGAGCTGAGGTGTGCACACAGGGATACACTGTGAATGACCTTGAATTTCAGGCAAAAGTGTCCGGTTGTCGGCAATGGGAATCAGTTAAGTCTTCCGAAAAAAGACTTCTGGGGGTGGGGCGCAGGGAATAAAAATCTTCCGAAAAAAGAAGTGCCAGGATGCTGAGGAAGGTTAATCAAGCAACAAAGCCAGATGACTGGGGAGGAGATAGGCAGGCAGATGAGGGGGTGCAGGGGCTCCTCCAACCCATCCCAGGAAGTAGCAGGAAGAGAAAAGACACATTAGGAAGGAAATCTGTCTGGGACTCTTATACTCCCCCTCCCCCACACACACATTTTTTTTTTTTAAGAGAATAATGGGATTACTGAAGCAGTAACAAGAAAGTTAGGAAGATAGGAAAACACAAACATTGATAAATTAATTCCATGGGTTTTTAGCGCCCAATAACTACTTTAAAAAAATATATTGCAGGGGCATCTGGGTGGCTCAGTCGGTTGAGCATCCGACTTCAGCTCAGGTCATGATCTCTCAGTTCATGGGTTCAAGCCCCGTGTCGGACTCTGCTGACAGCTCGGAGCCTGGAGCCTGCTTCGGATTCTGTGTCTCCCTCTCTTTCTGCCCCTCCCCTGCTTGTGCTCTCTCTCTGTCTCTCTTAAGAATAAAGAAACATTAAAAAAATTTAAAATAATGTATTGCAAAAGGAACTGAATATACTTTTTGACCCTTACACTATAATTACACTGCTTTCTCTCACCGCGACTCCAAAATAACCCAAAGTATGTCTGGTACAAGTACATCGCTCCTCGATTCAGAAGCTACTGCAGTGGTTCTCAAGCCAGGCTACACATTTAAAATCACCTGGGGAACTTGAAAAACTACAAGCGACAGGGTCCTTCTCAGAGAAACACTAATTGGACTGTCTGGGGTGCGACCCAGGTGATTCTGACAGACTGCCACTGATCTGAACCAGTGCTCCGGTTCAGTGATTCTCAGCTGGAGACAAGTGTCCCCTACGGGACATTTGATAACGTCTGAGGACAGTTTTGGTTGACGTGACTGGGGCAGGGTGGTGGTAAGAGAGCTGCTGGCATCTGGTAGGATAGATCAGGGTAGCCGCTCAACATTCTACAACGCACAGGACAGCCCCCCAACTCCCCAACAGAGAATTACCTGACTCCAAATGTCAATTGTTGAGAAGTCCCACTCTCCTTAAATACAATATTGAGGGCTGTGTTGTGTGTGCTATCTGGAGCTCGATGGAGCGGAAAGAAACCAAGATTTGAACACTGAGCAGGTCTCTTTCACCTCTTGGAGGCTCAGTTTTATCACCAGAAAAGTGGGAGATACTCTCTCCTGTCTTACAGGCTGTTTTCAAGCTAACCCGACAACTATGATGCATTTGCTCTGCTTCACCTACCCTCTTGGCCTTACAAGCTTTCAAACAGAGATTTTCATATGTCTAGAATGTTCCCTGGGGTGGGGGTGGGCAATAAATCTATGAGAACTCACAGGTAGCAGTGCCATGGAGCATCCTCTAGCCTGGCTGCGTAGGGTGATCAGCTGTGCAGGGCAGCAGTTGCTAGAAATGCGGAAACTCAGGCTGCCCCCCACAGCCGGCTGAATCTGCATTTTCCCAAGGCCCCCCCTCCCCCATGATTCACATGCACATTAACATTTGAGTGGCGTGGCTCAACCAGCTTGCAGGTCAGTTTATGCCACTGCTTTCCTGCAGACTCTGAAGGCTTGGTTAAAAAAAATAATAAACCCTAAAAAGACTCTCCTCAAAGGGTGAGCATCGCATTCTCCTCTGGAGAAGGGCATCTAACACAGTTTAGAGATCCAAAGCCAAATGCATTTCACCCCATAGTTTTGGAAATAAAACCACGTGCACGTGTTAAATTAGACCAGCGGTTTTCAAAGTGTAATCTCAGGATCATTGGTATCACCTGGGAACTTGTTAGACAAATTTTAGGGTGAGGGCCCAGTCCAACTCAAGGTGGTTCCCAACCACCTGGTGTGATTTAATAAGCCCTCCTGGTGCTTGCAATCCACACTAAAGTTTGAAAACCACAGGGGCAGCCTATAGCCCTTATGAATACGGATACGAATGCCCACAGATGTGAATGTTCACAGCCTTTGATCCAGTGGCGCCACCACTTCTGAGAATCTCTCCTAAGGAAAGAACCGTTCCTCTGCTGTTGGACGGTTCTGTCAGTCATGTTCTAATATGCCTAACGAACATCATCCTATGACAATCTCTTTTTCTTTTCTGCTTCAAGCATGTCTATCTCACCCCCACTCATTCTTTAGCTGCTGTCCACATCTTCCCAAAGACTAATCAGAGAAAAGTAATTGATGCAAAAATAACATGAGACAGTGGAAAAGTCTGGAATCAGACAGGCCTAGATTGTCTCTTGCACTTAGCTATGAAACTCTGGTGAGTTATTTCACCTCTGAGCTCCAGCTTCTCCACTTGTAAACTGGAGATGATAATACTTACCTCATAGAACCATTGTTTCAGTACATACTCATTTATCATTATTTTTAATAAATAGGCAACAATACTGAAATATACTTGAATGGCAGCTATGTTTTGAAATTTTAAGAGGAATTGACATGAGACTGTCCCTCCATCACCACCCTCCTTGAAATACCCACAGATAGGGGTGCCTGGGTGGCTCAGTCGGTTAAGAGTCCGACTACGGCTCGGGTCATGATCTCGCGGTTCGTGAGTTCAAGCCCCGCATCAGGCTCTGTGCTGATGGCTCAGAGCCTGGAGCCTGTTTCAGATTCTGTGTCTCCCTCTCTCTCTGACCCTCCCCTGTTCATGCTCTGTCTCTCTCTGCCTCAAAAACATTAAAAAAAAAAAAAAAAAAAAAAAAAAAAAGAAATACCCACAGATAGAGACACCGAGGAATGGGTTATGACAAAGGGAGGAACACTTTTCCAGAAAGCCACCCTCTGCTGGTCTCCATGACAGATGATTGTCTTCCTCCATCGCTATTTACACTTATCACCTTTGCAAGTTCCTCTTCTTTAGCTCCCTCCACAATTGTTGATGTTCTGTCCTTCGCCTGATTTTGTAGGACACCTCCCCTGTGGTGTGTGACACGTGCACACATCACTCAACCAGTCTTTAAATGCTAACCACGCCTACCTTTGAATCTTCTTCACTGCATCCCCAGCTTCAGACCTTTATTTCACTGACTTCTGGAAGTCTCCACCTGGACTGTCCAGTGAGGACCCCAGATGCCACACAGCCCACACAGTCCCTTTCTCTGAGAGCCAGCACTCCCAATCTCCTAACAAGAGAATAATCTTTTAAAATTGCAGAACTGATCTTCTCACACCCCTGCCCCACCCTGCCCCAGTCATAAATCAAATCCAACCTGTCACATCTCCCACCTCCTCTTTTCCCCCCATCTGGCACCTTCTACCTGAGATATGCCACCCACCCTTCTGACAGGTTCTCTCCTCAAGCAAACTCAATTTGGGCTGCTCTGAACTCCTCTCAGCTAGGCCTAGCTTTTGGACTTCTGTGTTTGTCTCTATTTGCCCAATTTTAGCAAGAACCATGCTAAGTCAGTTCAGCTGGAACCCCCACCCTCTATATGTGATCACCCTCACACTACTGGGTGTGTTTACCCTTGATGTTAGTCATTTTCCATGCAATGACCCCCCCACCAGGCTCTTTAGCTATAAATCCCCATTTTTTCCTGTTGTATTTGGAGATGAGCCCTGTCTCTCTCCCCTACTGCATAATGGCCAACTTTGAATAAACTCTTCCTTACCATCTTTATAAGTACCATGAATAATTTTATTTTTCAACAGTTCCCCAAATAGGACTCAAATGTGAGTCCTACATAGACTATCAGTAATCAATCCTGGTTGCATCCTGGAAATATCTGGAAGCTTCTTAAAAAAAAAAAAAAAGTCTGCTTATGTCTGGCTCCCACCTCAGACTAGTTAGTTACATCAGAATAGGTGTGGGGGAGTGAGCAGGAAGTATTTTAAATTCCACAGGTGACCTCAATGAGCAGCCAGAGTTGAGAACATCACCACCTAGACAAATCAATTCTATTGATACTATTTTGAGAGGCCACACTGACCATCATTAGGGTGTTTATCACCTTGTACCATCATTTTTCAGAGGGCAGGGATTCTGGCTTTTCAGTCTTTGGATTCCCAAAGTGGGTGGCAAGATGCCTGGCAATGCTTTTGAACTGATTCGCAGGAGTCAGAGCAAGTAGGCTGGGGTAGAGGAAGAGCCTCCAGTTTCAAGGCAAGCTGCTACTACTTCTCCCATTCACAAGGGCACAGGAATTGTCACATAGTTCTCCAGGGTGACACAACCCTACACGGCAAGCATTTTCAATTTAAGGTACAAGCTCTGGGCTCATAGCTGTCCTAAATTGGCAGGTAAATGTCACAGTTAGCATTTTAATGTGTAGCTTCATGAAACATGGGTGGTCTAGAGTCATTGATTTGGGGGTGGATCTCAGCTCTGCAGGCATCAGTCACATGAACACAGTCACACTCCCTGCCCTCCACACCCATGGGAAAGGAATTGGGGTGAGTAGATGTAGAAGGTCCCTAAAGTTCTTTCCATCTGTAACATCCTACAGTGCTCTGACAAACAAAATAGAAATGCCTGTCCTTAGTGGTGCATAAATAAGCAAAAGTTATCAAAATGAGGGTGACAGTGATCAGGAAGGAAATTCACAAAGGCAACCAGGCTCAGAAGTAGCCTGCAATTTTACAACCCATCACTGGGCTTTGTCTGTGAAGATCATTGAAAGAAGAGAGGTATGACTTGGGGTGGTCAGAAGAATAATTCCAATCATGTTTCCTGAAATAATGTACTTTATATTCCTTTTGATTTCAAGGTGTCTGATACAGTTTCCAAAACATTCTTGCAAATGTCAAACTCCCTGTCAACCCTAAACCACCTGGAAAAAAATAACTGACAGGCAGCTAAATTAAGGAGCTATAATTTTGCTGAAGTGTTTCAGGGACCTTTTAAGCCACAAGAACCAAATTGGTATTGCTTCAGTAGATCCCAGAAGCTGCTTGAGCTAGAATAGACCACAAAACTTGCCCTCTCTCTCTCTCTTACACACACACATACACATACACATATGCATACAAACAGTGGTAACTATCTGAAGAGATGAATGTGCTAATCAGCTTGAATATGGTGATCATTTCATAGTATATATGTAGATCAAATCATCAAATTGTACACCTTAAATGCATACAATTCCTAATCGTCAGATAGATCTCAACTGAAAAACTGACCCTGTATGAAATGAACCAGAACACTTTTCCATCACAGGACCCCATTTACCCTACTTGTCATGCTGAGCTTCCCTTGACCCACAGCACAGAAGCAATCCTGCTGAGGCCTGAACCCCACCCTCATTCCCTGCAGCTCTCTTGCCTCCTAGATGGCAACAGAATTGGCAAGAACCCTTCCCTGGACAGTTCTGACCCAGCCATCAACTGGCTCTGAGGACCTCAGGCCTTGACTATTCTGCCTCACAGGACAGGTGACTGAAATAAGTTTTCTCTCATGGATACTACCATAGTTCTAGGAAAGCTCCACACCTCTCCCCTTTTCAGAAAGGGCTGGTCTGGGAATTCTATTCTCACACCCAGCAGCTCAGGAGAAGACGGCAGTTCTAAAGAAGGAAAATGTATTTAGGAAGCTGAATACCTACAAGGGGGTTGGCTGGGAAGGGAGGGAAATGGGATCTAAGGTGGGTAGGAACAGGGAAGTCAGCAGGGGGCTGACTATGTGAGTTCAGTCTGTACTAACAGCTTGTTGGTGGCAGAGTTGGACCTCTTCCAAGCATGCCTTTGTCTTCTATGACTGGGAGGGTGTATCTACTTAAAAAGAAGAAATACCATTCCAGCCCTTGAATGACCCCCTCAAGACCTTTGCCAGCTGCCAAATATGAAAAAAAGAGCTGAGATGTTTGCCATGTGAAAATGTGGCTAGTGGCCCCCAAAGGCCCACTGGCCAGATTTTCATGAGATGCTTTGGCAAAGCCCTCTCCTGGCACCACCTTCACAACTCTAGACCAGGTCTCCAAATGAGAGGCAGGTGTGGAATGACAGCCTCTGGTCATTTTGCAAATCAGGCACTCAAGGTGTGCCACCCTCCCAGGTCAAGCTAAGCCTCTATGTCAGCTGCTACCAGTGGATCTTGGCACTAAAAGCAGTTCATGGGAGACTTTGGTGACAAGCATCTCCTCAAAACCAGTGTGGGTCGAGGGATAAAGAGTAAGGAGGCATGGCCCTGGACTCTTAGCCTAAAGACACGAGAGAACCACAATGCAGGGGAGGGGATGCATATGGGCAGAGCTGTCTCCTAGTCCAAAGGCTCCTGATTGCTGGCAGTGTTCAGTGACTTGCAGAAGCAGCCAAAGGAGGGGAAAGAGGTTGCTCCATCTGTTGGAGTGAAAATAAAAACCCACAACCAAGTAACATACAACAGTTCTTGTCCTAGTCCAACGGTCACTGCAGGCCACTTAATCTCGTGGGCCTCAGTTTCCTCAACTATAGTGTGGGCAGAGAGACCCCTATCTCACAGAATGAAGTGGCTCTCAGCATTACTATGCTCCAATTACATGTTACTTCTTCAGTTACCTATTGGTGATCTGGGCCCTGCAGGTCTGTCCTGGGCATCTAGGATCACAACAATGGCAGTACCTGAGGTGGGGCAGGAAGCAGACTAACCCAGGGTGATTTTTCCAGCCCCTGGGGATGGTCCTATCTTCAGAGCTCTCTGAAATAGTTCCTAGATCTCTAAGGAAAAGCATGGGTCTCATTAGCTTCCTGAGGGTCTGCCCTGGCTCTGCTTTAACACTGCAGGGTGGAACAGAATCTAGTACCTCGATCATTACAGGGAGGGTGGGGCAAGTTGTTCCCCTTGGTGGTTCGATTAGCAACTGCAGAAAGGATGCCAGAACCTACAGCATCTAGCCCCAGGGGTGGGAGCAAGCGTGTTCCCACCTACCAGCCTGGCCTCCAGGACAGCTCATGGGCCTGACTCCAATGTGAAGAAGGGTGGTGGAAACGCTCTGGAGAGGGACCAGTGTGACAGACCCAGCTCCAGGATGGAAGAAGCCTCATGGCCCCCTTCCTCCCCACTCTTCTGAAATGTTCCAGGAATTCTGCAACTCAGGCCACTTCCTTTCTGAGGCCCTGGAAATGAGCCCTAAACAAAACACCTGCTGACGATTTATTTGGTCAGGGCAAAAAAAGCAAAAGGAGGGAGGGAATGAGCTGTTCTATGTTAGGAAGAGGGTGGATCCAAGAGAAAAGGAAGGAGGGAGAAAAAAAAAATCTTACACCAAAGTAAAGCTGGAAGATGAGCATGGGCCAGAGGGAGGTGGGAAGAAAGGAGGACAAAGGTGGGAAAGCTGAGCAAGGAAGAGGCTGGGGAGAGACCCACTGCAGAAGATGCCATCCCAGTATCCTTTCAGGGGCCATAGGGCAGGCAGATACAGGACATCCATCGATCCATCCATCCATCCATCCATCCATCCAAACAAAAAATTACCAAGTATGTATTGTGAGTCAAGCATCTTTCTGGTTTCTGGAGACAGAGATGAAAAAAACACAGTCTTTAGTCTAGAAAAGGAAAGAAATGTAGGCCACATGTGATTGCATTTTACCATCCTGAGCTGTCCCTAGGAAGGTCAAGAATCCAGGGCATTTCAACCGGCATGGGCTAACCAGGATAGCTGCACAGGAAAGGGCCATACCATCAATGTATTATATAGGTCCCTTGGAATAGCCTTAAAGAAAGCAGTTGCAAAACTGAATACTAACAATGCCGTCGAAGGGAAGTGAGGTTCATGCCTGTGGCCTGACCTTCCACACACAGTGCAGGGAGTATTTTCTCCAGTTGCCCATGCAAAAGGCCAGGCCTCTTCCGAGCCCTGTAGACATTGTTCTGGAAATGCTTCTGGCAGGAGGTGATCCTTCTAGCTGAGTCTTAAATCATGAAGACTCATATCCACAGACAAAGGAGAAGGACACATTCTAAGCAGAGAAACAAGGCCCAATAGAACCCAAAGCAAGCCAAGAGCAAGCACAGCCCAGTTACGGCTGGAACATGCTGGGAGATGCAAGGCAGAGGAAACTGAAGAGAGAGACCAAAATCAAGGTCGAAACCAGCATTCTCCATCATGTGTCTTTTTTCACTGGAACTTTTCTCCCCCCAGTGCACATGAATGCTTTCAGGTTAGGTGGGCTCTCCAGTTCGTTATAGGCCCGCTCTCTCCTATGGCCTGGCCCAGTCGATAATTATGGTACCAGCCTGCCCCTTCTAGGCATCTGAATTCAGTTTGTGATCTGTGAGCCAAATAAGAAAGAACCTACTTTGCTACATCACGAGGAGTAATGCGCAGCTGCTGACTGGACATAAATAGAGACCGGCACTCACAGAACAGCCGATTTCACAAAAGATACCCTAAGGATTTCTCTTAGACCTGGCAATCCTGCATCCACGGATTTATTCTAACAAAATCGCTTTTATAAGATACAGTATTATTTATACGGCCGAAGAATGATCAGTGGGTTTGTCACAACAAAGGGACTACCACTAGGGGCCATGCTGGTCAAGCTACGTGTTTCGGACTCCAAAAGGACTATGCCAGGCTGGGAGCAAGAAGGAAACAAGAGGGTGCACAGGTGTGGAAGAGGGAGAAGGTGGAGGCAGCCCAAGAAAGAAGGAGGGGCCTTCCTGCTGGGGACCAGGATGGTCAGGAAATGACCGACAGCAGGCCTGGCACAGGGCAAGGCCACAGGCTTCTAGCCCGTCAGAGCAGGAGAAGCTCCCATCCCCACCCCGACACCATGCCCCCCGTGCTGATGCCACCTGCGAGCGACATGAGAAGCTACTCAGGTTAACAAAACTAAGGAGAACAGGGATCTTGCCGTTGTGATACATCACTGCAGATTTAGTATCTGTTCTGGGTTTCTTGTTGCTTTTTCCATTAAGTAGCCTTTTTCTGATAATCTCACATTGAGGACTTACAGGAAGGTCAGATGTTGAGCTAACAGGAGGTCAAATGCAATGCCCCAGAAGCTGACTTCTCCCTGGACAGGCGGGCAGCTTCTCCAATAGTGGAAAGCAGCAAGTTGCCAAATGTCTAGGGACAGGTGGTCAAGCATGTAAAGCCAGTCACATGAAGGAAGTGTTCTGCACTCACTGAAAATGACAAGTATGAAGGTTACAAAGTAATGTGGGGAAAAAAGTACTAATAATGTTGTGGAAAAAGTCTAGCACAAAAAACTATATAATGTCATCCATGTAAAAACGACGTATGCAAATGGACAAAGACAAAAGAAAACTCAGAAAGATAAAAACAGTGGGGCAGAGGGCTATAGGTAATTTTTCAAAGTATCTTTATTCTTACAGGGTTGTCTTAGTATTACAATCCAGTTTTACATAAGAGAGAAACACACACACACACACAATGGTTCTCAAACTACAGGGCTGGGCTGGTACAGTAGTAATCTAACTTTGGCCTCCCTGGGATCACTTATAGGGCTTGTTAAACTGATTGCTAGGCCCACCCCCAGGGTTTCTGCATCAGTAGATCTGGGGTGGGACCCAAGAATTTACATTTAAAGGGGTGGCTTAGTTGGTTAAGCATCCAACTCTTGGTTTCGCATCGGGCTCTGTGCTGACAATGTGGACCCTGCTCGGGATTCTCTCTCTCCCTCCCTCTCACTCTGCCCCATACGCCCTCAAAATAAACAAACGTTTAAAAAGAAGAATTTGCATTTTTAATAAGTTCCCAAGTGATGCTGCTGTGGGCCCATGCTTTGAGAACCACTGGGCTAGTGTGTGGTCTCTATGAAAGTATGAACCTTGAGCTGCTGAGGAGGATGTCAGGAGCCAATATGGTGAGGTCTCCAGCGTTGCCACCCTGATCAGAAAGTCCCTCATGGCTTACAGAGACCGAGAGACTGTTACAGATGGGTGAGGTGCCAGACCCCCTAGTTTCTGGGGGTGCCATGGTGTCTGACTCCAGGGCTCCCTAGTAGATACTCCTTTAAGGCAGCTGCTCATTTAAGGAATCTCTCGCCGGGTGACTGCTTTTCCATATCTGCTCTTCTCTGCAGTCCCCTAGAATCCAGAACATGGAGCTTCACAACATCAGGGCCCATGAGTGATCTACCCCCACTGCCAGCTTTCATATGGGAAGAAACCAAGGCCCAGAGTAGAAAACCATGCAGCTGGCTCCTGGCAGATCTGAGACTAGAACCCAGGGCTCCTGGATCCTGAGCCATAGCTCTTTCTTTCCCATTATGCTCTGTGCTCTCAAAAACCAGCGGAGCTCCTCTGCCAACATTCAGTCACTGATAAAGATATCTGCTGGCCCGGCCACCCACAGCCTTTCACCCTGAGCAGGTGTTGCTGATTAGAAGCTTCTGTGCTGGGGCCAGCACTCCCTGTGTGGGGGTCACATGCATGCTGCCACTGCCCAAGTTCAAACCGAGACCCTCCTGGACCACAAGTGCCAGTGCTGCCAGGAAACTTCTTCCTGGGGTCTGTGTTAAGTGGCGTCCAGCTGGTTGGCCCTTGGGAGACTCTGAACCCCCTCCTCACCCAGCACTTTGGTATTCATGACCCTCCTTTGAAAAGGTGTTTTGGCAGCAGGAGTTTGCCCTGTGAACTTGCCATAATTAAAGCCACCCAGAGAGACTCAGCAGAGGCTCAAATCTGATTTCAGAGCCTGAAATCAGTTGGCCCAGTGTTCTGAAAGGCACACATTGCCTGCTGTCCCCTAGCTCCAGTTCACAGGCCTCCAGGGGTCTCCATGAGACATTTTGGTACTATATCTTGCTGGGTAGATGCAAACCCAAAAGGTTGTAAGTGTAGAGTGCATTTCTGGGTAAAAATATCCGCATTCCTTACCTCATTTACCCCCAGCCCCCTTTTTCACCCATCCAAAGGATACAGAGAAACCATGCCTTCTAACAGAGTCCTTTACTGTTATTGTAATAAACTTTTGCCGAAGTGAACAAAGAATCAATATCTGCTAATGGAAAAACATTGCTACTAGTATTATCAGAGAATCTGGTTCTTAATAGGTCAAACTGTGCTTCAAATCAGAGGCCCCACATAGATGCTGGCAGAAATCTCCTTAAAGGGGATTCAGGCCACCTTCAGGTTTGGGATTTTGCCAGCCAAGAATGTCAAATGTAATTAATGTAAAACCATGCAGGCAAACTGGCCTGGTTTTTACCCTCTGGCTGGGTCCACCTGTATAGTAGGTGAATTATTCCCCAAAACAATGTTGTGATCATTAGTTTCAGTAAGATGGATCACCGTGGACCTTTCACACAGCTGCATAACATGAACTGTCACTAGAAGTTAAGGCATAACTTTGTAGCCCCATTTTACAGATGAGGAACTCAAGTCAGATCCAGAAAGCTTGAAAGGCTTACCCATGATCTCACAGTGAATAAATTTGGGCTTAGACTCAGTCCTCTTGAGCCCCACACCCTTCTACTTCTTTTTCAAAGTTTCAGAAAAGTCTTTTTTTTTTTTTAACCCATGTGCAATGATACAGTGAAGAAGGCACCTCCATATTGCTTGTGGCTATCCCCAGGAATATCTGATTCCACTAGCATATGATATCTTTAAGGAAAAGGACTTTTGATTATTTGCCTTAATATATTCAGCACTTGGCTTATTCCAGCTCATTGTATACAAACACAGAATGCTGGTAGTTATAAGAGTTGACAACTCTAACCTCAATCAAAGTTGATATAAAGCTACAACGGGTTTAAAATTCCAATAAAGTGAAAAATAGGATTTCCTTGGGGTTTGAAGTGCTCCATAATAGCTAATATGCATTGAATACTTATTGTGTATCAGGCTGTTCTTCTGTAATTTACATGGAATAACTTCTATACTGTTTACCAAATCCTAGAAGGCAGGTGCTATAGTTGTCCTCATTTTACAGACTGGGTAAGTCAGGCTGAGTAGAGAAGGAACATGTGACACTGAAGAGCACATACTAAGTGGCCCAGCAGAGATTTGAGCCTAGACCATATAACAGCAGAACCCGTGATACTAACATTGCTATACTGCCCCTGGTTATGCACCTGACTAGAAAGGTAGGTGCAGTCCTGAAGGTGTCTTGCTGTTAAGCAAGCCAAGACGCTTTTGCTATTCCTGGTCAGACTGTAGGAGTGAGGGCTATGAGGATCCCCCCAAACCATGCCAGAAACATCAATGCCCTAAGGAATACATCATCTTATGTGTACAAGTTGCTCTAACATTTGCCAAATGATTCAGTTAAAGGAATAGATGATCTATCTGCTAAGCACCAATGGGCTGCTGAGGCCATCAGAAGTGTAAGTCTGCAACCCAGAAAGGGATGTCACTAACAGAAGCCGGAACAAATCAAGTCAAATTCCAGGAAGGCATAATCATTCCAGGGCCCTTCAGAAGCACGGCCTTAATCTGACCGGGGCGGGGCGGGGGGGGGTGGTGGTAAATACTATTATTATTTTTTTTTTAACGTTTATTTATTTTTGAGACAGAGAGAGACAGAGCATGAACGGGGGAGGGGCAGAGAGAGAGGGAGACACAGAATCGGAAGCAGGCTCCAGGCTCTGAGCCATCAGCCCAGAGCCCGACGCAGGGCTTGAACTCCGACCGTGAGATCGTGACCTGAGCCGAAGTCGGACGCTTAACCAACTGAGCCACCCAGGCGCCCCGGTAAATACTATTATTAAGTAGGAACCTGTGTTAGTAACCACCCCCGTCTGAAAATCCACACTAAAACTTCCTATAGAATGCTGATTTTGTTGACCTAATACTCAAGTCCACTCCTATGTAAAGAAGTGAGAGGAAATTTCCTCCTGCAGTGGCCAAGCACAGGAATGACTCTGACCGAACATTTGTAGAAATCCCAAGGACTTGGTTTTGCCCCCCAACCCCCAGCTTGATGTTGGTCTTTGTGGGGTGGCAGACACCTGCAGGGTTTTACCTGTGTGTGTTCCCCTGTTCCCATTAGCGATGCAGCCTCCTGCAGGCAAAGAGACAGAAGAGAGCTTGATGCCTGAGTTACCAACAGGCTGCCATTCTGAAAAATCCAAAGGCAAGGGACCTGCTGCTGGTTAATGGGCATCACCCATTAATCCTGACTCCCTGCTGCTATTCGGCTGTTAAGGATGTGCGGCCTGCCCTCAGTCTCTACTTCCCCAAACACGTCCTATTCCTACTGAGGCACCCACAGAATCTCTGGCTCCACAAAACACCATCCAATTGGGGCATTCAGAGAAACACACAAGCATATAAAGTCATATGCAGTAGTGCCCCAGAGATGGAGCTTTTCACCCACCTCTAGGGCCAAAGACCCACCCCACATGACCACATGTGGTGTGCATACCAGTAACTCCTGATTGGGTTAACTCTAACAGTAAGTCAGATTGCTACAGAGCTGATGCTAGCCTTATTTTTGTCCTTTCAAAAAAATTTTTTTAACGTTTTATTTATTTTTGAGACAGAGAGAGACAGAGCATGAATGGGGGAAGGACAGAGAGAGAGGGAGACACAGAATCGGAAGCAGGCTCCAGGCTCTGAGCCATCAGCCCAGAGCCCGACGCGGGGCTCGAACTCACGGACCGCGAGATCGTGACCTGAGCTGAAGTCGGACGCTTAACCGACTGAGCCACCCATGCGCCCCTCAAAAAATTTTTTAATGTTTATTTATATTTGAAAGAGAGAGAGAAAGAGACAGTACGTGAGCAGGGGAGGGGCAGAGAGAGACAGAGACAGAATCTGAAGCAGGTTCTAGGCTCTGAGCTGTCAGCACAGAACCTGACACGGGGCTCGAACTCACGAGCCATGAGATCATGACCTGGGCCAAAGTTGGATGCTTAACTGACTGAACCACCCAGGTGCCCCAGCTAGCTAATTTTTTCTAAATTTATTGTGGAGGGTGAGGCGGGAAGGTATCAGAAAGAGAGGAAATAGCAGAAAGTGGAGGAGCAGATATGTGTCTGTACAAACCAATTTCTAAAAGTCTTTTGTCTGTTCAAATATACAATAAATCTCAAAGATAAAATTGAGGGGAAAACACCAACTAAACGGTTAAGGTCTCTGAATGTTTCCAAGCAAAGACCCCTGACCCAGCCAGCTACATCTCCGTGATCCTCTTCCTGCCAATGTACAGTGGGAAGGGCACAGAAAGACCTACATTGTACTTTCACTTGTCATTTACCAGCTATAAGACCCGAGGCAAGTGATTTAATATTTCCGAGACTTAATCTAGTAAACTGGACTTGTAAGACCTTCGTCATAGAGTTCTGTAAGACATATATGTAAAGCACCCAGTCTGGGTCCTGGAGCACAGGATTGCACATTAGCAGTTGCTTTTATTTCATGTCTAACACAGACCAGCAAAGATGTCGGGGTCTCCCCACTTCCCCTGAGGCAGCCAGCCGATCCCATACCACAAAGGCCCTGGAGTTGGAAGAATTGTCTTTTCCCCCCATACTATACCTATCCATAATCCCCAAATTCAATTCTGTGAGATCACTTCTGCACTTTCTTATCACAAACTCCACAGGCAAAGTGTTCTGGGACCAAAAGGATCCTAGGAATTTGGCCTAGAGAACAAAAGCCCATCAGCTCACCCGCACTGAACAGAAGGAGGCTTGACTTCTCCATCAATCAGCCTAATAGCAGGGGAAACATCTCCACTGCTGTTCCCTGTGTTTGCAGATAAGCCAGGAACAGGGTGTGCGGTGTGCTGGGGGAGGGCAAATACCACGGCCAAGGATGCTAAGGTGGCAGGAGTCACACACCTGCCCTCAGGTCTGGCCCTCGGTCTTTCCATGGATTCTGAAAGCCATTGGCCACAAGACTGATCCACAGCCAAGGCTGCACTTCAGTGGCCCTTAGATACACCCCTCCTCATGCCCTGTACCTGCTCAAAACTCTCCATAGCCTCCAGTATCCCATCAGGGCCACACTCCTCCATCTGACTATGAGGGCCCATCATGATCTGACCCATTCTCACTGTTTCCCACTTGATCCCCACAGCCCCTTGACATCTGCCTTCTCTCCTGGTGTCCCCAGAGTTCCACAAACGGCATATGTCTTGTCCCTGTGCCTCCTGTTCTACTGGCTTCCTTCCTGGAGCACCCTGCCTCCTCTCCCCAGAAAAACCTAACTTAACTTCAGCCAAGGGCCAGGTCCTGCCCTGCTTCATCCATGAAGCCCACCAAGGCAGCAGCACAGAGCCGTGTCAGCACAGTCAGGTAGGCCTAGCTTTGTACCCAGCTCCAGCTAACCAGCTAATTGTGGACAATTTACCTAACCTTTCCAGTCCTCCGTCTACTATTTGGAAAATGACAATAGTAAGTGCCTCATGGACTGGATGGGGGCTGCTAAATAAGATCGTGCTTGCAAACATGCACTTAGCACAGTGCTTGGCACACAGTTAAACCTTTATAGGAATTCCCAGTTTTAATTTTAAAGGGAGTCTAATCCAGTTTTCGTTGTCTACCTCAACTTTTAAACCCTCATAAATGGCAGCTATTATTTTAATTATTATTTCCTGCCTATTCCAACCTCCTCTTACAAATTCCCATAGCACCTATAGTCTGTTTCATATCGTTCAGTGATATTCGTTACGGTTTTTCATATCTTAGCTTTGTCTAATTGTAGGTTTGCTCCCTTTGTTCACATCCAGAGAGAGGGAGGTGGGGGTAGATTCATGTCGACTGGATCATTTCTGTCACTAAGAACCCGGTGGATGTCTAAGTCAGATTCTCTGGGATTCAGTTTAGTTACCTAGAAATAGGGAAAATAGCACTTGCTCTACTTACCTCATAATGTTACTGCAGGGAGCAAAATATAGTGGTATATGTACAAGCATGTTATAGCTGCAAAGCACTACAAATGTCTAAGGAATCTGTTTATCTTATTTGCAAGCGTGGTGAAGATAATCTCTGTGGAGTTCACTTGGAAAATTACTCCAAACACTTTCAGCTCAATGAGGCCTGTGATTGTAATAGTCTATTTCTTAATTCCTAATTGGACCCCTCTGGCTCATATGGCAGCGGCTGCCCAGCAGGGCCAATGACACCCAGTGAGAAAGCCCCGAGCAGAGCTGGAGGTGAAAGGTGGTAGGACCCAATGCCTGGATGAGAACAGCTCACAGAGCCCTCCCAAAGCAGAGGAAACCCCATGTGCAGAGGTGCAGAGGTATCAAAGGGAACAAAGAAGCTCATGGGGGTTGGCAGAGAAAAGGTAGCCTGGCAAATTGTGTACAGCTTTACGTGTCATGCTGGGGCGCCCAAACTCTATCATGGCCAGGGGACCAATCTCCTTTTCTCCCTTCCCAACTGGTAGGAATATATCTCTTTCCTGCTGTTTAGTTTGTTCAGGCAAAAAGCTGAGAACAAGACACAATTATGTCACTCCCAAAGCGTAGGGGCCATCTGGGGGACGTCTTGTGCCAATGCTGCATTCATCACATGTCGGGTCAGGGAAACTGGGGAATGAGGTGAGGGCCAGCAGAGAGGTTTGGAGGCTAATGACATTCTTCCTGTGTCCAACATGGAGGACAGTCCACCGAAGCAGATATCCTCCATAATGTATGTGCTTCCCCAATCTTAAATCTGCACCACCTCTAATGGCTTACATGGCAAATTACTTCCTCTCTGACTTTCAAGTGCCTTCTGGTATTTATCTCCCTCCTGATCTTGTCCCAAAATAATATACCCTAAAAATAACCAATGAATTAAGTTTTTATCAGCCACTGATCATGACACAGAGAGCTCTGTTTCTCAGCCGGGGTTGCAGAGAGGGTACAGGGGCCGTGTATGGCCTGAAAACATCCCCAGATGATTATGAAGTCCCCAGTTGGAGCAGCATTAGGATGGTGAAGAAGTAATCCTCATTTTTAGGAGGTGTAAAGTCAGGAAACGATTGGAATTATGGAGAGGAACCTTGGATCATACTTAAGATACATTTTCTAATGACTAGCCGGTGAGTGTGCACACACGTGTGTGTGTTGGTACATCCCAGAACAAAATGCCAGAACCTTTAATTCTCTCCTGGCCATGTATTTGCTCAAGAAAATGTTCCCACACTGCCTGGCTCATTTGGCAGGAGAATAGATCCACGTGCCAATCCATAGGCTGACCCACAAGACCTCACAAGTAAAAACCAAAGGCATTTTTAACAAAGTACATTTTCCTTCTTGTTGTTCACTGTGACACGCAATGACATTCCTCTGATATTCTGGGTACATAACATGGACTGGAGAAGATACCATGTGTCATGGAGAGTCCCAACTCGATCTTGGACAGGGGACTGATATTTTTCCCTTCCCAATATGGACTGGTAAGTGAAGAAGAGAAAAAGTGTTTACAACAAGGGAGAGGCATTTTACAAGTCACCAAAATATGGGCCCCTTCAGGCTATAGCCAGGGCTTCATTCTCAGCGCTGACAGGGTAGGTGGTGTGGTTTCTCTTCTTAACAGTAATTACTGTTGGATGAATACATGAATTAATGATAACTGATATCTCATTAAAGAAGAGTATTTCTAATGGTTTCAATGTGAAATCTCTCTCCTTAGAAGCCTCAGACATTGAATGATTCTTTGCCTATCTTGCTATTTCTCAACACACGAATGCTATGCCACCATATGTAACAAAACCAAAGATTTCTATCTTGAGGAACACATCTTCACTTCTCTTAGGAAACACTGCCATATAACAAAAGGAGCATGAAATTTAGAGCCAGAAAATCTAGATTTATATCCCACCTTTGCCACTTACTGACTATGGGATCTTGGGCAAGTCATTTCATTTCTAGAAACGTAACGGTTTCCTCAGCAGTAAAACAAAGGTACTAATTATCTGTTGTTGAGACCATGAAAACAACACATGAAAATATTCTGCAGCTGCAAAATGTTGGTTATTATTAAACCAGAAAGCAAAAACAGTTAACACAAGTTTAAGACCTTATCTACTCTTACTGGGGACTCAACATGTTTCCTCATCAACAAGAATTGAATGTATGTGCTGGGTTTCCATCAAGAATTAGATTTTGGCACTTTGCATGTGTGGATACTTCAGTTATGAATTCATGGTTTCATAATCACATAGGAGAATGGGTGAATGGCTGTCTTCCCTTTTTATCTACTATGAATTATGTAAGGATGATTTTAAACCTGGAAATATGATGCATAATTCTCACATATGTATTTTTCTTCCCATAAGTGTTTTAAAAAGCAGTTTTGTGATTAATTGGCCCTAACTAAGTTAAAGAAATTATTGAGCTATTGACAATGCATAAATAGAATGACCATTGATAACCATTACTTAGCACAAATTAATACTTATTTTATTCTACACTTCATTTTTAACAGAAGCTTTCATTCTAAAGTCAAATTTTGATATACCATAAATTCCTATAATTCTTCTAAATTCCTCAAATTCTTATATTGCCTAAATTTCAGATGGACTTGTAAAGCAGAAAGTACAAGTCAGAGGCAAGAAAAGGTCAAAATATGACCCTATATTAATTGTGTCTGGAAGTAATTTATATACTGTATGTAGGACCAGTCTCCATAAGTGGTATTTGGTCTGCTAAAATTACATTTACTCTTGAAATTTTAGTGTCTGCACACTTCTTTAGGTACTTGGTCTGCAATTAAGGCACTCCCCCATTAGGTGGCAGTAGTGTCACAGTCTTGCTGTATTCAAATAAGATTCTGTCTACAAAAGATGCTTTCTTACCTGAGAGGGAGAACTTATTTTTCTTCCTTTAAAAAAAAAAAAAAAAAAAAAAGGAAAAAAGCTCTTTATGAAAAGAGCCACATTTTAACAGTATCGAAAAGACCACTTTAGTTTGTAATACTTAATATGAAGTAGTATCAAACCATTATAAACTTGACATCAACTATTCATCCTTACTCAGTTACTAATTAATATAATTTTTTGTCCTCCAGAACTGAATGTAGAGTTTATCTCAAACTCACTACAAATCCTAAGCTTGTATTCTGACACTCACTCTTTTAGCTTCTGAACTTCATGCTCTTTGCTTCAACACACCTGTGGGACATATTCTCTTGATAGCACAGCTGTGCCCCCGTAAGTATAAGAATTCCATTTTCTTACTTAGTTCTTAGACACAACCTGAGGGGAAGTTTTGCTTTGTTTCTCTGGCTATTCCATCAGCTCTACAGCCCTTCAGACTTGCCTGGCCAATCTCCCAGGCAGAAGGGAAAAGCAGTAACAGACAGGTACAAGCGCCCGTGGGCAGCAAACACCACAAATCCTTTCACTACATGGAAGAAAGTGATGTTTCACTCTTTTCTTAGGGGAGAAACACCCCTCCTGCCCAGGGGAATTTGGAGCTGTTGGTTCATTTAAATATCATTTCTCTCTCTCTTTGTGGTTCCCTTAGTAACGACTCTAACTCAGGGTCAGGTACAAACTGTTTCACAACTGCTTTATAAAAGAGCTTTTATCTTTTATCACAAAACAGTACATCTTGCAAATAGCATTTGTACAGATAGGTAGAGGGTTTTAAACTCACATCTAGAGGTTTCCATCACTAGAGGCAATCATGGGCAAGACCTTGTTACAGCAGCTTTGGCCCTAAGTGGTACCCTCTTCAGCCCCTCTCCTGAGCGTTGTCTGCAGCCTTCCCTCCAGGACTCAGGCAGATCAACATCTACAGTCCCAGGAGGGGCCACTCGTTCATCTTCCAATTTTGCAAAGGAAAATACGTTTTAGGAAGTAAAATGATAGTGTTGCATTTGATCTTGGTTTTAACTTCTCAGTCTTTTGAAAAGTGGGATTCTTCTGATCAGATTTTCAGGGCAGGGGAAGGAAAGGAGGCCTAAAATTGACCCATTATTGTACAAATGAGTTGAGAGTATTTTAAGTTTCAAAAATGTATCATCATAATCACCAGTGTTATATTATCATAATAACCGTTGTATCATGTTTCACCATTGTACTAAACTAAGAATACACAACTGAGGAATTTTGGAGTTGGAATGGACATTTTAACACACTTGTACCAAGCTCCATATCAGTAAAGGACCTTTCTATGGCTTCATGACAAATGGTCAACAGCTGTTGCCTAACTTTATTGTGTGGGGCATTCACTCCTTTCTAGGGAAGGGAAGTCTACTGATACGCTGCTCCATTCACTTGGAAATTCTTTCTGATGAGCCAACATCTGCCTCTCACCCCCAAGTCCTCTCCTGTCCACCAGAGTAAGTGAGCACATCCTTTCTCTCTTCCAAGGACAGCCTATCAGAATCTTCAATGCAACCTTCATATCTTACTTCATTGTTTTCTTCTCAAGCAAAACAGAATTGCTTTCTTAAGCCTTCCTCACAAGGCCCATTTCCTCTTAGGTTCCCTCTTCCAAGTGTGCTGTGGGTGTCAGGGCATATCAGGTGTCAAAGTACTAGAAACAATGCTCCAGTGTGCAGAAGCACAAAGGGGCCTAATCAATGCCAGATACAGAGCAACAGGGTTCATCTATAAGGAGGTCTCTTGGGCTCCTGGGTTCCAATCTGCTTCTGATACCTACTTGAGGTGTGACGTGGGGAAAATTAACACCTCTGTTCCTCGGTTGGCTCATCTGTATAATGACAGCAGTGACCTTATAGGGTTATTATTAATAAATGGAATTAAGTCATATTGGATAAGAACATACATAAGCTACAGTGGATGGCCATGAGTATACTCTCAGTGACTTGTAGCTAATACCAGTAATGCTAATTGCAACACAACAAAATCAGGAGTTCAAGTAAATCGAAAGCAGCTTTCACAGATGAAGTACAGTGGGGTTGTGTTCAGAGGTCAATACAACCAATTTCATTCTGTATTATCTCAGCAACTCATTGATTCACTCATTCATTAAGTGAGCATGAGTTCAGCAAATACTAGTAGTGCTCAGAGTCAGAAGTTCTGACCACAAGGAATCTACAGGAAAGACGTACAGTCCCAGCAATGAAGAATGGCTGATGGGGTAGATAAGTCAGAGCTTTGGGCAAGGGGCTATGGGAGCATGGAAGATGGGACCTTGGGTCTAGCTGGGGTTGAGAGAAGCTTCTAGGAGATGCCACCATCTGGCCAAAAACCAAACCTAACTAGCACTGCGACCTCAGTTCCCATCTCTGACACTCACATTAAGACCTAGACTGAAAGGCAGCTTGCCTAGATCCCAGAATGTCTAAGTCCATGTGGAGGTGATGCCTGCCACCGTCTCCACCATTAGCTCCAGCAGAATTCCAAAGAGGCTTGCAAGGCCTGGCTCAGACATCACCCAGTGCCCTGTTCAGCCCAGGGTCAGGTATAAACATTTCTTGCATCTTTTCAGCTCAGGCTGGCATGCCCATGGCACAGGGTGCCAAACTGTAGGCAGGTGGCTTTGGTATAAATTTAGAGCCCTTTGCTTCCTCTGCCCACTCATAACTTCACACTTCTCCCCAAGCTGCCTTCGCCTGGAACAGCTTCCCTAAAAGAAACATGAAATCTCTTCTCTTTTTCTCTTGGAAAAAAAAAATCTCCTTTGAGCCCATCTGCTCTGGAAAGCCATCCAGATTCAATGGTTGCTTTTCCACAAGGCCAACATCACAGGTCCCCAGGTGTTCTCCAAGCCCTGTAGAAATCCCTTCTGTCTGTCCTGAAGCAGCAGGGGAATAAGTCAGGAAAGGCTGCTATAGTCACTTAAGAACTAATGGGTGATGGAGGGTCTCCCACATCCATAATGAGTAGTTGAGATGGGGGTGGGGAGGAGGTGGCAGAAGGCTATGTATGCCTGGGAGCCAGGAGTTCTGGGTTTATGACTTCATCCTTCCGTTAAGTAGCATGTGACCTCGGACCAGGCATCCCACCTTCGTGCAGCTCAGCTTTCTCATCTGAGCAAACAGGAAGCCTGACAAGAAGAGGGTAAGACAGGTCTCCCTTTCCTTCAGCCAGAGATTATAAAGGCATCTGTTCTCCCTGAGACCAGGGCCACTGCTCCAGCCCCTAGTCCTAATCCTCTTCTATCTAGAGCCAGGCAAGTAAAAAGTTAATGTTCTCAGTCTGTAAGTAGTTCCTGCTGTTGCAGATAAAATTAAATGGCATGGCTATTTTGGTGGAAAATCAGGTAAAAATGCTGAAAAATAAACTCTCCGTCAAATGCCAGCCCCCCCCCCCCAACCCGCCCCATGTTCTTTTTTTATGCCCATTTGGTATTTGTTTTTAATTCTGGCTGATTGTCAATTTTAAAACCTGATGCATAGAGTGGCTTGCTATTCCGGAGGCGTTATTTTAAGATGAAACAATGTAAATTCTGACTTTGGATGGCAGATGGCTGGCAGTTCACTGTTTGGCAAACCAACTGGTATGGTATGTTGGAAATTCAGAGCAGCAGGTATGCAGTTCAATTTGAAACCACCACAGATGCTCGGAGGGAGCGGGGGAGGGGCACAAGCTGGTCAGGAAATTAAGAACAGTACTCTGAGCTCAGAGGGGAAAAAAAGATGATAATTAGCTGAAAGTTTGCTTCTTCCAGTCTCTACTTTTTCTTCTTTCTTTCTGTCTTGTCTTTTCTTTTTTCTTTCTTGTTTTTTTTTTTTTTGGTTGCTTCTTAGAAAACCAGGAAGACCCTTAGAAGTCAGTCCAGCAAAAAGATTCTAATTTTGCTCTATAGCTGTCTGTTTAGCAAAGCTCAGCCTCAACGAGGAATCCAAAGGTGAGGAAAAAGCTGATAAAGAGAACCTCAAACATGTTCTTCAACAGAGAGGCACCAAGAGCGATGTTACAAAAGAAGCCCACCTCTGAGCTGATTTTTAAGACAGGATCAATTAATGATATTTCAAGAAGGAAAGATTCACAGTTTAGGAAAGACCTACACACATGAAATGGACAACTCTAGTATTTCTACATCCAGGGAATTTCCCAAAACAGAGTCTGAGGGAGGTAATGTCTACTATGCATTTCAATTAGATTCTAGGTGGTATAGATGATGTCTAGCATACCCATCTTAGAGGGACTGAACTCTGCCCAGACACACCCACCAGTGAAAGTCTATTCAAATTCAGTGAAGACACAGTATCCTTTTAAAGAAGGTCATTCAGGCTGCAAACCTCAAATTGTCAGAACTCCTGTCAAATGGAATGTCAAAACAAGTCATTAGAACAAGAACTCTTGGTGTGTGTGTGTGTGTGTGTGTATGCGTGCGCACGCGCGCACGCGTGCACACACATGGGAATTGAGGTATGTCCTATTTCCTCCAAATTCGTTTGATGGCCAGAAGGCTAGAAGGAGAGTGTCTAAGTGCCCTATAATCTTCCTAGGGTATCAAAGGTGAAGGAGACCTGGCAAAGGAACTGGAATGGAGATCCATCAGGTAAAATTTTGAGACTAACAATATCTCTCAAACTACTCTTGTATTAAGGATCCTATGGTATATTCAAGGCTTGAAGAGCTTGCTTTGATGATTCTGGAAAGTAGCAAATCTCCCACTCTTGGATGTTCATGGATTACAACCTAAGAGCACCACAGTCCTAATGACTGAATAACCCAAATGGCACGGACAATCCCGGTCACTATATTGCATGCAGGTGTTTTGGCCAGAAAAACAAGCTAATTAAACTTCCAATTCATAACTTAATTGCTCATCTGGACCTTCAGTAATGAGCAAAGGGTCTCTGGGTTTTAAAACAATAATACAAGTATCGTGCGCCACTTCTTCAACAGAGCATTGCCAGGAAGAAGTCTGGAGAAAGTGTGTACTTTTCTTTGCTTCCTCCTCACACACTGAGCTGAGTGACTATGCGTGGTTCTCTTCCTGTCAGCAAATGTGTAGCATCTACAAGGTGTGGTTCTAGGCACTGGAGGCCATGAAGATGACTCAGATGTGAATCCTACCCTAAAGAACTTTCCAGTCTATGAGGAATAATAAAGTGTGAATATACAGACTCACAGATGGAGCACGGTAGGGCCTGGAGGAAAGACAGATAAAGAACAAAGGGGGCTCCGAATTCCTCATTTTCTGAGAAGGTTCACTATTCCCTTTTGGAAGAGAGGGCCCGACACATGAGTCTGACAGATTCCTCTCATGCTCTACATTGGCCTCATGGGTCACGGTGGGGACAAAGTGTCTCAAGACTTTCCCTCCATCTTATGGCCTGGAGAAGTAAACCTGACTTGGCCATGTTCCCTCATAGTATTCCTGAGAACCTGGTTTGAAATCCTGAGAAATCAAGATGGGTCCCCAGCTTGAAAATAAATTGGGAGCTGCTGTGCTTCAAATATAAAACTACCCCAAAGACAAAGAAATCTAAAGGAAGAAGGAAACAGATGATAGGAGAATGGACATTTCTGGGGGGAAAATGTGCTTGTTTTATCACCAACCATCAAATGCAAACCACACCATTGAAAGAGGCTGGCGAGGGTCCCTGAATATATTTCTTGTAAGTGCTCTTAACACCAAATGGATCAAAAATTTTTTTTTCTCTGAGATGCTGCAAAAACAGCATGTCCTTCTGTTGTTTCAAAAATGACATTTAAGCAGCAATGAAGCTGAGTGTACTGTGGGGGTGAGGGGGCAGTGGCAGGGACAGAAGAACAAAAGAGCTGGGGGCCAGGAGAGGTGGGGCATATCAAGGACAGCACAGACTGGTGGAGGGTGCTGTGTTTTTAAAATTGACAAGGAGGAAAAAAGAAGGGACACGAGGCCAGGAGAGAAATCAGGACTAGCATGCATAAACTTGATTTTCTAGTCTCTCAGGCAACATTTTGTAAAATTTGAGACTGCCTTCCCCCTGGGAGACAATGGTGGGGGAGGAGGGAGAGGAGGCTTTTCTGTGGAACCTGGACTCTAAGGAGATTGCTTGGCTAGAAGTCATGTCTATGAAAAGAGCCCATCACATATATGAAGAGATAACAGTTGAGGGATGAAAAACTCAGAAATAGGAATGGAGGCAAGAGATGCCACAGTGACCCCTTCCCCCATCTCACCACCCACATTGTTAAAGATTCCACAACCACATTTTTGGCTTTGATTTCTTTGCATACAGTATCACTGTGAATGGATATTTCTGATTTGTTTTAGTATCTATAGAAAATTTGTATGGAGAGACACATCCTCAACAGTGCAGAAGAAGAAAGAGATGAAGCTCCACCCAGAGGAGACAGAGGGAATGAGAGCAAGTATCACAAAGTGTTTCTCTTTGGCGAGAGGTCATGTTTCCATTGGCAGGAGAGCTCCCAATTAAGGGTAATTATTCATGGGGAATCTACATTGTACCACACACCAAATGCTTTATATTATCACATTAATCCTACATCAACAAAATGATGCAGGGATTATTATACCTTACAAGTCAGAGAGGTTAGCTAGCTTGCAGCAAGTTAGAACAAAGCAGGATAGAAACCCTAGGCCCTCTCACTCCAAATCCAAGAAAGTCCAAGATTTCTCCTCTGTTTCCTTACAAACAAGAGGTTCAAACACAGTGAAACTATGAACTAGGAAAGACAAACAATGTATTTTGTGCGAAGGAAACTATTTCCCTTACCAGGAAATGAAGGGAAGATGGTGGGAAGAAAAAACGAGAAAAAGAAAACACGGTTTTGCCTTGAGGGATGACAGGGTGATATTAAAAAGTTGAAATTTTAAAACAGATAAATTAGGGAAATATTTTTCACATTACAAAAGACATGTTTACTTGATTGGCAAAGTGATTTTCTTAGGTTACTTTAAGTAGACAGCTTCCCAAGTACCTCTAAGCTAAGATCCAAATGAAAAATTTTCACATGTACTTGAGGGAGACAGGTAGGTTCCTGAGAAGGTAGGAAAATATGAGTCCTCAAATATCTCAAATGTGTTTCCCAGCAGTAATTTTTATTCACACCCAGAGTTTCCAGTCTTTAGGAATCCTAATAAGATACAAAAATAGGCTTATGTGCTTGATAATAATGGAAGATTCAAAGGGGAAGTTACCTATTTCAAAAGTCCACCAAACTGAAGTTACAGCCTAAAGAGCTGAAATAAAAGATCTAGAACCCAAGTCCCAAGTACAAGTCTCTCAAACACAAGTCTAATAAACTTTAGAGACAGACCCCAGAGCCTTTTGGCCAAGGCAAAAACACAGGATTATTAATTTATTTCATAATAGCTAAGACAGTCACTGATCTGAGCTAAATCTTCCCCCAACACATTGCATTTCAAAAGGCCTGTTATCTCAGAAAAGGTTGCATTAAGTGTCTCTTGTAATTATGTCTCCAAGAAACAATACTCTTCTCCTCATTAAATGTTTCAGTGGGTGGCCCTGCTGAAGGCGGCAGGAACTTAACCCCAGAGCCACAGAGCCTGAGAGGACAAAAGAAGAGGTCACCAAGGAGTTGTCCAACTCTATTAGCTGGGGTGAGGCTGTTTATTGGGTTGAAAAAAGCTTTAATTAGGGACCTAGCAAAGAAGCAGATAAGTTATTGCTATATAATGTGCTTTAATAGACAAAGGCACTGGAAGTCACAAGCTTACCCAACTATTTCCATCCTGGTTGTGGTTCAAAGTGGCAGGCTGTGAACTCTAAAAGCCAATTCAACAGTTGCAACTCATTATCTCCATGTAGCAGGCAGCAGAGACACTCTCATCCCACTAGACGGTGAGGCCACTCACACCAGGGCCAGATCCTATGTCCGTGGCACCCCAATGAACGGCTAGTCTCTTTGGAAATAGGATGAGTTAGCAAAAGGACTGTGTGTAGACTGGGGTTCTAATCTAGAGGTAGACAGTTTCATGTCACTCCACAAACATTTATCAAATTGATGTTATACACAGGACAGTGTGAAGCATTGCTGTCAGAGATTCAACAATGCGTCCTGCCTTCTACCAGCTCAAAACCCTGATGGGATATTCTAGGAAGAGAACACATACAGTAACATTCTCCCATTGCCTCATATAAAAAAACATACAGAGGAACTAAATACAAAATCAAGAATGCATGGGCAACACTTACAACAAAACTAGGTGACAAGGTATCCCCATGAGTCCCCAAAATACAAGCCAATGGTCAAAACCACCAATAGCTACAAGACATGTGATGTGTATCATTGGACATCTATGCTAGAGAAGGCAGAGGGATACAGCAGGGCATCTGATGGACCTGAGAACAAGACACCAAAATATCCAACAGGAATTTACTGGAAAGCACAGATGGCAAAGTTTAAAACACAGGCTAAAACTAGGAGCAGTTTCACTCACTCTCATAGAAGCATTTAAGGACCTGTATTAGAAGATCTGAAGCACATGGTCCCTATGAACATTCAATGAACTCTTCCAGGGCTCCACTGCTGAGCGTGGAATAAAAAATGATCAGATAGAAATTACAGAGATAAAGGAAAGATGCAGTCTGGATAAAAATAGAGGAGGGGAACAGAAACAGGAAATCTTAAAAAGAAAGCTGCCATATTTTTTTGACACCAAGTGCAACAACAGAAGAAGAAGCATCATTAAGTTAGGAAGCCAAATAAACCAATCTTCCTGCTAAAAATTCAGGATACGTAAATTCACATAAAAATTCACATTTTACAAAAGAACCCACACCTAAGGTCACCCTCCTCTTGGGGAGTTTAGTAGGGGAAGTGGAAAAAGGGACCTTCCTATGGTAGTGTATATGTAAGTAGACTTTTATATCAATCTATTATGAAATAAAGAAGGAAGGAAAGAAAGAAAGAAAGAAAGAAAGAAAGAAAGAAAGAAAGAAAGAAAGAAAGAAAGAAAAAGAAAGAAAGAAAGAAAGAAAGAAAGAAAGAAAGAAAGAAAGAAAGAATTAGGAGCCGAATATCATCCCTACAGATAATGAAGGCATAAAAGAAAGGTGGGCTTAGTAAACTATCACAATTGTAGCAATATATCAAAATCAGCTAAAGGCCTTAAGAAAATGATTGCAAAATCTGACATAACATTAAAAAAAATTTGTAGAAGTGAAAATTAAACTAGATGGAACACAGAAGCTAATACATAAATGATGCCTACGGGGGAAACAGAAGATAAAATTAATAAAATGTTTTTAAATAAAAAATAAAGAAAGAAAGAGATAAAAAGGATCTCTAGAAAGGGATAAATATTGAAGATAGGAAAAGAAGATCAAGCCAGTAGAGAATAGAAGTCAGTCTCTAAGGAAGAAAATCGAGGCAAGAGAAGAGAAAAATACTAAAATGTATGAATCAAGACAATTTTCCTGAATTTTCTTTAAAAGATTCAAAACTGCATATTGAAAGAGCATATACCACATATCTAATATTATTAACCCAGAATGATCACCATCTAGACGTTATATTGTAAAACTACTAGACTTCAAAGATAAATAAAATATCATTATAATACATGACTTATAAAGGAAAGAAAATTAGATTATCACATGCTTTTGATAGCAGTATTTTATTCCAGAAGAAACTATTTTCTTATGTTTTTAATACTCATATTTATGATAGTTAAGAAAAAAATGTGCACTAAGGATTTTATATCCAGCAAAACTGACTTCACGTATAAAGAACACAAATGGTTATCAACAAGCAAGAGAATATTGTCCTATGATATGAACTCTTACTAAAGAATCTACTAGAGACTTATCTTCAGGCAACCAAAATAACTAAATTGGCATCAATATTAAGAATAGCATTAAATATACAGCTCAGAACTAAAACCTAAATGACAGTTAAAAGGGACAGATTTGGCTAAATGATTTGGTAACACAAATACAATACAACTATTAAAAATTGGGGGGAGGAAAGAGAATATGAGTATAAAAATGTTTTAACTGTTTTCAGTAATTATAATTTATGGTGGTAGTCTTGTTATTATATTATTGTTATTCTGAGACTTTTATAATAATTATGGGATATTCTAATTCTAATTCTGTTTTTAAGAACCAAGATTCTTGGCTTGGAATAAAGGAGATATAAATGTAATATAAAATTAGTTAAGTAAAAACTATTGTTTTGGATCTGAGTCTGAAATAGTTTGAACTCACAAAGTATTTGATCAGACACATTACACACACACACACACACACACACACACACACACACACAAGTATATGTTATATCTGATGAAAAAGCTAGAAACAATGACCAACCCAGTAAGAATAAGCATCTATAGTACTTAGTCTTAAAATACTTTTTCCCATTACAAGAAACCAGGCTTCTTGGAGAAATGGTTAATTCTGGGTCTGGGAAAGGAAATACACAATGGGATTCTGGAGTGTCTTCATATATAAGACAGCAAGAAAGATCAGTAACTTCCTGAGGTCATGTAAAAAGGACGTAGGAGCCAACTGAAGAAGTTCCAACTGGCAATGGATTGAAACCCATCAAATATGTGCAAACCCATGAGTTCATAATACTATCTAAAAAGAACTAATTGGTTACATTTTGAGGATGACAGGAAGCTAATTTAAAATCTTAAAAACTGGATATATAAATGCATTGAATATTTATTCTCCCTTTCCTACAAGAATTGTACCACTGGGTAACCAAATGATAGATAAATTGAAGCTTCTCCTTGAAAAATTATCCCAGCTATTAAATGAAAACAAAATTACAGAGTAGAATTACACCATTTTGCAGCCTTCCGTGAAGTGGGGGATCTAGACATTAAGCATCACTGAGTGTTAACATGACAAAGTAAAAATCACACATTATGTGCTTCCTAATGAAAAACACCATTGCCTTTGCCAAAGAGATTGAACCCAAGTCTGATTAAGCCTCTGGATGCAGCTGCCAATGTGCAGAAGGTACAAAAGACAGAGGAATATGCTGAAATGCACCACAAGTATGTAAGCTCGCGGGATTCTACAGATTAAAAAAAGCCTAGGTCCTTCCATAGAAAAACTATAAGGAAAAGAAAGGGATGGAGGAGATGCTGCAGCTTTTAAAAGAGACTTAAAGACACATCTTTTGTTTGTTTCAATGGGCAAGACTAAAAAAATAGCAGAGAGGATTGCAAACTTAGGTGACAAATCCACAGAGAAATGCAAGAGAGTAATTACTACCTATGAAGATAGAGAAGGTTATGAATGTGATGGAACAAACAGGGGGGCTTTTAGGGTGGTTGGCAAAGTTCTGTGATAACAAGAGTGCTTGCCTTATAAAAATTCACTAAGCTATAGATTTTAGTATTGCTTTCTGTATCTGTTCAATTTTACAATAAAAAGATGAAGACAACATTTTAAAAATTCCAATAGGGATCGGTTTTAAAGGATGTTCAGACTGCTCTGGGCTCTATCTAGATGCAAACTAAGAGATAAGACTGTCAACTAAAGAGTTAATAGTAGTGAATGTCCAGATTTCCTGACTCTAACCACTCCTTCTTCATAGCTGGAGCCACTTAATCCCAGCTCCCCAGATAAACTGAGGAGCTTCAGGTGAACAGCTCAGTGGTCTGGGATGCTGGCCCCATCCTGAACATTGTGAACAGTCCCTTTCTTCAAATCTCAGTCTTAGCATTAGATACCAGTTTTCCTTTTGCCAAGACTATAGAACTCCAGTTCCTTGCCAAGCCCTTATCATTTCCAAATCTCTAAGAAATTGGATTTCCACTTTGAATCCTAGTCCCATGACTTTTGGGTCTCCCTGATTCAGTCCCTCTGCCTGGCTAGACCTCTGACCATAACCTGCTTCTGGAACACACCACCTGGGTCCATCACCAATCATCTGCCTTATGCAGGTACATATCAGGAATCTGAGGCTGGTCTCCAGCCAGCCAGGACTTCTAGGTGCTGCCTATTTCCAAGAGTCAGACTGATGGCATGACTTCCCAAAGAATGACTCTTCTGCTTCAGCCCAGGCCCTTCTGCTATCATTTATGTTCTGAAGGAATTTATCTATTAGGCAACTTCTCCAACTTCATTGCAGTTTCTTTTTCTTCAACACAGCACAACATCCAAGCCGGAATTTTTCTGTCCCTTACACATGAGTCACAATCAAAGACTCATATATTTGCTGAGCTGGAAATGCCCTCTGCCGGATTATCTTTTGAAATTACCTCATTTGCTTTTGGTAGGAAATTGAGCATCAAAAAAGCGATAGCTGGTTTGGCAGAACCCACATCTACCAGTGTCAAAGCTTGTACCAGAACCCAAGATTCTCTGACAATGACTTTCTCCCTCTTACCTATCCATCCATCTTTATCCACTGTCTCTTTTCAAACATGTACTAATAATACTCAGCACTTCCATGCAAGTTGCCATTAGCTCTGTGCCAGGAATGATGCTAGGCAGGGGGAGATGGTGCTGGGGAGGGGTGGGGGCAGGCAACTTGGTGCTATAGGTTGATGAACAAGGTACATAAAGTCCTTCCCTAACACAAATAAAGATTTATGGGGAGGAAAATAAACAAGAAGTTACTATAGAACATGCTAAGTGAAGACACAGATTTTCTCACTGATCAAACTCTATTTAGACTCCCCAAAACTCTTTTTCAACTAAGCCTGGCTTCTGGACTTCTGTGTTCACGTCTGTATTGTTTCATTTTATCCAGAATCCCCCACTGTCAATATGTGATCACCCTTGACATCTGATCATGGTCCTCATCTCCCATCACCCATAGATGATATCCAGTTGTACTGGCTTGCCTCCAGCAAAGAATCCTGTTAGGCTGGTTTAGCAAGAATCCCCTTAACTCTGATGTTTCCCCTTAGTAGCTTTCCATCCAGGGACTTCCACCCTGATCCTTGGCTATAAATTCCTACTTGCCCATGCTATAGCTGAAGCTGAGTCTAATATCTTCCCTCCACTGCCCGACCCCACTGCAGTGGCCCCTATACCTATCACCATGCCCCCACTGAATAAAGTCTTCCTTACCATCCTCAACAAGTGGCCTGGTACAGAAAGGAATGGTGCTATTGACACATACATGTGAAAAAGGTATAAAAAGCTATAAAAGTCTGCACTGCCCATATATGTAGCAATTCCCCTTCTGGGAACTTATCCTCAGGAAGTAATCTTGGCTACATGAAAAGATTTTGCTGCAATTATGCTTATCATGGCAGTGTTTGCAATCATAAATAGTTAGAAACAACACAAATGTCAAATAATATTGAATTGGCTAAATTATGTGACCATTCAGTGGAAACTATGTAGCAAAAAATAATATGGGAAAATAGCATGTAATGCTATGAAAAGATACTCATGAAATATTGATTATGAAAACACATATTAAAAAACTGAACATACACTAAGATTCTATTGTTTAAGGTATTTATTCCCACAGAGAAAGGACCAAAAGTTTATATATCAAAATGTTCTAAAATATGATTATTAAAGGTAATTTTTATTTTCTTTATATTTTCTAAAATAATACATTTCTTCCTCCAGAAAACTCCTTAAAAACAAAACTCATCTGATCGTATTACTTACTCATTCTCAATGAGTATTCTTACTCTACAATTTGATCTTGCAAACAATGTGGATTCCACCAACTTAGAAATACAGTCCAAAGAAAATGCATTATAGTTCAATTAATGTCTTAACAAGACCTTCAGTGAGCTACCTTCTCTGCCTATTAGAAGATGAGCTTTCCTAAGTACAAGAAAAAACTTTACTTAGGGCTTAAAAACAACAGTAAGTTGAAACTTTAGTGCCAACCAAAGATATAAAAAACAAAATAAAGTGCTATTTTAGGCTTATTGTATCAATAAACATTAAAAAAAAAAAGCACCAAAGCTGGTAAGTTGTTGTAAGAAACATTGCATGGACACTCCATATAGATGTGTAGATAGGCTTGGCACTAGCTCAACCCACAAATATGCCCCAACAGTCATGGCCCCACCCCAGAGCTAGGATGGGGCCCAGCCCTGCCCACCAACACTCCACAGCTATGACCCACCACAACAGAAAGGTGCACATAGCTTACATAGGTGACACCCATTGAGCACCTGCTGCTAGTGACTGAGGGAGATTGTGCTTCTGGACTCCACAGAACATCACCTATATAAGGCTACTTCTCTTAGACTGAGAGAGGTAGCTGACTTAGCTAGAATATCCAAACAAACACAGAAAGGTAGGCAAAATGAGGAGACAAAGGACTGTGTTCAAAACAAAAGAACACAGGAAAAAATTCAAGGAAATGGAGATAAGTAATCTACCTGTTAAAGAGTTCAAAGCAATGATTATAAAGATTCTCACCAAATTGGGAAGAGAATGGATGAACACAGTGAGAACTTCAACAAAGAAATACAAAATCTAAGAAAGTACCATACGGAAGTTGTAACTGAATTAAAAAAAAAAAAGAAAGAAAAGAAAACACTACAGGAGTTCAACAGCAGAATAGATGAAGTAGAAGAATGAATAACCAAGATGGAAGACAAAGAAAGGAAACTCACCAAAACAGAGCAGCAAAATGAAAACAGAATTCGGAAAAAAAATCCTTTTGGAATGTTAGGGACAGCATCAGGCAGAATAGCATTCACATTGTAGGGACCCCAAAGGAGAAGAGAGAGAAAAAGGGCCAGAAAAATTATTTGAAAAAATAATGGCTGAAAACTTCCCTAATCTGGAGAATAAATCAGATACCTGCATTCATAAAGCACAAGGAATTCCAAAGAAGATAAACCCAAAGAGATCCACACCAAGACACATAATTAAAATGGTGAAAATTAAAGGAAAAGACAGAATTCTTATATGCAAGGGAAATCCCATGAAGTTATCACCAGATTTTGTAGCAGAAACTTTACAGGCCAAAAAGGAGTGGCATGGAATTTTCAAAGCATAGAAAGGAATTAAAAAGTCCATCTAAGAATTTTCTACCCAGAATTGAAGGAGAGATTGATAGCTTTCTAGATAAGCAAAAGCCAGTTCATCACTATGAAACTGGCCCTACAAAAAATGTTACAGGGACTTGCTTAAGGCAAAAATATAAATGGCACTAATTAATAAGAAAACATATGAAAGTCAAAAAATCTCATTGGAAATGGCAAATATATAATAAAGGTAGTGGATCAATCACTTATAAAGCAAGCATAAAGATTAAAAGACAAAAGTAGTAAAATTAACTACTATGGCAAATAAGAAGATGTAAAATATGTCATCAAAACAAAGTGTGGTGGGAGGAGTAAAAAGGTAAAGCTTTGAAATGTTTTTAAAATTAAGCTATCAAACTTGAAACAGACTGATATTTACATAGGATATTTGGTATGAACCTCAACACAACCACAAAGGAAAAAAACTTACACACAAAAGAAAATGAGAAAGGAATCTAAACATAACACCAAATAAAGCCACCAATGCCCAAGTGAAGAGACAAAGAGAAGAACAGAACAGAGAAGAACTATAAAGACAGCCAGAAAACAGTTAACAAAAGGACATTCAGTACATCCTTATTAATAATTATTGTGAATGTAAATGGACTAATTTCATCAATCAAAAAATGCAGAGTAGCTGAATGGATAACAGAAACAAGACTCATCTATATGCTGCATACAAGAGACTCACTTCAGAAGTAAGGACACACATAGACTGAAAGTGAAGAGTCACAGATAGATATTCCATGCAAATAGAAATGAAATGAAAGCAGGGGTAGTTACATTCATATAAAATGAAACATACTTTACGAACTGTAATAAAGACAAAGAAGGACATTACATAATGATAAAGGGGTCAGTCCAGCAAGAAGATATAACATTTATAAATATGTATGCACCCAATATAGAAGCATCCAAATATATAAGGCAAATACGAACAGACAAAGAAATTGAAAGCAATACAATAATAGTAAGAGACTTTAATATCCTACTTTCATCAATGGATCCAGACAAAAAAATTAAGCAGGCAACACTGGCCTTAAATAACACATTAGATCATATGCACATGATATAATATAGAATATTTCTTCCAAAAAAGAATACACATTCTTCTGAAGTGTACATGGACTATTCTCCAGGATAGATCACATGTTCAGTCACAAAACAAGTCTCAATAAATTCAAGAAAACTGAAATAATAACAGGGATCTTTTCCAACCATAATGGCATGAAACTAGAAATTAATTACAAGAAAATGGGAAAACCCACAAAAATGTGGAAACTAAACAACATACTACTGAAAAACCAATGGGACATCCAAGAAATCAAAGGAAAAATTTAAAAAAATACCTAGAGACAGCTGAAAATGGAAACACAGCACACCAAAATCTAAGGGCTGCAGCAAAAGCAGTTCTAAGAAGGAAGTTCATGGTAATGTAGGCTTACCTCAAGAAACAAGAAGAATCTCAAACAATCTAATTTTTATAGCTAAAGAAACTAAAAAAAGAGCAAATGAAACCCACCATTAGTAGAAGGAAGGAAATAATAAAGATCAGGGCAGAAATAAATGAAACAGACTAAAAAGACAATAGGAAAGATAGGTGAAACTAATCCTTCTTTGAAAAGATAAACAATATTGACAAACCTTTCGTGAGACTAAGTGAAAAAGAGAGAGGACTCAGATAAATAAAATCAGAAATGAAAGAGAAGTTATAACTGATACCACATAAATAAAGAAGTTCATAAGAGGCTACTAGAAACTATTATGTGCCAACGAACTAGACAAATAGGAAGAGATGGATAAATTCCTAAAATCATACAATCTTCCAAGATTCCAATCATAAAGAAATTGAAAATCTGAATAGCCCAATTACTAGTAATGAAATTGAAATAGTAATTTAAAAAATTCCAAACAAACAAAAGTCTAGGACCAGACAGCTTCACTGGCAAATTTTACCAAACATTCAAAGAAGATTTTTAAAAAAATTTTTTTTAACGTTTATTTATTTGTGAGACAGAGAGAGACAGAGCATGAACGGGGGAGGGGCAGAGAGAGAGGGAGACACAGAATCGGAAGCAGGCTCCAGGCTCTGAGCCATCAGCCCAGAGCCCGACGCGGGGCTCGAACTCACGGACTGTGAGATCATGACCTGAGCTGAAGTCGGACGCTTAACCGACTGAGCCACCCAGGCGCCCCAAAGAAGATTTAATATTTATACTTCTCAAGCTCTTCCAAAAAATTGAAAAGGAAGGAAAATTTCCAAACACATTTTATAAGACCAGCGTTACTCTGATACCAAGACAAGACAAGAGCACCAAAGAAAAGAAACAAAGAAAATTACAGGCCAATATCCTTGATGAACATAGATGCAAAATTCCTTAACAAAATATTAGTAAACTGAATCCAACAATACACTAAAAGGATCATAGACTACAATCCAGTGGGATTTATTTCTGGGGATGCAAGGATGGTTCAATATCTGCAAATTAATCAATGTGATACATCACATTCACAAAATGAAAGATGAAAATCAGTGATCATCTTGAGAGATGCAGAAAAGGCATTTGATAAAATTCAGCATCCATTTATAATAAAAACTCTTAACAAAATGAGTATAGAGAAAATGCAGCACAACATAATAAAGGGCATACGTGACAATCCTACAGCTAACAAACTCACTGGTGAAAGGCTGAAAACTTTTCCTCTAAGGACAGGAATAAGACAAGGATGCCCATTCTCATACTTTCATTTAACATAGTACTGAAAGTTCTAGCCACAGCAATTAGAAAAGAAAAGAAAAGAAAAGAGAAAAGAAAAGCATTTAAATCAGAAAGAAAGAAGTAAAACTGTCATTATTTGCAGATAGAAACCAATAAATGAACCAATAAATGAATTCAGGAACATTTCAGGATACAAAATCAATATACAGAAACCTGTGATATCCCTGTACACTAATAACTAAACAACAGAATGAGAAATTAAGAAAATAATCCCATTTATAATTGCATTAAAAAGAGTAAAATACCAATGAATAAATTTAACCAAGCAGGTGAAAGAACTATACACTGAAAACTATAAAATATTGATGTAAGGAATTGAAAAAAATACAAATAAAAAGATATTCTGTGCTAATGAACTGAAAGAATTAATATTGTAAAACTGTCCATTCTACCCAAAGCAATATACAGATATAATGTAATCCCTATGAAAATTCCAATGGCATACTTCACAAAACTAGAATAAATAATCCCAACATTGCTATGGAACCACAAAATACCCTAAATAGACAAAGCAATTTTGAGAAAGAAGAACAAAACTAGAGGTATTATGCGCCCTGATTTCAAACCATACTGCAAAGCTGTACTAATCAAACAGTATGTTATTAGTGTAAAAACAAACATACAGATTAATGGAACAGGATTGAGAGCCCAGAAATAAACTCACACATATATGGACAATTAGTCAACAATAAAGGAGCCTCGAACACACAATGGAGAAAGGACAGTTCCTTTAACAGGTAGTGTTGGAAAAACAGGACAGCCACATGCAAAAGAAGAAAAGTAGATCACTATCTCACACCATACAAAAAAATTAACTCAAAATGGATTAAACACTTGAATATAAGACCTGAGACCATAAAATTCCTGGAAGAAAACATAGGTGGTAAAGTCCTTGACATTGATCTCAATGACATCTTTGTGGACCTGACACCAAAGGCAAAGTAAACAAAGCAAAAATAAACTACTGGGGCTACACCAAACTCAAAGCTTCTGCACAGAGAAGGAAACAATCACCAAAATGAAAAGGCAACCTACTGAATGGAAGAAGATATTTGCAATCCATATATCTCATTAGTAAGGGGTTAATATACAAAATATTAAAGAACTCATACAACTCAACAACAACAAAACAACTCAATTAAAAAATGGGCAAAGGATCTCAATAGATGTTTCTCCAAAGAAGACATACAGATGATCCACAGGCACACTAAAAGATGCTCAACATCACTATTAGGGAAATGTAAATCAAAACCACAATGAGCTATTACCTAATACCTAGTAAAATGGCTATTATCAAAAAGACAAGAAATAACAAGTGTTGGAGAGGATGGTGAGGAAAGGGACCCTTGAACACTGCTGGTGGGACTGTAAATTGGTGAAGTCACTGTGGAAAACAGTATGGAGATTCTTTATAAAATTAAGAATAGAACTACCATATGACCCAGCTATTCTACTTCTGGGTATTTATCCAAAGAATATAGAAACATAAATTTAAAAAGATATATGCCCATGTTCACTAAAGCATTATTTACAGTAGCCAAGAACAGTCTAAGTGCCCACCAATAAATGAACAGATAAAGATGATGTAGGATATTTATATAATGGAATATTACTTAGCCATACAAAATAATGAAATCTTGTCATTCGCAACAACATGGATGGACCTTGATGGTATTATGTTAAGTGAAATCAGTCAGAGAAAAAAAATACCCTACGATTCCACTCATATGTGAAAACTAAAAAAAATAAAAAAGAAACATACAAACAGAATAAAATGAAAACAAACTCATAGATACAGAGAATATACTAGTGGTTAATAGAGGGGCAGGGTGTTGGAGGTGGGGGTAGGCAAAATGGATAAAGAGGGGCAATTGCATGTTGAGAGATAGTCTAGAATTCTGGTTTTGTAGTGTATATAGATGTCAAATTATCAAGCTGTATACCTAAAAAGTAAATAATTAAAAAAAAGAAACATTGCAGTGCAATGCACTGAATAATATGTACTTTTAAAAGTTAACTCATTGGAAAAAGACAAAGAATTATTTTTAGTTTTCTTTACAGCACTTGGGAAAATTTTATTACATGTTTGTTTCCTGCTTTCTGTTAATAATAAAGTTTGTATCTGTCGTTAAAGTCCTTTGTCTCATCGTTTTTCTTTAAAATTTTTGAAATACCAAGTTTCCTAAGACATGTTACCAGCATGGAGAGTATAGCCACTTAGTTATTTCTGTTTATTATTGTCCTAGGTGGGATTCAAAATAATTTTCCAAATGGAACTCTGTCATCTGCTTGGCATCTTAGAACACAGAAGGGTGGACACTAGCTAGATGCAGGGACAGAGAGGGATCACCACTGGTCACAGCCTCCCCAGGGGGCACCTCTGTCTAGTTAGTTCCCTCAATTAAACATATATGGGTGCCTTAAAGAGAACTGCATCGCAAGGAAGGCAGTACTCAGAAAAGCATTAAACAGAGGCCATCCAGGAAACTGCGTCTAAATCACAGCAAAGTCAGCCATGCTGCTCTGCAGTGCAACTGACCCCCCGTTTCAAATACGAGAATCGCAGCCTCTGAGGTGAAAGCCAGCCCCACGAAGGCTCACAGGGTCCTTCTCTATCCACTCCATTAAGGGGTCTGGTGGCAATCAGTAACCACTCAGCACAGCAATTTATTTTCCTTATTTCTATTGTGGTGAGCACACTTAAACAGAAAGGTAGCCGCTGCTGAGTGGCTTTTTATTAGCAAGGCTGCGAGAAGCTCTCACTCCCTCCTCCAGCCATGGACTGTTTGCAAAAGGCAGTTCTCCGGAGAACATTCCGTGTTCCGCTGTGTGCCCACTACCTCGATTGCTGCTGTGCTTCCACATTCTTTGTCTTACAGTGAGAATGTGTGCGAGCACACACACATGTGGGCGGCTCTGGCCTATGGTTACAGAACGTGCAGAGGGAGGGACGCAAATGCTCTCCTTCTCCTCCCCCACCCACTCAGAGATGGTGACAGGAATGACTTCCACTGCAGAAGCACACCCCAAAGACAGCTCCGATGGGCAATGAAGGGAAAGCAATGTGGCTCGCCAGCTGAGCAGCGCGAATGCTCTGATATACTGCAAGGCAGAACCGATTTTTAAAAATAAAAGAAAAAGATAGTCGAGGCCCTTTTCTCCCCCTGGTTGTTGTTGACTCTCCAAAACACTGGGTCTGGCGCGGGTTCTGATCCCTGGAGTTTGATGCACGTTTGATTCACAGACTGCTGCGTGTCTGCACCAGATGGCCTCGAGTTAATGAACACAAACTCATCACTTTTGCTCACCAGGGAAATGTGCAGCTCAATCTGATTTGTACTCTACAACTAAAAATATTTGAGTATTTTTCCGGAGCATTTTACTGAGACAAAATGGCACTTCAGGAAAGCATTAAAAGAACAGAGACTAACCAGCAAATTACAGCTGCAATCTTCCACACGTTGATAAGCCAGCTCTCATCATTCTCTGACCGAGATTAAAGTAATATGCTATGAACTGTACAGGAATGATGGCCCCATCCCACCGTCCTACCCTTCTCCTCTCCAACCCCTCTGCTCTGCTCCAAGCTAAACTTGCAGTCCCAAAGCACAACGTGGAACTCATTCCAAACATAAGATTTTCTCATTTACATACCAGCAAAAACATTTGTCATAGGGTATACACAAACACGTGCATAGAATCTTTTTTTTCTTTTGAGGTATTCTTATCTCCATGTCCTTATATGTAATGACAATTTTAGGATTCAGAAAAAGTTCATGAAATTAATTCTACAAAATCTCCATCTTGTCCCAATGTGATCGAACTTTGCTCAACAGAGTGTTTTCCTGCTCATCGGCATCAGCAAACAAAATAGTTCACTATTAATAATGAATTAGGAAAACAGGAAGCTGTTTCCTATAGCTCACGTCTTCCCTTCTCTAAACGCCCACATTTCCTGTGTTCTGCTAAATCTCAGCCACGCAGCTTGAGAACATTAAAATCATAGCTTCACAAGTCAGTGCAGTTCTCCTTCTTTTCCAGCAACGCCCACAACTGCACCACTGGGTTCTTTCCTCATAGACTATGACTATGGGATATCCAGGGCCCAAAGTTTGTTATAGCCTTGAAACCTGGGTCTCACCTGAAAGCTTATTAGAAATGCTGAGTCTCAGGCTTCACCCCAAACCTACTGAATCCAAGTCTGCATTTTAACAAGATTCCCACCCAGGAGATTCATGTACAGATAAAAGTTTGAGAAGCTTTGTCTTACATTCATCTAATTATGTATAACAATTGCATCCAGATCACAAGTGTTCTTACAGGGTGCACTGACTTTTTTTTTATTTATTTGTTTTGGGAGAGAGAGCACGAGCAGAGGAGCGGCAGAGAGAGAGAGAGAGAGAGAGAGAGAGAGAGAGAATCCCAAGCAGGCTCCACACTGTCAACAAAGAGCTCGAGGTGGGCCTCAAAATTAGGAAAACCGTGAGATCATGACCTGAGCCAAAACCAAGTCAGACGCTTAGCCAACTGAGCCACCCAGGAGCCCCATATGTTGTATTGTGTTAACAGGCAAGTAATTTACTAATCTAGAACCCCTCCCTGTAAAGATATTGTAAAAATATCTTTATAGGGATTTATCTTTACAGGGATTAAAGGGTTTTTTCACAAAATCCTTTGACTTTTTTGTAGTGACCATCCATACAAATAGAAGTCACTCCATTGTTTAGAAGAAAAAAAAATTCACTCTTCATTACAAAGTGTTCTTTGTACAGATTAGCACAAGGGATGGGAAGTATATAGTGTTTTTTAATTGAATGGATGAGCTTGGAAACAGTGTCACTATTAAGAAACAAACTTCCAATGAAGCATCTCCAGTTGCCTGTGGTAAGATATCTTCTGACTCACAGCCTTCTCTCCTCCTTAGGCAGCTTAAATGAGGTTCTCTTTCCAGCCAATTCTGGAGCAGCTGCTTAGAATTAACAGGAAGTAATAGTTCTGTGTGGTGGTTTAAAATACATACTCGGGTGCCTCAGTCGCCCAGTCAATTAAGTGTCCAGATTAGGTCAGGTCATGATCTCATGGCTTCATGGGTTCAAGCCCCACATCAGGCTCTGTGTGCTGACTGTGCAGGGCCTGCTTGGGATTCTCTGTCTCCCTCTCTCTCTGCCTCTTCCTCACTCATTCTCTGTCCCTCTCAAAATTAAATAAATGAGCACATACTATTTGTCACCTTAAGGGAGGCGACAGGCAGGAGGGGACAGTGAGAATGCCTCTGGCAGCTCAAGATGGTGCCACTTTCTCTTCCCCACCAGCTGACTATAGCAAATGGCTAAGAATGTCTGAAAGGATCCTAGGAATTAGAGGAGATCCAGAGGAAGCGCATGTGAAAGAAATCGTGTTGCTGTGGAGGTGGAGGCAGAGGCCCCTGTGGGTGCTGCTACAGGGGGTGAGTCACTGGGGTGTTGGCCTTGGTGCTGTTGAGCACAGGGCAGCTAATAGGTCATCAGGCTAATAGGTCACCCAGAGACAGAGGGTGAAGTAGCGACAAGCCCACTCAGCCAGAGGCCAGCAAATCTGACCGTGCAAATTTGAGAAGTGATTTCCAGTTTCAGTTCCAACACTATGGCTGCTGATAAATGAGTTCTAATTTGATGAAACAACCACAGTGGTTCTGGACTAATTTAACTGAGAAATTCACCTTAACAGTATAGACTCACTGGATGTTAGACCAGGAAGGACTTTATATAACCTTCTAATCCAGACGCTTCAGATTCAAATGCCTTTAGAAACCATCAAGGACTGTAAAAACGAGTTAAGCAAGAAGGATCTAGAACTGCACTGTCCAATACTGTAACCACCGGCCACAGGTGACAACTGAATACTTAATATGTAACTAGTTCAAAATGAGAGGTGCTGTAAGTATAAAATATACAGCTTTTCAAAGGTATAGAAGGAGAAAAAATGTAAAATGCTTATTAGTAAGTTTTATATTAATTACATGTTGAAATGAAAATAATCTTATTACATTGGGTTAATGAATTAAAATTATTTTCACTTGTTTCTTTCTAATATTTTAATGTGGATGCTCAATAATTTTTAATTACATATGTAACACGAGTTTGTGGTTTGCATTATATTTCTGTGGGAGAGCGCCAGTCTAGAACAACGGGGAAGGATAGATACTATAGCTAACTGCAAAGTGGATGACTTTTAGAATGGAGTTTAAACTCAAGCTTTAGAGAAAAAGAAAGGACTACGGACCAAATTCCATTTACAAGTCACAGGTTTGTGACTGTTTTTTTCTTTTTTTTTTTTAAAGAGGGAAGGGCCCCAATCACACAGCTAGTTAACATAAGGTCGAAAATGAAAACCGAGGTCTCCTGATTCTTGGAGTCCAAAGTTCTTCCTTACAGAAGCTTGTGTTAAAGCAAGAAGCTTAAAGCAGCTTGAAGGGAACCCGTGACCTTCACTTAAGTCCCTTTACCTGTCTGGGATTTGTACCTATAAAATGAGGGGTCCTATGGTCTGAATGTTTGTTTCCCGTAAAATTCTCATGTTAGAAACCCAAACCCCGAGATTAGGGTTTGGGAGATGTAAGTCATGAGGCGGGGCCCTCATGAACATGATTAGTGCTTTTACAAGAGAAGGCTGACAGAACTCCCATGTCCCTTCTGCCATGTGAGAGTACAATGAAGAGGGCACCCTGACCTTGGACTTCCAGCCTCCAGAGCTGGGAGAAATAAATGTCTGTTGTTTATAAGCTACTCAGTCTGAGGCACTTTGCTTTAGCTGAACAGACTAAGACAATGGGGTTATATGAGAAGGTCCCTTGGTCCTCTTAGGCTCTAACATTCTAACATCCATGGGCCTCGCAAAGAGAACTCAGGAATGACATCTCATAGACATTAAGGGCGGTGGAGCTAGAAGGCCAAATTAACAGCAATAAAGAGGTAGCATTTCTCTAAGAACTAAACTGCTAGTTATCTAATGGTGTATGAGTCCAATTTGGTTTAAATTATTTGCTGATCTCCAATCAGTGTCAGGCAAATAGCTAGGCGTAGCATGGAGGGACTTCATGAGTTGATAGAGGGACAAGGCCTCTCCATCTTTGAGAAGTTAGAGGGAGAGAGAGACTCATGCTCAAGGTACATTAGCAAGGTCATGGGTGCAAATGTGCGAATGTTTTGCAAATGAGCAGGATGCCATGTGGTTGCAGAGGAAAGAGCAATGCCAAAGGGAGTTAGGGTGGCATCACAGAAGAGTTGGGGTTTTAATTAAATCTTGAAGAATAAAAAAATGGAGAAGGGGTAAAGATACTCTAGGCAGAGGGAATTGTATGTAAAAAGGCATACAATGATGAAACCTAGGAGAATGGAGAGGAGTGTAGCAGGTCAGAGAAACATTTCATTGCATCAGAAGTACATATTGTGCATGTTATTAAAACCATTTGAAATGGCTGCCTTGCACCTTATGACAGCAAAGGTGAATCTGCTGACAGTGTAAACGTTGATGCTACCAAAAGCAATTTCTAAATATAAACTTGAGCGATTTAAACATGAATGTATTCCATTTTATTTGTAATTGTTTTAATTTGTGATTATCTTGTATAATTTGCATTATCTAATCAAGTTTTAAAACTAATAGATGTATTGCATATGATTATTCAGATTTTGAAGGCATTCTTTTTATTCCATTTTCTTAGGCTGGCATTTTACACAGTGCTGTCATTCTCTTCATCAGATGCAAAAATCCAAGAACCAAAATACGAAGTTGGCAAGCTTTTTTCAGATAGCACAAGCCATGGAGCAGCCATGCCTTTCTTTTCTACCATGCTGGTCTCTGAGACTCATTATGTATTCCTTTTCTTCAGCAAGCCTTCTCTCCCCTAATACCTCTCAGATCCCAGATACCTGCTGGTCCCAAATTCTGCCCCTTTCCAGTACAACACATGACTGCAAAGCGTTAATGAGTAAGGAAATCAATATTTTAGATGCCTCGGTAGTGTGAACTGAACTTCTACTAAAGAGAAGCCAATTATCTCTGGATATAAGTTGGGAAACAGGCATTTGGCCATGCTGCTGTTATAGACCTTGAAAAAAAGAAATCTCCCGGGGAGAGGGCCCTAGCACTTACTCAAATACAAAGCAATTTACTAGCACTACAAAAGGAAGCACAAAGTAAATGCTGATAGTTCAGACACAATTATTCTGATACTCTGCCTATATGATTTCATGACTTATAAGCAAACCCTCAATTATAGGTTTACACTAATCAATCCCAAATCAATCTAAAGATGAGCCCATTTTATGTGAGGGTTATTCTAGATGCACAGACTAGCTGCAACATTCACTCATTCAACAAATATTTGTTTTGTGTTTACTCCATATACAAGGCAAAGACCAGGTAGGGTGGATGTTTCAATGAGCTTAGTCCAGTAAAAGACAGAAGATATCTGCTTTGATAACTATGATACAGGCAGTATATCTAAGTGCCATCTGAATGATACAAGGGAATGTTTAGTCATTCATTTACACTGGAGTGATGATAAGGCAGCATAGAGGGGGGAAGAAAAGGCCTGTCCTAGAAATAATAATTAGGATAATTTGATTGGAAGGTCAAGGATGTGTCAAGCAGTAGTGAGCACTATGATGGACATAATCACTTAAGATCATATTGTACAGACCTATAAATGCCAGGCTATTAAGTGCGAGGCCAAAGAAGGGTTTCCCACAAGAGAGAAGCATAACCAAAATGGAACTTTGGAACAATGTGGAGGATTGATTAGAAAGGGTGAGACTGGAACCCAGTGACTAGGTAGGAGGTTGAGGTAACAGTCCAAGCCAGAACAAGGGTTGAGGAGGGAATGAAAAAGACATGGGCAGAAATGGAAGAGGTAAAGATGAACGAGATCCAGTGGTGACTAAGTAACTATAGGGGACAAGAGAGAGTGTACTAGGAGAATGGTGGGACTTTAAAAAAATGGGGGGATCTCAAAGAGGCTTGGGAGAAAGGCCAAAAGTTTAATTATAGACATGTTAATTTTGAGAAGCAAATGGGGTATCCAACTGAAAATATCCATAAAGCAGTGGAAAAATTGGACCAGAAGGTAGAAAGTAGGGGATAAACTGGGCTGTATTAGAGAGTCATCCATCATTTGCTTTTTTAAAAAAAAATTTTAACGTTTATTTATTTTTGAGAGAGAGAGAGAGAGAGAGACAGAGACAGAGTGAGAGTGGGGGGAGGGGCAGAGAGAGGAGACACAGAATCTAAAGCAGGCTCCAGGCTCTGAGCTGTCAGCACAGAGCCTGACGCAGGATTCGAACTCATAGACTGCAGTATCATGACCTTAGCCAAAGTCAGATGCTTAACTGACTGAGCCACTCAGGTGCCCCTCCATCATTTGTTTAATTAACATTTACATTTACTGTAAGCTGACTGGGTACCAGACACTGTGCTAAGGAATGGAGATACAATGATGAACAAGACAAAATCCCTGCCCTAAAAGAGGCTTTGAACTGAAGGAGGAAATAAACCAGTATCAATGTAAAAAGGGGGCTAAGTGTCATAAAAATGCAAGCACTATGAAAACACATTGGAGGAGGACTTAAGGCAGAATTATGGGGTCAAGAAAGGGAGTGAGGAAGGACAACAAGGAACAGCAGACCAGCACCTCCAGTTAGGAGAATGGTGAGCAACTGAACACACAGATGGACAATGGCCAGACAATCTATAAAAAGAGAACTCTGGGGGTACCTGGGTGGCTCAGTCTGTTAAGTGTCTGACTCTTGATTTTGGCTCAGGTCATGATGTCACAGTATGTGAGTTCAAGACCTATGTCAGGCTCTGTGCTGACAGGGTGGAGACTCCTTGGGGTTCTCTCTCTTCCCCTCTCTTTCTGCCTCTCCCTTGCACTCATCTCTCTCTCTCTCTCTCTCTCTCTCTCTCTCCCTCCCTCTCTCTCTCAAAGTAAATAAATATTTTTTAAAAAGAGAGAACTCTAATCCACAACCTGCAGCAAGCAGCCCAGGAAGCCAACCTACTACCTATAGTAACCAGCCCAGGAAGCCAAACAATAACCCGTATAACAATTGTCCCCAAACAGCCAGGACTTGGTTAGTAACTGACCCCTCTCCTATATTTTGACCCCTTTCCTAACTTAGGACCAACCAGAGAAAGCCAAATATATATCCCTAACTACTCAGAGGATACCCCACTTCTAGTTAGCCCACCTGCAACTCTTACATGCCTATAGCCTCCAATCAGAACACACGTAAAGCCTTCCCTTTCTTCCACTATAAAGCTCTCCTACTCCTGCTTGCCTTTGAGTCTTTGCAAACACAAGTGAAAATGGCTGACTCCTTTGTTACAGTAAGCTCTGAATGGATAGCTGTAGCTCGTTCACATTTGGTACCCTTTGTTTATTTCCACTACAGCAAGTGATTGTGTAGGGCTGGAATGTAGTGGATGTATATGAAGGGTCAGTGGAACCAAGAAGGGAGTTTGAGCTCTCTCTCCTAAGCAGTGTGGGGAATCAGCAGCCATATTAGGAATGATTTTTAAGACAGGAGAAGGAGTACAATGTCTATGCTAAGTGTAAAGCCATCTGTACAGAGGTGAGAGCTAATTCTGAATCTTTAGTCCCACCTTCTCAGGACTAGTTTTCAGAGGATGAAAATAGGAATGGGTGGGACAAGACTACTTTTACTGAAGCAGTGACTCAAACTCACTCAGTCTTTGCCCATCATATAAGAAGTGAGGGGTCCACAGATGCCCTGCAACCCTTAGGGGACTCTGAAAATTTGGAAAACTAAGCAAGAGATGACACATGAGCTGCCCTACACACACATGTAACCCAAACACAACTCAGTGAACCAAACTAATAAACAAAACACAAAACAGGAGAGAATGGCTGAGTTGTGAGTCCATATCAGAGTAAGCTGTCAAATGGTTAGAGTAAATAAAAACTGGGATTAGCTAAAACACCTGCATTTTGAACAAAGGCTACAACCAGATGGTGTATTGGACCTTTTAGGCCCCTCCTATGATGTTTTTTTTTAATGTTTATTATTTTTGAGAGACAAAGAGAGACAGAGCATGAGTGGGGGAGGGGAAGAGAGAGAGGGAGACACAGAATCCGAGGCAGGCTCCATGCTCTGAGCTGTCAGCACTGAGCCAGATGTGGGGCTCGAACACACAAGTTGTGAGATCATGACCTGAGCCGAAGTTGAACGCTTAACCGACTGAACCACCCAGGCGCCCCTTATGATGTTTAACATTAAGCAAACACACCTTGATTTGCCAAACATCTTTAGAATGAACTTAAAATACAAGAAAGTAAATGGAACCTTGAGTAAGGTGCTTATTTTAATTATGCTATATTTTAATAGATATGATTACAATCTCATTATAAGATTTTTTCCATAAGATTTTTTGAAAATATATTTATCAGAATTCTTTATAAATTTATCAGAATTATTACAAATATTATTTGTAATAATAAATTGCTTTTGTATAGCTCTTTACCACTTTCAAGATACATTTGACCAAGAACATTTGATTTCCACATTGAATGGGAAATGGAAAAGGGTGTGTGTGTGTGTGTGTGTGTGTGTGTGTGTGTGTGTGTGTGTTGTTTATATATGTGTGTTGATAGATGGGCTCTTGGATCACTTGGTCCAAGATTTTCCCTTTACTCCTGAGGAAAATGGAGCTTGTGATCACTCACATACTTAGAGACTGGACAGGAAAAACACACCTTTTGACTTTCAGACTGGCCCTCTATGCCTTCTTAGTAACCTGATTCCCATCTCACTGACCAGAAGACTGAGGTTAAGGTGTGGGAGGGAGTAGACTATTAAACAAATAGCTTCATTGAATCATGCCTGCTGATATCCACACTCTTGTGCAGTCCTCTCCCACATCAACTTTAGCCTTCAACACGTGACTAGCTTTAGCCAGTAGAACATCAGCAAAGTCAGCAGAGGCTCCATAAGCATCTGCAATTGGGGCTCAGCATGCACCACTTTGGCTAACCTCCCTGAAGGGGAAAGACTATGTGACGAGAAACAAGTTCAGACTCCCCAGCTCCCATAACTGAGCCCAGTTTCCAGGTCACATATCAACTAAATGTAATCACATGAATGAGCCCAGGCAAAATCAACAGAACAATGAGAAATAGAAAATAATTTTTGTTTTAAATTATTAAGTTTTGGGGTAGGTTGTCATGCAGCAAAGGATAACCAATACCCTAGAGAAAAAAGAGATTGGCCCGCGGCAGTCATTCTCCGGCCCAAGAGCAGTATTCAGAGTCGACCATCTCACACAAAATTGGAGAATGTCTTGGTGAACAGAGCTATCCTTGACTTGGAAATTTCAGATTCCAAGTTCAAAATTCACTCAAAATCTCTGTGATTAGTTCATCCAACTGCTTAACAATTTTTGATTCTCATCTTATGCCATACACTCTTCCCCTCAAAGCCACTGGGTATGCCTGAGGGTGGAAGGACTGCCACTACTCTCTAGACCAACATTAGTGGTGACAGCTGCTGAGACATCTTTGTACAGATGGAGTAAAGGACAACCAGAGAGACAAAGGCACTTGCCTCGATCACAAGCTGTTGGTACAAGGGACAGGACGTGAATCCAGGTCTCACTCCAAAGCCAATTATCTTTTGGGTGATGCATGCTACTACTAAGCTCCAATCCCAAGGTGTAGAGATAGTGATCACATGTCTTCAAAGACCTTTAGGTGAGCAACAGAGCCACAATAGGTGTCTTGCAGGGACAAGTATTACAGTATGAATTAATTTATTTTTTCATTATTGTCTGAACAGGGTCTGAGACAGCAGAATCATGGATTATAGATTATTTCATTTGTCTGGATACATAGAACTAGCTATTTATCAGGCATTATTTTAAAATCTCTGGGTTTTTTGTTGTTGTTGTTGTTTGTTTGCTAGTGAAGTCTTCAAATTCATATATACTGTTTAAAATAACATTAAAATTTTTGCAGCAGAAATTTGTTGGCTTACATGTGAGGGCCACCAGGGACCTCCCCCCCCCCACCTCCCCACAACAACAACCACCAACAAGGAACAAAGAATTACATTTACATTTGTCAAAAAGGAGAACTGGGTCACCTACCATCACTAAGCTCTCTCCTGAACTGATTAGTAGACAATTAAAAGTGGTTTGGCAATGCAATTTGCAAATGGATGGTGCCACAGAAGCACATGTTCCACTTTGTGGGGGAGTGGGTGGGGAGAAAAAGAAAAAGAAAAACAAAGGCTACAAATTTTAATCATAAATCATGCTTCAGTTTATTCAACTGTAATAATACTATTCGTTGGCTCATTATGAGGTTTCATACAACCTTGAAAACACTGATCACGCCTGCATGACGTACAGCATGGACTGTTGGGTCTGACATGTAAACTAATTATATCTGATTTTAGCTCTGCCTTCAGCTCGTTGGGAAGGCAGATAGATACAGCATTCACCATGAAGCCTGGAATCCCCTTGCTTTGCTCAGTTACTGAACAAGCCTGAATGTTGTCAGAAAGAGGAACAATTGGAACCAGGAGATGGGGAAAAGCTGGTAGTACTTCCTAGGAGTGGTAACTGCTACAATATTACAAATGTATACTTCCAAGAGTTAGTTGTTTTGAAGCTAAAGGAAGAAGATAAAAGTGATCAACAAGTCAGAGAGTTCTATCAGAGTGTAGTTCCGGCTGCTATTTATTGGATGCTTATGCAAGAGGCCAATCCTTTTTCATACATTATCTCATTTCATTTTCCCAGCAAGCCTATGACATATTTGTATTATCCACATTTTATAGAAGAGGATGTTGAGGCCAGTTAAGTTCAGAAACTTGCCTAAGGTCACACAGCATAGCTGGGACTAGAACCCATTTGTCTTTTACTTAAGCCTGTGCCCTAAGCCACTCAACTAAACTAAGACCCAGGGCAAGCCAAGTGGCCAGAAGCTCTTATAAACTCAGTCTGGCAACAACTGGGCTCTGAGGCCCTCTCTAATATGCTTTTCCAGCTGTATCGGCAAGTGATTCAATGATCTCTGCTTCGATTTCTGTGCTTCTCTGTGAGATAGATCAACATGGCAAGATGTAACCTCAAGATAAACAGTTCAGTGTGGCTTGGGTACCCCTGAGGGCTCCCAAGATATGTTTCAGGGTCCACAAGGTCAAAACTCTTTTCACAATACTAAGATATGTTTCCTTCTTTTACTCTCATTTTCTCATGAATATAGATAGAATTTTCCAGAAGCTACATGAAGTGTGATGACACCAGCACTCTGATGGCTAATGGAATGTGTCCTTGTGTTTCAAAAATATCAGTTGTAATTTCTAATATGGTCAACATAAATAAATAAATAAATAAATAAATAAATAAATAAAATCCTCGAAAACAAAAGTTTGTTGGGGTCCTCAATAATTTTTAAGAGTTTAAAGAATTCCTGAAGCAAAAAAATCTGAGAACTACTGCTCCAGATCATGTGTGTAGGACCAATCAAAACAAAATAGTCTGAAATCTTAAATACTGGTAAACAGAACTTAAAACCAAAAAGACCTGTTTTGCTTTTGAATAGCTGATTACTAAAGTGATTTTTAATTCTTTGAATGAGCAGAGCCAGCTGACTCACACAGCACAGGAAGAAAGAAAGCTGCTTGATCGTGGGTTAACTCTTGCCCAAAATCTTTGTGTGATGAAGAGCCCATCACTCAGGGGGTGCAGCTTACGTCAGGGGAGAAAATGTATTGATAGAAAACTGCATTATAATCATACCTCAGTTGGCAACCTGTCCTGACCACACCTTCCTCATCAACAGCTGAGTGTCAATACCAAGTCCTTTGAGCTGATCATTTGCCTCTGTACATCAATTGCCAATGCAACTGAAGACTTTGTATTTTTTAATATTTATTCAGTTTTGAGAGACAGAGAGACACAGCATGAGCAGAGGGGAGGTAGAGAGAGAAGGAGACACAGAATCTGAAGCAGGCTCCAGGCTCCGAGCTGTCAGCACAGAGCCCGACTTGGGGCTCAAACTCACAAACTGTGAGATCATGACCTGAACCAAAGTTGGATACTTAACCGACTGAGCCGCCCAGGCCCCCTGAAGACTTTAATATAAACTGAATACGATGTGCTAGACAGAAAGAAAGGGCATGAAGAGGAGAGAAAACAACCAATATTGATCATGCCCTCCTACAAACCAGGGGCTTGGTACATATTATCTCATTTATTTTACACAATAATCTACTGAGGTACATATTATTAGACCCATTTTGGAGATTAGGAAATGGAAGCTGAGTGGTTAAATTAGTTATCGAGGTTCACTCAAGACCAAGTTCCAAGACTAAGGACTAAGCATACCCAAGACTAAGGACTCATCCACTGTGCTGACATTCCCAAACCTAGCTGTGCATCAATCATTTGGAAAGTTTCCAATTTTTCACATTTCCTGGCCCCACCTTGAAGATTCTTTCAGTGAGTCTGGGTGTGACTTCATAATTCACAGAGCCCTACCAACTGTCGACTGCTACCTTGGCTTTTATATAGCTATATGATTAGGTGGCTGAATGATTTCACATTTGAAAGCCTTTTCCACACCGGCACTACTGGTTGGCTTTGTTTTCAGGGCCCTTTTTTCTTTTCTCGAAGAAATAGTATTTTTATTATACAGTGAGAACTGTTCTTTACCCATGACTAACTGGAGATGAAGCCCACAGAGAAGCTGATGCAGAATGCTCTTCCCAGCTCTAAGCAACCATGCATACACCTTTCCCAATTCTCTCCCAGCAATTTGCAGGTCCTTGGTAAACACCTTTAAATTAAATTGAAATGTGATCGAAGATAATCCTCATAACTCTATTAAGCAGGTTTAATAATTCCAAATGTGGAATGTGATGGCTGATGGGTTTTCCACAGTAAATAGAACTGGAATATAAATGCTTATCAGTCACCAAAATCTGGATCAACAACCCAGTGGTACTGACCTGGAAAAGGCTGGGTACTTTGGATTCTACTCGGAAGAACTAAGGATTGCACACAGCCCCACTGGGAGTGGGCAGCTGTGGCCACGTGGTCTCTGGTAGTCACATACTCCCTTTGTGGTCTCTTTTGCGGTCTATGACATCATTAATGGCCACTCATATTCTCATACCAAAGAGGACAGGTAATGGGGCCATGTTGACAAGAGCTATCATCCTAAGAGTAGTCAAGCCAGCCAATGCTGCTGCCTCTGAGATTCAGCCACAGCTGGAGAAAGGGAGGGCAGAGGCCTGGGTGGGACAGGGCCTATGGAGACACAAGAGGGGAGGCCATGAGAGTCCCTGTGTTTCCACTCTTAAAATGTCTGACAACCTGCAGTGAAAACACCATCACTTTATAGGGGAAAACAAAACAAAACAAAACTGACATCCAGGAACAGGGTAGGTGCTGAATTTAGTTCTGTAGACTTCCTATCTCAATTTCTGAACAAAGCCAATTTAAAAGTCGCCGATTTAGGACCGAATTCTAAATTATGGTGATTCACGATACAAACTCAACTCTGATTGTAAGAGCGAGGTGCCTTCTCAAAAAAGTTATTTAGCCAGGAAAGTTACAGAAAAGAGCCCGTCTCCCCACTCAAAGAAAGGGACAGTAATGGGAGAATTTTACAGAGTCCAACCGAAATGCGGCCCCTCAGTGAGGAGGGTCCATGAGTTAGGGTTTTATGCTAAAACTGAGGGGCCACTGTGACAAGAGACAGATAAAGTACATTTTCATGTACAAGCCACCCTCAATTTTACCTCTGCAATAGGGTCCACTCACTTCCCAAGAATAAGTAATAACCCAAATTCTATGGAACAATAGAAAAGGATAAAATGTCAGATCTTCCACCAATTAGAAATTGCAGTTTGGCAAGGATTGAACACGGGGCTATCTTTTGCTCCCCACAACCCCAATCTGGCTAACACCTTACATCTGGGCAGCATTTTCTAGATTCCAACCCTCTTCACATTTACAATCTCCCTAGATCCTCGACCCCCACAACGTGAGCAAGCAGGGTGAGGATCACTAGCCCGACTTTGCAGATTAGGAAATTATTTTTTAAAAGTTGTCTGAGTGGTTGGAGCCACAGAAAAAAATCATCCAAGGCTGTTAGAAACTTTTGGGACAAATGAGGAACTTCTCAGTTATTTTTTTGTCTGTGTGACTTCTTTTCCAGTGTTTAGTCAACCCTAAAATATTTAGGTTTTCTTTCTACCAGAACACAATTATTCCTGGCCACCTTTCACTTGCTGCTAGGATTTCTTTATCCAGCCTACCCTTCTAGGCTCCTTTTCCACACGTGATGTGCATACAGTGGCCCGCATTTTCTTAGTCGCCTGATCCCCTACACATCCTATTTGCCTTTCCCTTCTACCTAAGGACACATTTTTCTTCTGCTGCTCTTCATGTATCCCTTCGGTTCATTTCTCTTATCTTTCACCAACTCCTCTAGCTGCTGACTTGCTAGGCTACTTAATGTATCTCTCTACTTTCAAGTCTTAGTCTTGCATCAGACACACAAAACCCTGCAGTCACAACAAAGGATGTGTGCGTTTTTTAGGACCACTTTACAAACTGATTTGGCAGAAAGAAGGGCACTTTACTGCATACTAATAATGCTTTAATAACATTTTCCTGTCACGAGTGCTTGGGTGTTAAAGTCAGTGGACTCCTGAAACCACACAACACCCTTTGTGCAAATATGTAAAAAAATAATGTATTAGTGTTTCATTCAGCTAAGTGTCTTTGGCACGAACAATGATATCCCCAAATCCAGGTTCCTTTTTTCTCACCCAATTATTTTTCTTGTCTAGTAAATCTTGCTATTGTGTAATAAACTTTTTGTATTGGTAAATGTGTTTCTATATTTGTAAAATAACTGTGGCACAAGGGTCTGGTGCTTTCCTTAAGGAAATGAAAATGTCTAAATAAACATTAGCTCTACATTTGGAGGATTTTGTCCATTGCGTTTATTACCTGGCAAAGGGCCTAATGTTCTATAAAACCTACAAAGAAGTGGCACCTGGGTGGCTCAGTCGGTTAAGCGTCCAACTTCGGCTCAGGTCATGGTCTCACAGTTCGCGGGTTCGAGCCCCACGTCGGGCTTTGTGCTGGCAGCTCAGAGCCTGGAGCCTGGTTCAGATTCTGCCTCTCTCTCTCTCTCTGCCCCACCCCTTCACATACTGTCTCTCAAAAATGAATAAATGTTAAAAAAGTTTAAAAAACATACAAAGAAGATGTAAAGAGGTGTAAAAAGTTAATAGTTTAGATCAAAGAAAATGTTGTCATTTCATCTCCTGGTATACAGTAGGTGCCCAATAAGTCTTCGTTGAGAAAATATCAAGTTCTAACCCCACTCCATATTCCTTTACTCCTATTATGTTCTACAATCTGAGAATTAGGAAATTAAAGGGCATTTTATATAACCATTAATCCACATCGTTGTGACTAAATAACATTGAACTAAATGACTTAGAGGACTTTTTCTAGGTAGATGAATCTATAATTATAGATAAGAAAATGGAGAAAAAGGAAAAACTTGGAGTAATGCTGGCTAATGGTCTTATTCCTATGTGTCTCTAGTAAATCATGATCATAGACCATGGAGATTTCTTAACCAATCCAGAGTTCATACTGATTTCATTTCCAGGTGTTTAAATAGACATCAGGAACTTCTCTGGACTTTACCTGATCAATTTTTCTCTCTGGAAAAGTCATTGTTAAAATCTGTTTCTCACTATATGTTTCTTATGGTCTTATAAATATTGATCAAGGACAATAATAGGAGGATTAGCAATGAATGCGGGGGGGGGGTTGGCAAATGGAAAGTATAATTGGAAGAACAGTTGTGTGTAGGTTCTTAAGTCAAGATATAGTCCCTATATCTTTGCTCTACAGACTTCATCCTATTTTTTGGGGCATACTATTCCTTATGGTAGCTTTGCCACTCAGGCTTTAATAAAAGCATCATTTGAGTTATGATGTGACATATTTTAGCATTCTTGTTGCCACCAAGGTACATTCTTTTGAATGCTTGCTAAGGTCCTATCTCTAGATAAGCAAAGGCTCCTACTTTTGCTTAAATTCCCCTAAGTGGATGCTATACCCAGTGTACGAGGGATGAAAGGAAGGAATTCAGTTTACCAGCAGGTGTAATAAGCTGTTGCTACATTAGGATACTAGAGTTGAGAGTAAGCTTTCGGAGACTCCCTGCCTCAGCTCCAAACTGATCCAATGTCTGTTAACTTTGCTGGCTCTGATCAGCATATGGATAGAAAAGACTAGTACGTGAATCACTGACAGTCAGTCCTGGTTTTGCCAAGATGCAGCAGCAAAGCACTCTCATTTAATCATGCAAAATGACATAATGCTTCTTTCTATTCTTTAGTCCTTTCAATGATTTAGGACTAAATCCTCAAATTTCTAGATTCAGGACGAAAGAAATGAACAAAGGTGGCTGAGGGGTAGACATTAATAATACAGACCTTCTTTGTCATGATTTTGTGGTATACTTCTATTTTGAACCATCCCAAAATAAATAAGTGCCCAAAATAAGTTTGAGAGAGGGAAGTAGAGAGAACAGTAAGTTTTAAATTGGTCTCACTGGCTCTGGCACAAATCCCCTCCTTGTCCTGAGCCTAGAGCCTTTTTGCTCAGCGATGGTGCACTGTATACGGTGCTATCAGTCAGACCATAATCACAAGCAGCCACTGGAAGGAACAATAAAAACTCCTCAAGCCCTTAGCTTTTGATCTTGACAAATTAAACACTAATGACACATTCTTCTTTTTTTTTTAATTTTTAATTTTATTTTCAAGAGACAGACAGACAGAGCACGATCAAGGGAGGACACAGAGAGAGGGAGCCACAGAATCCAAAGCAGGCTCCAGGCTCCGAGTTTGTCGGCACAGAGCCTGATGTGGGGCTCAAACTCACAAACCGCGAGATCATGATCTGAGCTGAAGTCGGACGCTCAACCGACTGAGCCACCCAGGCGCCTCTAATGACACATTCTTATTAAGTGTAAAATCATTATAATAAAGCATGAGTAGAAATGGGAGGAATGACCTGATCATAGCCCAACTTCCCCATGTATGAATCAGTGGGGGTGTTCGATGTCCAGGAATCTACTGTGGCTGTGTGACAGAATGGAAAAAAGTATGCATAGTTTGCAAGCAAAGAACCAGAGTATGAATCTTGACCTCACTCATTTACAGGTTGTGTGATCTTGGAAACTGTCAGACTCGGCCTCCTATAAAACAGGGATTTGGAATCACCACTTCACATGCTTCACAGGAGGCACAGATGAGAGAATGTTCACAAAAGTTCCTCCTCCACCCTCCACTATGCTGACTGGTGATGTTCGTATTGGTGCCAGGGGGCAAGGTCACCAGCCACGGCCAAATCCCAACTAGTACACACCTCTGGAGGTTGAAGGCCCTGGGTATGGCTGGTGCACAGACATCCCCATCACTCATCAGTGGGGACCTCAAAACCCAAGGGAGGCAGCCGGAATTCAGCCAAGAAGGCTTTCATGGCTGTTACTTCTCTATACCTGTCTGATTGGCCAGGTGCAAGGTCAGGCATTGGGAGGGAGCACGGATTCACGTGGTCTTCACCTACTTATGCAGAACATGGTCTCTGACGCCAGAACCGTGATTCTAGTTGCACTGTTAAATTCAAAAGTGAATCCAACAAGAGGAAAATGATTTTAAAAACAATCAGGTTCGGGTGTCCATTTTGAAATGGAATGCTGTCCTCTTTTCGTTTTAGAGTGACAGGGTAATGGTCAACGAAATGGAATCTAATAGAGGTTTTATGCTGACAGCTCGACTGGGGCTCAGGCCCTCTCACTATGAGGATGGCTGGAAGTAGAAAGGCTCATTTTACCAAATTCCAAATCCAAACAGAAGAAAAGAGCTCAGAGGAGTTCAAGGTGAAGGAAACAGCAGCCCACTTTTCCTTACATGCTCTGCTTTTGTCCTTCACACACTTCACACTTGAGGGAGAAACTAATGACATTGACCTCGGGCCCCCATTCTGCCCGGCGGTGCACACAGCTGTGGCAGGCGGTCCCCGAGGGCCCCTGCCCGCTGCAGCACGCACCGTTAATGTGGCCAAGCCAGCAGCTGACTGAAAACAGTGGCAGGCAGGCACTAGGCACACGACCCCTGACACTGCGGGCCTTTTTTTCCTCTTCTCAGCGAGCAGCCAATGGGCGGGCTCTCTCCACCGGCTGCCATGGCAACGAGAAGACTGCTCTGCAGTGCCCAGAACAGATGTCACATGAGCCAAGATGAATGTGGTGGGGGTGGGGAGCATGTGGTGGGGGTGGAGGGGGATAGGGGAGGCATTTGGAGTTAAATGGTCCCACCAGAGGGAGTGAGGCATATTTTGAAGTAAGTGCAAAGCTGTAACAGCTATTTTCTTTCTTTTCCCTGTCCTTTAAGTTCTAAACACACATGCACAAACACGAATGTCCTTTTATCTCCGCTACTGAGGTGCTTGCGGCTCTCTGGCTTTCATGGCAAACATGAAAGCTCTGATTTCTTGAAGCCTAAATGAACATCGCCTTCACTGCAGAAATGCAAGCGGGCATTCTGCAGCCATTTAGGAACAGGCTGGGAAGCTCTGTGGAGGGGGACTGGGGAAACTTAGAACCACACGGAGCCGAGATAAAATCCACAGGAATTTTAAAGGCAAACGCACCGCCTCTGTAGGCAAACAACAAACCCTGTTTCACTCTTGTTACCACCAACATGCGAGGGCTCCTACTATCCTCCCCCACGGGTAGTTTCTCTGATCTTACCATTCCTAAGGCCATTCTATATAGACTAAACCAGGGCAAGCCTTACAAATCTACCTGCTTGAGTAACAAAGGCTCTTTTGTTGTCTCTAAAATAGATCCTATTCTAGATAAAATGCTGTATTTAAAATGTTTCCACTGCCTTCCGCTTATCTGCCACTGAAATTAACCAGTAGAGTGTGAGCATGTGGGTGCACGGAATAAACCTATATATTAGTTGGTAAGATAAGAGGGGATATTAGTGGCAGGCAAACACAAGACACTGCAGGCCTTTTTTCCCTCCCTGCTTGCAGCCAATGGGCAGGAACCTAATCTCATTCCTGTTATCAGACCACATGTATCAGGGAGGCATAAGGGACAAGGTATAGATCCAGTCTTAATCTGACAGATGAAATGCACCGAATGCGTCGGAGGAAAATGTTGCTGAGAATTATTTTGCACTTGTGCTTAAGTCCCCTGACAAACATTCATTCACAGGGTGGCTGCTTTGTGCAACGTGCCACAGGGAGTGTTGCAAAGGATGCCCCACTTATAATCAAGAGTGAAAAGAAATGTGGAAACGCTTGTAATGGGTAAGATGAAATAAGTGTAGCAGGCAAAGCATGATGTGAACCTGGAGGGAGGCAGGCTCTGAGAAGCGTCCTGGGGTGTGGGGAAACGAGACAGCTTCTTCTGTGATACACACTCAACACATACACCAGATCACAGGATGCCTTAACACCCTAAGAAGTAGTCGCTATTATCCTAACAAATCAGGAAACCCTAGCTTAGAGAGGTTGGCAGTCAAAGGTCATACCGCAAGCAAGCAGCGGAACCACTGGTGATCCATGTCAACCACCCACCTCCACGGGCTTTTGCTCTGTCAACCAATGAGCAGAAGTAACACCCTGTTGCAAAGAACGCAGCTGTGGATGTAGGCACCATATCCTGGTCTATGCAATGGCGTCCATGAAGTTGTGGACTTCAAACACTCGCCGCTTGTTTCCCAGTACATATTAAAATAAACATGCAACTATTAAAATTGAAGAGGTTCATCTAGATATACCCTAAAGTAATCCTGTATAACACAAGGGATACATATGTCACACTTTGAGAGCCCCTGCATTTTCCCATGCTGGCCTTGAAAGATGAGGAGGAGTGTAACCCGTGGAAAGTTTGAGTTCACTCAACTCTCATCCTATGTAGGTCAGGGTTATTTTGCACATATACCTCCACTGAAATGAAAATGTCTTCTTGGTCCTCACAAGAATGCTTTCTTCTCTCATTATTCTGGCCAGTAAGTGGAATCGTAGGGTTCTTGCAGTGCACTTGAATGAAATGCAGAACGTGAATGAAAGACTGATGGCCCAGCAATGCCCAACAGTCAGCATTGCTCCTGGAAGCTGCCACCACAAGCCCAACTCCGCCCTGGGGGCCGCAACTTCCTGCCACTGCAGCAATGGGCCAGAACCACCAGAGGGCAGTAACACAACCAGATTTTTCATTTGGATCCAAATGCGGATGCACACAGTTTAATAATATGTAAAGCCCATTATTACAAGCTTTTCCTCTCCCCACCCCCTATTAATGAACAAATGCCCAGGGGTAATGCAGATATTTCTAAATACAGTGCAAGAAAGGGCAATCTGTACTCATACACAGGGAGTCTAACACACAGTGATAAGTGGAAATGAAAATAATCACCCAGATGCAACTAAACCATTAAGGCTAAAGATTTAGCTGTCTCTATGGCTGCATACATGGAAATATAGATGCCTGCCTCCCAGAAATGGGCATTTTTAAAACATTTATTTCATAAGTTCTTATTAAGAATTCTTAACAATACCTATAATGATAACTGCAAAGGTACAAGAGGGGTGTAAGAGGAATTTCATCTTTACTGCTGGGCATACAAAGGGGGATTCTTCTCTTTGACTAAGGTAAGTGAATGAATTATTCAGGGTCTTTCCATGGACATTTAAAACCCATAACTCCACACTTTAAACAACACCACAAATTTAAAAAGAAGAACAACTGGCTAATCCCCAAACTATAAAATACCCACTCTATTCAGGGTCCTTTGATGCAGAGGAATGATTTTTGATGTTTTGTAAAAGCAGAATCTTTTAGTGCAGTTACTGGTTTTAACATCACAGCATACAGCATACAATAGACCGAGCAGGGCTACTCCTAACCATGGATAACCTACTCATTTCTCTATAAACAAAGACACAGAAATAACCTTGACACTTTCTCAATTCGTGACAGAAAGGAAGATTCTCTGATCCAATGTTTTTCACAATGGTTTGGAATTGGGGGGCCTTTGGAAAAGCAGAATGAAGTCAGCCTCATCTCTGGAGTCACCCCATGAAACCCTGATATTCGTAAACTGCTTGACAGATTACCAAATACCCCCCCCCCAAATTTGAGCAAGGCATTCATAATCAAATGACTCTAACTCTGGGGCACCTGGGTGGCTCAGTTGATTAAACATCTAACTCTTGATTTCGGCTCAGGTCATGATCTCATTGTTCGTGGGTTTGAGCCCTGCATTGGCTCTGCACTGACAGTGTGGAGCCTGCTTGAGATTCTTTCTCAATCTCTCTCTTTCTGCCCCTCCCCTGCTCACGTCTGTGCTCTTTCTCTCTCAAAATAATTAAGTGAATATTAAAAAAATATATAAATAATAAAAGTACTATCTAGGTCACTTTGAAAATGTGAATAAAGCCTTTTGAGCTCCAGTTTCTTCCTAAGGCAGGTAGGAGAACAGATCCTGAACTACCTCCCAGTATAAGGACAAGGGTCACTTGTGTAGTATGACACAAAGCACTGAAAACTCAAGATTTATAAGGAGTTCTGTTCTTATTCTCCTCATTTTATAGACAAGGAACTAGAGCTGTAAAGACCTGTCCAAGGTCACGGTTGGTAAAGGTAGAGCAACGCTGCCACGTGTTCTCATCCAAAGCTGTGATTCTTTCCACCCCTCCAAGGTAACTGTCAGCTTAGGCTGCTGTAACAAAGAACCACAGGCTGGGAGACTTAAACACAACCTTTATTTCTCACAGTTCTAGAGGCTGGGAAGTCTCAGATGGAGGCGCCAGCAGAGGAGATTTCATTGTGAGGACTCTTCTCATGACTTAGAGACAGCCTACCATCTCATTGTGGGTGCACATGACCTCTTCTTTGTGTGCACATGGAGAGAGAGAGAGAGAGAGCGCACTCCAATGTCTCTTCTTTTAAGGACACTAATCCCATGGTGGGGTTCCATCCTCATGACCTCATCTAACCCTAATTACTTCCCAAAGCCCCATCTCCAAATTCCGTCACACTGGGAGGTTAGTGCTTCAACATATAAAATCTGAGGAACACAAATATCCAGCCCATAACAAGGGGTAACAATGGGCTTCTTTATCCTGCTCCATATCTTCAGTTCAGGACAACAAATATTTGCTACTAGGTGCCAAGCACAGTACCGGGCCTTAGGGGAAACAAGGGTGACTAGGGGCCCCCAAAGAGTTTAGTGTTAGGACAGTTCTACGAAATGTTCTACAAGGGACAGCATTTATGACATAAGGACTTTTGTGACTGTGTATAGCATAGTTTATTATAACCAACTTCATGAGTTCCTTCTTCAGATAGCTATGTTTGAAACAACTGTAATGCAAATATGGCAACTAATCAGTACATAGTTAATATTTGATAAGGTAATTCATGTATTAATTTCCTGAGGAAGATGGGGTCAAACAAGGAAGGAAGGATATTTTCAAATTTTCAGCCTTATAGAAGCTTACAAGGAAACAAAGGGTCTGTACCTCCTGGTAGGGAATTATCAGATCCAGTTACAGGATGATGATTATAGCATAACTGGATATTTATTGAATATATTTAACTTCTTCAGTTGAGTTGACATAATTAAAACTGCTTTCTGGGGACGCCTGGGTGGCTCAGTTGGTTAGGAGTCTGACTTTAGCTCAGGTCATGTTCTCGTGGTTTGTGATTTCGAGCCCCGCACAGGGCTCTGTGCTAACCGCTCGGAGCCTGGAGCCTGCTTCAGATTCTGTGTCTCCCTCTCTCTCTCTGTCCCTCCCCACTTGCACTCTGTCTCTCTCTCTCTCTCAAAAATACATACAAATTAAAAAAAAAAAACACCTGTTTTCTGGATTGGAAAACTGAAGTGTCTCAGCTTCAATTAATATATATTGGCTGACTACTACATGCTAGCAGTATGTATGTGTGCTAGTATGCATGATGGATGTATTAATTTACTTATATAAATATTCAGTCCATAATAAGGAGTATTTTACATATATATAAAATCTCATTTAATTCCTACAATAAACCTTTGAGGAAATTTTGTTAGGTAATTTAAACTGAAGACCAGAGAAGTCAAGGACTCATTGATGTTAAGTGACTAAGAGAGTACTAGAACATTCTTGCCAACCATTCAAACATTATTTTGATTACTTACACACACACACACACACACACACACACACACACACACTTTTGTCCCCAAAATCTAGCTCCTAGGATTTTTTTTTTCTGGTGTTATTTTTGGTCTGTTACTTTATTTTGATAAGTAGTATAGGGGTGAAGTTGGGTCTTTTTTGAAGGTAGATATATTTGAAAGGGGAAAAGCTTATGTGAATGTCTATCTCCCTTCAAAACTAGACAAGGACCTTAAGAAAGAGATCAAGCCCCATCCTCTCTGGAGAATTGAGTGTATTCTGTGTTTAGCTCCGGGATCCAGAAGAACCCAGATGGGCGCCCACTCAATGAACATGGCTTGACTCTCCTGAGAAGCCCAGAAGAGAAGAGCTCCCCGTTTCAGTCTCCCATTTAAGACTGGACACGTGACAGTGGTAATCTGGAAACCAAACCTGGAGACTGCGGAAGGCTAAATAATAGCACCTCCGAATGTCGATGTCCTGATCCCTGGAACATGTGAATGTTATTTTATATGGCAAAGGCTTCAGAGCTGTGATTAAACTAAGGATCTGGAGACAGGGAGATTATCTCGCATTATCAGGTGGGCCCTAAATACAATCGTGTCCTTATAAGAAAGAGGCATAGGAAGATCAGACACACAGAATAGGAGGAGGCAGTGTAACCATTGAGGCAGAGAATGGAGTGATGTGGCCACATGTCAAGGAATGTCAGCAGTCACTAGAGGAGTAGAGTCAAGAAAGGGATTGCCCATGAGAGCCTCTGGAGGGAACACAGCCCAGATGAAACCTTGATTTTGGTCCAGCAAAACTGATTTCAGACTCCTGGGCTCTGAAACTATGAGAAGATAAATTTCTGTTGTTTTAAGCCACCAAGTTTGTGGTAAGTAGCTGCAATGGCCATTTGTAACTAAGACAGAGACAAAAAGCCAGAGATATGGCAAATTAGAGAAAGGAAGACGGTTTTATGTACCAACCACTGACTTAATCTTACCAAATATTGTTTTATGATGTGACATTTAGTAATTTCTTCTGTCAAGAGAGTTTTCAAGATAGGCTTTGGGGTCAAGAACACTATGGTTAACTCAATAATTATTTCCTCCTGGTATATAACACATACTAGACAAAGCAGCAATTCCTCAAACCTCTAAATTTGGTCTATTTGTGGAAACGGTGACTCTGCATTAAGAACTAACTTTGAAATACAAAGAAACATAAAAACATTTATTATAATGTTCACTGAATAGCCGTAAAATTTTCTATGAGTGACCATGGTTCTTATCCTAAGTCCCCAGAATTCCAGAAGTTCTTGAGCTTTATTAGAAGGTTTGGAGCTCGGAGCAAGAATTGTATGTTAATTCTTAGATATACCATGGTAATCAGGCACTCTGACTAGAAGATGTCTCATGGAAAGATGGCAAAATGATTGTTTGGATTTCATTCTCAATGTAGTAGGGAAGCCACAGATGAGTTTGACACAGGGCAAGGAAATGACTAGAATTAGATTTAGGAAGTCGCTCTGGCTGCCCTGTGTGGGTGGCTAGTAGTGGAGAGGTACACAGCCCAGTAGTCTAGGAACAGATAACAGTAGTCCGACTATGACAGTGAATATGAAAATGAGCGAGAAGTAGGCACAGGAGGGACATATCTGAGAAGCAGACTGTAGGTTAATCTGATTAACCAGAGGTGAGGAGTAAGGGAAAGGGTGAATCAGTGAGGACTCATAGAGATCTTGCTTAAGCAAGTTAGAAGATGATGGCTGGGAGGGCAGGCAATGGGTTGGGGGCGGTGTCAGAAAAAAGCTGTGGGGCTTATTATGGTGTGGGGGAGGGGTGGGAATCAAGCCTCCCAGTTTAGGAAAGATTATGCTGACAAGTAAGGAGAATTAACAAGTAGGCAGTGGAATATGGGGATCTATAGCCCAGGGAGTAGTTCTGGCCCAGAAATTTTGAGTCAGCAGTATAAAGATGATGGCATTTAAACTATGCTAGAGAAAAGAAGCAAAAATTTAATTGGTAGCACAGGTAGATAGGTTATTTGGAAACGAAATCTGCTCTCTCTCTCTCTCTCTCTCTCTCTCTCACATGCATACACACTGAGCAGCCAAACCACAACTTGTCAGGGCTTAACTGGAGAGCATGGGCAGTCACTGACTATCTGGCTATAGCCTAAGTGCTCGGGGAAGAAAACTGAATAATCAGACCTGAACAAAATTCTACTATGATTTCAAAATTTGGGAAAGAAAATTAAATAATCAAAGCTGAAGCAAACCTAAAAAAATGCTGCTGTAATCCAACCATTGCATACTGTTTTTAATCTTTCATTTTGAGTACTTTTCTTTAAAATGACACTATATGGAGTATAGATGACAGATGACAGACTGCAGGATAACTGAAATTTAAGATAAAATATGGCAAATACTTGGAGATTATAGCTATGTTGAAGATACAGATGAATGGATGGGTGGGTGGGTGAGTGGATGGATGGATGAACAAACAGACTGAGAGACTGATAGGGACAGATTTTAAAACATTATTTTTATATTTGGCACATGGTTGATAATTTAGCGTCACCCAAAAAGGTTATCCAGAGGAAAGGCTGTTCATGAAGTTTTGAGAGGTTGAGAAAGAGATAGGTCATGTGACCAGGAAAACTATCTTCAGACTTTTTAATTCTCTATCAAATTTCAAGAAACAAAACCTATCAGTGATCAAAAGATTTGATTCCTAAATGAGGAAGAGTTGCATTTTCAGGATATGAGAATTGCATCTGAACACCCACCTCCCCCACAACAGGCCACGTTTCAGTTTGGAATATTAGCACATGTCATGACAGGTCACTTGGGAGATAAGCTGTCTATATTTGATAATCCAAAGGCAATTGATAATACATTAGATTATCTCCACTTAAGACCATGAGGAAATAATTCCATCACGAAACTCAAGGAAAAAAATATGAAAATGCAGTTAAGAAAAGCTAATGTAGTCTTCACCCCCCCCATATTTTTTGCGAAGTCTTCAGCTCATGAAGAACATGAAGCAGCTGTCCTACTCAGTGAACAGAATCCAGCACTTCCAAGGTCAATGAATCCAGTGTGATGTTTGATTTTCACTCAGATCCCCTTCTGTAAGGTTTTCCAGACTCCTTTAAGAATGAAAATTCACAAACTTCCTCAGCCATTTTTCCTTTCCTAAGGTTGTTGGTGAGTCTGGTATCTACAACCCAGCCAACTTTGCAGAAAACCACAGTTTAGATGGAAAATCACTTTGGGTTTCTGGCTCATCAGCAGTACTGCACATCTAATTAGCTCAACAATTGGTCCCTGTGATAAAATCAGCTAATTTTATGTTCAAATGGCTGCTCCGTGGTAAGCAATACTGTCACTCTAAACTCCAAGTATAAAGAAGTTGCTGAAGAAGCTGGTTACTAGGGGGTCACTGGGGGCAAACTAGTGAAGACTATTAAATTAGTAACCTAAGTCAATGTTATAGTTAGTGCATAGGGGTCCCACCAGGACTCAAATAAGATGAATTCCCAGAATGTAATGACAGGGCTGGAAATGCCAACTCTTAAAGGGGAAATGAGTGTACATAAAATGCATGGAATGAGTCATGTGCAGAATCTTCCAATCTCAGAAATAAACCTATATTTTTGTGATGAGATTACAAATCCTAGACCTCAGTCTAGTACTGTTAAGAAATGACTCTCCCTAGATTAAACACCTTGTTGTTTCAGGAATTTGTGCAAGGTTACCTTAAGTAGAAAACCCAGGAAAGCCAATTCCAGGTTCCAGGAGTCAACTCTTTAGCTTTCTCCTCTCCTTTACTCACCTGTTAAGGCAACTGGTGATATCTGAGACTCTCTTCCTGCTTTGTGGGATCTATTAGCAACCACATTTACTTTTAAAGGTAAATTCAAAAGCACAGATCAAGTTCTTTATGGTGCAAAAGCTAATTATATCACCTCTCACAGACACTGCAAATTAGTGATTTTTTTTGGTGTGTATATTATCAATTATACCAATTGAATGGACAGTTAGAAATTTATACAACTTTCAAAACTAGGAACAAGAAACACATGAATATATACATTTCTACATAACGGTACTAAGAGATACATGCATACCTATATCTAAACATATCCATTATATCTATGTATGTATATAGATAAATAGAGTCAGAGATATACAAATGGCTTCATTTATATAAAGTGTTTAAAATAGTAATGAGCATGGAGTAAGCACTCAGTTGGTTCTGGTGTTGCTGTCTATCAGCAGCAGCAGCATCGTCATTATATAGCTACATACATATACGATATGTAAATATATACACTACACATGTAATGGTATAGTATATAACTATCTGCTTGTAACAGGATGTCTGTTGAAAAATAAAATTGTCTTTTTCTTTCTCTGCTCTAACAGAGGTGCCAGAAAGCACAAAATCACGGTAGATCATCCTCAAGGCTTTGTAGTCGGTCAGCTGCCTGGCCCGGATGAAGTGGAGTGGCTAAAGGACCCTCTGTAGACGGTCGCATCAGCCACCTCTCATGCGCCAGCTCAGATCCTTTCAGCCTCACCTGTCTCTCCTCCAGTTCCCACTGCAGTGCTCAGCTCTGGATGGACTCTGATTAGTTTTATGCAGGTGAGCCCTCCAGCGATTTGTCTCACACTCATGCCATGTGCCTCCTGCCTTCCTGCTGCAGGGACATAGTCTCCTAAGTCCACCCACGTGCGACCCAGAAGCACAGAGTGAACCCATGGGGAATGGCATCCAACAGACATATGCTTCCCTTCTTCTCCCAGAAGGACTGGTCATTTCACAGGGACCAAACAACCCATCACTGATAGTATAGACCGAGTTATATTGGTTCTCCCTCTTTTTTTTTTCCAGGCCCCCTGCCCCTTACTCCTCCTCCACGGCACCACACTCCCAAGTAAGTCCTCACACACAAGCCTTTGCCACAGGCTCTGTTTTCCGTGGGATCTGGACTAAGATAAAAATTATAGTGGTCACTGAGTGCAGGTATATGCAATTAGCCCTACTGTTCACCAAGGAAGGTGACACAATGAGGGCCTTCATTCTTGGTTCCCAAAATGGAAAATGACTTGACCCCTCATGGTATAGATCTGAAAAGGGGGAAAGGAGACAGTAGTTCCTGGTGCTCAAGGTGGGACAGAAGGATAAATCCTGACCCAGGACTCCTGGGCAAGGACTGTATCAAGAATGGAAAGACACCTCTGCACTTGACTGAGCTCAGCCAAGGTCCCCAGGGTTGTGGCTTTCAGTATTCAGCTCTTTCTTGTGGTGACTGAAAGGAAAACTACCTGACCCTCATGCTGTGTATCTCCAAAAAGAAAGGGAGGGAGCAGTTCCTGGTGCAGCATCTCTGATGGCCATGAGGACTGTGCTCCATGGCAGTCCCATGCTCTTGCAATAAGCCAACACAAGAGCAGAAGGCTTGGAATCTTGAGTCTTCAGCCAGGGAGCCAGACTGGCATGCCCCATGCTCCCTTCAACATAGATACACACACCCCTCATAGACTGCTATGCTGTCTAATCAGGTAGCCACTAGCCACATGTGGCTATTTAAATATACAGTTAAATTAATTAAATTAAAACAAAACAAAACAAAACAAAACAAAACAAAACAAAACAAAACACTCAGCTTTCAGTTGCATTAACCACACTTCAATGTTCAATAGCCACATGTGGCTAGTGGCTATTGTACTGGAGAGTACAGAAGAGACCACTGGCCATCATGGCAGAAAGTTGTACTGGAGGTGCTGGTCTAGAGTCAAGACTCTCTGGGTTTTAGCCAGTTAGCCAGGAGACAAGTACTGGACTTGCCACTCATCTATCGGGGGGATGCAGGGCCACTTTTATTTATGTGGTAAAATAAAAGAAACATGAGAGTATTTGTTCTCTGAGTTGATAATAAAGCAATTATATGTGGTTACATTAACAGAAATGTATATTTGGATACTGGGAGGACAGAAGACCCCAATCTTTATAAAAAAAAAAAAAAAGACCCTACTTTTAAAAACCAAGCAAAAATGTGTACATGTATGTGTATCCCATATGCTTAGGTACAAAACACCCAAAAAGCATGTGGTTAGAAAAACTATCTAGAATATAACATTAATATTCCCCAAATCTACAAAAATAATGGATAAATTATTAAAAGTTTATTAATATTTAATATCTAAATTTTATTTCCTATGTGTATCAGTTATCTAAATCAACATGGGCTCCACTCACAGCTAAGGGTAAGAAACTATGTTGGGGCAGAAACCAAAAAATCATGTTAACTTCTTCATCATCACCTGGAAGGCACTGACCTTTGGAACTTAAAATCCTCACTGTGAACACCAGAATATCATGTCATTTGCCTGCCATAGGCATTTCCCTACCCAACCTCTCAAATGTTGGTATTCCACCAGTCCTGAGCTTTCTCCTCTCATCTCTTATCACTTCCCCGAAGTGACTGTACCAGCAACTAGGGTTTCACTAACCAAGTTGATAACTCCCAATAATAATAAGGGCTACCATTTGTTGAGCACTTATTATGTGTGAAGCCATGTGCCATATAAGCATTAACCCAGTTAAGAGTCACAACAACCCTCCCTGCAAGGAAGGAACAGCCCACATCTTCTCCTAAAAACCACCTGGATGCCCAGATCACAGGTACCTTAAACTCCACATGTTCAGACTTAACTTACCTTCACAACAAATACACCTCTGCACCTCTATACCTTCATATACAATATCACAAGCCAGAAACCTATAAATTACCCTGGACTCCTCCCACTCACTTTTTCTCCACTTCTAATCAAGTTCCAAGATCTATTATTTTACTTCCTAAATATCCCTTATTCCACTCTGACTGGCAGCACCCTAGAGAAGGCTCCTATTGTTTCTGTCCTAGAGCCCTGCATCAGCTGTCCGACTCATCTCCCTGCATTTGGTTTGTTTTTCTGTAACTCTAGTTACTCTATGACTTAACATTATGACTCTGGGCATCTGAAATATGAGGATAATAATGAGGTCTCTCATCCTTATAGATTTGTTTGAGTTAAGTAAGATACACAGTTTTCCAAGTGACTTGATAAAAAGTTCCACAGCTGACATATGAATTGAGACTATTTGGTGCTAGAGGCTACATGCTTAACCACTACCACATATGCCCAGGTAAGCCCACGATTATCAGAAAAGTCATGATGAAAAGAGACATAAGAAAGGATAATTTGCAGTGAAAAGCTTTTGAGAATGGCAATATAAGTATACATGAATTATTCCAAAACTTAGCAACTTAACAAAAGCTTATTATCTTGTGGTTTCTGTAGCACTGCTTAGCTAGGTGCCTCTGGCTTAAGACCTTTCATGAGGTTGCAGTCCAACTGTCAACTGGAGATGCCGTCCCACCAGTAAGCTTGACTGGGGCTGAGGAGCTTCTAAGCTTACTCATGTTGTTCTTGGAAGCCTTTGCCCCTTGCCACAGGGACCTTTACACAGGGCTGCCTCACAACATGGCAGCTGATTTCCCTTAGGGCAAGTGATCCAAGAGACAATGAGAGAGGGCCTCCAAGATGGAAGCCCGGATCTTTTAATAAACTCATCTCAGAAGTAACATCACACCACTTCTGTCATTCATTGGGAGTGAGTCATTAAATTTAGCCCACACTCAAGGATAGGGGTTTACACAAGGGCAGAGACCACTGAGAGCCATCCCAGAGGCTGCTATTATCCCCAAGCAGACATCATAGCCCTGGAGGGAGGAGGTGTGCTGAAAATAAATAAGGCCCTACCAGCATCTCCCTTTGCCTTCTCTGCTTTCCAGAGTTGAACTGACCATGAACTTCATGTCCTGCTACTTTTTTATCAGTAGATACACTCTTGTCTCTCTCTCCTCCTCACTGCCACCTTGCCACCATGGGGGTTAGATGGAGATCCCACAGATTGCTGGGAACTGTTACATATCAGACTTTTCATATTAATACTAAAATAGACCAGCATTACAGTAGCTAATGGCCTCATTGTTAAGCATAAATCTAAATCGGAAAATATAACAATAATTAAAATGTAAACAATATCACAAAGTTCTAAGAATTAAAGCAACTCAAGTTACTTTTAAAAGAAACCAAAGCTCTATTGGATTTTTTAAAGTATTATACAATAGTAAAAATAATTATTTCATGATGTAGTATCTATATTTCTGAGAAGTGTTTTTATTATAATTTAATCTCCTGTTACTAGCAAGAAAGAATGAGTATTCTGGGTTTAACCATGTTCCCCAAAAAAGATAAGTTGAAATTCCACCCCCCCCCAGTATCTCAGAATGTAAGCTTATTTGGAGATACTGTCTTTACAGAGGTAATCAAGTTAAAATGTGGGCATTAGGTTGGACTATAATTCACTATGGCTGGAATTGTCAAAACAAGGGGAAATTTGGACACAGAAACAGATATGATAGAGGAAAGACAATGTAAAAAAGACACAGGGAGAAGACAGCCATCTATAAGCCAAGGAAAGGGGCCTGGGGCAGAGCCCTCTGTGGCAAGCCTCAGCAGGAACTGACTCAGCAGAGCCAGCACCTTGATTTTGGACTTCCAGCCTCCAGAACCATGAGACAATGCATTTCTGTTGCTTAAGACACCTAGTCTGTGGTAGTCTGTGGTACTTTGTTACAGCATCCTGAACAAATAATTATAGACAGAAGAATGAGATCCAGCAAGAGATAGAGGCAGAGAGAGATAGAGAGAAAAGAAGATACATATTCATCTGGATGAGTTGATTTTATGAGAAATGCACAAGGGCCTACTCCTAAAATATGATGTAGCATATTTATAGAGCAGAAGATGACAGACATTTCCAAAAACTATGTAAATAGAACAGTGCCAGGTGAAAACAACCAGACTGTCCCTCTACAGGTGGGGTCTGACTTGGTGGGGGCCAACAGTGGGCATCTGGGAGCAAGAGGAGACCCTACCTTCTGGTAGTCTTCTTTAGATCTCAGGGCCACCTCCAGGTGCTTGGTAGAGGTTGGATAGATGGCTGAGCGGTATTGAGAACCATGGTCATTGCCTTGGCGCATGCCTGGGAAAGTGGAGATCAGAAAGGATTACTGGAGGAGACTGAGCAACAAGGCCAGTGTCACAAGTTTTCTATGATTCATGTACTAAGTGCTTGGTTTTTTTTTTTAATGAAGTATGGTTGACACACAACGTTATATTAGTTTCATGTATAGAACTTAGTGATTTGACAAAGTCTTAACCTTATGCTACACTCACCGCAAGTGTACCTACCATCTGTCATCATACAACACTATTACAACACCTTTGACTATATTCCCTATGCTGTACCTTTCATGCCCTTGACTTATCCATTCCATAACTGGCAGCTTGCACCTCTACACCATTTTTCACCCATCTCCAACAACACCTCCCCTCTGGGAACCATCAGTTTGTTCTCTGTATTTACAGATCTGTTTCTGTGTTTTGTTTGTTCCTTTGTTTTGGTTTTTAGACTCCACAAATATGTGAATCATATGTTATTTGTCCTCTGTTTTACTTATTTCACTTAGCATAAGATCCTCTAGGCCCAATTCTGTTGTCACAGATAGCAAGATCTCATTCTTTTAGATGGCTGAGTAATATTCCATTATATGTGTGTGTGTGTGTGTGTGTGTGTGTCTGCGTGTGTGTGTGTGTATATAGTGTGTGTGTATATAGTGTGTGTGTGTGTATATATATATATATACATATATATTTATATATAACATTTATCCATTTATCCATCAATTAACACTTAACATTGCTTCTATATCTTGGTTATTATAACACTGCAATAACACAGGGGTGCATATATTACTCAGTGCTTGTTTTAATTTCCTCTTGACACTACTCTCCTTAAACAAGCATGAAATATATCTGTTTTTCTTTGCTTATTTTAATTACAACAAATATATTTGAACTTAAGTAAGTTTATTGTAGGTCTTAGATCATAGTAAATGCTCTACAAATATGTATTTTTCTATGCAGATATTTAAATCATAACCTATTCCATTCATCACTTGCAAAGCATTGTGCCACACATTATTTCTTTGGATCCTACTGAGACACCTGTGTGGCAGGTACCATGGTCCCTCACTTGGCAAATAAGGAGATGCCTATAAATGATGAAATAACTGAGGCTCAGTGAGTTTGAAGAGTTCGCCTAAGGTCATCCATCCAATCAAAGGAAAACGTGAGCCTTTTCCTTAAAGGAAAAGAGGTGAGCCTAGCCCATTTTCCACCCCTTCGCAGCAGCTAAAGTGTAGATAATGATCAATTTCTAACTGAAAAATTTAGTCCCCAAAGTTAAACAGCCACAGGGTTACTATAGATCTCCTATAGATTTCCATGCTGTTGTCAAAATGAACTTCACACATGTTTACTGCATTATTCAATTATCAGTTTCAGTTTTAAAAGTGCCCAAAACTCCTCTGACAGAAGATTCAATCTTCTGTCAGAAGAACGGCTTTGGCTTTGTACTTACAGATGTTAACGTATATGTGAATTACCTGGGGATACTGTTAAAATGCAGATTCTGGTCTGGTAGGTCTATGGTGAGCCTGAGTGAGATTCTGTATTTCTAATCTGCTCATGGGTGGTGCTGACCAGCAGACGGCATTTTGAGTAGCAAGAGTTTAGAGTTTGCTCAGATATTTTCAAGGTTTTGTGTAACACATCAGCAACATTTTTAATTCCAATAATGTGTTGAGGAAAACCTGACTCTGCCGTTTCTGAAGTTTGTAGTGTACAATGCTTCCTCCACCTGCCCCCAATTCTCCTGGGATGCGCACACTTTTGCACTGAACTCCTATCCAACCTTCAAGACTTAGTTGAAGCATCTTCACTCGACAGAAGCTTCCCTGAGTGTTCCTTACAGCTGTGCCAATCACTGACTCCTTTGGGCAGGTCTCTCTCTTAGAGGTTTTATCATGCTACATTGTTATTATGTGGTTGTCCCTCTTCCTCGTCTGTGAGCCTTCCAGAGGGCAGAGCCTTACAGACATAGTACCTGGTATAGCATCAGACTGATGGATACACTTCCATCAATATTTGTTGCATGAAGAATGTATGAGTTTATATCTTGTGACCCAAGGCCCAGCAATCAATACTGTAGTCCAAATCAATTAATCAAAGTGCTTTTTCCTTTGTAAATAAAATTTTAATTCAAACGTAAATAAAATCATGTTTCTTAAGAACTCTAGGAAAAAGCTGCCAATGAGCTAATACGTTTGACTAGTAGAGGGAAGGGCAGTAGCTGAAGACACCAAAGGTTCACTATGGTGGTAAATGAATTGACAAGCTAGAATTCATGATCAAAACTACAAGCTAAAAATAGAGGTCTAAATAATAACAAACTAGCAGGATTTAGGGTCAAGCCTATGGCTATCTATGGTGTGTAACGTGTGTACTTTTGCATGGGGTGGAAGGTATTTCTGGCACCTATTTGTTCACACGCCAGCTTGGCTGACTTCCTAGAAATTCCATTCTCCCACCTTCAGAGTCCCATCCTCACCTTGATACACAAAGGCCACGTGGGGACCAGGAGCTAATTAGTGGCTTAAAGAGCCAATACCAATGACACCAAAATATTAATTTAATAATATATAATAAACCAGCCCATGCCTCCAATAAGCACTGTGTAATACCACATTAGAATACCTATTTCTGTATAAGTTATATATTCACATAAGTATCATGGTATGGTTATTATAGTATACAATATATAAGTGTTATTACAGTGTAAATATTTTTATAGGATATGCTATATAAATACTGTTACAGTATTATTTATTAAGCACCTAATATGTGCCAAGTACTTTTCCAGATGCTGAGGATACAGCAATGAATAAAAGCAAACCCCAGGGTTCCACATTCTAGTATAATTTAAGACACTGGATAAATAGACATTCCAGAATGGCACAGTGGCAATATTTTTTTCTTTGTCTTCTGCAATGTTCCCTCCTTCACTTATAAGTAAGGCTTTTCTTGCATGACTACTTCACATCCTTTTGTGCACAATGCCATGATGGAGCATTATTGTCCCCTCTGAAATATTCTCCATGAAGAAAAAGATTGCTGGATGGCTGATTTTTAGTAAAATCTGACCCACCTCCAGTCAGCACAAGATGCACAACAGTAGGGTCTTCATGTGGAGTTGGTTAAATCGATTCAAGTTTCCTTTCTTTTGGAAGATAAACTAGTATGTGAGTAAAAGAGAACATGCAGGTGTGATTTATGTATATTTTTCAACAAATTTTGCCAAGATTCCATATGCCTTGTACATTGAGGACAACAAATATCTCTGCATTTGGATGAAGATCCTTGAATTATCCTAGGATTATGAGGAATTGTTGCTTATGAATAAAAACTGGCTTTTTAGCAAACAAGATGGGAATAGTTAAGAATTATTCCAAGGAAACTGTATAACAGCGGTCTCTTCCACTGATCATATTTTCACAGGTGGTCTGATAGAAGAGTGCACAATGAAACATTTAGATTTACATCCACATTTAGAGCTTCTCTTGTAGTGACATGACAACCTACGGGGTAGAGACATCTGGAAGATTCCATAAAATTGTGTGGTTGAGCAGAAAAGATGCACATGACTGTCATTTCTAGGCAAGTATGTAAGGCAATGCATTTTTGTAAAAAAACAATCCATGCATTCTTTATGTAATTATGGGTTATACTACTACTACAATCCAGGATAGGGGTTTATAAGTCCTTCCTTGAAGCCACGATCCCTTGAATTAAATTCTAAGTTGATCACCTGCTAATTACCAATAGGGCTCCTGTCAGTGTTGTCCTTGTTTTCTTTGTGCAGATTTGGGCTGTCCCCAACTCACCCCAGACAGCTATAAAGAGGAGTAACATAGTGGGTATTATCCACAGCTCTGCTCTAGACTCCTCGCACCTTTCCCCTTTGCACTAACACAAACTGACTATTCATCCATTGGAAAGATGGGAATTATTCACACTGTTACAGCTGCCATCTTCAAGTCTTAAAGATTGAATTTACAGCCCTGACCTTCTGATCCCCACTCTTCTTGGATGTTCTAACAAAACTGACAGCTCCCCACATCAGAATCAATGCATGCTCTCCTCCCAGTCACTCTGGCTAAACCCCTGCCTGGCCAGGAAGGAAGGCAAGAAAGTGCTAAAGTGATACAGTAGGGGATAGAGAGAAAATATCAAAGCTTTTATGCAGACACTCTTGAATTTTGAGTGATACTGGATAAGGCATTAATGCTCTGGTATACTCATGAACAACAGTGTTAATTTGACTGAAATTTTTTTCCATCAAAATTCATCCTGAGGAGGAGATATTAATATCTTAAAACCATGCATACGTATCGACATCCTTGTGTGTGTGTTTGGCTAAATCCAATGCATGTACCTTTCAGTTCACTGATGAAGAGGGTTATTAGAAGCATAGGAGCTTAAAATTTGGAAACAGATAGCTCACTGGGAAATATGATTTGATGCTCAACAACTAGAAAAACCTGTAGAACTATGGATTTTCTGTTCTCGTTATTTTTAATACATTGCATTTACAGGTGTTTAGCATCGTTAAATTTTTCATCATTTCTTTCAACCTCCATTGGTTTATGTTAGGAACACAAAACAGTAATTCACATGTGAGAAAAACCTGTTCACTAAATCTCTCATAAGAAGCCTAGGACTCAGAGCAACAAGACCTTGTTTTTTAAGTCTGACTCTGCCACTGACATGCTTTATGTAAATTACCTAATCATTCTGAGCTCCAAACCTCATGTGTAAAATAAGGATTATAAGGACCTAAACTATAGGTTTGTTGTGAGGAGTAAATGAGATGAAACCTGTAAAACACTTTGTTGAGTATAAAAAAATATGTAGGTGATAAGCACTTTCATTTTTACAACTTCTAAGAATCTTGGAATGTTTCAGAATTACTAGTTTGAAATAAAAATAATAAATGATGTCACACAAGATACTCTAGGCGCAACCCTTTTCATCCCCTGAAAAGCATTAAATAATACTCTTCCCTCAGATACCCATGCAGTAAAAGTCACACAGAAAAATCCAAAGAGAGAATCAAAATCCATTTTTATGTGGGGAGAAATGTGCTAGCTTTTAACTCTTTATTACATTTTTTAGCAGAAGTATCTTCCTAATGAAAATTTTAACTCTGCTAATTTCAGTGGAAAACAAACCCAAGAAAGGGAAAAACTCTTTGAGTGAATTCTCCTATACCTGCCCCTACCCATGAAGAGCTTTCCAAAGCAATGTCTCACTCTTGAGTTCTGAACTTATGTTTGGAAAAATCAGGCTTTCAGCATTATCTTGTATCTCCTGAGCTCACGGCCACTGGGGTACTGCAAAAGGGGAAAGATCTGCAGAGTGTTTGACAGAAATAGTTAAAATCACTGGAAAAATAGCTAAAAGGCCCTTCTTTCTAATTGTGTGCTTTCCTGCCTTCCACCCATCCATCCATTTTGTCCTGTCTCAGGCAAGGTACTAGGTACTGAGATTCAGAAATAAGACACATTCTTTTTTTTAAATATTTTTTTAATGTTGATTTATTTTTGAGAGAGAGAGAGACAGACAGAGAGAGAGAAAGAGAGCAAGTGGAGGAGGGGCAGAGAGAGGGGGAAACACAGAATCCAAAGCAGGCTCCAGGCTCCAAGCTGACAGCACAGAGCCCAATGCAAGGCTTGAACTCACGGACCATGAGATCATGACCTGAGCTGAAGTCAGACACTTAACTGAGACACCCAGGTACCCCAAGGCTTATTTTTCAAGTAGGTCATACTCCCAGGACAGTAAAGGGAAACACATGGAAACCAGTAAGCACAATCAAGTATACAGGTGTGTCTTAATTCAGGCTGCTAAAACACAATATCACACACTGGGTGGCTTAGCAACAACACAACATTATTTATTACAGTTTGGGAGGCTGGAAGTCCTAGATCAAGGTACTGGCTGATTCAGTGCCTGGGGACAGCCTTCTTTTTGATTGCAGACAGCTGTCTTCTTGCATTATCTTTACATGGTAAAGAGAGAAAGAGAGAGAGAGAGAGAGGACCAGTTCTCTAGCCTCTTCTTAAAAGGACATTAATCCCGTTCATGAGGGCTCTACCCTCACATTGGAGATTACATTGGGGATTAGGTTTCAACATATGGATTTGGGGGTAACAAAAATATTCAGTCCATAACAAGGTGCTATGGGAAAAAATCTATGTAAGTTAGAAAAATACAGGGATTCAGAGAAGGGAGAGGCTAAGTTCACCTGATCAATATGGGAAAGGCCTAAGTCCTGAAAGGCTGTATAGAGAAAGTGACTTTGTCTTGAAAGAGCAGTAGATGGGCACAAGGGGTGAAAGGCATTCTCCAGAAAGTGGAAGGACAAAAGTAAGGATTATGGAACAGCATGGTGTCTTCAAAGACTTGGAAGGAACCAATACAATTTGCAAAAGCATCAGCGGCATGTTAAGCATTTTTATCAGAGTCCTAGGGCGCATCTTCTCAAGAAGGATGAACACTTTACCATCGAGCTTGAAGCCCACATGAGAAAACCAGCAGTTAGGAGCTACTGGAAAGCAGTGGTCCAACTCAGTGAATCACAAAATTTGACTGTTACAACCTGATCTAAACAGCCTTTATAATGCTGTTATCAAGAGGGCAAAAGTAACCTAAACTGCATTGTGAGAAAGGACAGAAAAATGTCACTGAGAGACAGAAAATCCCTACTTGCCTTTCCTTCTTCTGCAAACAAATACATTCTCTCCAGTATCAAGTATTCACATAGTACCAACTGTGTACTCAGCACTATCGAGGTCACAGAAGAATTAAATTATGAGTCTCGATCCCAAGAAATAGCCTGGAAAAGGGAGAGAGGGAAAGCATGAAAGGAACGGTTATAAGCTTGACCCTACACTTCACCAAACTGAGTTTTTGCCAACATTCCTCCTCATACTGCAGACAGCTGTCCTTAATCTTCACATTAGCCCTGTTTAGTTGGTATTCTTAACTTTCTGTGACACAAAGGAAGCTATGAATCAGAGACATTTAGTGACCTGCCTGATGTCACAGAGCTGGTAAATGGCTGTCCTAGGATTTAAAGCTAGATCCAACGAATACCAAAATTGCTGTACAAGAAGTTACAGCAGGGGCACCTGGGTGGCTCAGTCGGTTGGGCATCCGACTTCAGCTCAGGTCACGATCTCGCGGTCCGTGAGTTCGAGCCCCGCGTCGGGCTCTGGGCTGATGGCTCGGAGCCTGGAGCCTGCTTCCGATTCTGTGTCTCCCTCTCTCTCTGCCCCTCCCCCATTCATGCTCTGTCTCTCTCTGTCTCAAAAATAAACAAAACGTTAAAAAAAAATTAAAAAAAAAAAAAAGAAGTTACAGCAAAACAATTAAAGACAATGGAACAAAGTGCCCTGTCAGTGGTGCATCAGGGGAGAAGCATCACCACTTAAGGTCCAGAAGTAAGAACAAGCTTGGTATGTGATGAGGACAGCTAAGAGACAGGGCTGGGTTCTGACAAGGGGGTTGGAAGGAAAGGAAGCTGGTTGGTTGAGCATGAGGCCGCATAGATATCTTGACAGGACACATCAGGGCCCAGATATGTATGGAAAGATCAGTCTCAGGAAAGATCAGTCTCAGGGAAGTCTCAGGGTTCTGTAGAACCCTGGGTAAGCATAATCTTCCAAAATCCAAAACTCTCTTTCATACAGATTCACTAAGTGTTGCAAAGTTCATTGTGCTGGCTTTGGAAAAACTAAGAAGATAAATTACTGACACTATTTGGCTGTTTTTATGTCCCAGGAAAGCAAGCAATGGTCTTGCCTCAGTGGGTGAAATGAAAATAGCTGGCTGAGAAACAACATCTTGTGCTGAACATTCTCCCATAACGCTCTCTAAACTAAGTAATGAGGAGTGGGCTTTGGGGCATTCTTGAAGAGGACTGACCTCCTGGCAGCTACCAACTATTTGAGATTTTTCCAACCACCTTCTTCCAATAAGATTTGAAAGGGACAAACCATCCTGATATGTGCTAAGATTTCTCTCAGCAGAGCCACAGAAAGCACTAGAAAACAGAGAAATAATCTATAATGAGGAAAAAAAGATGGAAGTTCTCATATGCTCAGCGGGCCTTCTAAACTTTAGTTAACTTTTGGGTACCAGGCCTGTTTTATACCTACCTTTTAGCTGGAGAGAGGAGAAATATGCTTGAACATGAGAATTTTAAAGGGAAGTTCACACTATGACTTATTGCAAGGTGATTACTTCAAGAAATTCCAGGACTCACCAGCTGATAGTGAACATCAAGGTGGAGAAGGACACATTTATAAGGGCCTACAATCACTAACCGTGGTAGGAACCTTCAAAGGAGCAATCTCATTAGAGGACTGTCATTGGTTGCATAGATAGGGTGACTTCCATTAGGATGAATCCATATTCTAGGATATGAATCCATATTCTGTTGCTAAGAAAATAAAATGGATCCTGACCTATAGTCTGCTTCATAAAGCCCGGAAATCAGGTTTTGTCATGTGACAGTTCTGAATTCTAATCCCAGCTCTGTGGTTTACTAACGGTGTAATGTCAGCCAAGTCATTAAACCCATCCACTCTTCAGCTTCCTCATTTGGAAAAATGAGGATGATGATACATACCTCACAGGGTTGTTAGGTATCTTATATAGGAGCTTAGTAAACATAACCCCTCCATCCCCTCAAGACTTCTAATGCAGAAATTCAAGAAGGAGATATTTTCAACATACTACTTAAGAATTAAATTCCTAAGTCAGTGAAGAGTTGTTAAGAATCTACCTCAATCCAGGAATCTTGCTAGGACTAACATACAGACCAATGAACCTGATCTCAGTTCTCAGAAAATTTCTTGAATGTATCATCAAACAAATAAGCATGAAGAGAAGCAAGATGTACTCATTAAGAATGAACAGAGATCCGTTTAGAATCCATACCTCTTAACGACTCTGGCCTCAGTTCATCATCTGTACAGTCAAGGATTTGGGTTAGATCCTTTTAAAACCAGTTTTACTGAGGTAAAATTGACATACAATAAATGGTATACACTTAAAGTGTACAATTTGATCAGTTTTGACATGTATATACACCATGAAACCATAACCACAATCAAGATCATGAATACCTCCAAAATATTCTTCACAGCCCTTTTTTATTTTTTAAATATTTATGTACTTATTTTTGAGAGAGAGGGAGAGACAGAATGAGTGAGCAGGGGAGGGACAGAGAGAGGAGACAGAGAATCCCAAGCAGACTGTGCACTGTCAGCACAGAGCCAGATGTGCGGCTCAAACTCTCAAACTGTGCAAGGTAATGACCTGAGACAAAATAAAGAGTTGGATGCTTACCCAACTGAGCCACTCAGGCACCCCTTCACACCCCCTTTTAAATCTTTCCTTCCCACCACTCCCAGTTCCCACCCCAAAGCCTTAGGCAAACTCTGATCTACATTCTATAGTTATAGATTCATTTGCATTTTCTAGAATTTTATACAACTGGAATAACAGCATGTACTATGTTGGTACATAGTTGGTACATGGTTGGTAACTCAGCCATGTTATTACAAGTTCAACAATTTCTTCTTTTAATAGCCGAGCAGTGTTCCATTAATCAGATACCCCACAATTTGTTTATTCATTGACCTATTGATGGACATTTTGGTTCTTTCCAGCCTTGGGTTTTTAAAATGAAGCTAGTATAAATACTCATGCACAAGTCTTTGTATGTACATATACTTTCATTTTTTCTGGATAAATACCTGGGAGTGGAATGGCCGGTACATTTTTGTTTCATTTAAGACTGCCAAACTTTTTTCAAAGTGGTTGTAATATTTTACATTAGCTTCCAGCAAGGTATGAGAACTCCAGTTGTCATAGTAACACGAACGCTTGGTACACTAAGTCCTTTTAATCTTAGTCATTCTGATATATGTGTAGTAGTATCTCATTGTGGTTTTAATTTGAATTTCTTAATGCCTAATGATGTTGAGTCTTTTTCATGTGATAATTTGCCATTTGTACATCTTCTCTGATAAAGTGTTCAAATATTTCACACATTTTTAAATTTTGTTGTTTGTTTTCATATAGTTGAATTTTTAGAGTTTTTTTATATATTCCGGTTACAAGGGTCTTCTCAGATATATAACTGGAAACTGCTTTCTCCAAGTCTGGATTTGTCTTTCATTCTCTTAGTGATTTTCCAAGAGCATAAGTTAATTTTGATGAAATCTAAATTATCAATGTTTTCTTCTATGGGTCATGTTTTAGGTGTTATACCTAAAAATCTTTACTTAACCCAAGTCACAAAGATCTTCTCTTATATTTCCCTTCAGAAGTGTTATCATTTTAGGCTTTAAATTTAGAGCTATGATTCATTTTGTGTTTTGTATGTGGCATGAGGTACAGGTCAGAGTTGTTTTGGTTTCCTTGCTGTTATTGCTGTTGTGTTCTTTTGTTGTTGCTTTTTTGCAGAAGGATATACAATTGTTCCAGCACCATTATGGAAAAGATTATCCTTTCTCCACTTTACAGTCTCCCCTTCCAGACTTTGTGCTGTGTTTGCAAAGCATTGAACTCCTACATAGCTTACCACCCTCAAAATACACTTATTATTTTGACTCTAAACAGTGGGTGATATTTTAAAGAGACTTCCATCTTTTAAAGTCTTTGTGTTTAGTTCAAATGTAGTTAACATTGCTAGTACTCTTTATTCCTTTGTGTAGATATATATTTCCAGCTGGTATCACTTCCTTTCTGCTTAAAGGACTTCCATTCACATTTCCTTCTAGCTCAGGTCTGCTAGTGATGAATTCATTCAGCTTCTATACATGTGAAACACACTTGAAAGATATTTTCACCAGGCAAAGAATTCTAATATGACAGTTCCTTTTTTCCTTTCAGTACTTAAAAGATATTGCTCCACTGCCTCATAGCTGGCATTGTTCCTGATGAGAAATCTGCTGTCTTCTGTATCTATGCTGCCTTGCATGAAATTTACCTTTGTTTTGTGGCTACTTATAAGATTTTTTCTTTATCAGGGATTTTAATGATTTGATTATCATGTGTCATGATGTCCTTTTCTTCATTTTGTGTGTGTGTGTGTGTGTGTGTTTGATGTTCATTTAACTTCTTATAGATTTGTTGTTTTATCAAATTTGGAAATTTTTTTTGACGTTCAAATTATTTTCATCTCAGACCTTACAATTTTCATCTCTTGAAATTGGGTTAGGCCTTTTTTTAAATATATTCTATCCTTCTATTTAATGTGTTCAATACTTCCTTTAGATTTTTAAACATAATGAATACAGTTTTAAGTACCTTAATTCTTATTGCTAGTTCCATTATCTGTGTCAAGATTGGGTCATTTTCCATTGATTAATTTTTCTCACTGTATACAGTATTTTTCTGCTTGTTTGAATGTCTAGTTATTTTTAATGGATTCCAGAAAGTGTGAATTTTACCTTGCTGGTGCTGGATATTTTGTAATTCTACATATATATTCATATTCTTTGTTATAAAATGAGGTTGTTACTTGGCAGAAGTAATATATCCTTGAACTTGGGGGAAGATGGCTGAGTAGGAGGACCCTAAGCTCATCTCATCCCACAGATATAACTAGAGAACACTCACATCGGTGAAAACAACCCAGAAAACCACCCAAAGACTAGCAGAACAAACTCCACAACTAAATGTAGAGAAGCCGCCACATTGAAGTGGGTAGGAAGGGCAGAGACAGGGTAGGGAGCTAAAGGGACCAGGCCATAGGCAGGGCAGGGGGTGGGGGTGGGCAGTCGTGTGTGTAGAGAGGGAGAGAAACAGACCCTTATACTGGGAAGGGAGGGAAGGTATAGCTCCATAACATTTGCCTTTGAAAACTAGAGAGGCCAATTTTGAATTTTGTGAGTTCTTACAACCAATAGGACTTAAAGCTTGAAATTTAAAAAATCAGTGGGCTAGGCTCTGGGAGAGCTGTGGGAGGGTGAAAGGAAGCTGATTCTCTGCCCTTAGAGGGACAGCACAACAAATAGCTCACAAAGATACAGAGTAGAAGCAGCAGATTGAAAAATGCCTCGGGCATATGAGAGAGAGAATTATGTATCAATCTCAGAGTATGTCCCAGAAGGGCAATGTTCATTGAGGGCCTTCTCTAGGAACAAAGGAGCTGGCAGGTACCATTTCCCTTCCCTACCTCCAGTGTAAACATACAACCACCAGCCACCTGTGGGAACTGACATGGAGCTGACATTCATTACCTAACTTGCTTATACCAAGCTCTGACCCCAAACCCCCAACCCCACAGATCCACCCTTTCCAGTCATGCTTGCCTTAGTGCCAGTATTGTGGGTCCCCTCCCCAAGAAGACCATTGCACTTGTTAAAATTATGCATCCTGCCCATGCATGCTTTGCACACATTGTTCCGACTGCATGACCACCCTGGTTGCCTGGTCCCAGTGGTGGCAGCAGTGGCACACCCACTCTCACTGGCACACAAACCCCATGGGCACTGCTCAACTCACCCCCTTCCAACATGCTCTTGGCTAGAGCCCATTCGAGCTGAGGCTACAGGCCTGGAAGTGGCCCTGAAAGGGGCCAGCACCACTCCAAAGTGGGTCCATCCCTGGAGTGAGGAGAAGATAACCACATACACCAGTCAGCTGTTGAAGACATTTGGTGTGATTGCAGGCCCTGCCCACCAATGAAAACTTCTCAGAGGACAATACAGGGAAAGTGCCTTGCAGTTTGGTGCTACTGCAAATGTCTATTTTGAATCAACTCAAGCCCATGGCAGCCCCAGATTGGTCCACTAACACCATAGGGATCAAACACTGCCCACAACAGGCAAAGAGTACCACCGAAGACAACTGGACCAAAGGAAAAAGCAGCCAAGACACAATGGCAGGGTTCATGCAACACACACAGTAGAAACCCCTGAAGTGCCAGATTCTGGGGAACAAGAGACACTGCACTACAAGGCACAACATGATCTCTTCTTCATAAGGCTATTACTTTCAAGAGCAGGAGACACAGCTGACTTACCTAACACACAGCAACAGACAGAGAGAGTTGGAAAAAATGAAGAGACAGAGGAATATTTTCCAAATGAAAGAACAGGGCAAAATCACAGCAAGAGACCTAAGTGAAACAGATATAAATAATATGCCTGATAGAGAATTTAAACTAATTATCATAAAGACACTCACTGGACTTGAGAAAAGAATGGAGGACATCAATGAGACCCTTAATACAGAGATTTAAAAAAAAAAAAAAGAAATGAAGAACACAATAAATGAAATTAAAAATACATTAGATGGAATAAATAGCAGTCTGGAAGAAGCAGAAGAATTAATCACTGACCTAGAGGACACAGTAATGGAAAGTAATCAAGCTGAGCAGGTGAGAGAAAAAATTATGGAAAATAATAGATTTAAGGGACTCAGCACCTCCATCAAGCATAATAGCATTCACACTACAGGGATCCTGGAAGAAGAAGAGAGAGAAAGGGGGACAGAAAACTTCTTTGAAGAAATAATAGCTGACAAATTTCCATATCTGACAGCTGAAAAAGATATCCAGATCCAGGAGGCACAAAGGTCTCCCAAAAAAATCAGCCCAAGGAGGTCCACACCAAGACACATAGTAATTAAAATGGCAAAAAGTAGTGATAAAGAGATAATTTTTTAAGCAGCAAGAGAAAAGAAAATAATTACATACAAGGGAAACTCCATAAAGCTATATGCGGATTTTTCATTTTAAACTTTGAAGGCCAGAAGAGAGTGGAATGATATATTCTTACTGCTGAAAAGGCATAATCTACAGCCAAGAATACTCTAACCAGCAAGGCTATAATTCAGAAGAAGGAGAGATAAAGAGTTTCCCACACAAACAAAAGCTAAAGGAGTTCTGACCACTAAAGTAGCCCTACAAAAATGTCAGGTGGGGACTCTTTTAGAGGAAAGTAAAGACTGTAAGAGTAAGAAAAGTAGGAAGCACAAAAGCAGTAAAAATAGGTGTATCTGTAAAAATCAGTCAAGGGACACACAAAATAAAAGGATGCAAAGCATGACACCATATACCTAAAATGTAGGGGGGTGGGGAGAGGAGTAAACAATGTGTTCATATTTAAGTGACCATCAGCTTAATATAGACTGATATATGCAGAAAATGTTATATCAAAACATAATGGCAACCACAAATCAAAAGCCAACAATAGATATGAACAAAATAAAGAGAAAGGAATTGGAGTATATCACTAAAGAAAGCCAGCAAAGGGTGTGAGAAGAGAGCGAGAGAAGAAAGGATCAGAGAACTACAAAAACAACCACAAAACAAATAACAAAATGGCAATAAATATATATCTTTCAATAATTATTTTGAATGTAAATGGACTAAATTCTCCAACCAAAGGATATAGGGTGATGGGATGGATAAAAAAAAAACAAAAAAAAAAACAAGACTCATCTATATGCTGCCTACAAGAGACTTATTTCAGATCTAAAGACACATGGCAGATTGAAGGTGAGGGATTATTATGCAAATGGATGTGAAAAGAAATCCAGGGTAGCAATACTTATATCAGACAAAATCCACTTTAAAATAGAGTGTAACAAGAAACAAAGAAGGACCATATATAGTAATAAAGGGGAAAATCTAACAAGAAAATATAACAATTATAAATATTTATGCATGCAACATGAAAGCACCCAAATGCATAAAGCAGCTAATAACAAACATAAAGGAAATAATCAATAGTATTACAGTAATAGTAGACTTTAATACCCCACTTATATCAATGGACAGATCATGCAAATAGAAAATCAAGAAGGTAACAGTGGCTTTGAAGGATACATTGGACCAGATGGATTTAACAGATATATTCAGAACATTCAATCCAAAAACAGCAGAATACACATTCTTTTCAAGTCTGCATGCAACATTCTCCAGAATAGATAACATATTAGGTCACAAAATAAGTCTCAACAAATTCAAAAAGATTGAAGTCATAACATGCATCTTTTATGATCACAATGCTATGAAACTAGAAGTTAACCACAAGAAAAAATCCGGAAAGACCACAAATACATGGAGGTTAAACAACATGCTACTAAACAAGGAATGGGTCAACCAAGAAATCAAAAAATCAAAAATTACATGGAGAGAAATGAAAATGAAAATACAGTGGTCCAAAATCTTTGCGATTCAGCAAAAGTGGTTCTCAGAGGGAAGTTTATAGCAATACAGGCTTACCTCAAGGAGCAAGAAAAACTTCAAATAAACAACCTAACCTTTCACTGAAGGAGTTAGAAAAAGAACAATAAACAAAACCCAAAACGAGCAGAAGGAAGAAAATAATAAATATAAGAGCAGAAATAAATGATATAGAAACTAAAAAATAATAGAACAGATGAATGAAACCAAGAGCTGGTTCTTTGAAAAGATCACCAAATTGATAAACCTTTAGCAAGACTCATTTAAAAAAAGAGAGAGAGAGGACCTAAATAAGCAAAATTGCTAATGAACAGGAGAAATAACAACCAATGCCACAGAAATACAAACTATTGTGATACAATATTATGAAAACCTATATGCCAACAAATTGGACAACTTAGAAGAAATGGATAAATTCCCAGAAACATATAACCTATTAAATCTAAAGCAGGAAGAGATATAAATTTGAACATACCAATTACCAGTGATGAAATTGAATCAGTAATCAAAGAACTCCCCAAAAACAAAAGTCCAGGACCAGATGGCTTCACAGGCAAATTCTGCCAAATATTTAAAGAAGGGTTAATACCTATTCTTCTCAAGCTATTCCAAAATATACAAGAGGAAGAAAAACTTCCAAATTCATTCTATGAGACCAGTATCACTCTGATATCAAAACCAGATAAATACACCACAAAAAAAAGCTAACTACAGGCTACTATCTCTCATGAATATAGATGTGAAAATCCTCAACAAAATATTAGCAAACTGAATGCAGCAATACATTAAAAAAATAATACACCACAATCAAGTGGAATTTATTCCCAGGATACAAAGGTGGCTCAAAATTCATAACACAATCAGTGTGATAGAGCACATCAATAAGAGGAAAATAAAAACCATATGATCATTTAAGTAGATGCAGAAAAAAACGTTTGACAAAGTACAACATCCATTCATAATAAAAACTCTCTGCAAAGTAGGTCTGGGGGAACATATCTCAGTGTAATAAAGACCTTATATGAAAAGCCCATAGCCAACATCATACTCAATGGTGAAAAATTGAGAGCTTTTCCACTAAGGTCAGGAACAAGACAAGGATTTCCACTCACTTTTATTCAACCTAGTGCTGGAAGTCCTAGCCACAGCAATTAGACATATATAGAAATAAAAGTGATGAGGAAGAAGTAAAACTCTCAGTATTTGCAGATGACATGATAGTATATAGGAAACCCTAAAGATTCCCCTAAAAAACTATTGGAACTGATAAACGAATTCAGTAAAGTTACAGGATACAAAATCAATGTACAGAAATCCATGGCATTTCTATACACTAATAATGAAGCAGCAGGAAGAAAAATTAAGAAGGTAACAGTGGCTTTGAAGGATACATTGGACCAGATGGATTTAACAGATATATTCAGAACATTCAATCCTAAAACAGCAGAATACACATTCTTTTCAAGTCTGCATGGAACATTCTCCAGAATAGATAACATATTAGGTCACTAATATGTGCATTTACAACTGCACCAAAAACAATAACATATCTAGGAATAAACTTAGCCAAAAAGGTGCAAGACTTGTACTCTGAAAACTATAAAACACTGATTAAAGAAATTCAAGACAACACAAAGAAATGGAATGTTGAACAAATATTGTTAAAATGTCTATAGTTATCAAGGCAATCTACAGATTTAATATAATCTTTGTCAAAGTACCAACAACATTTTTCAAAGAACTAGAAGAAATTATCCTAAAATTTGTATGGAACTACAAACAACCTCAAATAGCCAAAGCAATCTTCAAAAAGAAAAACAAAACTGGAGGTATCACAATTCTAGATTTCAAGTTATATTACAAAGTGGTAGTAATTAAAACATATGATACAAGCATCAAATCAGACACATAGATCAACAGAATAGAACAGAAAACCCAGAAATACACCTACAATTATATGGTCAATGCATCTTCAACAAAGCGAGAAAGAATGTCCAATGCAAAAAAGACAGTCTCTTCAACAAATGGTATTGGAAAAACTGGACAGCTATATGCAAAAACGAGAAACTGGACTACCTTCTTACATCACACACAAAAATAAACTCAAAATGGATTAAGGACCTAAATGTGGGGCCTGAAACAATAAAAATCCTAGAAGAGAGCATAAGCGATAATCTGACAGTGGCCGTAACAACATCTTTCTAGATTTGTCTCCTGAGGCAAAGGAAACAGAAGCAAAAATAAAGCAGTGAGACTACATAAAAATAAAAAGCTTCTGTACAGCAAAAGGAAACAACCAACAAAAATAAAAGACAACCTACTGAATGAAAGATTAAATGACATATCTAATGAGGGGTTAGTATCCAAAATATATAAAGAACTTATGAAACTCAACACTGAAAAAATATTCCAATTAAAAAATGGGCAGAAGACATGAACAGACGTTTCTCCAAAGAAGACATCAGATGGCCAAGAGACGTATGAAAAGATGCCTAATATCACCCATCATCAGGGAAATGCAAAATCACAATGAGATAGCACCTCACACCTGTCACAATGACTAAAATAAGAAACTCAAGAAAGAACAAGGGTTGGTGAGGATGTGGAGGAAGAGGGACCCTTGTTCATTGTGGGAATGCAAACTGGTGCAGCCACTATGAAAGACGGTATATAGGTTCCTCAAAAACTTAAAAACTGAAGTATCCTACGATCCAGTAATTGCACTACTGGGTATTTACCCAAAGAATACAAAAAACACTAATTTGAAGGGATATGCACCTCCATGTTTATTGCAGCATTATTTACAATAGCCAAATTATAAAAATAGCACTAGTGTCCATCAGTAGATAAATGGATAAAGAATATGTGGTATATATACACAGAGGAATGTTATTTAGCCACACAAAAGAATGAAATATTGCCACCTGCAACAACATGAATCAAGCTAGAGTATGATGCTAAGTGAAATAAGCCAGTCAGAGAAAGACAAATACCATATGATTTCACTCATGTGTAGAATTTAAAAACAAAACAAATGAGGAAAGGAAAGAGAGAGAGAGAGAGAGAAACTAAGACACAGATTCTTAACTATAGAGAGCAAACAGATGGTTACCAGAGGGGGGTGGGTGGGGGAATGGGTGAAAGAGGTGAAGGGGATTAAGAGTACACTTATGATGAGCACTGAGTAATGTATGGAACTGGTGAATCACTATATTGCACATTTTAAACTAATATAACACTGTAAGTTAACTACACTGGAATTAAAGTTAAAAAATGTTTTACAATTTAACATATCCTTTTGGTTTTTACTTCCAAGCACTGTTATGTTGGACCAGAGAAGATTTTAATCTAGGTTAATTTTCCTACTAATGAGGTAAACCTTTCTAAGTACTCTGATTGATGCCTGCTGTATTTTGATATTCTCTACTCTGGCTGGTGAGAATAGGCAGTATTCCCAATCCTGTGTGAGCTCTGGTAATTTTTCCATTGAATTCTTCAAGGTGGTTCTTTTGCGGCCTCGGGTTGTTTAATCACATGATATGCTGGTCAGTACTCAGACAATCACTTAAACACTTTGCAGATCTCCAGAAATCTCTCTCTCTCTCTCTCTCTCTCTCTCTCTCTCTCAACATTTCTCTCCACCCTTCTTCCGCTCTATAAATTCTGCCTTTCTCAGCATCTCTACACTTCCATTTCCATCTCCCCAACCCCTCAAGACTGTGAGGCTAGGCCTGGGTTGGGTTCCTCCTCCTTGCTTTGCAGCCTAGAAATTTTTCTCTAGGAAATCAGATGGGGCAAGTGCAGCGTTTACTTGTTTCTCTGATGTCCAATGTCTTGAGAACCATTATTTCATGTATTTTGTCTAATTATTTTAGTCTTTTCAAATCCCAAGCAGAAATCTTTGGGCCAAATATCTTCTAGCTCTAATTAAAAAAAATATTATTTAAAGCTAAAATAATGGGCATGGGAGCACAAGTAGCTAGGCCGGAAAATTCTTTTATGTCTGGGTGCATTTTTTTTAAATTTTTTGTTTTACGTTTATATTCTGTTAACAAATGGGTTCTGTAAATTTATTTCAGCAAAATAATTCAAATTAAAAATGTATATAAATGCCATCTAGATGGTGGCAAATATTTTAAAACTTCTATCATTAATCAAAAAATTAATTTCCTCCTCCATTTTTTACCCTTTGTCTTCATTTTTCTTGATCCCTGTTCCATCCGACAGTGTTAACAGTACCTCCCTTCCCTACATGCTTTTCCCCTTGGCCTTGTAACACTACACTTCACCTAAGACTTTCACTGTTACTTGAATAGTCCCTATCTATTTGCTTTTCCATTCCCCTCACCATTGTCCTGACAACAATTGTTCATAGGTTCAGTCTTCTGCCATCTCCTTCCTTTCCATGTGCCCTCCAATGGAATTTCCCTTTTCTGTGATAAGAACTTACAAATCTAAATTTGTGATCCAAATTCTCTTCCAGGTTTCAGTCATGCAGAACCACATTCCTGTTAAACACTTACATACTTAGGTTCCCTTGTGTCTCAGTTCTCAACTTGACCTCTTTATCTTTCATTGTCCCCCACCTTGCTCATCTCTATCGACATGATCTTTCCCCTAGCAACCCAAGCTTTCAATCTTGTAGTAATCCATGTTTCATTTAAACATCCTTTATACCTTAAGCCAGGCAGTCACTTAACTTTACCTTTGTTTTCTGTAAAACCTTTCGCTAATCTTTCCCTTTCCACTGTCTCCACTCTGATCTAAACCCAATACCTCATCAAGCATGATGATAAAGCCAAGATTAATACTTGGATCTTCTGTAGAGCCCCAATTCAGAGTTGCTTGATAAATGCTTCTGGGTTGTTTTTGGCTGTATCTATCCAATAAGCGAATTGGTAGTTCTTTGTAACAGTGGATCATTTCACTACATAATCTTATTATGACTTCTAGAACTACAAGCCTAATATTTCACTCCTCTTCCCATGTACAAAGCCTAAGGGTATCATTTTTCAGATTTTCCACCTTCAGAACAAAGTGAATATAATGCAGAAAGCTAACAGGTCTGCAACTCCCTCCTAGGAAACATACTCAATTTCATAATTCTTATGCTAGACTTATAGTTTTGACTTATCCCCTTAAACTTTATAAAAGCCAATACATTTATCAGTTATTCTCCATGTCAATAGTCACTAAAGGAAGATGCTTTTGAAAAGTAAAGTGAAGGCAAGTAAGGTAAAATTTCCTTTAAACAATCCGTTGGACTTAGAATATAAATATGTCCAATTCCTGACTTTTTAGTCAAGCCACCCCAGGACATTACATTGAAATTTGGACTTCCATGTGATTTGGGTCAAGCATAAACCTTCAGCCACTCGTTTGCGTACCAGGAGATGATGAACTACCAGAAAGGAAAACTGTAATCTAGACCATTTGAAGGAGGCATAAGTACTTGAGCCATTTTAAAAAAGAGGGAAGCAAATGCTAAGAAATAAAAATACATACTATAAATGAAATTGAGGTGTTTTTAAAGACACTGCTAGGCAACTAAACTAAAAATAGAAGGATTCTTTGCCAGGGTTTCTTAACCTTGGTACTATTGACATTGTGGGCTGGGCAATTCCTTGCTGTGAGGGGCTGTCTTGTGCATTGTAGCACGTGTAACAACATTCCTAGATTTTATCCATTGATTCCAGCAGCATCCGCTCAGTTGTGACAACCAAAAATATCTCTATACACTGCCAAATATCCCCTAAGGGGGCAAAACTGCCCCCACCTGAGACCCACTGCTATATATTAGTGAGCAACATCTTTTGATATCATCACTTTTAAAGCCTCCTTTTTCAAGGCAGCTAAATAAGGCAACACATGAATGAAGTGAAAGCTTTAGGACAGTGAAAACCAATGGCTATAAAAGAGTATTACACATCTTTGGTATTCATATTTTCTTTTGTATCCGCTAATTTTAGTGATTACCATTATGGTTTCTTTCTTTCTTTCTTTCTTTCTTTCTTTCTTTCTTTCTTTCTTTCTTTCTTTCTTTCTTTCTTTCTCTTTCTTTCTTTCTCTTTCTTTCTTTCTTTCTTTCTTTCTTTCTTTCTTTCTTTCTTTCTTTCTTTCTTTCTTCATTTCTGCCTTTTTCCCTCCCCTCTTCTCCTTTCCCATCTCTTCTCTTTTCTTTTCTTCTTATCCCCAAATTCAAGAGAATGAAGGTTTGCATTAGAGAATACAAGACCTCTTTTAAAAATTTTTCAGGGGCACCTTTTGGGATGAGCACTGGGTGTTGTATGGAAACCAATTTGACAGTAAATTTCATATATTAAAAAATAAATTAAAAAAAATTTTTCAGGGGCACCTGGGTGGCTCAGTAAGTTAGGCATCTGACTTTGGCCCAGGTCATGCTCTCACAGTTTGTGAGTTCAAGCCCTGCATCCAGCTCTGTGCTGACAGCTCAGAGCCTGGAGCCTGCTTCAGATTCTGTGTCTCCCTCTCTCTCTCTCTGCCCCTTCCCCACTCACATTCTCTCTCTCTCTTTCTCTCTCTCTCTCTCTCAAAAATAAACACTTAAAAAAGCAAAAGGAAAATTTTTCAGGTAAAATAGTACTGTAAGTTAGACATTGAAAATCTAAAAAGAAGGAAAGAATATTACAGTCTTTAAATGAATAAGCAGGAATTGAAATCAACATCTATACAATTGCAAAGAGATAAAGTTCTCAATTGTAAGAAGAAAGAAAAAAAGTCTGTTTTCCGACTTATTTAAAAGTTTGGGCAGGCAAAAAAAGAAACATTAAAGTTGCCATAATGTGTTTGCTGGTGACTACAGCATCTTTTCACATCTCTCATAAAGTCTCATATCTCTCAAAAATTAGTATGGTCCTATCTCACCACACCAATTAGGAACCGCCATCAGTTTAACAGAGAGGCAAAAATAATATTGACTTGAACAAAATAGAATTATATTTCTTTTTCACTTAAAATAAGTGAAAGCTACTAAGGTAGGCTCCATGGTCCTTAAGGACTCAGATTTCTTATTTCCACTCAACTCTCCTTAGCGTATGGCTAAATAGGGCCTCCGCAGGGAAAAAATCACAGAGCCCTAAGGTCCTCCACCAGATAGATGACCCTGCATTCCTCACAGTGATAGACAGCCCTTCTTATCATCACCCACATGACACTTACTGGCATACCTGGCCTTTAAACTCGGGTGTTTGAGATAAGCCTTATTAATATGGAACAACCTTACTTTACCTGACTGAAAAATTAATTCTGTCAATTTTAAATGACATCTCATTTTGAATTCGAAACACATTGAAAAAGAGGAAGGAAGGAAGGAAGGAAGGAAGGAAGGAAGGAAGGAAGGAAGGAGTGAAAGACAGTGGGAGGAAGGGAGAGAAGGAGGAAGAGAAGGAGACAAATGTTATTCTTCAAGTACTCTCTTCTTCCTGTGGACTGTGAAAATAACTCTCAGAGGAAAAAATATTGGGGCAGAGAAAATATGACAAATGATCCACTATGAAACTGGTCAGTCCAGATTTAATACAACTCCAATGGCCCATTTCAACCTCTGCCTGACAAGAATGCAAGCCATAACAGTTAAGAAAAACTAACTGATCTTTTTCACTTCTCATGTCTGAACATTATGCATAAAATACACAATTCTCCCAGTTAGTTACAATTATACACATAAATGCCTATTAAACTAAACATATCTTAACTACAGATGCAACTAATGTTTCATTCAAGTGATCAACAAAAAAGCGAATGATCCTAGAGCCTTCACCATGTGCCATTACATTTTATACTGTTCATTCAATTCTTTAAGTATGTGGAGTATTATTATCAAACCCATTTCCCAGAAGATAAAACTGATACTCAGAGATTAATCATTGACCCAAGCCAATGCTGGATCTGGAACTAGCTAACTCCAAACCCCATGTCGTAGCCAATACGGTCCCAATTTGTAAATAATACATAATTTAAGTAAAAATAAAATGATGTAGGATGTAGTGAACTATGAAAGATATTATGTGCCTCTCTTCTAAAAGGAAAGACTGTGTTCCCTATCATTTTCACAATATTCTTCCTATGTTTTAATGCAATGCATCTCGTGAGAGATACAATGATATTGCTATATAGCAGAAGTGCCAAATATTCACTCTACCTAAAAGGAAGATTTTCATTTTCAATAATGAGAAACATTACTTCTATATTCATAAATAAATTATTTTGAAAAGATGTGGTGATTTCTCCCTGAAAGGTAAAAAGTTATCTTAGTATAGATTTTGCTTCCATAAAAGGGAAATTCCATTTATGTCTGGCAAGAGGAAATATTTTAAATTATTATATCTTTCTTAGACTGTCTGGGACTTTATATCCATTTATGCAATTAACTCCCAAGTTTAAATAATGAGTCCTGAAATGTTCAAATTATCATCAAAATGCATAAGAAAACTTGCAAATTTTTCAAATTTCTGTATCACTATTTCTTGCTCAAATCTTAAAGTTTCATAGCAATGAGACCACCAAAGTACTCCACTACTGAACATTAAGCACGTACATGAGATTTATAAGATGTTTACATGTGAATCAGCACCAACCACACATGCTCACACATTCCTTCAGCATGGACATTGTTCATGGACATTGTTTATTAGCAGAAGTGGAAATGAACATATTAATCTTTGTAATTTCTAGATCTAATTACAAAAAGGTACATAAATTTACAAAAGTACATAAAACAAATGCAGTTTATTAAAGTGTTCACATCAATAATATGTATTATATAGAATATGTTGCTATATATAACATTAAAATATTTATCATGAAGAGAACACTCATATAACCACCACTCAGTCCAATAAACACATCATTGCCATCATCCTTGAAAGCCCTCCATGTGTCCCTTCTGGTGACAATACCTTCTGTCTTTCTAGTTGTAAGCATGCCTGATTTTTGTGACAATAATTTCTTTGGTGCATAGGCACACCTAGAAAAGGCATAGTTTAGTTTTGCGCACTTGAGAAATTTATATAAATGAAACTGTACTGTTATTTTAATCTTTCATTTACTATTACATTCATGAGATTCTTCTATTTTCTTCATTTTCATTGCTTCATAATATCTGTTGCATGAAGAGACCACTAGTGATTTATCAATTCTGTTGATGAATATTACCAGCTAGGGGCTACTAAGAACATTCTTGCCATGTATTCTGTTATACACATATACGTGTTTCTCTTGAATACATATCTAGAAATAAAATCATTGGCTTATAAAGTCTGCATGTCTTCAAATTAACTAGATGCTGATTCATTTTCCAGAGTAATTGTACCAGTTTACAAAACCACATCAATGCCTAAGAGTTCCTGAAGCTCCAAAAGTCTGCCAGTTTGTTAAAACCTGTTAATGTCAGGCTTTTTACTTTTTGTCAGTATATTTGGTGTGTAACAGAATCTGATTTGATCTTAACTTGCATTTCCCTGACTAATGATGACATCTATTATCATTTCATATGTTTCCTCACTGCTATTCAAATCTTTTGTCCATTTTTCTAATCAGTGGTATATCTTCTAAAAAATCTACTGGGTATTTACCCAAAGAAAATGAAAAATCTAATTCAAAAAAATATATGCACCCCTATATTTACTGAGACATTATTTACAATAGCCAAGATATGAAGGCAATACAATTGTCTATCGAATGATAAATGGATAAAGAAGATGTCACACACATACCCACACACACACACACACACACACACACACACGAATATTAGCCATAAAAAGAATAAAATCTTGACATTTGCAACAACATAGATGGACCTAGAGTGTATAAGGGGCTAAGTGATATAAGTCAATCAGAGAGTGACAAATATCATATGATTTCACTTATATGTGGAACTTCAACAAAGTAAACAAAGAAAAAAGAAATTAAAAAAAACACCCTTTAAATATAGCAAACAAACTGGTGGTTGTAGGAGTGGGGGTTGTGGGTGGGAGGATGGGTGAAGTAGATAAAAGAGATTAAGAGTACACTTATTTTGGGTGCCTGGGTGGCTCAGTCAGTTAAACACCTGCTTCTTGATTTCGGCTCAGGTAATGATCTCACAAATCATGAGTCCAAGTCCGCATTGGGCTCTGCACTGACAGTGTGGAGCCTGCTTGAGATTCTTTCTCTCTCCCTCTCTCTCTGCCCCTCCCCTGCTCTCTCTCACCCTCTCTCTCTCTCTCTCAAAATAAATAAATAAACATTTAAAAAAACATTTAAAAAGAGTGCACTTACCTTGATGAGCACTGAGAAATGTATAGAATTGTTGAATTATTATATGGTACACTTGAAACTAATATAACACTGTAGGTTAATTATATTAAAAAAAAAAATTATGTTTATTTACTTTTGAGAGCAAAAGAGACAGAGCACACATGGGGGAGGGGCAAAGAGACAGGGATACACAGAATCCCAAGCAGGCTCCAGGCTCTGAGCTGTCAGCACAGAGCCCAATGCAGGGCTTGAACCCACACACCACGAGACTATGACCCGAGCTAAAGTCAGACGCTTAACCAACTGGGCCACCCAGGAGCCCCTTTTAATAAAATATCTATTGAAAATATTTTTAAAATCTATTTTTATATATCCTGGATACTAATCTTTTGTCAAATATAACTTTTCTGTTCTTACATTTCCTGTATGACTTTAATTGAAGTATAATTGACATATATTATATTAGTCTCCTGTGTACAACATGATTTGACCTCTGTATGCATTGTGAAATGGTCATCACAATACATCTAATTACCATCATTCACCATACAGAGTTACAAAAAAATTTTTCTTGTGATGCAAACTTTTAATATTTACTTTCTGAGCAACTTTCAAATTTGCAAATACAGTATTATTGACGATAACCACCATGCTTTACATTACATCCCCATGACTTACTCATTTTATAACTGGAAGTTTAAACTCCTTGATCCCTTTCACCCATTTTGCCCATACCCACTCCCCTCCCTCCGGTAACCACCAAGCTACTCTATGTACAATTTGAGTTTAATTTTGTTTTGTTTTCTTTGTTCGTTTTTTTAGATTCCATATATAAGTGAAATCATATGACAGTTGTCTTTCTTTGTGTGATTTGTATCACTTAACATATATCCTCAAGGTCTATCTATATTGCAAATGGCAAGATTTCATTCTTTTTTTAGGGCTTAGTAGTATTTCATTGTATACTTTCACCACATTTTTTTTTTTTTACCCATACATCTGTCGATGGATGCTTATGTTGTTTCCATAGCTTGGCAATTGTAAATAATGCTGCAAATAAACAGAAGGGTACATATACCTTTTAAATTAGTGTTTTCATTTCCTTTGAAAAATACCCAGAAGTGGAATTGCTGAATTATATTGTAGTTCTATTTTTAGTCTTTTGAGGAGCCTCCAAACTGTCTTCCAGAGTAGCTGTACCAATTTACATTCCTGCCAACAATGCGCAAGGATTCCCTTTTCTCTACAACCTCACTGACACTTGTTATTTCTTACCCTTTTGATAACAGCCATTCTGACAAGTGTGAGATGATATCTCATTACGGTTCTGATTTGCATTTCTTGATAATTAGGTGATGTTAAGAAACTTTTCATGTGTCTGTTGGCTATCTGTATGTCTTCTTTGGAAAAATGTCTATTCAGATCATCTGCCCATTTTTAATTCAGATTCTGCTATTGTCGTTATTGAGTTTTATAAGCTTTTTATAAATTTTGGATATTAATCCCTTATCAGATATATGACTTACAAAAATCTTCTCCTATTCAGTAGACTGCCTTTTAATTTTGTTGATGGTTTCCTTCGCTGTGCAGAAGTCTTTTAGTTTGATATAGTCCCACTTGTTTATTGTTGTGTTTGCTGCCATTGCTTTTGGAGTCAGATCCAAAAAAGTATTGCCAAGAATGATGTCAAAGAGTTTACCACCTATGTTTCTTCTATGAGTTGTATGGTTTCTGGTCTTGTATTCATGTCATTAATCCATTTTGAGTTAATTTTTATATATGGTGTAAGACAGTGGTCCAGTTTCATTATTCTTCATGTGGCTTCCCAGTGTTCTCAACACCATTTATTGAAGAGACTATCCTTTCCACATTGTATATTTTTTCCTTCTTTGTCATAAATTAATTGGCCACACATATATGGGATTATTTCTGGGCTCTCTATTCTGTTCTCGTGATCTATATGTTTGTTTTTATGCCAATAGCATAGTGTTTTGATTACTATGGCTTTGTAACATAGTTTGAAATTAGGGAGTGTGATGCCTTCACCTTTGTTCTTCTTTCTCAAGACTGGTTTGGGTATTTGGGATTTTTTTTTGTGGTTCCATACAAGTCTTAGGATTGATTGTTCCATTTCTGTGAAAAAACGCCATTGTGGTTCCATACAAGTCTTAGGATTGATTGTTCCATTTCTGTGAAAAACGCCATTGATATTTTAATAGGGACTGCACTGAATCTGTAGATTTCTTTGGGTAATATGGACATTTCAATAAATTCAACTCTTCTATTCCATGAGTATGGAATATCTTTCCATTTATTTATGTCTTCGTCCATATCTTTCATCAATGTGTTGTAGTTCTCAGTGGACAGGTCTTCCATCTCCTTGGTTAAGTTCATTCCTAGGTTATTTTATTCTTTTTGATGCAATTGTAAATGGAATTGTTTTCCTAATTTCTCTTTTTGTTACTTGTTAGTGTATAAAATTGCAACCTATTTTTCCACATTGATTTTGTAGCATGCAACTTTACTGCATTCATTTATTAGTTCTAACAGTTTTTTTGGTGGAGGCTTTAGGGTTTTCCATATATAAAATTCGTCCACAAATAATATTCATTTTACTTCTAGGGTAGAAAGTTTTCAGCCATTATTTCTTCAAGAAGTTTTCTGCCCCTTTCTCTTCTCCTTCTGGGACCCCTACAGTGTGAATCTTATTCCATTTGAAATTGTCCCATAGATCCCTTAAGCTATCTTCACTTTTAAAATTCTTTTTTCTTTTTGCTGCTCTGTTTGGGTAAGTTCCACTACCCTGTCTTCCAGATTACTGATTCATCTAGTCTGCTTCAGCTAGTCTGCTGTTGAACCTCTCTAGTGAATTTTTAAGTTCGGTTATTATGAACTTCAGTTCTGTGACTTATGTTTGGTACTTTCTTATATTTTCAATTTCTTTGTGGAAGTCTTTTCAATTCTCATCCATTCTTCCCCCGAGTTTGGTTAACATTTTTATAACATTACTTTATTAGGTATTTATTACTCTTCTCTGTTTCATTAAGGTCTTTTCCTGGGGTTTTACCTTGTTCTTTCATTGGAACATATTCCTCTGTTTCTTTATTTTGCTTGATTCTATTTGTTTCTATGTGTTACATGAAACAGTTACCCCCCCACGTCTCCAAGGGGTGGCCTTATCCTTTAACTTTGCCCTAATTGTTGACTGTCTCTCAAACTTTCTGACTGTTTCAGACCTGTGGGGCCCAGAACAGCAACCCCCTCTGGCCACCAGAACCCACTACTCACTGAACATCCCTGTGGGCTACATGAACCTGCTAGTCTGGGGGCCTGTAGGGATGCAGGGTGCTTGCCCACTGCATCTGCAGGGCTACAGCAGCACCAAGGAGGGTAGCCATTGCTCCCCACCTCAGGCAGGCCAAGGTGGTGGTGTGAAGGGGCAGGGCTGCTCCAACAATGCAGGGGCATAGGGTGCTCACCTACCACCTCTGGTGGGGCCCAGCAGCAGCTCAGCAGGCAGGTGCTAGAAGGATAGAATGAGAGTGCTAAAATGGCATCCAACGGCGCCTCTGTCCCTGCAGCAGGTCCCAAAAGACTTCTGCCCCTCAAAAGACACCTTAAGATTAGCAAATGCATCTCCTTCACGTAAGGTCTAGGATCTTTTCAAACTGCTGCCTTTGAAGTGGTCCCAAAGTAAGATTGCGAGCAAGTCATTTAAGAGCAGAACCTCCAATCTCTATAGCCCTCTGTTTCTCCTGGATGTAAGCCCCACTGGTTATCAAAGCCAGAAGTTATTGTGGCCCATCTCTCTAGTGCAGGTCCTTCATGTGAGGCACAAGCCCCTTGCTCCTCAGGGAGGAGTTCCATATTTATGGGACCTTTCTCAATACTGTGCCCCTGGACCAGTTTGGGGTTTGGGGTGAGACTACACATCTGCCTTTCCTACACACTTTGATGTGGCCTTTGATCCTTTGCTATGAAATAGCTGTTCAGCTAGTTTTCAGTTTCTTTTAAAACAGAATTGTCCCATATATAACTGTGTATTTGGTGTGTCTGTGGGAAGCGACTGCAAGAATTTCCTATGCTACCGTCTTGAACCACCTCTCATTTATTATGATGTCAACAAGATAAAAAGCTTCTGCACAGCGAAGGAAACAATCAGCAAAACTAAAAGACAACCTCAGAATGGGAGAAAACATTTGCAAAATGACATAACTGATAAAGGGTTTGTATCCAAAATATATAAAGAACTTACCAAACTCAACACCCAAAAAACAAATAATCCAGTGAAGAAATGGGCAGAAGACATGAATAGATATTTTTCCAAAGATCTACAGATGGCCAACAGACACATGAAAAAATGCTCAACATCTCTCATCATCAGGGAAATACAAATCAAAACTACAATAAGATACCACCTCACATCTGTCAAAATGGCTAAAATTAACAACTCAGGAAACAACATATGTTGGTGAGGATGCAGAGAAAGGAGAACCCTCTTACACTGTTGGTGGGAATGCAAACTGGTGCAGCCACTCTGGAAAACAGTTCAGAGATTCCTCAAAAAGCTCAAAAAAGAACTACCCTATGACCCACCAACTGCACTACTAGGCATTTACCCAAAGGATACAAAGCTACTGATTTGAAGGGGCACATGCACCTGATGTTTATAGCAGCATTATCAACAATAGCCAAATTATAAATTACAAAATTTTAAAAATAAAATAAAATAAATTAATTAAAAAAAACAATAGCCAAATTATGGAAAGAGCTCAAATGTCCATCAACTGATAAATGGGTAAAGAAGTTGTGGTGTACACATACACACACACACACACACACACACAAATACACAAATGGAATACTACTCAGCCATCAAAAAAAGAGTGAAAGCTTGCCATTTGCAATGATGTGGATGGAGGTACAATGTAATATGCTTCACAAAATAAGTCAGGGATAAAAAAAAAGTCAGAAAGACAAATACCATATGTTTCCACTCATATGTGGAATTTAAGAAACAAAACAGATGAACATAAGGGGAAAAGAGAGAGGCAAGCCATAACTATAGAGAACAAGATGAGGGTTGCTGGAGGGAAGGTGGGCGGGGTATGGACTAAGTAGGCGATAGGTATTAAGGAGGGCACTTGTGATGAGCACAGGGTGTCATATGGAACTGATGAATCATTAAATTCTACTCCTGAAATTAATATTACACTATATGTTAACTAAGTGGAATTTAAATAAAGACTTGAAACAAAAAAAAAAAGAGAAACGTTTCTTAAACCCAAGGTGATATGATAATAATATTAGAAAACCTTTATGTTTTGTAGTTTTGTTTTTAGTTAGCTCTTTAATCCACTCAGAGTTGACTTTTGCGATGATACAAGGTAGAAATCCAATTGCATGCTTTCCCATATGAAAACCCAAATCATCTCACCACTATTAAAAAGTCGTTCTTTTCCTGTTCCCTAAAATGCCAAGTGTGTCATCTGTCATATCTATATATTTGTGGGTCTGTTTCTGATTCTCCATTCCATGGCATTGGCCTAGTCATCTGTCCCTACATCAATTTCGCACTGTTTTAATAACTGTTGCTTTATAATAAGTCTTGATGCGTAGAGGAATAAGTCCTTCCATTCTCTTGTTCTTATGTAAGAGTATCCTTTACTTTTCATGAGTTTTTTGCATTTTCATGTAAACATCAGAATCAGCTTTGAAGATCCACGCAAATGCATTCATTTGGGTTTGCACTGAATTTATAAAATAATGTGTAGACAAGTGAAATCTTCACAAACCATAAGCAAGACTAGATATTGTATCTTCTAGCTGCCCAACCACCAAGCTAATGCCACATTTCTTTAAATTTTGGTAGCATTCTATTTCAATGTGCCAATTACTAGTAAATAAATAAACCTTGAAATTCTAGTGACAACTTACTAGAAGTTTATTTCTTGATCATGTGATGTCCAGTTAGTAAAAAGAGTTCAGAACAGTTTTATTTCATGAACTCCTCAGAGACCTAGGCTCACCAAAGCTTAATCATCTTCAGTATGTTGTTACAAAGGTTTCCCTTGGCATTCACATTCAGGGGCACACAGGTGAAAAGTTGAAAGATCATGCAGGAGGTGTTAACGGGCCAGGCCTAGAAGTAGCATATGTCATTTCTGTACACGCTGCATTGGCCAGAACTCAGTCATGTGGCCATGACAAGGGAGAATGGAAAATGTGTCCAGGTGAGGAAGGGCAAATAGGTATCTGCCACATTTTTCAGCCATCATACATGCATTTTGTTTCTTTCCTTGACTTACTGCATAAGCCAGAACCCCCCCATACAATGCTGTTTAGAAGCTGTAATGACATTGTTGTAGCTTGTCAGTGTTTCACTATTAAGTATGTTTACTGCAGGCTTTTGTACATACTCTTTATCACACTAAGAAAATTATCTTTTATGATATATTAGCCATTTATAAATATTAAATTATATTAACTACCTTTTCTATATCTATTTTGATAATCATACGTTTTTTTCTTTTAATCTATTAATGTTGTAAATTGTATTGGCTGATGTTAAAATGCTAAATTAACCCTGCACTCCTTGAAGGAACTGGTCGTGATATATATACACATATATACGTGTGTGTATGTATATATATATATATATACACACACATACACACACACACACTTTGCATATATTACTAAACTTGGTATACTAATACTTTAAGATTTATGCATATGAGTTCATTTCTTTTCTCACATCATTTTTTTAATTTCTAGAAGAGTGTGTGGAAGATTGCAATAATTTTTTCCTTAAATGTTGGTAGAACTTGGGGCGCCTGGGTAGCTCAGTCAGTTAAGCGTCTGACTTTGGTTCAGGTCATGATCTCACGGTTTGTGGGTTTGAGCCTCGCATCGGGCTCTGTGCTGACAGCTCGGAGACTGGAGTCTGCTTTGGATTCTTTGTCTCCCTCTCTCTCTGCCCCTCCCCTGCTCATGCTCTGTATCTCTCTCTCTCTCTCAAAAAGCAACAACAACAACAGCAACAACAAATGTTGGTAGAACTCATTAATGAAGCCATGTGAACTTTTTTTATGAGAAGCTTTTTAAATACTGATTCAAATTCTTAATGACTATAGATCTATTCAGCTTCAAGTTATATTTTTAAGAAATTTGTTTTATCTAATTTTTCAAATTTATTGACATAAGGTTGCTCATCTGTAGTGAGCATTTCTTATTCCTGATATTGGATATTTGTGTCTTCTTACTTTTTTCTTGATCAACTTACCAAAGTTTTATCAATTTTATTAGCCATTTTGAAATACCAATTTTCAGCTTTATTAATCCTCTCTATTACTTGTTTAATTTCCATTTAATTTATTTCTGGTCTTTATTATTTCTTTCTTCTTCATTGTTTGGTTTATTTTGTTGTTGATTTTCTAAGTTCTGGAGATGGATGCTTAGCTCAGTCCTTCTCTTCTAGTATATGAATTAAGCCTCAATATTCTCTAGGAACTGCTTTAGCTATGCCCTATAAGTTTCTATGTGTAGTATTCTAATCACTGGTCAGTTCATAATAATTTCTAATTTCCATTACCATTTATCTTTGGCCCAGAAGATATTTAGAGAATCTCTTATTTTCTAACATAAAAGGGATTTCTAGATATCTTTTAGCTATTGCTTTCTAACATAATTACATTATGGTAAGAGAAACAATCTATAGGATTTTAATCCCTTTGAAAGGTTTGAGCCTTTATGGCCTAGTATATGTTTTATGTGTAATTAAGAAGGTGCACTGCCCAGATGTAGGTACGATGTTTTACATATATCCATTAGGTCAAGTCCTTTAACTGTGCTGGCCACATCCTCTACATCCTCAATGAGGCCCTCAAAACAACTTTTCTGGGATTTGCAAATTCCCTCAGAGAAATTTCACTCCTCTGCTTATCTGTCTGGGTCCCTGTGTTCCCTTCAATTTTAACCTGGTAATTCCTAATAATTAGGAATTACATCTTTGATGTAATGTTTTAAATATGTCTTTATTATCTCAACATTTTGAGTTGCTTTCGGTGAAAGGGTTGATCTGAATAACTTAGCCTGCTACTACCAGAACCTGGAAATTCTAATTCCTGCCAATGTTAGCTGAGCACTGATTTTTCTCTTTTCGAATTTCTCTTTCATATGAAGTAATGTAATTCTTCTGAGTTCATTTCTTTTTATTGATTTTATACAATTTCAGTAATTTATTCAAATTTTAAATGACCTAACTATTTCTGTCTAAAATATGTGGAATTCTTCAGAGCTGCAAGTTTTCAAAAGCCAAACTATTTGAACTCCTTCATCTTGCATTTGCTTAACAAGATTATAAAAATGTAATGGATATTACAAGGAGCTCATGAGGACAGAAACTTCTCACTGAATAATGCACTGCTGTTTTCACAGTGCGCTGTGTTTTCTGTTGGCTGATAGCCTCATATACTAATGTTTAACAATGTGGGACTGTGGACCATACAATGGAAAGAAAATAAGGTTTTGAGTTAAGTAAGCCCTTAGGTCCAAATCCCAGCTCTGTCACATACAATAGCTTCCTTGTAACAAATCTCTTCACCTCTCTGGGCCTATTTATTCATCTGTAAAATGGGTCTAAAGCCACCTACTCACAGGTCGGGATCACAAGCATTCAAGTGCCTAGCACAATGCCCAGCCCAGAAAAAAACACCCAGGAAGAGTCTTTCCTTCAATGTGGAGGCACCAAACCCTTACAGAACTAGAAAGCAAAGGAAAAATGTTAAATATAAGCTCTATAGTATTACATGAGGGAGGGATTTAAAAGTGCAAATAGCACATTTGCAAATAGCAAAGATACAATGTACATGTACGATAATGTTATGCAAGGAAAAGTACGATTGAAAGAACAATTAATAAAGAAAAATATCAGTTAAATGCTTTGTTTCATTTTTCTCTGTTTCTGAAATTCTTAAAAGAATGAAATCCCTTTCAGAATTCATAATGCTGGGTTTGGGTCGTTTTTGCATTTTATATGTGTGCAGCTGTTCCTCCACTATAAGTATGCACATCTGCTCATTAGCAATACAATATAATTCCCACTGTCTAATTATTTGCAGATGATAGATTCCTTGTGCATGGTCTAAAAAAAGAAGAGTCCTTCAAAACTGGTGACTTATTTAAAAAAAAAACTAACTTAAAAGGGTCAGCACAACCAAGTTCAGATATTAATTTGGCAAGTTCAAATGTATGAACACCAGCATGTAATTGCCAACTTGATGAGAAACAGAAGGAAATAAGATTTTCTTCTCTCTGCAATCAATGTTTCCCACTACACAGCATGAGGGGGCTTCTTCTCTACCATACACCTGGAAGGAGGCTATGAAGCAAACCTGCTGAAGATGGAATGGACCAACCCCACCCACAATTCTCGGGCTTCTTGGGAATAACCCACCTAAAGTAATGTTTCATGGTGAGTGTGTTGGGACATGGAGTGGGGAGGGAGGGCAAGGTCACTGAATGGAAAAGAGTCTTTGGTGGGGGGTGGGGGTCGCTAGTTCTAACCATGGGCTGAAGAGTCCCATTAATCCCCTACTCATGACTCTGAGGGCTAAGCAGCAGGCCCAGGGTGTGTAGTCCTGGGGCCCCATGAAGCCTAATACCATAGATAGTATGGCCAACTGGGGAGAATTAGACAAAGCTTTCTGAGGACAAGTGGGGACTCACTGCAGGAAGGGGAGAGTGGGTGTGGGAGGGAAAGGGGTATTGAGAAGTTGATTGAGCATAAAAGGTATGAACCAAGCACAGGAAATGATCAAAGATATTCAGAAAATAAGCTGAGGGAAAAATGATAGAGAAAAACTGGAGGAATACTGGGGTTCAGGAAGGAGCAAGGCAAACAAAAACTGGTGAAATGGCTCTTATGTAGGCAGGGTGAGTAGGTGGCCATTAACTATGACATGCTTACTCTGCTCAGCCCTGGCCTCCACACAACAGACTACATTTCCTCATACATCCCAACACACATTTATGGGGTAAGAACTGTTCTATAGATGGGAAAATGGAGGTTTTCATCCATTTGTTCAATGACAAAATATTTCAGGTGAAGCTTACTTTCTAGAGGAGGAGATTGTTTGTAAACAAGTGAACAGTTAGATCACCACACCTTGTGACAAATGTTAGGGAGGCGAGCAAAACCTGGGAGTGAGGGCTTGGGGTACTACTTCAGTTAGAGTGGGTCAGGGAAGACCTCTCTGAGGATATGACACTTCAAGCTGAAGAAAAGGAAGGAGCCAGTCATGCCTAGAGCTGTGGGCAGACTGTGAGCAGTAGGTACAGGTCTCGGGGCAAGAAAGCACTTGAGTCTTCCAGGAATGGAGTGAAGGAGGGCACAGCACCAGACGTGCAGTGGAATAGGATGTGGGGGTGAGGCAGGGAGCTACATGGAAGTGCAGGTGCTGAGGTTGCACAAGTGAGTGCCAATCAGTTAATCCCAGGTCAGGCTGACCATTGTAAAGAGACTGTATATTATCCTACCCCAAAATGGACAACCAGTGCAGTGCTTTAAGCAGAAGAGGGACATACTCTGTAATGTGTATTTAACAGGTCATTAAGGAGACTGGATTGGGAAAGGGCAAGACAGGCCAGTCAGGAGTCTAGTGTAGCAGCCAGATGAGAGATAATGATAGCTCGGACCCAGGAGTTCAAGTAAAGACAGAGAGAAATGAGACTTGGTGATGTGCTGTAACTTCCCCAGGTCATGCAGCTAGTTCACAGCAGACCTGGTTAAAGCCATATCTTCTCTAACCCCAGGGTCCATACTCTTAACAGATTTAATTAAAGATGCTTTAATTAAGGAAACATTTTAATTAAGATCTTCAGAAGAGTGAGGAGTTCATCACCAGCTTCTAGTTGAAGGCTATTTTAGTAAAGATATAAGTTCAGCTGTTGTAGAAAAGGTTGGGGGGGAGGGTGGGGAAAGCCTAACTGAACCAAAATAACAATCGGTTAAAGAAGATAGTTCTTACACACAGTTCAGCCTGGAATAGTGACTCTGGAGCCTTCTAGTTTGTAGTGCCTCCATTACAAGGGTGAGACCCCCATCCACATGCTCCAGGCTGGTTCACCACTACCTTTAGAGGCAACTTGTAGGAAGGAAGGAAGAGCAAGAGAATACTCCTTGCTCTAAGTACATACAACCCAGAAGTTGCAACCATCATGTGTGCTCATTCCCTGATAGTCAGAATTCTGACACGTGGCCATACTTAGCCATAAGGAGTCTGAGAAATTTAGTTTCAATTGGTGCTACCAATCTAGTTAAAATTACAATCCTACAGAAGTGGGGAAACTGATACTGGGGTCAATGAGCAGTCTCAGCCAGCAGGCATCTGCAGAAGGGTCACTGCTCCCTCAGGAGCACATTGGAGGAGCTTCCACCTATAGCCACAGTCCTCTGAGAAGGCTTAGAGCTACTACAAGAAGTCCGTAAATCCAACCATGCAGCAGGCATTGCCTGGAGTCTGTAGAATGCATTATGTGTGTGGGCATTTCTATTTTCCAGAGGTATGTGATATTGTGGTGGTTAATAAAATAAGCATTCAATTTAAAGTGTAATTAACTTCATAGTGGCATCTTAACATATTTGCTTTAAAAAGGTTACTAAGAACACAACTAGATCACATGGGGAGAGGGGATCCATAAAATCATTTGTCCTTGGAAGAATTTCCCCTAGTCTGGAAGTCTGGACCCCTCTGGTAAAGGGGAAAGAAAACAGCCTTGAGCTTTAGACAGAGCCGAGTCCAAATACTGCCATCAATACCAAACAAGATTGTTGTTCGGAACCTTATTTCTTCTCTTCAGTTAATGGGGTTTCAATGAACCCCACTTCCTAAGGCTGTGGTAAGGATTAAATGAAATTATAAATATAAAACATCTATCACTAAGACTGGCCCATAAAAGGTGCTTAGAAAATGTTGCTATCCCTTCTCCCAGGATTGAGGAGAATAAAACAGGTTGGGACAGAGAAGTCAGACTTGGGGGATCAAGTGAGACGAAGTTGAAATCTCTACATTCTGCACCCGTGTCCTTGTGGCTTGGCCCAAGGTATGGGTCGGTGCAGGAACAGGACTGAAATGGTGTAACTGATGCACAGAGGGTACCAGGCAGGAAACAGATCAAGCATGAGAGTCTGGGATGTGATCTGCTTCTTTGGATGACTGTGTCAGCAGCAAAGCTAAAGAGCCACCTGTCCATCAGCCTCACAGCCACCACCCCAGCAGCAGCGACAGCAGCCGTTTCATCACAGAATGACAACATCAACAATGCTGAAATCTTTTCAACTAACAGGAAGGACAAAAGAAAGTTTGTGGGTAGAAAACCCACACTTTTGTAGGCAGAGGGTAAATATTTTCCCGCAGAAATTGTAGATATAAAAATAAATAAACCCAGTGAAACTGTATTGTATTGAGGAGGACACAGGGACAATGCCTGGCACTTGCATGGTACTTGACCGTTTTCAAGTTATTTTCACATTATTTCATTGAACACTTATGACAACCTATGACCCATGCAGTATAGACATTAATATCCCCTTCTGACAGATGAGAAAATAGAGGGCTCAGATTGAATAAAGTGTCTTGGCTAAGGTCACACAGTTAGGAAGGGGCGAGGTGGGCCCAGACCCCAAATCTCCTAAATCTCAGGCTCTGCCATGTTTCCTGGAGACTGGGGGGTTTGGAGACCACACAGGAATGAGCATGCTCCAGTCTATCCTTAGAAACCTGGAGGGACCATATTTGTCTCATGAATAAGACAGAACGCTGGAACAAGTCATATTAGCTTAAACGGTGGTATCTGAGTGCTTCGGCAAAATAGAGATTTTGTGGTAATTGGTAAATTAAGAGAAAAGACTATTCCAATTACTGGCCAAACGTATAATGATGCTATTAGGTCTGTTACTTCACTTGAAGCTAATCCACTGAGTAGCACTCTCTCAGGACCCACTGCCTATTGGCTGTGAAATAGCAGGTCTCTGGCCCCACCTGTACCTTGAAAAGCCTACACTTTCTGATGGTTCTCTTTCCAGCTCTGCTCCCTTCCAAATGCAGACCATGGGAAGTTCTTTCTTGCCATTAGGGCAGATATCGTGAGAGCTGCTTCAGTACCTTGAAGGATTTTTTCTGTCTGGCCTATGCCATGAAGATCTAATTTAATTGAAAGGGACTTTACACTTAAATTCATGCCATTGCTACCATAGTAAACCTTGAACATTAGCGAGAGTCTCCACATTTGCAAATATTATTCTAGGATATTTCTTCTCTCACAAAATGAAGTAAATCATACCTAAAAAATTTAAGTGACTCCTTCAAATGTTTAACGACTCTATAAGCAAAGTACTGAAGTCTTCAAGCATGCTAATTAAAACACATTTCTCTTGAGCCATATTACTGTTGAGGATCATGTGTTTCCTGAGCATATCTTCACACCAAAGGTCAATGTCTTCTCAACTTTACTCAAGTTTTGTCTTTTTGCTGGTAAGCAACTCAGGCATAGGCAAGAGTATTCCTTACACAGTTTTAAGAATCACTCCTGTTTCAGAAAACAACCTAGACTTGGCTATTGCTTTATCAGTGAGAGTCTCTCCAAAGCCAACATGCTGCTGTCTTCTGAAACATCCACTTTCCGAGTAACACCAGTCAGTCTTACACTTCTCTCTGTCCCTCCTCTGTTCTACTGGGTGGTTCTCTTTTCTGGGCCACTTTGCACTAGGAAAAGTGACAGGAGTCACCATGTGACTTTAAGCAGAGAATTCAGAAGTTGTGTTCAGATGGCCAAGTTCACCTGCTTTGTGACCATCCTTCAGGGAGTGGGCTTCAAATTCTTACCTCAGAAAAAGTACATGTGACTACATGTTTTGGCTCCTCTGGGTTCCCTGGGAATATTAAATTCATTGACACTGGCTTTCTTCTGAATTTATGTTTTTGCTTTTAAAGTTCCAATGTTAGCATATACTTGTTTTAATGATTTCAGGTTAATATTTTGGTCTTACACACATTTATCTGAATGCTCATTTGATCTTGGTACATCAGATTAAACTATTTTCTGCCTATAGAAATCTATTTTCTCTATGAATTAGCCAAGAGGCTGGATACTGCTGCATTTTATAGACAACTTGGTGATTTAGCACCACCTAACAAAGTGCCTGGCAAACAGAGTAGATACAAGATAAGTGTCATTAATGACTGATAGTCTTTCATAGCAGTTTAGAAACATTGAGATGATTTGGTATATATTCAAGCCATGTATCTCAAATCTTAAATCCCAATTCTTCAATCTGAATTACCAAGGAACCCCAGAATCAAACCACCAACAGGTATTGAGAAAACAATCTTTAATGTCCTCCACTTCGTGTCTGAGTCAATGACAAAATTATTAACCAAATGGCTTTAAACCTCTAATTTATAGAGGTCATGGTTGACCATGAACATGGTTAACTAACAGTGGCTGGATATAATAAGCACAATGATTAAGTTGAATGAGTGGCGAAGCAGTAATTTTTGTGGTTGTTGTTGTGGCAAGTAGTAGAAACCCAAAAAACTAGCTTAAGTTAAAAAAAGATGGAGACGGAGGGTAGGTACCTAGTAGCTCTCATAGCTGAGAGGACCTCAGTCTCCTGAAGGTTCTCTCTTCCTATCTCTTGTCTCTCAGTGTCTCTTCCCATCTTCCTCCCTTGCTTCTTCTGTGGACAGGCTCTTTCCACATACAGAGCACCTCCACCTCCCCAGAAAAGGGAGAACACCTTTTTCTCTCACACAACAGTCCCAGAGAAGGGCTCCAACTGGTCATGCTTGGGTCCCATGCCCATTCCCTGAATCAAACACTGTTGGCAATAGAAAAAGATACTGTGACTGGCCAGGACTGGGTCATGTGATCACTCCTTTCACCCTATTTCCAGAAGTGTCATGGGAAACTCTGGAATACAGAAAAAGATTGTTACCATAGCCCATTACATTAAACTATCCAACAAAAGTAATCCTACTAATAATGTGGGAAGATCAGATATCTTGCAATTTAATACCTGTGACTATATATACTGCATCAAGCAATATTGTAAGTAGAAACAGACATATGCGAGGGTAGAAAAACTATTCCTGTCCATGCATAATTTTTCTAAAATATCAGTGAAAAAAATATGTACTCAACAATCAAATCCTATTGTCTGTGAACGCTGTCAGTAGCAATTTCATCTTTTGACTTACAGAATTGAAGCTGAAGATTAACCAGATGACCTCTAACATCCCTTCTAGTCTATGAATCTACAAACCCTCTGTTAGAATCAAAATACCTCTGGAAGAATAGTATACCAAGCTATAATTTATGGAACAGTGTCATGGGCTGAATTGTATCTTTCCCAAATTCGTATGTTGAAGCCCTAAACTCTAGTACCTCAGAATATAATTTTACTTGGAGACGGTCTTTAAAGATTAAGATTAAATCAGGTCATTTGGGTAGGCTCTAATCCAACATGACAGTGTCTTTATAGGAAGAGATTAGGACAAAGACACATGTGAAAGGAAGACCATGTGAGGACCCAGGGAGAACACAGACATCTACAAGCCAAGGAGAGAAGCCTCAGAAGAATCCAACCCTGCCGACCCCTTCCTCTCAGACTTCTAGCCTCTTCAACTGTGAGAAAATAAATTACTGTTGTTTAAGCCACCGGATCTGTGGTACCTTGTTATTAGCAAACAATAGAATACACAGCAAACAAAGAATTTGAAAGAGGGCTGAAGCACAGTTGAGACAAATTTGATATGTGGGATGGGGAGAACAAGAGGTTCTTTTAAGGTTCTTTTAAAAGTAGAATTCCCTCTAAGATTTAGGGGCCAGTACTAGTGATATAATTAACTGAGGTGTGCTGGTAAAGATGTGATAAAATAGGTAAGAAGAGAAGAAAGGAGAGAAGTGCATGACAGACTTCACCCTCGGAAATTTTGCCAGGGCTAAGCATAAAGTGATTCCATCAGGACAGGACATTATGGATGGCCAGGCCAAAGGCCATGTACCTAACCTTGTAAGCCTGTGGGGATCCTGTCTCCTACATGACTTCAGGCTTGCCTGGGCTCCTAATGTGTATCTTCACTGAGAATTTTGGAGCTCTCAGCATCTGCCATGACCCTTGGCTTTGAGAGCCAAATGCCTGCTCCACCTGGATCAAAGGCCCACCAGCACAAGCTCTTAGCCATCATCACTCTTGTTTATGATGCTCATTGTCAGAGCCTCCTGCTTGAGCCAAGACTAAGTTTGTCAGACCTGCCTTTCTCATATGATAGGCCAGTCTAGTAGTCCAGACCAGGGTGACATCTGAATCTTCTCATTATAGTATTCTTGCCCTACTAGTCTTCTACCTCCCCTGCCCCATACCTTATCCCTCTACTGCTAGGGACTCATCCCCCTATGTCAAACCAGACTTCACTATAATGGAATTCCTGCTCCTGGCTTCCTTCCTAGGCCTTCACCCACCCTGATGGATTTGCTTGGATCCTGTATCTGCAGTACCCTGGCTTATTTATCATTTTACTATACTTAGCCCTGACTTTTGCCCTCTAGTAAATCCCCCAGGCACTGAGTGGTTCTTAGAACCAGAACTCAGGGCCCACCATCCTGTGCTGCTGGCGTCATATTAAAATTCCACCACAAAGCACAATGCACATTTGGAAAAACAGATCCCTTCTTCAGAAACAGCCAACATAGCATACCCGCTACACAAAAACCTGACACCAAAGGGAAAATATTTTTGTTAAATAGACTGATTGCTAAATGAACAGGGTTTGTGAAAATCACATCTATTATATAGGACTTTTCAGTTCATAAGCCTCATAATATCAGATCATCATATTGGCAAGGCAGTGCTTGTAAGGTTGTTAGGATGAAATCTGGAAATTGCTTCATTATTGAATATTACAAATGATATTTGCCAACAGGGGATTTTTGCTTGTGTGTGCATTCAAATAAAATTTCTGGCCACCATTGTTTATAGCCCAAACATATTAATGTCTCCATATAACAAATCTCAAAGAAGACAAATGAAATATGTAAATAACTTAAGCATTGTGGACCCATTGAATATTGCGTTTTACCTTTATGTTCTTTTTTTTTTTTATCACCCGCAGACATTTAAAAAAAAAAGAGCCTGATAATGTCAAAAGATGAGAAAGGCTAAATTCAGGGAAATAAAGGAACCATAAATCAGGAAAACTTTGGAGCTGCTAGAAAGACACTTTAATTTTGTAGACAAAAGACTGCATTAAGGAGGAATAATGCAATAATCAAAGGTGAACGAATCTCTATTGTCTGGCGTCTTTCTCTGTGGGAATTTTCCCACCCTTGACAGCTGTAAAGGGGGGAGGAGTGCAGACTGTGGCTGCGCCTTTATTCTCTCCCCCCGGTTGCTCCCCAGCCCCTCCTCTTCTCCGTCAATAAATGTCTGCAATCATATTCTTGAGCTCCTGTGTGATTTCAAGGTTCATCTCTTCCATGCAGCTCAAACACTAATTATCCCAGCTGTAATTAGTAAGATAATTAAATACTGGCTCACTCATCTACCTTGGGTCGGGTCATGATTCTCCCAGAAGACCTTGAGCAGTTCCTCAAAGCTGATGCGTTCTGGCTGGTACACCACTCGGACTACTTCTGCATGGCCAGTTTTTCCTTGAAAGAAACAGAACATACAACCAAAATTTACTGACAACACCAATTTACTACAAGTTGCTCATTTCCAAAAAATCACCAGACAAGGGCTAAAATTCTTCCCTCCTCCGAAGGAAGGGTGGGAGCATAACTACATTAGCGAATGGTTTCATAGTAAGTCTGTCACTGGTTCTTTCTCCATAAGAGCACACAGTTGTCCTCTGGCAAGCTTCCTGAGGATGATGACTTCTCGTCATTGTGCTCTAATTATTTTTTTTAATTTCATGAGAAAACAAACTTGGGTTTTCTTTTCTTTTTTTTTTTTATCTCACTCTTATCAAACCTTACGCATCCAATCTGACATAGTGCTCATGGTTTGAAACTCTGTGAGGGGAATGAGCCAATTTATTTTTATCATCACCACACTGTGCTATATGCAGTAAGTTTTGCTGTAACAGAATGAGATGGTGCCAGATCAAGAAACCTGTAACAAGCAGGCTTATATTGCATCAGATAAATTCGTTAATGGGGGGACATATTTGCTGTGCTGTTAACACAGAGGCAAGGGTCAGGTTCACATACCCAGCAGGGTGGTAAGTGTTTTCTCAGTCTAATTCGTCTCGTGGTAAACAACCACTGCAGCAAATGTGTCTCTGTTAGCATGCACATTCTCAGAGGTGGTCCCCAAGGTTCTGTAGATCAGGGAAGTGGGTATTTGCACTTGTATCTATAGAATTCATACCCTGCCTTATTTTACGGTGTTAGAGTGCAGTAAGTGATAGAAGACTCCATACATATCATTTCTATATTTAAATTTGTTTTCCATCTCTTTCCAGTCACCTTATGCATAGTTAAGAATTTAGCTTTGCCCAAAGATATATCTGGCCTTAGCCTTGGCCTCTGGAAGGTAATTTATGTCATACCTGATAGGAATGTCCTTCTTTAAAGTGGTGCCGGCCACACCAACAGTCCTAGGGTGGGAGCTGGCCACTTTGAATCATAGGGTAGGGTTGGCCACACCCAACAGTGTTAGTTAGGTTCAGGGCTGGTCATGCCAGACAGACCAACCTTGTGCCGAGAGTAGGGTCTTTGGGTAACACAGCATCAGCTGACCCAGAGACAGAATTCAACCTTGTGGGCAATCAATCAATCATGCCTGTGTAAAAAAGCCCCAATAACAACTCTGGACATCAAAGCATGGGTGAGCTTCCTGGTTGGCAATACTCTTTGCATACTGTCACACACGGATGCCAGGAGGGTAATACATCCTGACTGCATGGAAGATAACACAGAAACTTTGCACTGGAACCCTTCTAGACCCTGCCCTATGCATCTCCTCCTTTGGCTGATTTTGATCCATACCCTTCCCCTATAATAAACTGTAACTCTGAGGATAACTGTTCTCAGTGAGTTCTCTGAGTCCTAACAAATTCTCAGACCACACAGTGGTCCAGGAGTCCCTTGAACTTGCAACTTAGTTTGCAAAGTGTTTGCCCATAGGTTGTTAATCTCACCTTAATTCTCAACCATTTTACCATTGGAAAACTGAGATACACAGAAGTTGGATTTGCCCCAAATTCACATAGAGCTAGTGAATTTCTGGACCATAACCTAAAAACCTTCTGGTGTTTTGTCCAGGATTCTTTCCAATAAACAAAGCAAAGAAAGCAAAGTGAACATGAATCCAGAAAAAGAAAATAAAAATCTATTCATTATCTTTAATCTTTTTTTAATATTTAAATTTATTTCTGATGGTAGAAATAATAATTTACAAATAATATGAAGCTTAGAAAATGTGCAGAAGTATAAAAAAGAAAAAAAAATAATGTGTTGTAATCTGACCACATAAAATAAGTACTATCAACATTTTTTACACAATTCTTTCTGGATATGTACCAAATACACACAAGTGCACATGTGCTCATACACACACACACCACCACACCATGCACAATTTGCTTTATTGTAATCTTGTCATCATGCTTTTCTTTTACATACCAGCATATTGTTTGTCCCCACATCACTAAAATTTTTAGAAAAAGCCATTATAATGACTATATAACACTCCAAAGATGGTTGTACTATTATTCAATCACTCCCTGTCATTGGAGTTTAGACTCAATCCTATTTTTATCTATCAACATAAATATCTTTCCACATTTCCAAGACTGTCTCAAGCCACAGTTACATAAGTGGGATTTCTAAACCAATGTTTACAAACATTTTTAAGTTTCTTGATATCTAGTGCTTAAATGCTTCGGTAAAGTTGACCCAATTTTCTCTCCCTATTGGCAGTATATTTCAAGGCCAATCTCAGTGACTATTATAATGTTTTTAACTCTTACCAATTGGACAATTGTACCCTATCAGTTTATTTTCAATGAATTTAATTATTAGTAAGGCAAAGAAAAAGGTCATGTTTATTAATAATTTTAATTTATTTGCTCTGATTTTGGCAATATCCTTTTTATATTGGGTTATATTTTTATTTTTCTTATTATTTTTTAAAAAGATATTTAGGGGCACCTCAGTGGCTCAGTCAGTTAAGCATCCAACTTCAGCTCAGTCTGTGATCTCATGGTTCATGGGTTTAAGCCCCACATCAGGCTCACTGCTGTCAATGCAGAGCCCACTTTAGATCTTCTGTCTGTCTCTCTCTGCCCTACCCTTGCTTGTGCTCTCTCTCCCTCTCAAAAATAAATAAACACTTAAAAATAAATAAATAAATGAATAAATAAATAAAAATGTATTTATATTTAAGTGAATTGGTCATCTTACATAATTTCAATTCAAATACTATAGGCATGTAAGTAAGCAAAAGACAGATTTTATGCAAACAGATATGAAAAGAATTATGGGAGAATTATGGGAAGAAGATACATTAAGTATAATAATGTTACTATAAACCACTTTTGATCCTACTTTAAAATCTTATTATTATTTTGTATTTTGAAATGTTTAAGTGAATGATTTAATTAAATAAAAATTAAACTCCCTAAATATTAAAAGTAGCAACAATGTGTAACAATTATGATAAATATATTTGGTAACAAAAGCATAGAAAACCACACTAGAAATACAGGTAAAAGATGTAAACAGGCAGTGCATGTAAGAAGAAATAAACGTAAGTCAAGATTGAAAAATGCTCAACATTTTTAGTGATAAAAGCAAATAAAGGCATATTGAAACATGAACATACCATCTCGCATTACATTTTATAAAACTGCTTAAAAGCGTAACTAGCGCTGATGAGGAGACTGAAACTGGCATCTTTACTTGGCTGGTGACAGTATAAATGACCAACTCCCACAGGCATATGTATCAAGAGCCACAAGGATTAACTCACCTCCACTAAGTGATACAGAAAATCTATCTCAAAGATACAACCCCAAATAATGGAAAAGATATGTACATGCAAAAAAAAATTTTTTTTTACTCCATCATTACAATGCTGGAATACTATAAGATATCCAAAAGTCAAATAAAAAAAGAAACCAACTGGGGCACCTGGGTGGCTCAGTCAGTTAAGCGTCTGACTTCAGCTCAGGTCATGATCTCCTGGTTCCTAAGTTCGAGCCCCACATCAGGCTCTGTGCTGACAGCTCAGAGCCTGGAGCCTGCTTCAGATTCTGTGTCTCCCTCTCTCTCTGTCCCTCTCCCTGCTCATGCTCTGTCTCTCTCAAAAATATATAAACATTAAAAGAATTTTTTTAAAGAAACCAATTATGGTATAACCTCATGGTGAAGTATCATGTGACCGTTACAATACAATGTCCTAACCCTAGTAAAAAGTGTTACCTTCACTGAAGTCTGATAAAACGGTAGGCACTTTACCTACTTGACCTTCTTTAATGCTCATAACAAGTTTTTTCCCGAGTTCTTCCTATTGTGGAAAATACACACAGCAAACTTTACCATCTTAACCATCTTTCATGTGCACAGTTTGGTGGCATAAACTACATTCACACCTGTAGTGTGAACTACTATTCATAAGTAGTATTTGTGCTACTGTCAACCACCATCCATCTCCAGAACTTCTTTCACCTTGCAAGCCTGAAACTGTATCCGCTGAACACTAATTCCTCGTTTCTCTCCTACCCACAACCCCCGGCAACCATTCCACTTCTGTTTCTGTGAATTTGACCACTTTAGACACTTCAGAAAAGTGCAATTTTCACTTAGCACAATCCTCAAGGTTCACCCATGTTGCAGCAAGTGTCAGAATTTCCTCCCTCATTCTTAGAATGAGTAATATTCCAGTATATGGATATGCCACATTTGACTTATCCATTCATCTGTCAATGGACATTTGGGTTGCTTCCACCTTTTGGCTACTGAGAATAACGCTGCTATAAACATGGGCATACAAATATGTCTCACAATTTTATAAGAGAGATACAGTCCCCATTTAAAGGTAAGACAACTAAGTCCTCTCCACAAGTTTTCTCACACAACATCCCACAGCCAATAAGCAGCAGGATCTAGTGAGGTGCTCATTCTATGCCCGTAAGCCAGGCTCCTGACTGTAGACCGCTGAAGTCAGCAAGTGGCTGCAAATGTCATATAGGCAGTGGCCCTATATGAGAAATCACAGCTGTGGAGTAATTGACATCCAGGCTGTCAAGACTATTTTACAGGATTAGGCCCTTCTTTTGTGGTAGGAATATGGGGTCAGGAAAGATTTCCATAAACACTTTCAGACATAATCTAAGCACGGACATTATTTGTGGAGAGGTTTAAAGAAGCTTGGTGGTTTAAAAGAAACTGCTACCATTAAAATTCAAGATCCATCTGCATTGACAAACAGTGGGGAGAAGCCCTCATCAAACTCACCTTTAAGTTTCTTTATTTTATTTCTCCAAAGTACAAGAGTCTGTGTAAAAATACACAGTGCAAATGATCAAAAGGATTAAGGAGCTAGGAACCACTTACAGAAATGCCCACGCCTCCAGGAACTCACCAATGTGCTAGGCTAATTTGATTCCCGGGACCAATCTGCAAATACTTTCTGGTGCTTCCAGAGATAAAAGGCTGTATCTTAAAAATACTTTGAGCTGTTTCTTCATATAACATCGTGCAAATACCATGATAGATGTGATGTGCAAACATGCTTGTTAACAATTCACAGCAGCATCAGAGGGGTTCTAACATTGTTGTTCAAAAATGTCTTGAAATGAAAAGGACTAATGTCTTCTCTGAGCATTTCCCAGTGTTTCCTTACCCCATGAGCCCAAAGAAAAGTAATGAATGCAGAGAAGTAGGTTATGGGCAGTCATTCCTTATAAGACAAAAGATCCCAGAAGAAACCTAAAGGAATGTTTGGGGTGGGGGGAGTGGCGCTGAAAAATCAGGCACTGTGCAGTCACCTAGACCTTTGTGGAAGCCAAGTGAACCAGGTGTTTTTAAAGGAGAATCCCAAGATAATTAGCCTGTCTTTAAAGTTCTATGTCATGGCTTTCCATCCCATGCGGAAAACATTATCTTCAACTCTTCCAGGTTAGTGTGATTTGTTTTGCTATACTCAGGCTAGTAAAAAGGGAGGAGAGAGCAAGAAGGTGGTCTGCCCAGTAGATAAAAACAGGAGACAGCCTGGAAGCTGGTGAGATGCAAGGGCAGGGAGAGCGTAGCAGAGGGCAGTGCTGTGTGCTCGTAGGGAGCCCCTACTCAGGAGCCACACACTGCCTGGGCTACCATTCTGGGTCAGCCACGTGGCAACTGCCTGACCTTGGCATGGCCAGGGATAGAAGAAAAGGGTGGTTCAAATCAGAGCTCCATGGCATATGAGCCATGCCTTCCCTAAGGGGCCCACATGAATTTTTGAAGGCCCTTTTATCTATTGAGTTGCTTCATCTACTTGAGGAAACTTGCTTCAGTCTCCTCATCTGCTAAATGTGGAATTAGAACATGCCTCCACATAGGATGTAAGTCTCTCTAATTCTCTATGTCTTATTATCAAAAGTTGTATTATTATAGTGATTCTCTACTCAGCTGGGGTAGAAGGGGAAAAGACTAGAATTAAAGTCACAAAAAGTAATTTAGACCATAGGTCTAACAAGTAGTTTGACACTTTTTTGACTGTGATCCCAAGTCTTCTTTTTTGGATAGAAATAAAAATAACCTCTGTGACAGAAGACTCATCAGGATTAAATGAGGTCATATGTGGGAAAGTACTGGGGAAGAGTAAAGCTCTCTATACATAAATAAGATTTCTATTGTTATTTCCCTTTTGAGTTTTCTTAAAAGGGATGCCTTCCCCATAAGGACTAAATCACAGGAGAAAACAGATGATACAAGGAAGCTTCTAGTTCATCAAACTAAATTTTATCTCTGTAAGTGTCTAATTGTGATTTCTTTCATGCATCTATTCTAGAAATATCAGCTAAGTGTCTACATCTACTCAATCAGGTGCTCAGGTGAGGTCCCAGCCGACACATTCCAGCCCCGATGGGAGCTGTAGTCAGGCCTTCATCCACACCAGGCAAAGACCCAGATTCCCATTCTTCTGATGAACTATAATGAATCAAGTGTGATTCCTCACCTTAGAATCAGAACTAAAAGACATGGGTTTAATGAGAGAGTTCTTAATTCAGGTAAAAAGAAGCCTCTGGAAGCAGTTTGGAATCTTGCCTCCCTGGAGACACTGTTTCCTACTATGCCATCACACTTGTCAACAACTTCTTTTGGACAAGAACCTATGTCCATCAGAGTCCATGATATTCAGGAGACGGTGAAGAGCCACCTGGACTGAGAAGAGCTGAAGGCCCTCCCACTGTCCCCAGGGCAGAATATGTGAGGCCACCTCTCTCAAGTCAAAGCCAAATGGCTGCAGGCCAGCAGGCGGCAGTCACAAGTGGTCAGAATCACACCGCTGGCATGATAAGCAAGTGAGCTAAGCAAGTGAATTGAGTTCTATTCCAAATTCTCGGTAGAAATGGTGGCTCCTTCCCCACAGCACGGGCAAATCTGATGCAGAGATTTCCATAAGGCGAATGAGCATGACCATCTGTGCCAAGGGCAGCTTGAGCCTGTGAGGGGCTCCTGGGTGTGGCGTCTGGCCTGAGCAAAAGGGACTCCAAAGGCAAGCCGAGCAGCCCAGACCTGCATGGTTTGTGTGGATTCCTAGGTCCCAGGGTGGGAGGAAAAGCCTGGGAGGGCAGAGCCCCTGCCCTCTGGAAGGGGGTGTGTCAAGGGCAGAAAGGAGGAAAGCAAAGAGAGATGGAAAGGAGACAAGGAAAGCAGGATGCAGATAAGACCTGTGCACATGGTTTCCGCTCCTAGTATCAAGGTTCCTGGGGCCCTTTGCTGCTGCTGTGGGAAGGGTCGGGGAACGGTCGCCCACCTGGTCCCCCAGCAGACAGTATAGCCACATGGGTACCCCTTGCAGCGAGCAGGGCTTCTGCTGTATCTGCAAGGCAATGAAAGACCTGCAGGCCTGCTCGCTCCTCTCCCCATGTTGTGATCCAGCCATGAGCCACACATCACAGTCGACAGGGTGCCTGTCTAGACCCAGCCTGCTGGGCACCACTCAGCCCAAGGAAGCATTCAGCACTGTGCTTCCTTGGCTTGCCTCGTGGCCACCTGGCAGTGGTGTGACCTTGACCAAGCTCTTTCTTCTCTAAGCTTTCATTTCCTTATCTGTGAAATGAGGATATTCATAATACTCACCTCAGGGACTACTGTGAGGATTAGTTTGATAATCCACAGGAAGCACTAAGAATAGTCTGGCCCACCCAATATTAGCTTTATTCATAACAGTATGGTTAGTATTGTTATTTTTACTATTGCCACTATTATTTCATAATTTGGGGGGGAAGGTCCAGGAATCTGTATTTTTATAAGATTCCCCAGGTGATTCTTAACAGAGCTACTATTAAGTGTAAAAGTGTAAAAACCACTCATCCTGAGCCCAGTGCACCCCTTAAGCAGCCAGCTGTCAACCTCCCTCTCCTGGATCTCAGTGCTCACTGTCTTAGTTATCAGGAGGTGCATGGGAGTCCCACAGTCCTTAAGTAAGGCAGGCAGGCAGGCAGGCTGGACGGGAATGGGTGAGGAGGGAAGGAGGGGAGGAGGGAAGGAGAGGAGCACAGAGGAAAGGAGGAAGGATATTAACCCCTGTTAAAAGAATACACTGGAGGTGCCTGGGTGGCTCAGTGGGTTAAGCGTCCAACCCTTGATTTAAGCTCAGGTCATGATCTCATCGTTGTTAGATCAAGCCCTGCATTGGGTTCTGTGTTGAACATGGAGCCTACATGGGATATTCTCTCTCTCTCTCTCTCTCTCTCTCTCTCTCTCTCTCTCTCTCTCTTTCTCTCTCTTTCTCTCTCCCTCTGCCCTTCTCCCCTATCACTTTCTCTCTCTAAAATATAAAAAATAAATAAATAAAAATAAACATTAAAAAAATAAACTGAAGGATACTGAACATCCTAAGTGTTTATCTGAGCAAACATCTATGCAAAATAGGGCAGTGACAAACAGGAAGGGGCTAGGAGCACTCCAAAGACAGGAGCTGGGGAGAAACATATAGAGAAATTGTGGAAGCAAATAAAGGAAATTATTTGACTAGCTAAAGCTGTTAGTTAGCTGTTTGTGATTGGCTGTCCTTAGCATTTTGGTTTCATAACCTTGAGGTATTTACAGGCCTAGACTGTGATTTGCTTATGTTGGTGCCACACTAATAGACCCACCTCAGTCTAATGGCCTCCTTGTTTAATTAATTTAACACTCTTTACAAAGATCTGTGGAATGAATGAGGAGGAGGTGGGTGATAGGAAAACATGAATAGCAAAATACCTTTAATAAATGTAGCATTTATTAAACTCCATGCATTGCTCTAAACTCTTGATACAAATTGATGAAGTTAACACTCACAAAAACCCTGAGATAAATAATATTATTATTCCCACTTTTTCAAGGAGGAAACTAAGATGCAAAGAGGTAAAAGAACCCAAAGTCAAAGATTAAGTGGCAGAGACTGGACTTGAGCCCACCATGACACGGCTCACAGACTAGAGGGCAGCGTGAGTAAGGTAGGTTTGTGAACGGGCAACATCCTTATCAAGACATCAGGTACAAGAGAAAGGAAATGGCCATTGTGGACAGAAGAAGTCAGAGGTGCTTCATGGAAGAGGGGGGGTGCATTCAGGCCACGGCCACAGTCATAAACAAAAACAAGATTTCAAAAAGGACAGGCAAAGAGACAGGGAGCTCTTTTCTGCTGCAACACCACAGACCTGCTATCATGTGCTGTAACTGGAAAAGCCTCTTAGCTGGCTCACCCTCCAAGCTCCCCTGCTCAACCCAACATAACCACAAACCCCCCTGCATTTGGACACAGCACTTTATATTTTCAAAGTGCTTCTGGCTCCACAAATTCATTTTAGTATCACAGCCACCTTCCCAGGGCAATTAGTAAGATTAATGCTATTGTGTCCATTTTATTGACAAGAAAGCCAAGGCTTAAAGAGATTGAATAACTTGCTTGAAGTCTCAGAGCTTGTAAGCAATTGAGACAACCGAGAATCTGACCACTGTCGATGGGCTCCACTCCCAGCCACTTCTCCCACAACTGCCCTCTGCCCAGGGGCCTACAGGAGCCCTTCTTGGCCACCAGGCCTCTCCACGCCTCCAATCTCATTTCCCCACACACTCTCCCTGATCCAGACAGTCCATATCCCCATCCACACCCCTTGCTGCTGTAGTCCCCCAGCCTGCAGTACACACCCTCCAGCCACCTGAAATCAAAGCCCTCCACTACTCTCAAGGTCCCCGTAGGTGCTGCTTCTTCCAGGAAGCCCTCCCTGCGTATAGGACCTGGACAAGAAGCACGATATAGGGGAGAAAGCACAGTCAGTGGGCTCCAATGGGATCTGCTTTGCTCAGATCCAGGCTTGCTGACTGAGTCAGGTCCCCTGAGGTCTCTCGCCAAACCCCTGTGATGAAAAGAGATGTATGTAGCAGGTAGGATCTAGCGATTCTCATAGAGGGTACTCAGAAAATGGTTTTTGTCTTCCAAACACCACCGATCCAGCCTCCTTCTTCCACTTGGAATCAGTCCCTCACCTTGTAACACTTGAGTCCTGACTGTTTTTGAGCGCTTGCTCAGTGTTTCGTGTATACAGAGTTCTCCTGGGAAAAGGAACCATGACACTGGCTCTTTTCTATCATCCCCCAGGACTGGGCACATGATCTGATATTAATAAATACACACAGATTGAAGGATCCTTTGTGCTGATTTTTTTCTGCCACTTATCGAGCCTTCATCTGGATGAGTGTCCACACTGGCCCCAGCACTGCTCACCTGCCCAAGGACCAGTCTCCTAAATGGAATTATATATAAATGCTCTGCTCTGCCTCTCTGTCCCAAACTGCTGAATTCTATGTAAAACTCGCCATACCTACCCAGAGAAAGGTATTAGATACAACTAACACAACTTAACTACCTCACCGTATGGGTCAGCATAATGTTTTATTTACTCACTAAACTCATAAATATTCGAATGCCTACTCAGTTCCAGGCACTTCACTAAGTGCTGGGGATTCAATGATGACAAGTGTTAATAAGGCAACAACAAAAACTCTGGCAGCCTGGATTTTGCCCACAGTCTGGGTCCAGGTAAGGAACTCCTCTTTAAAGAAAACGACCTGACCTATTTTATTTATCCTACAGGGAAGATGGCAGGGAGAAGTCAGCTATAGTTATTTTTTCATTAAATAATAGCCATTTTCCAACTCCCCTCATCCTTCCCAGCCAACAAGACCCATCCAAACTGTTAAACCAAATCAAAGAGCACACAAAAAGATCCAGGTGTTTGAAGGGAAAGGGGGAGTACTGGATGACTAATACCTCCCTCTTCCCATACAAGATTCAAAACACTCCTTCCCTCTTGCTAATTAACTACAAAGAGGTAAGATGTCAGCTCAGTTTCATCTCCAGCTCCTGCAGATAGAAAATGTGATTTCCAACAATGTACTCATTATAAAAAAAATCCTAATACATCAAAATTGGGTGCCCTGTGGAGTTCATTATAGGATTTGAGGAGTGTCTATACTGTCATTTTATCTTTGCTTTTTTTCTTTTGTCTCTTCAGTCACTTAAAGTGTCCAAAGAGAAATATAAGCTTTCAAAAGCATCCTATTGATTGAAAAGTAGAAAAAAATCCTGTTGGAACAACTGCGATTTTTTTTCCGGTCCATCATGGGGAGACATAGTGGGGAATTTATAATCCTCTGGTGTGTATGTAATACAGGCACATTCTTCAGAGATTATTCTCTCAGAGGAATGCTATAAACATAGTTGAGTACTTGCTAAGAAAATTCCTCAAGAAAGCAATAAACTACAACCATTCATTTCTTTGTGGTGCTGGAGGTTTCTCACTGCTATGAAGTTAACTAGTGGGTAAGCAGTCTAGGAGTGAGCAGCTGACTAGTTTCTGTACCCAACATGCTGATTATAGAGGCTGACCTTCACACCCTTTGAGGTGTTTTTTCCAGAACAAGAAGTATATGAAAGGTTCTTGTAGGTGGGTTGATCAAATGTTCATTTCCTGGACCAGCACCTACTCCCAACTTACCATGAGGGGGACAAGCATTATGAGATATTGGTAAAACTAACCTGCCAACAAGGAATCATGGTACTCTCGCAGCCAAGGGAACAAACACACTTTTATTAAGGGTCTGATTAACACTTAAAAGGATATTGTATGCTTAGAAACTATGCCTTCTGGATGCTGTTAAATGACACCAAGTCCAAAATGAGGCCCGTCTGTACCTTGTTATCAGTGGGTTACACCAGAAGAGTGGTTCACGACCCTATGCCTATGCCTTCTAATCACACTTTTTAAAGAATATTCTCATACCTCCCACTCTACCCCACACTGGAATTCTGACACAGGGGGCGTGGGGTCAGGCCTAGGCACGTGCATCTTCACAAAGCTTGACAGGTGCTTCTGATGTGCAGTTGGGAAAGAGAACTATGAAATTAGGTGTTTGATATATGAAGCTATATCAATGGAGAGGAAGTAAGACATAAGATTTTTAAAAATAATGTACAGGATTATAAGGGACTTGAAAAAGATCATCTAGCCAAATGCCACGTTGTTTTTTACCACATTGCAACATTCAGATGACCATTTCAAGTCACAGGACACACACTACTTCACCAAAGTATCCATGCCATTGTTGGACTGTTCTAATTGCTGGGAAGTTCTGCCTTTATTGAGTCAAGTCTACTTCCTTCTACTCACTGGTCCAGGTTATGCCTTTGACGTCCAGTCACTCATCCATAATGACCCTTGAAAAGGCTGAAAGCATAGGACATCGTGGTTCAATTAAATGAGCACTGCCTTTGGAATCAAAAAACCTAATGTGGAGCATATATAATCTGCCAGATAAGCTGTTTCACTCCCCTTCCTCACAAGTTCCTCATCTGTAAAATGGGAATACTAAGACCTGTCCCTATCAATCTTTGAGTATGGTTGAGAGCATTCAATAACAGAGATAAAGGGAAAGCACTCTGGGGACTTACTGGTAGTAATCGAATCTATATCACAATTAGTGTTTCCATAGCCACATACTACTAATGATGAACATCTCATGATGGAACTTCACTATAAAAGCCAACAACTTCCAAACCATTAGGATCTAGGTTAATATAAACAGAACAACAGGGACTGCTTTCCAAGCAAAGATGGGTTTCTCTGCATAGGCTGCCAAGGGCGTGCTTTCCTAAAAGTGCATGTGCTCTGAATCCAAGTGAAAAGACAGCTAGAGAACCCCTGAAATCATGAACTGAAAGGTCTTTAAAACCAAGTCAGACTTTTTTTTATAGTCTTCAAAAACTATTCTCTATTTATAATAACACGGAGGAGAAAAGGCAACCCAGTTGAAGCTTGTCATTGCTAATACTGTGGCTGCTTACATGGAATTTCCAGAAGAGTTGCTTTAAGTCATACAAAGATAATAATTGCCTATTCATTTTGAACATAAACCACATGACAGTTGCTTTTGAAGTTCATGTGGTAGTAGCATATTCTCCCAACTTGAATGGTACATTATTTATAAATAACCCGCCCAGGAACAATCTGGCAGGATCGTCCAAGCAGCATGGCTCTGACTTATTTAGATGTCTACATTCATTAGCAATAAATATAACTTTTTGTTTAGTTTAAATATTTTTGAGAAGAATGGAATTGTGAACCAAGCCTTCAGATTTATGCATAATAGCCCCACACTGAAATACTGTTGGTGGTCTGGGAAAAGTCTTGGCTTTGTCTCCTTATTTAAATAGCACCAAAGGCACCAGTTACGTTGTACAAAAAAAATCAATCCCACAGCCTTATCTTGAAAGCGTATCAATAATATGAGCAACCAAGGCTTAATCTTAATGTTATAACTATGTAAATATCAAATAGAAAATATCTGCACAATACCAAACCAGCTGATTCTACACATTTAGTCACATAGAATCTAATTCAGACATTCTTCATGGGGTGATATCACTCCTAGGGGAAAAAAATTGTCTCTTAAGGGACAAAACCATCTACATATCGAAATGTTGTGGCCTTTCAAAGGGCCACAGTATATAAACTAACATATAGTATATCTGTGAGATTAAATTTTAATGGGGAATAGGGGGAGAAAATTAAAAAAGAAATGGCTAAAATGGGGCCGAAGGGTGCCTATAATTTTTAAAAGATTGAGAAACACTGATCTAATTAATTAATACAACAGTACAATCAAAATGGTGAAGCAATTTACCATAACTCCCACCTCACTTTCACTTCTGGATGGGGCTTATAATAGAACATGACTGCCAGAGGAGGGATTCATTCAACAAGTACTTACTGCACAGCTAGCCTGAACTCTGAGCACTCTTTTGGGTGCAACTAAGACAACAATGAATAAGACAGTTGCCAGCCTACAGGAGCACACAGTCCAAGAGGGAAGAGAAATGTGTAAATGGAAATGTACAGGATGAAGCAACTGCTGTTTGGAGAGGGGTGTGCTCAGAGTTCTATGGGAGCACACAGGAGGAGTACCAAGGTCAGCCTTGAAGATTCAGGGAAGATTTCTCAGTGGAGAGGATCACTCCAGTGCTCTTAATACTAAGCTCTACCATAGCCAAACTTGACCCCTAGGCCTCCCTCATTCTTGGCAACCTCATACTTGTTGGATATCCCGGCAATCCAAAACACAAATGGGGAGCATTTCCTTAGACTACATGCCTTTGCTTATAGTTATTTTAGCCTGTGAAGGGAAACAAGTCTCTGAGCAAAAAAATCCATCAGTACAAGATACTAATACTAGCCACACCATATTAGATGGGTATATGTCCCCATAGGGGTCCTACAGTAACTAACACCAGAGTCCTGATTTTGGACTGAAGGTACTTTGTTCCATATTAACCCAAACTCTGCACTGGACTTTTTGTACCTTGAGATCAATGGTACTCAGTAAGTATAGGTTAATGACAACAATACTTTGGATTTGTGTAATACCCTTATAGAGCACAAAATATTTTCATATGCATTAACTAAATCTTCATGGTAACTCCATGTATTATCACATCCATTTTATAGATGAGAAAACCAAGACTCAAGGAGGTCACATTATTTGAATTAAAGTCACTCAGTAGGTAGCAGAACTTAGTAGGGTTTTTTTGTTTGTTTGCTTTTTAAAGTTTATTTATTTATTTTGAGAGAGAGTGCGAACAGGGGAAGGACAGAGAAAGAGGGAGAGAAATAATCTCCAGCAGGCTCCATGCTATCAGCACAGAGGCTGACATGGGGCTGCAACTCATGAACCATGAGATCATGACTTGAGCTAAAATCAAAAGTCGGAAGCTTAACCAACTGAGCTACCCAGGTGCCCCAGAACGTAGGTCAGAGCCAAGGCTCCAACCCAGTTATTGATTCCATAGCCTTTTGCTCTTTGCCCATAAACACTGATCCTGAGGGTAACCACCAAATGATTGTTGCCTATGACTGCCTACAGATCCAATTCAGCTGGAATTTGATTGATACTGGGAATCTTTTAGTCTTGACTAGCAGTTCTTTGATGACAGTTAGTAATTAATTTATGAACCCAGAGAACTACCCTAAACAAAACCCAATGGTTTCAACAATGAAGTGCTGAGACACTATGCCAAGGGCATTGACAGTGCAGTCAGAATATTTGATTTGGATGAATTATTTAACTTCTCTGAGTCTCAGGTTCCTCATCTACAAAACGGTTACAATAAAAGTGTCAAAAAATACACTGTATTACACACACCCACACAGGTTTTGTTAACTAAAAGTGCTCCAATAGTTAGTTACCCCTTCTCATTCTCTCTGTCCCATCCTGGCAAGGCAGTAATTTAATAAATGTGAGACTGAGATATGACTACATGCACAGCACCAAGCCAATGATATGAGAAATCTAAAGAAATGTGACACAGAGCCTGCTCTTGGGGAACTCACAGAAATACTAACAATGCAAGGTAGAAGGTGTTAGATGTCATTGTAGAGGTACAGGTCAGTGCCTTTGAAGTTTGAAAGGAAAGGGGTGCCTGGGTGGCTCAGTTGGTTAAGTGTCTGATGCTTGGTTTCGGCTTAAGTCATGATCTCACAGTTCATGAGTTCAAGCCTGGTGTCGGGCTTCGTGCTGACACTGTGGAGCCTACTTGGGATTCTCTCTCCCTCTCTCTCTCTGCCCTTCCCCTGACTGTACTCTCTCTCTCTCAAAGTAAAAAAAAAAAAAAGAAAAGAAAAGAAATAAAAATTAAAAGAGTTGGCCACTTAACAGATTAAACCACCTAGGTGCCCCTGATGTAAGTTTGGGGCACCTGGGCGGCTGAGTCAGTTAAGTGTCCGACTTTGGCTCAGGTCATGATCTCAAGGGTTCATGAGTTCAAGCCCCACACTTGGCTCTGTGCTGACAGCTCAGAGCCTGGAGCCTGCTTCAGATTCTGTGTGTGTGTCTCTCTCTTCCCCATCCCCCACTCACGCTCTGTCTCTCTCTTGCTCTCTCTCTCTCTCAAGAATAAACATTAAAAGAAAGAAGTTTGAAAGGAAAGAACAGGGAAGTTTTCATATAGGAGGTGCATCTGAACTAGACATTGAAAAGTGGGTACAATTTAGACATACAGAGCTGGGTATGTAGGTATTTCAGATGATGAAAATGACAAGCACTATACAGCAGAAAAGGTAAACCGCAGAATTGACACAAAGTCTCCAATTAACTGATCCACATCATTCCTTCTGGCAAACATGGTGGCCAAAGACCATAGCATCAGAATACATGCGACTCTCTCTGGTACACCTGCACCCTTCTGCTCCCATCAATTGAAGGAAGCCTTACCAAGTTGGTTATGTTTGTTCCCAAACCTGTTTAGACCAATTTACTCTTTGTTGTACTTACAAATTTAATTAAATATTACATACAGAAGAAAGAGTTTTGCTTCTATTAAGAATTAAGTTGAAGGCTTTAGAAAAAGGCAATAAAAGAAAATTATTCAAAAATACAATGAAATTAAGGGACACCTGTCCAGCTCAGTCAGTAGAGCATGCCACTCTCAATCTCAGAGTTGTACGTTTCAGCCCCACACTGGGTCTCTTTAAAAAAAAAACACTATGAAATTAAGTGTGGGAAAGACTACTACATAAGATTGGGAAGAGTGGTTGCCAGGGGCTGGGGGAAGGGAAAAATGGAGCGTTATGCTTAATGGGGACAGTTTCAGTTTTGCAAGATGAAGAGTCCTGGAGATGGATGGTGGTGATGGTTGCACAGCAATGTGAATGAACTTAATACTACAAAACTGCACGCTTCAAAATGGTTAAGTTGGGGAGGAGGAGCCAAGATGGCGGAACAGCATGGAAGTTTTCTGGGTGTCTCGCATCCATGTAATACAGCCAGACCAACACTAAACCATCCTGCACACCTAGAACACTGATTGGAGGATTAACACAACAATCTGCACAACCTGAACCACAGAATTCAGCAGGTACATGTGGCGCGGAGAGGTGAATTTGGGGAGCAAGAAGCCATGGACAGTAGGGCACCGCTTTTGCAGTGGAGACAGGACGGAGACTGGGGAGGGGGGAAGTATATGGGAAAAGCAACCCTCCCCAAAAGGAGCTGGAGAGACAGTGGAAAATTGGAAACAACCGCAGAGACTAAACTAAAAAGGGAGAGAGGAGAAAGGAGAGGGTTTAAATTCCATTAAGACTGTAAACAAAGGGAGCTCAAAGGCTGCAACTCCGCAGCTCGATACCTGGCAGCGCTCTGGTGGGAAGGAAGAATCCCCAGGAACAGAGTGGGGTCCGGGAGGGTCTCAGGCCACATGGGGAAAAGCGGTTCCACTGCTGGAAGGACATTTGGTAGAGACTGTTGAAGCCACCTAGTCCCAGCACACCCCAGAAAACGGCCACATTTGCTGGTGCTGGAACAAGGTCGTTAAGGGTGAAGCCTGGTGCCAGACATGTGTTGTGATTTTCCATAATCCCTGAAATGCTGATGCTACACTATCTCGTGAACTTTTCCTGGGGCGGGCTGGCACCTGGCCGTAGCCTCAGGGCACCAGCAGCAGCAGGGTCCCGCAAGCGTTCCTGGGTGCAGCTGACATTTGGCCATTTCTCAGGGAGACCCTCCCCCAGAGGGGCAGAACAGGTCAAAGCCACAGTGCTTCAGAAGTAAGGGGCCGGGGAAAACAGCCACATCTAAGACAAAACTCAGGAGAGAGGTACTGCCTGGGGCTTGGTCACAGACAGTGAAGAAGCAGGGAGTGGACAAAAGCTGAAGACAGAGGACAGGTGCATGACTGCTGATCAGGGAGAACAGACTGGGTAGCTGGGTGGTGCCATTTTCACCACTCCCACGCATACGCATGAGCACCTACGAGCACACAATCCACCCCAGTAGGCTAGCAGCGCCATCTAGTGGAGAGCAGAGCTGTTACATTGAGCCCTGCCCAACTGGGCCAACTTCGCTCTTCAAGAACACAAGTCTCACCACCGGCTTACTTTATGGACTATAAAGAGCTACATAGACTGATTCTAGGAGTAAACGAAGCAATTTCAGTCCTACTTCAATCTCCTAGCAGGTTCATCTATTCAATTTTCTTCCTTTTTTTTCCTTCTTCTCTTTTCCAATTCTTTTCTTTTTCTTGAATACAGAAAGAAAAAAATCATTTTTATTTTCAATTTTTATTAAAAATATTTTTCTTTAATTTTTATAACTATATTTTTTACTTTTGTGTCAATTTTTTCAAATTCTATTTTACTTCCATCATTTTATTTTAGTCTACTTCAATGTATTCACCTTTTCAAATTTTCAAACAACTTCCTTTTTTTAATTTTTTTACTCTTTTTCATTTTTCTTTTTCTTGAATGCAGAAAGAGAAAAACTTCATTTGTACTTTCAATTTCTATTAAAATATTTTTATTTAATTTTTATTGCTATATTTTTTGCTTTTATGTAAATTTTTTTAAAATTCTATCTTACTTCCATCATTTTATTTTAGTCTACTACAGTGTATTCACTTTTTCAAATTTTCAAACGATTTCTTTTTTTCTTTTTCCTCTTTTTTCTTTTTTGTTTCTTTTCTTTTTTCTTAAATACAGTAAAAGAAAAAAATCATATTTATTTTTAATTTTTATTAAAACTATTTTTCCTTAATTTTTTCTACTATATTCTTTGCTTTTGTGTATATTTTTTCAAATTCTATTTTACTCCCATCATCTCATTTTAGTCTACTTCAGTGTATTCATTTTTTCAAATTCTCAGACGATTTCTTTTTTTTTCCTCCCCCCACCTTTTTTTCCTCTAATCTGTCAAACCATTTTCAATACCCAGACCAAAACACACCTAGGATCTAGCACCATCTATTTGATTTTGTGTGTGTGTGTGTGTGTGTGTGTGTGTGTTTAATTTTTAATTTTAATATTTTTTATTTTAATTTTTTTAATTTCAATTTTTCTACCTCATTAATTCCTTTTCTCCTTTCAAAATGACAAAATGAAGGAATTCACCCCCCAAAAAAGAGCACAAAGAAACGACAGCCAGGGATTTAACCAACACAGATACAAGCAAGATATCTGAACCAGAATTTTAGAATCACAAGAATAAGAATACTAGCTGGAGTCGAAAACAGATTAGAATCTCTTCTGCAGAGATAAAAGAAGTAAAAAGTAGCCAGAATGAAATTAAAAATGCTATAACTGAGCTGCAACCATGGATGGATGCCACGGCAGCAAGGATGGATGTGGGAGAACAGAGAATCAGCCATATAGAGGACAAACTTATAGAGAATAATGAGGCAGAAAAAAAGAGGGAGATTAAGGCAAAAGAGCACTATTTAAGAATTAGAGAAATCAGTGACTCGTTAAAAAGGAACAACATCAGAATCACAGGGGTCCCAGAAGAGGAAGAGACAGAAATAGGGGTAAAAGGGTTATGTGAGCAAATCATAGTGGGAAACTTTCCTAACCTGGGGAAAGATACAGACATCAAAATCCAGGAATCACAGAGAACCCCCATTAGATTAAACAAAAACAGACTATCAACAAGGCATATCATAGTCAAATTCACAAAATACTCAGGCAAGGAGAGAATCATGAAAGCAACAAGGGAAAAAAAGCCCCTAACCTACAAGGGAAGACAGATCAGGTTTGCAGCAGACCTATCCACAGAAACTTGGCAGGCCAGAAAGGAGTGGCAGGATATATTCAGTGTGCTGAATCAGAAAAATATGCAGCCAAGAATTCTTCATCCAGCAAGGCTGTCATTAAAATAGAAGGAGAGATAAAAAGTTTCCCAGACAAACAAAAATTAAAGGAGTTTGTGACCACTAAACCAGACCTGCAAGAAATATTAAGGGGGACTCTCTGAGGGGAGAAAAGATGAAAAAAAAAAATATATATATATATAGCAACAAGGATTAGAAAGGACCAGAGAACACCACCAGAAACTCCAACTCTACAAGCATCATAATGGCAATAAATTCAAATCTTTCAGTACTCACTCTAAACGTCAATGGACTCAATGCTCCACTCAAAAGACATAGGGTAACAGAATGGATAAGAAAACAAAATCCATCTATATGTTGTTTACAAGAGACCCACTTTAGACCTAGACACCTTCAGACTGAAAATAAGGGGATGGAAAACCATCTATCATGCTAATGGTCAACAAAAGAAAGCTGGAATAGCCATACTTACATCAGACAATCTACACTTTAAAATAAAGACTGTATCAAGAGATGCAGAAGGGCACTGTATCATAATCAAGAGGTCTATCCACCAAGAAGACCTAACAATTGTAAACATTTATGTGCCAAATATTAAAACACCCAAATATATAAATCAATAATCACAAACATAAAGAAACTCATCAATAGTAACACCATAATAGTAGGAGACTTCAACACCCCACTCACAGCAATGGACAGATCATCTAATCAAAAAATCAACAAGGAAACAATGGCTTGGAATGACACACTGGACCAGATGGACTTAAGAGATATATTCAGAACATTTCATCCTAAAGCAGCAGAATATACATTCTTCTCCAGTGAACACAGGATGTTCTCCAGAATAGACCATATACTGAGACACAAATCAGCCCTAAGGAGGTACAAAAAGATCGAGATCATACCGTGCATATTTTCAGACCACAACACTATGAAACTCAAAATCAACCACAAGAAAAAAACTGGAGAGGTAAAAAATACTTGGAGACTGAAGAACATCCTATTAAAGAATGAATGGGGTAACCCAAGCAGTTAAAGAGAAAATTTAAAAGTATATGGAAACCAATGAAAATGATAACAACACAACCCAAAACCTCTGGGACACTGCAAAGGCAGTCATAAGAGGAAAGTATATAGCAATCCAGGCCTTCCTAAAGAAGGAAGAAAGATCTCGGATACACAACCTAACCTTACACCTTAAGAAGCTGGAAAAAGAACAGCAAATAAAATCCAAAAACAGCAGAAGACAGGAAATAATAAAGATTAGAGCAGAAATTAATGCTATAGAAACCAAAAACAAACAAACAAACAAACAAAAAACAGTAGAACATATCATTGAAACCAGAAACTGGTTCTTTGAAAGAATTAACAAAATTGATGAACCACTAGTCAGTTTGATCAAAAAGAAAAAGGAAAGAACCCAAATAAATAAAATCAAGAATGAAAGAGGAGAGATCACCACCAACACAACAGAAATAAAAACAATAATAAGAGAATATTATGAACAATTATATGCCAGTAAAATGGGTAAAATTGGAAGAAATGGATAAATTCCTAGAAACATATACACTACCAAAGCTGAAACAGGAAGAAGTAGAAAATTTGAACAGAACCATAACCAGTAAGGAAATTGAATTAGTAATCAAAAATCTGCCAAAAAACAAGAGTCCAGGGCCAGATGGCTTTCCAAGGGAATTCTACCAAACATTTAAGGAAGAGTTAACACCTATTCTCTTGAAACTGTTCCAAAACATAGAAATGAAAGGAAAACTTCCAAACTCTTTCTATGAAGCCAGCATTACCTTGATTCCAAAATCAGACAGAGACTCCACTAAAAAGGAGAACTATAGACCAATTTCCCTGATTAACATGGATGCAAAAATCCTCAACAAGATAGCCAACCGGATCCAACAATACACTAAAAAAATTACTCACCATGACCTAGCGGGATTTATACCTGGGATGCAGGGCTGGTTCAATACCTGCAAAACGTGATTCATCACATCAATAAAAGAAAGGACAAGAACCATATGATCTTTTCCAAAGATGCAGAGAAAGCATTTGACAAAATACAGCATCATTTCTTGATAAAAACCCTCAAGAAATTAGGGATAGAAGGAGCATACCTCGAGATCATAAAAGCCATATATGAACGACCCAATGCTAATATCATCCTCAATGGGGAAAAACTGAGAGCTTTCCCCCTAAGATCAGGAACAAGATGGGGATGTCCACACTCGCCACTGTTATTCAACATAGTAGTGGAAGTCTTAGCCTCTGCAATCAGACAACACAAAGAAATAAAAGGCATCTAGATCGGCCAGGAGGAGGTCAAACTTTCACTCTTCACAGACGACATGATACTCTATATGGAAAACCCAAAAGATTCCACCAAAAGACTGCTAGAATTGATTCATGAATTCAGCAAAGTTGCAGGATATAAAATCAATGCACAGAAATCGGTTGCATTCCTATACACCAACAATGAAGCGACAGAAAGAGAAATCAAGGAATCGATCCCAGTTACAGTTGTACCAAAACCATAAAATACCTAGGAATAAATCTAACCAAAGAGGTGAAAAATCTACACACTGAAAACTATAGAAAGCTTATGAAAGAAATTGAAGAAGACACAAAAAATTGGAAAAAGATTCCATGCTCCTGGATGGGAAAAACAAATATTGTTAAAATGTTGATACTACCTGGGGCGCCTGGGTGGCGCAGTCGGTTAAGCGTCCGACTTCAGCCAGGTCACGATCTCGCGGTCCGTGAGTTCGAGCCCCGCGTCAGGCTCTGGGCTGATGGCTCGGAGCCTGGAGCCTGTTTCCGATTCTGTGTCTCCCTCTCTCTCTGCCCCTCCCCCGTTCATGCTCTGTCTCTCTCTGTCCCAAAAATAAATAAAAAACGTTCAAAAAAAAATTTAAAAAAAAAAAAATTAAAAAAAAAAATAAAAAAAAAAATGTTGATACTACCCAAAGCAATCTACATATTCAATGCAAACCCGATCAAGGTAACACCAGCATTCTTCACAGAGCTAGAACAAATAATCCTAAAATTTGTATGGAACAAGAAAAGACCCCAAATAGCCAAAGCAATCTTGAAAAAGAAAACCAAAGCAGGAGGCATCACAATCCCAGACTTCAAGCTATACTACAAAGCATAATCATCAAGACAGTATGGTACTGGCACAAGAACAGACACTCAGATCAATGGAACAGAACAGAGAACCCAGAAATGGACCCACAAACGTATGGACAACTAATCTTTGACAGAGCAGGAAAGAATATCCAATGGAATAAAGACAGTCTTTTCAGCAAGCGGTGCTGGGAAAACTGGACAGCGACATGTAGAAGAATGAACTTGTGTATGGTGTCACTTTCTGACACCATACACAAAACTAAACTCAAAATGGATGAAAGACCTAAACGTAAGACAGGAAGCCATCAAAATCCTCAAGGAGAAATCAGGCAAAAACCTCTTTGATCTTGCCCGCAGCAACTTCTTACTCAACACGTCTCCGGAGGCAAGGGAAACAAAAGCAAAAATGAACTACTGGGACCTCATCAAAATAAAAAGCTTCTGCACAGCGAAGGAAACAATCAGCAAAACTAAAAGGAACTGACAGAATGGGAGAAGATATTTGCAAATGACATATCAGATAAAGGGTTAATATCCAAAATCTATAAAGAACTTATCAAACCCAACACCCAAAAAACAAATAATCCAGTGAAGAAAAGGGCAAAGGTATGAATAGACACTTCTCCAAGGAAGACATCCAGATGGCCAACCGACACATGAAAAAATGCTCAACATCACTCATCATCAGGGAAATATGAATCAAAACCACAACGAAATACCACCTTACACCTGTCAGAATGGCTAACATGAACAACTCAGGCAACAACAGATGTTGGTGAGGATGTGGAGAAAGAGGATTTCTTTTGCATTATTGGTGGGAATGCAAGCTGGTGCAGCCACTCTGGAAAACAGTATGGAGGTTCCTCAAAAAACTAAAAATAGAACTACCCTATGACCCAGCAATTGCACTACTAGGCATTTATCCAAGGGATACAGGTGTGCTGTTTCCAAGGGATACATGCACCCCCATGTTTATAGCAGCACTATCAACAATAGCCAAAGTATGGAAAGAACCCAAATGTCCATTGATGGATGATGGATGAATGGATAAAGAAAATGTGGTGTGTGTGTGTGTCGTAATTTTATATATATATATATATATGACATACACACACAATGGAGTATTACTTGGCAATAAAAAAGAATGAAATCTTGCCATTTGCAACTACGTGGATGGAACTGGAGGGTATTATGCTAAGTGAAATTAGAGAAAGACAAAAATCCTATGACTTCACTCATATGAGGACTTTAAGAGACAAAACAGATGAACATAAGGGAAGGTAAACAAAAATAATATAAAAACAGGGAGGGGGACAAAACAGAAGAGACTCATAAATATGGAGAACAAACTGAGGGTTACTGGAGGGGTTGTGGGAGGGGGGGCTGGACTAAATGGGTAAGGGGCACTAACGAATCTACTCCTGAAATCATTGTTTCACTATATGCTAACTAATTTGGATGTAAATTTTAAAGAAGAAAAAAGAAAATTTTAAAAATGGTTACATTGGTAAATTTTATGTTATGTGTATTTTACCACAATTAAAAACAAAAAAGAAAAAAATTAGGGAGGAAATCATAAAAATCTAGATAAACTCTATGTTCAGATTGCTTCACATGTGTCTTAATTTGAAAGAAGACAAAACTAGAAATTGTAGATAATAATAATAATAATGGCAAACAGGGCTTAGTCTGTATGAAAGACAGTTCTAGACAGTTTACATATGACTTCTTTAATCCTCCCAACAAGCCAATCAGAGTGGGGCTATTATGATACCCATTTTAGAGATGAGGACAGTTAGGCACAAGAGGTTAAATGGCATGGCCAGGATCACAGCATCAGTAATGGACAGAGTTCACAGTGCAGGCTAGAGTCTAGCTCCAGAGTATGCACTCTTACCCACCCCCATCCCCACCAGGCTAGGTAAGGAAGATAAGGAGGCATTCCAGAAAGAGACTTACCATGAAAGGAAAGACACTGACCCCACAACCAAAGGTCGGCACAAGAAGGTATGTCTATTTAAGTCTAAAAAGTTAAGGTTTCTATAAACCCTTTTTTTTAATGATTCACCCTCCCTTTAATCAATTTTCCTACTTAAACAATTATCATCCCCCAAAAAGCAGTGGCTAAGACATTTCTGCTGTATTCATCCTAACTCAAGTCTCAGAGACTAATGCAGCCCAGGAGGCAAGCACTCAGCCCACACTGGTAATCCACAGGAAGGAATGGCTTCAGCTGCTTGAGCATGACAGGAGCCGGTAGTCTTCCTGACAAACACAGAGACTACAGAGACAGCTCTGAAGTCAGCTGATAATGATGTGTACTTTTTATATGACAAAATTTAGATTCATTGTGTGCCACTGGAACCTAAGAGAACATCTGGGTGCATCTCGCATGGTTTATAAGAATAGAAACTCCTGTAAGAAACCTTTTCCAAGCAAGAAGAAAGCTGTGTGTGTGTGTGTGTGTGTGTGTGTGTGTGTGTGTGTGTGTGTGTGTGTGTGAATATATGCATCTACAATGTGTCTGCATCTATCATTTGAATTGGCTGGACTTTCAGAGAAGCCTTCTGGGCTAGGTTTAAGGAAGCTCCTGGAACCAAGAATGGGATTTTCCATCCTTTGTCTTCAAAAGCAGTCTGCAAGTGCTATGAATTTTATGAGGGTCAGCACTGACTTAATTTCTTCTTCTTCTTCTTTCTTCTTTCTTCTTTCTTCTTTCTTCTTTCTTCTTTCTCCTTCTCCTTCTCCTTCTCCTTCTCCTTCTCCTTCTCCTTCTCCTCCTCCTCCTCCTCCTCCTCCTCCTCCTCCTCCTCCTCCTCCTCCTCCTCCTCCTCCTTCTTCTTCTTCTTCTTCTTCTTCTTCTTCTTCTTCTTCTTCTTCTTCTTCTTTTTTGCAGGAGAGGGGGTGGAAGGATGTTAGTTAAATCAAATCCAAGTCTTTTCCTTAACAAACTATAGAGAGGAATTGATCAGAGCAATGGAACCAGTATGTTTTTCTATGTTTTTGATGGAGAGTTCTGAATTCCAGGATCAAAAGTACAGATTTGGTGGCAAGAAAGTGAGTTGGTGAGAGTTACACTAAAGAATTAACTTCAGGGGCACGTAGGTGGCTTAGTTGGTTAAGTGTCCAAGTTTAGCTCAGGTCATGATCTCACAGTTCACAAGTTCAAGCCCTACATCAGGCTCTGTGCTGATAGCTCAGAGCCGGTATCCTGATTCAGATTCTGTCTGCTTCTCTCTCTGCCCCTACCCTGCTTGCTCTCTCTCTCTTTCTCTCTCTCTCAAAAATAAATAAACATTAAAAAAAGATTATATTCAACCCCGTGTGGGCTATTTTGGTGGGAATGGGGTCTAGAGGCAAAGGTTGTGATTAAAGAGGCAAGTCCATTCTTCTGGGTTTACCCTCACCCATGTCACCATCACTCACTGCTCAGAGAATAGACTAGAATGCGCTGAACGCTGTTTGTTATGCAAGCACCCCCATAGCTGCTTCTGTTGTCTGGGACTGCGCAGACAATTGGACCGGACAGGAGTGGAGCACAGAATAGACACCCATCCCCCGAATGGCAATGGTGTTGGCAAATGTGAGCTTCTCTAGGTCTGTTAACATCGAAAACACCTGGGATAAATGAATTTTATAGTTTTCACCTTGGTACATAGCCATTATGTAAGGTCAGTATAAATTATATTCCTTAAGCACCAAAATAACTGATGAAAAGAAGCCAAAGTGACTTCCAAAATATAAATTTCAAGCTGCAGATACATCAATAACTATTTCTGTACTGTGTTCTCCATCTTAGCCCTTCTGCAAATTAGGGATAATTGTACTTGCCAGACACTTACTTCGAGGTTCGTGAGAGGATAATGTTTGGAAAGCTTGTTGGGTTTTGTGGATGAAAGGTTTCTGATTAGGACAAATTGTAAATTATTACTATTCATTAGAAAGAACAAATGAACTATTTCAGCTCCTAATGCATCTCGGACATCCACGTGCTATTATACACAAGGGGACAGTCTGGAAGAACACACCCTGTTCACAGCACCGCTATTAAACAGAACTACATCCCTCTACCTTAAAAAGAACACTTCAGAGCAGCCTGAAAACCCTGAAAAGTAAGTCCCATATTTCTTTGTCCCTTTATCTAAAAAGCAGAAAAAATATAATTAGAAACGTGGATAAGAAGCCTTCACTATTGTGCTTGGCTATATGCTTCAGATGTTCGGATCCCAGCTCGATAATGGCCATCGTCTTGATCAGGCCCCTTTACAAAGCAGGCTCCTACTTCACAGACAGGGTGGGGTCAAGGTCTCTGACACAGAGAATAAAGTAAAATTCTCCACAGAGGAGTCACTCCATAGAACCCGGTCATTGTGTAGATTTGATACCATTTTCCCCTGTGGCACACGCCGGAAATCATCCCTTAAAGATCATTTCTTATCTATAGCACTTTCTAAGGTATGTTATATATGGCCTACTTGTTCCTACATTCACTGTGCTTGTATCGTTTCAGGACTCTGTTTTCTCAAAACCATTGAGTCTAAGCCTTGTGTGCTAGTTAGTAAGTATTCATATCCCCATGTTTGAGTCATCTCAGTCTGTTTGTATACAATCATCCATGAGGGTGGAAATTGGAAAATTATGTTCACGTCAGTGTTCTCCATTAATTTTCGTTAAATCAATCCTTTTTGATAAATAAGTTAAGTTTTGTTATTCAACATTTCCAGTGACAGAGAGGGAAAGAAGGTGGGGGTGAGGAGGGTAAGGAGGAAGAAGAAGGGGGACTGGTAAAGGGAAAGGAGAAAGAATAAGAATTGGCACATACAAATTTAAACTTAGTAGCTTAGACCTATTATAACTTATTGGCAATTTTGATAGAAAAATGCTTTCTTGGGGCACCTGGGTGGCTCAATTGGTTAAGTATCCGGCTCTGGATATCAGCTCAGGTTGTGACCTTGTAGTGATGAGATTGAGCCCTGCATTGGGCTCTGAGCTAATGGAACCTGCTTGGGATTCCCTCTCTCCCTCTCTGTCTGCCCCTTCCCTACACTTGTGCGTGTGCATGCGTGCGTTCGTGCTCTCTCAAAAAATAAATAAATAAGCATTTTTTAAAAAGGGAAAGAAAGAAAACTCTTGCATTGACAATTTTGTTTGGTGGCAGCTTTGTCGAGATAAAATTCATACACTATACAATTTATCCATTTAAAGTGTACCATTCAACAGTTTTTAGTATATTCAAAGAATTGGGCAACCATCACCACAATCAATTTTAAAACATTTTCATAGCTCTAAAGAGAAATCCCATACCCTTTCATTCTTATCCTCCAAATCATCCATTTCCTCTAGTCCCAGGCAACCACTAATCTAATTTCTGTCCCTATGGATTTCCGTACTTTGAAAATACATACATTTCAAATACAAGGAATCATACATTATGCAGTCTTTTGTGTCTGGCTTCTTTCACTTGAGATAATCTTTTCAAGGTCAACCATGTTGTTGCATGTATCAGTATTTCATTCTTTTTTATTGCCAAATAATAGTCCGTTTTATGTATACACCACAACTTTATTTATCCATTCTCCAGTTGCTGGACATTTGAGTTGTTTCCACTTTTTAGCTATGCTGAATAGCCAAACAATGCTGGTATGAACATTCATGCATAGCCTTTTGGGTGGACATAGGTTGTCATATCCCTAGGAGTGGGGCTGCTAGGTCATACAGTAAATCTACGTTTAACATTCCAAGGAGCTGCCAGACTGCTTTCCAAAGTTTCCAGCATAACAAAATATTGTTTACAGAATAACAAAAATATAAAGTAACTGCACCACTTCCCCTTCCCCCCAGCAAGGTATGAGGGTTACAAATGCTTTTTTGACTTAAGACTATTAGGTTATCAGTATAAAAAAAAAATTGAAAATTAAACAAGTCAAAAAGAAGAAATCACAATAAAAATTTTTAAATACTTAAAGCCAAATTACAATGAAAATACTACCATTGACCTTTGAACAACATGGGATTGAACAGCATGGGTCCACTTACATGCAGATTTTTTATAGTGCCATACAGTAAATGTATTTTCTCTTCCTTATGAGTTTCTTAATAACATTTTATTTTCTCTCGCTTGCTTTATTGTAAGAACACAGTATATAATACACATAACATACAAAATGTGTTAACTATGTTACCAATAAGGCTTCTGATCAACACTATGTTATTAGTTAACTTTTGAGGGAGTCAAGAGCTATACATGGGGGGTCGGTGCCCCTAACCTCTGCGTTCTTCAACGTTCAACTGTAGTATCAAAACTATCGGGGGGCACCTGGGTGGCTCAGTCAGTTAAGCCTCTGACTTGATTTCAGCTCAGATCATGATCTCATGGTTCATGAGTTTGAACTCCATGTCAGGCTCTGTGCTGACATCATGGAGCCTGCTTGGAATCCTCTCTCTCCCTCTCTCTCTGCCCCACCCCTGCTCATGCTCTTTCTCTCTCCCCCAAAATAAATAAACTTAAAAAAGTAAATAAACTATTGGGAAGCAGCAAAACTGGTTCTTTGTTGGATAGTAATAACTTTCATTATGAGGAAGGAGCAAAAATTTTAAAAACCAATGAACAAAGGAACAAGTTAGAGAACAATAGAATAACAAAAATATTTGAAGGAAGGAACTACAAGATAGAAGCATAAACTAATGAAACATAAAACAAAATTTCAATATAAAGAATCCTGAAGCCAAAAATTGATCAGGGAAAAAGGAGAAAGCACAAATAAATTTATTACAAGTAAGATGTGGCCAAAACTACCAATGCAACAAAGATTCAAAAGATGAGAAAAACACTGTAATTCATGCCAGCAAATTTCTTTGAAAAATGTAACTAAAAAAACTGGCCCATAAAGAAAAAGAAAGGCTGGATTCTCTTTAATGGCCTTTAAAATATGTATATTTTTAGTTAAACCTTTCCAAAAGGAAAACATAAGGCCTAGAGGGCTTTGCAAGTAAATTCTAATAGAACAATCAAGAAATGGATTATCCAAATCTTATACAATCTCTTAAAATATTAGACAAAAGGGAGAATGCTCTCCAGAACAGTCTAGGATGTTGGTATAATTCTATACTAAAATCAGATAAGAACAGTATTTTAAAAAAGAAAATTATAGGCCAATCTCATTTATGAACCAAAATGCAAACCTGACTGCAAACTCCAAACCAAAATTAATAGCAACTGAACCCAATGATACATTTAAAAGCTAAACTTCATGGCCAACTTATTAGGTTTATCACAAAAATGTAATCATAATCATGACCAGGAATTTTTCATTAGGTTGATAAAGTCAGAATGGAAGAGCAAAGGCTAGAATGGCCGAGACTCTCCTTAAAAACTAGTGGACAAAAACCTATCTTACCAAATATATAATTAATAATTAAGGTGATACATTGGCACACTGAACAATAAATAAAGCTAAAGAACAAAACGATGAGCCCAGATAGAGACCCATGCAAGTATGTAAACTTACTATATGGTAATGGTTACATTATGGAACCCCCAGAACAAGTGATTATTCATAAAGACAAAAATAAAATCAGATCCTCACATAAAAAACAAAAATCAATTGTATTTACATTAAAAATTTTCATGTAAAAGGCAAAACTCCTTTATTTCCTTTTAGAAACCAACAGTGGGAAAGATATTTATGATCCTGGGTTAAGGAATCTATGCAAGACACAAAATTCATAAACCATAAAGAAAAAGATTAGTAAATTCAACCACATTAAGACTAAGAACTTCTCATCAAAAGATAAAGACTTTTTAAAAGAAAAGGTACCAAAGATAAGAAAAATATTTGCTATACATCTAAGTATCAAAGGATTAGCATCAAGAATACACACACACACACACACACACACACACACACAAAACAACTTTATATGAGGAAGGAAAAAGACAAAAATCTCAATAGGATAATTAGCAATAGATCAAAATAGGCATTTCACAGAAGAGAAATACAAATTGTCAATAAATATATGAAAATGACTTACAAGTCATTAGTAATTAACAAAACACAAATTAAAACCATAAGATACTATTTCATATCAATAGATTTGGCAAAAAAAAAAATCATACACTGAGAAAGGTCTAGCCTACGTTGTAAATCAAAAGCTACCGATACTCTACAACTCAAAATTCCAGAACGACCTGTAGGTAACTCTAACACAAGGATACCAGGAGATATGTAAGGATGCACAAAGCAGCATCTTTTATAATAGGAGGAAAAAATGGAAACAACTCAATGTCCATCTATAGAAAAATGAAAAAATAAATAACAGCATGGCCATATAATAATACGCCATCAGCAGAAAAGAGGTGATGAACTACAGCTATGTGGCTCAATATGGATGAATCTCAGGAATAAAATGCTGACTGAGAAAAGTAATTCATGCAAGAATCCATACAATAGGACACCACTTATGAAATGGTCCAAACAGGCAAAACTAAATAATATATTGCTTTGGGATACACAAACATGTGACAAAACTACAAAGAAAAGCAAAGGAACAATCAAAACCATATTCAGATAGTAGACAATGCTGGGAAGAAGCTTGGGGATAAAATTAGGGAGGGTCATGCCAAGGGCTTGGATGTTACTGGTAAAGTTCTAGTTCTTAAGTTGAATTATGGGTTCATTCTATTAAGCTTTACAAATTAAATTCACTTTATATAATACCTTTCATGGATCAAATACTTAATTTTATTTTAAAAGGAATATCTGTAATGTCCCTTATATCAGACTTATATCTGTTTTTATTGAAGAAAAAAAAGCCTATGGATATTAACCTTTATTTTTCATTTTAAGAGCAAGTTATTCTGAATACCTCACCTGAGTATTAACTTTAATTATACATACAAGCACACAAGTTAATTACTAGTCTACTAATTTTTTTAAGTTGTACTGTGTCAATCTAGAACTGAAAATAATCATTTTCATTAGAAAGGCCAGGATTCAAAACTCTTTTTCCTATTCTACTAAAAGCTACTCTTCAGAAGCCTTGTAAATGATAAAACTAAAAAAGTGGCTTGGACAATGTTCAATGACTCTTGGGAGGTCTCTTCTAGGAAGTTAAATATGGTTGCCTTTTGAAATAAACTTTAAAATAAACTAGGTGTTTTCCTACCACAGACAATGCCTTCATGGAATGACTGGGTTAATTTAAAAATCAGGATCTGAGAGGACGGCTGTATTGTTCATAGCCTGCAAGGTTCAAAGGCTTCCTGATGATAGCCTTCTGAGGACACTATAACTTCTTTTCCTCATTTGGGCAGCTTCAGGCCAGGAACCTTAGAGTTGAATGGGGAGGACATGGTTAGCTTCTTCATGCTCTGCTTTATCCCCTTTCTCTGTCATCCTGACCCTTCCATGGTTGAGCCCAGAGAGAGAGACAATAAGGGAGAAAGAACTCAGCCATATATGGTAGGTGGTATTTGTAATCTGTGTTATGGACTGAATTGTGTCCCCTCATAACTCCTATGCTGAAGTCCTAAGCCCCAAGTCCTCAGAATGTGATTATATTTGAAAGTAGGTCTTTAAAGAGGTAATTAAGTTAAAATGAGGTCATTGGGGAAGCCCCTAAATATGCCTGGAATCTTTATAAAACCAGGAGATTAGGACACAGACACATCCAAGGGCAGACCAAGTGAAGACACAGTGAGAATGTGGTCATCTACAAGCTATAGAGAGAAGCCTCAGAAGAAACCTTGATCTTGGTCTTCCAGCCTCCAGAACTGTGAGATAATGAATTGCTATTGTTTAAGCCACCCAGTCTGTGGAATTTGCTATGGCAGTCCTATGAAATTATAAAATACATCTGGTATTGAGTTTCCCTCTATATATGGTAAATGGGTAACTTAAACTTCTTTTCCTCACTGGGTAATTTTATAGGTTTCCAGGGATCCTCCCTCTAAGAACCTCTGATCACTGCTCCCTGGAGGTGACCACTGCTCCATCCAGCTGCTTACTACTGCCCCTACCTGCTGCTAACCTCTGGGCTTCCAGCAATCCACCCCATAGATTTCTCTGTAGGACTCCTTTTGCACCTCTGTGTGGTCTTCTTGGGAGACATACTTTGTAAAAGATCCCAGACTGGCTTCTTATCACAAGGTCCAATTCTGGAAAACACACACACCTTTGCCCCACCATGATGGGAGAAGCACAACAGATTCCATCCCATGATATCCCTGGTTGTGTCTTCTTTCCATTGCCAGCCAGCCAGCTCTTGCCGCAGCCTTAGCCTTTGCCCTCCATGGGCAGGAATTATACACCAATCCTTACAAATTCTAGAAGCAGATGTGAAATTCCTCAGGTCATCTTCTTGAGGCCTCCTTCACTTGGCTTGAGGTAACAACAAGGTATCCACTTTACTGGCTCTTCTTAGGTACTGAGTGGGAGAGAATGCCTCATTTTCCAACACATCCTCCGAAGAAATCCTCACTCTCAACTCTCCAAAAGCCTGATATAAACCTGGTATAATGCTGGTATAAAGCATTTTAGCAATTTCCTAGAATGTCCTATAGAGGTGGTCTAAAACCTCTCTGCAGAATGTGGGGCTTGGTGCCACCTCCATTGCTCTAGGTTCTGGGGGGGTCTGTTGACCTTGGTGAGTAGAATTTAACATCCGGTTCCACTTGACTTTTGCTCTGCCTCCCTGCCTGGATGCTAAGAAGGAATCCATTGGTAGAAGTGACTGAAAGGCAGAAGCCAGATACAGGCTGACACAGGGGTGTGCAGGCTGGTTCTCCACAGTTTTTCCTCTCTGAAGTTTTAGCCCCTGCAGTTTGGCTGGATGATTTACCCCCAGGGAGTGTAGCTGTTCCCAACTCCCCATGTAACAAGGTAGAAGAACTAGCCTGTTTCTCAAAGAGAGAAATTTTAGAATAATCATAGAGGCCAAGGGATGATGAAGCCTGGGATTAGCTGGTGGAAGAAACCTGGAGCCTAACCTCTCAAGGGTAGGAGCTAAATCACATTCTGCCTTTGAGCTCCAAGCATCTAAGGTCAGTGCCTTCCATGGAGCAAATGAACATTCCTTTAATGGAATTCTAAATATGAGCCATTAAGAGTAGGACTACCCTGAGGTTTGTGGAGAAACTAGTGAAAATAGAAGGCAACTGATGAATTTTCATTATCTTTTTGACTATTTAAAAACGCATTTTGGTATCCATGGGAAATTATTCAATGTCATAATATTACTCTATGCTGTGTGTGAGCCACAGGATTTTGCCTCAATCTCCCTTTCCTGCCAGCCTTTCCCACCACTTTCCTGACACTGTCCCTCACACACTTCTACCCTGACCACTTCCTCCCCATCATCCTCCACCTGTCCAGTGTCAGCCCCTACATGACACCTTTCTCACTGAAATCTTCTGAGTTCTCAGAGCTATCCACCTGGGTCTGCCCTGTAGCTCTCAGCACTTTCTACCTTCAATTAGAATTATCTTCTCTATTTGCAAAAGACATATCAGATGAAGGGTTAGTATCCAAAATCTATAAAGAACTTATCAAACTCAACACCCAAAAAACAAATAATCCAGTGAAGAAATGGACAAAAGACATGAATAGGCACTTCTCCAAAGAAGACATCCAGATGGCCAACAAATACATGAAAAAATGCTCAACATCACTCATCATCAGGGAAATACAAATCAAAACCACAATGAGATACCACCTCACACCTGTCAGAATGGCTAGCATGAACAACTCAGGCAATAGCAAGATGTTGATGAGGATGCAGGGGAAGAGGATCTCTTTTGAACTGCTGGTGGGAATGCAGGCTGGTGCAGCCACTCTGGAAAACAGTATGGAGGTTCCTCAAAAAATTAAAAATAGAACTACCCCACAACCCAACAATTGCACTACTAGGTATTTATCCAAGGGATACAGGCATGCTGTTTCAAAGGGGCACATGCACCCCAATGTTTATAGCAGTACTATCAAAAATAGCCAAAGTATGGAAAGAGCCCAAATGTCCATCGATGGATGAATGGATAAAGAAGACATGGTATGTATATTCAATGAAGTATTACTCAGCAATCAAAAAGAATGAAATCTTGCCATTTGCAACTACGTGGATGGAACTGGAGAGTATTATGCTAAGCGAAATTAGTCAGTCAGAGGAAGACAAATATCATATGACTTCACTCATATGAGGACTTTAAGAGACAAAACAGATGAACATAAGGGAAGGGAAGCAAAAATAATATAAAAACAGGGAGGGAGACAAAACATAAGAGACTCTTAAGTATGGAGAACAAACAGAGGGTTACATGAGGGTTTGTGGGAGGGGGGATGGGCTAAATGGGTAAGGGGCATTAAGGAATCTACTCCTGAAATCATTGTTGCTACCTGAATTACCATAAAGTTCTATCTTCTGAACCTTTGTATCCCCCACAGCACCCACACTGACACATATGTAGAATAGCACTTAACAAGCATTGAAAGAATTTTTGTATACGTGTTATGTTTTAACAATGCACATACGTTATTCTTCAGTGATGGAAGACAATGACAAAGAAGGTTAACTCATACCTTTGATTTATACATTTGGTCCCAGTTGCTGAACAGTAAAACAAAGTCATGAATTTTTTTTCAGAAAGTAAAAATATGCAGATAAATGCTTACAAACGTTTTTGCAAATCTGCTATTCTCCCATTAGCAAATCATATCTTATATCAAGTCTACAATAATGAGTAAGATAAATTTGATCATCTTATGGCAACACTTCTCTTGTGAGCCCAGCCTTTATTATGACAAGTGTTTGGTTTTGTTTTTAATTTGTTTTTACTTTTGTATGGTAATTGGATGAAATGTCTGAAGACCTATACAGCTACTTGTTTATTCTTCTGGCAAAGTCTCAGAAAGCACACGTTTTATCAAATTGACGTCTCTAAGTATTCAAATCTTGTTACATTTTTGAAGTTCTATTTTCTTATGGAGATTGTTCTTAGACATATACCTTCAAATGAAACAGGATTAATGAACAAGAACTTCAACTTGTGTGTATGAAATGAAAACACAGGGAAGGAATGCCTCTGGGGTTTTAGACACACACCAATAACCATGCAGTTAAATATTATAATCCTAAACCTACATTTACATCATACTTTATGGTTAGCCAAGCACTGTCACATGGGATGGCACACATTGTCAGCTGTCCAACAACTCCCCATGTTTTCTTTGCTTATAGAATATCGATAATGGCAGGCGGTCAGGCAACAGTGGGCAGGCTGGGCCCTTCTGACACACCAGGGGTAAGTTTTGACTGTTCTTTACTCTTCATGGCCACTGCATTCCACTTTCCAGTGACTGGTCTAGGCCCAGGCACATGAAACGATTCTAGCTCTAGACACATAAAGGGATGTCTTCTGATGGATTTCTAAGAAACTCCTTCCCTTCTTATAAAAAAGGACACAAAAATGAAGCATTAACTCCCTTTTCTTGACAGTGGATATTGAAGTTGAGGACCTGGATGCCTGAAACGGTGGCAGCCATCCAGGGCCAGTGAGGGATGCTGCCAAAGCTGAGAATAGCAGAATAGAAAGATAGGAAGAACCTGAATTCTTGATGATTTTTCTTTTTTGAATCACTAAATTAACTACCCTGGAACTTCTTGACTTCCAGTTATGTAAAAAAAAACAGTACATGTTCCTATTTTTAAGCCAATTTTAGTTGAGATTTCTGTTACTCCCTGCCAAAAGTATCTACATATTGGATCTCATTAAATTCTCACAACAATGGTGTGAAGCAGGCACTTTACAAATGAAGCAAATAAAATAGCAAATATGTAAATGGCTATGCCAAGGTCACATGTCTATAAATGGCATAACTGGATCTGAAACCAGGTCTGATTCCAAATTTGGTGTTTCTTCCCATGAAACCTGATGACACACACAAAAAATCCTAGAGCAAGAAAATATACTGTCAAATCATCCTGACATCCTTAACAAGTAAGTCTAAGGCAACCGTGCCATCATGGAAACAGACTAGCCACTGAGTGTAAACACTAGTTCTGTCAAAGACTCTGGTATTATGGTTGAATCACTTAACATTTCTCAATTAGGAGACTCTTGTTCTTCAACTAAAATTTAAAACAAGTGGATTCAAGACAAATGTGAAAATATTAAAGTGCCAACCATTTGCTTACAACTGTTTGGCATTGTGGGAGCTTCACAATAAACCAGACACTAGCTTGTTCTTAAGGAAGTTGTTCACCTGAGAATCTGAGTCATAAGTACTTGAAATAGCTGAAGAAACACACTAAGAACTACATCATATATTAGCCCATATGATGTCGATGATGCCATAATAGATATTAAACAGCATGAAACTCAAAAGTAGCATGGATCCCGCTTTTAGGTATCAAATGTCACTAAACAGCCAACAAAACATCTCATGCTACTTATGTATTAGTAGCTTCAGCCATATGAAATTGCTAACATCCAATATCATTCTACTATTAAAAAAAATGGCAATTCTGTGCATTTCAACCTTGCTAGACCCAGAGATAAAGCAGAAAATAAAAAGCTTTCGATGTTATGAAGAGTAGGAACATGAACTGGCAAGAGCAATACAATGGATGAGTGTTCCATAGGGGTTTGTGTACAGAGTGAGGTATCAGCACACGGGAGACACTGAACCCCAACTTGTGAAGTCAAGGCACATTGCCCTAAAGAGGAAATGGCTAAACTGAGTTCTCAGTGGGAATAGCTTTAATATAACTGATTTCTTAAACCTCTAAGAACGTGTATTTCTAAATGAGTGTTCATACTCCCCCACTTCGATCCCTGGCCATTTTCACCCATTACACATGTCTGTAGAGCCAGCTATTTTATTTTAATTAGTTCTCTTAACAGGGCTATGTTGAGTAGCTACACAGAAAACATGTAATGCATGCTTTAATAATCACAACATCTATCAAGGTGAGAATTAGTATTCCCACTTTTACTAATGAAGACGTAAAGGTTCAAACAGATACCCAAAATTATGTAGCCATTTAGCAACAGAGCCTGGAAAACAATATGGTAGGAAAGAAGAAGAAAACAACAGCATGACCCCCATATAATCAATGACCTACATGCTCTTTGTTAAAACAACAACAACAACAACAACAAAGGGGGGGGAATTTAATTCTACTTGAATGCAAAAATCTATTCTGGGCATTCAATGAAGACTACCTGACTGCCACCCAAATGGTACCAATAAGGCTTAAAGCTCCAATGAACTTCAAAGGACCAAGCCAGAAGTCAAATTAGTCAGAAGGGGGCTTAAGATGCTTAGGTCCTTTGAAATCAACTCAAGAAGAGCACCAGAAATGTCTAAAGTTCCATAAAGAGCTCCATTCACAAATGATAACCATTTTGGCATTTTCTTCCAGGAGTTACCATGAAATTGCAGGAAGGTGGAGATGAAAATGACTTAAAGATTGCAGCAGATTCTGCCAGGTCTGCTCCAGAAATCTACTTCTGCATCTTGGGAAGCCCATCTTAACTGCATTTCTTAGCTTTCCTTGGAGTTAGTATGGCCATGTGATGGAGTTCTACCAAGAACATGAGCAGGAGCGATGTGGACCATTTTGGAGCCATGGCCTTTCAGCAACATGTTCGCCCTTGCCATGCTCTCTCTGCCCATCTGGTAGACCAGAAGTAAATGACAACAAGCATGGAGTGGGCAGCAGAGTCAGAAAATGGAAGCTGCCTGGTTCTCTGAATCACCATGTGAGAAAAGCTGCCCACCGACTAAGAATGCCTGCTTTGGGCTGCTACATGAACAAAAACTAAATATGTATTGTGTCTGAGCCACTGCACATTTTTAGGGTTTATCTGTCACAAATGGAGTCCAATCCCATAGACAGTGGCATAACCAGGTCAAGAAACAGGTATGAGGCCTCTCATATACTAAAGAGATTTACAAAACAGATGACTGTGACTGACACGGAAACTCCACAGCACAACTTGTGAATTCTTCCAAGGTGCTACCTGCTGCTGTGCCTGGAGCCCAGGGCCAGCCTCCCTCAGTCCAGGGTTACCGCATAGCATTTGTGGAAGTGAGATCTAAAGAATAAGTAAAAGAATGATTCAGCAGATTATAAAGTGTTGAATAGGACAGTGAACATCTGAGTTATAAGATATATCAAAATACTGGGCAACATAAGAGGAAGAAATGAAAAATGTTTTTAGAGCTTCTTGGCAAAATATGTATTGCTCTTTGATATGGGTTTTTATTGCCTGTCTAAACAGTTCATAATACAAATCAAATTTATGTCAATAAGGAGCCAAGAAACTATAATTCAGATGACCATTTATTTATAGCAGGGATAGCTCTAAGTATTAAGTTCCTTTTTAGGTTTCCTAAGTGAGGATTGTTAGATATACACCTTCAAATGAAACAGGATGAAGGAATAAAAACCTTGATTTATGTGTACATGTAATGAAAACTGTAGGGAAGACACATGTCTGGGGCTTTAGATAAAACTGTAAGTATATGAATGATATTGAGTTACTTGAGACTCTTTGACTTCCAGAAATTACCAAATTGAGGATGTGACCCAAATATCAGTAAATTTGATCACTTATACTTTATACTTTGAAAGGGAAAGGCAAGAACACTACATTGGAATCAGACCCAGTGAACTGTATTTTTTAAACAGGGTAAGAAATCTTAAAGTTGGATCTATAGAAGAATAGGACTAGATGGGATCTTAGAAAGCTTCCTCTTAGATATCCTAATTAGGGGGGTTCCGGAAGATGGCGGCGTAGGAGGACGCGGGGCTCACAGCGCGTCCTGCCGATCACTTAGATTCCACCTACACCTGCCTAAAGAACCCAGAAAACCGCCAGAGGAGTAGCAGAAGGGAGTCTCCGGAGTCAAGCGCAGACCAGAGGCCCACGGAAGAGGGTAGGAAGGGCGGCGAGGCGGTGCGCGCTCCACGGACTGGCGGGAGGGAGCCGGGGCGGAGGGGCGGCTCGCCGGCCAAGCAGAGCCCCCGAGTCGGGCTGGCAAAAGCGGAGGGGCCGGACAGACTGTGTTCCGACAGCAAGCGCGACTTAGCGTCTGGGAGGTCATAAGTTAACAGCTCTGCGCGGAAAGCGGGAAGGCTGGAGGACAAAGGGAGGGAGAGCTGCTGAGCCCCCGGACGGCAGAGCTCATTTTGGCGGGGAACAAAGGCGCCAGCGCCATCTCCCCCGCCCATCCCCCAGCCAAAATCCCAAAGGGAACCAGTTCCTGCCAGGGAACTTGCTCGCTCCGCGCAAACACCCAACTCTGTGCTTCTGCGGAGCCAAACCTCCGGCAGCGGATCTGACTCCCTCCCGCTGCCACAGGGCCCCTCCTGAAGTGGATCACCTAAGGAGAAGCGAGCTAAGCCTGCCCCTCCAGCCCACGTGCACCTTGCCTACCCACCCCAGCTAATACGCCAGATCCCCAGCAACACAAGCCTGGCAGTGTGCAAGTAGCCCAGACGGGACACGCCACCCCACAGTGAATCCCGCCCCTAGGAGAGGGGAAGAGAAGGCACACACCAGTCTGACTGTGGCCCCAGCAGTGGGCTGGGGGCAGACATCGGATCGGACTGCGGCCCCGCCCACTAACTCCAGTTATACACCACAGCACAGGGGAAGTGCACTGCAGGTCCTCACCACGCCAGGGACTCTCCAAAATGACCAAACGGAAGAATTCCCCTCAGAAGAATCTCCAGGAAATAACAACAGCTAATGAACTGATCAAAAAGGATTTAAATAATATAACAGAAAGTGAATTTAGAATAATAGTCATAAAATTAATCGCTGGGCTTGAAAACAGTATACAGGACAGCAGAGAATCTCTTGCCACAAAGATCGAGGGACTAAGGAACAGTCACGAGGAGTTGAAAAACGCTTTAAACGAATTGCAAAACAAAATGGAATCCACGATGGCTCGGCTTGAAGAGGCAGAGGAGAGAATAGGTGAACTAGAAGATAAAGTTATGGAGAAAGAGGAAGCTGAAAGAAAGAGAGATAAAAAAATCCAGGAGTATGAGGGGAAAATTAGAGAACTAAGTGATACACTAAAAAAAAAAAAATACGCATAATTGGTATCCCAGAGGAGGAAGAGAGAGGGAAGGGTGCTGAAGGGGTACTTGAACAAATTATAGCTGAGAACTTCCCTGAACTGGGGAAGGAAAAAGGCATTGAAATCCAAGAGGCACAGAGAACTCCCTTCAGACGTAACTTGAATCGATCTTCTGCACGACATATCATAGTGAAACTGGCAAAATACAAGGATAAAGAGAAAATTCTGAAAGCAGCAAGGGATAAACGTGCCCTCACATATAAAGGGAGACCTATAAGACTCGTGACTGATCTCTCCTTTGAAACTTGGCAGGCCAGAAAGGCTTGGCACGATATCTACAGTGTGCTAAACAGAAAAAATATGCAGCCGAGAATCCTTTATCCAGCAAGTCTGTCATTTAGAATAGAAGGAGAGATAAAGGTCTTCCCAAACAAACAAAAACTGAAGGAATTTGTCACCACGAAACCAGCCCTACAAGAGATCCTAAGGGGGATCCTGTGAGACAAAGTACCAGAGACATCACTACAAGCATAAAACATACAGACATCACAATGACTCTAAACCCATATCTTTCTATAATAACACTGAATGTAAATGGATTAAATGCGCCAACTAAAAGACATAGGGTATCAGAATGGATAAAAAAACAAGACCCATCTATTTGCTGTCTACAAGAGACTCATTTTAGATCTGAGGACACCTTTAGATTGAGAGTGAGGGGATGGAGAACTATTTATCATGCTCCTGGAAGCCAAAAGAAAGCTGGAGTAGCCATACTTATATCAGACAAACTAGACTTTAAATTAAAGGCTGTAACAAGAGATGAAGAAGGGCATTATATAATAATCACAGGGTCTATCCACCAGGAAGAGCTAACTATTATAAATGTCTATGCGCCAAATACCCGAGCCCCCAGATATATAAAACAATTACTCATAAACATAAGCAACCTTATTGATAAGAATGTGGTCATTGCAGGGGACTTTAACACCCCACTTACAGAAATGGATAGATCATCTAGACACACAGTCAATAAAGAAACAAGGGCCCTGAATGATACATTGGATCAGATGGACTTGACAGATATATTTAGAACTCTGCATCCCAAAGCAACAGAATATACTTTCTTCTCGAGTGCACATGGAACATTCTCCAAGATAGATCATATACTGGGTCACAAAACAGCCCTTCATAAGTTTACAAGAATTGAAATTATACCATGCATACTTTCAGACCACAATGCTATGAAGCTTGAAATCAACCACAGGAAAAAGTCTGGAAAACCTCCAAAAGCATGGAGGTTAAAGAACACCCTACTAACGAATGAGTGGGTCAACCAGGCAATTAGAGAAGAAATTAAAACATATATGGAAACAAACGAAAATGAAAATACAACAATCCAAACGCTTTGGGATGCAGCGAAGGCAGTCCTGAGAGGAAAATACATTGCAATCCAGGCCTATCTCAAGAAACAAGAAAAATCCCAAATACAAAACCTAACAGCACACCTAAAGGAAATAGAAGCAGAACAGCAAAGGCAGCCTAAACCCAGCAGAAGAAGAGAAATAATAAAGATCAGAGCAGAAATAAACAATATAGAATCTAAAAAAACTGTAGAGCAGATCAACGAAACCAAGAGTTGGTTTTTTGAAAAAATAAACAAAATTGACAAACCTCTAGCCAGGCTTCTCAAAAAGAAAAGGGAGATGACCCAAATAGATAAAATCATGAATGAAAATGGAAGGATTACAACCAATCCCTCAGAGACACAAACAATTATCAGGGAATACTATGAAAAATTATATGCCAGCAAATTGGACAACCTGGAAGAAATGGACAAATTTCTAAACACCCACACTCTTCCAAAACTCAATCAGGAGGAAATAGAAAGCTTGAACAGACCCATAACCAGAGAAGAAATTGAATCGGTTATCAAAAATCTCCCAACAAATAAGAGTCCAGGACCAGATGGCTTCCCAGGGGAGTTCTACCAGACATTTAAAGCAGAGATAATACCTATCCTTCTCAAGCTATTCCAAGAAATAGAAAGGGAAGGAAAACTTCCAGACTCATTCTATGAAGCCAGTATTACTTTGATTCCTAAACCAGACAGAGACCCAGTAAAAAAAGAGAACTACAGGCCAATATCCCTGATGAATATGGATGCAAAAATTCTTAATAAGATACTAGCAAATCGAATTCAACAGCATATAAAAAGAATTATTCACCATGATCAAGTGGGATTCATTCCTGGGATGCAGGGCTGGTTCAACATTCGCAAATCGATCAACGTGATACATCACATTAACAAAAAAAAAGAGAAGAACCATATGATCCTGTCAATCGATGCAGAAAAGGCCTTTGACAAAATCCAGCACCCTTTCTTAATAAAAACCCTTGAGAAAGTCGGGATAGAAGGAACATACTTAAAGATCATAAAGGCCATTTATGAAAAGCCCACAGCTAACATCATCCTCAACGGGGAAAAACTGAGAGCTTTTTCCCTGAGATCAGGAACACGACAGGGATGCCCACTGTCACCGCTGTTGTTCAATATAGTGCTGGAAGTTCTAGCATCAGCAATCAGACAACAAAAGGAAATCAAAGGCATCAAAATTGGCAAAGATGAAGTCAAGCTTTCGCTTTTTGCAGATGACATGATATTATACATGGAAAATCCAACAGACTCCACCAAAAGTCTGCTAGAACTGATACATGAATTCAGCAAAGTTGCAGGATACAAAATCAACGTGCAGAAATCAGTTGCATTCTTATACACTAACAATGAAGCAACAGAAAGACAAATGAAGAAACTGATCCCATTCACAATTGCACCAAGAAGCATAAAATACCTAGGAATAAATCTAACCAAAGATGTAAAAGATCTGTATGCTGAAAACTATAGAAAGCTTATGCAGGTAATTGAAGAAGATATAAAGAAATGGAAAGACATTCCCTGCTCATGGATTGGAAGAATAAATATTGTCAAAATGTCAATACTACCCAAAGCTATCTACACATTCAATGCAATCCCAATCAAAATGGCACCAGCATTCTTCTCGAAACTAGAACAAGCAATCCTAAAATTCATATGGAACCACAAAAGGCCCCGAATAGCCAAAGTAATTTTGAAGAAGAAGACCAAAGCAGGAGGCATCACAATCCCAGACTTTAGCCTCTACTACAAAGCTGCCATCATCAAGACAGCATGGTATTGGCATAAAAACAGACACATAGACCAATGGAATAGAATAGAAACCCCAGAACTAGACCCACAAACGTATGGCCAACTCATCTTTGACAAAGCAGGAAAGAACATCCAATGGAAAAAAGACAGTCTCTTTAACAAATGGTGCTGGGAGAACTGGACAGCAACATGCAGAAGGTTGAAACTAGACCACTTTCTCACACCATTCACAAAAATAAACTCAAAATGGATAAAGGACCTGAATGTGAGACAGGAAACCATCAAAACCTTAGAGGAGAAAGCAGGAAAAGACCTCTCTGACCTCAGCCGTAGCAATCTCTTACTCGGCACATCCCCAAAGGCAAGGGAATTAAAAGCAAAAGTGAATTACTGGGACCTTATGAAGATAAAAAGCTTCTGCACAGCAAAGGAAACAACCAACAAAACTAAAAGGCAACCAACGGAATGGGAAAAGATATTTGCAAATGACACATCGGACAAAGGGCTAGTATCCAAAATCTATAAAGAGCTCATCAAACTCCACACCAGAAAAACAAATAACCCAGTGAAGAAATGGGCAGAAAACATGAATAGACACTTCTCTAAAGAAGACATCCGGATGGCCAACAGGCACATGAAAAGATGTTCAACGTCGCTCCTTATCAGGGAAATACAAATCAAAACCACACTCAGATACCACCTCACGCCAGTCAGAGTGGCCAAAATGAAGAAATCAGGAGACTATAGATGCTGGAGAGGATGTGGAGAAACAGGAACCCTCTTGCACTGTTGGTGGGAATGCAAATTGGTGCAGCCGCTCTGGAAAACAGTATGGAGGTTCCTCAGAAAATTAAAAATAGACCTACCCTATGACCCAGCAATAGCACTGCTAGGAATTTATCCAAGGGATACAGGAGTATTGATGCATAGGGGCACCTGTACCCCAATGTTTATAGCGGCACTCTCAACAATAGCCAAATTATGGAAAGAGCCTAAATGTCCATCAACTGATGAATGGATAAAGAAATTGTGGTTTATATACACAATGGAATACTACGTGGCAATGAGAAAAAACGAAATATGGCCTTTTGTAGCAACATGGATGGAACTGGAGAGTGTGATGCTAAGTGAAATAAGCCATACAGAGAAAGACAGATACCATATGGTTTCACTCTTATGTGGATCCTGAGAAACATAACAGAAACCCATGGGGGAGGGGAAGGAAAAAAAAAAAAAAAAAAGAGGTTAGAGTGGGAGAGAGCCAAAGCATTAGAGACTGTTAAAAACTGAGAACAAACTGAGGGTTGATGGGGGGTGGAAGGGAGGGCAGGGTGGGAGGGAGGGCAGGGTGGGTGATGGGTATTGAGGAGGGCACCTTTTGGGATGAGCACTGGGTGTTGTATGGAAACCAATTTGACAGTAAATCTCATATATTAAAAAATAAAAAATAAAAAAAAAAAAAAAAAAAAAAGATATCCTAATTAAACATGAGGAGGGGCACCCGAGTGTCTGACTCTTGATTTTGGCTCAGGTCGTGATCTCATGGTTGTGAGATCGAGCCCCACACAGGGCTCTGAGCTGGGCATGGAGCCTGCTTGGGATTCTCCCTTTCCCTCTGCCCCTCCTCAGCTTGTATGCATGCATGAGTGCAGTCTCTCTCTCTCTCTCTCTCTCTCTCTCTCTCTCTCTCTCTCATTCTCTCTCTCTCTCACACACACACAAGGAAATTTAGGCACAGAGAAGTTGACTCACTTTCCCAAGGTGGCACAGCTTTTTGGTGGGGGAAAAAAAAAAGTAGAGTAACTCCAGATTTGCTGACTCACAGACCTGGGTTCTTTGTCTCTGTTAGTATAAAAGGAAGATCACACAACTTCGAAAAAAGACTTGAACTATACTTCCAATTAGTAAAACTATACTAAGGGGAAAAGAGGTACGACCTAAAATTAGAACTATCGGATGTTGGCCAAGATACATTTTGTAAGAATAACTTAGTTGAGCTTAAAGAAATTATTAAAGACATTTTTTAAACATTGCCCTTATTCCTTCCACTATAAACCACCATTATTATTATTATTAAAATCTAGGTCTCAAGTAGTGAGGTATGTACTTTCTTATTTAGAAAAGCTAACAGATTATTTTTAATCATCATAATGGTTACACACTTTCAATTACACAGAGGGAAAAAAATCAAATCTCTTTTAATTCTACCTTTCTTAACCCTGAATGATATTTCTTCCAGATTTCACCAGCTGATACAATTCAGATGAAAAAAAGATCCTTTCTTTATTACTTAAAGAGAGCTGTAAATCAAATGTAGACCTCAGGGGGGTGGGGACAAAGAGAAGGAGGGAAGACTCATTTGCTTATTAGGTTTCCATAAAAAAATTAAGAATAACAAGCAGATCTAAATCTGCCCACAACTGAAGCCTTGTAACAGTTGCTACTGAAACATTAAAGACTTCTTACAGACAAATTGCAATCAACCTAACTTTCTGTTGTCTCGCATACATACATGCTGCTCCGATTGATGAGATGTTATTAATAAAGGAAGAGATGGCTACAAATTAAAGCAAGCCCTGCTTAATCACATTAATCCAGAGCGAGTCAAAGGCTTCAATTTTCGAAATAATTTTGGGCTTAATGCCTTGGAGATGGGCAGACTGCTCCATTGAGGCAGCAGCTGGTCCAATTTAAGCTGCATTGTGAGGCCGGAATTGTCAGGTCCTTACAGAAACAAGGAAGCCTGACAGTTTTCAGGATGCAACCAAAACTGCTGAGACAAAAGAAATTGCAAGAAATTGAAAGGGCTCTGTAACAATTACAAGGCGGCCCACTGTTGGTGGATTGTATGTGATTAACCAGCTCTCACTGTCAGGACGGGGTGGTATGCACTATTGCGACCGTGCCCCCAGACGGTGAGCCCCAGACAGCTGCCGCAGGAAGCATCGTCGGGGAGCCACTACTTTGGGTTACTGATTAGAAAAAGGCCTGTCCATAGAGAAGCGGAGGAAGCACGACTGTGGAGCCCAGCTCACACATGCCGCCTGTCTCCTCCATTGAGATGGCGGCTGCGCTGATCCAGACAGGGACAGAGGGGCTGGATAGGCAACAGCAAGGAAATGATGCCAAAGCATTTGAGGGACAGAAGGGACCGACCCCTGAGTACCAGAGAACAGGTTTTCAGCAGGAGGATTGTTATTTTCCCGAGCAATTATCTTAATGATTTTCTATGCAACAAAACTAAAAGTAGGTCAAAAAAAAAAAAAAAAAAAAAAAGTTCCAGGCTGTGAATCAAGAGATCTAATTTCTAATCCCAGATGTGCAACTCTGTCGTGTGATGTTTAGGCAGTCCACTTTTTTCTCTGGGCCCTACTTTCTTCACTGAATCAAGCCACGGTTCTGGCTTCATGTTACATGGCTCTGTGAGCAACAGAGTTGACCAACTGCGTATTTGCCACCGCACCCCTTACACTTCCATCTTTTCTAACATATCGGGAGATACTACCGCACAGCGGCAAAGAGCGAGGCATCATTAGTACGCGTTTCGACACGGAGCAATGAAGGGGCCCTACCAAGGAAATGCTTTGAATGATCTCATTTGTTTTAGCAACCCAATTCTCTAAAATTCCCACGTGTCAGAAAAGAAAACACATCCAGTTTCCAAAAGTAAAATCATCCTGTTAACTCTCTCAGACAAAGCTTGAACTCAGAAAATAAGCCATGAGAGACACAGAAGATCCAAGATCGTAGGCCCAGCTCTTCTGCTGAGAAAACTGTGGACTACATTCCTGAAACTTGTAAGGGGGAATTACCTTGGAGTCCCTTAATTTATTGTACAATATGCTGTTTTCTCATTTTATTGCTTTGGCAATGCGGTTTTTTGTTGCTGTTGTTTTAAATGTTTATTTATTTTGAGAGAGAGAGAGCATACGAATGGGGAGTGGGGTAGAGAGAGAAGGAGAGAGGGAGAGAGAGAATCCCAAGCAGGCTCCCACTGTCAGCATGGAGCCCAATGCAGGGCTCAGTCTCATAAACTGTGAGATCATGAGCTGAAATCAAGAGTTGGATGCTTACCCAACTGAGCCACTGGTTGTATATGGTTTATTCAGTCTCTTTGCTGATATTGCTCCTATCTTTTTGGCATATTACAAGAAATTTCTGGGGTGCCTGAGTGACTCAGTCAGTTAAGCATCTGGCTCTTGATTTCGGCTCAGGTTATGATCTCACGATTCATGGGATCGAGTCCTGCACTGGACTCTGTAGTGACACAGTGGAGACTGCTTGGGATCATCTCTCTCTGTGCCTCCCCTGTTCGTGCTTGCTCTCTGAATAAATCAATAAACAAATAAATAAATAAAAGAAATTTTTAGAAAAAGGACACCTGTGGGGCACTCGGCTGGCTGTCAGTAGAGGATGCAACTCCTGATCCTAGGGTTGTGAGTTTGAGCCCTGTTGGGCCTACAGCTTACTTTAAAAAATAAATAAATAAATAATAGAAAAAGTACACGTGGAATATAAAAGACAACAAATGAAACCTATTCTAATATTTAAACCGAGAAAAATAATGCCTTTGTGTGTAATGTCAATTCCACTGTTAATATAATAGCTCTGGGAAGCCAAACAATAAACACTGGTCCATATGACATTAGTTCTGAGTGAAATTACTTCATTGGCTTTTAGGACAACTCAAAAGAGAATGGATGGGTGGGCATAATGCATAGAAAGATAAAACAGGGAGACTGATGGATAGATATACGTGCACGCTCACTTTAGGAAAAGAGGTATTCCTGAAAAGTCCATAGTTTCTCCACATTGGAATGGGCTTGGAAATCACCTATCTCAACATCCTACCCCAGCTGTTCTCCCAAATGTGGAGAGTCACCCTACCTTCTGTTGGATCATTCTTAGTGTCAGGATAATTACAACATGTGGCAAGAAGTGTCCAAATTCCTCAGGGGATCTGCCAAAATCGCCCTCCAATACCTTTCACTAGTCTTGTTCCCTCTGAACAACACACAGTAATGATTTCCTCCCTCATGTGGCAGTTCTTCAAATATTTGAAAACAACTAACTCCCCATCTCCCACCATACATACCCAAGCCTTTGACTTAGTATTTGGAACTTAACCCTAATAATATGTTAAAAGGTTTCTGAATAATAGAAGAAGAATAATATAGAAGAATTATATATATAATACATATTAATTATAATATATATAATATATAATAATAATAGAAGAATAATAGAAGTGGCAGTTATTAAGTCATGGCCTCTTAGCTCCAAATCCACCCTTCTTTCCTGCTCTGTGATAATGGAGGTGGGCTTTGTAAAAAATATTCTATTTTGCCAGATGCCGTGATGTTCAACCTTGTCACTAGAGGGTGTCAGAGGGACCCTAGAGGAGGAAAGAATTTTTCTCTACCAGATTCCCCTGTGCTTCCCTCCTCGGACAGGACAGGACTCTCTCCAGTCTTCACCTCCTATATAAGGGTTTGCTCTCAAGGTTATTAGGGAAACTGCCACCTCATCTACCCATAGAAAGCTGCTAAACCCAACTGTTGGCTGTGATCACACTGTCAGCCCCCAGTTAACTTCATCAGGTTTTACTTAAGGTAATGTGAATCATTTTGTTAATGCAAATGAACCCTAACATATAGAATATATTATCTACTTCAGTTGACAACACATTTACATAATCATAATAACATTTTGTATTGATTTGTTGATAAACTCTGCTATAGTTATATAGGAAGAATGAGAGGGGATGAGATGGTGGGAGGGTGATATAAGAAATCTAAGTTTCCATCTATTATTAGCAACTATAATAATTACCATTATTATTATCATAGTTAAAGACTACATGATTCTTACCATATATCAAGCAATTTACATATGGTAACTCATTGAATCCTTACAAGAATGTTGGCAGATACAGTAATATTATTTTCCCTCTTTTACAAAACTTGAAATTGAGGCATAACAAAGTCAAATAACCTGTCCAAAGCTTTACACCTACTAGGGAGTGGAATTAATGTCTAAAATGGGTAAACTAACAAACAGCAGTGTAAACATATTATTTTAAGACATGGAGGTCACAAGTAGAAGAAACAGCTAAAATAAAGTACAGACTTCTGGGGAGCAGTATTTAAGGTAGAGTAGAATAAGGAAGATGAATATTGCTTTTACTTTAAATGATAATTGATTTTATCCATTTGTATATAAATATCTTATAAAATAACTCACTGTAAGACTAAAACAAATTCAAATACATTCAATTGAGTGATAACCTGATCATACCTATAACCTCAAATCTATACAGGAATTGTATTTATTTTAAGAATGAACTTGATGACTTTATTTTGCTTTTATTTCATCTACTTTTTTTATATAATTTATTGTCAAATTGGCTTCCATACAACACCCAGTACTCATCCCAACAAGTGCCCTCCTCAATGCCCATCACCCACTTTCCCCTCTCCGCCATCAACCCTCAGTTTGTTCTCTGTATTCAAGAGTCTCTTATGGTTTGCCTCCCTCTCTCCCTCTCTGTTTGTAACTATTTTTTCTACTTCCCTTCCCCCATGGTCTTCTGTTAAGTTTCTCAAGATCCACATATAAGTGAAAACATATGGTATTTGTCTTTCTCTGACTGACTTATTTCACTTAGCATAATACTTTCCAGTTCCATCCACGTTGCTGCAAATGGCAGGATTTCATTCTTTCTCATTGCCAAGTAGTATTCCATTGTGTATATAAACCACATCTTCTTTATCCATTCATCAGTTGATGGACATTTAGGCTCTTTCCATAATTTGGCGATTGTTGAGAGTGCTGCTATAAACATTGGGGTACAAGTGCCCCTATGCATCAGCACTCTTGTATCCCTTGGGTAAATTCTTAGCAGTACTATTGCTGGGTCATAGGGTAGATCTATTTTTAATTTTTTGAGGAACCTCCACACTGTTTTCCAGAGCAGCTGCACCAGTTTGCATTTCCACCAACAGTGTTTCTCCACATCCTCACCAGCATCTATAGTCTCCTGATTTGTTCATTTTAGCCACTCTGACTGGCGTGAGGTGGTATCTCAGTGTGGCTTTGATTTGTATTTCCCTGATGATGAGTGACAATGAGCATCATTTCATGTGTCTGTTGGCCATCTGGATGTCTTCTTTGGAAAAGTGTCTATTCATGTCTTCTTCCCATTTCTTCACTGAATTATTTGGTTTTTAGGTGTGGAGTTTGGTGAGTTCTTTATAGATTTTGGATACTAGCCCTTTATCTGATATATCATTTGCAAATATCTTTTCCCATTTTGTCGGTTGCCTTTTAGTTGTGTTGATTGTTTCCTTTGCAGTGCAGAAGCTTTTTATCTTGATGAGGTCCCAATAGTTCATTTTTGCTTTTAATTCCCCTGCCTTTGGAGATGTGTCGAGTAAGAAATTGCTGCAGCTGAGGTCAAAGAGGTTGTGGCCTGCTTTCTCCTCTATATAAGCAATATAACTGAACAAGTATTTCGTCTACCTTTGAATAGACCATCATCCTTCAGGGTTACTTCTATCAATCCCCTAACCCATCCACTTATGAAATTCATATTCAGGGACGCCTGGGTGGCTCAGTCGGTTAAGCGGCCGACTTCAGCTCAGGTCATGATCTCGCGATCCGTGAGTTCGAGCTCCGTGTTGGGCTCTGTGCTGACAGCTCAGAGCCTGGAGCCTGTTTCAGATTCTGTGTCTCCCTCTCTCTGACCCTCCCCCGTTCATGCTCTGTCTCTCTCTGTCTCAAAAATAAATAAACGTTAAAAAAATTTTTTAAAAAGAAAGTCATATTCAAATTCAGAAGATTAAAATTTGATATTTGCTAACCTATGGAGTTTCTCCTAAATCTACTGTATATGCAATCATTCATCCATTCATTAACTCAACAAACATTTATTTGACAGCTATTCTATGCCTTGCCCTCATCTAGTCTCTAGTAACTGAAAGATGAGTAAGACACAACCTCTGCATTAAGGAATGTATAGCCTAGAACAAAATACAGATGTGCGAATCCATACACTATAGACATTGGGAGCCTTTACTACACAATTTGTATTTGAGCTAGATCTAAAAACATGCAGAAGTGTGACAGTTAATTGTATGTATCAGCTTGAATGGGCCATAGGGTGTCCAGATATTTGGTCAAACATGATTCTGGGTGTATCTGTAAGGGTGTTTTTAGATGATAGGAACATTTGAATCAGTAGACCAAGTAAAATAGATTGCCCTCTCTAATTCAGGTGGGCCTCATCCTATCAGTTGAAGACCTGAGTAGTACAAAAAGTCTGAGTTAAGAGGGAACACCTCCTGTCTGATTACCTTCAAGCTAGGACATCAGTTTTTTCCTGCTTTCATACTCACACTCAAACATCAACTCTTCCTGGATCTAGAGTCTGCCAGCTTTTAGACTGGAACTCACAACATCAGCTTTCCTGGTCTCCAATTTGCCCACTGCAGATCTTAGTACTTGTCGGCCACCATCATCCTGTGAGCCAATTCCTTATAATAAATTTCTTAGTTAGATAGATAGTTAGATCAATCGATTGATCACCATCCTATTGGTTCTGTTTCTTTGGGAAACCCTGATAAATAAAATAAGCCTTCATGAAGTACAAAGTGAAGAAAATAATTTCAGATAAAGGAAACAAGATTTCATCAAGTTTTGGAGACATGAGAGACTCGGTATGTTTGGCTAGCGAGTAGAAGAAACTGAGGAAAGAGAAAGGTTAAATTGTGAGGATTTAGAAGAGAATATTCATGGGAATTAAATAAATCATGTAATGAAGTTCCATGGTAAACCATTCTATAAAAGAAAAAATCCCCTTTGTAATGCTAATAGACAGTTGATAAATCTGAGTTTTTTAATAGAGATAAAACCATTTTTAATTGAATTTACGGGCAGGTGTTTCTTGCATGTAAAATGCACAGTAATCTATTCCAAAAATTATGTGCCTATTTACTCATATTTTATATTCTGCATAATTCCTAGAAAAAATGGTTATAAAGAATTTTTATTATCGAAGTTTTCAAACATATACAAAAGTGAAAATAATACTAAAATAAACCCCATTTACCCACCTATCCTACAGATGCAAAAATTGCCAACATTTGAGCATACTTACTTGAGCATACATACATACTTTTTCTTCCTCCCTTCCTTTTTCCTTTATTTTGTAGTATGTTAAAGCAAATTTTCTCACATTGTTTCACACCTAGATACTTTCCTATATAATTTCTAAGAAAAATAAGGGTATTTTTGTTCATAACTCATTATCTAATCTAACAAAATTAGATAGTGTACTTAGTGCACTTAGTTACTTCTTAGCATCATCTAATTTCCAGTCTGTATCCAAATTTCCCTGAAAACATGCCCTCAAAACATGTTTGCCCTCAAAACATGTCCTTTTTGAGTTGTTTTCTTCAAATCAATTTCCATCCATGGTCCACACATCCTATTTGATTGCTATGTCTCTTAAATATTATGCAATTGACAATGCTTTTTTAACTTACTTATATATTTAAGAAATCAGGTCAGTTGTCCTTAGCATATCCTACGTTCTATATTTGCAACATTGCTTCCTAATGAATGGTATGTGTATCATGCAAGCTGTTTCTTTATCGCCTCTTATTTCATGTTAAATGGATCCAGATCTAAGGTTTTGGCTTTTTTTAGGTTCAACTATCTTAGCAAGAATTCTTCATAGATGGTACTGTGTAGTTCATCTTGCATCAAATCAGGAGATGTATAATGTGTGGCTGTTCCACTTCCAGTAATGCTGAAACTGATCAGTGGATTCAGGGTGTGAGAGCCATCTAACCTGTTCCCAGAAATGTTTATCCTAATGGTTTCAGCAGGGTGAATGTTGCCAAAAGAAACTACTTCATTAGAGGTGATTTTGCTAGTTCTCCAATTACCTCTACATTAATAGCTCAAATTCTTTTATAGAAATGACTTTCAGTCATAAAGTAGAAGAATTAAAAATATCTAAAATAGGAATTACTATAATTGGCATACAATAAATTGCACATACTTAAAATGTACATGAGAAGTTTTAACATATATATCCACTCTTAAAACCATCACCACAATCTAGATAATGAACATATCCCCATCCCTCGCAAATGTTTTTCCCCATTCACCTTTGTAATTCTTCCTTCCCATCCCTCACTGGCCCCAACCAAACATTTCTGTTACTGTACATTAGTTTGTATATCCAGAGTTTTATATACATTGAAGCATACTGTCTGTACTATTTTTGTCTGGTTTCTTTCACTCTGCAAAATTGTTTTGAGATTCTCCCATGTTATTATGTGGATCAGTTGTTTATTCCTTTTTATTGCTGAGTAATATTCCATTGAATGCAGGTACCAAAATTTGTTTATACATTCACCTGTTATGGGCATTTGAGATACTTCTCATTTGGGGATATTATGAATAAGGCTGCTATAACCATTCCTGTATAGGTTTTAGTATAAATGTAAGTTTTCATCTCTCTTGGGTAAATGCGCAGGAGTGAGAATGCCAGTTCATATGGGAAAGGTATCTTAAACGTTACGATAAACTTCCAAATGGTTTTCCAAAGTAGTTGTGCCGTTTGACATTCCCACCAGCCACATATGAAGAATTCCAGTTGATCTGCATCCTCGCTAGTACTTGGTATTGTCAGTACTTTTGATTTAATCGCTCTACTAAGTTATAGTACCTCAGTGTGGTTTTAATTCACATTTCCCTGATGACTAATCATGTTGAGAACCTTTAAATGTTTTTTATATGCCATCTGTATGTCTTTTTTGGTGACATGTCTATTCAAATCTCTTGCCTACTTTTTAAAAGTTGTTTGTTTCCTTATTCTTTATATAAAAACTTTTATTCTTTATGGAATAGAGAAAGAGAGAGAACTCATAAATGAGCTTAAAGCTATTTACTGCCAGAACAAAAATGTGCACCAGGCAGCTGGGGGTTTGAAATAAAATAAAGCCCTCTTCCAGGGATGAAATGAGATCTCTGCCAACTCAGTGTTTCTGTAGTGGTAAAGCCAAGTGGTGGGGAAAGACGCCTGGCTTTCTATTCTGTTTGGATGCCCATCTCCTGCTTCACGGATTCCCACACTGCAGTACCTTCAGCTTGGCTTAACAATTTTTTCCTTTTGAAGAAAAAACCCATACACCATGAAAGCAAACTTTTCCTAAATTCTTCATGGGGTTAGATCATATACAAATGAACTAATGTTATATATTGTGTCAATACTTTACATAAGTGCTCATAAAATCAGACAATTTCAGACACACCCTCCCATATGACTCTTGATTCTCCTGGACAGCATCCCTCACAAGTGTTTGGAACTAAAGCCAGGTGACATGGTTTTAGTGATTTTACGCTAGCAGTGACCCTGCTAGCAGTCCATGTGAAAATCTTACATATGACTTTCGGCAGCTGCCACTTTGCAAAATTCTCTTTATTACTTTTTATAATTAAACCTGGATTCAAAATTTCTATTACATGAATAAGGCAACTAGTAGATCATACATTATTTTTTCTATGGATTTTCTTCCAAAAAAGCCACACTCATCATTTCTGTGGAAAACAAATAGAAATGCGGCCTCCCAAAGGATATCAGGTTGCCTTTTATATGCAATCTTGCAGCTGGGTGCATTACCCTGAAACAAAAATAGCTAGTGATAGACAGACCTTTAGTTTACTAGTTAGAACAGAATCTGGTATAGTGAAATGCCCAGAGATAGATACATAACAAAACTAATTTTTCTAATAGTATTGCATTAAGGAAAGACCAAGCCTCCAATGTGAAAGTTTAATGAGTTTTTCATTTCACAGAAGAATATATCACTTTTATAGCAATGAAAAAAATTTCCTCCTTCATTCTCCAAACAATACTATGTACATCTGCATTGTTTTCTTTGACACTCATAACAAACTCATGATGGTGACCAAGAGGCTCATTTTTCCATGATCACAGAGAGAACAAGTGGGAGCCACAAGGCTGACAGCCAAGTTCTCCACCTGTAAACCCCATCCTATGGTCACTGTGCCTCCTGGTTCCCCCTAGGTAACAGTCCCCTGTTTTCCACACAAGCCTATGCCTGATGCATCCAGAGAACTCAAAGAATTAACAATGCAGTCCTACCCTCACAAAAGTGATCCTGTAATCGTTGGTAACTTTTTTTTTTCATAAATGGGTATATGTCATGACATATTTCTGATTCTGCTGTAAGTTCTGTTTCTTTAAGAAAAGAAATTCCTTTAAGCCTTTATTTTCCCACTGAAAAATAGTTGACAAAGGGATATCTTACAATGAAACCATTTAAATGATTCAGAAAACTGAGAATGGCTCACTCTGTGGTATCATTTCTTTGAGCACAATTGTTTGAGCACAATTGTTTGGATGAATTCTACTCTTTCCCATTATCTGAACACAACGTGTGGCAGCAAATTGCATTTTGTGGTAACAATGCATCTACATTGGCTAGAACTCTATTTTCGACTGCCAATAAAGGCGCAGGAGAAGCATTCAAACCTGGAGACAAATGGCTGTGTGAGGAAACACAGGGAGCACCTGCAAAAGGGTTTGTGGGGTATGCCTTATCTATTTGTAGCAATTGTGTTCAAATCTGCATCTTTTCCAGAAAAACTAAAAATAAGGGTCCCAAGAGGTGGGAAAAGGTTACTACTATAAAGTTGTGTGACAACAGCAAGAAGTTAAATTTTACCTAAATTTCAGGAGGATAACATGAAATAATTCTCTTCCATAGGTTAGCTCAACTAGGTATATGGAGATCCATTTAATGGCTTAGTGTGGTCTACTGAGAAAATCAGCCAGTAGTCTTGCTCAAAAGGAATACTGGGTCACAGTCATATTAAAATCCCATGATGATGTAAAAGAACTCAAGGCCTTAACAGGTTTGAAGAAATGTCATTTGTTTAAAATACTTTATGGTCAGAACGTGTCTGCATGTCTACTAATCTTATTCAACATCAATTTACAGAGACCTTAGTTATATGTCAGGCACTGTTCTAGATGATAAGGACAGAGTGGTGAACAAGGCAGTTACTAAGGTAGATATTAAACAAATAATTTGTCAGAAAAGAGAAGGACGGTGCTATGAGAATGCACAATGGGGGGGGGGGGGCACCTAATCTAATCTAGGGAGTAGATGGGGAGGTGCCACACAAATCAAAGACTTCAGAGTAATGCCTGGAATAATGGAATAATGTCTCTCCTCATCTCTTCTACTCTCTTTAGAAATCATTTTTCAGCAGCATACTTTCCACCCAAATGTCTTGAGTGCCAATAAAAGCTATTTTGTTAGATAAGAAATGGAGTGTTCCCATTCTGTTTAACAATGAATAAATGAATGGCTTGTTGTAGTTGGAACAGTGTGATACAGGTATTCATATACACATCCATCTCTCCCATCTCTCCTATGAATTCCTTTAATACAAGGAATGCCTTTCTCATCTCTACATTTACTCACTTAGTTGTTTATTCATCAAACCTTTATTAAATGGCACTCAGATTATAAAGATAAATTTAATGTCCTGGCTCTGAAGGAACTCCTGCTCCACATAAGGAGGAAGATAATCTTTGAGATGTAGAGGAAGATATACAATAGGTAATGAGAAGGAGACAGACCTAACCTGGCCTCGAGTTCTGGAGGTGAGGTTCGGAAAGATCCCCAGAGGAGGTAAGGACATTTTCATGATGCCTTCCTAAAGAATACATGCAAGCATTTTTGTCCATATGAAAGGACGCATGGCCCCGACCCATTAACAGTAACACTGTACATGTATAGAACACATTCTCCTAGCATGCCCATGCATGCACTAAAAAGATATTCTCATTTAGCAGATAAATAAATTGGTGTTGGGAGAGGCTAAAGGACTTACTCGTGGTCTTGCATAGGTGTAAGGTCAGAACACAAGCATTTCCATCTTCTGACACCTATCCTACTCCCCCTTTCTGTACATCTCTATTGCCTTTCAGAAAGCAAGCACACCCCGATGGCCAGAGAGCAGTGGAAGACTGAATACTAGAGACTATAAAGAATCCCCAGGGATGAAATGACTAGCTCCAATACCAATTACCTGTGTCATGGGACTTGAGTCATACACTGTATGTTATGGTCAAGAAGATGGTGCTAAGAACTCCTCTTCCTCCTTTCATAATTACAAAGACAAGCACGGATAAAACCCCAGATATCCCTACATGGCCCTATTCATTCTCTCCAAATCAACTCCTTCTCTGTCCATGAGCTGTTCTCATGAGCCACTGGCGGCTCCCCTCCTGCTGGGTCTTCACAATAAGAACCAAAACAAACTTCTCTTTTGGCTGTTCCTATGAATGGCAAAGAGAATGCCCCACATTGCTTGGGACATAATTACATGATTGATTAAGCACCGCATCCTCTCCAGGAATTCTAAAGTGCCACAATTACCACAACAGGAGGAGGTGGAGGTAAACAACGTGCAATCATAGTTGTTGACAAGGTTTTAAACTTCAATCCAGAACTATGTTGGTCCCCATTAAAAGGGAAGAGGCACACTTCTTACTACAACTATGTTCATATCAAGAAATAGAACAAACTATAATCAAGAATATAATCAAGAATATAACAGAACACTGATTGCCCTTAATGACCTTATTATTCTTTCATTAAATGTATTATGAAAACTGGGCAATGTATTGCAGTGGGTTTTTTGAGTGATGTATATATTTAATGTATGGTTGACCTCTGCATTTACATATGACAATGCTGGTAGAAGATTCCTGTCATCGTGTGTGAATAAAGACTCCACGTGCCTTTTACTATATTGCACATATGTCATAAGAGTATGGGGTTCTTGCACCATAAACAAAAATTAATTCAAAATGGGTCACAGGCCCACGTACAAATGCATATGGTAAACTATACAACCTCTAGAAAAAAAAAAACTGGAGAAAATCTTTGTGAATGTGGGTTAGGCAAAGATCTCTTAGACATGATACTATATCTAGAAGGATGATCTAAAAGAATAAATTGATGGGCTGAACTTCATCAAAATTTAAATTTCTACTCTTCAAAAGATACTGTTAAAAGAACGCAAAGACAAGCCACAGACTTGGAAAACTTACTTGCAAAGTATGTCACTGCTAAAGGACTTGTAATCTTAATACATATAGAACTCTCAAAACTCTAAAATAAGAAAATCCCATAGAAATGTACAAAAGAGTTGAACAGACATTTTTATGAAAGAAGGTACATAGATGGCAAGTAAGCACATAAAAAATACTTGATATCATTTATTCATTAAATAAATACAAGTGAAAATCACCAAAGGGGTATCTTCTACATCTATTAGAATGGCTAAAACTAAAAAGATTGACCATACCAAGTGTTGGTGAAGATGTAGAGGAAGTGGAACTCCCACTGGAATACAGCTTGGAAGTTTCTGAAAAAGTTAAACATGTACCTACCATGTGACTTAGTCATTCCATTTCTAGGTGTCTTTCTAAAATAAATGAAGATATATATCCACACAAAGACTTGTACATGAATGTTTGTGGTGGTGTTATTTGTAATTGGCAAGAACGAAAATAATCCAAATGTTCACCAACGGGTAAATGAATAATGTATCTACACAATGGAATATGATTCAGCAATAAAAAGTCATCCAAGAACATGGATGCCTCAAAACAACTATGTTGAATGAAAGAAGCCAGAGATAAGAGAGCACATATTGTATGATACCGTATAAGATTGTACAAAACGCAAACTTATCTATAGTGACAGAAAGCAGATCAGACGTTGCCTAGGCATGGGGGGTGGGGAACCAGTGGTAGGAGTGGCAGGGGGTGAGGCGGATGAGGGAGGCAGGATAAGAGATTATAAAGGTACGTGAGAAAACCTTGGGGGTGATGGATAGGTTCAATGTTTTGATTGCAGTGATAGTTTTACAGTGTGTATTCATATGTTAAAACCTGTCAAATTATATACTTCAAATATGTGTATTTTACTATATGTCAATTACATCTCAAGAGAGCGGTTTCTAAAAAATTAATATATTTTTTAAAAGACCAGGGTCCTGCTCTAGTCTCTGCTATAGTCTAGCTGTCTGACAATGGTAAGTCATTAACTTTATTGAGTTTCTATTTCCCACTGAGTGAAAAGAAATGATTCCAAAGTCCCCTCCAGCTCTGTTAATTTGGTTGAGGCATGGGTCACTTGTTCCAGCAGTCATCACAGTCTGTGACAACCTCAGGCGTTTTCAGTCAGCCTAAAGACCCAACATAGAGGGAGTGCCCCAAGCTGCCCGCTGCCCGGAAGCCCCAGTGACATATCTGTCTTGCCTGAAACACCCATTGGTTGACATCTTGTGTGCAGCATGTACCTCTTCCAGGAACCAAAAGTCAACCTTGATTCCATGCGGCTGCTCCAGACCAGCCTATTTCCTTTGTTCCTCTCTTCTCTCCCCGCCCCCTCACCCTCGGCTCCCCCGGCCCTTGGTGTTTGAGCAGGCTTTCCTCCAGCCGGCCACTTGGTACCTTAGCATCTGGTCTGATTTCTGGAATACGGATTGGCTTCTCCTACATCCAGGACTTAATTGGGTAAACGCCACCAGGATAGTCAGACAAAGCATCAAATCAGCCACAGGTGAAAAGTGAGTAATAACCCTCAAGGTTCTTGCTTCCTTGAATCAAAGTCAAAAACCTCAGTTTGTCAGGATTAATCCGAGTGGCCACCTATGACTCCACCAAACCCTCAACCTTACTCCAGCTCCTGTGGCAGCACTTTGTCAGAAGTGAGTTTAAAGCTTTTTTCCCCCTATGGGGTGACCTGGCCCCCATATCCCCCACTGGTCTCTCATTCAACCTCCTCCACATACTAGCCTATCTATCTATTCCACTGACTTCCTAGGACCCTCCTCATTGGCTGTGCACTTTATTCCCAGGTTACTTCCTTGGACCTGACATATAGGACTATATCTTCGGTCCATTCATCAAGGTAAAAGGTTCCTCACAATTAGTCAACTTAATAACCATGTACTCCAGAAGGTACCCCTTCTTCACCTTGGACACTCCAGCCATGCCCTTAGTCATGCCCACCTGTTCACTCCTGCTTATCCAAGCAGCTTAGGCCCAGCCCAACAGCCATCATCCTGCTGCACCCGCCTGGTCCCAACCGGGAGCAGTTTTGCCTGGCAATTCTAGCATTAGCCCAAACAACCACAGTTCCAACAAACAAGTTGAAATATATCTGGAAAAGTTGCAGAATCAAAAAATTTGAAAACATTCAATGTTGAGTTTCTGAAAAAAACTAAAACAAACTTGGAACCAAATATATCTTATAATTATTTTAAACTAGGTGCATATAATTTATAATAGCTATATTCAGTGATAAGATTGTTTTGGACACTTAAGGACACCAAATGTCCTAACATTACATGATGTGAAAATACTACATGCTAATAGCTATAGTTCTCATAAGTTAGTGGAAATGAGAAGATCATTTTAGCTGTGACTTAATGACACAGGGAAAGTTTAAGGGTGAATTTCTAAAAGATTGGCTTTTAGAAAGGTAGCTCTTTAGTCAAAACTGTGAAGTCATCCTTTAGTACAAAGTTGTAATAAACATTAGCTCATTAAAGGAAAAAAAGACTTTCATGAAAAGTAGACACAGAGACCTGAAGTTTGTAAGGAAATATTTTTTAAAGTAAAAAAAATACATAAAGTCAAATCATCATTTGTCTGAACAAAAAGGAGGCAACGACAGTATGAATAAGCAAATGACAAAGGCTTTAAAACTATTAAAGCTTAGTTTTATAATGTGTTTTCTATCTATATTTGATTTCTAAAAGCACTGGATAGTCACTTCAAATAGAGTAACAAAATCATGCTGTAAAGTCATGCAAACTCATCACTATAAGATGGGTTGAAAATGTATCTGGTCCTCTCTGTCTTATTCTCCTACTCAGCTCCATCCATCTCTATTCCTGCCACTGGACAGGCTCCCTTCAATGGGCCAATCATAAAACCGGAGCGACTTCCACACTGGTGGGAGCTGGAATAAAAAAAGAGAAGATAAGACTTGGAAACATCTTAGGGTTTAAAAAAAAGCCAAAGAATCCTTCCAGAATGTAGCAGGTTCTTGGAGGGGTGCCTGTGTGGCTCCGTTGGCTGAGCATCTGACTCCTGATTTCAGCTCAGGCCATGGTCTCACAACTCAAAAGTTCAAGCCCTACATCAGGCTCTGTGCTGACAGTGTGAAGCCTGTTTGGGATTCTCCCTCTCCTTCTCTCTCTGCCTCTCCTCCCTCTCTTTCTCTCTCAAAATAAATAAATAAACTTTAAAAAAGTTTTCAAAAAAGGCTCTTGGAGGCTGTCACAGAAAAGAAGATACACAGTGTTTTCATAAAAATGTATACAGCATTAACAGAATGTCTGGACAGAAATATCTTTCTGGGACAATGTAACCTTTTTTTTTTCTTTATTGCAGTAGAAGCCAGGTCCTTTGATGTAGTAAATAGTAGGCATTAAAGGACTCAGGCTGGAGAACAAGACCACTGATTGTCTACATGTGATAAAGGCAAAGCATAAATCAAAGATAACCCTGTGATGTTTACAGTTTGAGTGACTGCTAGAAAAGTGAGGCCATTGGCAGGGGAAAAATGGGAATGTCAGAAAGAGAAGTTAATTTGGGAGTGAGAGTGATAAAAGGTTTGGGTTTAGCATGTAAAACAATAAATACCCTGCTGAAAAGTGGTTTCATAATCAACCACTGAAACTATGATAACTGCTCTAGACACTAGGTATCAGTGTAGGACATGATGAGCTGTATCAACAAAGCCAAAACCATCAGCAGACAAAACTATTAGCACCAGCCAAGGGTAGGTGGGCAGTCACAGTCAGGTAACAGAATGAGCGTGACATCAGGGAGCATAGCCAGGGTCAGCTACTATAATCAGCAGAAGGACAACATGTCCGAGAGTGCAAAACATGAGAGATGGAAACTTCAATACAACCCAGTGTCAAGGTCAATAGACCCAAGTGAAAAGGAAAGATAAGAGTACCAGGATTCAGGTATGGTACAGCCCAAAGTGCTTTTCTGGAAGAATAGCCTGGAATAACAGAGCCTGATCTGAAGTCCCAACTCTCACGCCACCCCCACTCCACACCAAAACCAGCTCTAGTCTACCAGTGCCTGACCCAAGCACTGGAAACTTAATGGATGATCTGTAAAACAAACTGTTAGAGAATGAAAAGACTAGACACAGAGTAGGACATGTTTTCAAGTCATATATCCGAAAATGGATACAACTCTTAAAACTTAGTAAGAAAACAAAAAACCCAAATACAAAAATGGAGGAAAGATATATGTAGACACTTCACCGAAGATATGCAAATTGAGAACGCAAATGAGAAGATGCTCAGCATTATATATCATCAGGAAATTGAAAATTAAAACAATGAGATACCACTACACATATATTAGAATGACAGAAACCCCACACACTGACAACACCAAATTCTGGTGAACATGTGGAACAACGGAGGCTCTCATTCATCGCTGGTGGGAAAGAGAGATGGCACAGCCACTTGGGAAGAACTTTGGAAGTTTCTTACAAAGCTAACATCATCTTACCGTTCGATCCAGCAATCACGCTCCTAGGCTCTTACCCAAATGAGTTGAAAACTCACGTGCATGCAAAAACCTGCATGCAAATGATTATAAAAGCTTTCCCCATAATTGCAAAAATCTGGAATGCCTTTCCACAGAGGAATAGATAAACTATTATACATGCATACAATTGAATATTATTCAGTGATAAACAGAAATCAGCTATCAAGCCACAAAAAGGCATGGAATAACCTTAAATGCATATCGCTAAGTGAAACACCAGTCTGAAAAGGCTGTGTAGCATATACTCCCAAGTATATTCTGGAAAAGGTAAAAATACCGACAGTAAGAAGTCAGTGGTTGCCTGGGATTCAGAGGCAGAAAGGAAGGGATAAAGAGGTGGAGCATAGGGAATTTTTAAGTGAAATTCTTCTGTATGATACCATAATGGTGGCTACACGTCAGTATACATTTGTCCAAACCCATAGAAGGTACAACACAAAGAATGAACCTTAATGTAAATTTATGGATTCAGCAGAAAATAATGTATCAATATTAACTCATCAAGTATAACAAATGTATCACACAACGCAAGGTGTTAATAAAAGGCAAAACTCTATGTGTGGGATTGGGGTCATGGATAATGACACAAGAGCTCTTTGTACTTCCTGCTCATGTTTCTCTAAGCCTAAAGAGAAAAAAAAAACACAAAAAACCTAATGGATGCAAGCCTTCATGAAAATGAAAAGAAATCTGCCCTGCCTACCACTGTATCTGACACTTCACACAGTTACTTTCACAGAATAGGTACTAAATTTTAGAAAACTTTTCAAAAGAGAACTCCTAACATGAATGTATGTATATACCAAATGTATTATTGAGTGTGAGGCCACTTAAAAACGTGCCAATTCACTTTTTTTTTCATCAAATTAAGAGAGATGTTATCAGTACTATCAGCACAGACTACAGGTTTTGTGGTACACTATTAAAATGACTCAAATATGACAGACACAATGATTTTTGTTTTAGTTTAATACTATTTGGTTTTCAATGAAGGCTTCATCTTGCATTTTATGGTGTATTTTAAAAACCAAACCATATTCTGTAATTATTTTCAAGAAAGCTTTATTCAGCACCAAGGAAATTTATTTCAAATATATATGTGAAATACCTAAATGTTAGTTCCTCCTCCAGAACTGAATGTCATATGACTACAGTACTCAGAAGCAATATCATAATGTGAAGTCTTCTAAAGATGAATGAAAGACAATGAGTCCTCTTATGAAGAGACAAAAAATCATTTTAAAACACTCATATACAGATGTTAGGACTTCCTTTATTCCCTTAATGAATTTCATTTGTTTCTCTCCCCATCAGTGTAAATTACTGTACACTTCCCTCTCAGATCATGGGCACCCTGGTTCTATCTCTGCCCAGGTATGTTGTTGTTACTGGGTCAACCTGATCCGTCCTTGGATTTCCTAGCAGGCGCTGTAGTCTGTGGGTGTCCACTTTACACAATCAATCATCCATCTGCTGCCCTACCTCCAGGCCATGTGACCAGTCCATCTGTGCTTCCTGACAGTATGGGCTGCCCTGCTCATGTGCATGTGCTGTTGTGACGCGTTTTCTCTCTCTCTCTCTCTCTCACATACACACACACACACACAACACACACACTCAATCTCTTTCTTTCACACACACACACACACACACACACACACACACACACACACACACACACATTCATTCTCTCTATATCCTTCACACACACACACGCACATACACACACATTCATTCTCTCCTGTCTCTCATACGCACACACATTCATTCTCTCTCACACATACACACACACACATTCATTCTATCATTCACACACACACACACACACACACACACACATTCATTCTCTCCTCTGTCTCTCACACACACATTCATATTCTCTCTCTCTCTCTCTCTCTCTCTCTCTCTCTCTCACACACACACACACACACACACACACACACACACACCTGTGGAAACTTTGCTCCTTCTCTGTTCCACTGATACCCTGGGCTACCTGTGGCTTTTTTGCTGCACTTGCATCACTAAACTGAACTCTGTGCCCCATACAACTAGCCAGGCATGGTGGTGTTAAATCGCTTTCGCTTGCTTGTCGTGTGTGACTCCTCATCTAGAAGTGGCGCTTTCATTCTGCTGCAACTGGTCTAAATTACAGGGTGAGCCTCATTCATCAGCGGCTCACCTACACACAGCCGCTGATTTCTCCTATCTACTCACCATTCGTTCTGACAGATCTTATAGTTGTTGTGTCTGTTTCGTCTCGGCGGTGTTTGCTTCCAATCCACATTTGGAAACCGACCTAAATAACTAGGTTGTATTTTCTTTTATGGAATGTCTGTAGGTTATCGAATCTCAGGGCAACAGGGCCAGGCCCCTTTTCTGGAGTTTCTGTGTCGAGGTTTTCTGAGGGCATACATCACAGCAGGACGACTAGCAACCACCTGTCATGAGGGCCTCTGGGGTGAGGCAGGCAGAACCTAAAGGAACCAATGCCCAGAACACTGATGAGCAGACCAAAGCTACAAATCTAAAGGGAAAAGCCCGGGAGAGCAGCTGTCACAATCTGCAAAGACAAAGTCAGGGATGTGGAAGATAAGATCCAGGAAAATGGAAAACACCACACCTGGCTTCTCTCCTCAGCATATGCCCAGATCACTTACCTTGAGTCCTATGTCCCCTACCACAGTATATATTCCTAGAGAAGAATATTCAATATACTCTTCATTAACTTTCTCAGATGCCCAGAAGAATGCTGTTCAGCTAGTGGAGACTCGATACATATAGGAAGGGAAAGAAAAGGGAACATGACTTATGTATCCCGTGACAGCAGGGAAGAGAGAGAAACATTACTACAGACTTGAGAATGACATGAGTCCCTAAGGACCTGGTTTCACCATGAAGTATGTACTTTACCATCTGAATGATTATGAACCTTGTTCCGACCATTTTTATAGGTTCCTTTGACTATACTCAAATGGAAGGTCATAGGGATACAACAATTTAAAATAAATGAAAAAGGCTCTTGGACACATACTGAATAGAATACATGGGCTGATGGAGGACCTCAGTTGCCTGATGCACTCTCTAAGTGGGCCAGATGCCCAACACCTCTAAGCTCAATTCCACCGATGTAAGGTATTCCATATTTAAGGACACTGTTTCTGCTTATAGCTGGAAAAGGCCTATCATCTTCCTCTTTACCTCCAGGCTGCCCAAGGACCCTTCCAGGTCATTCCTTCCTGAACATTCTGTTCAGACAGGTGCCTAGCCACACCAACAAGCAATGGTGTTCCCACTTCCAACAACCCCCATTTGTCTCTGACCACTAACCAGTCCTCAGAATGCCCTGGCCAAGAATACAGCAGATGAACATCTTACGCAACCTCCCTATTTGGTAAAACTAAAACTTTGGGTAAAATCCATATTTAAAACATATATGAAAAAAATGTTACATTTAACAATAAAATACTAAAAACTCTTCACAAAGCTGCTATGAAAGAAAGAAGCATGTAGGAGCTAAAAACAAGGTGAAATAAGAATCCCAGAAGGGGCACAAGCTCAAAAGCACTTGGGAGTTTCTTCTGAACCTACTTTGGTAGCTACCTGGGGTGGGGGAAGGAGGGCAGGAGGTGAGGCCTAGGGACCTCCCCGAGATGAAGACTCTAATAGGAACCACCCCCATAGAGGTGGGACTTCATGGAACAACATCCTCAATGTACACGTGAACAGAGAAAGACACTGGGCCCATCAAAAGTGCAGCATGAAAACAGGACTATCTGAATTTGGGTACTCTGAGGAGAGAGAAAAGCTACTTCCTCTGAGATCTTGTAACCACCAGCCACCCAGACACAGGCACCATGTCCAAATTCTTGTTACCTATGTGGTACACACACACACACACACACACACACACAAATTCAAGTAGAGAATTTAACAAAAGGTGTGTTTCTGGTGGATAAAGCCCCCAAGTGCCTAAAGTTATCTAATAGCAATCCTCTCTGGCAGAGTGTCCCTTCAGTCCAGCCTTCCAGGATGCCCTCACCCCAGAGTTAATCCCTGTGCCGTGTGGTTTAAAAACCAGCTTCCTAAGTTTATAGCAGCTTTATGCATCATTGCCAAACCTGGAAGCAACCACAATGCCCTTCAAGAGATGAACGGCTTTATAAATGTGGTGCATCCAGAGAACAGAATATTATTCAGCACCAAAAAGAAATGAGCTGTCAAGCCATGGAAAGACAGGAAAAAACTTAAATGTGTATCATTAAGTGAAAGAAGCCAATCTGAAAAGGCTATCTACTGTGTTATTCCAATTATGGGACATTCTGGAAAAGGCAAAACTATAGAGACAGTAAAAAGATCAGTGGTTGCTGGGGTGGGGGTGGGAGGAAGAGTTGAATAGGCAGAGCACAGGAGTTTTAGGGCAGTGCAACTACTCTGTATGATAGTATAATGGTGGATACCTGTCATTATACATTTGCCCAAACCTGTAGAATGCACACCAAGAGTGAACGCTAATGTAAACTGTGAGCTTTGGGTGATAATTGTGTGTCAAAGTAGGTCCATCAGTTGTAACAAATGTACCACTCTAAAGGGGGATGTTGATAGTAGGGGAGTCTATGTGGTGGGGGGGGAAGCATATTGGGAAGGGGAGACAGGGGATATATGGGAAATCTCTGTACCTTACTCTTAATTTTGTTGTGAGGTTAAAACTGCCCTAAAAAATGTATTAATTTAAAAATGTTGTTGAAGATCCAAAAAAAGATGGCTTCTTCCTGATGCCACCCCACCCCCACCCCCAGTATGTGGCTTAGCCATTTTACAACCTGAGTCTCAAAAGTAGACAGATGGTTTTCCCTGGAGCATTTTCAAACTATCAAACACAACCTAACAAGCCTTAAACAAGGTGACAGATTTTTTTTTTTCTTGTGTACAAAGATACGCAAGTTCAGGCACCTATGACTTTTTGTCAACCCACCCTTCAGGAGCAAAGCAGGTCTGCTGACAGGGGCATGGGTGTTACGGTAGCTAACAGTTCCTCATCTTCAGAACTAAGGAGGGGAGGGAGCGCTTTCAAATAAACATGTTCAAGGAGCCAGAACTGAAACTGAAGACGAAAGGAACACAAGTGGATTGGAAGAAACTGGATGCTCTGGGCCCTTCTGCTTTGCGACCTGAAACTCATGTAAAAACATCTATGCTTTCGGAACCTAGATACAGCTAGGTGCCTAGATATAGCTCTGAGACTCTGGAGAATGGAAAGGCCCCCTTCTCATGCCTTCCAGCACTTTTCTCTGGATGGACTCTCTCAAAATCCTGGGGATTTTCATAACTTCCAGTGTGCAGGCTTAAAGCAGGCCTGAGGATTTAACGAGGTGAGGGAGGTCTCCTCCTCCTCCATGTGTTTCAGCCCAGAGTGAAGTTGTCCCTGATCCTCAACTGCTTCTAGACTTAGTTCCAGAGATGCACCTCCTTGGTCTAAAGAATGAGGATGCTGTAGGGGGAAGCCCCCTCTTTCATTCAGAGTATCTTGGACATGGTTTTAATATTAGACACCTGTGCAAATTTTTTATCTGGAGAAAATACTCTAATGCTTATTAGAAGCTTCAAAACTCACTGGAACAGATGACCCTTAAGATCTATCCAACTTAAAAAGAAAATTTGAAAAAAAAAAAAAAAAAAGACTCTTAAATACAGAGAACAAACTGGTGGTTACCAGAGGAGAAATGGGTAGGGGGATGGAATTAAGATGTATAGACTTCCCATTATAAAACAGATTAAGTCATGGAGATGAAAAGTACAGCATAGGGAATATAGCCAATAATATTATAATTACATTGCATAGTGACTACACTTACCATGGTGAACACTGAGTAACATATAGAATTGTCGGATCCCTATGTTGTACACCTGAAACTAATAGAACTTCGTTAATTGTATTTCAATAAAAAAAGAAAAAGAAATCTATGTTTCTATAGATCAGGTTCACCTAAAGTCCCAGACACTTTTTACAAACCATTTTCAAAATTCTAGTTTATTCCTACAACAACTTCACAAGCTTAATTTCTTTCAAAGTATCGTAAAATGCTCAAGAAGGACATGTGACAAAGCATTTATTGGAAATGGATAAAGAAAAAGCTTAGAAGGAGACCGTCTGAAATACAACCTCTGTTTCCTTTTCAAAAGAAATGCTATCAGAAGAGCCTGTGGGTACCTCTAATTATCAGGTGTCACACTGAGCAACTCACTGTTTCTGAGTGCTTGGCATTGTTGTAAGTGGGAGCGACAATGCAACTGTTTCATAGGCCCATGACAAAGATCATCCCAGGAAAATGTTTTGTAGATTTTATAAATTTAGTGATTAATATGAGCTACTAGAACACCTGTGGACAATATTAAGTTACAAACGGTTCTAAACCTAAGATGGGCACTGTGTAAGTCACTACTTGTGATTTTTTTTAGGACTATTGTAATAATAATAGTACTGGAGTATAAAGGCAAGGTATCCGTAACTGGAGGAAAGAAGGAGAAAGAAAGGGAAGGGGAGGAGGAGGGGAAGAGGAAATCACCGAAAAGAAGAGGAAGGGGACAGCGACACATAACAGGGTTCCGCCCCACTGTGGGTAAGCAGTCCTCCTGATAAAGCTTCCGCCACACAGAAACCACACTAACTCCCATTTGCAAAGAGTAAAGGCGCTGAGATCACTTTGGTCCCTCAGTGCTCCCTGATAGACTGCAATACTACCATCAGAGGCCAGGATTTATTAAGCAAAGCCTAGTTCACAGCTGAAGGGACTCAGTGGTTTGTAGCTGAGTCACATGCCGATGAGGCCTGGGCGAATCAGAGGTGTCCGCGTCGCAAAACAGCAGTGACCTCTTCTGAAGCTGCTCTGTTCCTACTAGACCAGTAGCTCACAGGATGGGTGACCGTGTTTTCATATGGGTCCCTCTTGTTTAAATTGTAACTGGCAGATGGGGCAGTAATTGACCCAGATATTTATTTTTAATGTAACTTAGGGGAAAAAAAAAGAAAGCTCATTCGAAGGCTCTAAAAATTGTCCATCATTATGAAGTGATTAAGACCCAGAGTATCACATAAAATTCCTAGAGAAGCTCAACCCCCTATAAGGTTATTTTCTCATATTACATTATGCCTCCATTTTATGTGATTTGAAAATATCAGTGTAGGCACATTCATCAATTGCTTTTGCAATTATGTTTTAAGAACTGCTTGCTATGGCAAATTCCTCTTAATCTCCCTCCTAAATCTTTGAGAATATAATCCTGAAACAATGAAAGAAGAACCTATTTCTACTGCTGGGTGAATGTAAAGAATGTTTTTATTATTGTTCCTTTTCATTTAATTTATTTTCCATGTGAAGAGCCTATGAGAATTTTACTATCAGATATGCTGAAATACTGACACATTTAACTACTTAAAGTCTGTCGGTCTGTTGACCTTTGACCACCACACCTGTTCCCAGCAGTGATTTAAGCTGCTCAAGGGGAAAGATGGATTGAACAGCGAAATAAGCTAGAGAACATGAAAATATAAAGGTCATACGAAGAATATATGGAACATGCTGTAGTCTTCAGAGGATCCATAAACCATCAAAATGTATTCACTACCCCTTCCCTTAAATGACAAAGAATAGACACTGACACGACCGGGATCTTTGGCCAATAAATCCAACATGAAGGAAAGGCACCAACACTTCGTTGACCATGTGAGCACAGAGGTCTTGTGTTGCCTCATCTGTTGGTGTTTGCAGCTAGCAATCCTTTGATCTATAGAAAATACCTATCTTCTGTGATGTCTAATGCTGGATTGAAGTATTCTGTCAAGCTCAAAATGTCTCTAGCAAAGTGTACCTGTGTGTATTTCATTTCCCATTGGGAACTTAGGACAACCCTTTAGCATGGTGATCCCATATCAGCATGAGAGACCAAGTGATTGGTCAAGATTCTGCATGAGAGCTCCCAGGATAGTCACTCTTATTTTAGAATCCAGGGATGAAGAGCATCTCTGATGACAAAGAGCTGTTCTGAGGTCAGTAATGCTGGATGAATGTAGATTTTATTTATCACAGTGTCAGCTCCCTTACAGATTGAAAAGTGGAAGTAGACATGAGCGAGGTGATTATTCAGGTCATGAGGCCACGCTCAGTGGACAAATCAATTTGCAGATTCCGTGTCCTAACGCTGCAGACCCTGCAGGTCCCAGCCCAGGCTGGAAACCAAATTTGTAGAAGCTTGGAAAGAGAGTGAGTCCACAATGTCCTCTTGTTGAATGATTTCTTTTCTCATTTGTAGGTCTAGGGGAAACAAGGTACCAACGCAGTGGTTAACAAGAGAGGCTCCTGCAGGCTCCACTGTCACACCCTCAGCTCTGCTCCTGGCTGTAGCAGTCAGCACTTAGCACATCTAGCAGACATTAGAATGGTCTACTAGAAAATCCCAGTACTCAGTTTTTAGAAAAAAAAAAAAAAAAGAATTCCAGCCTAACTAAAAAGATAACCAGGATCTAGTTGACAAAATACTGATATCTTGAAATCTCAACATTTCAAACTGAAAAGCTGCCTCCATTCTGAATCCTTGATCCCCATTCTCACTTAAAAAAAACATAATGGACACAGATTTCAACTTCCTTTTAGGATTCCAGCAACACAGTGACCTGGCAAGACAAATTTTCAACCCTTCTCAAATCTATCTCCCCAATCATTTTTTCTCGGCCTCAGTTTCCTTATCTGACAAAGTAGTCTCAGTGGTTTTCAAAAATTCTCAAAAACTTTTTAAAGCAATAAAACATTAGTCAAGACTGCAACATATAACTAAAAGGGTGAATGAATTCTCTGAGCAGCTTAAGTCGTTGTTATTTAGTTAGAAAATTCTTCATTATTAGTGGAACCCCTGAAGCACCTTCCTGGAGCCCAAGTGTTCTACGGTCACCCACTTTGAAAGCCACAGGACTAGAAGATGGTCTCTTACAGGCCTGAAATGCCCCCCATGACCTATGCCTCAGAACTGATGTCAGCATTTCAGAGGGGTAGCCCTTCTTGTCAAGAAGCCACGCTTGTCTTTTCTAGTGATCGAGGCTTAGAAAATAAATAAAAACGGTAGTTTTCTCATGACCTATACTTTGTCCGTTCAGGCAGTGGGTCCATTCACCGAACTAATCTGTCTTGAACAGCTCTGTGGATGGGTTGGATGGAGGGGCTATATTAGGTCCCAGGAATTATAACTCTGAGTCACAGGACCCCTGACCTCGGGGCTTGGTTTCTGCCAGGTGATTTGAGACAGACAAGCATCTTCATCCTGCCTGTTACAAGTTCAAGGTCAATTTTATGTCTGACATCTGAGGAACAAAAAGTGATCAAATCGCTTATAGCAAGAACTGAACACCGGAATTCTTGAATTTTTAGGGATATGCCAATAACTTAGTAATTTACCTTGACTGACATTGAAATGAGTACAATAAGACTTACTACACACTAAAAAGAGATTTAATGTAGTCTGCAAGGAATTTAGAAAGAGTTTTACATTGCTTGGTAAAATCTGCTAATAACAGAACTCATCACTACTTCAAAGAAAAATGGGATCATTAATCTCATGCAAGATACATAGACATGTACATCCACCCAAACACTTCAGAAATTAAGTCAAACTAAAAAAGTATACTGAGTTGCTTTATATTAATGAGGAAATTATTCATTGCTTTGTTAGAGCTCTCCAGCTCAAGGAAATAAGGATCTGCATTTGGAGAGGGGGTGGCTATGACCTACAACGAACACAGAAGAGGAAAAGGAGCAAACGGCTTCCATTGTTATGTCGTGTGCACATTCTGCGGGCGGACCCCAGTCCACTATCAAGCGATGCTTCATGATCCTTCACTTTGATTTTTTTTTAATGTTTTCACTTATTTTTGAGGGGGGGAGGGGCAGAGAAAGAGGGAGACACAGAATCTGAAGCAGGCTCCAGGCTCTGAGCTGTCAACACAGAGCCCGACACGTGGCTCAAACCCACGAACCATGAGATCATGACCTGAGCCGAAGTCAGATGTTTAATCAACTGAGCCACTCTGGCACCCCTTCACTTTGATGTGTAATGCCCAAGAGCTAGAGTGGTAGAAAGCATATGTTATCCTCAGTTTTCTAGAACATTTCCAATTTGAAATAATTTTAATTTCAAATAAGAACCTCACCACAACAATACTGGCTTCGTAAAATAGCACTGCCTCCATTTTACAAGAGAGGAAACAGTCCAGGAAGCAAAATTGCCTGAACACCGACACCACTGGAAGGTAAAATGAGGACTCCCATACTCTGTTCCTCCCAGACTAGGCTCTGGCTCAGGACTGCATTTGGACATGATGCCTGAAAATCCACTGGAGTGTTCCACTGAAAGAAAGTATCTGGGCCTCAGCTTCTGAGTGGTGATTGTGTAAATGTCACTTCTGAGAAAAAGTTATGCAGCCCCTTTCATGCTTCTGGTTTTGGTGCTACTTGGCTGTGCAGATTTCTAAAAGCTTTTGAATAGACTAATAAACATGGAATTGTTCTGAACATCTGTAAGCAAAATACGAAAAGATATTACCCAGTGAATGAACATCCTGGGTTTTCTAGCCAGAAATGGGGTTATTTGTGTATTAGGCTAATGCACTGAAATTAACCCAGAATGCTTACCCATTGCAGAATGTCTTTTCATATTTTCATCTGTGTAGTCATTATTATGAAATGTAAGAATAATTCTCTATCAGGGTATTCAGGAATCTGAATAGCTCAATTACTTCTAAAATCAATGTAGTAAAGCAACAGCATGCCAGTTAATCAGTCGGTTTGCATAACAAATGTTTGGGGGAGTTGGTGTGTGTGTGTGTGTGTGTGTGTGTGTGTGTGTGTGTGTGCGCGCGCATGCACACACACACATGCATGTGTGTGTAAAGAGAAATCCAGGGTCAGCGCAACACTTTAAAACAAATGTGAAAGATCAAGCCTCCATTTGACTTCAGAGAAAGAATTCTGGAAGACAGGTACTATTTAATTCATTCAAGAAAGGCTACATGAAATCTAGGCTCCTCGTGGTTATGCCATTCTAGGTTTCTATGGGTTCTCCAGTACTAGGCATATACTGAGCTTTTAAGGAACACCAAATGAATGAATAACTCCTTGGAAGTCATTTTAGGATTAGAATGGTGGCCACTAGGACTTAGATTACTTCTCAGCACACTATTAGAAACAGATCTGAAACACCACAAGAAACAGTGGCTGAGCAGCGGTCATGAACAATGCCACCTCATATCCAAGCTATGACTGGGGTTCCCAGTGCAGGAGCTGGTGGTGGGCAGCTCTCCAAGGGCTCAGAATTCAGTCCTGGAACAGCTATAGGAGATGCAAGTTTCTTAGCCTGTGGCTCTGGGTTCAGTGCTAATTGATGAATCCAAGGAAGGGAAGTTTAAATACCTGCTCCAGGAGAAAGGTCACTTTTAAAACAGGTTTAATTGAAATTAGGGACACATGGGAGGGACAGGAATCTCCAAGGAAATGCAAGGAGGCAGTCACAGCCTTTGGAAAATCACTGTGGTTTGCCTTCTCTCAGCTTTGAAGGCCAAAACTTCATTTTTATCATTTAATTTAACCCAAGGTTAATGTGATATGGAGAGAATGACCTGTGTAGACTAAACTCACAATAAACTGAGATATACATCTTAGAATGGCATTTAATTGAATTTGAAATGAGAATTAGGACTGTCTGGCTGACCAACCTGGTCTCATTGCATTTTCTTTCTGTAAATAATCTCCACAGGAGGACAAAAGATGAGAAGTTTCTACAGAGTGTGGATCAGAATAAGAGGAGTTACTGATAAAACTTAAAAGCCTCAGGTATCAGGCTCTGGGAGTCTGTCCAGCAGCCAAACCTTACAGAACAACCTGGAGGGTGCCTGCTGGACTTCCCCTTTCCCAGGCTGGCCTGGCTGAACAGCCTCCCTGCAGAGGCCCTCTTTTTTATCCTTTTTACATAGGGCACAGCATTCCATTGGGTTACTTAGAGGTCCTACAGACCAGGAAGTCAAGCTCTCTTCTAAGTGACTTCCTGCCTCCACTCTGAGGCATTGCAGGCTTATTTTATACTTTATTCCCAAAGGGCAACTTTATTGCCTTGAGGAATTGCTGTCCCTTGTATCTTGTATAGATGTCAGGCTCAAGTATCACACAGATCACCCGGCATGTAACATACCTATTAGTGAGCCATCAATGAATGTTCTACTGACAGGTCAGAGTCAACTCTATTCATGTGTCACCATGGGATCACCTCTTTTCCTGGTTGTTACTAGAAGTCATACAGCTTTTCTATGTGCCTAAAGCTCGGGTTTCAGAATCACAGGGGCATCAATAGCTTCAAAGAAATACCATTCCAACATTAATATGCATCCTACCTGGATACACACCAGCTTTTACACTCACACACACCCTAGCTTGTTCACTCATCCCCTGAGGCAGTGCCTACCCACCAGCATGTGGTCATGACAAACTTCAGCCAATGTTTCTGGTTCCATGGCTTGTGGTCACCAATCTGTGTGCCAAGACAGTGATGTGGAAGCTCTGCCATTAGTCATGTGTTGGGCTGGGGGGAGGGGAAGTGATAGAGCTACAATGGCTAGCTCTACCTCTTTTGGATTTTGAAAATTGCCTCCCACCCCCACTCCAAGTGCTACCCCTCTAATTCTAGCACCTGCCCCAAGAAACCAAATGGTATCTTAGGCTCAAGTGTACTTGCTATATGAGAGAAGGAATTTGGCAGACAGTCCAGGTCCTTGGGCTTCATTTCTTGAATGAATGAATGAATGAATGAATGAGTATGTTTACAAAAGACTTTTTGTTGTGACCAAAATTTTACAAACTTAATTACAAACACAAGAGTAAGCCATTTTGAAATAAATCCAAATATTGGAGCACAGACTAGTGTTTCTCTCATATGAAACCTCAGCAATTATTATGCATCTTAGTGGAGCCTTAGTTTTTCTTCCTTGCAAGTCAGACCCCTCCAGGGCTGACACCTTCAATAAGGCTTTGAGGACCCAAGGCTTCAGCAGGGAAGCCCTGCCGGTATAACCTGCTTTCTGTCTCCCCCATCCTTTCCTCGGTCAAAAATCTTTAATTAGCTGGTTGCCATAATTACTTTAGCTGAGGACCTTGTTTGTTCTCCTTCCCTGCTATTTTCAGGGATCTGAAGGCTCTACTACTTCTGTGCCAGAGGGTTCTTTCTATCACAGTTTCTCTCTTTTTGTTTTTCCTTTCATGATCAGGACGAAAAAAAAAAAAAGCCCAGGGAAAGAAATCATCTCTTTCTGTGTCTGGATGAGACCCCATAACCATCTTTTCCCAATCAGGAACAAGTTTCCATGACAACCATGTTTCCCAATGCCACCACTAACTTAGCAGGTAGTGTTCATATCAAATAGAGTTCTTTACCAACCTCCGTGGCTTCTGTATAAGACTCTAAGATACCAGCTGTTTGCGTGAACTGTATCTTAAAAGAGTTTTGTTCTTTGTCATTCTAAACATCAGAAAGACAAAAAAAATTTTTGCTTGGTATTTTCTTTACTGTAATCATTAAAAAGCACACCAATTTTTCAAAAGTATAGCAGAAGGGTTGACATGAAGAGACTGTGTGACTTGGTGGAGGAAAGTATGAATGAATGAATGGAGAATCACTGGGATATGACAAGTGGGTGACTGACACCTTGGTCAGTGGCACAAACTTAGAGCTGAGAGCTGATGAGCTTGGAATTCCTGCTATACATGGCCTTGGGAAAGTTACTTTTCCTCTCTGAGCCTCAACACTCCCTCTGTAAAAGACAGAAACTGAGACATTTCATGGAATTCTATTGAAGATTAGATGAAAGGAAAAATGCAAAAAGTGCTTATTACAGTGGCACATAGTAGGAGTTCAACAAAGGGCAATTAGAATGCTTTTCTTATTAACATAAAGAGTTGAATGGGACCAAGTCTGAGCAAACAAGCAACCACAGTATTCTAATTGATTATTAACATTTTGCTGGTGGAGAATAATAGCATAAGCAGTAGATATTTGGAGGTTTTCTTAGCAACCTTTTCTCTTAGGTTATTAAGTCATGTCTGCAATCATGGGAAGGAATCTCTTCATTTCCATTCCTGAGACTTAAGAGGATACACCTGGGCAGTCTCCAGGGTTCGTCTGAATCTATTTATAGCTCTGCATAAGCATTTGTTTAATTTTGAAACAGATGCAAGGAAAAAAACTGGATGAACCATGAAAGTATTGGTTCGATCTTCCACATTCTCAACACTAATGAATATATTTCAATTCTTCTGTAAAGGCAAGTAAAGCAAGAAAATGCATGTTTTCATGATATTTTCAATATTGCACAGCTCAAATTTCATTTCCAAATCAGAATTAATATTGTAGCAAACAAACCAACATGCTCATTGTTGAACAAACTCCCGTACTCCAACTCCTCCCTGACCTGCATCCACAGTACCCTTGGAGAGTTGAGAGGGCCCTCCCCAAATTACACCAATTCAACCCTTTATTTTTAAAAGATAAAACTATTTATGTATTTTTAAAATCCAATTTTTACCAATATTATCTATACTACACATCTAGATAATAAATGTTCCCTATCAAGAACTCTTAAAATATTGAATGAAATATTCTTTTCAAAAAAATGTGTTTTACAGTGTGGATGTTCCTCAAAAAATTAAAGATAAAACTATCAAATGATCTAGCCATCTCTCTTTTGGCTGTATATCCTAGTGAAATGAAATCAGGAACTCAAAGAGAGCTATTCCCCACGTTCACCTCAGCATTATTCATGATAGCCACAGTTTGGAAACTAAGTGTCCATCAGCAGAAGAATGGATAAAGATATCATGGCATATAGACAACGGAATATTATTCAGCCTTACACAAGAAGGAAATTCTGCCATTTGCAACAACATGGATGAAACTGAAAGAAAGTATGCTAGGTGAAATTAATCCAGACACAGAAAAAAAATGTATACTGCATGTTCTCACTTGTATGTGGAATGTAAATAAAAAAAAAATTCATAGAAGCAGAGAATAAAAAGGTGGTTACCAGGACAAGAGTAGAAGGAAACAGGGAAATGTTGGAGATGATAATGAGATGAACATTAGTTAAGCTAATGTTAATTAGCTTGACTATTAGTAATCATTTCACTATGTATAGCAAAACATTATGTCATACTCCTTAAACATATACCATTTGTTTTTGAAAAATGAGAAAAAGTGTTTAAAAGAAAAAAACTATGCTTTAAATGCTACCTGATAGGGCTCCTGGGTGGCTCCATTGGCTAAGTGTCTTACTCTTGATTTCAGCTTGGGTCATGACCTCACAGTTCATGAGTTCAAGCCCTGCATCCAGCTCTGTGCTGACAGTGCAAAGCCTGCATGAGATTCTCTCCCTCTCTCTCTGCTCCCCCCACCCTGCCCCACACCCTCAAAATAAAGAAATAAATACTAACTGAGCTGGCAGAGAAGTAAAGGAAATCCTTGAAGGCCAGAACAAAAACCAAATCCAGAATGGTTACCTGGTACTTGAGCTAGAATTTGCCATGGGGCATCTGCCTATCCTGGTAGCCAAATAGTTTTCTGACAAGGGCTAGATCATAAATATTTTAGGCTTTTCGCCATACCATCTCTGTCATATCCACTCAACTCTGCCATTGTGCCATGAAAACACTGACACATAATATATAAATAAATGGGTGTGGCTGTATTTCTGTAAGACTTTATTTACACAAACTGGCAGTAGGCAGCTTATAAGCCAGTTTGCTATCCCTTCATTATAGCCTAAATTTTAATGTCCTACCCACAGACAAACAATTATGGTGTGTGATATGTCTGTCCCATGTAATAAACTATTGCAGTCCTGCCTTTAGGGGATCCCTCCCACATTTTCTCTAGGCTAGAACATGTGACTTGCTTTGGCCAATGGAAACAGTAAATGTGATATTAACAGACACTTAAAAGGTGCTAACAGAATGGGGCTTATCCTCTCTTGCTGCTCCTGGGAATCTCTGTACCCGCCATGTGAATTTGCCCGGAGCCAATGTGCTGAAGACATGGTCCATCATTCCCATTACCCCAGCCAACAAAAAACAACAGCCAGCAACAAATGCAGACCTATCAGTGAAGCCATCCTAGACCAATTAGTCCCCAGGCAGCCCACCAGTTGACTGGAGTCACATGAGTGAATTCAGACAAGACCAGCAGAAGAACCACCAAGATTTGCCCAGCTAAAATTGCTGACCCACATAATCATAAGCTGATAAATGATTGCTTTAGAATTTTTATGGTGATTATTATGCAACAATAGCCAAACGATACATTCCATAAGAAATCTATTATCTGCTTAAATATAAAGTGAGAGGCCAACAAACATATTCATAGAAATGGGAAAGAAAAGACTGAGGAAACACAAAAAATCATATTTGCATTTTAAAGATCCTGTCACCTGCCAGAAGAGACAAGCCCTTTCTTGCTCCTTATAACAGAAGTTGGAAAAAATTCTTCGTACCTGAACAAACTTCTTTATAAGTAGGATTGGAAGTGTAGCCTCCAGCATAACCAACTTGAGTTGAATATACTCCTTTTATAGTCCAGAATTTCCTCTCAGCTCCCCAGAAACAGCCCATTCCTAAGAAAAACATAAGATACTGATTAGTCCTTTGTCAAAAACAACTAGTAATTGCATATTAGAAACTCTGTTATCCTAGAAAACAGAAGTTGTTCATGTCATTTGGTAATCAAAAATAACTAAGATGTTATCTTTTAAAGAAGGAAAGCTTCATGGAAGCAACCTAAGTATCTATCTATTGACAATGAATAAGGAAGATGTGGTACACACACACACACACACACACACACACACACACACACACACACACAGGAATATTATGCAACCACAAAAAAGGATGAGATCTTACCATTTGAGACAAAATGAATGTACCTAGAGGGTATTATGTTAAGTGAAATAAGTCAGAAAGACTAATACCATGTGATTTCACTCATAAGTGGAATCAAAAAACTAATAACAACAACAACAAATGAACAAACAACAAGAAATAGAATCAGATCTATAAATACAGAAAACTGATGGTTGCCAGAGGGGAAGGGGGAAGGGGGTTGGGCAAAATGGATGAAGGGGAGTAGGAGATACAGGCTCTCAGTTATGTCATGAATAAGTCATAGGAATAAAGGGTGCAGCATAAGGAATATAGTCAACGATATTGTAACAGCAGTGTTTCAGAACAGATGGCAGCTGTGCTTGTGGTGAACACAGCATAACGTCTAAACTTGCTGAACTGCTATGCTGTACACCTAAAACTATTATACCATGTGTGTCAACTATACTCAAATTAAAAATGAAACATGTTAGAAGTCAAGAATAAAAAAATTAATTAAGAAGAATTTTTAACGTCTAAAAATAATTTTATTTAAGGTTATTTGCATAGAATGCCTATTTGCTTTAGTTGTGCAAAAACTTACGAAGCCTCAAATTTTAATGAAGTTAGTAAAGCATACCTTTCCAAATAACTGAGTAAAAAGATAACTGCATTTGATGAATGATTTCAACACTCAATTCATTTTGGACTTCCCAAAACATAATAACCTATATTAATAGCATAAATTTATTTAATGATCAGCATCCTAGTTATGCTTTTTTATTTTTATTTTTTTAAGTTTATTACGTTATTTTGAAAGAGAGAGAAAGAGAGAGAGAGAGAGAGAGAGAGAGAGAGAGTGAGCACAAGAGAGAAGGAGACACAGAATCCCAAGCAGGGTCCAGGCTCTGAGCTGTCAGCACAGAGCTCAACTCAGGGCTCGAACTCACGAAACCATGAGATCATGACCTGAGCTGAAATCAAGAGTCTGATGCTTTACTGACTGAGTTATGTTATGGTTATGTTTTTTTAAAAAATTCTAGCAAAGACAGGTAACTCTGGGGCACCTGGGTGGCTCAGTCACTTAAGCGTCCAACTCTTAATTTTGGCTCAGATCATGATCTCATGGTTTGTGCATTCCAGCCTGGTGTGGGGCCCTGTGCTGACAGTGTGGAGCCTGCTTGGGATTCTCTCTCTTTCTCGCTCACTCTCTGTCCCTCCCCACCCCCTAATGCACATGTGTGCATGTGCACACGCACTCTCTTTCTCTCTCTCTCTCAAAACAAACAAACAAAAAAATAAAGGTAACTCTAACTTACCGACTTCAGTAGGAAAACTTAGCAAAATCAACACAGACTGATGCAGTTTTCAATTAACAATTTTACACATGTGTTCAGTTTCTTCAAAAATATTTAAGTCGCTATAAACTTTCCTGTGATAAATCAGTGCTCACGAAAGGGAATATTTTTCTGAGTTCTATTACTAAATACAATGAATGAAGAAAGAGAGAGAAGGGGAAAGGCAGAAAAAAGAGATGACAAATATACAAAGAAACTCACAAAAAAATAGTATTCTATTCAACTAGCAAACACTGTGCTCATATCACTAGTTATTGGATTCCTTTGAACATACGGTAAAAACGAAGACCAATCTCCCAAGAATGCACATATTTACACACTTCCAAAATGTTGCTTTACATCTCCCTGGGCTTCAAATAAAGAACCCTAATTTTCTACCAGAAGTTTCTAAACCATCCACAACTACTATTCTGTGACCAATATCTACATGTAAACAAGATTACTGCCTCGCTCAAGTTTTATATGGCTTTATTAAGTCATATATAATTAAGATCTTGGGTAGACTAACAGTTGGCAAATTAATATATGCCTCCTACTCCTACAATCACTGGATTTGTTAGACTTGATGACAGAGCTGAAAGAAAAATTAGATGGAAGTCTACTGAAATTTTTGACATTTGTTAATAATCTACTTTAAAAAATTCAGAGCAGTAATAACCAAAACACATTGTGCATAATGCTATACATTATACAAAAATATATTTGCTCCAATGTGAGGGGAAATACACTAAGAATAGATTAACAGTTAAACAATATGATAGAGCCAAATGATAAAAATTAATGCAGTAAAAAATTACTGTTGTGATAACAATACAACATGGAAATATGTATATGATTACATTATAATTAAGGCTAAATTTAAAAGGAAAAAAACATACATATATGCACGTTCTTATTACAACTATGAAAAAAACATCCATACCAAAATAGACTAGAAAGAAACATACAAAGTTATAACCATGATTGTTTTATAGGAGAATACAGGAAATTTTTTCATTTTTCAAATTTTTATGTAGTAGATTCATATTATTTTAAAAATGAAAAATGTATACACATTTTTAAAAAAGAAAAATTCAAAGAAAAACATAACCATATGCATTGTTTGAGTTACAACTGCTAGACCATCTTCCCTGTTTGCAAGTTGTTTGCTGCTAGAGAATATAGTGAAATATTTACTGAAAAATTGACTATCCTCAAATCTCTGGAACAAGAATTCACTATTAATTTTATTCATTGCATTTCTGGGATGAAGGAATTATATTAGTCAAGGTTTTCCAGAGAAACAGAACCAATAGGATATACAGAAAGGGAGAGTGAGAGACATTTATTATGAGGATTAGCTCCTGCAATTGTGGAGGCTGAGGAGTCCATGATGCATAGTCTGCAAGCCAGAGACCCAGGAAAGTTGGTACCATAACGCCAGTTGAAACCCAAAGGTCTGAGAACCAAGAGGCTCAATGATGTAAGTCCCAGTCCAAAGTCTGAAGGCCAGATAATCAGGAACAATGAAGTATGAGGGCGGGGGAAGATGGATGTCCCAGCTCAAAGATCAAGTAAGTTCACTCTTCCTCTAGCATTTTATTCTATCTGGGCCCTTGACAGATTGGATGATGACCCCACTGGTGAGGGTGACCTTCTTTCCTCAATCTACCAATTCAAATGCTGATCTCTTCCAGAAACATCCTCACAGACACATCCAGAAACAGTCACCTGGGCATCCCTTAGCCATGTCAAATTGACACATAAAATTAACCATCACAGGAATGACAACAGTGAACCTCTGGAGGATAAATAAAAAGTAAGCTGGGAAGCATTACTGAGCCCAAACACACCCAGGAGTTGAGTAGTGTGATACGCTGAAGGCACTCTAGACCCTGAAGTTCAGAAATCTGCTAAGTTCACTGAATAAAATACTTCTTTCATGCACAATGACTAACATTAATGGTACAAAAGGGTACTTCAAGCTTTCGGTATTTTCTGTACAATGTAAATGATGGGCCATTTTAGCAATCAGCCTAACCTGACCATTGTCTATAGTCTCATACTGATGGCCCAGACCCTATATCTTCCCTATATCCTCATGCTTTATAGATTTATAACACTTAAAATGGATCTTGGCCAAACCAAACAAAATCTTTGTGGCAAGTTATTTAACCTCCTTTTGATGTTTAATAGGGATCAAGAAGAGACCCCCTGCTAGAGGGAGGATGACCCAACTCCAGCTGGGCAAAGGCCTGCAGGGGGTGGTCATGTGTGGCTGAAAGAATGCCTCAGGGGCCTGGTGTGTAATCAATGTCAAAATTTCTGGAGAGGTACTTAGCTTAGGATAAGGGTTATTATAAGAATAAAACTCCTCCTTGAAGCAATCAGATATTTTCTGGTGGCTTCCAGTATAACCTAAGCATTCAATTATTTGGTTTTGAGTGTGTGTGTGTGTGTGTGTGTGTGTGTGTGTGTGTGTGTGTGTGTGCATGCACTTAAAGAAAACAAGTGTATGGCAGAATTTCTCAGAATTCAGTAAACACAATCTAGTAACACATTACTAGACTAACTTTAGTAAACATAATCTAGCAAAAAACATAAATAATAAAAAAGACAGAATACGTACTATATTCTTTAAGATATTTTATACTTTAACTTTTTATTATAAAGGAAAACATAGGTAGAGAAAAGCCGCACAGAACAGATACATATCTCAATGCATTATTATTAGGCAAGCATCCTTGTAACCACCACCCAGGTCAAGTAATAGAAGTTTGCCATCGCCCTCAGATATCCTTCCTCATGTCACAACCCAATCACAACTCGCTTCCTCCCTCTAAAAGTAACTGCTATCTGACTTTTACAATATTCACTTCCTTGTGTTTCTTTAATATTTTTATCACTCAAGGTATCCATCCCAATTCTATAGTTTGGTGGTGCTCATATTTAAAAAATTTGATACATCCTTAAGTTCTTCTAATCAACATGTGCCCTCTCCTTTCTTTCCTTCTAATTTATCCATGAAGAAAACAAGGGTAACTGACCTGCAGAGCTTCCCACAATGTACATCTTGCCAACTGCATTCTCATAGTGCAATTCAACCTGTTCCTCTATCCTCAGTATTTACTGAAAATTTGCAGCTGGATCAAGAACCATGATCAGGCTCAGATGTCATCCTTTTGACAAAACTACTGGTGGTACTATGTTCCTTTTTATGTAACTTTAAATTTTTTCCCCAGTTTTATTGAGATATAATTGGCCTATGACATTGTGTAAGTTTAAGGTATGCAACATGATTTGGCATACATACATACATATTATGAATAACTACAGCAATAAAGTTAGTTAACACAACCATCACCTCACATAATTACAATTTATTTTTTGTAGTAAGAATATGTAAGATCTATTAGCAACCTTCAGGTATACAGTATTATTAACTATAGTAATTATAATAAATATTAGATCTCCAGAACCCATTCATCTTATAATCAGAAGTTTGTACCCTTTGACCAATATCTGTCCATTTCCCCCACCCCTCCCAACCCCCAGAAACTACCATTCTACTCTCCATTCCTACAAATTTGGTTGGCTTTTTTTTTTTTTTTTTTTTAAGATTCCAAAGTTAGTGAGATTATACAGTATTTGACTTTCTTGGTCTGGCTTATTTCACTTAGCATAATGCCCTCAATGTCTGTCCATGTTGTTACAAATGGCAGGATTTCCTTCTTTTTATGGCTGAATATTATTTCACTGTATACATACCACATTTTCTTTATCTAATCTGTCAAAGAACACTAGGTTGTTTCCAATGTCTTGGTTACTATGAATAATGTTGGAATGAACATGGGGGTGTAGATATCTCTTCAAGATAGTCATTTCATTTTCTTCAGATATATACCCAGAAGTAGTACACTTGATCACATGCTAGTTCCATTTTTAATTTTAGAGGAACTTCCACATTGTTTTCCATAATGGCTGTGCCAATTTACATTCCTATCAACAGCACACTGGCGTCCCCTTTATTCCTCGCCCTAGCCAGCACCTGTGACCTTATGTCTTTTTGGTAACCACCATTCCCACAGGTGTGAGGTGATACTTAATGCAGTTTTGATTTGCATTTCTCCGGTCATTAGTGATTCTGAGTGTCTTTTCATGTACCTGTTGGCCATTTGCATGCCTTCTTTGGAAAAATGTCTATTCAGGTCCTCTGCCATTTTCAAATTATTTTTTTTTATATTGAGTTGTATGAGTTCTTCATATATTTTGGATATTAACCTCTTATCTGATACATGGTTTGTGAATATTTTCTCCATTCCATTGCCTCTTTTTTTTTTTAAAGAATCACATGCTATTTTATTTATTTTTTTTACTTTTTTTTTTAACATTTATTTATTTTTGAGACAGAGAGAGACAGAGCATGACCAGGGGAGGGGCAGAGAGAGAGGGAGACACAGAATCTGAAACAGGCTCCAGGCTCTGAGCGGTCAGCACAGAGCCTGACGCGGGGCTCGAACTCACAGACCGTGAGATCATGACCTGAGCCGAAGTCAGACACTCAACCGACAGAGCCACCCAGGCACCCCTCCATTGCCTCTTTATTGTGCTGATTGTTTCTATGGCTGTGCAGAAACTTCATATTTTGATGTAATCCCACTCACTTGATTTTGCTTTTGTTGTTTGTGTTTTTGGTATCTGAAATATTATTGCCAATACCAATGTCCAGGAGTTTTTCCTGTAAGTTTTCTTCTAAAAGTTTTATTATTTCAGGTCTTACGCTGAAATCTTCAATTAATTTCAAGTTATTTTTGTGTGTGTGTGTGAATGGTGTAAGATAGGGGTCCAGATTCATTCTTCAACATGTAAATATCCAATTTTCTCAACATCATTTATTTAAAAGGCTAACTTTTCCCCATAGGGTATTCTTGGCTTGATTTTCAATTATTAGTTAACCACATATGTGTGAGCTTATTTCTGGGCCTTCTACTCTATTCCATTGGTCTATGTGTCTGTTTTTATGGCAGTCCCCTACGGTTTTGATTACTATAGCTTTGTAGTATAACTTGAAATCATAAAATGTGATGCCTAGAGCTTTGTTCTTCTTTCTCAGAATTGGTATTTGGGGTCCTTTGTGGTTCCATTCAAATTTTAAAATTGTTTTTCTATTTCTGTGAAAAATGCCATTGGAACTTTGATATTAGGTTTGTAAATATATAGATTGCTTTATGGAGTATAAATATCTTAACAATATTAATTCTTCCAATTTATGAACATGGAATATCTCCCATTTCTGTCTTCTTCAATTTCTTTCATCAATATCTTATAGTTTTTAGTGCACAGATTATTCCACTACCTCACATAAATTTACTCCTAAGCATTTTATTGGTTTTGATGTCATTGTGAGTGGGATTTTCTTTATTTCTCTTTCAGATATTTCATTGTTAGTGTATAGAAATGCAACTGATTTTTGTACGTTGATTTTATATACTGAAACTTTACTGAATTCACTGATTAGTTCTAACAGGTTGTTTTGGTGAAGATTTTAGAGTTTTTTCCATATAAAATAATGTGGTCTGTAGACAGAGAAAATTTTACTTCTTCCTTTCTGATTGGATGCCTTTTATTTCTTTTCCTTGCCTAATTATTCTGGCTAAAACTTCCAGTACTATGTTAAATAGGACTTTTGAGTGAGCACTCTTGTCTTATTTCTGATCTGAGCAGAAAAACTTTCAGCTTTTGCACCACTGAGTACAATGTTAACTATGGGTCTGTCATGTATGGTCTTTATTATGTTGAGGTATGTTCCCGCTATAACTTCTCAAATATGTTGAGAGCTCTTGTCATGAAAGGGTGTTGAATTTTGGCAAACCGTTTTTCTGCATCTTTGAGTCATATGATTTTTATCCTTCATGCCATTTATGTGATATATCACATTTATTGCTTTACATATGTTGAACCATCCTTGCATACCAGGAATAAGTCCCACTTGATCACAGTGTATGATCCTTTTATGTGCTATTGAGTTTTGCTTGCTAATATTTTGTTGAAAATGTTTGCATTTATATTCTTCAGAGATGCTGGCCTCTAGTTTTCTTATAGCATCTTTACCTGGCTTTGGTATCAGGGTAATGCTATCTTTATTAAATGAGTTTTCGAGTGTTCCTTCTTTAATTTTTTGGGAGAATTTGAGAAGGATCAGCATTACTCTTCTTTAATGTTTGGTAGAATTCACCAGTGAAGCCATCTGATCCTGGACTTTTCTTGTTGGAAAATTTTTTATTACTGCCGCAATCTCCTTAGTCATATTAATTTGTTCAGATTGTCTACTTTTTCATGATTCAGTCTTGGGACGCTGTATGCTTTTAGGAATTTATGCATTTCTTCTAGGTTATCTGATTTGTTGCCATACAATTTTTCATAGTAGTTTCTTATGATCCTTTGTATTTCTGTGGTATCAATTGTAATGTCCCCTCTTTCATTTATAGCTTTATTTGATCCCTCTCTTTTTTCTTCATTACCCTAAACGTTTGGCAATTTTATTTATCTTTAAAAAAACACAACTTTTAGTCTCATTTATTTTTCTCCTATTATCTTTCTAGTTTCCATTCCATTCATTTCTGCTCTGATTCCTATTATTTCCTTCCTTCTGCTAACTTTGAGCTTAGTCTGTTCTTTTTCTAAATGCTTCAGGTGTAAAGTAAGGTTGTTTATTTGAGATATTTATCTCTATAAACTTCTCTCTTAGAACTGTTTTTGCTGCATCCTATAAGTTTGGGTATGTGTGTTTTCATTTTAATTTGTCTCAAAATACTTTTGATTTCCCTTTTGATTCCTTCTTTAACTCAGGAGTCTGTAGTTTAAATTCCATATATATTTTTTTAATTTTTCAATTTTCCTCCTGTTATTTATTTCTATTTTCATACTATTATTTTTAGAAAATATATCAGATATGATTTCAATTTTCTCAAATTTGTTAAGGTTGTTTTGTGGTCCAACATTTGACCTATCCTGGAGGATGTTCCATGTACACTTGCAAAGAATGTGTATTTTGAAGCTGTTGGATGTAATGTTCTATGTCTGTCAGGTACATTTGGTTTAGAGTGTTATTCAGATCTGCTGTTTACTTATTCACCTGTTGTCTGGGTGATCTATCCAATGTTTAAAGAGAAGCACTGAAGTTTCATACTATTATTGTATTACTGTTTATTTCTCCTTTTGGTTGTTGTTATTTGCTTTAAATGTTTATGTGCTCCAATGTTGGCTATATGTGTATTTATAATTGTTATATCCTCTTGATGAATTAGTCTCTTTATCAACATTTAGTGACCCTCTTTGTCTCTTGTGATCAATTCTGAATGAAAGACTATTTTATCTGATATAAGTATAGCCACTCCTGCTATCTGTTGGTTACCATCTACATGGTATATCTCTCTCTATCCCTTCACTTTCTACCTATGTGTGTACTTAAAGCTAAAGTGAGTCTCTTAAAAGCAGCATATTGTTGGATCTTGTGTTCTTCTCCATTCAACCACTTTAGGTCTTTTGAATAAAGAATTCAGTTTATTTATATTTAAAGTAATTATTATTAATAGGTAAAGACTTACTGATGCCATTTTGTTCATTGTTTGCTATTTTTTTTAAAATTCCTTTATTCTTTTCCCTTACTGTCTTCCTTATTTGTATTTTGTAGTGGTATATTATAATACATTTCTTTTTATCTTTCGTGTATCCACTATACGTTTTTTTTTTCTTTGTGGTTATCATGAGGCTTACACAAAATATCTTAAGCTGATTATAACTTACTTTACATTACTTACAAAAACTCTGCACTTTATTTCTCCTCCCCTCATATTTTATGTTCACATTTTATTGATGTCACACTTTTTATATTGTGTACCTGTTAATAAATTATTATAGCTATATTTTTATTATTGTTTTTTAATTTATATACCAGAGTTAAAGTTATTTACACACCTACATTTCAGTATTAGATTATTCTGCATTTGACTACATAGTTACCTTTACCAGTCAGTTTTATACTTTTATATGTTTTCATGTTGTTATTTAGTATTCTTTCATTGCAACATAAAGAACTCCCCTTAGAATTTCTTGCAAGGCAAGTCTAATGGTAATGAACTCCTTCAGCTTTTGTTTGTCTGGGAATGCCTTTATTTCTTCTTCATTTCCGAAAGGCAGTATTGATCGGTATAGTATTCTTGGTTGACAGGTTTCTGGGTTTTTTCCAGCACTTTGAATATATCATCCCACTGCCTACTGGTCTGCAAGGCTTCTGCAAAAGAATCCACTAATTGCCTAATGGGGCTTCCCTTGTGTGTGATGAGTCTTTTTTTCTCTTGCTACTTTCAAGATTCTCTCCTTGTCTTTGAATTTCAACATTTTAATTATAATGTGGCTCAGATTAATCTTCTTTGGGTTGATCCTGCTTGCAGTTCTTTGAGCTTCCTGTACTAGGATGTCCCTATCTTTCCCAAGATTTGGGAAGTTTTCAGCAATTATTTCTTTAAATAATCTTTCTGCCCCTTTCTCTCTGTCTTCTCCTTCTGGGACTACCATGATACAAATGTTCATTCACTTGAGGGTGTCCATAGTTCACAGAGGTTTTCTACATCCCTCTCTTTTTGCTTTTTGTTCCTCTAGATGGCTGATTCCAAATGATCTGTCTTTGAGTTTGCTGATTTTTCTTATCCATGAACAAATTGGTCATTTAGCTCTCTGCTGAATTTCCCAATTCTGTCATTGTATTCTCCAGCTCCAAGATTTCTGCTTAATTCTCTTTTATGGTTTTCTTTCTTTATTAAACTTATTTTGTTCATGCATTTTTTCCCGATTTCATTTAGTTTTTTAATGAATGTTCTCTTGAATTTCATTCAATTTCTTTATGATAATTATCTTGAATTCTTTGTCAGGCAAATTATAGATCTCCATTTGCAGTCAGAACTTTATTAGCTTCCTTTGGTGGTCTCATATTTGCCTGATTCTTCAAAATTCACATAGCCTTGCATTGGTGTCTGTGCATTTGAAGAAGCACTTACCTCTTCTAGCCTTTACAGACTGGTTTCTATGTTCTTTGATCATGAAGCACATAATGTCTAGTTGTCTCTCATTTGGTGATGTTAACATCCATTGATACTCAATGTTTAGCAGATATGTTAATTGTGAAATGGTGACCTTCTAATTCTATCACTTCTTTTACATTTATTAGTTGAAATGTCTTTATAATGAGAATATATATATATATACATATATATATATGTACATATATATATGTATATATATATATAGAGAGAGAGAGAGGGAGAATACTTTTTCTCAACTACTCTGTTACTCAGTGATATAGTTCATAAAAGAAAGGGAAACTAAGTATTTAATTATGTCCATTTATTTAGCAGTCTTTAAGATGATGAACTTCTCCATTCCAAGGTTGACCAATTTTTTTAATAATATATTTGTATCATTTATTTAAACATATTTGCCGTGTTTCACCATTTTCATCACTCCTTTCACGTAAACTCCACTTGACATATCTTTGGCAAGAAAAATTATCTTCAAATTGTTTTGAAGTTCCTTTGAAGTTCAAATTGGGAGTTCCTTTGAAACATCCTCCATAGTCTTCTATTGCTTTCTTGCTATCTGGTATGACAGGATGTTCCAGGCTCATCTTGTACATTTCTTACCCCATATCTGCCATCAGCCATTTCTCTAAGAAGCCTGATTTCTTTAAATGAGGAAAGGGATTTCAACACCATGACCTGGGTACTAGTGATGCTTATCAAAGACAGCCAGCTATGGGACACCAAGAAACCATGTGGCTGGAACAGTCCATCAAAATCTAAGCCCTGTCAGACCTACCAAATCATAAGGTCAATAGAGTGCAACAACAATCCATCATAGGATAGGAGTTACACATCTGGAATCATACACTAGCAGGACAACAGGGCATAAGCTGCATGAATAGGTAGTCAGACCTCCACAGCATCCACCAGGATTGCACCAACACCACTCCCTCAGTTCAAACCTATGTCTGAGTGGAGCTTCTATACAACCAGCTGAAGGACAAGAAAAAGGCTAGATTTTTGTTTATGGATAGTTGGCTTACTGTGTACAGATGCAAGTCAAAAATGCATAGCAGTCACACTGTGGTCTCACTCAGGAGTGGCCATAAAAGATAATTCCTCCCAACTGGTGAGGACACTTCAAGAAGTGTACCAGTTGTCCACTTCATGTGTAAGGAAAAGCCCAAGTTTATAACATACATAAATTCATAGGCAGTAGCAAATGGCTTGGCTGGCTAGTGAGAATCCAGAAACAAACAAATAAACAAAAACCCTGAAAGATTAAAAATAAGGAAATCTAAGGTAGAAGCATATTTGCATCACATGTTAATATTAATGCCAGGTAGAGAGCATCTGACAAGAAATGGGCACTAAATACAAAACTGACCAAATGACCTGGCTGATGAACATCAGTCAGCCTGTTTCATTGGCCACCCCAGTACTAGTATCACAGGTACAGGAACAAAATGGCCATGGTGACAAAGATGGAGGACACACATGGGCACAACAATGGACTCCCACTTACCAAATCTTATCCACTTTTGCCACCACCGATGTCTAACCTGCCAGCAACAGAGACAGTCTCCAAGCACCTTATATACTACCATTTCTCAAGGGGTCCAAGCAACCACTAGGTGCCAAGGGGGAAATACTAGGCTCCTTCCATGCTGAAAGGGCCACTGGTGTGTTCTCACAGTAACAGACACATATTCCATGTATGGGTTTCACTTTCCTGCCTTCAGAATTCAGTCAGCTCCTGTCCCATATAACACTGCATCAGACCAGAGAACCAAGTTTACAGTGTAGAAGATGCAGCAACAAACCCATGAATACCACACCACCCAGAAGCTGCCATCCTGATGCAGCACTGGAACAGCCCAGAGGCAAAGCTGCAACACCAGTTTAGAGCTAATACTCTGGGAGACTTGGGAGCTATCTTTCAGAAAACTGAATATGCACTGAATGAGAGACCCCAAAAATGAATGTATGCATTAAAAAAACAAAAGGTAGAAACAGAATTGGCTCTACTTACTACCATTCCCAATGACCACTGGGGAACTTTGGACTCCTGTCCCCACAACTCTTGGCTCTGCAAAGTTAGAGGTCCTGATCCCCCAGAATAGTAAACTTTCATCAGGAGACATAGCAAGAATCCATTGAACTATATGCTGAAGCTGTTTTCTAGGTACTCTGGACTTCTTATGTCCAGGGACAAGCAGGGTATGGGTGTTTCAGGCAGAGGAAACAGTCACTACAAAGGCACTAACAACATGCCTCCTATGCTTAAGGGGCAGGAAAGAAGCACATGGCTTGACTGAAGATAAATCTGAACATAAATCAAGAAAGCCAGATTGTGTAGGGCCTTTTGGACTACTGAAGGGCTATGAATTTTACGCTGACTGAAATGGATAGCCATTGTTGAGTTTTGAGCGGGAAAGGGAATGCCATGTTTCACCAGGATCTTCCATTTTACAGGGATCTCTCTGGCTGTCCTCTGCTGAGAAGTGACTGGAGTGGACCAAGCACAGAAGCAGGGAATGGTTAGGAAACTATTGCTGTAATCCAAATGCGAGATAATGATGGGTTATTTAGACCAGGCGGTAGCAGAAGAAGTCGTGATCAGGTTTTGGATACATTTTGAAGATAGAGCCAAAAGGACTTCCTGACCGATTTAGAAGCAGAGTTTAAAAGAAACAGTCAAAGTTGACTCTAAAATTGTTGGCTTGAGTGGAGAATTGTGGATGGAGCAGGTTTGTAGGGGAAAATCAAGGGTTGCAATTACTCTAGTTTTAATGAGTCATAATATCCAGTCTAGCAAGTCTTCCTAACTTACAGTTTTTCAAAATTTTCTTTGCTATTCTTGGCCCATTTCTATTCTAAATTTAGTTTAGTATTAGCTTGTCAAGTTCTATGACATATCCTGTTCAGAATTTGATTAGAATTACATTGAACTTATAGATTAATTTGAAAAAATATGTTGTCATATTAATAACGAGTCTGTCAATGAACACAATTACAGCTGTCCATTATTCAGCTGTCCAAATATATATGTCCATATATAAATATTCCATTTATACATCCTTCAATACTACATTGTCATTTCCTCCATAAAGGTATTGTACATTTGTATTGCATAGAGTTTTATATATCCTATGATTTGTGCTGCTGCTATAAACACTACTTTTCTTATCACACTTATTTACTGCTTATAGTTGTGATACAAAAACACCATTGATCTTAGTATGCTTTCCATATGGTCAGAAAACTCAGAGAATTCTCTCATTAGTTCTAACGGCTTGTCTCCATGTTCTCTTCCACTTCCTTTACGAAGAATCATATTACGTACAAATGACAGTTTCATATTTCCCTGTCCAATTATTCTTCTCTTATTTTACTTTATTCCATCAGCTAGGACCTCCCACACAATGCTGAATAATAAGGGTGATGGTGGGAATCTTTGTCTCATCCTAATTTTAGTGAGAATGATCCAGTGAGTTTTGCTGTAGGTTCTTGGTTAGACACTCTTTATCAGATTAGAAACGTTTCCTTCAGTTCCTAGTTTGTAAATAGCTTTTTTTCATGTATGAGTTTTGAGTTTTAACAAAACTCCATTCTTTAGAGGTGATCATATGGTTTCCCTCCTTTCATCTCTTAAAGTGGTATATTACATTTATATATTTTTCTGAGCCATCCTTCAATAAACCTTACCTACTTACAATGTATTTTGATATTGAAGAATTACTTTTGTTAATATTTTACTTCAAATTTTCTCATTTATGTTAAGGAAGATTTGTCATAATTTTATTTTCTTGTACTGTCTTGTCCAGAATTAGTTTCAAGGTTATATTGGCCTCATAAAATGGATTAGCTAACTTTTCCCCCCCTTACATAACATTGCATTAGAAAAGGATTATTTGTTCCTTGAAGTTAAATAAAACTTTCTGAGCTACCTGGACCTTGTGTCTTTAGAGAGAAAGGAAGAAATGGGGGAGATGATTTCACTGTTACTTGTTTATTCAGGTTTTCTTACTTCTATTTCTGTTCTTTGAGGTTTCAGTCACAGAACAAACCTTGACTTTGATCCTCTTTTCTGCTGTTGTTTTCTATTTCTGTCCTTTCTTTACTATTATGTTGTGCAGTTTACTCTTGATCTGTTCCTTCCTTTCTTCTGAATTTGAATAGTTAGCTTATTTATTTTCAAGTTCTCTTGTTTTCTGATAAATGCATTTAAGGCTATACATTTACCTCTAAGTTTTGCTTTAGATATATCCACATATTTAGACATGTTTAGATATGTAGTATTTTCCTTGTCTTTTGTTTCTAAATATTTTATGATTTCCATGTTATTTTCTTTTTAACCCATAAGTTATTCAAGGGTGTACATTTTAGTTTTCAAACATATGGTATGTTTTTTAGACTATCTTCTCATTTTGATGCAATTTTGTTGCACTGTGCTTAGACTATGTGATCTTTCTTATATTCTTTTGAAACCTGTTGAGAGTGACCTGCTATAAGAGAAAGGTAAATCCTAGATTCCTGGAGTACAACGCCTTTCTTTTAAAGAATATAACCAAACGGTTCTTTTTTTTTTTTTTTAATTTTTTTTTTAACGTTTATTTATTTTTGAGACAGAGAGAGACAGAGCATGAACGGGGGAGGGGCAGAGAGAGAGGGAGACACAGAATCGGAAGCAGACTCCAGGCTCTGAGCCATCAGCCCAGAGCCCGACGCGGGGCTCGAACTCACCGACCGCGAGATCGTGACCTGAGCTGAAGTCGGACGCTTAACCGACTGAGCCACCCAGGCGCCCCAAACGGTTCTTTAGTTATATAAAACAATAATATTTTATCCTAAAGCAATAGTGATGCCCGTGGTTTGCAGACTGATCCTTGGAAGTCATGAATTCAGTGAATTTATTTGTCACCACCACCATCACTCCAGAACTTCTGAAAGACATCTATTCTGCATTCAGTAGAAATAAATTTTTGAACAGAAGGGAAGTGAAGATTCCAATTTATATCATAATTTAAGCATCTAAGAGATTTAAAGATCATATCAAAATTACAACTGTGTCATTGGATCAGATTTACATTTTTTACACTATCAAAAATTTTTTCAAAAATTTTTTTGTTTTGTTTGTTTGTTAAGAATTACTTTGATACTCCTGTATTTTTGGTCAAACTTTTTATCTGTCATTTCTCATGAATATTATCTGTGGCTACAGGATTTTTTTATATTTGTGGGAATTACATTATCTTCCCTTAAGATTTATGATACCTCAGCTAAAATCTTCAGAAAGAACTTTAAAGAAAGCTCAAAATTTCATAAAGCCCTATACATTCACACTGCAACTTCTGACCTGATTAGTAAAGATCTGTGATTGTTGAAATGGTATTTTTCTAAAAGCAAGTGAGAGGCTGACCACTACAACTTGGGCACTCCTGAGGGGTGCTCTCACTTGTCTGCCTTGGGACCCTGCACAGAGTGGCTAGGGCAAATTCTGCTCACCAGTGCATTCCATGCTCTGTTGACTAGCATACCCCACTCTCCTAATTCTGCCTGCAAGGGGTGTCACTGAATAACAAACCTTCAGACAACAGATGGGATAGGAAGAGCGGTCTGTCCTGTCAGAGTGGAAACCAACAGGGAGGCCAGGCTTTCAATAGAACATGTGCAGTCATCACATGTTCCTTTAGCATTTTATCCAAATGTTCCCTCTCTTCCAGCTCTTTTCCCAACTTCTAGACTTTACACAGAAAACAGCTGTGCTCACAATCACTTCCAAGGCTACCTCCACTACTAGAATCCCAGAAAGTTAGAGAGAATAAGAAGACTGACACAGCCATCCCACTTCTGAGACTGCATACTTCTCCCCGCAACAACTTATAGTTTCTGACAATTCAGTGTCCCCAGATCACTTTGCCTGGTTCAGCTTACTGTGAGGTACACATTTATACTTTCCTGTTTGCACTTTTAAACAGCCCTTTTCTATATTGTTCAAACCACATATCACCGATTTGAAAATGGCTCTTAATCCATAGGTCTAACCCCTGACCATCCACCTAAGAAAGCTTTAGAAAGACATGCATTTCCAACTCCCTGCTTGGTATGTCCACCTGGAAGATTCCCTGATGCCTTGAATTCAGTATATCTAATGTCTAATAGATCAACCAAGCCAGCATCTTCTTCTGATGTCTCTATTTGTTTTAACTGCATCAGCCTCTTCCTAAAACCATAGTAAGAAAACTGAGAGTCCCCATTGTTTCTTCACTTTTACTTTTCTCAACCTAACCAGTTTCCTGGTAGTCAGTCCTTCATACTCTCACTCCCTTCCCATCACCATCACCCTGGTCCAGTAACTCACCAGCTAGATGATGACAACAACCCCCTCAACTGTCATCCCACCTCAGCTCCCTCACTGACATGTATATTTCACATTGCTTTCAGGTTGATCTTCCTCACCTACACTTTCCAACATGTTATTTGTCTTCTTTAAAACCACAAGTAGGTAGTATGCATAAATCTTAAAAGTCATAACACTCTTTTATCCTATGCTTCCACTCCTGAGAAGCAGTCCTAAGGAAGTCCTAAGGAAGTCCTTTTAATTAACAAATACTGATTTTTCAGAAATGTTTTTAACATTATTTGTAACCATTAAGTATTTGAAACAACCTAAATAATCAATATTAGAGAAAGTATTTAATGATGGTCCACCCATAATTTGGAGTACTAATCATCCATTTTTCTAAGATTATTTAATTGCATAGAAATATTCAAAATATAATGTTAAGGAAGAAAATTCAGGGTATTAAGCTACATGAAGAATGGGTTCACATTTGGGTTAATGTATACACTTTGAAAAACAGACTCAAGGGGAATAAACCAAAATATTAATAGCAAGATTACAAGTGATTTTCATTTTCTTCTTATACTCTTTGGTATTCTCCAAATTTCTATAAGAAATATGTACTCCAGGGGTGCCTGGGTGACTCAGTTGGGTAAGCATCAGACTTTGGCTCAGGTTGTGATCTCATGGCTCATGAGTTGGAGCTCCACACCAGGCTCTGTGCTGACAGCTCAGAGCCTGGAGCCTGCTTCGGATTCTGTGTCTCCCTCTCTCTCTGCCCCTCCCCCACTCGCAGTCTGTCTCTCTAAAAAATAAAATAAAAACATAAAAAAATTTTTAAAAAAGAAATATGTACTCCAACTGTCATAATCAAAAAGTAGAGGGTTTTTTTAGGTGTTTATATAGATTGACAGATAGTATGGAAGGAAATACAACAAAATGTTGGAATAATAGTTGCATTTTCATGTTCTCGTGTTTTTATATATTTTCCAAATTCTCTCTAACACTTTTTTTTCTAAGTTAATTTATGTTGAGAGAGAAACTGTGAATCGAAGAGGGGCAGAGAGAGAGAGGGAGAGAGAGAGAGAATTCCAAGCAGGCTCTGCATTGTCAGCATGGAGCTCAATGTGGGACTCGAACCCACGTACTATGTGATGACGACCTGAGCCAAAGGGGGACACTTAACCAACTGAGCCACCCAGGTGCCCCTGTGCCACTTTTATAACCAAGAAAACTAAGGTAATTGTTAAAGTTCTAATACTCATACCCTATCCTTAGCCAAACTGGAATACCATTCAACACCATTGTCCTCGACTACGATGTTATCTGCTTGTGCTCCACATCCTTCACCCCTACTCCACCTTTGGAAATCCTATCTATCCAGAATAATTTCAGATATCATCTCCTCCCTTAAGTATTTCCAGAAGGCCATTCAGATATAAAGTATCTCTTTTTAGAACCCCAAACTATTTCCACCCTCTTACCTCAGGCATTTATATAGTCTGCCCTATGTAATGACTATTGACTTCTGTACTGTGACCTCCTCCCTACACTATGAACTAACAAGATGGGCCTATCTCTCTGGACTTGGTTTTCCTCCTATCACCTAGCATGGTGGGCCCCTCAGGGGAGTAATCTTTTGAATGGAATTGGAATTCACTGAAATTTAATGGACCATCTTTGATCATTATCATGGTGTTTATAAAGGAGGTATTCCTAGAAATCACAGTGCCAGCTTATGGACTACTCAGATCTTCCTTTGAGGCTTCTAAAGTGGAAACTGAGTGATTATATGGAGAAAAATAGAGCATTAACATAGAAAGAAAAAAAGTTCTCATTTCACTTTCTCTTTCCTCTACCAAATTCCTGTATTTTTGTAGACAGATTCAGAATCATCGAAGGTGGATATTTCAACCAGGCCTGTATGCTCAAACATTTACCACCTTGGTGGACTCAGGAAAGCTCCTTATACTTTTAAGTTTTAGTTTCCTCATCTATAAAGTAGGAAGATTAACAGTACTAATCACAGAGTCATTGAAAAAAGTTCATAGATAACATATAAAACATGTCAACAAGCATATGGTAAGTCCTCAATAAGTGTTCATTTCCATTCTCTTCTCTCATTTTCCCTGCTTGTTCCATGTCCCACTACCAATGTGGGGTATGGTAATGGGTAGTATGGTAGTATGGTAGCAATGTGTACATACATTCAAAATTCCCTCTCTCAGTTCACCCAAGGTGAGAGCTACTTTTCCTGACACCCTTGGTCCCTGAGGTGTCATACTGTCCCATGGTGAAATGTGAGAGCCATCCCCTCTGATCTCAAATGAAACAGACTGCATTATGGTCTCCTAAGTAGCCTCTCTGGATTTCTGCCCACAGAATTCTCTAAGCTAGCTTCCCCATTTCCTGAGCATATAACTCTCTAGTTACCACTCAACTCAGACATCCCTTCTCTAACAGCTACTTCTGAAGGCATCACTTTTTTCTTTCTTTCTTTCTTTCTTTTTTTTAAGCTTAACATCTCTTCACATCTCTGCCTGCTCACTGATTCCTTCCTGCCCAATGTTATCAGCCAGGTCTTCATCATGCCACAGCAACAAAGAAGGCTAGCCTCAACCAGGGGCACAGAGCTGTGTGCCTCTGGGCCATTCACTGGGATGTTTTAAGCATCCATTTGTCATCTGAAAAATGAGTTAAGTTATTTTTAACATCCAGCTTGATCACTGAATGATCTGATGGCTCTGTAGAGAGAATAAGAGGCAGAACTGAAATCTATATTCCTCTTCTTAACTTTAACTGTGATTTTACGACTGTGATCAGTGGGCAAATAAAATCTTTCCTACAAACAGCACATAACCTGGTATCCTTTTCCTTACATGCCTAGAAGAAAAGGAAGGAAAGGGAAAGAATTAAGGAGGCCACATTCCTGGTGTGAGCCACACACTGTACCAGTATCTTTGTACACATGGAATCCCCCAATAACTGTTCAGGGAAGGCAGAATCAGCCCCACTTTAACAATGAGAAGATGGAGATTCAGAAAGGGTAGGTCACTTGCCCAAAAACACAGAACCAAGGCACACTCAGGATTCCAACCTGGGTATACCTGGAATTCAAAGCTGGTGTTCTTTCCATTATGCTATGCTGCTTTCCTAGAAACAACTTCACAAGCTTATCTTTGTAGAAAACTGTGTAGACCTGTAAGCAAGCTGAATTAAGATCCTCCCTATTACAGTCACAGGGTTTGAAGGATGCTTCTGATCTACCACACTATTCATTACAGGGTATTCAGTGGCACCTGGTAAATAAAAGGCAGTTCATGTGAATCTTGTAAAAGCAGCGTGATTTTATGGAGCACTCTGCTGGAACTGCATTTTCTGTAATGGGATTTTACTAGATATAAATAAAGTATCTAAAGAGTCAATGGCAAAGACACAGTGCACTATTCACACATTTCCAAGGCACTCCTTTCCATGGGTCCCTATCCTTTATAAAGCACAGGGATGACACCTAAATGTTGTCGCTCTGGTCTAGATGAGTGCTCAAACCAGGGCAATAAACAAACCCAGGTTCCAGCCACAATATGACAACCTGGGCAGAGATGGGGAATGTCCTAGACTACATTCTAGAAAGGCAACTCAGCAGACCTAAGACAAGAGGTGGCCAGGCACTGGTCACCAACACACATTTACAAACCTTGGCTGTGTGTTGCCTGGGGCAAATCACCACTGGTCAGCTATCCAGCAGAGGGGAAGGTGGAAAAGAGGGATTTGAAGACAGTTTTCAGTTCTAAAATGCTATGACTATCTCCCAAAGATGAAAAGAGGTGGTAGAAATGTAAACGGGGCCTCAGTATATTTTCTTTGCTAGTTTTACTTTTTAGCAAACCTATATCATGTTAAATAACTCAATAAGATACTTTCCTTATCACTCTCTTACTTGAAAACTACAAAATTTCTGGCATAAGAACAGACACTCAGATCAATAGAACAGAACAGAGAATCCAGAAATGGACCCACAAATGTATGGCCGACTAATCTTTGACAAAGCAGGAAAGAATATCCAATGGAATAAAGACAGTCTCTTCAGCAAGTGGTGCTGGGAAAACTGGACAGCAACATGTAGAAGAATGAACTTGTGTATGGTGTCACTTTCTGACACCATACACAAAACTAAACTCAAAATGGATGAAAGACCTAAACGTAAGACAGGAAGCCACCAAAATCCTCAAGGAGAAATCAGGCAAAAACCTCTTTGATCTTGCCCGCAGCAACTTCTTACTCAACATGTCTCTGGAGGCAAGGGAAACAAAAGCAAAAATGAACTACTGGGACCTCATCAAAATAAAAAGCTTCTGCACAGTGAAGGAAACAATCAGGAAAACTAAAATGTAACCAACAGAATGAGAGAAGATATTTGCAAATGACATATCAGATAAAGGGTTAGTATCCAAAATCTATAAAGAACTTATCAAACTCAACACCCAAAAAACAAATAATCCAGTGAAGGAATGGGCAAAAGACATGAATAGACACTTCTCCAAGGAAGACATCCAGATGGCCAACCGACACATGAAAAAATGCTCAACATCACTCATCATCAGGGAAATATGAATCAAAACCACAATGAGATACCACCTTACACCTGTCAGAATGGCTAACATGAACAACTCAGGCAACAACAGCTGTTGGTGAGGATGCGGAGAAAGAGGATCTCTTTTGCATGGTTGGTGGCAATGCAAGCTGGTGCAGCTACTCTGGAAAACAGTATGGAGGTTCCTCAAAAAATTAAAAATAGAACTACCCTATGACCCAGCAATTGCACTACTAGGCATTTATCCAAGGGATACAGGTGTGCTGTTTCCAAGGGACACATGCACCCCCATGTTTATAGCAGCACTATCAACAATAGCCAAAGTATGGAAAGAGCCCAAATATCCATCGATGGATGAATGGATAAAGACAATGTGGCATGTATATACAATGGAGTATTACTTGGCAATCAAAAAGAATGAAATCTTGCCATTTGCAACTACGTGAATGGAACTGGAGGGTATTACGCTAAGCGAAATTAGTCAATCAGAGAAAGACAAATATCATATGAGTTCACTCATATGAGGACTTTAAGAGACAAAACAGATGAACATAAGGGAAGGGAAACAAAAATAAAAAACAGGGAGGGGGACAAAACAGAAGAGGCTCATAAATATGGAGAACAAACAGAGGGTTGCTGGAGGGGTTGTGGGAGGGGGGATGGGCTAAATGGGTCAGGGGCATTAAGGAATCTACTCCTGAAATCATTGTTTCACTATATGCTAACTAATTTGGATGTAAATTTTAAAAAATAAAAAATAAAATTAAAAAAAAAGAAAGCTACAAAATTTCAAAGTAACTTCTGTTAAAAGAGAAATCATATGGCAATTAGAGTCTGATTAATATTTTCATTATTTGATGACAATTAATTACCACATCAATTCCTAATGCTTCTCTAGTTTGATTATTTTTTGCGGTTTCTTCCCTAACTTAAAATATGCCCATATGGACACATGCATCTGCCATTCTACCTCTGTGCTGTGATTGATACCATCCGGCAACCTTTCTACACACTGCTGTATTTTAGCATTTAACCTCGGCATAGTCTCTAAAGAGCACTAGATCTTTATTCACCTAGAGAGTTCAGGAACCAGAATTGCAAAGTTGGAATGGACCTTACCTCTCATCTAGCTTAAATGCCCTGAGAAGAGTAAAAAATCCCTTAGCATCACAGCAAATAGTTGTCCAGTCAAAGCCTGAATTGCCCTCAATCTCTTGAAGCAGTCCAGTCTACCTCTAATGATAGCTAGGTCTTCCCTACATTGAATAGAAACCCTAGAGCCCCTCCTTTGTTCTGATCCTCTCCCTTGAGGCTATAAAAGAACAAATTTAGCCCTTCTTCTGCATGACAACCCTACAACACTTCGGCCATTTGAAGACAGTTCCACTGAGTTCCTCTTGTCCAAGCTGAGTACAAGTTCCTTCATCCATTCATTAGACATATATTTGAATTCTCTCACTAACTGCTCTCATCAGAATGTGCACAAGTGTGTCTGTATCCCTTAAGAACCGTGAAGCCACAACTGTTCCCCAGGTACACGCTGATGAGGCAGTGGATTCCTCTGTGAAGGATGACCACTGGGTGTGTCTGCACTGTGAAACACCAGGCTTTGAAAACCGAGCTTGCTGGAAACAGCACAGTTCTTTCAGCTACTGGAAAGAAAGCGGTTGCTAGCTAGACTAGGGGATCATAATTAAAGAGAATAGAACCTTGATCGAAGAGAACCATACTTCTCCTGAGGATGAGCATGAGGCTAGAGATAAGGCATGGTAAGAGTGAGCTATGGGATTTTTATCAAAACCTGACAAATATGTTTAACAGTTTGGCTGGGGCAAAGAAAAGAAAGCCATGAAGAAAAAAAAATAGCATTCAGTTTTCCCAAGAGGCAAAGTATTTTTTTAATTTCCCAGATTTGTCTGTTCATGGTCCCTGCCTTCTCTAAGGTGCCTGCAATTGTATTTCCCTTTTTAAAATGGGTAGGAGAGTTCTAGAGTTTTAACGAATAAATGACCATGACATTTACCAGTGGGTGTTGACTAACACAGTAGAATGTTTTCAATTCCAGCTCCATCCTAAGAGAAAACAGAAGACATATGGATGTGGAAAGAGGTCCCAGATGAAGAAAACTTCCAAAACAATCTGTAACCACAATGTGACCCTCTTCTTATTTTTCTTGAGAAGCAGAAAGACAATAAAGAGAGGCCGGGGTCAACCTGGATCATTCCACTTTATCAAGAAGAAACAGTGTAGCTGGGATGGATGTTAGTGAAAACCAAGGCTTTCATTGTACCAGTATGAAACTGAGGATTAGACAAGACAACTAGTTTGAGATACTAAGTGATTTCATTAGACTAAGCAGCATTTAATGCTTTGTTTTGTTTTTGAGAGACAGAGCATGAGTGGGTGAGGGGCAGAGAGAGAGAGAGAGAGAGAGAGAGAGAGAGAGAGAGAGAGAGAATCCGAAGCAGGCTCCAGGGTCTGAGCTATCAGCACAGAGCCTGATGGGGGGCTCAAACTCATGAACCAGGAGATCATGACCTGAGACGAAGTTGGACACTTAACTGACTGAGCCACCCCTAGACTAAGCAGTATTAAAGTGACCCCTAGTGACTTGGTCAGGTACTTTTTTGCTCTATGAATAGGTGTGAAAACACACTAGAAGCATGGGTCTCTGCCACCACATTACACCAGATCTCATGACAGTATCCACAGGATCCAGGTGCAACTAGATAACTTGAATGGCATCCTAGGCTATTCCCCAGGTTGCCTGTACAGTGAATCTGAGGAATTTAAGACATTCCATCTTTCCTCTGGCATTTCACAGTCATTTATACTTTTTCTTCTTTTTGGGGAGGGCAGGGAGCGGGGTGGGCATGGTTATATTACTCCCTCCTTCAGTTTCCTATCCCTCTGCTATTTTTCTGCCTTGCAAGTACCTTCTGCTATTATTCATTCTTTCATCTAACAAATATTTTTACTGCAAGTCTGTATTTAAGACTAGGGCCTGGTAACACAAAGATACCTAGACATGCTCCCTTTCATCAGAAAGCAGGTAGACAGAGGGAGATCGTCAATTCAATATCTCATCATAATGCAAGATGACAAATCTTATGTGATGTACAAAGGCACAAAGATCTGGGGGGGGGGGGACTGGGGAAAAGTTGCCAAGACTTCCAAGAAGAGCAGGGTTTAAACTGAAGGTGTAGAAATATATGGAGCGGTTAGAGAACTAGGAGGAGGCCCCTCACTATTTGGGTGAAAAGTCACATTAAAAATGAAAGCTTATTGAGCAGATTGGAAGTAGGTTTTACAAGGCCTTAAATGCTACACTAAGGAAGGGACACATCTCTCTAGAGACAAAGATCCCCCCGTAAAGGAATGGTATAATCGTACTTGTACTTTGAGAAGTATTTCTGTCAGGTATGTGATCAAATCTCTTGGGGAAAAAAAGACAAAAAGACAATGACAGATTTGCAGAGAGAACCTCAGATGTGTCCACTGGATGCATGCCCACTGCCACCACCCTGGTTCAGATAACCATCATCTCACACCATTTAAAGACAGAGCATCCCAAGTGAAATAAGCCATACAGAGAAAGACAGATACCATATGTTTTCACTCTTATGTGGATCCTGAGAAACTTAACAGAAACCCATGGGGGAGGGGAAGGAAAAAAAAAAGAGGTTAGAGTGGAAGAGAGCCAAAGCATAAGAGACTCTTAAAAACTGAGAACAAACTGAGGGTTGATGGGGGGTGGGAGGGAGGGGAGCGTGGGTGATGGGTATTGAGGAGGGCACCTTTTGGGATGAGCACTGGGTGTTGTATGGAAACCAATTTGACAATAAATTTCATATATTGAAAAATAAATTAAATAAATAAATAAATAATAAAAAAATAAAGACAGAGCATCCCTGTCCTTGAGGAAAGGGGAACCTGATTTTATTTTTACTGGTAATGATAGAAGCTGTAATATGGGCAAAGCAGGGTCTCTTGTGAAAGAAAAGAGGATAATGCAGCTGTTTTAAAAAGAGTATAAAAAGAAGGCATGAGAAATGGCCTTCAATAGCATCCAATCTGATCTTTTCAAATCTTATCTCACATCTTTCTAGTCCATTCTTCACCCTGAAGCCTGTGTGATCTTTCTAAAATTCAACCATGATCCCATCATTTCTATGGTTTTTCTTGCTCTTAAGATAAGGTACAATTTCCTTCACCTCACTAACTGGATAGGTAGTGATGTCAGAAAACCACAATAGGAACAAGTTAAGTAGGAAAAGGAAATTTCTAACTACCAAGGGTCTGACTATGATCTGGCCAGCACTACCCTATAAAATGTACATAGTCTATTCCAGAGGGATCTGGAATCCTTCTGAGAAAGTTATTGTTATTTTCATTTGATAAGGGATGATCCCAGGATGAAGACCGTAAGGATATGTTGCTGAGGCAAAGCTAGGGTAGCTAGGGTTTGAACCCAAGAGTGAGTCCATCTCAAAACAATGTCACCATGGAACCAGAGGAGAAGAAACAAAGTGTTCTCAAAGGAGGTGGGTACAGGAGTTGAACACAGATGTGGGAATAGGGGTGGTCTTTGGGCAAGATGGACCTTCCCTGTTTTACAGTCATTTTTATTTAATCTTTACTCCCACTCAAAACTCTTTATTCCATTGTCCTCATTAGATCCCTACCTTTGACTCTCTAGATTTGGCACTCATTTTGACTAACCCCAAAAAACATTTCATCAAATTCATGGTTATTATATATATCTCTGTCCCAGTCTCTCTCTCTGGGATCCTTCTGACACTCCATTACATATATAGTAGACCAACTGACATTATCTCATAATCACCAAGATTCTGTTCATTTAAAAAAAAATTTCTCAAATTTGTATAATTGTTATTGACCTGTCTTCAAGTTCACTCATCCCTTCTTAAGCAATATTGAATCTCCTGTTAAGTCTATTGAATAGTTGTGGGGTTTTTAAATTTCAGATGCTGTATTCTTCAGTCCTAGAAATTCCATTTTATTCTCTTTTATAATTTCCATTTCTTTGCTGATATTTCCCTATCTATTAACTCATTCAGTCCATCATTTACCATAAATTCTTTAAGGTATTTATAATATGTTTTGGGTCCTTGTCTGCCAATTTCAATGTCTGACTCATCTCTGGTCCTGCTTCTATTTACTTTTTTTCTTCTTTAACCATATTTTCTTGTTTCTTCACATATCTAATCATTTTTTATTGCATACTAAACACTGTGGATGATATGTGCTAGATTTTGTGATTCTTCTCCAAAGAATGTTGAATTTTGTCCCAACAAACAAGTAAATTATTGGTGGGTCATCTTGATCCTATAAAGGCTTAGATTTAGAGTTATAAGAATAGGTTTATTTTGCTTTTTCTCCTTAGCCCTAGGATGTAACCCTTTATCCTGGGTTTACTTCTAAGACATGGCCCTCCTAGAGTTTAAAATAAAAGCCCAAAGTTTTTAAAGTCTCTTTAACCTAGCAAGCCTTGAACTCCAATTCTCTCCCAGAACCAAGCTTCCACTGACTCAGCCTTCTAGCAGCTGCTTTCTGCTGGAATTTCTTTGGAATCTCACTCTGTGCATGTACAGACAGAGGCAGCCACATATTTGAAGGGGAATTGGTAAGAGATTGTGGGGGCTCTCCCTCTACTGCTCCTTCCTTCCAGAATGTTTTGCATTGATTTCTAGCTAGTCTTGCAGGCCCTGGATTTGACCTCTTTTTATTCAGCCTGGTAAGATAGTTACTTTCTATTTGTACTCGTTTTATTCCCTAAGCAACTGACTAAGCAGTTCCTAAGCAACTGACTACTGGAAAGCACCCTCAAGGAAAAACCTGGTTAAATGTGGTGCTTATCAGGTTTGTTTCCCTTATTTTAAGAGCTATGTTCCCTCCAGATTCTGCCCAGACAACAACATTTTGTTGTTCACCAGTTCCTTCAAGTAACTGTTTTTTGGTTTTGTTTGTTTGGTTTTGTCCACAGTCAAAGCTGTTATCAGATGGAGCTTCAGAAACATATTCAAGTTCAGAAATCAGCTTAGTTAGAATTTAAACCCAAATTTGGATGATAACATATCTGACATTCCATCCCAACATTTTTTGGAGCTGGAAGAGTTAAGAGGTTTAGGGAAATACCAATTTATTTTACTGATAAATCTTAATCTTATTGTAAGCATTGATTTCATATTTTATTTTATTTTATTTTATTTTATTTTATTTTATTTTATTTTATTTTATTTTACTTTACTTTACCTTAAGATTTTATTTATTTTTAGTAGTCTCTACACCCAACATGGGGCTTGAATGCACAATCCTGTGATTTCACATTTTAAATCACATCACCGCATTCCTTTGACCTGTGCTCCATTCCGTATTCTGTGTATACCAGAAGTACAATTTGAAGTACTTCTACACTGTTTAATGTATTGTAGAACAACCATTTTGAAAGGACTCCTATGCACTCGTTCAACTTGATTCTAAGTGGTTTAATTCAATTACATCTAAAGATGCAAGAACATCAATCTGTAAGTAGAATGATAATAATACCTACATACAATTGACTCTTAAAAAACACAGGGGTTTGGGCACCAAGCCCCTGTACAATTGAAAATCCAGGTATCACTTTGGACTCTCCCAAATTTAACTGTTAATAGTCTACTGGAAGCCTTATCAATAATATAGGCAGTTGATTATCACATATTTTATACATTATATGTATTATATTCTGTATTCTTACAATAAAGTAAGCTACAGAGAAGAAAATGTTATTAAGAAAATCTTAAGGAACAAAAAACAGTACTGCTGTATTTATCGATACCATAAGTTTACACTGTCTGTTTATAAAATAAATTATCTACCAGTACTTATATCAATATGGTATTATATGATACAAATCACTGTTGATGTTACACATATTACTAACACTAGATATCAAAAAGGAAAAGATAATGTGAAAAATAAATGCATATTTATTTACAAGTAAAACGATTCATGCACTGATAACAAAGAAGCAGCAGTATGATTGCTTCATGGTATCCTAGACTACACACTAATGAGTTAATTATTATAAAATTTTTATGGCATACAGTATTACAGTCTTCATAATATACTATTGGAAATATTGTTACCTTTAAAAAAACCACTTCCCTGTGATAATAGACTGATATGCAGTGTCTCCAATTATGAGAGAGAGAAGCATACTATATGGCAATATAACTCTTTGAAAGCATAGTTATAACAGTAAGAAAGCTGGCACATTAATTTTACATTATATATCATTCATCTTATGCCTCTGTAAAGATAGGCTATCCATTTCCATGCAAGTCTTTCACACGATATTCTACACGATGAATACTTAGGTGACTATGACACAAAAACATCTCATGCAGTTCTTGCCTACAGTGATTAGATCTTCACACAAATTCACTCACACACATATACAACAGATGAGCTTATTAACTGTACAGCATGATGATTATTTAATACTAAGTGGAAGTGGATCATCATAAAGGTCTCTATCCTCATTGTCTTCACATTGAGTAGGCAGAGGAGGAGGAGGAGGAGGAAGAGGAGGAGGGGGTGGTGCAGGAGGAGTTGTTGGTCTTGCTGTTCCAGGGGTGGAAGAGGTGGAGGAGATAGAAGAGGTTAAGGGGAGGCAAAAGAGGCAGGCACACTCCATGTAACCCTACAGAAACATACTGTAATTTCTGACTTTGCTTCTTTTTTCTCTAGAAATGTTTCTATACAGTACCAAGCCTTCTTCCACTGTTCGCTTTGGTTTCAGTGCTCATATTATGGAAGGGTCGAAGTCATTTAAAAAAAAAAGTCAAAAACACCTTTGAATAATTGGAACCTTCCGTCAGATTTTCCAACGTCAGTTTGTTTTCTCTCTCTGCTTCTTCTACGTCTTCCTCGTCATTGCATACTGGTTCTGAACCACATGTCTACATCAAGTCATTTTCTATTAATTCCTCCAGTGTGTCCCTGTTAGCTCTTGAATTTCTCCAATATCCATATCTTGAAACCCTTCACACCCCACCTTTTTTGTCATATCCACAATCTTTGCCATGATATTCCTTGATTGGCTCTGTTGTAAATCCTGTAAAGTCATGCACAACATGTGGACACAGTTTTCTCCAGCAGGAATTTATTGTTTCGGGCTTGATGGCTTTCATGGCGTTTCCTGTAACAATAATGGCATCTTCAATGATGTAATCCTCCCAGACTTTCATGATGTTCTCTCCATGAGGGTTCTCTTCCACTGCATTGGCAATCCTTTACACAGAGTGTCATGCATAATGAGTCTTAAAGGTCCTTATGACCCCCTGATCTAGAGGCTGAATTACATTGTGTCTGGGGGCAAGCAGACCACTTTGAGGCCTTCAGTGTTGAACTCATGGGGCTCTGCATGGCCAGGAGCATTTCCAGTACCAAAAGAACTTTAAAAGGCAGTCCCTTACCAGCAATTACTTCCTGACTTCAGGGACAAAACATCAATGGAACCAATCCAGAAAAAGGGTTCTCATTGTCCAGGCCTTCTTATTGTAAAACCAAAACAAGGCAGTTGGTGCTTACCTTTCCCTTCAAGACTCAGGGATTAGCAGATTTATAGATACTGATCATAAACCAAACTGTATTTCTACAAATCAGTAGAGTTAAATCTTGGTGCTTGCTTCTTTTTCCTACTAATAAAAGTCCTTTGTGTCTTGCCGCCCCCCACCCACCCAGAACAGGGCACTTTTGTCTGCATTAAAAATCTATTCAGGCAGATACTCTTTCTCTGCAATGATTTTCTTTTTTTTTTTTTTTTTACTTTTTTTTTAATATGAAATTTATTGACAAATTGGTTTCCATACAACACCCAGTGCTCATCCCAGCAGGTGCTCTCCTCAATACCCTTCACCCACTCTCCCCTCCCTCCCACCCTCCATCAACCCTCAGTTTGTTCTCAGTTTTAAAGAGTCTCTTACGGTTTGGCTCCCTCCCTCTCTAACCCTTTTTTTTGTCCTTCCCTTCCCCCAAGGTCTTCCATTAAGTTTCTCAGGATCCACACAGGAGTGAAAACATATGGTATCTGTCTTTCTCTGTATGACTTATTTCACTTAGCATAACACTCTCCAGTTCCATCCATGTTGCTACAAAAGGCCATATTTCATTCTTTCTCATTGCCACGTAGTATTCCATTGTGTATATAAACCACAATTTCTTTATCCATTCATCAGTTGATGGACATTTAGGCTCTTTCCATAATTTGGTTATTGTTGAAAGTGCCGCTATAAACATTGGGGTACAAGTGTCCCTATGCATCAGCACTCCTGTATCCTTCGGGTAAATTCCTAGCAGTGCTATTGCTGGGTCATAGGGTAGATCTATTTTTAATCTTTTGAGAAACCTCCACACTGTTTTCCAGAGCAGCTGCACCAGTTTGCATTCCCACCAACAGTCTGCAATGATTTTCTTAATGGCATCGGAGAACCTATCTGTTGCCTCTTGGTCTGTAGAAGTTGCTTCTCCAGTTATCTTGACATTTTAAACCCAAACCTCTTTCTAAAATTATAAAACCATCCTTTTCTGGCATTAAATTCTCCACCTTTAGATCCTTCACCATCTTTCTGCTTTAAGTTTAATGACTTCGCTTTTTCTCAAATCATATTTGAATCTATTGGGAGGCCTTTCTTACAGCCAAAACTGCCTTTTCAATATGAGATAAATAGGTATTTCACAAAAAGTGCAAGATTTTTGTACCTGCTGGCTTCACATCTTTCTTTTTCTTTTTTTTACAGTGGTCCTAACACTGGACACATTCATCTTGAAATGACGGACAACCTCAGCTATAGACCTCAATCTATGGCACATATGAAGCGATTCAACTTTTTCTTGTGATGTCATGACTTTTCTCTGCTTCTTGGGAGCACTTCCAGCAACACCAGCGGCACTTTGTAGGAGTCCTGTGGTGTTATTCAAGGCTTATGGTATTGCACTAAACACGATGAAAAATACGCAAGAACCATGAGAGATCACTCTTAACCGGGATATGCAATTTAAAAAACAGATGAGTTGTTCATGTAGAGATGATAAGTATCAAGTGGCATTTTAAGCGGATACTCCCAACCCTTGAGCTCACCACAATGCCAACGGGAGGTTGCTACAAAATTATGACAATTGCACAGTATTACTATAGTTAATTTTATTCAGTTATGATCTAATACTGCATCTTTATGCTTGTTTACATTTCTCTCAACTGCAAATGGCACCATGCATGGCCCATTAAGTGTGTGTCCAAGTATTGATAAAGTTTAACTTTTCAAAATACAATTGTCTGTATTTTATGGTAGTAAATGATAAAAACAGACTAGTATCTACATATATTTTATGCATATTCATGACATACCTTTTTCTTAATTTCTCCAATATTTCCAGGCAACGTCATTCACCTGTAAGTCCTTTCAAATTTTCACAAATATCGAAAAAACTTTCCAATAAATTTATTGAAAACAATCCACATATAAGTGGACCCACGCAGTTCAAATCTATATTATTCAAGCGTCAACTGTACTCTCTACAAAGGATTTGTATCTGTTCTTAGCTAATGTGTCATTTAAAAGGGCCACTTAGGGGTGCCTGGGTGGTTCAGTCAGTTGAGTGCCTGACTTTGGCTCAGGGCATGATCTCGCAGTTCTTGAGTTCGAGCCCCGTGTCAGGCTCTGTGCTGACAGCTCAGAGCCTGAAACCTGCTTTGGGTTCTGTGTCTCCCTCTCTCTGCCCCTTCCCCACTCATGCTGTCTCTCTCTGTCTCTCAAAGATGAATAAATGTTAAAAAAAGAAAAAAAATTTTTTAAATCTTCCCCTCTTTAAAAAAAAGGGGGGGGCACTTAATTCTTAATACCCAGGGAAAGAAAATATCCTAAAACTATGAAGATATTGCATTTGGGAAAGATACACAAAGGTATAGGCTTTTTATTATTATTATCAATTAAAGGCAGTGTGTGTTCACACAACAAGTACTGGACAGAGAGAAGACAGCCTCCTAAATGGTATCTCTGCTTCTTTTCTTACCATCAGAGCCAAAGTGATTGTTTTAAAAAATGAGTCATATTATCTCATTTCTTTGCCCAAAATCCTCTAAAGGCTTCCCATAACATGCAAAATAAAAGTCAAAGTCCCCACAGTAACCACAAGGCCCTTCATGATTTAACTCCTTCTTAATCTCTGACCTCAGCTCCTCTTCCTCCCCTCTTTGCTTATTACACTCCAGCATATGGACCTTGTGTCACACGCACTCCTGCCTCAGGGACTCTGCACTTGTATTCCTTCTGCCTAGAATGGTTTTTCCACAGATCTCTGTATAACAACCCCCTTACCTCTTTAAGAGCTTTGTTTAAATATTACTTCATTGATGCCTTCCTGGACTATCATTTTATTTTTTTTATTAAAACAATTTTTAATGTGTTTTTTTTTTAGGGTGGGGAGGGGCAGAGAGAGGGAGACAGAGGATCCCAAGCAGGCTCCATGCTGAAAGCAGAGATCCGGATGTGGGGCTTGAGCTCACATGCTATAAGATCATGACCTGAGCAGAAGTTGGAGGCTTAACCGACTAAGCCACCCAGGTGTCCCTTGACTATCATTTTAAATTGCAAGCCCTCACCCCAATCCCAACCTGGCATTTCCTATTCTCTTCCCTTGCTTTATATAAATCCACAGCACTTATCACAATCTGATATTCTGTACCATATACTTTAGATATTTATCTTATTTTTTATCTTATCAAGTCTTTGAGGGGAGATATTTTTCCTGTTTCCTGCTGCAATAAACAACTTGATAAATAAGTGAATAAATTATATGAGTCCTAGACTTAGTTCTACCATTAACTAGTAGCCTGACTCCAGGAAAGTCCCTTAATCTCTCTAGGCCTCAGTTTTCTCATCTCAGAGCTAAATACAAAGAACAAGTAACATAATATATCTAAAAATACTTTAAAGTATAAAAATTACTATTCAATATAAAAGTTAGTTTATAACTAACTAGTTATAAGTGGTGGTGTTTTTACAGTCACTTCATTGCTAGGTAGAATAAAAATGTCTTACATGGAAGGAAAAAAAACAGGGACAAAACTTTCAGTCCAGGGGCACCTGGATGGCTCAGTCAGTTAAGCATCCAATTTCGGATCAGGTCATTATCTCATGGTCCATTACCCCACGTCGGGCTCTGTACTGACAGCTCAGAGCCTGAACCCTGCTTCAGATTCTGCATCTCCCTCTCTCTCTGCCCCTTCCCGCCCACCCCTCCCCCCCACCAACGCTTTGGCTTTCTCTCTCTCTCAAAAAGAAACATTAAAAAATTAAAAAAAAAAAAGACTTTCAGTCCAGTCATGAATGCATCAATAGCAACTGAGAAGCTATTTGTCATTCAGCTGGTACACCTGCCCACCTATTTATTATGTGTGACTGGAGACCCATGTATTAGCACCAGGATTAAAGCACATATGATTTGCTTGGGAATCCAGCTCTTACTTTTACAGGTGGTTTGAAAGCAAGACCAATGCTGAACCCATGCGTATGGGGCCTTCTCCATCTTATGGTCATGCTAGTGCACATTTCTACAACAAAGCTGTTAAGGGGAGGCCTGGCCAAAGGACGTACTTGCCAAACATGAGCTCTTCGGCCAAAAGGAATGCTAAGAAGCAGTTCCTATGCATTCCTGACAGTTCATTTGATACACAGGTTGTTTTCACTCTAAGCTCCTAGTATCATCATATTCCTGAATTTTCCCAGGTGACCCTCCCCAAACCTTCCTCCTTCTTAATGTTCCCTATGAGGTGAATACAAACTCTTCCACTCCTCTCAATGCAAATGTCAATGCCACCTGGACAACTTTTATGGTAAGGAAAGGGAAGGCTGGTGGCAAAGAGGGTGACAAGAAATTCTCCCAAGTACTAAATGAATGCATGAGTGTTAGAAGCAAGATGAATGCCAGGCTTCCACAAGGGATTCATCTTGACCTAAGTGACAATATGATGGAAACTAAGAAACTGGGAAAGGACCATCACAGAAAGACATTTGAGATTCAAATGACTGCAAGAGGAGGTTTCAGGGGAGTCCAAAGAGATATGGCCAAAAAACTTAAACTTTATTTTCCCACAAAACAGACAGCACTGATTCCCACTAAGTAAGCTTGATTCTGGAAAGCCACATCTGAAAGTGTTTTCTTTTTCTTTTTCTTTTTTAATGTTTATTTATTTTTGAGACAGAGAGAGACAGAGCATGAACAGGGGAGGGTCAAAGAGAGAGAGGGAGACACAGAATCTGAAGCAGACTCCAGGCTCTGAGATGTCAGCACAGAGCCCGACGTGGGGCTCGAATTCACGGACCGTGAGATCATGACCTGAGCCAAAGTCGGACGTTCAACCGAATGAGCCACCCAGGTGCCCCTGAAAGTGTTTTCAATCATCTTTTTTTTTTTTAACGTTTATTTATTTTTGAGACACAGAGAAAGACAGAGGGCAAACAGGGGAGGGGCAGAGAGAGTGAGACTGACAGACAGACAGACAGAATCAGAAGCAGATTCCAGGCTCTGAGCTATCAGCACAGAGCCCGACGTGGGGCTTGAACCCATGAACCGTGAGATCATGACCTGAGCTGAAGTCAGACACTTAACTGACTGAGCCACCCAGGTGCCCCTCAATCATCTTAAAGTAAGTATATTTTAAAATATCTTTTTGAGTTCATTCATGATAAGGCCTATTATGAACTATCATTAATCGTCACCATATTATCATGAGTCTTGGCATCCCAGCTGGGACTTGGAAGGATCTATGGTCAGACTTGTACCAGAAAGATAGCCATCTGGCAAGCACCACCTTTGGTCCCAATGCGATTGGTCTTGATCAACTATAATCCTTTGTCTAAATCCTGGGGTACCAATGACATAAGAGGAAGATGAAAGGTGTTCCGTGTAGTAACTCCAGGTATATAAGGACACCTGGGATGTTGCTGACACTTACACACAAGAATTCATGAAAAGTTCACAGGGGCTCTTTCATCACCGTTCACGCTATTTTGGCCAAAGGTAGGCAAAGCTAAACGATCATTTCTCAGTGTGAACCAAACATGTTGCTTCAACAGAATCCCACTTCTTAGGGTTTGGTGATAACATCCCAGTTATTTCTGAAAAAAAAGATCTGGCATTTTTGATTTTGAATGCCTTAAAAAGAAAACTGTATGTTGTACTAGGCCTAAGAAATTTCATTCATAGGAATTATTTTACTCTTATTTATTTATACACAGCATCATTCCAAAAGGAAAATTTGAGACAACTCACCAAAAATAAAAAATTATATATACATAAGATAATAAATAATAAAGATAAAATGAGATTAAAAAAATAAGCGAGTCAGTAGACAGTTCCCAAAATACTTGGTAGTGAAAACTGCAGATAGTCCTACCTGTTCTATCTGTGAAAACTGGAAGGCAGAGACAAGGGAAAAGCACTCTGAAAAATATGTCTTCTGCTACCCTCAAACGCATTCACAATATTAAGCCAGGAAAAATATTCACCTGGAAAAAGCACTCCAGGTGAGATAGCTCAGCTGTTAGTCTTCACAGTGGGCAGCATTCCTGAGGAGGCTTTGTCATTTCCTGGCTGCTTATCCATTCTCATCATTCCAATATTTTCACAGCATTCCACATCTAGAAACAAGATGGCCCCCTCTCTGGAGTTGGCTTTTTCATCCTGGGTTGCTGAGGTTCAGGACTAGAATCCACAAGGCAACATGTCCCCTGGTCACAAGACCTGGGTGAGAACAGCAGAGAAGATGGCTGCTCCCAGATCCAGCCTTGCCGGAGACATACCTTCTGCCACCTGACTATGTATGTGTCTGCTACTTTGTTTTGCCCAAATCTGTTGAGGCAATCTGTCTATTGTGATTGCATTTTCAAGTTTAGCCAAATGGTCACAAATTTCAATAATTTGGTTAAATGCCCAAGTGAAAATGGTCATTCAGTCAAATTAAAGAGGTTTCCATCATTTGTTAAATCACTTTTGACTTAAGCAACTGTATTTATATATGCTTCTAACTCATGAATATACTTTTAACCCATGTTCAGATCCATGGAGCAAAGTGATAGATAAGGGGGGTGGGGGGGGAATGACACTTCTTTCTTAATCAAACTGGATGTCAAGATAACCAAATAGTTAATAAAAGGGCTAGTTCATAAGTAAAAGGAAATGTTAGAATTAAAATAGCACCATCCTATAGCCTTGGATAAAATAATGGACCTAGGCAATGATCATTAAGGGCTGCTAATTTAATGATTCAGTTATTAAATGCCTCCTGAATGGCTTACACACCCCACCTATGGATTCTGATCAGGACTCTAACTCCCAATTTTTAGGAAGTACAGAGGACTGACAAATATGGCCATTCAATCTAGACTGAAGGAGATAGTGCAGAATAATTATCTAATTTATTCAACAAATAAATTACAAGGAAAAAGAGAGAGATGAACTTACAGGTTAAAAGAGACTAAATATTTATATCAACCAATTACAGTGTATGGACTCATTTGGATCTTGACTCAAACAAATGGTTTGAAAAAATATTTATGAGACAATAGTGGAAATATGGACTCATGGCATACTTGATGATATTAAATAATTGTATTTTTTTGGTGTGATAATGGCATTATGGTATGTTTTCTAGACAGCTGCTCTTTTTAGAGATATGTACCCAAATATTCATGGATAAAGTGAGATGATATGTAGGACACCTGGGTGGTTCAGTCAGTTGAGGGTCTGACTCTTGATTTCAGCTCAGGTCATAATGTCTCCTGTTTGTGGAATTGAGCCCTGCATAGGGCTCCACACTGAGCGTGAAGCCTGCTTGAGATTATCTTTCTCCCTCTCCATCTGCCCTTCCCCAGCTCATGCTCTCTCTCTCTCTCTCTCTCTTTCTATAAAATAAAATAAAATAAAATAAAATAAAATAAAATAAAATAAAACAAAATAAACAAAATAAAACAAAACAAAACAAAATTAAATTTAAAAAATTAGATGATATGTGAGATTTGCTTTGAAATAACCTGAGATGGTGGAGAGCAACTGAGAATATACATGAAAAACACTCAGCCCTAACTGATAACCTGAAGCTGAATAAGGGAGGCTTCCTTATATCAGTTTATTTTTAGTATGTTTGAAATTTTTCACAATAAAAAACTAAAAGGTAAATATTTTTTAAAATCCATTAAAGAAATAATATTGATAGAAAATTCCTTATAAGATAACCAGTCTATTGATTGTTTTAGATGCATTACAAGTAATTTATGGGTTAAGCCAGAGAAGCATACTGTGCAACCCATCACAGTGTGTGGCCTAAATATTCCCTGGTGTGTGTCAGCAGTCCAAAGAAAAGAGCAGTGTGACCAACAGCTCACAAATCTCCTCATGCTGCTCACTCTAAAGGGTTAGCAGTAGTACTGTTGACTGTCTCACATTACAGTGTTCTCCTTACACATACCCTTAAAAGAAATTTCTTTCTGGTTCTAGAATCAGGAAATTTTAAGATTCCCCCAAGCATGAAGATTTTCAATATCAGTAAGTAAAACGTTGAAACCCATCACCACTTCACACATCGGGATGGCTATGGACAAACAAAATAACAAGTGTTGGCAGGGAGGTGAAGAAATTGGAATCCTTGTGCTTTGCCAGTGGGACTGTAAAATGGCTCAACCATTGTAGAAAATGGGTTGGCAGTTCCTCAAAAAGTACAACAGAGGATTACCATTTGATCCAGCAATTCCACTTCTAGGTATACTCATTAAAAGACTTGAAAGTAGGGTCTTCAAGAGATATTGGCACTTCCATGTTCATACCAGGATTATTCACAATAGCAAAAAGGTGGAAGCAACCCAAGTGTCCTTTGATAGATGAATGGATAAACAAAATGCGGTATATATGTTTGGTGGAATACTACTCAGCCTTAGAAAAGGAAGGAAATTCTGGGGCACCTGAATTCTGGGGCTTAGATGGTTAAGCATCCGACTTTGGCTCAGGTCATGATCTCACAGTTCATGAGTTCAAGCCCCTCACTGGGTGAGCTCGAACCCCACTTCAGGCTCCATGCTGACAGTGCAGAGCCTGCTTGGGATTCTCTTTCCCTCCCTCTCTCTCCCCCTCCCCCTGCCCCTTGCTCACTCACACTCTCTCTCTCTCTCTCAAAAATAAATAAAAATAAATAAATTCCGATACACATCACAACATGGATGAACCCTGAAGACAGTATGCCAAGTGAAATAAGCCAGTCACAAAAGAATAAATATTGAATGATTCCACTTATTGGAGATATCTAGAGTAGTGAAACTCACAGAGACAGAGAGTAGAATGAGGGTTGCTGGGGCTTGGTGGAGACAGAATCGAGAATAATTATTTAAGGTATACAGAATTTTAGTTGGGAAGATGAAAAAGTTCAGGAGATGGATGGTGGTGATGGCTGCACAGCCATGTGAATGTACTTAATGCCACTGAACTTTACATTTAAAGATGGTTAAAACGGCAAATTTTATATTATGTGTTTTACCACAATTTTTAAAAACGGAAACCAATCATACAACTAATTGGTCTTCACAATGCTGCTAGAAAATATAGAGCCAAATCTGTGAACAACTTTAACAAATTATATTGTATCGTGGCACGTACTATTTGTATTTCATTTCTCATATTTTTCTTTGGTCTAACATTTAGCTAATTCTAATGTATGCAATTTTTCCATGTCTTGTATCTATTTTAATTTTCCTTTATTTTGTTTTATAACAAGGCCAAAGATAAATGATTGGGAAGAGTAAGAGCAAGAGAGAATATATTAGCTGTCTTATATCATCTGCAACATGGGGCTCAGTATTTTTCTTAAAAATGCTAGTTGAGCTAAACTGATTAACGATTAACTTCAGTTTTTGTCATTCTCCATATTTCCTTTTTTCTTCTAAAAAAGCTAAATCACAGAGAAGCAGTAGATACATAATTGTTTCTCTAGCACATCCTCTTGAGCATATTTTTTCGGTAGAAATTTAAGAAATTACTGCCATATAGGTAAAATAAATTCTATAAATCTTCATTTTCAAAAGTTTACAAAAAGTTGGTCAATTGGATGGTCACTATATACTAGCAATAACAGTGAAATAATTAGCCACAACTGATCAACTCAATAGGTGAGGCCAAAAGAGAAATCATGGCATTTTCTGAGAGCTCTGTGTTGATTCATAAGGAAGCAACCAGTCTCATTTAGACCCATAATGAGAGTGGCCTACTAGAAAGTTTTAACAAGGGCTGGTCAGTACTGGGCCAGTATTAGTTGAGTTCTCCACTAATGCAATCTGTTTTCCTTCAAAATCCCTGAGTTACAGCGCTCATCAGGTATTATGCAAGAGAGATTATGGATCAAATGGAACTGACTAATGTTGGGGTCAATCGCCTGGGGCCTGGATCACAGCGCATTCTGGCTGAGGAGAGCAGGTGGCCTCCCGGGGAACACTGCACAGGCTGTCCTATGAGCAGCAGTGCCTGAGATCTGTCCCATCTGTCCCCCATACCCTAAATGCCTTGAGGCATTAGCTCATGACATTCTGAAAACAACCCTGTGAGGTAGACATTCTTCACCTCATTTTACAGATGAGGAATGGGGCTTAGAGCAGGTAAGGTACTTGTCTAGAGTCATGTACCAAGGTTTATCTGACTGCAAAGGCCTCTGTGAGTTCAGAATTATTTATAGACTCCTCCACAACTTTCAGGTGTGTGGTGGGAGGTGGGGGGTAGAGCTTATTTTCTGGTTCTCACATGCATTCCAAATGGTTGAGGTTGGTGGATACACGATTATCAAACATTACTGGATTTGGGTTTACTCCTTTCTACAATGGGTTCAGTTCCATTCTCTAAGCACAAAAATCCCCACCCACACTCCAGCTTCCCTATTCTAAATATATCCCCCTCTCACACCCTCCCTGCCCCCAGGATACCCTCTCCACCTCCACACCTGTGCTCTTCCTGACTGGGACGAGGTGTGCTGTGCCATAACAAGCAATGTCATACAATCCAAATGGGATTTTCAGGGAGGTCTCTTCCCCTCTCCCTGTATTATCTAACCTCTCCACGCTCAAAAAGGAAATAAAAATTGAGAACATCACACACACACACAAAAGATAAATAAAATAAAATATATCTTAAAACATGTCCCTAAATGACCAATTATTGTCCCTTGAAGGTGCTTCAGATTATCATGGGAGGAAGGCCTATTTTTGTTTCCCCAAGTGCCTCATCACTTAAGAAGTTTGCACCAGTTAGCAGCCTGCTGTTCTAACAGTCTTGTGAATTTAGATTGTTTAGTTAATTATAAACACATTTCAAAGTCATTCTTTCTGGCCTTTTTCCTAGAATGAGTGACTGCCACTCTACAGCTCACAGAATGGTCTTCAATGGTTTTCAGTCAAGGTTCAGGGAGAAATATGCCACACCGGGATTTGATTATTTACCAACATAATGTTGGATTCAAGCCAATGAGCCACCAATATATTTTCCTTTGAAGTCTGACATATTGCCTGCTGCTTTCAATGCTGTTTTCTTGGCTAGCAGACAAAATAACTGTGGCTGTTTCAAAATTCACCTCCGATTGAAGTCAGGGGGAAAAAATGTCTTATGATTGGTTCATCTTACAGACATGGATCTCATTCTCCTTTGGAGTGCTCAAGGTGAGTCACTTGGACTGGGGTGCATCTGTGGCCCTAAAACAGTCACTAGCCCTTTCTCTGGAATCAGCCCTTCCACACACCTATTTGAGAAACAGTCTGGTAAATTCTTGGCACCTTGGCTATAAACAGAGATAAACAAGGTCATCAGCACATTTTCATGATGTCTTGGATTGTCTTTTGCTCCCTCTCATTTGAGAAGCCCTAAGAGAACCTGACAAAGAAAACATGTTTGAGATCACAGAGCCATTGCTGTCAGGATACTGAGAGCCTAAAAACCCACCCTAAGAATTCATGGAGATACTCCTAGTGTTGTCACTGATATCAATTCCTATACATTAAGATTCCTTGCTACAGAACCTTACCTTTCTGCAGACAGGCTTGGTGTGGGTTTCTAAATGATAGGATCAAAGAATTTCTTGCTAGAAGGAATTTTTTCAAAAGGGTTTAACATTCTGAAATAAAGTAAATGCTCATTAATTGAAAAGAAAGACTCTTATATGCTATTTAGTCCCATTTTCCAATTTGTTAGGAATGACCACTCTATCATTTAAATACCTCTAGTGGTGGAGAACTCACCACCCTATGTTATTGGATACTATAAGTACAATATTAAAATTGCAAAGGCATGACCTGTGATGATCAATTCTCCATCTCTTATGAAAGAGCTATGAACCTGGTTTTATAAATATGAATTAACTTTTAATTTCAAGTCATTCAGAAAGATATAACAATATTTACTGAGGAAAATCTTGGAAGTTAGTGAAACTACTGGTGCTGATACTACATCATATATAATATAGTATAGTCTGCATTGTTTTTTTCACTTGTTTACTTCATTTTATATATCTAAGTTCAATTTCAACTTGACTCAATGTGTATTTATTACTCTTGGCACAATATTTTACAATATACACTCTTGTTATAGGGTGACATTATATCCCAATTGGCTGAAACCCTTCAGGTTTGCACCTCATTATCTAATGTAATTTTTAACAGCACCCTTTCACTCTCAAAAGTATACTACTTTGGATGACAAATTTTATGGCACGGTACTGTATTTTAAAGTTTTTAAAAGTTGTATTTCATTTTTTTAAGTTGTACTAAAAACCTTCGCAAATTCACACATCTTCCCAACCCCCAGCTTCTCTGCATTTTCCTCAATTAATAAGTTTTTATTTTATTTGAAAATGATAAATCTTCTTGACTACAGAGTATATTTAATAAAATGAATAGTTGTTCTGTGCTTTATTTATTTATTTTTTTTGTTCTGTGCTTTAAAAAAAAAAAAAAAAAACCACCACAGAATGGCTGGAGCCTCTGTGCTCTCTGCATGGATGGAGTGGCTCACTGCCAATGGGATGTCACTTTCATTAAGTTATTGAGAGCTGGAGAGAACCTTTCTAAGTCAGGCACAGCATGCTGGCAAATGTAATGTGGATGTGTCCTCATGCCCGAGAAAGCATTCCCTCCACTTGACCAGATTTCTTTCATCTTTGGGTGCCTCAGTTTCTCTGTCTCTAACAGAGCACAATAATGCCCACTTCACAGGGCTGTTGTAGGATTAAAGGGATGATAGCCATAGGGCACTGTCAGCCACTGGGAACAAAGGCATGAAGTAATTGCAAAATGTTCGGTTCTGCTTCTCCAGCTTGTGGAAAAAGGGCTCCCACTGACTTGAAAGACAGCATCATACACAGACGAGGAGAAGCCCACTGGGAGAGCAGAGCCTATTACCTTCATTATCATTGTCCTAAAGTACAGAGGAGAGAAAGAGCAACAAAGAAGCTTAAGAACTGTGGCCACACAAAAACAAGACGAGGACTAACAAATGGGCTACGAAAGAAAATCTGAAAAAATAAACATCTTAGCTTAAAAATAATCTGTGACGATTACATGCCAGAAACTAAGGGACACCTATATATTCTTTGGTCACGTGACACAATGACGCACTTGTGTATTTTTTACAATGGAGCGTACCCTGTCCTTTATACTTCCTTACATTATCCACTCTAAATGCCTAATGGCAGTTCAACGACCACTTTCAGAGTGGATTTAATTTAAAAGTTCCTATGTAGATAGCATTCTGTAAAGCATCTTCAAATGATTAACCAATAGATAATAAAATTGCAACTGGCGATACTATTTTGTCATAAAATATTAACACCTCCAAGGCTGAAGAGTAAGTTGGGACAACTAGAAAGTGCCACTGGTGTTTGGTGAGCTCACAGTCAAGTAGATGTAAGACATTCCCCTGTATATTAACACATGCTACTAAAATCAAATGGGTAAAAGTGATAAGTAGTAGGAGATGTCATTCCAAGCAGTATTTTCCCAGCAAAAGCTATATGTCAAGAGTCCTTCAGCACACTCTGGGAATGCACAGAAATTCACAAATCACTTTGCTAAATTGGCTTGGCTGGAAATCGTGCATTTGTGCATGGATCCAGCTGAAAGACATTTCTGAATCTACCAGACTTGCCCACAGCTTCTTCAACCAGTGCTAAGAGTCAGGGGACATCATAAGAAGAGTGTGGGCTTCAGGGTTAGTTACACTTGGACTCTAATTCTCCCTCCACTATATCACTGGCTGAGTGACTTCGGGTAAGTCACATGAGCTCTCTGAGAAGAGGATTACATACTCATACCAGGATTGCAAGGTGCCAGGAGGATTAAATGTCCAACATATGTCAAAGAGCCAAGTGCTATATACTTGGTTTAACCTTTTCAGTAGAGCTATAAACGACCCAGAATGAGAGAAGCCCACCCCAAAAGCCATCTGCTCCTTCTCTTCACTGCAGGCCAGGTGGACAAGTGATATAAAATGAGAACAGTTTTTAAAACATTAATATAAAATGCTTGCACCTACTTAACCCAAATAGGGCCTTAATTTAAGCATCTGGAAGAGTCAAACTGAAGTTCTAATAATGTAAACATTCTTAGATGTCAAAAGACATTCTAGTTTACAATCTGTATATTTCTGAACTTGCAGAAATGATACACGATTCACCTCTTAAAACCACACACCTTGGCCACTCACAGTGGGTTTCCTGAGGACTGCCTATCGCCAGATAAGCCTTGGGTCTTGAATATGTAAGATGGAGAAGCAAAGGCAAGTGTCTCAGAGCAGTCAATTCTCATCCTATTGGTGAAAAATGCTAAAGCCTGGAAAGGGAAAGGTGCTTGCCCAAAGCCAAGCAATGCCACGGGTTAGGATTTTTAGGAAAGCCACTACAAACCAAAACTGTGACAAATTATAATAATAATCTCATCACAGAGCTTTATTCACTGATATTTCCAATTCTGTGGCCAAACAACATCCATACCTGCCTGGTGCTGGGTCTGTCCCTTGGGAAGGAAGCTCTCCTCTAATAGCAAAACAGAGGAAACCCTGCTAAGATAGGTTAGCCTTATTTTATATTGCCCAATATGACATGGAACTGAGTGTGTAACATGTCTGGGGGGTGAAAAATCTGAAATACAAAAAAAAATTATCAAAATAACCCATTGCACACTGATGTGACATTTGCTGTCCCCTGGTAACTGTCCCCTGATAGTTTCAAACCTACAACTCCAGAAAAATGGCATCGTGTGAACATAAGTACACAGAGGAAAAGTAACAAAGCAAATATTTAGCACACATTTTTAGAGTGTCCATTATGCTTTTTTCTACAAAAATCAAATTCTCTGTTTAAATTTCTGAGCATAATAACTTCTAACCACTGATAAGCACATTTTAAAGGGTGCTAGCCCATATGGAGCAAGATTTACAAACACCCAGGCAGAATTAGTTCCCTATTTCATAACTCTCCAACCGTTAATCATCATTGATTACTAATTCTGGTTCCATCTCTGTGAATAAGTTAATACTTTATGCTGAATAGGCTAATTTAGAGGTGGGTGATCCTGAAGCTAATTTGCAGCTCAAGGAGAACTCCATGCTTTAAAGCAGCTTTACATCAAAAGCCTTACAGAAGAGGATCATCAAGACCAGGGTAGAATGGGAACTAGAAGAAGGCATAAAATCAGGGACTTCAGGTTTTTAGGATGGGAAAGACCATAAAACCTGTCTAAAGGCTGAGGGGAAGGATCCAGAAGCTACAAGAAAATGAAAATTCAGGGGACAGAGGAAGTGACCCCAGAGAGGGTGATAAGGGATGGACCCCAGGGCATTGCTGGAGGGAAGAGTGAGGGGGGAAGGCAAAAACAAGAGGAAAGAGGACGTCAGCAAGAAAAGGGAAGGAGGGAGAAAAGGAGGAAGGTAGGCAAAGAAAGTGCCAAGTGTAGGGACATTTTAAAGGAAGTTTAGGTGACATTAAATATGGAGGTAAGGAACAATGAATTAAAAAGGACCTCATCACCAAAAGGTTTGGAAGCTAACAGAGAAGTTCTGCTCAACCACATAATTGTATATGGTAAATATATACTCAGAGATTAGATTTTCTGTTTAAAACACTTTAATTAACTTCTTTTCTAAGGAATATGCTGAATTCATAATGGAGGAGAAAGAGATTATTCAATTAGATTGATTTTTGTGGAATAACAACTCAAAACTACTTGAATCCCAGCCTTTGACAAAGTTACGTATCAATGTGGCAGGTGGGGGGAGCCTTCAAGGAAAGAAAAACTCAAACTGTAAATTATCAGGTTAATTCACAGTGTGGACATAAGAAATAGCAAAGACACAGTTTGATATTTGGTTTGCAAAGTGAGAAAAGAAAGCATATTAAATTCTATAGAATAATCTTTTCTGATCCCAGAAATACTAGGAACTCAATAGTTTTTTTTTTTTTTTTTTTTTGGCTCCAATGACTTGTAAATATCTACAAGAGCCCAGATTTTGAAGCCCTGAGGACACTTGCTAAAACTCAGAAATTTGGCACTAGTCATTGCACACAATTTGGGTTTTCTTTCAGAGTTGATATCTTACCAAATACAGCCATCTGTGTTCCCTCTGGGAAAGGTTCAACTGTTCTATTGCCATTGACATGATGTTTGGCTAGAAAAAAAAAAGAGGGAGAGAAGGAAAGAAAGAAATACAAGTTAAGTGTAAAGTTCCACACACATACTAACACATGTCATTAAATGTGTCAAAGAGTCTATTTCTCATTTTTAGTTAGAAGTGGCACCAAAGCTTACCCTTTTTAAGAGAGCTCCAATTATTTTGTTTTTAGTCTCAGTGACTGAAGAGCCTAGAAATGATCTAGTTGAGTGTGTGGCTTTACAAAGAAGGGTGCCAGGGCCCGAGCTCATGCAGAGCCATACAGCTAGTGGCCACAGAGCCAGCCCAGCCCCAAAGCTCCCGACTCCTAGCCACAGGGCCCCACTGCACCAGGCCAGGTCCTAAAGAACAAGGAAGCTCCAGGTTCCAGGGAAAATTGGGGAGGCTTCATCTGAAGACTCTTGATGATCACAATATTGACCCAGTCAAGGAAGTGAGCCGTGAAGACAGCAGGATAACATCAGGGCCAATTTTCAAAAAATAGAATAGCAGAACACATCACTGCACTACAATTCAAGTACTATTTCCAGGAGCCACAGACACTTGGCTTCTTAAAGACAAGATGGATGTCCCAGTGCTTCTTACTACCTACCCTTCATCCACCCTGGTTCCCTCCACCAATCATCCTTCCCACCCTGTGCATATCAAGGACTTAGAAATAAAATGTGACCAGGTATTGGTTTTCCAGCATTAACTTGTTCTCAAAACCTCCCAAAATGCAGTCAGGTAGAGAAAATCTGAGTATGTCCAGCTATGAGTATTTTTAAAATATCCTCAGCAATTTTTGCATGTGGGCATTTATGTTGAAAATACCTAAGAATGGCTCAGAAGCTTTGACACCGCATCACATAGCACATATATTTTGATTTCATGGGTCACATTAGATTTATGGAGCACTGGCAAGGGCTTAGCACCATAGCTAGGCTCTGAGGGGACTGGGGAGAGTAAGACACGGCCCTCTTGGAGAGTATAATTATCTTCAAGAGGTAAAAATGTCAAACTTTACCAGAAAGCTTACAATTATGTGCTAAGTCTTGGAATGGAGACTAAAGGTACTGTAAAAGTTCATGGCAGAGTAACAGCAAGCTGGGAAGTGGGAGCCAGCAACCTGGAGGAACTATAACTAGTGCAGAATCTTAAAGGAGAGGCAGGGTTTGGAAAGGCAGAGGGTGAGGAAGCACCTTGAATGAAAGCCAGGAGTGTGGATGTAACCAAGGCATCATCCAGGGCCAGAATAAAGTCTAGCCTGGGCATTGCCAAGGTGATATGTTGGGAGGCAGTGGCAAAAAGGACAGATTGGTAGGCAGGGACCAGGTCATGGAAGGTCTTGAGAACCCCATCTAAGCTCAAAGGAACCCAAGGCAGGCCCTGCAGCACACTGCAAGTCTTTTGGAATCTGGAGGCTCAGCCAAGTTTAGACAATCTCTTCAGCATACCATCAATTCAGGGGCTCTCACTGGTTCCTAAGTAATGGTGGCACTATCCTAGGAACAGAAAACCTGGAGGAAGGGAAGAGGCTAGCCCAAGTCCCAGGTAGCCATGGGACCTTGTCAAGCACTCATTAATATTAGCACCCATTGGTTGCTAAATCCAAAGGAGTGTGATGAGGCTTGATGTCGAGGTCAGAGTTCTGTTCTATGGTCAGCTCCCCACAGTCCCTGCCAGCGGTTCTAAAAGTGTTTGCCTTTACACAAATCAAGAGTTTTAAACCCATTCAAACTCTTTAATCCACTCATCTCACTCATAAGAAACTCTCACTCTAAAGAAACATGGGGGGGGGGGGGGGAAGGTGACACACGTAGCAATATTTATTACTTACAATAATGAAATCTTAAAATCAACTTAATATCTAAAAGTACTAAAATTGCTTAGAAAATTATAGTTTGTGATTTATCAAAAGCATGGGAAAAAACCATGGAATATTATGCAACATATTTTATTTTTTTAATGTTTGTTTATTTTTGAGAGAGAGAGACAGAGTGTGAACAGGAGGAGAGGCAGAGAGAGAGGGACACACAGAATCCAAAGCAGGCTCCAGGTTCTGAGCTGTCTGTCAGCACAGAGCCCGACGCGGGGCTTGAATTCACAAATGTGAGATCATGACCTGAGTCGAAGTCAGACACTTAATTGATCAAGCCACCGGGGTTGATGTAACATATTTTAAATACAGCATTTGAGAGTTATATAGAAATATATATAGAAATGTGAAAAAAATACTTGGGATAATGGTAATTGAATACAATCCTATTACAACACTAGAGGTAGATTATAATGACAACTAATTAAAATATGAATGCTTATAGGAAAAGAGAAATGCTGCTCTGGCAGAGAAACATACAAAAATAAAAATGACCAGGGTGATTATGCACGATATTTACCTTTAGTATTTTCCTTTGTTACTGTTAGATTCTTATTTTCTAAATGAAAATATGTTTGGAATTTTAAAAATCAATGAAATTATAGATTAAAAAAATTTTTTTTGCCACAGTAAGTACTTGGTTTCCCAGAACAAAGCTTATTTATAGCCAGTTGAAATGCTACACATTTACAATGAAAAGCGTACCCTATTTGACATCTCTTCTCAGACAGCTCAAAAGCACCTCCAACAAAAGATGACCTTCCACTCTAAACATGGTGCTCTTCCAGCATCCCCAACTCTGGGAATAAGACTGCCATTCTACTTTCTAGGCATCCTTGCCCATTCTCTAGCCCTCACTACCCACATCTAGTCTATCACCAAATCTAGTTAGTTTCACCTTCCAGACATCCAGAATCCTTCTACTTCTTCCCTTCACCATCCAAATTATTCCAATCCAAACTATCGTGGCCTCTTTGCCCAGACTCCTATAAATGCCTCTAGTTCATCTATGTCCCCTCTCCAATTCACTCTTCCCAGTGCAGTCACAATTACCTTTCAAAAAAGAAGGAAAAATTCTGACTGCATGACACAAACTCCCCAACCTTCTCCCACCTTCCATGGCTTCCCAATGCTCTTATGCTAAAGTGAAAACTCTAACATGGCCTTCAAGGACCCATGTGGTATGACCACCTCAGTCCCTCATTCCTTCTACCACAGTCATGTGGCTTTCCTGGGACCAAAGGCCTTCTTCTACAACACTCACCAGAGCGGCACCTCACATTTAGTCATTACCTGGACAAGCAGACTATAAGCACAGGGAGGACAGGGCTCATAGCTCCTTTGGTTCACCATTTCTATAATTCTAGTCCAACAGGGACACAGCATAGGTTTCAATAAATAGCTGTTACATTAATGAAGGAAGAAAGAAACAGTATAAAAAGAGAGACTAAAAAGTCTTTCTTCAGCCATTATGAAAGCTTTATTATTTGCTATACTAATGACGTAGTTCTCTTTATACGTACATGTCCTTTACACAAAAATGATCATTGAAAATGATCTGGGCCAGGTGGCCCAGAGTCCAAGGAACTCCTCTCTGTTCTACTCTATAAATGTCTGCCCCTCTTCCCTCCCCATTCATCTTCTCTCATCTGACAAGGCGACAGTGCCGGTAGAGGCAGGAAGACTAAAAATGCTACTTGAACTGGAGAGGAAGGAGGAAGTTCATATGCAACTCTTGCCTCAATGCTAAGGTTCCCTTGGGCCCTGTCTTTTATTCTAGCACCTGAGGCCCAAAGATAACAGGGTCCATAAACCTGATTTTGAATTTTTTTTAATATTTATTTATTTTTGAGAGAGAGTACAAGCAAGGGAGGGACAGAGAGACAGAAAGAGAGAGAGAGAGACATACACAGAATTCGAAGCAGGCTCCAGGCTCCGAGCTATCAGCATGGAGCCCGACAGGGGGCTCAAACTCACGAACTGTGAGATCATGACCCAAGCCAAAGTTGGACGCTCAACCGAGCCACCCACGTGTCCCTGATTTTATATTTTCTTCTGAACTGCAGCTGAGTCAGTTACTAGACAGCAAAGACACAGCATCAGCCAAGAAGAGATAGCACAGTATCAGCAGCTAAGGCCATGGGCTCTGAAGCAAGACTGCCTTGACTTTGAGCCTCAGTGCTCCCACTTCCTAGCTGTTGGAATATGGCTTAGTTACTTAACCTCTTTGTGCCTCAATTTCCTCATTTGTAAGAGTTTCCTCATTGTAAGTTTCCTCATTTGTACCTACCTTGTGGGCTGCTTTGAGAATTAAATTAGTTAATATATTTAAAGCACTTAGATCAGTGCCTGGCACTTGGTAAACACCTCTTAACTGTTATACTAGCATTATTATATGTGTGAACTTTATTTTTCACAAGATCCGAGTCAGGAATGACAACTACATGACACGTGATGTACCTCGCCTCCATTTCCATGCTCATGGAAGACATCACCAATCAACCAAAGCATACTTTCTTGGTCCCCAAATGTGACCACAGAATCTTTTCTCAACCTAGCATCCCATAGAGTCTCTTATTATTTAGATATATGTGTATGTATGATGAAATTCTTTTGTCATTCCTGGTCTAAGTTAATAAAACAGAAAAATGGACCAAAACAGAAGCCATTTTCCTTCTCGTTTCTATATGAAAAAATGCAATTAAAAAAAAAAAAGATCCTTTGGAAATCTCCAAAATTCTATATACAGCTTTAGGGATGAAAGAACAGGGGGAAATCTGACTGCTACTTTCCATTCCATAATGCGAGAATGGTGAGTTCTTAAAAACCAAGCAATGGCAGTTCTACTCCTGGAAACCGAGGCTTAGCTCCCAAGGGCACTTTCCTATTGAAGCTCTGCTGAGGCAAGTATTTGGGGGACAAAGAACCAGAGATCCTTTAAACACATTAAATAGGTCAAATAAGATTGGGGGGGAGAGGGGTTAACTTGGGGACCTAATGAGCATTTTTTTTTCCAAAATTGGTGGCACATGTCACCACGGAAACAATCACACTGACTAAACAGAAAAGTCATTCATTGATTGGGTACTAACTATTGATTACCAGCAGAGCATGAAATGGAGACGGGAGAGGGTCACTGACAGGGACATCTGTTGCACAGCCACAGCAGGGTGGATGCTTCCAATCTGGCTAGATGGGCAGATGTCCCTGCCCCCACTCCATGGGGGCACGTTCCAAAGCCACATGCTCCAGGAAGACAACCTCTGCTGATGGCCATGACGTGTCCTCAGTCAAGGGTATATGAGGACAAGGAATAGATTTTCATTTATCTTGAAAGCCCAGTGCTTGTGGAACAGCGAGGTTAATTAGAGCAAGATTGGGTCAAAGTCAACTATCAGAGAGATTTTGAAGGGGATCTGGGGGACACGTTTAAAAGCTTCAGAAGATGATACTAACACATTTTTTTCTTTTGTTTTATGAATATCTAATGCACTTCAAACTTTGTGACTGTTTTATTCCTTGAAAATAATACAATGAAACTGTTCAATAATATACCTGCGATAATACAAATTCAGACATAAACCAACAGTGATTAGCTCCATGTCTTGTGCTCAAAGCGAGAGAGCTAAAATTTGTACCTTCTGGGTGAGGGAGAGAGTGGAGAGACGAGAGGTAAATGGTAGGAAGTGGGGGACTGCAGGGTGGGCCCCCAGACCCTCCCTATCTCCTGTAGGGCCAATCCCCTCCAGTCTGGGTGATCATGGTTACACTCCCGAATTCGAGACTCCAGGAACTGTTTCTGCTATCCTGGGAGTCCTGGTCAGCTGCTGGACCCAGAACCATCCCAGGACTGGAACAGCCTTGTGTCCCAGTCACATTATTAATCCTGCAAACACCCAACCCATACTTGTCAAGTGTTACTATCAATCATTCATGCTGAGACAAAACCTATTGGTGATGATTAGCTTCAGCTGGGGCCCAGAGTAAGAGTACCTTTATTTCATTCATATGGTAATAAAAATCTGTCAAGCCCCAAAGCAATATATGGTCTCACATTCCCTCTCATTGTCTGTTTCTTTGTGGCTCTTTTGCCGGGTCACAAATTCCTGGGGTTCTCAAGGTACAAGTCAGGCTGGAATTAAGCAGGGTTCGTATTTGGCCCCCAAGTCCTAGCTTTGGACCAGCTTCTCCTGTCTCCAGTAAAGGGGCCCTGGATCACATTGACCGAGCATTCAGGGCCCTAGGTCCTGCCAAGCTGCCTTCCATAGCATTTTAAGGATGATCTGACAAGTGTGACTGTTGGTTTTTAAAGAAAGAGGAGTTGGAGTCCTGAGGGTGTGCCTGTCACCAGGTCACTGAAATATAGGACAGGTGCACTAGAAAAAGAGAGGTAATGATGCTTCTAGTCACCTATGCCCAGAGGCACTGTGGTTCTGTATTGTTCCTATACACTGTGGTCCTTTACACTTGCTATAATTTTTAGCTATGGTGTTTTAAGGTGAAAGTCAAGCCAGAGTGGGTTTTGGCCCCAACAATGTACTCTGTATGTGAGGAGAGAAAGACTGGGAAGTGAGGTGGCAGTGGGAATGCTACTGAGACACTGCTCAGCCTGAGGGCCAGCCTCTGCTCTCCATGCATCCTGTGGCCAAAGAAGTCTGTGTCTTTCATATCAACGGGTGAGGTGCACTACTAGAGGCAGATGGAATCTGTGGCTAGGAGAGGCTAGCAAGGAGCCCCCAGTAAAGGCAATGGTGGGAATGAGACAAAAGTCCTCAACTGACATGGGCAACGAGAGGTGAACTTTCCTCTCGTTGCTCTAGGAGGAGGGGAAGCCAGCCCTCAATGTCTTCCTCACATGGTGACCAACAACTATGTATGAATGGGAGCTGTTCTAAAAACAAAAGATAAGCTGCACAAAAAGCAGAAGAAAATCAGGTGGAACAGTTTATGATTGTAGCTCTAAGGAAAAAATTCATATATCACTCAGGATTTTATCCTCATGCCCTGACTGCTGTCCTTCCTTCAGTTAAATCCAACACAACTCCCTTCTCCTTTCACTCCACATGCTGCAAACCTAAGCTGCATGTCTTAGCCAGGAAAGGAGCTGACACCCCAGGTCAAGCAGCTCTTGCACCTCCCAGTGTACCTCTGCTGAAGGTTGAACTTCACAATGTCAGAGCACAACAGGGCAGCACAAGGCAGGGTCTAAACCCCAGCCCATGCAATAACACATTTTGAAGCATCAGCTAATACTTATGGCTGGGGTCTTTGGCTCGTATCCACAGGCAATTACATCTTGAGTGTTTAGTATGTGCAGGAAACCTGGTGTTGTGGGAACAAAGATAAATTTCATAGATCCCACACTAAGGATCTCCATTTAACCAACAAACTTGTTGAGAGAGCCCTAAGGGGAGATTTCCAGTCGAAAGAATGAGGCATTGAGGATAGGGCTGTGTTTTAAGAAGAGTAAGTCCTTATGCAAGCATGGGAAATTTTTATTTTTCACGAAGTGCCTGCTGTATTTTCTGAGGTCTGCTCAGTGCACAAGACCACAAGTGTGACTACAAACCTGGAACAGACACACCAAATGCACGCACCCTCAGACACGAGCCCTTTTCTGTTCCATAGAAAAACTGGCCTACAATGATCCTACTGTGTTCCTGTGTCCCCTGGGGCCACAAGAGTGTCCTGGAGAGTGAAGGAAAGTGAACACAGAGGTACCTGCAACTAGAGTTCAGGAGGCAAGCCAGAGGCCCCAGAAACCAGCATCAGAAAGATTTTTGCACATGTCCCAAGCAGGCTACCACAATTCTGTAAAAGACAGCCATCTCACTGCCTTAGAGAAAGTGGAGAATGACAGAACACGCATCACACATAAAAAATTCTAAATATATAAACAACAAGTAAATACATGAATAGATGCTCAACCACACAAGATACTATTTTTAATTCATGAAAGTAGTGACCCTTACAAAGCAATGCTAGGTACCAGTGAAGGTGTAGGGAGATGGGCCTTCTCACGCACTACTCACTGAAGTGAGAATTCGACACACTACAAAATACAATCTATTTGGAAAGCAATCTGGCAATACGTGCCAAGAGCGTCAAAAGCATTTAGATCCCCAACCTAGTAATTCTAAGTGTAGGTACCTACCTTAGGAAATCAGAACTGAGACAAAGGTTTCCAAACATGCTGACAACAGAACTGCTTATAATAATGAGAAATTGTAAAGCAACCTAAGTGGCCCAACAAAAGGGAGATAATGAAGTAAATTATCAGACACAGTTCTAAGGTAGAATACTGCATACTAATTTTAAAAGTATGATCATAAATAGGTTTTGTTCATGGCATCAGAAGAGTAATAAGGTAAAGTTAAGTGGGAAAAAAAGCAAGATACAAAAAAGGATCTTACTCAATTAAGAATAAAGGCACAGAAAAATGATCAGAAGGAAACAGAATACAAAGGTAAAAGTGGCTACCTCTATATGCTGAGTTATGGCTGATTTTTCTTCCGTCTTTACGCTTCCAAATTTTTCTTGAGAAAATACTTCTTTGACAATCAGTAAACCATAAAAAGTAGAAAAAAACTAAAAGGGAAACTTGATAAAGAAGAAATCGAGATCCTATCAGGTATACTTTCAAGTTATAACAATCTAAACGTTTTCTCTGAGTGGAAACAGCAAGAGAAAGCATAAAATCTTCTTAAATGAAAATAGCCAATGAGCAGATTATTTCCTGATTAATCACATAAGGCCTCATCAAAGGGCCCTTTTCACTGCAGTTTTAAATACCTCAAACTCTCTGTCTTGCTCCTGAAGACACTGCCCCCTAAGTGATTATCGCTGGAGCTGTCCTGGGGCTACCAGACTAATTCAAGTCAGCTGTATCTCAGGCCTGTTAGATCCTCTCTGATGACGGCCATCTCAGACGTTGTCCCTCACTTGGGTAGGGCTCATGAGCTACTGAAATCATAGGTAGGCATGCGAGAAAAGGTGAATGAAGGTTGACAGAGGAACGGGGGGCAGGGCGGGTATATCCACCCCAGTAGGTCAAGGCACAGGGATCTACATCCTGCCCCATTAACATCACAGTTCAGAAGACAACTACTGAACACCAGTCATGTGCCAGGCACTGGGTTTACCGTCGGTGTCACAAAAATTGTAAGACAAGGGGTGCCTGGCTGGCTCAGTAAAGCATGTGACTCTTGATCTCAGGGTTGTGAGCTCGAGCCCCACGTTGGGCATGGAGCCTACTTAAAGATTTTTTAAAAAATCTTTAACAAAAATAGTAAGACAATGCCTGCCTTCTCCTTATCCTTCACTGACCACCAACCAGCCCCCTTCTTAGGGCTGCTGATCAGGTTTACCTAGACAAGGCTTCTGTGTTAGCAGCACTGCCTACAGCTCTTAATGCATCCACCCTGTTATCAGACTACATGAGTTCCCACACTACATTATCCCCAAAAAGCATTCCATTATCGTTCATTTCATTTTTAGAAGAATTCCATTTTTACCTTTGTAATGGTGTTATTAGTTACCACATTTAGGAACCATGTCTAACTTAGGCATCTGTGATATGTATATAATATTAACTGATGGAAAATTTCCACCTGACTTTTATAAAAATTTCCCCGCCCCCTCTTAAGCCATGTAATTCCTAATGACTACCAAAATTAGATAATTTTGAGAACTTAAATTCCATTTAAAATAAAGTTATTTTAAGGATTAAAATCTATATGTCATCCTGATGAATGTGACATCTCTGTGAATAGGACAGTTGAAAACAGTTGTACTAAAAAATGGGACTGTACACCAAAATGATCTTATTTTATTCTAAAGTACATGCTTCTTACTGATCCTAAAACATGTTTGGATTTATAAGATGGGTGTTAAACATAATTATAAAGGATCACATAGAAATCGTACTTTTTAGTATTGTTTTAAAAACTTTGCCCTTCAAAGACCTGTAGGGGACCCTGGCTTCCCTGGCTGCTATTGCTTTGGTCCCTTACTCATAGATGAAGCAAAATTATTTACAAGTTCCCCAGCATTTGTCAATGTCAATTCTGCCACATTAAAATAATCAATGTTGTTCAGAGTATCCAAGTCCTGTGAATGTAATTCTGGCAAGAGACCACAGAGATGTTTTCTCAACCCATCATCAGAGTGCCAGGATCACTTTGGGGCCCAACTGTATGCTTCTGATACTCTTAAGTCGGCTTTTACAAATGGTTGTGTACACCACATGGAAATGCAGCAGCCACAGCATGCAGCAGACCTTCTTTCTTCTTCCTTGTGAATGTGTCAGCAGCCTTCAGCAGGAAGCACATTGCCCCTCAATGGCACATAGGCCGCCTGAAGGTTGCAAGAGGCACAGTCAGCTGTCAGTCAGCCAATGGGCAGGAACAGTCCAGTACCTCCCCCTTCCCTCCACCCCCACCCCCTCTGACAGTGATAAATGATCAGGCCCTCTGCTCAGCTGAGCCTGACGGGCCCAGACCTCCCCTTGCAATCTGTTCCAGACCAACACCAACCTTTCCCCCCAGCAACCCCCATCAGCACTACAAAGGGGCCTGCTACAGGGTTAAGGTCAGATCTGTTTGCTTTCTTATTGCTGTTCTTTCAGGAAAAGGAATTATGACTTTATTTCTAAATGGAAGCTCCTAATCAAAAATGGAATATGTTGTTGTAAACTTTACAGGAAACTTGTCTCAACTCTCTCCTTACATTAAAAATGAAGGAGATACAGCTAAATATGGAACTTTAAGAAGAAAGAGGAATAGTCATAGATATAAACATAAATGTCAACTTAACTTCCATTCAAATCAATAAGCTTTCCACTTATTAAATTATTATCTGTTGGTGGGGGTAAGGAGAAGGAGACAAAAGATTCTAAGGGGAATAAAATATTGAGAAAGAGACCGAACATTGACACTGAATATTAACAAGATTCATCAGAGATTAGCTTCTATAGTACATTTAGCTCATGTACAAAGTCATTTCAGGATTGTCTATAAAAAGATTGGCACCAACTTTTGCATAAAATCATCTCTGCCATGGAATAATATGCACCCATTATAAAGAATAAGACAGCTCTACAGGTAAGGACATGGACCTATAAGACACACCATTCATTGGGGGGGGGGGGGGAATAAATCAACAAGTAGGGTAACGTGTATAATGCGCTACAGTTTATTTTTGTTTCCAACATTCTGTCTTTACTTTCTGAACTTTGGTCCATGTGATGTAATACATTTTCAAAAATAGAAATAGAAAAGTATTTTAAATGTCCCCAGTCTTTGCTACTCAGTGATTAGCCCTGCAACCCAAGAACCTCTTCCCAGGGCAGAGGTGCCATGCTGAGACACACGGTGGCCAGTGGCAGGCTAGCAGCCCCTGGGCTTGGATCAGCATGACACTTACATTTTATCTAGACCCAGGACAAATGTCAAAGACAATCTCACCTGAATCTCAGCAGAACTGTTTGCACCAGCTTTAAAATTCTCAGTAGTTTACAGCATCCCAAAAGGCCTCAAGATAGAGACACCACTCCATTTCCTCCCTAAAATTGATCAGCATTCTCCAAAGCAATATGTTAAATGTCCTCTTTTTAAGAGGGAAAGGATTTTAAGAGGATCAATCATTTCAAAGTTTGGATGAAATTTAAACATTATTTACTTAAAAATAAAATACAAGGTGTTTCCAGATTTATCTTTTCTTTTTTTTTTTTAGAGGAAAGAGAAGAGAGAGGGAGAGAAAGGGAAGGAGAGACTGAGGGAAGGAGGGAGGGAGGGAGGGAGGGAGGGAGGGAGACCAACACAACAGCCAGTATTTTGCCTTTCTGGAATTTGGTACATATTTTAATCATTTCTATGTTCTTCCTGCTTCTCATCCTGTTTCTCCTTCCCTTGTAATTTTCCTTCACAATAGAAGATAAGGGTATTTTAAAATCTATTTTAGATTTACTGAATAGAGATTATGCTCACCATTCCTAATTTTAAACGTGGTTGAAACATTTTACATTGTCCTCAAAAAAGGGAAATGAAGTTTTTACTATGAAGCCTTCAACTGATTTTCAATAAGTCAGTGAATTTTTTTTAATCCAGCTCTTATTAGATAAACAGTACATGAAACTCATCTACTATGAAAATTTCACTGAAGGATCTGTCATTGGGAAAGAGCAGGCCTGGTCACATGGCTGATTAAGGGAAACTGAATAACCCAGTACATATTCACATTAAGAAACATGGTAGACACAATCTTCAGCTATGGTTCTACAAATGACACAGAAAGGCATTTTATGACTTCTTTTTAATACTTGTCTCCCATTAAAGAGTGATGCAAAACAGAACATCTTAACTTAGGGGAGTTAAGTGGAAATAAGAGTGGCTCTTAAAACATGCCTTTGGTCATCTGACTTAATAAAGGGATAGAGATTTAGAGCTGGCAGTGCAGAGCCCTATTTAGTTATCTGCCTTGAATATATGCTCAAGCAGCCCCTTGGATATTCAAGTGATGGGTTGATTCCTAGATGAATTCTCTAATGATTGACTGCAGTACTGCTGAATCCAACAAGAGCCATGTCTGAAAATGTCAAGTATGTGGGAGGCCAAAGCAAGCAGAGGTCTGAATGGTGGAAGGCCATCAGCTTCTCTATATATATGGGCTAAAGGAAGTGTAAGGCCAAAACTGTTTCCCATGTACTAAATCAATCTGTTTTTGGAAATACCTGATTGAGACTCCAGAATCCTGTAAAAGGAGATGGCTATGGCCTGGCATAACTCAAGTGTAAAGGGACTTCAGTGCAGGCCCTGCAGGAAATCTGTATTAGATATGTCTTGATAGGTCTGCCAGGCTCTTAATGCTAAGAGTAAATTATAGTAATCTCTATTTTCTGTCACTTTATCTCCCCAAAAGGCTGATAGTTCAAAATGTAAACTACTTTGGGAAAGGTAGCTGAGAGGACGCAGTGAAACACAGGCAAGTCTCCAACTTAAAAATGAGTCACATTTCAAAAGATGTTTATAAGATGGACATTCAAAACACACACAAAAGATGTGAATGTGAAAAACACATTCAAAAGATGTGTTTATAAGATGGACATCTGGGATATAGAATCCATTTTCTTATGAACACGCTGCTATAAATGGTGGTAAGCTAGCCCACAAGGGCCTACTCAACTTATAATGAGCCGTAAGTAGAACTCTTTCCTAGGATTCTAACCACCCATTTATGGGATACTGCCTCCATGTGAAAATATACTCTACATTCTACCCCACAAACATCAAGAACACACCCTTTTATACTGGCCAAGTTGGTTACAGGCCACAAGCAGAGAAAAGAAAACATTTTCCTACTTTCCCAAGCTGCCCAACTGCTATCTCAACCACAGAAAAAAAATCTCCACTTTATTCATCACTATGGAAAGGAAGTTTCCTCCCAAGGAGAAGAGGATATAAGCCCCTTGTTGCACAAGAATCACTTTCAAATGCAAAATACATCCTAAATGCAGTGGTCTTATTTCAGATAACAGTGTAAAGCTGGGTAGTTCTGACTCAAGGTCTCCCACAGGCTGGAATCAAAGTGTTGGCTGGGGCTGCACTCTCACCCAAAAGCTCAACCAGGCCAGGACTATTCTCAAGCTCATTTGTATGCAGGCCTCAGTGAGCTTGAGAGCAGATCCCCCACCCTGGTTGGGCCTTCAGAAGATGCAGCAGAGCTGACATCTTGATCACAACCTTATGAGAGACCCTTATCCAGGGGTATCCAGATAAACCATACCCATATTCCTGACCCAAAGAAACTGTGAGATAATACACGATTGTTCTTTTATGCTGCTATGCTTGGGGACAATTGATTATATAGCCATAGATAACTAATACACTAATATGTTCTAATAAAGGAAAAATAACATAAATTGTAGCAACTAACAACTAATGACATAAACCAGGAAATCAAACCATCTTTCATAGAGCTGTTTTCTACACACAGCAAAGATATTTCCAGTAGCTGATTTCCAAGTCAACTCTTGGCATGTGATCCATTTCTAAGTTGGAGACGATTTCTATGTAATTTATTTTCTCCACAAACTTTATTCCCTAGTGTTCTGGGATTGCTAAAACAGGCATTCTTGAACTACTAAAGCCTAGGAATAGTGTATAAAGTATCGGAGTAAGGCTCTTAGCACTTCTGAAATAACTCTGGCAATTTTTATTCATTTGCATTATCCAGAGAACTGCTAGTTGCTTTTCCTGCTGTTTTGTTTGGAGAAGTTATATCTCTGCCTCATAGGGCTTACAAACACAATGAAGAAAAATGTTTTTCCAAAATTCCCAGGAAAGCTAAATTTAAATTCATGCCAAAGGCCCTAACTGCAATGGAGAAAGTGTTCTGTATTTTGATGCAGTTTTGTTTGGTTGGTTGAGTCTGGGTGCTTTTTTCTCTGACTGCATGGAAGTAAGAAGATGGCTGGATCATTTCTATTCACCATGGCACCTATAAGAAATACAGGTTTTCCTCTTTTCTATGAGAATAAAAATCAACTCTAAAAATCAAAATTGTTGCTGATATTAAACTAGGATTTTTATTAGCCTGGATACTTCATCCATAATAGCTTAAGGTCATAGTACTTCTATTCTAAACAGAAAAATAGTAAGATACTATTGTATCCTGTGCTTACTGTACTTCAAGAAATTCTTTAAACATCTCTGCCAACAACCACAAAACACTGGAAGAGTCAAGCTGAAACTGATCATTTCAGTGGTGCAGGAGACCATGTCCCTGGCTCATTGTTTGCCAAATTTCAGTTCTTACAGAAATATCATTCATCACATTCTGGTCTTCCCTTCCCTCATTTTAGTTAATACCCAGGTTAAAACACATGGGCAGTAGTGTGAGTGAGAGGAGATGAAAAAGTACCAGTTAAATATATAGCAATGTCTCCTACAAAATCCACAGGTCACAAAAGTCTCAACTCAGAAAGTTCCTATGCAGAAGTCTGTGTCCAATCAGGAGATAGAAACCACACAGTAGGTTGAGCAGGAAAAGTCTACCATAAGGAATATTAACTATGATTAAAAAGCAAGTATACAATCTAAGGTAATTCTCTATGGTACTCTATGGCTGGGGTTACCCAAGGAATGACAAACTTGAAATGCTCAAACCTCACTGGAGAAGTTGCAGTTAAACCAATGGATAGCAGAGAAGTTCACTGGTTGGGCCAGACCAGAGATGATCTGGAGATGCTAAGCAAGCAACAGGCCACTTTCCAGAATGCAGGCAATCAGAAACCAATGGTGTGTGTGCAGTGAAGGTCCAGGCAGCCCAGGAGGCCTTTAGAGTGCCATGGACAGCACAGGAGCCCTGGTTTCCTTATCAAGAGAGATGCAGAAAAGTTATCACCTGGCAAAGGCTGTAAAGTCACACAAGGACTAAAGCTCTGGGCCAGTGGCTGGGACAGGCTCCACCAGAGGTCCTCACATTCCCCCAGTCAACACTGGCCCACACCAGAAATGGCAGGAAAGCCTCTTCCTCTCACAAAGTCTCCCCAGGTACCCTCTACTGAGAAAGCTTAACACCATGTTCACATTAAAAGAAAAATGCTGAGCACCTGAGGGGTTCAGTTGGTTTAAGTGTCTGACTTTGGCTCACGTCATGATCTTATGGTTCATGAGTTCAAGCCCTGCTTCGGGCTCCATACTGACAGCTCGGAGCCTGGAGCCTGCTTCAGATTCTGTATCTATATCTCTCTCTCTCTCTCTCTCTCTCTCTCTCTCTCTCTCTCTCTCTCTTTCTCTCTCTCAAAAATAAATAAACATTAAAAAAATTAAAGAAAAATACGAAAGAAATTCCTGTTCATCACAGAACATATTCAGAATGATGTATTGAGAGCTGAGAGGCAATAAATTAATAATATACCATACAAGACACAAATTACAAAAACTGACAATAGAAATGGAAAAATCTGAACAGAAAACCTGAAGTAGAACACTCTGGACTCATTCACTGGGAAATTCTACATACATTTTAGAAAGAGATAATACCAAATTTCCACAAATTCCTTCAAAAATAAAGGAGGGAATTTTTCCCAGCTCATTTATGAGACCAGCATTATGATGATAACAAAACCAGACAAAGACACAAGAAAACTATAGGCAAATCCCCCTTATGAAAACAAAAATCCTTTAATAAGTATTAAATGCAGGAATATATTTTAAAAGTATAGAAATGATGGCCAAGTGGGGTTACCAATGGAATTCAAAATTGTTTCAATATTCAAAAAATGCAATCAATGTAATTTACCATACTAAAAGGCTAAAAAAGAAGAAAATACATGATCAGCTCAACAGCTGCTAAAAAAGCATTTGATAGAATTCAGCACCTATTCATGAATTTTTTTAATTCTCAGTAGACTAGAAAGAGTTTGATAATGAAAATCTACCAAAATCCTACAGCTAATATATAAAAAGGAAAGATAAAAACTATCTTTATATGTAAACAACATCATTGTGAATATAAAAAATCCTAAGGAATTTATCAAGAAATTACTTGTGTTAATAAGTAAGTTTATCAACATCACAGACTACTAGGTCAATATACAAAAATACACTATATTTCTAAATAGTTGCAACAAATAAATGGAAACTGAAAAAATATTTAAGTAGTATTATTTGTAATAGCATCAAATAACATGAAATACTTAGGGAGATTTTTTAAAAATATGTATAAAACCCATAGCCTGAAAACACTGCTGAGAGAATTTTAAAATACCTAAATAAATGGAGAGATATACCATGTCCATGGATTGGAAGACTTGGTATCCTTAAGATGTCAATTCTCCCCAAATAAATCTAGAGTTTAATATAATGCAAATAAAAACTCCAGGAAGTGGATTCTAAAATGTAAATAGAAAATCAAAAGACTTAAAATAGCCAAACAAGATCTGTATACCAAGAACTTCAAGACATTGATGAAAGAAATTTAAAAAGACACAAATAAATGAAAAGATATTCCATGCTCATGGAGTAGAAAAATTAATATTGTTAAATGTCTATATAATCCAAGGAAATCTAAAGATTCAATGCAATCTTAGTCAAAATTCCAAAGGCATTTTTCATAGAAGTAGAATAAATAATCCTAAAATTTGTATGGAACCACAAAAGACCCCAAATAGCCAAAGCCATCTTGAGAAAGAACAAAGCTAAAAGCATCACACTTCCTGATTTCAAACTATATTATAAACATACAGCAATCAAAACAGCAAGGTATGGGCATAAAAAAGATGCAAAAATCAATGGAACAGAATAGAGAGCCTAGAAATAAACCCACACATAGATGGTGAAATAATTTAAAATAAAGGAGTCTTTAATGAGTAAAGGATAGTCTCTTCAATAAACAGTGCTAGAAAAACTGGAGACCCCCACGCAAGAGAATAAAGCTGGACCCCTACCTACCTATACCAAATGCAAAAATTAACTAAAGATAGATTAAAGACTTGAATGTAAGACCTCAGAGCATAAAACTCCTAGAACACATAGGTGGTAAGCTACCGGACATCGATTTTTGAGTTGAATTTTTGGATCTGAGTCCAAAAGCAAAGGCAACAAAAGCAAAAATAAATAAGTGGGACTACATCAAACTAACAAGCTTCCATACAGCAAAAAAAAACCATCAACAAAATGAAAAGCAATGGGAGAAAATATCTGCAAATCATATATACCTGACAAGAGGTTAATATCCAAAATATATAAAGAACTCATAAAACTCAATAGCAAAAAACAATCTTATTTAAAAATAGGCAGAGGACCTGAACAGACATTTTTCCAAAAAAGACATGCATACTGCTAACAGGTCATGAAAAGTTGCTCAATATCACTAATCATCAGGAAAATGCAATCAAAACCACAATGAACAAGAAACAACAAGTGAAGAGGAAGTGGAGAAAAAGAAACCCTCGTACACTATTGGTGGGAATACTGCAATAGTAGTTGAATAGTGGGAGCAAACTGATGCAGCCACTCTGGAAAATAGTGTGGAGGTTCCTCAAAAAATTAAACATAGAACTGCCCTACAATCCCGTAATCGCACTGCTGGGTATTTACCCAAAAAATTATACAAAAACACTAACTTGAAAGGAGATATGCACCCCTATGTTTCTGGAAGCATTATTTATAGTAGCCAAATTATGGGAGCAGCCCAAGTGTCCATCAATTGACAATAGATACATACATACTACAGAATATTATTCAGCCATAAAAAAGAATCAAATCTTGCCATTTGCAATGACATAGATGGAGCTACAGAGTATAATACTACGCAAAATAAGTCACTCAGAGAAAGACAAATACCATATGATTTCACTCATATATGAAATTTAAGAAACAAAACAAATGAAAAAGGGGGGGAAAAAAAGACAGACAAACCCAGAAACAGACTCTTATCTACAGAGAATGAACTAATGGTTACCACAGGGGAGATGGGGGGCGGGGAGGATGGGGATTAAGGAGTACACTTAAAATGATTAGAACTAGTAATATACAGAATTGTTGAATCACTGTACACCTGAAACTAAGATAACACTGTATGTTACCCATACTGGAATTGAAATTAATAAAAAGTTAAAAAGAAAACCACTATGAGATACTACTTTACACATGTTAGAATGACTGTCATCAAAAAGACAAGAGATAACAAGTGTTGATAGGATGTGGAGAAAGAAGAAATCTTGTGCATTGTTGACAGGAATATAAATTGGTACAGCCTTGTGGAAAACAGTACAGAGGTTCTTCAAAATATTAAAAATACTTTAATTTAAATTTTTTTTAAATATGAATATGACATAATCTAACAATCCACTTCCTGGGGACATATCCAAAAGAAGTGAAAGTACTATGTTGAATAGATATCTGCACCCCCATATTCACTGCAGTATCATTTACAATAGATAAGATGTGGAAATAATTTGTCCATTGGTGGATAAACAGATAAAGAAGATAGAGTATATATATAAATTGGAATATTTTTCAGCCATACATAAAAAAGAAGGAAAGTCTGCCATTTGTGATATGGATGGACCTTGAAGGCATTATGCTAAGTGAAATAAGTCAGACAGAGAAAGACAAATACTGTATGATCTGATATGTGGAACCCCCCACCCCCCCAAAAAAAAACCAACTCATATAAAAACAGAGAACAGATTGATGGTTGCCAGAGACAAGGGGTAAGGAGTTGGGAAATGGGTGAAGGTGGTCAAAAGGTATTAGCTTCCAGTTATAAGATAAGTAACTTCTGGGGATATAATATATAGCATGGTGTCTACAGTTTACAACATTGTATTATATATTTGAAAGTTGCTAAGAGAGTAAATCTTAAAAGTTCTCATTACAAGAAAAAAAAGTGTAACTACGTAAAGTCATAGACGCTAACTAAACTTATTGTGGTAATCACTTCCTAATATATACATATATCAAATCATTATGTTGTACACCTTAAACTAGTTCAGTGTTATAAGTCAATTACATTTCAACAAAATTGGAAAAAGTAAATAAAATAACCAAAACAATTTTGAAATCCAAGTTGGAAGACTTCCACTGCCTAATTTTAAGACTTATTCTAAGTTATAGTAATCAAGACAATGTGGTGTTGGCATAAGGAGAGTCCTATAAATAAGTGGAACAGAATGGAGAGTGTAGAATTGCATTTTGACAAAGGTCCTGAGGTAATTCAATCAGAAAAGGATAGACTTTTCAACAAATGGTGCTGGAACAATTTGATATCTATATGAGACAAAATAAACTTGAACCCTTACCTCATACCTTATACAACATTTAGCTTGAAATGGGTTGTAGACGTAAATGTAGGAGTGCTCAAAACCTGGATATGGTTCCCCATTTTTATCTCCTTTGTTTGAAATACACCACTGTGGAAGTCAATTGGAAAGTAAACACTTTCCCAAAATCTACCTCTGCTTTCATTGCTCATTTCACATGCTAAGAAAGCTTTCTGAACAATCCTTATGAGGGGCAAGTGATTATTAAAGTGGGACTCAAGGGAGTTTCTCTGTAGTGATGGAATATTCTATATCCTGACTATGGTGATAGCTACACAAATCTAAATGCATGATAAAATTTCTTAGAACTAAACACCCAAAATAGTACATGCAATAACATGAAATCCAAATAAGGTCTATGTTTGAGTTAATAACATTATACCAATGTCAGTTTCCTGGTTATGACAATGTACTATGATTATGTAAGATGTTATCATTGTGGAAAGCAAGCTGAAGGGCACATCAGAACTCTGTACTATTTTTGCAACTTCCCATGAGTCTTAAACTATTCTAAAGTATTTTTTAATCTTATGAGAAATACTAGACACATCAATATTCCCTAATTATCTGAAAGGAAAATTAGGAATACTCAAGGCTTGCAAAGCAAATTGAAAAGATTGTCCTTCCCAGAACATAATTTTCAAAGTTCCAGGGTACTAACCACTCATTTACATTAAATTCCAAGTGTCTGAAGTTCACTTGGGTAATCATTTCGAGTGTTTGAATAATGATAGTGCTACTTCTTTAGTACAACAGGACTACTTAGAATGGTCTCTGAACAGAAATTGAGAGTATAAGCTCCATGCTGACAGGCAACATGATTTATACCTAACACACTTGAAGAACCTCATCTCATTAGAAATCTTAATTTAAAAATAATAGTAAGCGATGACTACGTGCTATGAATAGTATAATCAAAACATTTTAGGAACAAATACAGAGGAAGAAGTTGTGTCCTGTTATTATAATGGATAATCCACCTAATTTTTTATTTCTCAAATTACCACGTCCTCATTTGTACAGAAATCTAAACAGATGTTCCATTGGGCTGTAAATGGCCTTTTGGTCTTTTGGAGGGGTGCACATGTAAGTCAAGACACCTACCTATTATCCTGGGTGCAACATTGCATGTATACGTCCTAACACACAACACAGGGCAGGGGAGGGTACTACTGAGAGTTGAGTTCCTCAGTAAGTCTCTATTTCCTTCTCTATGCTTCTTTCCAAATTCCACAAATAGGCTTAACATTTTACGAAAGCTCTTTTTGTAGGATGTACCCAAGAGTTGATAAAAAACAAACCCTTCAAGACACCCAGAGATCACTGGCCAGACTTCAGAAAATGCATGGTCACTGTGGGTCACGTGGAGACCAAATGTAGAGAGGGCTCAACTGTGTGGTCTTCACGGCCAAAAGCAGATAGCCGTGGCTAACCGTACCCTTTGCTCAAGCTCTCACGTAAAAGTATTCCAAAGCACTCCTCAGCAGTATAATGGCAGTTGCCTGTGTCTTTTTAAAATCTAGTTGAGATGAAAAAATATAGCTCAAGTTGAAATTCAATGTAAGTCCCTATTGAAAGAAACACTTCATGAAATTGTTCAGAAACAAAAGCAATCCCTCTGCCAGCACTAAATGGCATGAATTTACAAGATCAACAATCGGAATGGCTGATGACAGCTCACACAAAAAGATCTAAGCGTGGTATTTTTACAAAACCAAAGCAAGACCTTTTTCTCTAGACAGAGCTCAAAGATAAATGACATATAGGATTTAAATCTAACATTTTCACTGAAAAGACAATAGGAGCACAGCAGGACTGACCTTATTTTACACAGAGGCAGCTATCCCCCTGGTGTCACCTCGCCCACCCCGCTGCCATCATGGCAACAGTTGCCCCAAATCCCTTTAGGAGGTGACAAAGCCTTTCACCTACAGTAAAAGGCTTAAATTGTCAATGCTTCCAAGAGAACCAACACAGCGACAATTTTACCAGAAGTGAATGATTACTACCCAGTTAGCTCTAGAACAGGGGTTGGCGTACTACAGCCCGCTAGCCAAAGCCTGCCGCTTCTTTTTGTATGTATGGCACTTGAGCTAAAAGTGATTTCTATATATACATTTTTTTAATCATAGAAAAAAATCAGAACGAGAAAAATATTTCATGACATCTACAAATTATATGAAATTCAAATTTCAGTGTCACTAAATAAAGTTTTATTGGAACACTGCCACACTCATTCATTTATTTATTGTCTGTGGCTGCTTTCACTCTACCACAGCAGGGCTGCTTAGTTGTGACAGACACCGTATGGCTTGCAGGGCCTATAATATTTACCATCTGCACCTTTATAGGAAAATTTTCCAACCCCTGTCCCAGAACAAAGCTCCAAGAGGCAGAGTATAAGGGGATAAGAATGTGCGGTCATGGGGAAGCCTCCTCTTCAGTAAGGAGACAGATATATGACAGGAGAAGGGCTACATGATGAAACATCTGGGCACAGAAGTCAAATGTGGCTTAACCCTGCCACAGCATAAGGGCCACTACAGGATGCCTTACGAGGGAAGGGAGCACCAGTAAGATACTGGTGCAGTATAATGTGGAAAGAGCTAAGGCTGGAGGGCTCCACATCCTACCACCAGGACTGTGCCTTTGAGCAAGTCACATACCCTCTCTGAGCCTCAAATTCCTCATCTGGGAAAAAAAAAAAGAATAGAAGTATCTATCTGAGAGGGCTGCTGTGTGAATTGTGAGGGGTCACCCACACAACAGTACCTGATCCACATGTTAGCGCTGAGCCTTGAAAGAACATAGGTTCCCACGGGTAGAAAATGGGAAGGAAGGAAGACATCTGACATGGAGAGAACACAGGACTCAAAGGTCCAGAGGATCAAGTGTTTGGTTAGGTGGCCACCACTGAGGATTCAGTGAAACATGTCAAAGTAGCTGAAGCAGAAAAGGCAGAGGCCAGATCTTGAAGATCATAAAGTACCAAAGTACAACTCTCTCCTCCACTTTCCCTTTGGTTACTCATGTCCCTTCTCTGTTCATAGCCCTCTTCCCAATGACTCCCAAAGATACTGCTGAGTCTTCCTTGGCTCATCACAGGCACCAAGGGTTAATCTGTGCCCACAGCTCCATTCACTCCCCCAGTGGCATCTTTAGAGCATCTATTCTGAGGCAGAAACAGGCTTTTCTGTTTTATGCCCACCTACTCGTCATCAGATCATTTGACCTATTTGCCCCCCACACTTAGGTGAAATCTTTGGGGGAAACCCTAGATCCACAGCTGGTAGCATCTTCCAGCTGCTGAGTGAGAACTAAATGAGGTTCCTGGGACTTTGAGTAATTTATAATGAGTTCTAATGACTGCCAGGCCCCAATCATGATGCATATTGATGAACTGTCCCTTGCAGCCAGCTGTCCCTCAATCACCAATTGTCCACAGGGGGATTCCTATTCACTAAGGGCACAGACAATCTCCAGAGATGAGAGAGAAGCAGGGGTTGTGCAAAAGAGAACGGCAGCCCTTTGGCCTTCAGATAGAGGATTTCATGGTAAATGTTGGGAATGTTTACAAAAAGCAGAAGGCACAAGGAAAGAACAGTTAAGATCCAGGTCTCAGCCCTGCAATAAAAATCATAAGGCTACATATGCAAACTATTTATTCTCATGTTTTATTCAAAATCATTTGCTGCCTTTCCCTTCGTTCACCCTTGCTCTCTCTTCTTTCATAGGCTGGTTAATAAAATCTGGCTATTTCTGTTCAATTTGAGTGTTGGATTTGGAGAGGGAAGACTGAGGTAGGAAACTTGACTACATACATCTGTGTGTACTTTGACTCCTAACTTTTTGTTACTAACTTTCCTGAGTCTAGATCTCTTCATCCATCAGATTTGGTCCATGCCTGCTCCACCAGCCCACCAAGGTATTTAAGTGGAGCAGGTGAAAATATATGGGAAGATGGGCGGAGTAAGTTTAAAGCATCAGACAAATCTAAGGGATAAATGTGTCTTCATCTTTAAAGATTTCTTGCCAGTTTCTAAAACAGCTGATCAAGGAAGTATTTAAAAATGCGCTCTCTCTCTCTCTCTCTCTTACTCTCTCTCTCACTCTCTCTCTCTCTCTCTCTCTCTCTCTCACACACACACACACACACACACACACACAGACACACACACAAACACACTGTAAACCAGAAGAGAATCCAATGTTAAACTAAGCCATTTAATTCCGGGGTGAAAGGTTTTCACTGAATATAACGTGCTAGACAAGCCTTCTACATCTAGAAGAAGTATAGTTATTAACATGCACTGTTCCCAGGAACAGGGAACTGATTCTTTCTACTTCAGTGGGAAGAGGTTTGGTGTCTATAAATCTCCAAGGAAGAAGGGGAGACCTTAGAGGTTAGGAATTATTTCAGAGTCTGACAGTGTCGGAGAGCAGTGAGGATACTAAAATGGCACCAACACCACCACCACCACCACCATCAACAACACACAACAATAACACTACCAGTTCTGACAGTGCCAGCCTCAGCTTTGCCTCCTCTACTGCCACACCTTCTGCCCATTTAGCAGAAAGGACACAGCCTCTACATCCGGGCCTAGGCTTCCACTGAAGAATAAAAAAAAAAAAAAAGAAAGAAACTCTGGGGACAAATATTCTTGCCATGGATTGGCCTGCCTCCTACTCTGTGCTCATCAGTGTGGGATCTGAATTTCTATATTTTAAACCACTTCTTCCTTGACTTGCACTGCTTCAAACTTTTGGTCTGCTGTTGACTGAGGCTTCAGTAGACTCCTGCTGCTCTGCTTCTTCACTCTAGGATCTTTGACCAATAGATCCCAGGAGGCATCACAGCCATATTCTAAACCTCCCACTTCCTGACCCATTATTCACATTTGGCCCTATAATTACCAGGTGACATGCTGCAGGTCTGTCTTGTGTTAGTCCTCACACAGTTCCAGTCCTTAGCATAAATAATCTATCTCTATCACGTCCTACATCCTGGTGTGACAACAGTCTAAAACAACAGGCCAGGACAAAAAGGACCGTAGTACCAACTCTAGAGAACCAAGCAGGTCTCAAGAGCTAAGAGTAAATGTACAGTTAAGATTTAAGATAAACTATAGTATTGAGAATTTTGAACATGGTGATCTATAGCATTGGAAAAGATTATAAAGGAAAGGTCAGAAATAAGTGAGATGGCTAATTGGATCATGGAGTGTGGTTGTTTCAAAGACATGCTGTAAACTATATTACATGATTTAAAGACGTGTTAATGTAAAGGGAAGAAATAGGATAGAAAACACATGATTTAAGTTGGATGAAGTTAGGCAGAGCCTTTATACCTTGGATCCCACACAAAGCCCAAGGTGGGCCATTTAAATACTGTTCACATCCAGGCCTGAGATCACCACACAGTAGCAATGTATTTAAAAATGTACAGAAGAAGAAAACTACTTGAAACTGCTACTGCAGACCTAAAAACCACAATCTGCCAGCCTGTGGCAGGCTAAATATAATCATCTTATAGTCCACTGGATTGAAACTCAGAAGTCCCAGCTCTACGTCAGAGGAGCAATGCCCCTGAGTAAATCATATCACCTCTTTGAGTTTTAGGTTCCTCATCTATAAAAAATGAGAAGGGTCAAGGGTGATCACTGAGGTCTTTTCTGCTCTAATAGTCTATGAGTGAATCTGTGATACACAGCTGTGGCAGGCAGTCTCCAGGATGGTCCCCAAATATCCTCACCTCTTGTTCTTTATGGCTTTGTGGAATCCCTTCTTCTTGAGTACCTTACTTCTAACTAATAAAAAATGGACAGGACACTGTGGGAAAGAACCAAGGGCAGCCTCTAGGCAAAAAGTGAGTCCCTCAGCCCAACAACTGTTGAGGAACTAAATCCTACCAACTACCACGTAAGTGAACTTGGCGGCAGATCCTTCCTCAGATGGGTCTTCAGAAAAAACCTCAATCTAGGCCAACACCTTGAGTGAGTCCTGTGAGAGATCCTAAAGCAAAAGACAAAGCAAAGCTGTGTCTCTAGATTCCTAACCCACAGAAACTCTGATAATAAATGTGTGTTGCTTTAAGCCACTCAAGTTTGGGAACCATTTATTACAAAACAATAGGTAACTAATACACACAGCTTTGTTTGCACCCATGGCTTTGACAGGCTGCACCTCTGCCTCTCACTTAAGATATTCTTATAGCATCCTATGAATGGATAAAGATGTGGTATATATATACAATGGAGTATTACTCGGCAATCAAAAAGAATGAAATCTTGCCATTTGCAACTACGTGGATAGAACTGGAGGGTATTATGCTAAGTGAAATTAGTCAGTCAGAGAAAGACAAAAATCATATGACTTCACTCATAAGAGGACTTTAAGACACAAAACAAATGAACATAAGGGAAGGGAAACAAAAATAATATAAAAACAGGGAGGGGGACAAAATATAACAGACTCATAAATATGGAGAACAAACTGAGGGTTACTGGAGGGGTTGTGGGAGGAGGGATGGGCTAAATGGGTAAGGGGCATTAGGGAACCTACTCCTGAAATCATTGTTTCACTATATGCTAACTAATTTGGATGTAAATTTATAAAAATACAAAATAAAATTAAAAAAAAAGATCTTCTTATAGCATCCTATAAATCAAATGAAGGATCACCTGGATTTGCGGTCAAGAATCAGGAAACCTGACTTAGCTTCTGCAGCTTGATAAATAAACCAGGCAAGTCATGGAAGCCCCTCAATCACCTCCCTATCCACTCCCCAGCTGCAAAAACTTTTGGGGTAGGGTTAAGAAAATAGCTCTAAAGCTGTAGGCGAGGTCATGTGCCAAGATAATTCTATCTCTTCTCCCCAACCAACTTTATATTTCACCTACATATCCATAGTTTAAGGAGAAGAGAAAATATATTCTCAATCTCTCCCCAGCCACCCCTTTATCCAAAATGTACACCAGTCACATTGTCAGGCCAAGGCACAGGAAGCATGGAGGAAAGGCAATTCACATGCAGGTTAGAAGTAAGGCCTCCAGGGCACTAATGCTCTTGTCAGACTACCTCTACCTGACATCAAGAAGTCCCAGTGGCTTAACTTTCAAAATATATCTGAAGTATGACCATCTCTCAGCAGTTCCATCACTACTCAACTAATTCATCCAATTTTCTTCTCTAGTAAAACACCTACCCATTCCACTACTACCCTCCCCGTGGACACCCTCCATGCTAGTCTACCCTCTACTAAGCAACTGAAGAAGTTATGGACTGAATGTTTGTGTCCTGTTCCCTTCTTCCTCTCTTTCTCCCATGATGGCATTTGGAGGTAGGACCTTTGGGAGTTAATTAAGTTTAGATGAGGTCATAAGGGTAGAACCCCCATGATGGGATTAGTGTTCTGTTTTGTTTTGTTTGTTTGTTTATTTTATTTTATTTTATTTTATTTTATTTTATTTTATTTTGAGAGAAAGCATGCAGGCCCGAGAGGGCAGAGAGACTCCCAAGCAGGCTCTGCACTATCAGATAGCCTGGAGCCTGATTCAGGGCTTGAACCCACCAACCATGAGATCGGCACCTGAGCTGAAATCAAGAGTCAGATGCTTAACCGACTGAGCCACCCAGGTGCCCCGGGATTAGTGTTCTTAGAAGAGTCCAGAGCTGGCTCTCTGTCTTCCACATGAAGACAAAATGGGAAGGCAGCCATCTATAAGCCAGGAAAAGATTCCCATCAGGAACCAAATCTGCCAGCACCTGATCTTGAACTTCCCAGACTCCAGAACTGTGAAAAATAAATGTCTATTATTTAGGCCGCCCAGTCTATGGTATTTTGTTATAAAATCCGAAACTAAGACAGCAATTGTCTTAAATGTAAATACAATCTTGATATCACTTATAAGTGGAATCCAAAAGAGTTGAACTTGTAAAAACAGAAGGTAGAATAGTGGTTACCAGAGGCTGGGGGGGGGGGCGCGGGGGAGAAGGAAATTGGGGAGATGTCGTTTAAGGGTACAGACTTGCAACCAGTCCATAAATAACTCCTGGAGATCTAATGCACAGTATAGAAGTTATAGTTAACAATATGGTACTATAAACTTCAAAGCTGCTAAGACACTAGTTTCTAATTGTTCTCACCACAAAAAAAAATGATGATTATGTGATATGATAGAAGTGTTAGCTAACAAACTACTGTGGTGATGATAAATGTATCAAATCAATGGCTGTACACTTTAAACTCCTACAATACTATATGTCAATTATATCTCAGCTTAAAGAAAAAAGTAAATACAATCATATCTTCCCCAGTTTCAGTTTCTGGAGGCTGTCCATCACATTCAGGATATATTCCAAAGTCTTGGCCTGGGCCTAAAGGCCCCCCTGGAATCTGTCCATGACCAGTTTTGGCCTCATCTCATCTCCCATTACCTACTCTTCCACAGCCACATTGCACTCTGTCTTTTGAACATGTCAAGACTGTTGCCCCCACAAGGTCTTTCCAGGAATATTCTTCTTGCAGATATCTATTTTACTCACTATCTCATCCTGTTCAGGTTTCTACTCAAACACAACCTCTACAGAGAGGCCTTTCCCGGCCAGCCGTTCTACAACAGCAACCCCTCTGCTCCCTACTCATACCCACCCTGCTTTAGTTTACTTATAACATTTAGCACTATATGAAATCATATATTTGTTCACTGGTTATGTTCTGTTCCCTCCTCCATTTGAATGCAAGTTTATTGTGAGTGTAGATACTATTCATCTTGTTCTCACTTATCACCAATGCTAAGGCAGTGCCTACTGTTTAATAAATATTTACTGGATTGACTGTGGGTTTGATAGGGAAGTCTAGAGAAAAACTGGAAGGGAAAGATAGTAAGATAGACATCATGGACGAGAGGTCAAGTTCAGGAAGCCAGCTAAAGTGAAGGGATATGGTAGGTTCAAAATTACAGCAATATTTGGAGGTAGTAAAGAAGCAAGCAGAGCATATTAGCACAGCTCTTGATCCAGTGCCTTCTGATAACATATGATTTCCTGTCCATTTCTTCAATGCAGTCAACTGAAGAAAGCTACAAAACAATTTCAAACAGTGTCTGATACTAAACAAATAAATACTATACAACTTGGGGGCTCACACTTCTGCATATAAAAATCTTTCCTGGGGAGGAGGGTCCAGGGTACTCAGCTGGCATGTCCCGGTGTGAGGCTCACTTCAATCCACAAAGTCAGCATCACCTCCATTTCACATAGGAGTAAACTAGCTCAACTGGGATTTAGAACCAAGACTTAAACCCAGGTATGTCTAACTCCAAAGACAGCATCGCTAACTAATGTGCCCCATCAGCTGAGTAGTGTATTCAGGCTTGGACTGGAAACCAGGAATGTCAACACAGAAGAAAGCAAGACAAGACCATGCCAGAACCAGGCAGAAAGCATCCACTCAACAAAACTATATGTGCCATTTAAAAATGAAACCAATGCAAGACAAAAACCTTCTTTGTTTCAGGACTGAAATGTCCAGATGCAGTGTGCATTATAATTATAAATGATACATTGTTAGAGCTGAAAGGAACCAGAGAGATTACTCAGTCCCATTCCTTTACCTGAAAGATGAAGAGGCCAACTCCCAGAGTCCCACAGTTGGAGAGAGCAAATGAACCCTTTGTCTTCTGTCCTTGGTACCTATTCAGTGTACAGATCCAAACATTTGCAGTTCCTATAAGAAACTTGATTGATTCATGCGGGGAAAACTGGACAGCGACATGCAGAAGAATGAACCTGGACCACTTTCTTACACCAGACACAAAAATAAACTCAAAATGGATGAAAGACCTAAACATAAGACAGGAAGCCATCAAAATCCTCGAGGAGAAAGCAGGCAAAAACCTCTTTGATCTTGCCTGCAGCAACTTCTTACTCAACACGTCTCCGGAGGCAAGGGAAACAAAAGCAAAAATGAACTATTGGGACCTCATCAAAATAAAAAGCTTCTGCACAGTGAAGGAAACAATCAGCAAAACTAAAAGGGAACCGACAGAATGGGAGAAGATATTTGCAAATGACATATCAGATAAAGGGTTAGTATCCAAAATCTATAAAGAACTTATCAAACTCAACACCCAAAAAACAAATAATCCAGTGAAGAAATGGACAAAAGACATGAATAGACACTTCTCCAAAGAAGAGATCCAGATGGCCAACTGACACATGAAAAACTGCTCAACATCACTCATCATCAGGGAAATACGAATCAAAACCAAAATGAGATACCACGTTACACCTGTCATAATGGCTAACATAAACAACTCAGGCAACAACAGATGTTGGTGAGGATGCGGAGAAAGAGGATCTCTTTTGCATTGTTGGTGGCAATGCAAGCTGGTGCAGCCACTCTGGAAAACAGTATGGAGGTTCCTCAAAAAACTAAAAATAGAACTACCCTACAACCCAGCAATTGCACTACTAGGCATTTATCCAAGGGATACAGGTGCTGTTTCAAAGGGACACATGCACCCCTCTGTTTATAGCAGCACTATTAACAACAGTCAAAGTATGGAAAGAGCCCAAATGTCCATCGATGGATGAATGGATAAAGAAAATGTGGTAGATGTATACAATGGAGTATTACTCAGCAATCAAAAAGAATGAAATCTTGCCATTTACAACTACGTGGATGGAACTGGAGGGTATTATGCTAAGTGAAATTAGTCAGAGAAAGACAAAAATCATATGACTTCACTCATATGAGGACTTTAAGGGACAAAACAAATGAACATAAGGGAAGGGAAACAAAAATAATATAAAAATAGAGTGGGGAACAAAACAGAGGAGACTCACAAATATGGAGAACAAACTGAGGGTTACTGGAGGGGTTGTGGGAGGGGGGATGGGCTAAATGGGTAAGGGGCATTAAGGAATCTACTCCTGAAATCATTGTTTCACTATATGCTAATTTGCATGTAAATTTTTAAAAATAAGAAAATTTAAAAAAACTTGATTGATTCAAAACGTGAAAATTTTCCTATTTAAAAATAGATGATGATTCTGTCTTGTCATCACATTACCATATAGGCAAAAATAATAATTTTATAAGTATATAAATACTAGAGGGGCCAAAAAATAATGCAAATATTAATACTTGTTTCAATTATTAAAAGATACCACTGAGCCATGGGGAAGCGTTGACAAGGGATGGGGCATGGACTTACCACAGTTCTCAAAGTTAACCAGAAACACAAAGTGGGACTTGTGATGAAGAGCATGTTTTAACTCTCTCTAATGTCCCTGAATCAACAGGATATCCAGAAACTTGCAACCAGGTTAATAAGTACTGAGTCATGTCCCTCTAGTAAAACATTAAAAACAGAATTACCAGGAAACAAAAGCCTTCTTGAAGGAATCTCTTCATTGGGCAGCAGGTCTGAGTAATCAGTCCAGATACTGGTGCCATCTGTGGTTCCCAAATCACACACAATAGCACCTCTCTCCCCTGCCTCTTTCTCTAGTGAAACATCTCACAGCAGCTCAACTTGGTTCCAATCCTTGATAAAATCAAGAGCTTCCAATCCTCCACCTATGTAGCCTTCCTATCCTCCTGGGTTACTTCAAATTTCAACTGATGAAAGAAAACCTGAGGTAGTAAAATGACCGTTATTGTCACTGATATCTATGCAAAGTGAATATATGTCTTTTTCATTTTTCTGAGACAAAATATGGCTTTTACACCTTTGTTGCTACACTTTTAACTCTGTGGTAGTTTCTGTGATAGAAAATTAGCAATATTACAGCTAACAGGTTTTTAAAATTGCATTCCCACTTAGAATGTTATTGTTTTTGAACAGCTAAGATTCATTTCGTTTTTGCTGTCAGAGTGTGTTAAACTAAGTGAAATCTACCAGGAAGTGTATGAACCCCTGAGTCTTCTGATTTTCACACTCTTAGCTCAAGGACAATGCAGACATTAGAAATGTCATGGATAATTAGCCAGCATCTTTACAAATAAGATTGCTTGCTCTGATAGAATCACAAAGTTTGCCAGTCTCGGGAATACATGTACTCATTAGGAAATGATCAGATGTAAAATATTTGTTTATGTTTCTAAAATAAAATAAATGGGTGACACATGGTGGAAAGGGCACAGGCCTAGAAGTGAGAAGACCCAGATTCTGGACCTAATTCTAAGTGATTCTGGAGAAGTCACTTTGCCTCTTTGTGTTTTCTCTACTGGGAACCAGAAGACTCCCTCTAGTTCTTAAAAATCTCAGCCTACCTCAGCTATAGATAGACTTATCCTCGAATGGAAAAGATACTATGCAGGTGATTTTCAACCAAGCATCCAAGGTATCCATAGCTTTTCTCCTTTCTGAGACTGGTTACAAGAAATTTCAAAGCTATTCATAGATCACTGTTAGAAAAAGTTCACCAATATATAAATACCAGATAATAAGCTGAGAACTTTGTTACCAAAAACGATCTTAAATTTCTCTAATGGTGCACACTGTATCACTAAAACACGTGCCAAATAACTATAAGCATCTTTTAAGTCAATGCTGATATACCACATAAAACCATTATTTCTACAGCCATTAGGGTAAGTACTGAAATGCGAGCATTTGCTCCCAAAGTAAGGGTTGCTAAAAACATACTTGTAAAGCACTGTGCACCTACCAAGCTCACTGAAACCAGAGAAATCTATCAACAAAAAGTATCAAAGCTCAAGAATAAATTTTTTTAAAAGCATTATACAAGGAAATACAATATAAGCACCTTGAATTCAGAGAATCATATATGTTATCTTCTACTATATCCATCAGAGTACCTGGAAAGGTCTATTGAGTTGTTGAAGTACCTAATAATTTAGAGTCAGAAGATCCAAATCAATCCCTCACCAATGAATCAGCATCAATCTGTCTATGAATGCTGTGAAGTTTTCAAAACCAGAAGAGGTACATACTTGGTGCATTTCACTAGTATCAAGTTCTTTAGCATCATAATACCACCACTCAGGACATCCACCATTTACAAAGACACATGAGGCTCACTGAACCAAAGAGAAGAGCAGCACATAATAAACTGGACAAGTCTGCAGAACCGTTTCTCACCTTAAGGTCTTTATTGGGAAACAAGAGCTCCATCATGACCCAGCGTCATTTATGAAATATGGTGAGGTTATAGCCCCCATTCATAAGTCTCTAGACAAGACTCTATTCTAAGAGAGGACGCTAAATTATTTAGGGCCATTTCCGGTCAAGAAGAAGGATACAGGTTAGTGGAAATAACTTGAAAACAGCTGTTGGGCTGGTCACAGGCCCTGCTGGAACATACTTCTAGAGATGGCAGGAGCCCTGGGGAGGGACTAGTTTCTGCCTCCAGCTCTTGCTGCAACATTAATATCATATGATCTCAGGTAAGCCATGTAACTTCACTAATCTGTCTTCAGCTCTGCAAAATGAAGAGGATGGACTATGATTATGGGACACCTTTTCACAGAAGTTTCTGAAGTCAGAGTTCTTCTATCTTTATTCTTCACATAAAAAGGAGGTAGAAGAAAACAGTATTTGTGGAGAAGCTGAAGTCTTCCACAGCCGAAACAAGACATGGGCTGATGATACACAAGTATGAGCATCCCTTCTGGGGCCCAGCCTGACAACGGAGATAAAGAAACTCCCCACAGGGATACATTCACTAGATTCCAGCCTAAATCTCTAGGAAGGCCTCCAGGCACCACCTCCAGGCCTCCATAGCCAGTTCCTCTCTCTATCCCGGACTGTCCTGGGTCCTTGTGAACTGAGGCCCTATTCTTCCAGGAATCACCCCACCCTCAGGGCAACTGCTCAGCTACGCCTGCTTCTCTGAGAAGACTTGATTTGAGATGAGCAAATGCTTCTGATTTTAGAAAGGACAGATTTGAGAACTTTTCCACAGGCAGACTTCTTCTGAAACTTCAGTTCTTATCCTGAATTTTAAAACCATAATGTGACATTTTAACATATGGCAAAGAGAGATGAATTTGAGATCGTTTCAAACTGCTTCAAAGATCTGCCTTAAACACAGATTTCCATTATTACAGATCTAATAAGTCCTATTCTCATCTGAGCTATCAGCAACAGAGTAAGTAATTACCATTCAACTTGGGCCGTTCCAGTCCATTAGCCCAATACTGATGACTCAGGCAAAGCTACACATGAAGAACAAAATGCTGATAAAAGATAAAATGGAATGGAACAAAATGCTGCCGCCTTATCCATTCTGCTACATCAGTTGTAAGGAATGAATAAAATAAAACAAACTTGATAGGATGATAAGTCCAGAAGTAAATATTAAAAATATAAAAGAGTTGTATCTACCTAGATAAAAAAAGGAAAGCAAAATGCCTCCTTCAATACATCACAGGTTTGAAGGACCTTCAATCATCACTTACAATGCTACATAAGTACTACAAGGACTGGATCCAAGTGGTGCCAAATATCTTCAATGTGAAAAGCTGAAATGAGTTAGTCAAGTATTCATTTAATAAACTTCTGCTAATAAACCAGGCTCCATACTAGGTATTGAGGATACAAATGTTAATGAGACACTATCCTTGCCAGCAAAGAGCTTTAGGACAATTAAGCACATATATATATATATATATATATATATATATATATATATATATATACACATACATACACACCAACTATTACAACACAGTGTGATACATGTTTGATAGAAATATACACAGGGCAGGGTGGGAGGGTGGGGAGGGTGGGTGATGGGTATTGAGGAGGGCACCTTTTGGGATGAGCACTGGGTGTTGTATGGAAACCAATTTGACAATAAACTTCATATATTGGAAAAAAAAAAAAAAGAAATATACACAGGGCAGAACTGGATCATAGTACTGTAGCATCTAACCCACAGCAGATGAAGTCATGGAAAGATTCTGGAAGGAATGCCTGCCAAAGATGAGCCTTGAAAGGGAGGGTCATTAAGCCAGGTAAAGAAAGGGGCTACCAACATTCCAGGGAGAGGGTACAACATGGACACAATGATGAGACAGAGCATGGAAGGAGTGTTACCATTACTTATGGATGGGCAAGAAGTATGAGCCTGGACTGGAAAAGGGTAGGGAGTCTTGAAGACCTATGATTCCGGAGTAGGCAGACTCTTGATACCGGCTCAGGTCATGATCCCAGGGTCATGGGATCAAGCCCCGCATCAGACTCCACAGAAAGCGTGGAGCCTGCTTAAGATTCTCTTTCTCTCCCTCTGCTCCTCTCCCAGTTCTCATGTTCTCTCTCTCTCTCTGTCTCTCTCTCAAAAAAAAAAAAAAAAAAAAAAAAAGGTTTAGATTGTATCCTATAATCATTTGGTTTTTAAGCAACATAACATAATTAATAGAAACATCTACCAATTGAGTGAGAAGACATGAAATTGACAATAAGGAGACTGTCTGGTATCTACAGTAATATGGAAAGGGCGTGAGGATGGAAAGGGGAAGAAAGATTCAAGATAGTCATTTTAACCATACCCAAACTAAGGGTATTTTCCACCTAGACTTCCCAGTTTTAAGCTCATTAGATTAAAATTTTTCCTTAATCCAGAATCTCAGTTATGAATTAACCAACATTTGTTGAGCACTCTTCACATTCTTGGCACTTGGGAGAATACGAGAATAATGATCGCTGTAATCTGATAACAGTAGATGTTTAAGTTAGGGAACTAAGGCTGATACACTTGAAACAGCAAATGCTAAATATATATGACTACATGTTAAATTGTGTAGTAGAGATTATCGGTTCTAGAGGAGCAAAGGGAAAGCTAGAATGATCGATAACAGGCTGGAAAGGTTTCCAGGAGGCAGTGAGGTTGTGAGCATCATGGCCTCTCGTGCATGTCGCAGGGAAGGGTTTCTAGAGTGTTGGAGGAACTCTGGCATGGCTGGAGTGTAAGAAGATAAGTGCATAAAAGTTGTTGGGAAAAGTGTTCAGTAGGTAGAGAAGACCAAGTCATGCAGATGGCAAAAGCTGTGTTGAAGGCCACAGGGGCTGAAAGAGTGGATCATAGAAGGTGAGTCAGAGATCAGACATTTAGGAATAAAACTCAGAATTGGTGGTGACTGCACGGACCAAGGGGAAGAGCTAGATGCAAGATCAACAAGGCAGCGAAGGGAGAGGAAACACCAGAGATAGTTGAAGCCTACCAGGCTGAGGCGCTACTCCACTGACAGATATAAGAAAACAGAAGAAAATGCTACTTAAGGACATGAAGATGGTGAGTTTGCTTTTTGACAATAAGCCACAGAAATTCAGAAATGGAAGAGATCTTAGATGTCAGTATACCACACTCAGCCTGAAGTGACAGTGGGGCAGCCATTGGAAACGTCCAACAAGCAATAAAAAACAGGATCAGGATTAAATAAGAGGTCAAGCAGGCAGACATAGGTATGGGAGTCTCGCCACAGAAGTAATAACTGAATCCAGGAGTGTGGATGAGCTCCAGAGGAGAAACAGAAGAATGCAGGACTTTGGGCTGGGGTCTGATTTTGAGAAAGGAAGCAAGAGGCGAGGTGAGCTAAAGAAGAAACCGTGAGGGGGCAGGACAAGAGCCAGGATAACAACATCCTAAGATCCAAGAAGGAAAAGCTATGGGAAAGAACAGTTGCACGATACAAACATACTGGTTTGCTACTGGTCAATCTGGGGTCCCCCATCCGGTGTCCACCTCTGGTCATCACCTACCTGCCCCATGCGCTACTTGGGACTGCTTGGCCCACTTTCTTTTTTCTAGCTGCCACATAAACTCTTCCATCTGTGTTCTCTCACACCTTCTCCCCTTTTACTGGGTTGGGTACAAGCTCCCTACTTCTACCTCTCCACAACCTCACTGAGATAGCTGTTAACAAGCACCCGCATCCCTTTTTTGTGATGCACGGAGAGTTAAGACTGCTCCTACTCCCTTCCCCAAAACCTTTTGCAGATAACCACGTGGCTGGGTTAACCATGTGGCTCCATACCATGGAGCCCTCCATCTTAGCTCTTGTTTTGGAAATGTGCTCGGGCTAATCCTCTTTGGTTTGGAGGTTGAGCCCCGTCGATCAAACCCACAGCACCCTAGGACTGCGACCCAATTCCTCAGTATGCTGTGCAGTCCAGGTGTGTTCCTTTCTGTGGCAGACCCAAGCTGCCTCCTGGGAGTTAAATGTAAATGTAGTTATTTGCAAATGCAAATGCCTGAGACGGGACAGACTAGGAACACAGATGACTGCAGGCAAAACTAAAAGAGTGACAAGAAAACAGTGACAAAGAAGGGGCTGCAGATTGAGTTAATCAAGGCGGGATTTGGATGACAACATCTTGAAAAGTTGAGCCTGGCTGCGAGCCCAGGAAGGAGACAAGCGGAAAGACTGCTGGGCATGGAGCCCAAGGAGAGCTCAGCCTGAGGTGTCAGGGAGACGCCTGGAGGGCCGCTGGAGCCTCAGTTTGTGGGCAGTGCCTGCAAAAGGGTGCAGAGGGGGTGGACTCTTTCAGATGCAGGGATGGAGAGAGGCTGCTTGGCCCAGGGCAGAAGGCAGGGAACCCAACCCTTGAGACCAGACCCCTCTCTCTCAGAGAGGTTTAACAAAGTTAAACCATAAAGGTAGGCGGGTTCTACTGGTCTCACATTCTTCAACAGATTTCCTGATTTCCAAATAACTGGGTGTGACAGAGCTGATACCATTTCTAATCTCTCATGTGGCAGAGAACAAAGACTAAATGGAGTCAAACACAGAGAACCTTCAGCTCATAGCTGCCCTGGCATTTAACTGAAAAGCGAAAACCCACATATATGACCCAAAGGTACTAAGATTTTAAATAAATCTTAGGGGAAGACTTTGAACAGAAAAAGGGCTCTTAAGGGACAGAGATTGCTGTGGGAAAACAAGCAACTCTCCCTCCACGTTCATCTATTTGCACAAGTAGTGCACTATTTTAGAAGGCCTTTCTACATGCTTTCTTTCTGCCTGGAATGTTCTTCTTCCCTTTCCTCCCCTCCCCCACCCCTGCCCCCAGCCACCTTCTAAACTCTTTAAAGACCCAACTCAAATGTTAGCTTCCTTTACTCCTATTTTTGTTGTGTTAATTTCCACTTGGAAATATTTGTAAGCAGCTGTTCAGTCTGTCCCCTTCCCACACATAACCTCAAGATGCTTTCATTCATCTTTGTGACACAGCAACCATGCCTGGCACATGATAAGTGCTTGATATGTATGGCCAGTTAATAAAAAAAAAAAAGATTCTACTTAAGGAGAAAGTGAGCTGCAGGCACGAAGTCTCTGGCTGCTTGATGACTTTGCCTCTGAGTAGAGCACGACTCTATTCCTTCAAGGCTCCTTGGTTCCCCCTCTCTGGTGAGCCAGTTCCTCATATCCCAAGAAACACTTTTGGTTCCAGCTTCTCTCTTAGCAGTTCATCCTAACATCCGTTCCCAATACTGAGTTGGGCTATTTTGCTTCCTTGGCCTGAGTTCTTGTTCCTCCTCTGTTTCAGGTCAATGATAACATTCCATCAACTAGTTCTTTGACTGGCATACTCTCTAACCTCTGCCTCTCAGTTAAGTCTGCCATTTGGCTAGTGTTCCAAGTAGAAGCCTTGTGTCCTCTTTGTCTCTTCCCTCTTTCCCTGCCCATCCCCTCAACTGACTGCAACTGGAACATTTTCTGCTCAAGCTTCAGAGTCAACCCCAGAAGTAACTCTAGCAGCCATGAGCTTCCAACTAGCTCCACTTCTTGCCTATTCTGTCCCTCCAACCTCATTCGACACCTCCTTGGGTCTTCTAAAATGCCATTCCTTTGCTATTCTGAAATGCATGACTCCTCCAGTAGCCCCGCATCATCTCCCATGCAGAGTGGCCACCACCCCAGCCACCACTCCTCCCCAGATCCCACTGCCTTTGTCCCTGTCACCTCCCTTTCAGACACTGGCATGGAAGAAGAGTATGTCCACAGTCCTGCGACACTTCTGTCCCTCTGATCCCACCAACCTCGGAGGGTATTCCCTACCTAGTCCAGGTGGAAATCTAGGAGGAAGTTTGCTAGTTTTATTATTATTATTTATTATTATTGTTACAACTACTACCACTACTATCATCATTATCACTCTCGCTGTGTATGGGGTATTACCTATACACGCCCTGTCCCATAACCTAAATTCTTCTGACTCCATTGCCTACTTCAGACTTCAGATACTCTGCTATCTTTTTTAATAAGAGACACATACGCACCTCACAGCATTATAAAAGAAATACTTCGGCAAATTTAAACAACAGATATACTACTTTCTGATTTCAAGTAGTTATTGTTAGAACTAGGATGCTCTTATAATGATTGATACTTTGCACAAATTCCACTACCAGCCAAACAAATTGCAAAGACATTTTAAAGATAATTTTAAAAGTGTTTTTCACAGGGTTGAGTTGATGATTTAGCTTTTTCCAGTAATATAATCTTTATTTAATTAACTGGGTGATTCCATATCAGGAGTTTGTGGTTGCTGCCAGTGCTATCGAATGTGCTGCAATTTAGTCACTGGGGGTAGTACAACGCTGACAAATTAAACAGTATATTTCTTCTTATAGTTTTGCTCATTAACAACATTTATTTGATGTCTTATCAACAAAGATCTAAGGCCCTTGTTTTCGCTCACAGAAATTAGAGGGTGAAAGTTGGTAAGAATTCTTGTTGGAAATACAAGGAAATATAGAGAGCAATTCATTTTCATAAAGTTCTGTTTTCAAAAAGGAAGGTTTAAATTGGAGTAACCCTCACAATATGTTAACCCTGACACTTTTTCACAGGCTAAGGAGTAGAGGGAGAAAAGAACAAGGACACACTGGGCAGGGGGAGCGGGGGGTGCGTATCTTCCCGAACTGGTCCACAGGAGAGAAAGATCAAATATTTCTAAAACAAATTAAAACTGACTCCCATATAGCAGCTTTTTCTAACTAGACTACATCTGACCCAGCCTTTCTCTTTCTCTACCCTTCAGCAGAATGTTAAAGATACAGAGAAAAAGTCAGTGGGGAGGCACAGCCTTCTCATCAATATGCCTAAAGTAAAAGTGAATGGCAGAAAAGCTAGCTAGATGCTTGGGAGCAAATAGCCAGAATTATTCTCAATGATAAATGACTGAATACTTGTCCCCTAAGATCAAGGATCAGGTGAGGCTATCCACTCTATTCTATCTACCATTTCTTTTTTTTTTTTTTTTTTTTTAACATTTATTTATTTTTGAGACAGAGACAGAGCATGAGCGGGGAAGGGGCAGAGACAGAGGGAGATATGGAATCTGAAGCAGGCTCCAGGCTCTGAGCTGTCAGCACAGAGCCCAATGCTCGAATCCGTGAACCACCGAGATCATGACCTAAAGCCAAAGTCGGACACTTAACCGACTGAGCCACCCTGGCGCCTCTCTACCATTTCTGTTCAACATAGTGCTGGAAATCCTCACCAGCCCAATAAGATTAAGAAAAGGAAATAAAATGCATTTGGATTGGCAAGGAAGAAATCAAACCATCATTATTCACAGATGACAGGACAGGCCACATAGAAAATACCAAGGAATGGGCAAAAAAAGTTACTAGAATTAATAAGTGAATTTAACAGGTCTCAGAATACAAGGTCAATATACAAAAATTAAGTTAATTTTTATGTACTAACAACAAGCAGTTAGAAACTGAAATGTTTTTAAGATACCACCTATAACAGCATCAAACAAAATGAAATCATTAGAAATTAATATGTGCAAGATTGGTCTTTTCATTTTCTCAATGTCTTTTGAAGAATACTTTTTAAATTTTTTTTATAAAGTCCCAACTTACAAGGTTTTTTTTTTCTTTTATGATTTGGGGTTTTTGTGTCCTAAGAATTATTTCTCTAACTCAAGGTCACAAATATCTCCAATGTTTTCTTCAGGAAATCTGATGGGTTTTTTGTTTTACAGTGAGGTTTATGCTCCATTTTGAGTTCATTTCATATGGAGTGAAAGGTACGTAGTTCTGAAATAAACAAATACTACTAAAGTGGCAAGAACACAGGAAACTGAGACACAGACAAAACTCAGAATAACCCTTTCTGCTAATTTCCCTTGGTTGAGGCAAAGAGTTGTGCTTTATTTACGTAATAATGCAGCTTGATGAATAGGCTCAAGTTTTCACCAGTTTTCCTGTTGTATAAATTCTTCAGTTGGACAGTTAGACAGATAAAGTAAGAGAGCACAGCAGTCCCTATGCAAAGCCACAGACTCAGAATTCTACCACTGTCTTTACTACATTGTCACGTTGAAGCCTTAGCAGGTTGTCACAGCTGATGTCTCAATTTAAGTATCTGGATAAGAAAGCTATCTCCCGCCCCCATGAGAGAAGGTTATGATAAAAAGTTTACAAATGCCAAAGTCCTTATAACATGCCCTTTATTAGGGTTGACCTATAATCCTGCCCATACCACATGGTGATTAATCACCAATAATTTGTCTGTCTTTTGATCATGAATATCTACACATGCCTTGAAGCCAATTAGCGTTACCAGTGACTAGAAACAATTAATCGGGTATACTGATGGGTACTTAGCATATTTGAGATGTCACGCTCTTCCAAATTTATGATTTATTAAAGCAAGGTCTGGGTTATCACTTTGCGGGTATGTGGAAAAAAGTATTCCTGCATGGGTGGGAGGTTGAACTGAGTGAGCTTAAAGTCCTCCCTGAAAATAGATGCATGTTCGAATCTCAGCTGAACTACTTACCAGCTACATGACATCAAGGAGTTGATTCACTTCTCTGAGCCTCATTTTCCTGGTCTGTAAAATGAACTAAAAGCTCCTTATCATACAGGGTTTCTTCTCTGGGGTTAAATGGAACTGTTTAGATACTCAGTCAATGCTGGATCTCTCCTCCTTACCTCTCAACAATTCATAGTCTAGAATTCTTTCAAAAATTATTTTTGTGTGAAGCTGAAATGTTTTGCATGAAAGTGAAGGGAGAAATTGCAGATGCTTGAGACCTACCCAGTGACATCTGAGCTAGCGTGGGATGATGAAGATGGACCAGAATAATCTAGAAATCTACATATGTTAATGGTATTTGCCAAAATGAGAATTCCAGACATAAAATCAGACAAATATAGAGACTCAAGAGTATTAATAATAATAAAAGTAGTAGCAGTAAATATATAAGTGCCTGACACTGTAGTGTTTTCCCTGTATTTACACACTTGATCCTCCCAACAATCCTATGAGGTAGGTACTTCTATTATCCCCATTTCACAGATAGAAAAACTAAGCCACAGGGTGAATAGGGTCTTGCCCAAAGTCATAAAGCTAGTGACAAAGATGAGATGCAAATCCACAGTTGGGTTCCAGAATCCCTACTGTCTCCGAAAGATCAGAAAGGAAACGAACTGTCTTCTGGTCAAGAAGTGTCAATTGCCACATCCTAAAAGAGTTTTTCCATTCCTGGCAACCCATCTGCCTGCTCGATATGCCTGGTTCTCCTAAACGACCTCAAGTACGTGAGGGGCCTTCTAGTGGATCAGCAATATTCTTTTCCTTGGGAGAGGGCTAGTTACATAGATCTCTGTAACTATTCATTAAGTTCCATGTACTTTTTTCTGTGTGTATCTCCCAAGAAGGGAAAATGGATCGGCATCCACGCAAGGACCCAATGACGCAGGCTTCTAACACTGGGAAAGCTCCATATTCAGCTGTCCCCGATGCACCCCTAGGACACAGCACAAAGGTTGGGAAGTAGACAAGCAAAAGATGCCACACGTGCCTCCTCTGCCTGCTCTGCATACTTTGAATTTGCATGCTAGAATTACTCCAGCAAAAGCTCGGCTAATCTCCTGGCTGGCATGATTGTTATTATCATGCAGTGCACACATGCATATTCATCCAGATTTAAAGGGAAAAATAAGCCTCCCTCATGGCACTGCTGATAAACAACCCCCAAAAATCTTTTTTCCCTATACTCAAATGAAACACATTTTGAAGCCCTGTCATACTTAAAAGTGATTTGTCCATAAGTCTTTTATATGTTAATAACATTGTATATTGAATATTTCATTCCCAAGATCATTATTTGATTGCTGACCACGTGATGCTCAGCACAATGGAAATGGACACAGCGATATCGGGTGCCTTTGGACACCAATCTCCATGTTAAAGCTCACGTTGCTGGCATCCAAACATGCTGAACACAGCTGCAGTGGGAGCCCCGGCTGTGTTTGCCAAGTCCGCTTATTTCCAGACAAAACATTTTAATTCCTTGTGAGGGAGAGGGGGGCTTCGGGGCAAGGGCAATGTTGGAAGAGGATGCAAAGGAGAGGAGGAGGAGAAAGGGGAGAATGGAAAAGGTATAATGACTTGGAGTTAAGGTATTTGGCCCTACTGCTTTTCTGTAGTGATTAGAAGACTAACTTCTCCACACAGCCCTGTCGTCTTCACATAGGTGAGGTAAATACAACCAGGATTTCTCAACCCTAGGAATACACTAGATTTATGCAGGTCCCTCCTACAGAGGACCTGATTTAATGTGGAGGGTGAGGGGGTACACAGTTGGCAGGGAGACTGTGAACAACTTGGACACCGGTCCCAGAGGATGCTGACATGCGCCTAGGGTTGTGGTTGTGGTTTGGAGGCAAGTCCGTGGGTTCTGCAGATAACTGAGAGCCAGGTAGGCCACACAGCTGGCAATCTGGGCTATTCACGACCTCAGGATGTGGGCTGAACCCTTTATACCACAGTGTGGGCAAGGCTGAGTCAGCAAAACTAGCATCCAGTTCTGAAAGTATGAGCAAGTGAGTAACTGGGCTGGGGTAATACAAGATGCCAGAAGATAAAACATAGAGCCCCAGCCCAGATAATGAGAAGTTTACAGTGGAGGCCAGGTCACTGGTCAGGTAACTCTCCCACACACAAACACACATGTGCATAAACACACATGCACATACATAAATGCTGACAAACACACACACAAATACAAGGGCACATACACAGATGTACAAACACATATACACATGCGCACACACATACCATTATGCTAAAATGCATCTCCTATACATGTCAACCTTTGACGGTTTCATTAATTAATGACATTCCAAGTTCACCCTCCCCTGCAACTTAGGTAACCAAACCCTCCAAAACTTCTTAAAAAGCCTACAACCAGGCTACCCCCGACCAGGTGCCAATTCTCTGCCTTGGCTCTTTTGAGTGTAGACAAAATCACTTCTGCTCCTTCCAATTTTACCAGCCCCAGATTCATTCGAGGGCCTATCCTGTGATAGGCATTATCTCAGGCAAACTCATGTGTCCTAGGCAAAGCAGCAGAGAGTTTTATGTGCACAGATTCCAGAATCACACTGATAGATTCAAATCCCAGTACCCAACAGACCAGCCCTGCAATCTCAGGCAAGTTGCTTAGCACCTCTATGCTTTCATTTCTCCATCTGTAAAAGAGAGGTGATGATGATACCTTTCAAACTTGTTTTGAGAATTAAATAATTTCATACATTTTTTAAGTTAGAATGGCCTTTGACATATAGTAAGCACTCAGTAAATGTTAGCAATTATTTAATCTTTTTGCAGTCCCCTCAGGGACTCCTCAATGCCTCCAATTTACAAATAAGAAAACTGAGGTTCAGATTCCAATGACAATGTCCTCATATGTCCTCTCTCACTTACAAGACAGTGTGCCCTGATTTGGCGGTTAGAAAGTTGAATGAGCCTACAAAAACCTAAAAATCCTTATAAAGTATCATTAGGAAACTAAAGCCACCTATACACAAACTGTCCCTCATTTCCTAGCAAATAATCCAGGGGTGAATTCACTGCTAGCCTATCCTCCTCTCTCCACCCTTCTCTTACCCCCTTTCCTGTCTTCAGGCTGGTTTTGCCAGAAAGCCATTTGAAACCCACAATCTAAAGTCTTGTTTGAATGCAGTTCAAAGGTTCTGTTCTGGTATAAGCTTAGATTTTTTTAATTAGAAACCCAGTTATTTGGGGCACCTGAGTGGCTCAGTCGGTTAAGCGTCTGACTTTGACTCAGGTCATGATCTCACAGTCTGTGAGTTCAAGCCCCCATAAGGCTCTGTGCTGACAGCTCAGAGCCTGGAGCTTGCTTCAGATTCAGTGTCTACCTCTCTCTCTCTGCCCCTCCCCGACTCATGCTCTGTCTCTCTCTCTCTCTCTCTCTCAAAAATAAATAAACATTAAAAAAAATTTTTTTAAAAAAAAGAAACCCAGTTGTTTTTTGTTTTTTTTTAAATGAGTGCTTAAGCCAGAGTAAGGGGAGATGTTACTGGAAAGCTGGAAAGAGGGGCACTAGTTCTCAATAAGTTTAATGCAAAACAACTGCATTATGTATTGTAATAATATCAATTCTAATTAGAAACCAGCAGCTTGAGAAGTATAAAGAGGGTAAAAAAAAAAAAAAAAAGGCCAGTTGCATTCTTCTAAGAGCTGCATTTCTCCACCTAGGCTGCACATTAGAATTATCTGGGATGCTTTTAAACATATTTACACCTATACCTCACCCCCTGGGACTCTGATTTAATTGGTCTAGGATGGAGCCCAGCCATCAGTATTTTCTTTAAAGTTTCTCAATTTTTATGAGCAGCCAGGGTTGAGGATCACATCCTGAAGGGAAGGGAAACTAATATTTTTTTTAAGTCCTTCTATGTTCCAGGTACTGCATTTTGTTTTCAAATATATTATTAACTTTAAAAATAAGAATTCTAGGGGCGCCTGGGTGGCTCAGTCGGTTAAGCGTCCGACTTCAGCTCAGGTCACGATCTCACGGACCGTGAGTTCGAGCCCCGCGTCGGGCTCTGGGCTGATGGCTCAGAGCCTGGAGCCTGCTTCCGGTTCTGTGTCTCCCTCTCTCTCTGCCCCTCCCCCGTTCATGCTCTGTCTCTCTCTGTCTCAAAAATAAATAAACGTTAGGGGCACCTGGGTGGCTCAGTCGGTTGAGCGGCCGGCTTCGGCTCAGGTCATGATCTCGCGGACCGTGAGTTCGAGCCCCGCATCGGGCTCTGTGCTGACAGCTCAGAGCCTGGAGCCTGTTTCAGATTCTGTGTCTCCCTCTCTCTGACCCTCCCCCATTCATGCTCTGTCTCTCTCTGTCTCAAAACTAAATAAACGTTAAAAAAAATTTTTAAAAATAAATAAATAAAATAAATAAACGTTAAAAAAAATTTTTTTAATAAAAAAAAAAAAAAGAATTCTAGGGGCACCTGGGTGGCTCACTTGGTTAAGTGTACGACTTCGGCTCAGGTCATGATCTCACAGTTTGTGGGTTCAAGCCCTGTGTCAGGCTCTGTACTGACAGCTCAGAGCCTAGATGCAGCCTGCTTCAGATTCTGTGTCTCCCTCTCTCTTTGTTCCTCCTCGGCTCGCACTTCTCTCTCTCCCTCTCTCTCTCAAATATAAATAAACGTTAAAAACAATCAAAATGTATTTCTTTAAAAATAAGAATTGTATTAATGTTTGGGTACAAGCATGTAATCCCAAGAGTTAGTCCATTCTCTGTGACATGGGGTTGTTTATTAAATATTTTGCTTTTTCAAAGAGAAAGGACTAAAATAAAATCAGAAGTACAATAGGAGAACAACTGACACCATAGAAATAGAAAGGGTTATATGAGATTGCTATGAAAAATTATATGCCAACAAATTTGGACAACCTAGAAAAAAAAGGATAAATTCCTAGAAACATACAATCCTCCAAGAATAAGTGAGGAAGAAATAGAAAATCTGAACAGACTGATTATCAGTAACAAAAGTGTATCAGTAATCAAAAAATTCCCAATAAACAAAAGTCCAGGACCAGATAGCTTCACAGGTGAATTCTACCAAACATGTAAAAAGAGCATCTCTCTCAAACTAGTCCAAAAAAACAGAAGAGGAAGGAAAGCTTCAAAATTTATTCTATGAAGGCAGCATTACCACAATACCAAAACCAGACAAAGACACTACAAAAAAAGTTAATTACAGGCCAATATCCCTAATGAACATACATGCAAAAATCCTCAACAAAATATTAGCAAACCAAATTCAACAATACATTAAAAAAATCATTCACTATGACCAAGTGGGATTTATTCCAGGGATGCGGGGATGGTCTGTATCTGCAAATCTATCACTGTGATACAACACATTAACAAAATGAAAGATTAAAAAAACATAATAATTTCAATACATGCATAGAATTCTTGACATAATTCAACAGCTGTTCATGATAAGAACTCTCAAAGAGGTGGGTTTAGGGGGAACATAACTTCACATAGTAAAGGCCATATATGACAAACATACATTACTCAATGTTGAAAACCTGAACGTTCTTCCTCTAGGATAAGGAAAAAACAAGGAAGCCCACTCTCACCACCTGTATTCAACATAGTACTGAAGTCCCACCTGAAGAAAGCAGACAACAAAAAGAAATAAAAAGTATCCAAACTAGTAAGGAAGAAGTAAAGATGTCACTATTTGCAGATGGCATGACATATATATAGAAAATCCTAAAGACCACCAAAAAACTGAATAAATGAATTCAGTAAAGTTGCAGGATATAAAAATTAACATACAGTAATCTGTAGCATTTCTATACCCTAATAATAAAGTAGCAGAAAGAAAAACTAGGAAAACAATCCCATTTATAATTGCATCAAAAAGAATAAAATGCCTAAGAATAAAGTAAACCAAGGAGGTCAAAGGATCTATACTCTGAAAACTATAAAACATTAATAAAAGAAAGTGAAAACAGCACAAATGGAATGATACACCACGCTCATGGATTGGAAGAATTGATATTGTTAAAATGTCTATGCTACCAAAAGCAATCTACAGATTCAATACAATCCCTATCAAAATACCAACAGAATTTTCCACACAACTAGGGGTGTCTGGGTGGCCAGTCAGCTAAGTGCCTGACTTTGGCTCAGGTCATGATTTCATAGTTCATGAGTTCAAGCCCTGTGTCAGGCTCTGTGCTGATGGCTCAGAATCTGAAGCAGGCTTCAGATTCTGTTTCTTTCTCTCTGCCCCTCCCCTGTCTCTGTCTCTGTCTCTCTCTCTCTCAAAAATAAACATTAATTTTTTTTTAATTTTCCACATAACTAGAACAAATAATTCTAAAATTTGTATGGAATCACAAAAGATCTCAAATAGCCAAAAACAATCTTGAGAAAGATGAACAAAGCTGGAGGTATTACAATCCCAGATTTCGAGCTATACCACAAAACTCTAGTAATCAAAACTACAGTACAGTACTGGCACAAAAACAGACAAATAGATCAATGGAACATAATAATAGAAAGTCCAGAAATAAACCCATGTGTATACGGTCAACTTATCTATGACAAAGGAAGCAAAAATATACAATGCAAAAGAATAAAACTGGACTTTCTTACACCACAAAAATAAACTCAAAGTGGATTACCTAAATGTAATACCTGAAACCATAAAATTCCTAAAAGAAAACAAGCTCTTTCAACACTCGCCTTAGCAACGTTTTCTGGATATGAATCCTCAGGCAAAGGAAACAAAAGGAAAAATAAACTACTGGAGGGAGTCTGGGTGGCTCAGTCAGTTAAGCATCCAACTCTTGATCTTGGCTCAGATCGTGATCTCACCCTGCATCAGGCTCTGTGTTGCCAGCACAGAACCTGCTTAGGATTATCTCTCTCCCTTTCTCTCTGCCCCTCCCCTGCTTGCACTCACTCTCTTCCCTGTTGTCTCTCTCAAAATAAATAAACTTTAAAAAAAAAAATTAAAAAATAAAAATTAAATGATTGGGACTACATCAAAATAAAAAACTTCTGAACAGCAATGTGAACTATCAACAAAGCAAAAAAGCAACCTACTGAATGGGAGAAGGTATTTACAAATGATATATCCAACAAGGGGTTAATATCCAAAATATACATAGAACACATACAACTCAACACCAATTTAAAAGTGGGCATAAGATATGAATAGTCATTTTTTCCAAATAAGACATACAGATGGCCAACAGACACATGAAAGGATGCTCAAAATCACTCATCATCAGGGAAATGCAAATCAAAACCACAATGGAGATATTACCTCACACCAGTCAGAATGGTTAGTATCAAAAAGACAAAGAAAACAAGTGTTGGAGAGGAAGTGGAGAAATGGGAACACTCATGCAGTGTTGGGAAGGAATGTAAACTGTTGTAGTCACTATGAAAAACAATGTGGAGGTGCCTCAGAAAATTAAAAATAGAAACACCATATGATCCAGTAATTCCACTGCTGAATATTTACCCAAAGAAAACAAAAAACACTAACTCAAAAAATTTATGCACCCATATGTTTATTGCAGCATTATTGACAATAGCCAAGATATGGAAGCAACCTAAGTGTCTATTGATAGATAAATGGATAAAGAAGATATGGAATATATATATATAATATATATATATATATATTATATATATATATATAAATTACTCAGCCACAAAAAAAAAAATGAAATCTTGCCATTCGTAAGAACATGGATGGACCTGGTAGGTATTGTACTAAGTGAAATAAGTCAGACAGAGAGAGACAAATACCATATGATTTCACTTAAATGTGGAATCTAAAACAAACAAACAAACAAACAAACAAACAACAGAAGCAGACTCATAAGTACAGAGAACTTGTAGTTGCCAGAGGGGAAAAAGTAGAACAGGTAAAACAGGTAAGGGGGATTAACAGGTACAAATTTCTAGTTTAAAATAAGTAAGTCACAGGGATCAAAAGTACAGTATATAGGGAATATAGTCAATAATACCATTAATAACTGTATGGTGACAGATGGCAACTACACTTATTGTGGTGAGCACCGCATAATGTACCGAATTGTCAAATCACTATGTTGTACACCTGAAACTAACATTACACTATATGTCAACGATACTTCAATGAAATACACACATAAAGTAAAATAAAATAAAGTGGAAGAAAATGTATTTCACTTTTATTTGGCCTATGGAGGAGTCCTATAAAAGAGGGGAATGGTCAGAACCAGCACAGCATAAAATTTCCACAAAACTCAAGAAGCCAACCAGGGCCATCTCTTTGGTTGCCCTAAACAGCAGTGAGATAGGGAACCTGGAGCAGCAGCTAAGAGAAGGGATCTGGTGCCGAATACACTGAAGCCCCAAGGCTGTAAACAGGCCACAGAGGGATCTTTTCACCCAGAAAGTATTTACAGAAAATTTAATAGAAAAAAATTTTAATTAAAAAAGAAGAAAATTTAATGGAAACATTCTAATGGGAAAATGAGGTCAGGAAGGATTACCTTAAACTATGAATGATAATAGTTCAGGACTAGTGAAAAAAATACTACTAACCCTTAGACTTATTTTCTCTTTATATTCCAGTAAAAGTACTACTCCATGATATAGAAGTTTAGCTGTGGTATGTATATGGTTTTAAAAAGAAAAGCCCGATTTCTTAAGAGGAGAATAGTGGAAAAAAGCAAGAAACAAAAACCTTAAGGACCTAAAGAATCAAGTACAAGATAAGACAGACTAAGAGAATGATTTCCTTTTATATTTCTGGGAGTAGATCTGGAAATATTAATCTCCCCTATGGATTCAGAACACAGAAAATGGAAAAGCTAGTTCTATAAAATACTTCAAGTATTCATATTTTAAAAAGTGGCAGCTGACAACATTGACTCAAGGCAAAATGGCAGAGGATGCTATGTTGGTAATGGCACTCCTCCCACCTGTTCTGTCTCAATGGGCCATCTGCTGCCACACCACATCCAGTGTCTGTCTCAGCAGGGTCTGTAGTCCCTGATGAGGTTTTTACCCAGGCCCACCTTCCTCTTCATGATGCCTTTGGCTCCCACATCATCCATCCAATGGACACATGGTCCTCTGATCTCAGAGTACACCAGGATGCCAGAGACTTCTGTTTCTACCCAACGCCATACTGATTTCACACTTATCCTTGCAACTTCAGGATATGTGCTGACTTAATCTGACTTTCTAGTGTAACACCAAAACAGGAATTTTTCTCTCCAACTCCACAGGTATTAACACCGCACCCCCAAGGGAAATGGCAGAAGCTATGGTCAATGATCAACAGCTTCATGATAGTTTAAATGGAACAAACATTTATAGCTCCTTTAACAGTACACACAACAGTTTCATTCACCTGGACTCAGTTTCTTCTACAGAGGCCCAAAAGATAAGTACCACTTTGCTGAAGATAAAACAGATTACCTTGGAGAGGTCAAGTAACAGCTAAGGATCCACCCTAGGTACTTACTGTACCAGTCTACCGATTCTAAGGCTCTGGGAGACCTTTTGAACTCCCACTGCACATGACTCCAGTCATGCCTGTTTTTGAATCCTAGTCCCCTTCCCTAGATGACCTTGGTCAAGCCACCTAAAATCCCTAAGCTACAAATGGGAATGATATTAATACCTACTCTATAGGTTGTGAGATTAAATAAAATGGTATATATAAAGTCCTCAGTATAATGTCTAAAACACAGAAATCAGTCAATAAATATAAGCTACTATTGTTATTATTACCTTTATGTGTATATCTGGGAGTATATGTACTCACACATATGGTTCTCAGTCAGGCTCTGGAGATTTTTCTTGCCGTCTGCACGAATGCCTTTTACAAGGCCATTCACTGAGGGGACTGCTGAATTCTGCATTCCTTCTTTTCTGTTCTTTAGAAACCCCTGCACCACCGCCTCCCACCCTCCAAATCCCACCTCCAGGCCACTGCCTTCCTTCTCCCTCCCTTCTCCAAGGTCTCTGAGGAAAGAAGGGCAGGGCATAACTATGGAAATAATGGAGGATGTCCTGCAGCCAAAAAAAAATGACAGCAGCACAACAAAGTGACTCTTTCTGGAGCAATGGCCTTGGGGTGAGGAACAGATATATTCACATGCTAGAATATACCGTGTCTTCTGAACCCACAAGGGAGGCTAATAATGCTGGATCCAGCCTGTGAATATAAAAGAAAATTGTTCTCTTAGTTGGTCTTGTCTTGTACTTGATTCATTAGGGCAACCGTCTTGCTACAGATTTCCCCTTTGCCATAGTTTAAGGAGCTCTGCAATAAAAGCCCTTCCACCCTCCTCCCCCACCCATTCCATGGTAGCTGACCCTCCATTTATCACACAGCCAGCTCAGCAGGAGGCTCCTTCCAGCACCTTCAGAACCAGGGCACTCACAGAAAGCAAATACTTGTGAATTAAAGGAGAAGCATTGTTGGCACTCAATAGGTGTGTTAAATACTCAAAATGATAGCAGGATGCAGAGCCTCAATTCTGCCAGCACCCCTTCCAAAAATATACATAAGAGCTTTGGCTCAGAGTTAACAGGAATATTTCAAGCATTGTTCCACTGCAGACCCTTCCCCATCTCAGGCCCACATCTGTCACTTGATTATTGAATCACTTCATGTCAGAAGTCCTAAGACCCTGCTTCAAAGTCGTACACACTGTGCCTTCTAGACTCTGGGACAGGAGGGAAGGGCAAGGAACCAGCGTTCTGTGAGTACCTGCTGGAAGCCAGACTCTGTGCAGTTGCTCTCAGAGTCTCTCCTATTTAATCTGCACAAGTACCTTGCACCAAGTGAGTAACATGTTCCATTTTAAAGATGCAGAACTGGAGGATTTGAGACACTGGGTGCCCTGCCCAGGAGACACAGTAAGAGGCCAAGAGCAGGATTCACACACAGGTCTGTCCACTCTAACCTGGTTCTGGCTGGAGGGGGACTTGGAGAGCTTCCCATCCATTTCCCTCGCTTCCCACACACAGAAACCAAGACCGAAGAATCGGTGCTGACAGTCAGCAGTACCCCTAGATTCAGGGCCCAGGCCGCCTGCGTTTTTGGCACATGGTGTTCTTCGTTCACCTTTTCTTCATCAAAAATGATTTTGTGTGTCCCCAAAATTGTCTCCTAAAGAACTTTATTTTTTTTCTCTCTTCTTCAAAGAAACTAGTTTAAAGCTACATAAAACCTGCCCTACTTAGAACTTCCACGTAAGGTTTGGCTTTTGTGCGTGGTAAATCAAATTCAGCATTATTCAGGGACTCATCACCCCAAGTAGCTAATGAAGATAATCCATCAGAGCTGTGCAACATTATTGGGCCGTTCCCACCCAAGGAAATCGCAAAAACAGCCAGGGGGAAGAAAAAAAAAGCCACCAGGAATTAAATGGGGAAACAGATGATATTTAATTATATAAATATTCTCAGCAATGCTCTGAGGAATGGAATTATTGGTTTGCTGGGCAGCCCCTCACTGAACCAGGCATCAGAGATTTATACTACAGACTTCATGTTTTCATTAGAATTCATGCAGCCTGTATTTAGGAAGTAGGTGTCTGGAAGCTTAATGATATTGTGTGTTCATAATCTGACGCTGTAATATGGTAGTGTTAAAAAGAGGAGGGAGGCTCCTCTCCCAGTCATTTGATATTTACATTTTATTAGTGTTATTACTTGACATAATTACATACAAAAGAATTAGCAATGTTAATTAATGCTGTACTAATGCAGTCATAATTACTTCCATTTATTCTAGAACATAAGTGAATTTATAAATTTATCTATTTGGAAGTTGAGTGACTTATTGGATTCACATTTTTAAAAACTAAAATCTATTTGCCCATCCTCTCTAACCAAGCCTACAGAGTCTAGAGTTTGGTTTTTATTGTTTTTTTTTTTTTAGTTTATTTAATTTATTTTGAGAGAGAGAGCAGGAGAGGGGCATAGAGACGAAGGGAGAGAGAGAGCATCCCAAGCAGGCCCCACACCAACAGCACGAATCCCGATGCAGGGCTCCAACTCAGGAACTGCAAGATCATCACCCGAGCCAAAGTCAAGAGTTGGACGCTCAACTGCCTAAGCCACCCAGGCGCCCCTGCATTGTCTAGAGTTTTAGCTAAAATGGTCCTCAGGCTAAATTCATGAAATGGAAAAATAAAGATATTTTAAGGATGAGCCACTGATTCACCCCCAACTATATTTCTAGTCACCTGTTAGGTTTGTTTGATATTGTTTTTATCTCACTCCCACTGTAATGAAAGCTGAATTAAGTGGTCCAAGGAGAATTTCAAGTGGTCTTTTTTGCACATTTGCAATTGACAAAATGCAAAGAACACAAAGGAAAGCGTTTGATTTTAACACCCTGCACAGCATTATACTGACTAGTGTTTCTAAAGGGTTTTAAAAGATTTCAAGCTATAAAGGTATCTTCCTGGGAAAAACCAAGGGAAACTTTATGAGCATTTTCTGCCAAATTTAACAGTGAAATGTCCATTAAGAATTAATATTCTAAAATTACAAATGTGTCTCCTAAAAAAACAATTAGTTACATATTCAGAGACAATTTTCTGCCAGTGTACCTTTTCATGAAATACAGTTCCCTCATCATTTATATCAAATAGCATGTTAACAAGGTTTTTGCTAGAAATAACGATTTTAAGAGGCAATGCCAATCAAATTCTGCCTTAGAAGAGACAACCTCTCTCCAGTTTCCTCACCACATACTTTACTAGACAGCTTTGATTGAGATGTTATCCCCGAACAAATTTCTGTGAATTGAAGGAACTGCAATTCTTACTGAATTCTGTATGGAGCGAGAATAGTTCTTCTGTGTATTTTTCAAAAGGGTTAAAGGACAAGGCATCACAAGGCTCCAGAAATGAGAGTTAAGATCCTTCCACATGCACCCCAGAACCGAGGGTCTGGAGTCCCACCCCGATTCTTGTATCTGAGACCTGGCAAGGATTTAGAGGTCATCACATCCAGCCTGAACCGTCTCTGATTTGGTGACAGAGCGGTAGAGAAACAGGCTGCAGAGCTTGCGGTCTCGCAACCCTCTTTTCCTGTAGGGAGCATGATCTGTGTGGGTTCCGTGCCCCTGCCTGCAGGGGTGGGAACGTGCACCACATCAATACCTCTGGCTCCTCAGAAATCCTCGCTCCTGTGGGCTGACTGCTCAATGCACCCCAACCCGTCCAGCATCTGCACTTAGACCTGTAACAGACATGGCAACTGGAGCCGGCAAGCCTTCTGCCCAAACCTTCTCCTCACTCACTCAGTACCATCCCTTCTCCTTCCCCAGGGGTCGTCCTACTCCTCATTTGGGTCACAAAGCCCACAACCAATCTTTTGCATAATCCCATTGGCTGTACCTTCCCAGTAAATCCAAAATCCAACCACTACTCACCATGATGGCCCTAGCCATCACCATCTCCCATCAGAATTACTGCACTAATGTCCCCCACTGGCCTCTCTGATTCCACCTTGGCCATCACATCTCAATGAACTCTCAGTACAATAGCCAGCATGATGCTTTCAAGCCATTAAGCCATATCCTGTTGCCCCTCTGATCCAGTAAATTCCAATCTCACAGTAGAAGACAAAATCCTTAAAATGGCCCAGATAACCTGCATAATCCCGTGCCTCCCCTTCTCCCCCACCCACCCCCTTGAACCTCCTCCTTGAACTCATCTCCAACTACTCTACCTTCCATTCACTCTACTCTGGCCACACTGGCCTTCAGCTGTTCCTTGAACTTTCTAGGCACAGTCCTGCCTTGGGATCTTTGCACCAACTTTCCCTGCGTGGAATGCTCTTCCCCCACACATTTATAAGGCAGTCTCCCCTGCTACCTTCAAGCCTTTGCCGGAATGACTCATCTTCACACCTGGTCATCCTATTTAAAACTACACCACCACCACCCCCCACCTTACTGTACCACATTCCTACCCCCTTACAGTTTTAGGTTTTCCTTGTTTTATAACCTTCTCATATAATATGTAATTTACTTAATATTTATAGTCTGGCACCCCCACCCTCCCCAACTGAATTTAAAATCCATGATGGCAAAATTTTTTTTAATCTTTTGTTCTCTGCTGGATCCCCAGTGCCTAGAACAGCACCTGGCACACAGAAGACACTCAGTAAATATTAACTGAATGAGTGGATTTTGACAGATGCTGAGTTACCTATATCATATCTCTCTTCATCCTCTCCTCCTTCCCTCCTCACTCTTCCTGCTTTCTCCCCCTCCCACTAGGATGCTATGGAACCCAGAGGGCAGGCATCCTGTCCTCCCCATCTCTGTGCTCTAGCACCAACTACTGCAGCAGCCTGGCACAGACAATGCCATGCCTCCCTTTCCACATCTCTCCTCCTTGAGGGTAGGAAAAAGGTGTTATACCAACTAGTTTCCTTTGTACTTTTTAACCATATAGCAGACACACCACAAATTTTGTCAAATTAATTTGAAATGTTCCAGACAGGACCAATTTTTTGGAGTAGAAAAAAAAAACAACAACTCCAATTTGAGTTCATATTTTAGATTTCACTTCAGTATCTAATGAAGAGCCTCTATTCATTCTTCCACTATTACAAAAGCATTTAGTTAAATAGTGATGCACTAGATCAAGCTAGCTGGAAAGGAGATTAATCTGCTTCACCAGATTAAGTCAGCTAATCCGAGTTGTCAAGACAGTGGCTCTTAGCATACTTTTGAAGCTCACCATTTGGAACGCTGAGTTAGTGGTTTATATTACTAGTTCATCTCCATAAACCAAAGCAAAAATTTTGTGGTGGCTGGTTAAACTGTAACAATGAAAGCCACCTTCCTGCTGCCTATGAATATCTGGGTACCAGATGTCAACCCATCCCTTTCACCTCCCATGGACCCAACTCAATGGATGCTGCCATCTCTCTCCTGTACCTTCAGTGGCTCCCTCACTGCTAGATTCTTCCCATCAACATGTAAACTGATGCTCCAACAAATCCCCAATTTAAAAAGAAATTAACACATCTCCTTTCAGCTACCACTGTTTTCTCTTCAAAGCCACTGTCCCAAAAGAGTTTATCTTGCTACATTCACTACTTGACTTGCACTCATGCCCTAGGCTACTCCCTGCCTCATCTCTCCTTAATTCGACCTTCGTGATGCTAAATCCAGTGAAATTTAATGGTGATTTCTTTTATTCAACCATTTATTAATGGCGCCAGGCACTGGTTCCATCTTGAAGTGTTCTATCCCTCCCCTCTGCATTTCCAGAACACACTCTGTCCAAATCCTGATCTCTCACTCTCCCAGTCTCACCCATTCCCACATCCTGAGTTATTTCTAAAAAACAACAATTCTCAAAAGTGTATGTCCAGCCCAGAGATCTCTCCAGATGTCCTCTCTTGACAATAGGCACTTCACCTCAAACTCCACCTATCCAAATCTAAATACATCACTCTCCTCCTCCACCCAGCTCTGACCCTTATGTCAACGAATGGCATTACCCCCTACACCCAACTGCCCATGCAGGAAATCCAGCCACAAGCACCCCGCAATCCCCACATCCAAGCAATCACAAATCCTTATAGCCTGTACTTCTTAGACACCCCTGTGATCCATCTGCTTCTCACCACCCTCACTACTACCACGTTGGTCTGTCCACTGTCATCTTTCACATGCTTACCTCCTATCCCCATCTAATCCACTTTCTACAATGCAATAAGAGTAATCATTGTAAAATCCACACCAGATAATATCACTCCACTGCTTAAAACCCTCCAAGGGCCATCAGGAAAATGCAAATCAAAAGTATAATTAAGTACTACTTCACACCCTCTAGAATGGCTATAATAAAAAAGACAGATAAAAAGAAATGTTGGGTAGGATGTGAAGACATTGTACCCCTCTGCTGATGGAACGCATTGCTGGTGGGATTGTAAAATGGTACAGGAAAACAGTCTGATGGTTCCTCAAAATGTTAAACACAGAGTTACTGTATGACCCAGAAATTCTATTCCTAGAAATATACCCAAGAGAAACAAATGTCCACACAAAAACTCATACACAAATGACCAGAGCAGCTTTATTCATAATAGTCAAAAAGTAGAAACAACTCAAATGTCCATCAATGGAATATTATTCAGCAATAAAAAGGAGTGAAGTACCGATATATGCTACAACATGGATGAGCCCTGAAATTTTACACTAAGTGAAAGATGCCAAAAGATCACATATTACATGATTCTATTTCATTTATATGAAATTTCCCCAGCAGACAAATCCACAGAGACAGAAAACATATTAGTATTTCCCTAGGGCTAGGGATGAGGTGAGAGGAAATGAGGAATGACTATTAACAAGTACAGGGTTTCTTTGGGGGTTGATGAAAATGTTCTAAAATTGATTGTGGTGATGACTGAACAACTGTATGGCATTGCATTGTATACTTTAAATAGGTGAACCATATGGTATATGAATTATATATCAATAAAACTGCTATTAAAGGGAGGGAAGGAAAGAAAGAGAGAGAGATTTACCAAGCAATTGCAATAAATGGACCTTCTTTAAGATCCTGACTTGAACAAAGTGAAGAAAATTTGATTCTGACCCTAATATTTAATGATATTAAAATTAGAGAATAAATATTAAATTTTTGGAGTGAAAAAAAAACCCTACAAGAACCATCATTTGCCCCATAATTAATTATAACTCCTAAAGATGGGTACCAGACCCCTAACAGCTGAGCCCTGCATCTCTCTGCAGCCATTTCCCACCACTGTACACTCCCAAGCCCTCTTTATCAGCCCCACCTGTAAACCTTATTTCAGCCACAATGATCTTTTTAGAAATTCTTTGCAAGCGTCATGGTATTTTAATTCCTCAAATCAATAGAGATATCAACTAGGCCAACCAGTGATTATATCCAAGAAGACTAAGGCCCTCAGGTCACACTGTTAGACAGGGACAGAATTGGAACTAGAGCAGGGCTTCTTAATCCTAGTACAACTCCATTTCCATTGTCTGCTTACTTAAATACCACATAATTCAAGAAGTATTAACTTGATCTTTACTACCATGAATTTTCTCAAAAAATGTCATCACTTTGGAGACCATTTGAAACCATTTACTTTCAGGTATTAGCAGGCTGATGTTGTAAGATGAATATGTTAAAAAAAAAAAAAAAAGAATCAGAGTTGGGCTTAAATCTCAACTTGAACACCTTATTCACCATGTGACCTTGTGAAAGGCACTAAACACGCTGAGCCTATTTCCACATCATAATATGGAGATAATGAAGAATGGAGACAACTTCAGTAAAAAGCATAGCACATCCCCAAGCACACAGTAGGCATTCCATCAATGATAGCATTCTGAGTAATTCCTTTGTTACTTGCCATAATTCACTGGAACAAATGCAAAAAACATCTATTTTGATCTAATATATAAATAATCTACTAATTTTATAAAGAATTAAGTTTACTGGTACAGAACCAGAAGAAAATAAGTACAACTGCATTACTGGAAAATTCCACTCCATTACCACTAGTCAATAGAAATCCACCAGTGGGGTGCCTGGGTGGCTCAGTCAGTTAACCTCCAACTCTTGACTTCGGCTCAAGTCATGATCTCAAGGTTCATGGGTTCGAGCCCCGCAACAGGTGATCAGCATCTGCTGACAGTGCAGAACCTGCTTGGGATTCTCCCTCTCCTCTCTCTCTCTGCCCCCCCACCTCACATGTACATGCATGGTGGGGGGGGGGGGGTTGGGCATGTGCATGCATGCTGTCTCTCTCTCTCTCTCTCTCTCTCAAAATAAATAAACACTTTAAAAAATCCATCAGCATTCATGTTTCTACAGTGAAGGGTAGTGCAGAAAGAATACATTTGTCTTATTGGAAAGTATTTTCCAGACACCATGTTAGCACCATATCTTTATGTTTCTGTGGCAGGGGAGGACTAATGGGTTATCTTTTTTACTTATTTTTCATTACTTCTCATTTTCAAAATTGAAAAATTTCAAACCTACAGATATGTTGAAACAACAGTACACTGAACAGTTACATACTCCTCACCCAGGTTCATCAACTATTAACATCTCAACAAATCTCTCACATGCACACACATGTATACATACACAAATTTTCCTTTTGCTACACTATACAAAAGTGGACTTAAGACATGATAAAATTTCACCCTAATTACTTTAACAAGCATCCTTCAAAAACAAGGACTTTCTCCTGTCTAACCATGCCTTTTTAAAAAGTGAACATTAATTCAATATTATCCCCCAACATGAAGCCTATACTCAAATTTCCCCACTTGTTTCACAAATGTCCTTTATTTTGTTTGTTTTGCTCCAGAATCCACTCATTGCAGTTGGCTGGTATTTCTCCTTAGGCTCCCCTAATCTGAAACAGTTTCTGTACTTCTTCTTTATGACATTAAATCATTTAAGGGGTCTGGACCAATCCTGCAGAAGTCAGGTACCCCCCATTCCATCACATCAAGACTCTCACTATTGGGATGCCAAACCTGACCATTTAGCTAATGCGTTGAGAGTCAATCTTTCCTTGTCAAAGGCACATCTTTCTCTTAAGTAATCTGTGGAGGGATACCTAGAGAACATGAGAATATTCTGTTCTTCACCATCAACAACCTATCTCCCAAGAGTTTTAGCATCCATGAGTCCATGCTTACACTGGTGTTACAAAGTGATGATTTTTTAATGCCATAATTCCTTGTGTATTTATCTTACTTTCCTCTCCAAAGCAGAGCTTCTCCCTACTTCCACCTGCCTGACCCTCTCTCATCACTGTGGGTTCATAAGTTTTTAAAATTTTAATATGTTATAATCCATAATCTTCAATATTCTTTTTGATGCTGCAATGGTTCCAAGTTTGGCTAATGAGAGTCTCTTTCAGCTGGTCCACTGACCTGACCTCATCAGTCTTTCAGCACCTCCTTGCTTCTGGCACAAATACCTCAGGCTCACAATTTTTCCAATGGTTTCTTCCATTGAAATATGGGATTTAGAAGTCAAGATCTGGGCATTGGAGATGCTCATTACTAGTGGCATGACATAGCTTCTAGGCTCTTACAGTAATCACAGCTAGGGGGTGTGTGTGAATATACATAACATCAGCTCATACTGATACTTTTCACTCAAAACTAATACCCTGAGATCCTTCCTTACATTCCCCTTTTCCATATTTGTGCCCCACCCTCATTTGCAGTAAAAATTCTGGTTCCAACACATCATTATATGTACTCATTTGCTCTCTCTTAAATAGGAACAAAATACATTCTGATTTTCACCACTAATATCTCTACCAACACAAGTCTACTAAAAAAAACTTCAAGGCACCTGGGTGATTCAGTCGGTTAAGCATCGGACTCTTGATTTTGGCTCAGGTCATGATCTCAGGGGTTCATGGGATCAAGCCCCATGTCAGGCTCTGCACTATAAGGTTACTGCTGTAACCTTATTTTATCTTGTTCTCAAAATAAATAAAGAAACTTAAGAAAAAAAACTTCAATGTTTCTTTATACTTCTTTTTGTCATTAGACTATATCCAGTGTGGGTATAATTTTTTAAATACAGGACCCTTTGGCAAGCTTAGAATAAAAAGATCTTTTTAATAATTCCATTAATTATAAAATTAGCTTGTTCCCTCCAATATGAATTTAAGATAATATCAATACATATACATATGAAAATCAAACTCTTTGTATTAAAATTAGCCTTCACACTAAGCTTTACAGTACCTGTGGTATTTAAATAGATAATGTTAGCTTTTGTGAATCAACATTGCAGAGCATTTAAAGACCATGGTCCCAATTTCCATAGAAACAATAGATCACTATTTCCAAGAAAAAAAATTAAAATATTTTCAATACATAAGTAATTTTCTTAAGATGACCCCCCAACAATTAACAGGTCTGACCCATGCTTTAACATTATTTCACAAGAAATAAGTGAAATTGTTCTATTTAAAATGGAATTTATTGTTCCTATAAAACATAAATATGGCCTTGAGGGATTTTGCTAGTATCTTGTTAGTTAGTGCTTTTAATTGGGTTATCACATCTGCTGTAACCTTGGTAAGATGGCTACTCTTCTCCAAGACTTGAAAGCAAGTGTCCCCACCCATACAGATTTCATTAGTAAATGTGTTTTGACCATTTCTCATCCCTCAAGAAAATCAGGTCTTACTATTCCTTGCATTCTACTTTCAATAGATAAAACCTACATTATGTATTGAGGATCCCAGACTAGTATTTGCTCTCCTCCATGACTATCTCTGAAAGTGCAGACTGAGTGGTTTTGACTTAAACTTATACTATCAGGCATTGACTACCCACATGAAAATGGTCAAAACACCATTGTTTTGTTTCCTTCTGTACAAGGTTAAACATCTCAATAATTTTTAATTAATGAAGTCAACAAGAAGCATCCTAAGACCTTGATCCTAAATAAAAATGAATTTTAGACTGAAGTTGAGAATACAAGATTCAAAACTAATTTCATGTCCTCGTTCTCAAATTTCTTCTAAATCTGTTTCACGGGTTTCTTCCAGAAGAATATTTAGTAACACCATAGCACACTCCTCATTATGAAAAAGCATCCAATGCATATGTTTTTCTGATGATCAGCAACATCTTCACTTGTGCTATCAACTGCTGTGGCTTTGGGAAGTGACCAAAGTGAAAACCTAACTTTTAGTCAAAAATGGTCCTCACTAGATCGCTACCCCTATGTTGATCTTATGCATTAAAAAGAGAAGAAGAGGGGCACTAGGGTGGCTTAGTCGGTTAAGCATCCGACTTCAGCTCAGGTCATGATCTCACAGTTTGTGAGTTCAAGCCCTTGTCAGGCTGTGTGCTGACAGCTCTGAGCCTGGAGCCTGCCTCAGATTCTGTGTCTCCCTCTCTCTGCCCCTCCCCCACTCGTGCTCTTTCTCTCTCTCTCAAAAATAAATAAACATTGAAAAAAATTAAAAAGAGAAAAAGAGACTAGAAGGCTGGAGCAGAAGAAAGAAGCTGGTGTGAGTATTCTCCCAGGGTAAAGAAGAGTAAAAGTGAAGGGGTAAAAATAGCCTGGGTGAATGAAGAGGAGAAAAGAGAAAATGTACACAGTGGGAAAGTAAGGAAGACAAGATTAATTATTAGGAGGGAAATGAAGGGGCACCTGGGTGGTTCAGTGGGTTAAGCATCCGACTTTGGCTCCGGTCATGATCTCACAGTTTGTGAGTTTGAGCCCCACATCGGGCTCTGTCTATCAGCACAAAGCCCAGCGTGGAATCCCCTCTCTCTCTGCCCCTCCCCCTGCCTCTTTCTCAAAAATAGATAAACATTAAAAGGAGGGAAGTGAAGGTGGAAGACAGGGAGGGAAGAACGATTCAGTTGGAAGAAAGCCTAGTTGCCTTCTTTCCTCACCTCATTGTTCATCAGTGCTTCCATACCAGACAAGAATCTGGCCACAACAGCTTCACCAGGCTTCTGCTTCCTCGTGTTCTGAATAAAATCTTCCACTCATTTTTTAAATTGTGGTAAAATGCACATAACGTAAAATTTACATCGTAACCACGTTTAAGTGTGCAGCAGTGGCATTAAGTACATTCACACTGTTGTGAAACCATCACAACCATTCATCTCCAGAACTTTTTCATCTTCCCAAATTATAAATCTGCCCCCAGGAAACACTAACTCTCCATTCCCCCTTCCTCCCAGCCCCTGGCAACCACCGTTCTACTTTCTGCCTCTTTGAATTGGACTACTCTAGGTACCTCATATAAGTGGGTCACAGAGTATTTATCCTTTTGTGACTGGCTTATTTCACTTAACATAATGTCCTCAACTTTCTTCCATGTTGTAACATGTGTCAGAATTTCCTTCTTTTTAAGGTTGAAGAATATTCCACTGTGTGTACAGACCACTTTTTTTAAAAGTTTATTTATTTTGAGAGAGAGAAAGAGAGTGGGAGGGCAAAGAGAGAGAGGGAGAGAGAGAATCCCAAACAGGCTCCACACTACCAGCACAAAGCTTGATGTGGGGCTTGAACTCATGAACCATGAGGTCACGACCTAAGCTGAAACCAAGAGTTGGATGCTTAACTGACTAAGCCACCCAGGCTCCCCAGACCACACTTTTTTATTCACTCATGCATCAGTGGACATCTGGGCTGTTTCCACCTTTTGGTTATTGTGAATAATGCACAAACATGGGTGTTCAGGCTCCTCCACCTCTAATAGATTTTAACAACCTCCTTCAAAATGTACATACAGCATTACCTCTTTATAAATATACTTTCAGAGGTGCCTGGGTGGCTCAGTAGGTTGAGCATCCAACTCTTGATTTAGGCTCAACTCATGATCCCAGGGTTGTGGGATTGAGCCCCACGTCCGGCTCCATGCTGAGCAAGGAGACTGCTTAAGATTCTCTCTCTCTCCCTCTGCCCCTCTCCGCAACTCATGCTCTCTCTCTCTCTCTCTAAAATATATATATGTTTTTTTAAATAGATACTTCTGTCCTTAGCAGGAGATCTACAGAATCTAAAAAATTGAAGAGAAAGATTTGTTCTGATGATTCCTCAATCCACCCAGATATCCAATCACTGCTTTAGCCAATGTTTCTAAATATCCAGCCTGAAATAAGTTTGCCCCAGGATTCTTTACAGCCTTATGATTCAAATCCAGTGACTCATCTTCCTGTCAAGAAGATGAGGAATTGGGCAAAAAGAAATCAACACGCATTAGTTCTTGGTCTTAAAAATACCTCTGTATTACACCTCCCCTCTGAGTCATAAAAACAAACTCCTTCTCTAATAGATTTTACATTTGACATATTTATACTTTTATGACTCAATCCAATTTTATTTATTTATATACACAAACATACGCATACGTGTTTATATGTGTGTATGTATATCTTATTTTTATACACATACATACATTTATTTACACACAGAGACTTCTATTCTTCATCTATCCTTTTCAAACTCAAGTCCAATCTGCTGAATTTTCAAGGGGATTTCCACTTCAATACACAAAAAAATACACTCACAACTTAACTGCACATAATAAAATTGCCAGTGCGATTAAGTGAGCCATGTTTCAGAGTAGAGGTATGTACATATTTTTTAAAAGAACTATTTAGAAGCACATCCAGCTCCCTTTTGAATAAAACACAGTCTCTTGATGAATTGGTCATAAGAAACCAAGGAAATAAGGGTCAAGTGATCGGACACCAAGATTGTAAAGTTGTGTTACACATTTTAAGTCAGATAAGAAGGTGAGGCAACCTTTATAAATGACCTTGTCCTTGAGTTCAGGTTGAACGTGGCCTTCTGGCCAAGCAGCATAATTTAGAATAGGAAATAAGATTGACAGAGGCACCCGGGTGGCTCTCAGTTGGTTAAGCATCTGACTTCGGCTCAGGTCATGAATTCCCAGTTCATGAGTTCACTCCCTGTGTTGGGCTCTGTGCTGACAGCTCAGAGTCTGGAGCCTGCGTTGGATTCTCTATCTCCCTCTCTGTCTCTGCCCCTCCCCAACCTGTGCACACACGTGCATGTGCTCTCTCTCACTCACTCTCTCTCTCTCTCTCTTTTTCAAAAATAAATAAACATTAAAAAAGAAAGAAGGTTGATAGATTAATTTCCCCAGCCTAACTTATCTCCCCATTGGTTTTCTACAGCGACTCTTAAGTTCTAGCCAAACTTGTGTCCTGACCCCGTGAAAAACTCTAATCCCTTCCTTCTGCTAGAGTGTTCTCCACCCCCAATCTCTTCCTGTCTGAATCTTTTCCATCCACCAAGCCTCCATGAGACCGTTTCTGACACCTCCATACACAGCATGATTCCTCTCTGCTCTAATCTTCCTCATTATGGCTCCCAACTGGAACAAAGGAAATGTGATGGATTACCACCATGTCTTGTCCCCTCTGCCCTCCAAGCACACCCATGTCCAAGCTACCGTGCACTCCCTGAAATCACTTGCACTGGTTCAGGCAGCTGCATGAACCTGTCCATTCCACGCCTTCCCTACCTATAAAATGAAGGGATCACAGCCTGTGCTACCCACTCCACAGGCTCCTGGGGCAGCTGAGATGACGCTCTAAAGAAACACAACTGACAGCACAGTGCAGGGAAGAGACGACGAGAGAGCTGTTTCAAAACCCTGCACGCTTTTTACACGGCCACTTCCAACAGCAGAGAGAATAGGCTGGCTCTTTTGATATAAGTCAAATTACCAAGTCAGACACCAAAACAAACTCACAGATATCTGTCAATCAAATGAGGCCATAATTGCTATGTGAGGCTGCTTTTTTCGTTGTTTGTTTCTGGAGATTTGAGGTCATATATTAACACATTAATTGAAATTTTGGTCATAATTAACATGTATTAAGCTGTTGATTACATGGTTGCATCTTGAAATTTTTAATTGGTTTGTTTCAATTGATAAAAGGTAATTTGTTTGGGGATGATGTTTAGAATTATGTATTTAATTATCATTGAATAGATAATTAATATAGTGTAGCAATAGTAAACAATGATGATGATAATTATCATTGAAGTGCACATATTTGTACAAATATGACAGAGTGATTTTCTCTCTAAAGTTGCTCTGGTCTTTGCTCTGAGCTGGTCACACTGTTTCACTTCCTTCACAGATGTAATTAGCAACATCTCTGTGTCAGCCACTTGCTTCATCTGAAAAGAGCTTTGAGAAGCCATAAGGACAAAGGACATCCTAAAAGCCACATCGAGCTCCATTTTTGCCTCTTTGCAAATTGCTCACAGAGAGAGCTCTTCTGCATTTTTAGTCAGCCCAAAGTATTCCCTCAGTATTAAACTGAACCTTTTTATTAAAGCATTCCTGTATTATTAGGGTACTCTTTACCCCAGCCCAGCAGAGTAGTCATAATCCAAGAGTGGTAAAGCCTCCCATCATGATTTAACTACATCTGCTAGAAAATCATAGCACTTCACCAATGGACTGAGTTATCACTACTTGTAAATTGACAGAGGAAGGTGGCAAAAAGCTCAGTGTTGTGTTTTTTTTTAAAACTGCTTTCCTTACAAAAAAAAAAAAAGAAAGAAAAACAAACAAACAAAAAAACTCATAAGAAGTAATCACGAATACTACGGGCTCAGTTTTAAAGTGCTACCTGTCTGTCCATCAACAAAACTGCTGTTATAGACCTAGGTCTCCTCCACCCACTGGGTTCCAGAAACACCTGGTATGTCCCAGCAAACATACTGGTCTAGGGCTCCCCCAAATTGTGGGCACAGAAGAGGTCGTTCCTGTATCTCCCAAAGGGCAGCCAGATGCTGCCAGAAAAAAAGGCCCTGTGCTTGCCCTTCTGGATCCTTTCCTCTGCCTTCATTGCTCCTGTCTCTCAGCACAGGGTGGGAACTAAAAAGGCACCTGTGGTGGAATAAAGATGTGACTCCATCAAAAAATGTGGATGTCTCCACTCCTCGCCCTCTTTAGAGGAAGAGGGGTAGCCTGCCCTCTCCCTGGCCACAGCATCCCAGGTTGCACATAATCCATATTTTAGAGACATCCCCCCACAATCCAGAACTCACTGTCTTCACAAGGTAAAAATAAAATGAATGAGCAAGCATGAGTAAAATCCTAATTTAATAAACTTAAAGACTGGAGAACAAGAATATGATTGGCCAGAAAGCAATCATAGAACCATAGAAAAAGCCAGGGGGGTGAGGGAGAGGAGGCCATAACTCTTCCTTCATTTACATGAGAAGGAGTTAGTCCTGGAGATCAATATTATCATCTGAAAATCAAGATGACAAAACTAAACTGTAACACTTGATCTTATTCTAAAATGTGTTTTTAAATATTTTCCAAATATCTATAACAACATAAAACAGCTTACTCAGCAGTCATCTGGCATAATGAAAAGACAGTTCAACAGAAGGGCAGTTTACCAGCCTTAAGTGACACAAGCTGCACAAATATTATCTCACTTGGGTCTCACCATAGTCCTGTGATGTAAGTGGAACAGGGGTTACGATCCCACCTTAGGGATGTGGAAACTGAGGCTAAATGATCTGCCAGTAGCCACACACCCAAGATGTGATGATGCCAACTTCAGCACTACTGACAGAATGACATTTCTCATGACACAAAGATATCACAACATCCATGCTATGGCCTGAATGTTTGCATTCCAACCCCCCCCCCAAAAAAAAACATGTTTGAGGCCCTAGCCCCCAATGTGATGGTATTAGTTGGTGGGGCTCTGGAAGATGATTAGGTTTAGATGATATCATGTGGCAGGGTGTCCATGATGGGATGAGCATCCTTTCAGGAAGAGGAAGAGACCAGAGCTCTCTCCGCCATGTGAGGACACAGAAGGTGGCCATTTGTGAACCAGAAGAGGGTCCTCACCAGGAACCAGACCATGCCAGTCCCTTGATCTTAGACTTCCCAGCCTCCAAAAGGGAGAGAAATTAATGTCAGTTGTTTAAGCCACCCAGTCTGTGTTACTTTGTTACAGCAGCCCACATGTCTAAGACAACCAGATTTTGACTAAATAAATCAAAGCCAAACTAGCATGCCCTCTGGTAGTGTTTCCTAATTGTTAGTCATTTCACTACCACAGTTCATGATTTCTGCCAGTTGAAATATTATTTACATAGTATCTTTCATGTAAACCACTGGTTAGATGTATATTCATTTATTTTCCAAAGAGATACCACCATCATAAACGGAAAGCCAAGTATCACTGTCCACAAACAGAAGGTAGCTGTGTAATAAATACCATAAAAACCAAACAGTGTCATTAAAATTTAGCCTAGTGAAGGCTTCCTCTCTCTTTGTTAAAAAAAAAAAAAAAAAAGGTGGGGGAATTCACAAGTAATAGAGAAGTGTTGATGGGGCAGCTAAGGTGACCTCCTTTCATTGAGCAGAAGGACTAAGGAGACCTGGAGATCTAGACCAGGCAAACAGAAATTGATGTAAACAGAATTTACCACCAACTAACGCATTCATGGATCACCTGCTCTCTCACTCCTCACACATGCAAAGTCCTCTCTCTGAGACTCACTCTTAGTCTTTCTGCTTCTCCACTCCTCTCCTCATCTTAATAAATTATAATCAAACTAAAGATCTAGAACTTGTTATTTTTAAAAATACAATTAAATTCCTTATTCTTAATTTTAAAAGCAACATTTTCCATTTCTGAAAAAAACAAACTCTTCAGTCCCAACCTCAAAGTTAAAATAGGATAAATTTCAGGGTGCCTGGATGGCTCAGTCAGCTGAGCATCCGACTCTTGATTTCGGCTCATATCATGATCTCAGGGTCATGGGATCGAGCCCTGCGTTGGGCTCCACACTGAGTATGGAGCCTGCTTAAGATTCTCTCTTTCTCCCTCTGCCCTTTCCCTGCTCACTCTCTCTCTCTAAAATAAAATATAAAATAGGATGAATTTCTTTAGGGGATAAATTTTAACACACTTGCTAATGGATCAGAAGCCACATTATTTGAGAAGGTTCATCTCATCCCTGTGTTCCCAGAAATAGATTATCTATAACCCTTATTCTAAAAAGAACTTTCCTTTCCAGCTTCATGGAATAAAGTCAAATACACTACAGAACTGAAAAGATTCATTTATGTCCATTCCCACCCTAGTTCTTGACTTACCTGGGCTTAGATCTGAAGTTGGCCTGGGATCATTCGTGCAGCCCTTTCAGATACCCTCTATAGCAGTGTCCTTAGTGAAGTCACTTGGCAATGGGCCTAGATGGATGGGCACTTTTTAGCATGTTTCAGATGATGAAGAAACTTACTTCTTCTCCAGTTCCCTCCAAATTATGTTTCCTTCCTTTCTGGAGATTTGCTCCATGGCCTGGCACTGGGGACAGTGTGGGGGGTCTAGGAATCTCTGCCCCACCCCTCTGGCTCCTCAGAGTCCGGGGACAAGAAACTCCCAGGAGGGACAATCCCAAGAGACAAGGCCTTGTTCATTTTGTTTCCTTGCCTCTGACACACAGGGCTGCCCTCAGACACTGAGTGAACGAATCCTCCAGGGAGCACATGCTCCCTTGCCCTTGAGCTTGTAGCTACCTTGCATCTCAGAGTCCTTCCCTTCACAGACACTCCAGTGTCAGTGACCACAGCATTTACTGTTACTATTCTGTAGTGTCAGGAATCAAGTGTGGTAGCTAGGCTCCAGAATGCCCCCGTGGGCCTGGGTTCTCACACCCTCCTGCATTCCCTCCCTGACCCTGCATCACCCGGCTCTGTGTGACCGAGAGCATCCCACAGAAGTGATGTCACTCCCCAGGCTTTCACAAAAGATACAGACTTCTGTTCCACCCTCTCACTTGCCCATTTTTGGGTAACTCACTCCAGGGGAGCCAGCTGCCATGTTGTGAGGATACTTGGGCAGCCAACAGCAAGACTCACATCATGAGAGTCTGGGCCCTCCTGCCAACAGCCAGGTGAGTAAGCCATTGTGGAAGCAGGTTGTCCATACCTCCTGTACATGGGACTCCCAAGCCTCTGTGACCTGCCTCAGAAAACTGGGACCACTGCCACATTTCCAACTCTCTGCCAGACATCTGCTTGTGGATGGACCACTGGTCCCTTGAGTCCAGCATATGCAAAACTACACGTCATTTCTTATAAACCTGCCCTTCTCTGCATCTCTGCTCCTCATCTGGTCTCACTCCCCCATCCTCCCCAAAACACAGTCTGGAAAACTGACTCAGAGCCTCTCCCGTTTGCCCACATAGTCACTGGGCCTGGCTTCTGCTTCCTCAGCATCTCTTCGATTGCTCCTTCCTTTCCATTCTCACTGCAACCTCTCCCCACTGGCACTGATGAGGGCCACTTTGCCTCTCCACTGGTAACCCAAAATAGCCTCAGCTGGCATCCCAGCTTTCAGAAACCATCCTCCATATGTCTGTGAGCAGCTTTTTAAAACAGTCTAAATGTACCAAGCCCCTACTTTAAAATTTACAATGGTTCCTTTGAGCTGGGAGAAGCACAAACCTTGCAGCATGACCTTCGAGAGTCTCTAAGATAAACAGACTCTCTTTCCTTCCAGCCTGCACTCCCACTGTCTCCCCTATCTAGCCCATGCTGCAGTCCAGGGGCACCTGACACAGCTTAGTCACCTGAGGACCTGTCACAGAAGGCCCAAGATTCTGATCTCGTTGGCCTGATGTGGGAGCCAGGCAGCACATTCCATACAACTGATCTACTTAAAGTATATAATGCAGGGGCACCTGGGTGGCTCAGTTGGTAAGCGTCTGACTTCAGCTCGGGTCATGATCTCGCGGTCTGTGAGTTCAAGCCCCACATCGGGCTCTGTGCTGACAGCTCAGAGCCTGGAGCCTGCTTCAGATTCTGTGTCTCCCTCTCTCTCTGCTCCTCCCCTACTCATGCTGTCTCTTTCTCAAAAATAAACATTAAAAAAAATTTTTTAAGTATATAATGCAGTGGTTTTTAGCATATCCAGAATCATGCAGCCATCACCACATTCAATTGTAGAACATTTTTCATCACCACAAAAGGAACCCCCATAGCCATTAGCAGCTCCCCGCCCTAGGAAGTGACTAATTTTGTCTCTAGAGATTTCAGGCACCAGGCATTTTTTTTTTAGTTTATTTATTTATTTTAAGAGAGAAACGGTGAGTGTGAGTTGGAGAGGGGCAGATAGAGGGAGAGAAAGAATCCCAAGCAGGATCCATGCTGTCAGTACAGAGCCAGATGAAGGGCTCAAACCCACGAACCATGAGATTATGACTGGAGCCGAAATCAAGAGTTGGCTGCTTAACAGACTGAGCCACCCAGACACCCCACGCAGCAGGCATTTTTATTACCAGGTAGGCAGTGCCAAAGCACAGCCAGGGGTGATTAGCTCTGACCAAGCCAGAGCCCTCACTAGTTTAGCTCCCAGCTTTGGCTTCTATGTTTTTCAGGCTGCTTGGGATGTTTTTCTTCCACTTCCAAGTTTAAATTTTCCTTGCACTTCGAATACAACTTCCTCCATTAAACCTTCACCGATCCCTCCTCTTCCTCAATTCACCTTTGCACCATGTAACAGCAGAACAGCAAAGCAAACATCAGTTCTTCCTCCACAATCCCACTATCCTTTGCTCTACTAGAGCTACGTGGGCATGTGTTCTCTTGCAGTCTACACCACACATTCCTGAACTGCAGGCACCATCACTAATCCACCTCTGAATCCCCACAGTAACCACAGAACAGTGTCTTCTACTCAGTAAGTTCTGAAAATAGATATCCCAAATAAATAAAAATAGGGTCTGTCTACAAATTTTCCCCACTGTTACAAGATTTCAAATTGGAGGACACCCTCTTTTCTCCCCCTCCACATTAAATCTTCATGTTTCTCCTCTAATAACAATCATAATGAAACAATGGTATGGAATAACCTTTCAAGTTAATTACATTGTCAAAACCTTTATATGCATACACATGCATATGCACCCTACGTGGGTGGGTGTATGTGCCTGTGTATGTGTATGTGTGTCTATAATTTTTAAATTTCCATCACAGCGAGCAGGGACAGTTATAATAAAACACGTATAATTATCAACCTACCATCATATGAGACACCACTCCATAAAACATTTCAGGGGAACCACATGCAAAGAACTTTTCTTTAAATGAAGGATTTTGAAAATGAACAAGCCACATGTTCACATCCTCAGAATGTGTAAACAGCAGAAGTACAACAAGGGCACTCACCCTGCAGATGGGGTGATCATAAGCATGCGTCTTCAGAGGGTGCGTGCATGGAGGATGTGGCGGTATGAAATGAATTATGCAGGCAGCAAGCAAAATAAAAAATCAAGACAGTGCATTCTTCAGCTAAAACATACGCTTAAGAATCGAGATGCTGCCTCCAAATGGATTAAATACACTTGAAAATCACACACAGTAATTTCACAAAGAACCTTATCTAACCCAAATGTCTTATTTCATCCTTGATCAGCTGGCCTTTCTTTTCCAACACGATATTCTTCACATTAGTTATTTTGTTCTCGTCGTTTGTTTTAAATAAGGAGAAAGCCCATTCGGTATAAAACAGAGGCTCCTTTCGGACCTTTCTTCCCTTATACCATAGATGCCCAGCCTCTGTCACTTGAGTTTTGACTCAGCCCCGTCAGTGAAAAATTAGACTTCATTTCAGTATGCTAATAGCAATCTCTCCAAAACAATGTAATCAAGGCCTCATGTGCACCTATAATTTCATCCTTGACATAAGCCTGACAGCTATTTATTGTCTGAAAGGGAAGAGGGGGGAAGGGAGAGGGGGAGGGGACTTCTATATGGCCCCCCTCCCCCAAAACAAACCCAGCAGCTTTATGTTTGAAGGCAGAGTCTTTGCAAAGTCCAAACAAATGACAATAATCATGGGGTTTACATATGTCTTGTCTTAAGCAATCAAGGCAGAGGGTTAACAGAGAAGCACATTCAGATGCGCCAATTCCCAAACTGCCCACCTCTGATGAGCCAGCTGTGAGCCGCAATTGTCACATTATAATTTAGGCAAAGGGAAAAAAAAGGCATCAGAATACACACTGGATCAACATAATTATTCACAGCAGGATGCTGCAGAATTAATTTAGCCAATCAGAATTATACTTGGGGGTTGGGCACATTGCAGAGATGAAGAAGAGAAAGCAGGGAGTAGAAGGGGGGACGAGATGAGAGGGGGAGGGGAGTGCTGTTTTCAACACCTCACTAATATTTGGGTAATCCAATCTGGAATATATTTTGAATACATGTAAGCACAATGTTGTTTCTTTTTCATTTATTTACAAACACCTATACAGCACTCACAATGAATGTGCCATTCGTCAGTCTGAGCACGTCAGGAATATTGGCTTATTTAATCCTCAAGACCATGAGGTAGGTACTATTATTATCCTTGCTTTACATACAGAAGCTCAGAGAGGTTAGAAGTCTTACCAAGGTCACACAGCTAGTAAGCAGGAGAGCCAGAAATGGAATCCAGGTAGACTGGCTGCGGAGGCTGTTAAAGGTTCTTGCTCCCAAACAAACCTGTCAGCAATCCGAAGGCAGGCCATGATTGGTGATGGGCCCTAAACCATAACACTGTGTAACTAGAGCATGGCCATTCCCATATTCCTTAAAGCTGATTTCTCTGAATATGGGCACGATCTGGCACTACTAAATCCAGCTACTGTCATCACCCAACTCTCCCAAGTGGGAAGAGGAAGCCATTTCCCTATGAGCCCCACAGCACTGTCTGGTTTATGGCAGGACAGCCACAACTACTGGGGTAGCAGCTTGCCCTCCCCACCTTGACAGCCTTCCTATGGAAAAGTAGCAGCTAGGAATCCAGAAGACCGACTGGAAAGAAAGGGAAAGACGGTTGCACCAAGAAAACAGAGTTCGGTTAAATGCCTGATGTGCAAACACAGATAAAGTATTGAAGAAGTCAGAGGTCACACTGAAACCAACTTCCTGCCTGAATTTGTAGCTACAGACTCAGTTTGGCAATGACATGAAACGATGCTTGCCTTTCCCATAGGCACAGGCTGAGTTCAAATGAAAGTAGCCCTCTTCCTCCCCTACTTGGCATTCTGTCATGAGGGTAGAGAGCAGAGGAGCCAAGAGGAGCCTTGATTTCCTTGTAAGAGTTAGACTTCAGCTGGCATTCACGGCTGCCAGTAATGGGGGGAAATGACAGGGAGCGGCCCAGGGTTTTATGTGTGGCAATAATGTTTGATCTATGCCATTGTCAATGAGAACTGTGATTTAATCCATAAGGATATAGAGCCTCGTGATGAAAGGGGAATAACGACAAATCCTGATTAACAATCACTGCTACACTAAAGCAGGTTTCCATAGTAACAGGGCTGAAATTATACAGCAAACTGTGATGCCATACCAGGCAAATTACTCCATGAAGGGGCCCTTTTCTGAAAGCATTTGGCTTTCTGTGTTCTCTTAAAATTAAGATGCAAGCATCTTACTTTCAACTTGTATTAGCTTTCCTCTCTTTTCTAAACACTCCCTCTTCAGTTGGTCTCAGATAATATGAGGGATAAATATGTAGGCACAGGAAATGTAGCAAATAATTAAGCACATTTTGGCCCCTCTCTCCCCTGTAAGGAAAGGACAAAACAAAATTATGGGAAAGGGAATCTTCTTTTCATATCATTCTTTTGATAAAATCATGCTTAGTTTCTTGATGTAGGGTGAGAGGGAAGTCGAAGCATGTCCCAGTAAAATATTCCAGCTCTCACTCCATATAACAAAGTTCTCTGAATTTACAGGACAGAGGCACAAAATGGAAGAGTGGAACGGGGATCAGGAAAAGGAAAGTATTTCCTTTGTTCCCAATGATGTTTAATTTTCAATTAAGATTTTAAAAACTGAGAACACAGTTTTAAAATAATGCTATTTTCCAATGTCTACTCAAAATAATTCCAAAAACTGTGCAACAGGAAAATGTGCATTGGTAAATATCACTTAAAAACTCTTACAGTTACTATTGTAACTGACTTTGGCAGTGAACCTTTCTTTAGAAAACAGATCTTATCAAATAGCCTAGGAAAACTCTGCATGAAAATATCATACTCCACGTCCTCTTTCAATTGCAGAGGAACAAAAAGTGTGACATTAAAAAGTAAATAGGAAAATGATAGCCCTAAACATCCTCTGAGAGGGGTTCAAGGCCTGAAAGGGGGTGAAGGGAATTTAAACACTGCAAATATTTAATATTCCTCCCCCAAGGTAGAAAAAATAAGTCAGAGCTCCATGTTTTTCAGAAATGCTACCACTCCTCAAGATTGACCCCGGGGCTTTCAGTTTAAATCATTGCAGGGTGGTGCAGTCTAGTAGAAAAAACCTAGATTTAAAGGCAGAGGCCTTGGGTACCAGGTCCATCACTTGCCAGCTGGAAGCCCTCAGTCAAGGCAGCCCTCCGAGTCTTAGTTTCCCCATTTGTAAAATGGGAATAACAATATCTACCTTGCTTACCTCAAGAAGGTTCCAAGATGATCAGTAAAATACCGCATGTAAATACATCCTGACAATTGCAAGGGTATCTACTGTTCAACCCTTGGCTACACCACTTACCAGTTGTGGAAGTACAATAACCTCAGTTGAATACTGAAAGCCTCACTTACCTCATCTTTGAAGTGAGGATAATGACAGCAGCATGTGCTTCCAAGGACCCTATGAGGATTGGAGTCATTATAGGTAAGGCACAGAGAACGAGGCCTGGCACATAGTAAGCACTCAGTAAATGTTAGCTCTTATTTCCGTGGGTGGTCATAACCTAGAGGTCTACCCTGGTGGCCAGCAGGTGACGAATGGATTTCCTTTGGTCAGCACAGTGTTTTGTTTTGTTGGATTTGGGTGCTTTTAGGCAGACCAGGCACTCCACAATTCATATCTGCCTCCATTTCTCATGATGTTACATTATTACCTGCCTGGTCCTCAAAAAGGGTTTCAGCTTACAACCTTGCACGTGTTCCTATAGATTCATCTTTGGGCGTCTGCTTCATTTTGTCTCTATCTCTTACTCTAGGTCCTCATTTTTTCCTGTGTGTGTGGTGGGGGGGGGGGTGTTTCTTTCTGTGAGCTCTCTTAACCTCTTTATTTTCATCCTCAGACTCTCTTAATTTTTACCCCTTTTATTAAATACAGTTTTTATGTTCCCTGTTCTTATTTTTTTTAAGGCAGAGAAGTAGGATATATTTTTCTCAAAGAAATTAAGTTGTTCTTTGCTTAGCAGACCTTGATTCATTCTTCCTGTGGATCAGTGACTTATGATAGAAAAAGTGAGCACCTATAAAATAGGCAAATTGGGAAATTATGTGTATTACAAAAGAGTTTACTTAGGTTTTTTTTTTTTGGTTTGTTCATTTTTTTCATTTGTAATATCATGCCCTTAGTATACTAAAACATGAATTTATTACAGACCATTAAGTCCTAAGGCTGATAGAGAAAGGTAAAGCTAAATAAACAGTTATGAAAAACTACCTGAAATCTGAAGATGAATCAAAAATAAAAATGGGAAATCTTTGAGAACCTAAGCAAATAAATGGAAAATATGGTCACTTAATACACAACTTTCAGGAACACAGCTCTGTATGTTTTGCACTGGGGACACATTTACCAACCGCAGGGTCATTCCAAGACTCACAGATGGTATTTTTAAAATAAAAAGTACGGAGACTACTGTTTTACCATACAATATTCAGATCAGTTTTTATTCACGGATCACAAACTCTTAAAATATATTAACAAATCTGGCCCAGTGAACATTGTAACATTCTCGGACTGCTTCTGAGAACATTTCAAGAGTGAGAAATTCACAAAACATAAGAAACCTAACTCAACATAAGAAACCTAACCATTTGAAACTCGAATAGAGTGTTCAAACCTAAGCATTCTTCAGCATCATCTACTCAAATGCAAAAAAGTCAAATGACTCATACTGAAGTGATGGCTCAGTGAAAACCTTTAACATAACACAACCTTGGATCTCAAAAGCACAGAGTGGTCTAAGGTAGCCCTGACCTAGAGATGCGGTTCTCAGTCTCAGCCTCTGCACATTTCCAGTGATGGGGAGCCTGGCACCTCTAGGCCACCTGCTCTGGGTGACTAGCTCTGCTCTTGTGATTTTGCTACTGCTGCTGACAGGTTGAACCCAAATCTCCCTCACTGAATTTTCCACCCTTTGGGCTTAATTCCATGCTAGCATCATTGCACTCACATAGGTGTTTTTTTTCTGCAAAGCAGCTTTTACCCAGATAAAATTATGAAATAAATCAGTGGTGAGCAACCTCTTTTTCCAAAGATGATTCAGAAGGGGGAAAGAAAATGTTTTTAGAGCTTTTTATTCCATTCAAAATGCAAATAGCTTAATTTAGTCCCATGGGGAAACATACAATATTCTTTACAATTCAGATTACCTACTATATTGAATAAAAGACTGTCATTGAAAAAACTGACATATTTGAGAAGTAGAAACATGAAAGCAGCCTTCTAATTTTTACCCTGAAAAAAAGAACAAAGGCTGTATTTTGAAAATTCATGGGCTACATGTGTCCCCTGAGCCACAGACTGCTTATCTCTGAAGTTACAGGAAGTTTAAGCCTTCCTGTCCTCTTACTTTCCCTTCCTTTGCTATGACATCTACACCCAGTATCCAAAACCTTGCAAGCCTTCAGAGCCTTTAGCCCCTCCTTGCATAGCATCTCATGCACTTACTAAAAGCCAATTCACACCAGTGAATGAACTCCCAAAGAGATTTCCATTTTTACAGTCTTTTGCTTCTATCTGTAATGTGAAAAGCTGTACCCCAGTCACCCTGCTCTGGACATCTTTCCATTTACAATCCATCACTGAACAAAACATTCCAGAAAGAGTTTCACCAGTTCAAAGAAGCCTGGACTTTTACATCATTAACAGACAACCCTAGGATTCAGTGAAGTGAGCCCTAAACTCAGAGTCAGAAGAACTACATTCCAATCCTGCTGCCTTACAGATTAGCTGTGTGGCCCTGGACCTCTCTGATCCTCAGTTTCCTTTTATAAGAAATGAGGACAATGGAAATAAAATGATGTATAAAAACATGCCTCTAAAATTGTAACACTTTATTTACATAAGGGATTACTCTACCTGTATAATTAATGTATTAGCAAAATGGTTTTCCAGTTTCTGAGAAGGAAATTACTAAAGGCAGAAAAGGTTAGAGCAGATAGCACTGGGCTCCTCACAGCTGCACCACCACCACTCAGTGCCTCTGTCTGTTTTAAGCATAGGGTTCCAGACTTTCTGTTGACAAAAGAGTTCTTCTACTTTATAAAAGATTGAAACCTACTGCACTAACTGTTTTCGTTCCAATATCACATGACTGGTTCCTATTAAGCTCATGGTCAATTTTTCCTAATGGCTTAGCTCATTTACTATGAAATGAGTTTTCATGGGACTTTTTTATTTCCCAGCGTACCACAATATCCCCTTACAATGAAACAGGCACAGAATAAAAAAATAATAATAATAAATGCCAATTCCAAGTGTGTATTTGAGACAGCCCTTTCTGCTGTCAGAAAAGAGCACTTAATTTCTGAATGTCAAAAGGATCTGCCACGAAAAATGGCAGGCACCTCAAAGTTCCTCAATTAGATAAAGCCAGAAAACAACTTCTTTATACACAAATACTGAAAGCCAATTTTTAAAAAATGTACTTTTAAGTAAACTTAGGAAATAAAGGAAGAAATGCTATTTTCTGAAGCTGCTGTCAGAGTAAGGGAGACCCCAATAATAATTTATTGAGATACCCATAAACCCAGGGAGGAGAATGAGCTTGGTTGTATTGTTAAATGTATACCCTCTTCAGTATACAACAAAGATTCGAGATGGAAGCAGATTTTCTCAGACCAGAACACATCATAGGTTATTGGAGAATTCAAGAGAAAAGTATATTTGATTTATCTGAGGAAAGAGGAAAACAGTCTTCTCAGATCCCTGGGAACAATGACTTAGCGGTGTTTCTGATATGACAGTATGCCTTCCACCATGGATAACCAACAGGGTGGAAATTCAGTGGGGGAGAAAAGAAGAGGCAATTCCTAATCTTGAGAAAGACATACAGAGAATGGTGAAGGACAAAGGCAAAGACAGAGTCACAGGTAAACCTCCAGAGGCAATTGAAGGTGTGACAAGGAGAGGTGATCCAGTATTAAACTCTTTGTGCTCTCTTGCCCCAGCCACAGAATTCCAGAAAAATGTGTGCCAGTGTCTGTTTGAGCCCCTAGACTTGATAGGCACTGGTTTCTACTATGTAAAAAGAAACATGCTCATATAATGCACAGGTTTACCTTTGTCTCAATTTATAAATTTGTTTATACTTTTAAAAATCACAAGCCCATTGTCCCAGCCGAGATATACATATTCCACACGTCTACTTACTCTCTACACATTTTAATTTAGTGATCTAAAGCAGTGGAACTTTATTCTTGTACGTGTGAGCGTCAGGATGGATGTGAGGAACTTAGAAGTTGCTCGACACAGGCTGAGCAAATTTGCAGTGCAGAAGCCCTTCTGAGAGAAAAGGAAATGTTAGGCCTTGGGCACTGAACCTTTTCTCCCCAAAATTCAAAATTACTGAAGCCTGTTGAGATGGACAAAGATGGTGCCAGGGGCAGGGAAGGACAGTAAGACCCCCCCTGAGGTAAAACCCCCAAGAGATGAAAAAGAGAACTGCGGGGCCACTCCTGACCAACAATGCAGCACAGGCCTGTGTCTGGCCAAGAGGCCATGTGAGGGAACCCAGAGCGCTTCTAATAGGGCAGCAGGAAGGAACCACCAAAGGGCCCAAGGCAGTCACTTCAGCCAGCCAGGCCTGGTCCTCATCTGCAAACGGTCTCTCCTGTGGCCCTCCCGAGTGCACATGCAGGCCCCTGCTCTGTGCTGCCCATCCCTTCCCACCTGACCACCCAACATTCTCTGTCACCTCCACATGGAATGTCTTACTCTTTCCCATCGCTCTTCTCTGCACCACAGAATGCCCTACCCCGTGGAACGCCTGTGCCTAGCAGAGCCGCAGGACTATACCAGTTACTTTACTTCTAAGTTAGAGACATCACATGCAAAATGGGCTTTGAAGGCCTATACTTGAAAATCAATAGAGGAAGGTCAAACATTGTTCCAGAAGCCACAAAGGCCTAAGTTCCAGCCTCACACCCGGCACTAACTCACCCCATGACTACAAGCAAGTCCCCTCACCTCTCGGGGCCTCACTTCTGTAAAACAAGGCAGGGCCACCACACAACCTCATGGCTCTTCGGTTCTGGGATGAATAGACAAAGCATTGAAGAATTTTACTTCTCTGCATTGTTAGTTATACGTTTGTCAAAAATCCCACATTTTTATGCCTGTGAAACATGTCAGGTATGTCCCAAGGAAATTCTAGAACTATGTCTGGCAGTGTGAGTATACACACACATGTGGTGGGTTGAACCGTAAGACACTGCCAACATTTGGCTCTTTTTGCTCACGAAAGAGCAATGTCATGTGGTTCAATCTAAATATATTTAGCACAGGGGCACACAAATGCAGAGAATATTGTTGTCATCTTATATTCAGCTGCTAGGCATTTCATATGCTTGGGATCATGAACCACACCTTTGTCTGCCACAGTATAAACTTAAGTGTGATAATGTATATTAAACTCCTAACACAATACCTGGCACATTAGTCATATATCAATATTACTAATAAAATCAGTCATATTACCCATTGGAATTGCTTTAACTGTTTTTCAGTATAAGAAAAGTCTTTCTCTCTATCGAATATAAAAGAGTGCAAAAAAGTATTTTAGGTAGAATGGAATAGGCAAGACTCAGGTAGAAAAGAACTGGCCAAAAAAAAAAAATCACACCCAGTAAACTGTGGAATTTCTTTTGTCACTCTAGAGATTTGTTTCAGTGGTTAAAACATTAAGAAAACTATTTCCTCCCCCATCACTTTCCTCTCACTGAAGTAAGCAGCCCCTAGTGATGGAAACTGCATCTTCGAGGGCATGGCCTGAAACGGAGAGTAGCTTTGCAGGTAGAGATTATCTAGGACCCTTTTAAAAAGAAAAATAGAATGTTTTGTTTATGAAGAGAGTGCAATGTAAACACTACTGGTAGAGAGTTCTGACAAGATGGTGCCTCTCTCGTTAGTCTTCGCCAGCTACAAATCCCACTCCGTTCCCCTAGTCACCCTAAAGTAAAGCTTGGGTAAGATGGTACATAAAATTTAAATATAATAGCAAGATTTATACATTCAAATTCCTCAGCTCATTCCCTTAGCAACAGCTTTAACTTGTATAGCCTACCTTGGATACAGAATACTCCAGCAAGAGTTCTTGGGGATTGATTTCTTAGAAAGCCTGTGTCAGAACACAGCTTGTAAAACATTTGAACAGAAAAATGTAATGAATGACATTTTTCAACCAAAATTAAAGTGGGTTCATGGCAGACACATTTCAACCAAACATTCAGTTTGTTTGCTCTGTTCTGCCATAGGAAATGACTTCCCTCCTAAACATTTCATTCTAAAGCAGTTGGGCTGCTTCTGCCACCACCTGGCTTCAGGGATCCAACATGGCACACGCAGTCTGGCCTGGAGTGCTGGCCATGAAATATCAATGGGCCGCAGGTTAAATTAGACCAGAGATTGTGCAAGAAAATGAACCTCTTAACAAAGGGTCACCAAGCCAGAACAAGCACTGACAGTGACTTGCTGTGTGTGTCACACAGGCATGGATATGTCCTACTGTCATGGGTATTGGAGAACAACACAGACAAGGTATCAATTACAATCTCCATTTGTACCACCTAGATAGGCATGAAAAGAATTCATCTCCAGTTTGAATGCAAACTCCACGCAAGCTCAACATTAAAAGATTTAAAGTGTTGGAAATGCAACCTGGTGCAGCCACTCTGGAAAACAGTATGGAGGTTCTTCAAAAAACTAAAACTAGAACTACCCCACGACCCAGCAATTGCACTACTAGGTATTTATCCAAGGGATACAGGGGTGCTGTTTCAAAGGGACACATGCATCCCCATGTTTATAGCAGCACTATCAACAATAGCCAAAGTATGGAAAGAGCCCAAATGTCCATCGATGGATGAATGGGTAAAGAAGATGTGGTATCTATATACAATGGAGTATTACTCAGCAATCAAAAAGAATGAAATCTTGCCATTTGCAACTACGTGGATGGAACTAGAGGGTATTATGCTAAGTGAAATTAGTCAGAGAACGACAAATATCATATGACTTCACTCATATGAGGACTTTAAGATACAAAACGGATGAAATAAGGGAAGGGAAGCAAAAATAATATAAAAACAGGGAGGGGAGCAAAACATAAGAGACTCTTAAATATGGAAAACAAAGGGTTACTGGAGGGGTTGTGGGAGGGGGGATGGGCTAAACGGGTAAGGGACACTAAGGAATCTACTCCTGAAATCATTGTTGCACTATATGCTAACTAATTTGGATGTAAATTAAAAAAAAAATTAAAAGAAAAAGAAAAAGATTTAAAGTGTTATACTGTGTTTTCCAACTGGCGAACAATACCAGGAAGCAGTAAGCTATTTTCTCATTTTCTTATATGGTAATAGCTAATGATGAGCACCTGGGAGTGTGAAACTCACCTCAACAGAACCATGGAAAGGTAGTAGGGGGTGGAAGAGTGAATGCAGAAAACCAGACAGCATGGAAAAGACATTTTATAACTTAACATGACATAAACTCTTTTAAGACAGGATCTAAAGAGGTAGATTTAGGGGTGTGGATATGTATCCAGTTAAGAATCAGCCTCAAAGAATCACAATAACAATAGCTGCTACCATTTCTTGAGCACTCACCACATGCCAGGCCATGTGCTTAGTACTTTATATCAATTTTCTCATTTAAACCTAATGATAATTCTTTGACTTAGGTTTTTTTTCTCCCCCCTAACTAAGGGATAATAAAACTAACGTCTGGATCGTTTCAGGCTGGAAAGGCCACATGGCTAGTGGGCAGCAAAGCCCACCTACTAGGCTAGTTGACCCTAATGTAGACTGCCTCTAAAACATCTTCCCTGGAGGGCCAGAAGGGAGAACCCTACAATCCAGTCTTGCTCATGACCAGGACCTTGTCTGAAGCACTGAAACACAGAGGCAAGAGCAAAGCAGGTCCTCACTATGGACCACACACCTCCCTGAGTTGGGGAACACAGGAGCCAGAGTGCCCCACAGGACTGTCCTCATTTCTAATACATGTCAATAATATGAATCTTACAGTGTGGTCATGAGGACCCAATGAGCTAGAAGAGAATGTACCACACTTAGCACCATGTGGCTGAGGCTCAGTCAACGGTAGTCTCTCCCCTCCAACCACCCTCACCGCCTCCCCACACAGTTCATGAAAAACAGGATGAAAAATGGAGGTCTCATTGACAATGGATGCAGGGATCATTGGCAACTTCCCAGAGCATCCACACCCAATATGGCTTTGCTTCTCTGAGAGTTGGACAGTTCCAGGCCTTTAAAAGGCACTCCTGTAGGACTCAGCTGTGACCCAGGATCCCATATTGCACCTCTTCTGAGTAAAGTACAATTGACGTGAGGCCAGCCCTGCTGTGGAGATACAACAGGCACTTGGTAAATAGCAACCAGTATGCTTAATACTATTACATACCTCCTAGGATTGTGGGTTGGGCTTTTAAATGTGTGGACAACTGCCTTGTATAGAAATGTCAGGAGAGAGCAAGGTGGGCTAGAGTGAGCGGGGCAGCAGGGAACTTGTAAGGCAAGCTACTGCAGCAGCCCCTGATGTTTCAGATGTGCCTGTGGGGCTTATTTGTTGGCAGAATGCTCTTCACGCCTCTCGGTGGGTCACAGAGGGTACACCATGACAGCCAGACCCTGCACTTAGGGACAGGGCACCCAGTTAGGGCCAAAACCACTTCAGGGAATCTACTGACAAAAACAACAGGCCTGGGCAGGACCGCAGTGGAGTATGGGTCTGACATCATTCATGTCACATAAGCAATCTGAAAGCTCAAATTTGGAAAAGGGGAAATTTCACTTCCTTGGGTAAAACTCCCTATTAACAGAATGATCAGGATCAATGTCCCTTCACTGAAAAACAAACACTGCTCAGATAAATTAAAAATAGCAATCAACCTTGAGAATTTTATTGGCAAGGTGGGAATAATTTCACTCTATCTGAACCCTGATAGAATATAACACACGTCAGTCTTCCCCATTCTTCCCTTTATTAATCAATTAGGAAACCAAAAAACTCAATAAAAAAAATCATAGAAAAGACTTATAAACAACATCCAAATCTTTACCAGTCATCTGCTTTCATTTAGCATTACTGGCTTTTCCATTAAAAGAAAATTAAATAAAAGATGAGGTGTTATTGCAGTTGCTTAAGAGGAGATTTGGGATTTTACTTCTTAGAAAAATAATTTCCATTTCCCTCCTGCCCACCCCCCCCCCCAACCCCCGCATTCCAGCGTTGTGTCCCAGCTCGGAGACACATGTGGCTAGAGTGCCCAATGGCTGCTGCTGGGCCCACACTGGCCACGGGCAGTAAGGGACGACGAGGATCTCAGATCTTCTAAACAAAGGTGTGCAGAAGGGCTCCCTTTAATAAGCTCCATAGGAATTTCTATAGCACATCAAAATGTAAAGGACCAGAATTCCAGATCATTAATTAATGAGGAATAAATGGAGGTTCATTGTCTGAATAATCAGAAGTACATACCAAGAACCTCCTAACCGTTCCCTGTTCCCCACTCTGTACCACTCCTGCCCTAACCTGTACAATGCTGTTCCACCAGCATGCAGTGTCCTCCCTTACAATGCTCACTTCTTTTTCCCTACAAGCTAATTGCTACCTGTCCAAAGCCTACACATTCTTGAAAACAGTTCAATACCATTTCCACTCTCTCCTCTATGTCGCTTCCTGTGATCCTATCAGCCAGAAGTAATTTCTTCTGTGGCTAAATTTCCATTTAATTTGTGCTTTACTTGCATCATTATCACCTTCTACCTTGCACTGTAGATATTAGAGCACACATTTCTTCCCATATTAGGTGGTCGGCTTCTAGATAGAAGAATCCGCATGGGATTCACCTTTGTATCCACAGAACCCAGCACATGATAGGTGCTCTATTATACAGAAAAGGAAACAAACAAACAGAAAACACGAAAGAACAAAGGAAGGAAGGAGAATGTGTGTCCTTTCTGATAACTTTTATAGTTCTGTAGTTTGCAAAAACAAGCTGAGCTTGCTCCACAGACCATTAACATTTCTATATACACACTCAGCCTGCTAATAAAAGCACACTGAGGATTCTTAAAGGCCCTATAAGAAAGGTTTTATATCCTGGCTTTAGCATTGCTGGCATCTGTGGCATCTAAAACCTGAGAACACTATTCCTCTGAGGTGTCATTAGCTTTCTGTGTGCCTTCAAAGGCTCAAAGACAATTTCCTGGACTCCTATAAGAATGCCAGTTTCTTTCTAGCCACTGCAAAATATATCTCAGCTACCGCTGGAATTGCCATTTGCTCTCTATGCCTTCAAAAGCACCGTGAGAGATACAGCTCTGTGCTATTATTGGCACTGTCAGTTTCCCTATGTCATATCAAAAGAGCCCTGCAAGTTTCTTTGTGTGTGTAGCCTCTGTGTGTGTGCACAGTGATGCTAAGATTATTTTTCTGGTGAAATGCCTTGTCCGCAAAGCCTACCCAATTTTTATCTAATAGCTTCCCAAAGAAAGAATGTCTGGGTGGCGGGGGAGGAATCCAAACAGTAACCACCTTTGTTTCACCATAAACCTGTATTAAGAGAACAGTGAGAGCAATGCCCTAAAATTCAAAATAATATTCACGTACAGGGAAGAATGTAACATACCTAGAATTTCACAAGAATCAAGATACAGTCACTATTCTCATCAAGTAACACCATTTGTTAAGGCAAAGCAGCTATCTTTTATGACAGAATTATAGAGTCTCTAATTCCCAAAGTTGCTGAGGATTCCTCCACACTGCAAACGCACAGCGTTTTTCAATGGGGGTGCTGCTGGCACTTTGGGGCAGGGCAATTCTCTGTTGTGGGGGATCATCCCTAACTCTGCTGAATATTTACATCCCTGAGAACACCAGTACCCATCCCCAGTCAATACGATTACCAGCAATGGACCTGCCAACACATCCCAGTACCCAGCTACTGCTAAGGGAAGTAAGTATTGCTAGTGCTTAAACCGATGGGGATACACACATGCACACATGTTTTATAATCCATATTGCTACTACATATGTTATGGGTTATATGTATACATGTATCACTAGAGAGAGAGAGAAATAAGGAAAAGGGAATGTAGAGAGTGGAACTAACATTTGCCAAATGCCAAATGTGAGCAAGCCAGATGTGCACTCTTTCACAAGCACAAGCAGGTTTGGACACAGATTCAACACGACTATTTACAAACACAGAACGTCTTTATATTTCCTAGTCACTGGCATCTCTGCATTTGTTACCTTCCTGGGACTCAAGGATAGAGGAATGGGAAAAGAAAACCTAAGTACACCAATTAACAACACTTCTACCTTTTCTGACCCATACGGTCCTATCCAGTGAATACTCTGTTCTAATTGTTACTACAATCAGGCTTCCTTCTCTCAACTGGCCTTTCTCCTTCCCCTACTGGAAGTCCTGCTTTCTGGTTCCCCTGGACCCAAGGCTGGGTGGGGTGGGGGAGGTGGATATAGGAATCTGCTTAAGGGCAAAAGAAGAGAAATCATTGTTCCAAGTGACCGCCACAGCAATTTCTTCACCTCGTCATTTTATATACACCTGTTTCGTTTGATTTTCTCAACAACCCTGAAGGATGCATATTTTAATTCTCATTTCTAAGGTCAAATGAATTTTCCAAGTAGGGTAGCCAATCTGTTCACTCTAAAGCTATGCTCACTTCTCTTTACATCCTGCCTCTACAATACCCCACTAACATCATTACCACTAATAATAATAACAATGAGAATAACAATAATGCCAATTGTTGTTGTTGAGTGTCCATGGCAGGAAAGAACATGCAGCAAATTTGTGTCTGCCTGTTTAAAAGTAAGTTTCAGGCAATCAGAAGCTAGAGGAATAGGATGTTCTGGTTGATAGAATCCATCAATTAGCCCCAAAGTACCTCTGTTTGTGCAGAACAAAATTGGGATAGTGTTAGATAGAGTCTTCTCCCCTCAAGGGGTTTGCAAACTAGTGAGAAAATGAAGACTTACAGACAGAGCATATTATGCAATGTTGCCGCCTAAGCAAGGCTGACAGTAAAAGCATTTGGAAATTTACCAAGGAGACTTGAATGTCTTCCTCAACTCCTGTCCTGGAAGAAAAATCAATTTAAATATAATTAACATAACAAGCATTTGATACGATTCATTATAACATGTCCATCTCATAGTAAACATTTAGTAAATATTTGTGAGATGGATGAATAAATAAGGTAATGAATAGTACCGCTAATAAAACATAAGGAGTTAAACAGCAAAGAACTTTTCAGTGGGTCTTTAGCACTATCTAAAGGAATAAGATACAATACAGGCCCCTTCCCTTTCTGGGGACTGGCCTAAATTTGGAATACCACCACGGGCAGAATTTCCCTCGTAAATGCACAGACAACAAAGCCAGGCTGAGAGGTGAATGCTGAGTATCTCATTTTCTGGGCTCAGCTACTAGCTAAGGGAGCCACACCAGCCTCAACAGAGATGCCTCGGGAGAATTGTAAATTAATATGAGTCAACGAAGTGCACATAGACTAAAAGACAGTCAAAGTCAGAAATGGCAAACCCAGTAATGCCACATGATCTTTAATATGTTTATGTTAATGCTTTATTATCATTGGAACTAAAACAGAACATTCTTAAAGATCTCCTGAAGAACACACAGGGAGAATAGATCTGCTCTCCCCCAGGGCACCACAGTCCACAGGAGCGGCCATGACTCACTCCAGTCTGAGAAACACTGCCCTTTGATGAAAAGACAGCTGACAGCATACCTGCCTGCAAAGAGACATCATTCCACATGTGGACAATACAAAAACCCATTCTTCTTAAATGTCTGAGAAAAAATATGGAATTAAATAAGATTTAAATTCCTACAACACCATAGAGATAATAATGTTTGGTTTTCATATCTGAACTTCTCTACTTGTACTTATTCAAACTCTGGCATTTTTTAATTATGTATTTATTCTACTTAACAACAACCTTTTGAATTTTAATCAAGTCAGCTAAAGTACTTGCTAATTTACTCAATTCTCTTTTATCGTAAATATAACAAATGTCCTTAACCCCAGTATCAAATATTCAGTGATTGTTTTAATGCTAAATAGTAAGCTTCAGGACAGATCCCTAGACAATATCATTTAATATATCATCCTCTGTTTATTCCTTCTGGGTGATGTCTCTAGTGACATCTACTCTTGCGAAATAAATCTATCTTGTAAAATGACCACCAAACACAAATATGAACTCTAAACCAAATTCAAAAGGTGGGTTATCCAACAAAATGTGGTACATACATTCAAATAAATGTTATTCACCCTTAAAAAGGAATGAGATTCTGATATATCCTACAACAGGGATAAACCTTGAGAATACTATGCTAAATGAAATAAGTAAGTCAGAGACAAAAGGACACACACTGTATGATTCCACCTACATGAGATACATGGAATAGGCAGTCATAGAGAAAGTAAAATAGAAGTTACCAGGGGCTCGGGGAAGGGGAAAATGGGGACTTATTGCTTAATGGATACAGTTTCTATTTGGAATGATGTAAAAGTTCTAGAAATGGATAGTGGAGGGGCACCTGGGTGGCTCAGTCAATTAAGCGTCTGACTTGGGCTCAGGTCATGTCTCACAGCTTGTGAGTTCAAGCCTGGCATCAGGCTCTGTGCTGACAGCTCAGAGCCTGGAGCCTGCTTCCAGTTCTGTGTCTCCCTCGCTCTCTGCCCCTCCCCCGCTCACGCACGCGTGCTCTCTCTCAAAAATAAGCATTAAAAAAATGAAAAAAAAAGATTGTTAGAAATGGATAGTGAAGGTTGTAAAACACTGTGTATGTACTTAATGCCACTTAATTGTACACTTAAAAATGGTGAAAATGATAATTTTACATTACATATAGTTTACCACAATACAAAAAGTAGGCTATCCAAATCAAGGATAACTACAAATGATTCACTTTCTCCTTCCCCTCATCATACCCTATCTATATCTTATTCATTTATAAAACAGCCAAGCACTGTGAAGAGAAAAAACAAAATTGAAAAACAAACAAAATTGAACATAATCCCTAATTTAAGAAACTTGAGAAGTAAAAAAAAAAAAAAAAAAAAAAAAAAAATCTAGACAATCACAATAGATATCCTACAGAAGCAACAGAGCATTCCAGAATTTATAAACTGAGGGTGACTAAGAACATAAGGCTCCAAGTTCCAGAGAAATGTCTGGAAGTTATGTTCACCAAAATATCATTTGTGGCTATCCTTAGGGGATGAAGTTTCTCAGTGATTTTTACTTTTTTTTAAATGTTTATTTACTTTGAGAGAGAGTGAATGCACACGTGCACATGAGCAGGAGAGGGGCACAGAGACAGGAAGATAGAGAGAATTCCAAGCAGGCTCTGTGCTGACAGCAGATGCAGGACTCAATCCTATGAACTGTGAGATCAAGACCTGAGCTGAAATAAAGAGTCAGATGCTAAACCAACTGAGAAGTGATTTTTATTTTCTTTGTATTTTGAGGTACTACTCCACTTCATTCATAGTAAACATTCATTGTTTAACAAAAACAATACAGTTATTTATATGGTCAATTAATCTTCAACAAAGCCAGAAAGAACATCCAATAGGAAAAGGACAGGGGTGCCTGGGTGGCTCAGTCAGTTAGGAGTCTGACTTTGGTTCAGGTCATGATCTCACGGCTTGTGCGTTCAAGCCCTACACTGGGCTCTGTGCTGACAGCTCAGAGCCTGGAGCCTGCTTTGGATTGTGTCTCCCTCTCTCTGCCCCTACTCCCCCTGCCTCAAAAATAAATAAACATTAAAAAAAAAAAGGAAAAGAACAGTCTCTTCAACAATGGTGCTGGGAAAACTGGACAGCAACATGCAAAAGAAAGAAACTGGACCACTTTATTACACCACACAAAAATAAATTCAAAATGGACTAAAGACCTAAATGTGAAACCCAAAATCATAAAAATCCTAGAAGAGAATACAGGCAGTAACCTCTTTGATATTGGCTGTAGCAACTTTTTTCTAGATATGTCTCCTGAGGCAAGGGAAACAAGAGCAAAATAAACTACCGGACTACAACAAATTTAAAAGCTTCTGTGCAGCAAAGGAAACAACCAATAAAACTAAAAGACAATCTACTGAATGGGAGAAGATATTTGCAAATGCCATACCTAATAAAAAGCATTCAAAATATGTATCCAAGAACTGATACAACACCCCCCCCCCGAAAAAAAACCAAATAATCCAATTTAAAAATGGGCAGAAGACATGAACAGACATTTCTCCAAAGAAGACATACAGATAGCCAACAAACACATGAAAAGACATTCATCATCATTTACCATCAGGGAAATGAAAATCAAAACTACAATGAGATAACACCTCACACCTGTCAGAATGGCTAAAAGCAACAAAACAAGAAATGACAAGTATTGGTGAGGATATGGGGAAAAAGGGACACTCATGCACTGCTGGTAGGAATGCAAACTGGTGCAGCCACTGTGGAAAACAGTATGGAGGGTCCTCAAAAAGTTAAAAATAGAACTACCCCAAGATCCAGTAAATGCAACTACTGGCTATTTATCCAAAGAATATGAAAGCACTAATTCAAAAGGATACATGCACCCCTATGTTTATAGCAGCATTATTTACAACAGTCAAGATATGGAAGCAGCTCAAATGTCCACTGACTGATGAATGGATAAAGAAGATGTAGTATGTATATATACAATGGGATATTATTCAGCCATAAAAAAGAATGAAATCTTGCCATTTACAATGACATGGATAGAGCCAGAGAGTATAACACTAAGCAAAATAAGTCAGTCAAAGAAAAATACCATATGATTTCACTCATATGTGGAATTTAAGAAACAAATGACCAAAGGGGAAAAAAGAGAGAGAAAGAGACAAATCAAGAAACAGACTTTTAATTATAGAGAAAACAAACTAATGGTTATCACAGGGAAGGGGGTGGGGGGGATGGGTTAAAGAGGTGATGGAGATTAAGGAGCACACTTGTTGTGATGGGCACCATGTGATGTATGGAAATGTTGAATCACTACATTGTATACCTGGAACTAATATAACACTGTATGTTAACTAACTGGAACTAAACTAAAAACTTAAACAATATAAATATAGTTATTTCACAAAGAAAAACTAAAACATTGTGCAATGGAGTCCATTTTGTCTGTCGTCTTCCTCCATTTTATCTGGCTTCAACAACTTTGACCTGAGACACAATCCCACTCATCAGGCAGTATTTATTAACTTATTAATTATAGGAACCTTAGATTCCTACCCAGGAGATAATCTTCCAAGACTAAAAGTAGCATAATTTCCATGGTTTCCTTTCTTTCCATTTAAAGATGGATAAATACGGAGCTTTCCTCCAAAATCTGGCTGAGTTCTGTAAAAAACCTGACCCTTGGTGCCTTTATTAATCTCAAATCATAAAAGCTGTGGCAAAGGCATTTTGAAAAGAAATATAGTTATCTTACTATAAAGTGGCCAAAAGGCTCTAGTAGCCTAATGGAGGTTGAAAAATTGCCGTAGGTAGTAACATGTATTGGTATCTATTTCTGAGAATGAACTTCTTGTCCTCATTAAATGATGGCAGAGGTTAAGATACTGCATCATCTATTATATAATACCTTTGTGGATCAATTGATATTTTGAACAACCAAAAATGTTTAGGAGGAAGAACTTTCATTAGAGACATTCAGATGACTTTGAAGCCCACAGAATGTTATGTATCATTCAGTGTCACTCAACGGTTCCCTGCTTTGCCTTCAGAATCAAGTTCAAGCTTGTTAGCCTGGTAGCTGGGGGCCTTTATGACCTGGTTCTCCAGCCTCATCTCCCACCATTTTACTTCCCTCCAGCAACAGCCAGCAGTTCTAGACTGTTTGCCTCTCACCTTAGTACCACAGTACAGGTTATTCCCACCCTTGGAATCTCCCCACTTCTCACCCCTCTCTGCTTAGCTAACTCCTACTCCCCCTACAAGGCTCAGGCCAAGTCTTTGACTCTCCAAGTTCAATTTTCTATTAAAATTTTTACCTGGGCCTCCCTGCTCCTGACCCTCAGCCCCACCATGCCAACCCTGCCAACCCTGTGAGAAACCCTCTGACTGAGCCTTACTCACCCAAATGTCCCAGGATCCTGGGCTATACAGAGTGAGCATACAGTAAACTTTTTTGAATGAATGAGTGATATCATGGAACTAATGAATGAGTGATATCATGGAACTGATGTTAAGAAGAATGACAACTCCCACAGAGTCAGGTTTTCTAACAAGCTGTCCCAAGTAGTACTAGATTCAGATCAAATGAGAGGTGTGAAAAGGCCAGTTCTCCACCTACATCAGGAGTAAGCCCAACCACCCAGTTGTATGCTCTCTCCTAGCAAGGATTTAAAGTTTAACCAGGAAAAAAGGGGCACCTGGCCCACACATAAGGAAGTAGGATGAAGGAGGAAGGAAGTCTCCCAGGTGGTCAAGGACCTGAGAGCCCAGCCCCGGAGGACAGACCTAGCCAGAAAGCTGCCCTCTGCTCTTCAAAGGCAACACCTGGCAGCCTTCACACACTCTAGAATGTTCTGGCACAATGACTGGACTTGTCCTCAAGATCTGGAAGACTATCATGGTAAATCATCTAAAATCATTAATGACCAAGACATATCAACAAGTGGTTCATCAAGTAGATGGAAGTGGTGATTTGCATCAAAGGCTCTTAGTTCAATTTTATACTTTCTTTCAATCTTACAATTTAGTATCTCAATTTAATCATAAAGTAAATTATCTTCCAAAATAATAAACATTCACTACCTTTCTAAATAATAAAATATACTTTCCCAGCACATAAACCAATAGCTTTATTTTTATGCTAGAATTGATGTGATATTACATGTCATGAATTATTCATGTCATCCAATTTAATTCAATTATTTTTATTGAATTCATATCTAATCCATAAAAATGTTTAACTCAACTTAAAAAATCATCTCTTCACCCTTGAGTAACAGATTTCTTGCAAAATTTCAGGAAAGATAAGCATATATTTGGTATTTGAAATGGCAAGGCATATTATAATTGTAATGATGAAAGTAATTTTAATTATTTAACCATACATTCTGTTCTATCTACTAACTGATGTCTCATAAAGGAAAACTTTTTTAGTACCAAGTAGAATCACAGAAGCAAGAAATGAGTCTTAGTTCCAATTATGGCACCAAGTCACATTTGGATTTTCCTTAAGATTCACAAATATAGCAGGCAGATGCCCTCTTAAATGGGAGCAGATACCTTGCCCAACTAAAAGCATACATTTTGTGCCTAAAGAAAAGATCTGTTTGTCACAAAGAAATCAGAAAGGGGTATTTGTCTTTCTCCATCTGACTTACTTAGCATAAGTAAATCCATCCCTGTTGTAAATGGTGAGATTGCATTCTTCTTTACGGCTGAGTAATATTCCATCTCTCTCTCTCTCTCTCTCTCTCTCTCTCTCTCTCTCTCTCTCCCTCTCTTTCTCTCTCTCTCTCTCACACACATACATGTACACACACACACACACACACACACACACACACACACACATCTCCTTTATCCAATCATCTATTGATGGACACTGAGGTTGCTTCTATATCTTGGCTATTGTAAATAATGCTGCAACAGAGGTTTTTTGAATTTGTGTTTCCATTTTCTTTGGATAAATACCATAATTCCACTAATATGTGGAATCTTTAAAAAAAAAGGAATGGGGGGCACCTGGGTGGCTCAGTCAGTTAAATGTCCCACTTCCACTCAGGTCATGATCTCTCACAGTTCAATGAGTTAGAGCCCTGCATCAGGCTCTCTGCTGCCAGCACAGAGCTTGCTTCAGATATTCTGTCCCCCTCTCTCTGCCCTCCCCCACTTGTGCTCTCTCTCTTAAAAATAAATAACACTTTTTTTTAATTTAAAAAGGAATAGACAAACAAACAAAAAAAAGAAGAAGAAGAAACAGACCCATAAATATAAGGAACAAACTGGTGGCTGCCAAAGCCGGGAGGAATGGGCAAAATGGGTGAAGGGGAGTGGGAGGTACAGGCTCCCAGGTGCGAAATGAATAAGTCATGGGGATGAAAGATACAGCAGAGGGAATATAGTCAGTGGTACTGTAATAGTGTTGTATGGTGACAGATGGTAGCTACACTTGTGGCGAGCACAGCATAACATATAGAGTTGTTGAATCGCTAATGTTGTATACCGGAAACTGATGTAACATTGTGTGTCAACTATGCTTCAATTAAAAAAAAATTTTTTTAAGAAAACAGAAATCAGAAGGTGGACACCATCATTTCCTTCCTTAGTGAAAAACCCTTTGAGGGTCATGCACCTTACCTACTGACCTCCTTGGAAGTGCTCCCACTTTTTCCGTGTTTTTACCACCCACTTCTCCATCCCAAATCCTGGCATTATTTAAGAGTGGTCTCAATGTCCCCAAAGAAGACATTGGAACCCCCTTGCCTCTAAGTTCATAAATGTCTTCAATTCTATTGACCTTCATCACCACTTATACCACACACATCTGCAGCCACACCTAAGCCAAGAAATCCTCCTGTCCCTGCAAATGTCAGTGAACCATTGACCATTTGGTTCATTGACCAATGAACCATTCTCTGACCATACCTTCACAGAACTTTCTCTCTCTCTCATCACACTTACTCTCTAACTTCATCAAGACTTCCATTCCCTTGGCGTCACTATGTTCTCCAGATCCACTAACATTCCTAATAAGACTACACATCACAATTCATCATGAAAGTCAGTTTTTTTTCTTTAACAATCTGGATGTATGTTTTTCTCACATATGTATCACACAATGTATTCATAAGGAATAAGCTCCAGCAGCTCAAGTTCTTTTCTGGTAATACACACCATGCTTCTGCGTGCAAGGGAGGCGGGTGCTTTAGTTGAACCCAGGTACCTTTCCCTTTGGCTTTCTTCTTTTTCTTATTTTTTTTCCATGCATTTCAGGAAGCTATCTTGGTTCTTAGAGTGTTTAATAGGCTGTCTCTTGCTCTGGGAAACATGCCGTCTCTCTATCAAAATTCTTGGCAACAACCTTGTCCTTAACTTGTTTGTTTACAACAATGCCATAGTAACACTTGTGGGCCATGTCTTGGTTATCTACAATATCACCTTTATTGTGGATTCACATGTATGTGGCCAAAGGAACAACTCTGTTTTTAAAAAGCCTAGAGAACGTACAGCAAATACCTTTTTTTCCTTTATGTTCATCATTTTGGCAAATTACTAGAATAGGATGATTCCAAACAAAAGGCTTAAATCACTTTTTGTCCCAACCTCCAACTCTCCTTTAAACTTCCTCCATACCTGCCCCACAAAATCCCACACCTAGAGGAAGAGGAAGTCACATAGTCATTTCGGTTGGTGCCATGAAAAAGTCATGGTCTTCAGCCTCAGGCACACCATCAGTCCCACCCAGAAGTCCTTCTATATGCCTACAGTGAGCTCCCTCTCTACTCTCCACATTATCTATTTCAAACCTTCTTCACCCTCCTCAAGCACCCCCCTCCTCATTTCAGTGTCCACTGGTACCTCACAGAAAAATCTAGAAACCATCAAGAAGATACTGTCTTAATCTTGCCCACTATCAACAAAATTATCTGTGTCAAGATCATCTTTACTGCCAGGTTCAAAGGATAAGGGACTGTCTTATCTATATCTATTTCAATGGCATTTTTAAAAAATGTTTATTTAAACATTTAAGGGAGAGAGAAAGAGAGAGAGACCAACCATGAGCGGGGAAGGGGAAGTGAGAGAGGGGGACAGAGGATCTGAAGCAGGCTCTGTGCTGACAACAGAGGGCCCGACACAGGGCTCAAACTCAGGAAACATGAGATCATGACCTGAACCATGGACACCTGACCAACTGAGCCACCCAGGAGCCCCTTCAATGGCATTTTTTAAGTGACTAATTTTTATTATGTTTTTCCAAAATGTTTGATCTGATTTTAATGCAAACAACATCTTATTGTTTTATACTTCCATTTCATTGGTTTGCCTAATACTGTATATATAATTAAATTGTGTAAATTTAGTAACAAGCCCAACTGACATAAAAAACATTTGAGAACAAACACAACAGACTCTTGGTAAAGCATAAAAATTACAGAAGTACACAGATATACAGAGACATAGCCTACTAGCTAAAAACATTGCATCTAGCAACACATCAGCCACAACAGTTAAGGAGAGAATAAGGCTTATCAATTAGTACAGTGAGTCTATTAGGTGAAAATCAGTCAAGAGAGCTTCCACTGTCATATTCTGTCCTTTAATTATACAATTTTTTTTTACATAACCATCTTTTCCACTATAATCTCTCTGAAGAAAGGTTCTGTGCCTTCTTGGTATACTAAGCAAATCTAGTACAGTTTCAAGGAAATTACAGATTTTCAGCAAATGTTTTGACTTGAATCGAAATGAATTTAATTGAGGTAATACTGGCTAAAATATATCAACACCCAAAAAGTTGTAGATGCATGTTTTGTATGACTGAGTCATACAGAGAGAAGTAAATCCTTAAAGCTTGGTGTCACTTCCCCCTTTGTACACATTCCATAATGCTAACAAACCATACACTGATTGGCAGGTAACAGGTCTTAGAGAGCGAGGCATCTCTTCCAATTAGCAGAGAAAGCTCTTCTTGCTGACACACTGTAAAGTCTATCTCCTTCCTATCTGGTACAATTACAAATTCATTGTTCCATTGTTTAGAACTCTCAATGTTTCTAAATACTATGTTCACTTATGCCTAATCAGTTCCTGTGCTGGATACTCTACTTGCTCTTTCAGAATCACTATCCACTATTCTCTGCCCTATTTTTGTCCTGTATGGACCATGCATTAAGGGCTCCCTTGATTTCAGGCTTCTGATTGGGTTTGGCCAATGAGAGACACTAGCAGAAGAAGGTACAATAGAGAAACTGTCTAGAAGTGTATTCCTCTGGCTCTATCTCCTTTCCAGGCCAGAATTTGGCAGTGGTTGTGTTCCTCTACTGAAGGGCACAATTGCTGTGGGGTGATCCTCTCTCCTACAGCCACAGTTCCATTCTCATAAAGCCTCCTCCTCTTGCCCCTCTTTGGATTTAGTAGCAGTAAAGTTGTTTCCAGCTCCTGGGTGCTCTGCCATCTCCCATTGGTTTCTTTTAGCCCTGCCCACCACCTTTGTAACCAGGCCTTCATTCAACTTTCTCCAATTATCCCTCTTGACCCTGACCAAGACAGTCCCTTTGTCCACTATGCAGAGAGATAATTCCAAGGCTCTACTGCTCTCAGTACTCTACTCCAGGCCCAAATTATAAAAAGTCTTCACTCAACCCCACCTCTTCTCATACCCTAATGCTGTTCTCCACTGACAACCTGGTACTCCCCAAGAATCAAACACAAGCCTCTATTAGAGCACTCAACACTTTTGTGACATATTTCTTTGAATTTTTTTCTCTCCAAAAGGACAAAGTTGTATATTAATCACCTCAGTACCCGAGTGCTTATCAGAGAACCATATACATATAGAAATACCTTGCCAGGGGCGCCTGGGTGGCTCAGTCAGTTAAGCAGCCAACTTTGGCTCAGGTCATGATCCCGCAGTTCGTGAGTTCGAACCCTGCATCGGGCTCTGTGCTGACAGCTCAGAGCCTGGAGCCTGCTTTGGATTCTGTGTCTCCTCCTCTCTCTGCTCTCCCATGCTCATACTCTGTCTCTGTCTCTCAATAATAAATAAACGTTAAAAAAAATTAAAAAAAAAAAAAAAAAGAAATACTTTGCCATGATTGCTTTTCCATGCTAGAGTAACTCCACACTTCAATCATTTAGTCCACTACAAACCACTTAAGTGGTTCTAACTTAATCACTGTTCTCTGGGGTTGCAACAGAAAACACCTTAACCAAATCGACTTCATTATCTCCTCTAGATCCTAAAGAAGGTGACTCAATGAAGACTTAACAAGCTCCTACAGTGTCCCGTCATCATCTTGTTCACCAACAATCATTTTCCTTCAACAGACACCCATTCATATTTTATTATGAACACGTGCATTTTAAGGACAAATTACATAGCAATATTAAAACATACCAGAAATAATATCCAGGACAATGCATTTCCATGGAGTTAATAGCTACAATTCACTATCATGCTCTCAGAGAGTGTTTGTATAGATACAAACTATGAAATACAAGGAGGCAGAACAAGAGCCTACCCAGGTGTACAAGAGCTAAAAGCCACACTCCAGGTCCTTCACATTCACAGGGGATTCCAGAGGCCTCAGAAATAGGGGGAGTTTTCCTTAACGGTCTCTAGAATTCACCTTTATGAATACTGACATCGTTCTAGAGAGGGCCAAACCAGCCTGGGCTAAGCCAGAAAAGCTAATACTCTTGGCACCAATGACTTTTCCCCAAAATGGTCCTGCATCCCTGCTGTTATAGCACAAGCCCAGATGCCAACTCTGCCCCTGGGGGAAGGGAGAAGATTGGATTAAAGCCTTACAAAAAGGGTAACAGAGGAGCTGGTTTCAAAGAATGTGTACAAGTTTACCAGTCAGTGAAAATAAGGGAGGTAAGTCTAAGCAGAGAAAACAAAGTACTAAAAGCACAAATGTAGCGAAGAACATGGAATTTGGGAAAAGGGAAAAAAAAAATTCAAACACAGTATATGGGAAGACCTGGGAGATGAGTATATCAAGGTGGCATAGAGCTAGAGTATGAAGAAATGTGAGTATCCCGCTGAGGAATATGGACTTTACTGTGGGGAAAATGGAGAGCCACTGGAGGTCTTTGAAAAGAGAAGTGATGATTAGGCCCATAGTATTAATCAGTAGGGTTATAACATCTCGAGGTAAAGACAGGTATTCTATGATTATTTATGCCATCCAAGGGCCTTTACACATAGTTGGAACCATGACTTACATATCTTTGTTTCCCCTTAGCATTTCCCATAGTTCTCTGCACGCTAATACTCAGTTGATGTTTGCTGAATAAATGAATAACAGAGTCATTACTATGAAGTTTTTCCTATAATCAAGAATGCATACCCGTGACTAATTGTACCTACCAAAGCTATATAGGCAATGAAGTGAAGACATTACTCCAAAGCAGGAGTGAGGAATAAGAAAAGCTAAAGCTAATATTCAAGATCTGCCAACCAACAGTAGCTCGGGGGATATAGTTAAAAGCCAGTACAAATAAAATAACCAGAAACTCACTAAAATCCTGTAAACACTTTTGATTTGGTGTCTGTGTCTTTCCTGACTGATGAAAATTAAGTATCTCCTCAGAGTGATGAAGTGCTTTGTATGTTTTTGTTTATGTTCAACCTTTGGTATCTTCTGATCAAGACGGAATGTTATATTTGTGTGAATTCAAGCAAGAAGGCAGGGACCCAGGATTTTTCTTTATTGTGGCAATCAGAGATTCATTCATGACTGAAAATGACAGCAAATTTGGGTTTTCTCTGACAATACTTCTAACTGGTTCATCAGAGCAAAGAGAGTCCAAGTTATCAAAAATTAAAATATTTTAATACTAGCAAGTAACATTCACAGCTATCAACAAAGAGCCTGGGTAAATGGGCAAGCACATGTATTGATTGTACTCCCATTACACCATCAAATTATTGATTATCCATATGTATAAGACACTTCACTGGATTAACAAAGATATTGTCCCAACAACTAAAATGCATTCTAATACCCAGAATATAGAAACTTACATTTATAGAAATCTAGTCTCTTTCTCCACTCCCAAAGAGAAGAGCCAACAGTTCACAGTTATTCAGGACAGCATAGCCCACGGTCCCCTTTCTATGTACATTGTGGCTGGCCAGCATGCTGGGTGAGAGCACTGTGCAGACCCAGCCCAAGGGAAAGCTGTGGATTTTCCCCAACTATCTTTGGTGCTCCTTCTAGGGACTCTCTCCTCTCTTTCTTTGCAATCCTTCTCTTTAAATGCCCAGTGCTCTCTCTGGTCCCAGAGAGCCCTCTTCTCTAACCTCACCCTCTACACTTACCTATCCTCTGTTCCATCCTTTGTCATTGCTCTTCCCTTCAAGACCAACTTGGGAAATCAATCCCCAACAAAGTAGAGACGCCTAATTAGACGCCTCATAAAGTCCTACAGAACAATCCAGTTCTAAAAGAGAACTCCTGAAAGGCACCTGGGTGGCTCAGTCGGTTAAGCGTCCAACTTCGGCTTCGGTCATGATCTCACGGTTTGTGGGTTCGAGCCCCACGTCAGGCTCTAAGCTGTCAGCCCAGAGCCTGGAGCCCGCTTTGGATTCTGTGTCTCCTTCTCCCTGCCCCTCCCCCACTTGTGCTCTGTCTCTGTCTCTCAAAAATAAGTAAGTGTAAACAAAAAAATTTTTTTAAGACAACTCCTGGGATATACAAGACAAATTCCAAGATAGAAGTTCAGGCATTATTCAGCCAGAGTTATTTTGGGCAGCTGTGAATATTCAGCACCCTCAAATTATTTCATGAGGTAAACCAACTATTTTGCTAATACAAAATACAGCCCAAATAGAACTTATTCTTGTTTTAAACTCTAAGATGCCTACTTCCACCTGAGCAGACCTTGCTCCAGTCTCCTTCAGGATCCTAAGCTTATAACAATGGCATGTTATCACACTATATCAAAATTATGTATCTGTCTAGCCTCTTGCCCCCAACAACCTGTAGATACATTTTTAGTCTCTGTACCCTAGAGCCTAGCACAGTGCTCAGCATACAATAAGTATGTTTTCCAATAACTGCCAGATGAATACATTTTTACTCAATGTGTAAAGTTAAGGAACTATTTATTATTTGGTGCACTAACACTGTGATCGAACTGGTGTTTTAATGTCATTAGTTGCAAGGATGGTTCTTTCCTTCTTTGACATGCAGCTTTAAGCCATATGTCAGGACAGAAGAGAGCAAAGGTACTATTTCAGCAGCACTGAATTGTAGCAGTGGCTCTAACTATGAACTGACACTTCCTTCCCCTCTAAGCCACCATGGGTTATAGACTAAAGACATGTGCAGGACCTAGGGAATTGCAGCTCTTCTGGTCCTACTGTCCCCACCACATGTTGATTTTTTTTTTCCAAAACCAAAGACTCTATCGTTTTAAAAACTGGCACAGTTTGTATCTTTGTATATTCTCTATTTATTAATTCATTCCTTAAGGAGGTACTGGGTGTAAGCTATGTTCTGCTCTAAGTGTTCTAAATGCTGGGGAATCAGGGGTGACTAAGACAAAATTCCTGTCCCCGTGGGACCAGTCCAGATATCTCAAATTCATCATACAGATCTATGAGGATTCCCCTAACCATGAAATTGAACCTCTTGTCTTCCCAAGAACTGAATAATCGAATACAGGTTATGGTATCAATTTTTTAGAAAACTCAGTAATGTTTCTGACTACTCCCTCTATCAAATCAAATCGGATTAGTCACTGCATGCATTTCCTAGGGCTGTGATAACAAATTACCACAAATTTGGTGGCCTCAACACAGAAATTTATTCTCTTGCACTTCTGGGGGCCAGAAGTCCAAAATCAGGGTCTCAGTAGGGCCATGGTCCCCTGAAGGCTTTGAGAAAATATTATTCCTTTCCTGCATACTAGCTTCTGGTGTCCCGGTAATTCTTGCTATCCCTCTATTTATAGCTGCATCACTCCAGTCTCTGCCTCCATCTTCACATAATCTTCCTTCTCTGGGTATCTTCACATGATCTGTCTTCCTTGTGTCTCTCCACATGGCCTTCTGTCCCATGTGTCTTTGCATGGCTTTCTCTGTATCTCTGATCTCCCTCCCCTCCCACAAAATCTAAACCCCACATGATTGCAAAGTCTCTTTTCTAATGTCTATGGATATGTTTTTCCTCATAAATATTTAATCCATCTCTATTTTGCTAGAAGGTGTGAGACAAGAACATAACCTCACTCTTAATATAGTTAGCCAATCGCCATATCACCATTAATGAAATTATCCATGCTTTCAACTCTGAGGATACAATGTCATTTTTATCTTAAAATAAATTCCTATCTAAACTGGGTCATCTTTTCCATCAGCCCATTGGCTTATCCCATTACTAAAACCACACTGTTTACTAAGTTTATAGTAAGTTTTAATATCTCCTGTATAAGTCCTCATCTTCATTGGGTGTTCTCATGCATTTATTTTTTCATCTGAACTTTGTAATTCTTTTAGTAAATCCTTCAAAAAATTTTTCATTGGGATTTTTACTGGATTTATATTTCATTTGCATATGAGATTTTGAAAGAATTGACACCTTTACAATATTGATTCTTTCATTAATGTAAGGTTTCCCTTATGCCCCTTAGTGGAGTTTTATAGTTCCTTCATATATGTCCTTTCTTTAATTTCTTTAACTCATTCCCTGGCCCATCACTTCATTCAACCATCTACTTGCCATCACTCTCATGCATAAGGGCTTTCTTTTTCCATGGAGCCTCCTAGAAAAATCCCAACTATGGACCAATGCAAGTTCTCAGCTTCAGTCCAAGTTCTTCAGCTTGAAATGAGATACCATTTCATGTGCACTAGTTTGGTTTCTACAGTCACTTCTGGCTGAGTGGGGTATTAGGCTGTGCAACATGACTGGATAGTGCCACTGGCTGGACTCCATCTTTAAGCAGGGCTGCAGCAGGGCTTTCCGGTTGGAAGGGAAGTCAAGCTCTTCTCTGCAATCAGGTGGGGTTGCAGACTATGCCCCAAAGTTGGGTGGGTTATAGGCTGGGGATGGCCAGGTAGGCTGCTGGCCATGCTCTGCTGTTGGGCAAGGTCACTGGCTGAGCTCCTTGATTGGAGGAGCCCTCAGTTATATCCTGAAATTGGGTGGGTCTAGAGGCTGGGCTTCACCGTCAAGCAGGGAAACTGTCCAGGCTCCTTTACTGCATGGGGCTGCAGGCTATGATCCGAGAATGTGCAGGGTCTCTAGCTGGACTGCCTGCCTAGGTGAGGCGATAGGCTATGCTAAGCAGTTGAGTAAGGCTGTAGGCTCTGTTCTGATGCAGGATGGGGTTGTAGGCTGTGCTCTGTTCATTTTGTTTCCCCACCTCTGACACATAGAGGTGCTCCCAAATGTTGAGTGAGTAAATGAATCCTCCAGGCAGCACACACTTCCTTGTACTTGAGCTGATATCTACCCAATCACACAATTCAACCAGTGGAACTACCCTGCCATGGAACAAAGTCTGTGACCTTGCTCAACCAGAAGTAACTGCAGAGTATAACTAGTTATCTAGCTATCTCACCTGACAATAGCCAGCAGCTCTGCCAGATCAGGAAGCCCACCCAGTGGCCCCTGCCTGAGTGTGAAGGCAAGCCAACAGGCCTATCCAACCACATAGCCCAGCCAGTGTCACCCTGAGAACACAGGCAGAGACCAAAACAGCAAGCTCCACCTGCTATGAACGTTACCAGCTGACCTGTTCAGTACCCCAAGCTGAGCTAACTGATGAAGGTTTTTCCCTGCTGAAGCAAACCTGTAAAGTCTGAAAGTGGAGACTACTTATTCAAACGTGTAGACACCCATGGAAGGGATCAAGGATCACAAGGAATCAGATAAACATGATACCACCAGAGGAAACTAATAAAGCTTCAATGACTGACCCAAAAGAAATGGAGATCTATGAACTGTCTACCAAAGAATTCAGAATAATCCTTTAGAGAGAGAGAGAGAAACCAAGAAACAGACTCTTTTTTTTACAGAATACTTTCATTTATTTATTTTTAATGTTTCTTTATTTTTGAGAGAGAGAGAGAGAGAGAGAGGAGGGGCAGAGAGAGAGGGAGACACAGAATCTGAAGCAGGCTCCAGGCTCTGAGCTCTTGACATAGAGCCTTATGCAGGGCTTGAAGCCACAAATTGTGAGATCATGACCTGAGCAGAAGTAGGATGCTTAACCAACTGAGCCACCCAGGCACCCCAATAGACTCTTGACCATAGAGAACAATCTGATGGTTGCCAGAGGGGAAGTGTGTGGGGGGATGGGTGAAATAGGTGAAGGGGATTAAGAATACACTTATCATGAAGAGCACTGGGTGACGTATAAAATTGTTGAATCACTATTATTGTACACCAGAAACTAATATAACACTGCATGTTAACTACACAGGAATTAAAATTTAAAACTTAAATAAATAAATAAACAAACAGAATAATCCTCTTAAATAAGTTTGGTGAACTACAGAACACACAGACAACTAAACGAAGTTAGGAAAATAACACAAGAACAAAATGAGAAGTTCAACAAAGAAATAGAAACCAAGAAAGAAAGAAAGAAAGAAAGAAAGAAAGAAAGAAAGAAAGAAAGAAAGAAAGAAAATCCTAGTCCTGAATAATACAATGACAGAACTAAAGAATTCAACGGAAAGCTTCAATATCAGACTCGACCAGGTAGAAAAAGAATTACTGAACTGGAAGGTAGGTCATTTGAAATGATCCAGTAGAGAAGCAAAAACAAAAAGGAATGAAAAAGAATGAAGAAACCTTATAGGATTTGGAGATACCACCAAAAGAAACAATATACACATTATAAGAATCCAGAAGGCAAAAAAGGAGAGAGAGGGACAGAACAACTATTTAAAGCAATAATGGCTGAAAACTTCCCAAACTTGGGATGCAAAATGGAGATGCAGGTTCGTGCAGCTCAAAGGATTCCAAATTTATTGAACCAAAAAGGGCTACAATTAGACACATAATTAAATTTTCAAAAGTCAAAAACAAAGAGAGAATGTTGAAAGCAGCAAGAAAAAGTGACTTGTCATATTAGGGAGCCCCAATAAGACTATAAGCAGATTTCTCAGTAAAATCTTTGCAGGCCAGAAGACAGTAGAATGATACATTCAAAATATTGAAAGAAAAAAACCTATCATCCAATACTATCCCAGAAAAGCAGTTCTTCAGAAATGAAGAAGAGATACTTTCCCAAACCAACAAAAGCTAAGGTAGTTCATCACTACCAGATCAGCCTTTCAGGAAATGCTAAAAAGCATTCTTTGTATGGAAATAAAATATGCTAATTAACATCTTAAAAACATAGGAATGTGTATAATTTACTGGTAAAGGTAAATACATAGTCAAAGTCAGATTCCCTAATATTGTAATGCTGGTACGTAATTTACTTACAGCTCAGTTTAAAAGTTAAAAGCGAACCATATTAAAAATAACCACAACTACAATAATTTGTTATTGGATACACAATATAAAAGAGATGTAAATGGTAACATCAATAACCTAAAATGTGGGAGTCGGGGGGGGGGGGGCGGGGACGGGGAGAAATAAAAGTATAATGTTTCTGCAGACCAGAAACCATTGAAGTTAACTTGTTATAAGATTAAAATAGGATGCTATATTTTATGTAAGCCTCATGGTAACCACAAAGGAAAAACCTATAGTAAATACGCAAAAGAATATGATAAAGGAATCAAAGCATACAGCCACAAAAAGTCATCAAAACACACACACACACACACACACACACACACACACACAAACACACACAAAACATAGCAAGAGAAGAAACAAGGAACAAAGGATCTACAAAACAGAAAATAGTTAGTAAAATGGCAGTGGTAATTCCTTACCCATCAATAATTACTTTAAATGCAAATGGAGCAAATTCTCCAATCAAAAGACACAGAATGGCTGAATGGATTAAAAAAACACACCCAATGATATGCTGCCTACAAGAGACTCACTTTAAGGACACAGACTGAGAGCAAAGGGATGGAATAAGATATTTCAAACAAATGGTATCCAAAAAAAAGCAGTGATAGTTATACTTATATAGACAAAATAGACTTTAATCTTAAAATGATCAAAAGAGACAAAGAAGATCATTATATAATTATAAAGGGGTCAACCCATCAAGAAAATATAACAATTATAAATATTTATATACACAACATTAGAGCACCTAATTATAAGAAGCAAAATACTAAAAGAAGTAAAAGGAGAAATAAACAGCAACACAACAATAGTGGGAGCTTTAATACCCCACTCTCAACAATGGATAAATCATCCAGACAGAGAATCAATAAGGAAACTGCAGATTTGAACAACACTACAGACCAAATGTATCTAACAGACACATACAGAACATTCCACCCAATAATAGCAGAATACACATTCTTCCCAAACGTACATGGGACATTTTCTAGGATAGATCATATGTTAAGTCCCAAAACAAGTCTCAACATTTTCAAGAAGACAAAAAAAGATTATATAAAGTATCTTTTCTGACCACAATGGTATGAAACTAAAAGTGAGTAGAAGAGAAAAGCTGGAAAACTCACAAACACATGGCACCAAAACAACACGCTCAAAAGAATGAAACTGGACCCCATCTTATACTATTCACAAAAATTAACTTGAAATGGACTAAAGACTAAATGTGAGACCTGAAACCATAAAAATCCTAGAGGAAAACACAGGGAAAAAGCTCCTTGATATTGGTCTTGGCAATGATTTTTCTGGATATGACACCAAAAGCAGAAGCAACAGAAGCTAAAATAAACAAATGGGACTAGATCAAACTAAAAAGCTTCTACACAGCAAAGGAGACCATCGACAAAATGAAAACCTACCTATGGAATGAGAGAAAATATTTGCAAACTACATATCTGATAAGGAGTTAATATCCAAAATATATAAAGAACTCACATAATAGCATGCATGCATGAATGAATAAATGAATGAATGAGGGAATAACTCGATAAAAAACAGCCAGTGACATCTTTCCAAAGAAGATATACAAATGGCCAACAGGTATATGAAAAGGTGTTCAACATCACTATCATCAGGGAAATGAAAATGAAAACCACCATGAGATATCACCTTGCACCTGTTAGAATGGCTGTCATCAAAAAGACAAGCTATAACAAGTGTTGATGAGGATGTGAAGAAAAAGGAACCCTAACACACTGTGAGTAGGAATGTAAACTGGTACAGTGACTATGAAAAACAATATGAAGGCTCTTCAAAAAAAAATAAAAATAGGACTACTGTATGATCCAGCAATTTCACTTCTGGGTATATATCTGAAGGAAAGGAGATCACTATCTCAAAGAGATATCTGCACTTTCATGTTTATTGTAGTCTTACTTACAATAGCCAAAATATGGAAACAACCTACATGTCTATCAATGGACGGAAAATATCTATATATCTATCTCACAACAGAACATTAGTCAGCCATTTAAAAAAGGAAATTCTGCCACTTAAAACAATATAAATGGACCTTAAGGGCATTATGCCAAGTAAAATAAGTCAGACAGAGAGAGACGAAGTATGTATGATCTCACTTACATGGAGACGCTAAAACAAACAAACAATCCTCATAGCAACAGAGAGCAAACTGGTAGTTACAGGGTGAGGGGAGTGGTTGAGAGGGCAAAGGTGATAAGAGGGTACAAATTTCCAGTTTTAAAATAAGTTCCGGGGATGTAATGTACAGCATGATGACTATAGTTTACAGTACTGTGTTGTATATTTGAAAGTTGCTAAGATAGAACTTAAAAGTTCTCACCACACACACAAAAAATGGTAACTATGTGAGGTGATGAATGTGTTAATTAGCCTTATATGTGTTAACTAACATGTAACATCATTTTGTATATCTTAAACTTATACAATATTATATGTTAATTATATCTCAACAAAGCTGTTAAAAAAAAAAAAAACTATCCTCATCAATGCCATATATTCTGTGTTATTAGCCAGCTCAGGCTGCTATAACAAACATACCACAGACTGGGTGGCTTCAACAACAAACATTCATTTCTCACAGTTCTGGAGGCTAGGAAGTCCAAAATCAAGGTGCTAGTTGATCTGCTGTCTGGTGAGTCTAGCCCACTTTTCTGATAGCTATCTTTTTGTTGTATCCTCACATAGTGAAGAGTAGAGCAAGAGGAAGCAAGCTCTCTCGTGTCTCTTCCTATAAGGGTATAGCATTCTACTCTCATGACCTAATTACTTCCCAAAGGTTACTGCCCTACCTTCTAATACCATCACATTGGGGATTTGGCTTCCACATATGAATTTGGTGGGGTCGAGAGGACACAAACATTCAGTCCAACCCAGCCTAGGACCTGCCCTCTTTGCCAACTGGCATCTCTATCTCCACCCCTTATCTTCCAGAACATTCACCTAGCAAATATTTAGTGAGCACCTACTAGGTGAAGACACAGTTCTCCACTCAGGATACAACAGTGAGCAAGACCAACAAGGTTCCTAAACTCTTGTGCTGTTCCTACATTCTAAGTGATGGGAGTAGAAAAAGACAATAAACAAGTAACAAATAGATGAGCCACTACAGAGAGTGACCTTGTTGTGAATAAAATTAAAAAAAAAAAAAAAAGTGAAGGAGTGACTGGTAGAGGTGAGGGGCTGCTTTAGATAAGGTGGACCTCTCTGAAAAGGAGACTCCTGGGCTGAGACCTGGGGGATTCCAAGAAGTCAGCCATAAAAGTTCAAGGACAATAGTTTCCAGACAGAGGAAACGGTACCAGTGAAAAGCAATAATGAACTTGGCAAATTTGAAGAACAGAAAAATTTCCCCAATCTTCCAAAGTTAAGAAAGCCCCATAGCACTTTGTTTTCTCCATCATGGAATTTATAACACTATACTAGAATTGCATTTCCTTGGAATTTAATTAATTATTTACTAATTTAAATGTAATATTACTTTCAAAATTTAATAATTAATTGCATTTAATTAATTTAATGCAACTGGAATTGCATTTAGTTGAATGTCTTCCCCAACACACTGTAAGTTTTGCAAGAGGGAGCTTAGCACACGATAGACACTCAACAAGTATCTTTTCAGAAACTTTCCAGGTAGTTATAACTGAAAATAAAGGTTTGCTTCCTTTCCAATATTTGTATTTACTTCTTTATATTGTTTATGGCATAGGCTAAAATTTCTAAAATAAGGTTGAATAGCTATGAAGATACCAGGCATTTTATCTGGTCATGACTTTAGTAGGAATGTTTTTTTTCACCAAGGAATTGACATTGCTAATGACTTTTTATAGATACTCTATTGTGTGAAGAAAGTCACTTTCTAGATCTCATTTACAAAGAGCTTTTGTTTCTTTATTTGTAAGGAAAAGTAGATGTTGGATTAAATCAAATGGTTTTGAGTAACTATCAGGATGATCATAGAGCATTTTCCCTCTAACGAATGAATACGATTCATTACAATACTAGCTTTCCTGATATTGAACTATCCTTGTGTTTCTGAAGTAAACTCTACCTGATAGTGGTAAATTATTCTTTTCAAATAAGTAGGCAGTCTAGGAATGTTGATAAAAGCTGGGACTTAGGTATCAGAACTGACTGATGAATTAGAGAACAAACAAAATGCACATAAAGAAGAAAAAATCTATTAGGATTAATAAATAAACCTACGGACTGAGTCTTTGAAAAGAATAATAAAGTAGACCAATTGCCGACAAATCTGACCAAGAAAAAACAACAACCACAAAAATACAACATGAGGAATAAAGGCTGTATGCTCAGATGAAATGAGCCCAGCCAGTCTTCACTAAAGCCTCAGTTTCCCCCAGTAATCACAGAATATGCAGTCACTAAGGGCCGTGTGAGGCTTAAATGAGATGGTGTGTTCAAAGGACATAGCACACGGAGCACAGTGCTGGCTCCACTGAGAAACTAAAAGTTCTCTTTTTAAAACTCCTAACATCTTACATTTGGGCTTTTATCCTGACTGTCCTTAACAGGCTATTCCAATCTAATAACATGAGTAAGAACATGTTCCTTCTTTCCCTGTGTTCTGGAAGATTTTCATAACCTACATAATCCCAATGGCATTTTAGATCCTAATTTCTTAACAGCTTTCTCTATGCCTTTCATTATTCTTTACCTACTTATGTTCTCCTACCTATTTTAAAGGAGATTTTGGTACTTTCTATTTTCTTAGAAAATCATCCATTTAACCTAGTATTTTCAAATTACAGAGTTTGACATAGCACTCTCCTTGTTATGTCCTCTGTATCTGAGGTTGTGCATCTGAGGTTTACCCTACAGCAAGGACCTAACTTTCTAGGTCTTCAACAAAGTACACCACCTCCTTCCCACTTTACCTTCTAGAACTCCACCCATCACTCTATGCTCTAGCGCCCAGAACTATTTGCCAGGCCCCAGGTATCCCATGTAGTTTTGGCTCTGTCTTCACTTACGCTTTTCCCTGCCTGGAACCTGGAATATCTTTTTCTGGTTTCTACACTTGATACAATTCTACTCATCACTTAAGATCCGATTCAAATGTCAAGTTCATTGAAGCAAAGAATTGGTCATTCCTACCTCTGTAATTGGATAGCCCTTTTCTCATAACACTTCTCATGGGACTTCTCATATTGTGCCATAATGGTTTCTATTTCTCTGCACCTGGATTTTTAGTTTCCTTATGATGGACTCTACCTAGTTAAATTTCTTTTCCTTTTTTTTTTAACATCCTTGCTCTATCTAATCCTAGTACTTAGCAAAATGCCTGGCACATAGTAGTAGCTCAAAAATATGTTCTCAATCTTCCCTGGGGCACCTGGGTGACTCATTTGGCTGAGGGTCCAACTCTTGTTTTTGGCTCAGGTCATGATCCCAGGGTCATGGGATCCAGCCCCCCGTTAGGCTCCATGCTGAGTGTGGAGCCTGCTTAGGATTCTCTCTCTCCTTCTGTCCCTCTCCCCCACTCAGGTGCTCTCTCTCTCTCTCTCTCTCTCTCTGAAATACAAAAAGTAAAAATTAAAAAAATATATATATATATACATAAAATATATATACATACACACACACATATATGTGTATATATGTGTATAAGTATATATATACGTGTGTATATATATATATATATATATATATACGTATATATATATATATGTTCTCATAGCTCCTGAAACTTGTACTTTACAATTTGTGGTGATATATTACACACACACACACACACACACACACACACACACACCTATGTAATAGATATTTGGTCTTTCCCCCCACTGTGTTGAGGACAGAGATCTGAATTTTTTGCTCTCCACCGCATCCAGTTCTCAGCATAACACCTAGCACATGAAAAATATTCAAAACCTATCTGTTAAATGAGTACTGTTTAAAGGAAACTAGGTATGGCTGAATCTCCATTAGGCAACTATTTGAAAGAGAAATAGTATTAATCTACGGCAGCTTGGGGATTTGACATATTTAATAGAGATTTGAGACATCTTTATTCTAGAGCCACCTAAATGTGGTAATTAGGTGAGGACCCATAAGGAGGCTGAAGGACACTCTGCTATTTTCGTGGCACAGTAGCTTTTGAAACAATAGTATCCATGACATGGAACAAAAGCTTCTGCCTCATTCACTCCTTCAGCAAACATTTAGAGTGCCTACCTTGTGCCAGGTACCTCTGGAAAGACTGACCACTTCCACATTAAGATACTCCCATCCCAGTCATATTGCCTTCCCCTTGGAAATGATGCATGATATGTTCATGCTAAGCAAAAAAAAAAAAAAAGAAAAAAAAAAAAGAAATTACCAAGAAGCCTGTCTGATGGTCCCTCCCTATGATGTTTCTTCTTGCTACAGGAGAAGAGATGGATAGAGTTAACCTGGGAACCTATTTTATATACTTTGAGAGCCTAGCATCCCATTGCTTTGGTTTTTACAAAGTATTTAAAAAAAGAGACAAGATTAGGTGGCCCTATGAGAAAGAAACTATGCAGTGGTGTAGCATTGCAATGAAGGAAGGAGCCAGAGGGAGGTGGAATGATTTATGTTCACAGGCCACAGAAGCATTCCCGATGGCCCCAAATTTGTCATTAGGCACCCATTTAACATCATTCACCACACATCCGCATACCATGATCATACAGCCATGTAAGCAGGTACCAAGGCATGACAGAAGCCAGGTCAAGATGATCAAAGTGAATCCATCACAGCCCAGAAACACTCCTCCTGTCCCTGGATATGAGAGAAACTCTGTTGTCCTACTGGGGGAGTAAGATGCTCTATTTAGTCAAATCAAGCAAATAAGAAACTTTCAGCCTTGTTTGACCTCCGACTGGGACAGTGATGATCTGGCTTTTCCTGGCACCTGTCAGACTGCACCTGGCTAAAATGCTGCCCCCTGTTGTGCATGCCACTCCGTAATAAAGAAGTCACTAAACTGGAGCGGGTTAGAGGAAAGCCACGCAGCTAAATCATGTCATATATAAATGGTTGAATACAGAGGAATATTTTTCAAATGTGTGAAAGGCTGCCACATGTTGGAATTAGATTTTGTTCTGTGTGACCCCAAAAGGTACAAGGAGGATCAGCACATGAAAGTAATAGGAAGAAAGATCACAGCATCACAGCTTAATAGAAAAACCTACCAAAGATAGCACAGGTCAGCCAGCCTTGAAGAAAGCGAGATCTCTATTGTGAAAACCAAGACAGTCACTTGACACAGATTCTGCAAAGGAGATAGAAGGATCAGAGGAGTGGTTTTGCTGGATAATATTTAAGTTATTGTCCAAATATGAGAGGCATTTAAAAAAGTACAGGAAACAACTAAAGAGAATCTTCAAATACACTCATCCGACAATGACATGAGGGAACGGCGGTGGTTCTCATTCACACTGTCTCTCCTAACTAAACCGTTCACCCTATTTCTAGCCAGCAGTAACTTATTTGAATTTCTCTTTGCTCCAGACACCCCTGATATGAATCCTACTGGGCCTTCAAGAAGATGGGAAAAGAGGCTAGGGAGCAAGCCATAAATCTTGGCAATCCACATCCGTGAAAAAAAAATTACCCAAAAACAATTAAGAATTGAGCAAAATAAAGGGGGTAGGGGAAGAGGAGCCTGTTTCTATTAATATCTGAATAAAAAATATACTGAAATAGGCTGAATCTTGCTTGTTTCAAACCCAGCTACAAATAGATATTAACTAAATAATTGGGATGGTGCTGGAGGAAACAGTGTGGCCTAAATGTGGGCCTCGGTGACAGCAATGTCATAACACTGGGCAGGAGCTTAGTAAATGTCTGCTGAATGCGTGAATCATTCAGTGAGGCAGTCAGCCTTGGCCTCACATCCGAGGGCCAGGGATTAACTGCAATCTAGGATCTTGTGAATAAGAGATGATAGAACCTACTAAGGGCAAATGTGGTAAGCAGAACATTCCTAGAAGTATGCTGAAGTCTGAAATGATGGCAACCTATCTTACACTGGCCAGTGACGGTAAAATCCAGAGCTAGGTAAGGTCACGTTCAGACATGCTACCATTTCATCACATCCTGGACAACTCAACCATCGGCGAAAAAAGATGTCAAGTGAACGTCATGAAATTAATGACTTCAGCTCCTCATTTCAATTCTACGCAATATTTACTGAATTGCCATCAGAGACAAACTGTTCTTCAGAAACAGCATGATAGATTTTCAAAATGTATAAATTCAAACGCTAAAAGCACATAAGGAAACAGAAAGCATGTGTACACTTCAGCATTTTCATACTCCAAATATTAATTGAAATAACATTAAAATTAGGTGCTAGGGAGAGAAGGGTTAAAACTGATACATTGTCCAATGTCAAATGTGGTTCCTTTGCCAGAGTATTTATTTTAAAGGCAGGCACTATATGCATTTCATCTCCTGGTCTTAATTTGTGTTTTGCTATGCTCAACAATTTTAATGCCAAGAGGAAGAAACTAAGTAAGAAAAGGGAATGTGCTGGTCTGAACCTGGAGAGTTGATCTAATTGAACTGAAAAAATTAAAACCTTTCTCCATCTGTTCAGTACACCTGCTGATGGAGCACTACCACAGGTAGGGAGGAAACCCATCAGAGACCAGTTATAAATAGATTTTTATTTCATCTGCTAAAAGCTTGGCAGCCGAGGTGGGAGGGCTGCCCACACTGGCAGCCAGGCAAAAGCTCTGAGCTGCTTTTGTGTTTAGGTGAAAGGAATAAGGAGACAGAAACCAACAACCACAAAATAAAGTAAATTTCCCAACAACTCACTTGACAACCAACCAACGGTGATGAAGTTTGCTTAAAACATGTCACATGTTTCTGAGAAGTGCTGGGGAGATAAAAGATCAATCACACCCCCTTGTGAGGATGGTTCAGAAATCCCATGGGAAACACACATGTTCACCCATCACTTGTGAAGCAAAGTTTGTATGTTCCAACTTCCCTTGTGGCATTCATAAAATTAAATCAAGAGGGAGGAGCACACTAATAGCCAGATACTGCCAACTTCATTGACACACCGTATATTTCCGAGGAAAAGGTACTAAATGTACCAAAATGTGAACTGGAATAAAATATTTTCATGGAAAAGAGAAAAGAGCAGGCCCAATCCATGAACTGTCAGTCTGTGGTGAGATTATGAATGGTGAGAAGCACCACAGTCCCTCTTTGTAAGTGTAAGTCAGAGACAGAAACTCCTTGTCACACCCCCTTCAGCCTCCAGAATGGCACCTCACACCTAGAGGGCAGGCAGCAAAGACCAGCCAGTGGAATGAACCAATAGCAAGGGAAGCGACCGAACAATCTTGCTCTTGGAATAAGAATGGAACCAATGGATGTCTCAAGACAGGCCTGGTGTGAATATTTAGACCAGATACTTAAGTGCAAAATGTCAAAGATTATATTTCCAAATAGGACCCTTGAGAAGGGGGTGGGGGGAGAGAAAAGGAACATGTTTCATTTCACTGGGGATCGTGTATGCTTAGGAGAAACTTCCCGATGCCCTTCAAGGACATTAAGGATATTACCAACAAGATAATGACCTGCTATCCTGTCACCGCCAAGGACAACAAGAGAAATGGGATCGAGCCGTGGCAAGGGAAAATTGGGTTAAATATGAGGAAGAATTTCCTGACAGCAAAGGTATTAAACACTGAAAAGGGAAACTGGAGGCGATTAAGGATGCTCTCTAGAGGTCTTTAAAAAAGTAGAATAGCTTGGCAACTATCTAGGGGTAATTTAGGTACAGTTCCGCCCCCTCCTCTGGCCTTTATCAACGCTCTAATTCATCCCCTGGCCCAGACAAGACACATTCACCATGGTAAACTACTGTCACACTCCGTTCAATAATGAGCTCTCTAAAGGAGAATAAGCATTAATAAAATGGCAAAAGCTCTCTTGGAAATAAAACTCATTTTTCTTTATTTAAACTGCACATTGGGTTTTTGTGGTTTTCTTTTTCTTTTTCTTTCCTAACACTTACATCCAGAAATAGCCAAACAAAGCTCATCTCTACTGATCTGTTATTCCAAAGCATTAAAAGGAATCCAGGTAGAAGATTGAGGAGAATATTCTGAGTCAGAGACCCACAGAATAATTTATTATGCACCTCTTTGCTAGGTGCTATTTGGCATGGGAAACAGCTGCCCAGAAATTCTAGTTCTGCTTCTCAGAAGGCTAAAAAAGGAGACTCCCATTGGTACAGCTACAAAAAAGCAAACTACATGATATCTAGCATTCTAAAATTCTGGACTCTTTGTTTATTCTCTGGCTCTCTAGTCAGTGTCATATTAAAAAACTGCAAAAGAGTCTCACATTCCAAGAGGTCCATGTTCTCTAAAATACTTGAATTTTTATTCTCTCCTTATGTTGAAGAAGGAAAAGAGGCTTTTTAAACTAGGATCCTCTTCTTTTCCTGTCATACCTGTCATTACACTTGATTGAATTTATGTGTGGTCTTTCTTCACCAGTGAAGAAGCCCCATGAAGGCAGTGTGTAGGTCCATCACTGTATCCTCATCACTTAGCTCTAACAGACACTCAGATATTACATAAATGGATTGACCACTTGAACGAATGAACGGAGGGCAGGGGACTGACCTATGCACACAGTCCCAAGTGGTATATGGGAAGGGCTAGTATAATAGTAGCAACTTGCTCTTCTCCTAGCGAGCCCATCACAGGGTGAACAAATGCCATATGATGGAATGAACAAGGAATTTGGAGGCAGAAGACTTGATTTGAGCCCTGAGGCTGTCACTAAGCCAGGCACTTGAATTCGCTGAGCCTCAATTTTCTCACACCTGAAATGTGTGTGTGTGTGTATGTGTGTGTGTGTGTGTGTGTGTGTGTGTGTGTGTGTCAGAGGATTATACTAACATAAGTAACATAGAAAAAACAGAGTTTGCAATTAAACAAAGGATAATCTTTTCACACATTCTTTATTGAAGTTTTCCATAAAACTTTTAAATAGTGAAGGAGTTGTACAGAGATGGTGACTGATGCCAACTGCTGATTCCAGGGAAGAATTCAGTAAGTGGAAGAAGGAAGACTTTGATCAAAGTTCAGCCAGTGACAGGACATTCAGCTGGTTTCCTTCTGTGTTGTCTGAGGCTCATTCACTGCACTAAATAGCAAGCAAGTATAAGAAAGCGAACATGCATTGAGGGAAGCATAAGGCCACTGCCCTTAAGAAAGGCAAATCTGCAAAATCCAGACCAGGAGCTTTTCCTTAAGATTTGGACTTGCAGGGCACCTGGGTGGTTCAGTCAGTTAAGTGACCAACTCTTGATTTCAGCTCAGGTCATGATCTCATGGTTTGTGGGGTCAAGCCCTACATTGGGCTCCTTGCTGATAGGACAGAGCCTACTTGGGATTCTCTCTCTCCCTCCCTCTCTCTCTGCCCTTACCTTACTTTAGCTCTCTTTCTCATTCAAAATAAATAAATAAATGTAAATAAAATTAAAAAAGGAAAGAAGATTTGGATTGCAGGCCAGTTTTCCATCAGTTGTTCATTTCTACCTAGAACTTGACCCTTGGTTACGACAAACTATCATCTTATGGGCATGGGTGCCAAATGCAAAATGCCTGCCAGTATAGTGAAGAGAGCATACTTTCACACTCAGATTTTAAAACAGAGATATGATTATATATAGTTATCAAAGCAGTTCACATATAAATAGTAACTAGCAAGGAAAGAAGAGGGAGGGCCCTACTACCCAGCACTCCCCCAGTCCTCCTGGTTTCTCAATCTTCTGTGTGTTCTTTTGTTTTACAAAATGATTTGGGAGATTAGGTAGGATTTTTTTAGGCAGGACAGCAAGGAAAGTTGGTGAATAAGTGCTACTTGATTGCACAACAAAAGATACCCAAAGAGCCTCAGCCACAACTCAATTCCACTTGCCCCAACAGTTTGCATTTCTCAATTAAGTTATTTTGTTGGCAAGATGACTGGTTAGAGAAAGGAGAAAGTGCTTACTGCACCGCGATTATTCACTGTATAGAAATCACTGTAATAAGATCAACAGAACATTCTAAGGACTCGAGAAATCCTATCTGCTAAGGCTGCTGATGCAATGGGAATGTGCCCATGTTATCGGTGTGCTGTAAGAGGCTATGCAAATAACAAAATAAAACTTCACAATAGTCATTAATTCAATGATTGGTGCTCAGAACCTGCCCCTGACTTCACCTTACCAACAGTCTATGTGGAAATTAAGAAATTTTATCCTCCAGATGTTAAAATTAAGGAGATACAATTCTGGTACATTAAAAGAAATGTTAGTCTCATTAGCCCTCCCTGCCACATCCAAAAGCATGGATTGTAAGTAGTACCACTAAAATCATCTCTGAAAATAAAAAATGGAACTATTCTAATTTGTCAAACATATACCATGGCTGATTTCAAAAGCTGCCATAAGGAAAATTAACAAGTCAAAGATTGAAGAAGATATTTTAACCCGTGTAATAAAGAACTGTACTATATTTGTAATAAATATATTACAAATTAGTAAGAATGAAACTAAAATAAAAACGTGCCAAGAGTATGAATAGAGAATACAAAGAAAAGGAAACCTAAATTATGGATATAAAAGGATGTGCAGGGACCTGGGTGGCTCAGTTGGTTAAGCATCCAGCGTCCAACTCTTGATTTTGGCTCAGGTTATGATCTCATGGTTCGTGGAATGAAACCTGTGTCAGGCTCTGCTCTGACAGCACGGAGAATGCTTGGGATGCTCTCTCTCTCTTTCTCTCTCTCTCTCTCTCTCTCTCTCTCTGCCCCTCCCCAACTCATGTGGGTGCACAAACTCTCTCTTCCTCAAAATAAATAAACATTTTTTAAAAAAGGATGGGTAAAGGGCACTTGGGTGGCTCAGTCAGTTAACCATCCGACTTTGGCTCAAGTCATGATCTCATGGTCCGTGAGTTCAAGCCCCACGTCAGGCTCTCTGCTGACAGCTCAGAGCCTGGAGCCTGCTTCAGATTCTGTGTCTCCCTCTCTCTCTGCACCTACCCCACTCAAACTCTGTCTCTCTCTCAAAAATAAATAAACATTAAATTAAAAAAAAAAAAGGATGGGTAAACTCACTAAGTAATCAATGAACAAAAATAACAGCAAAATATTTCTTGCACATCAGATTGCCAAAATATCTAAGTCTGATACCACCAGTACTGGCAAAGGTATAGGAGATACAGAGATACGATAGTGCAGGAATGTTAACTGGTACAAATGCTTTGGAGAATAATTTGGTATTATTGAGTAAAGTTGACATATTTGGCAACTGAGCTTCATTTCTAGGTAATTCCCCTTGAGACCACAAATATGTACAGAAGACATGTGCAGGGTGTCCATCATCGCATGGTTAGCACAAGACAAATGTGAAATGGCCACAACAGAAGAAGGATAAACTAAAATGAAATGCTCTGCAGCATCAGACCTGTAGTAACAACATGGATCAATCTCAGAACTATCTAATTCTATCCAGGAAAAAGACAGCTGCAGTAGAAGATCATTTTAAATGCATTTTAAATTATGCAAAACATAGTTACATATATACATAGTAATACTACAAAAATGTGCATAGAAATGTTCTACACCAATTCAGGGTTGAAAGAATGGGGCTTTATTTATATTCCTAATGTTTCATTTTCTTTAAAAAAAAAAAAAAAAGATCTGGAGCAAATAAATATGGCATTTGTTAATTTGGGATAATGAGTACCTGAGGATTTACTCTGTTTTATTCAGTACCTCACGATATGTTTCAAAGTTTTCATAATTAAGACCTTTTAAAGCATTTTAAAGGTATATGTATATAACCCCTAGTCTATGGATACACAGCCCTGCAAATTATACAGAATCAGGTGCATTATCTTTACCCATCACAGTCATATGCTTGAAGTAGCTAGACTAGATAATTATCTCTCATATTTGTGTAATAGCTCTCAGTTAAATGGCTTCAGGTGTACTACCTCATTTAATATTCCTAACAACCTCCGATTTAGGTATTATGACACCCATTCTTCTGAGAAGAAAAGTCAATGTTTAGAGTTGTGGAGTTTTTCCCTAAGATCAACCAGTTAGTAAGTGATTCAGTCCTGGGATCTGGTACTGTCATTACTATTGCACAGATGACCATTAAGAATCCCAAAAATCTATTATTTTAAAATCATATGCATCATCTTTAAGATCAGTGTTATAAACTTGAAACCATAGGTGTGAGTTAGCAAATGAAATATTTTATCACTGAAATGTTTCAAGTCCCCCATCAAATCCATTTCTTCTATTTCTAATACACCGACCTCTTCTAAAAATAAGTTACAATATGTTACATATTATTAGTGGGAAAAATGGAAACCTTGCACAGACAAGCTTTTCCCTCCTTTAAAAAATAAATTTTCAAAGTTAATAAAGTAGAAACTATAATCTTGTTTCTTCGCTTCCAATCTTTTATTCACTGTGCTAAGGGTAAACACTAATCATATAGAAGTTGGTGATTAGGGCTAGTGAGAACATACACATCATGAAATAAGTTATCAAACACAAAGAGCACAAACAATAGAAGCTAACTATAAGGAATACACATTCCAGGGACTGTTCAGGTTATTTCACCAGTACAAAACTAACAGTCTAAATAACAGTATCACCTATAGGGAACCTGAATCTCACAAGGCAGTAACCAGGCACTCCTCTCACTCCAGGCTGTAAATAAAAGCCAATAAGGAACCTAGACTTCCAATCCCACCTTGCAGTAATGACGAAGTGCCCCCTTTCCCCTACAGGCATGGTGTCAGAGAGAGAGGTCTATTAAAAAAGAAGATTTAAATAAGATCCAGGGTTTCATAACGTAATAGCAAAATGTCCAGGATATAATCACAATTACTTATCATACCAAGAACAAGGAAAATCTCAACTTGAAAGAGAAAAGACAATCAACTGATGCCCACACCAAGAATGTTGGAATCACCTGAGAACAATTTTTAAAGCAGCCATCATAAAAATGTTTCCACAGTTATGAACAGACATGAAATAAATGAAAAATTAGAAAGTCTCAGCAAAGAAACAACAGATAAAATACATTAACTGAAATTAAAACTCACTAGGTGGGCTTAATAGCAAAATGAAGATGACAGAGGAAAGAATCAGTATCCCTGAAGATAGAAACTACAGGAATTACCCAGTCTGAACAACAAAGAAAGAAACAGAACAAAAATAAAAAAATAAAAAAGCAAAAGGCATCAGTGTCAAGCGCCCATAGGACTATAACAAAAGATCTATCACTTATGTCATCCCAAGTCCTGGAAGAAAAGAAAATAGAGGGAAAACCTAAAAAAATTACTTAAAGAAATTATGGCTGAAAAATTTGCAAATCTGGCAAAAGACAGGGGTACCTGTCTGGTTCAGTCAGTACAGCATGCGACTCTTGATCTCGTAGTCATGAGTCGCATGTGCCCTATGTTGGGTGTGGAGATTACTGAAAAAATAAATAAACTTTTGGGGTGCCTGGGTGGCTCAGTTGGTTAGGTGACTCTTGATTTCAGCCCAGGTCATGATCTCATGGGTTTGTGGGTTCGAGCCCCACATCAGACTCTGCACTGACAGTGCAGATCCTGCTTAGGATTCTCTCTCTCTCTCTACCCCTCCCCTGCTCATGCTCTCTCTCACTTTCTCTCTCTCAAGATAAATAAATAAACTTTAAAATAAATAAATATATAAACACACCAACAAACTTTTTTAAAAAATCTGGCAAAAGACATATACCTACATATTCAAGAAGCTGAGTGAACCCAGGATAAATCCAAAGAAATCCAGGCCAAGGCCACATCATAATCAAACTCTTAAAAAACTAAAGAAAGAAAGAAGTTTGAAAGTAGTGAGAGAGACCCACCGCTGTTGCTCAACATAGTACTGGAAGTTGCAGCCTCAGGATTCAGACAGCAAAAAGAAACAAAAGGCATACAAATTGTCAAAGAAGTCAAACTTTCACTCTTTGCAGATGACATGATACATTACATAGGAAACCCAAGAGACTCCACCAAAAACACTGCTGTAACTGATACATGAATTCAGCAAAGTCACAAGATACAAAATCAATGTACAGAAATCAGTTGCATTTCTATACACTAATAATGCAGCAGTTGAAAAAGAAATCAAGGAATTGATCCCATTTACAATTGCACCAAAAACCATAAGATACCTAGGAATAAACCTAAAGAGATAACAGATCTGTATGCTGAAAACTATAGAAAGCTTATGAAAGAAATCGAAGACAAAAAGAAATGGAGAAACATTCCATGCTCATGGGTTGGAAGACCAAATATAGTTAAAATGTCTATGGTACCCAAAGCAATCTACACATTCAATGCAATCCCTATCAAAATAACACCAGCATTATTCACAGAGCTAGAACAAATAATCCTAAAATATGTATGGAACCAGAAAAGACCCCAATTAGCCAAAGCAAAGTTGAAAGGAAAACCAAAGCTGAAGGGATCACAATTCCATACTTCAAGCTGCATTACAAAGCTGTAATCATCAAGACAGTATGATACTGGCACAAAAACAGACACATAGATCAATGGAACAGAATAAAGAACCCCTGACAGAGTATTCGATGGAAAAAGGCCATCTCTTCAGCAAATGGTGCTGGGAAAACTGGACAGCGACATGCAGAAGAATGAAACTGGACCACTTCCTTACACCATACACAAAAATAAATTCAAAATGGATGAAAGATCTAAGTGTGAGACAGGAAACCATCAAAATCCTAAAGAAGAAAACAGGCAGCATCCTCTTTCACCTTGGCCACAGTAACTTCTTACTAGACTTGTTTCTGAAGGCAAGGGAAATAAAGGAAAAAATAACTATTGGGACCTTGTCAAGATAAAAAGTTTCTTTTTTAAAATGTTTATTTATTTACATTTATGAGGGAGTGGAATGGCGGAGAGAGAGGGACAGAGAGAATCCCAAGCAGACTCCGTGCTATCAGTACAGAGCCCGACATGGGGCTTGAACTCACGAACCGTGAGATTGTGACCTGAGCCAAAAGCCAAGAGTGAGACACTTAACCACCTGAGCCACCCAGGCACCTCAAGATAAAAAGTTTTTGCATAGCAAAGGGAACAATCAGCAAAATTAAAAGGCAACCAATGGAATGGGAGAAGATATTTACAAATGATATATCAGATAAAGGGTTAGTATCCAAAATCTATAAGGAACTTATCAAACTCAACACCCAAAAAACAAATAATACAGTGAAGAAATGGGCAAAAGACATGAATAGATACTTTTCCAAAGAAGACATCCAGATGGCTAAAAGACACATGAAAAGATGCTCAATATCGCTTATCATGAGGGAAAGGTAAATCAAAACCACAATGAGATATCACATCACACCTGTCAGAATGGCTAAAATTAATAACTCAGGAAACAAGAGATGTTGGCAAGGATGCAGAGAAAAGGGAATCCTTTTGAATTGTTGGTGGGAATGCAAACTGGTGCAGCCACTATGGAAAACAGTATGGAGGTTCCTCATAAGAATTAAAAATAGAACTACACTACAACCCAGCAATTGCACTACTAGGTATTTATCCAAAGGATACAGGAGTGCTGATTCAAAGGGGCACATGCACCCCAATGTTTGTAGCAGCACTACTGACAACAACCAAAGTGTGGTTAAAGCCCAAATGTCCATCAACTGACAAATGGATAAAAAAGATATGGTGTATTTATATATACAATTGAATACTACTCAGCCATCAAAAAGAATGAAATCTTGCCATTTGCAACAACATGGATGGAACTAGAGTGTAGTATTATGCTAAGTGAAATAAGTCAGTCAGTCAAAGAAAAACAAATTATATGATTTCACTCATATGTAGAAGGGAAGGAAAAATAATATAGAAACAGAGAGGGAAACAAACCATAAGAGACTCTTAAATACAGAGAACAAACTGAGAGTTGCTGGAGGGGAGGTGGTTGTGGGGATGGGCTAAATGGGTGATGGGTGTTAAGGAGGGCACTTGTTGGGATGAGCACTGGGTGTTATATGTAAGTGATGAATAACTGGGTTTTACTCCTGAAACCAATACTGCACTGTATGCTAACTTGAATTTAAATAAATAAATTTAAATAATAAAAAAGAAAGTAGTGGGGGAGAGACATCATCTTACCTAGAATGGAAAAACAATTTGAATAACTGCAGATTTCTCACCAGAAACCACAGAGGCAGAAGGAAATGGCACATTTTTCAAGTGCTTAAAAAAAAAAAAAAAAAAAAAAGGAACTATCAGCCTGGAATTCTATATCCAACAAAAATATCCTCCAGGAAAAAGGGAAATCAAGACATTCTCAGCTGAAGGAAAACTAAAAGACTTGTTACCAGCAGACTGACCCTGTTAGAATGGCAAAAGGAAGTTTTCTAAACAGAAATGGTAAGAAGGCTAAGAAACAACTTTGTATTAAAAATGAAATATGACTATTACATCCCATGACATTGTATAAATACTATTTTATGTGAGTAATTAGAATATTGCCCTGATTAACATACCATGAAAAATTCTATACTGTAAAATAATTTAAAGATGATGAATGTAATATTTGGGTTATTTCTACAAAAAAAAAAGAAGGTAGACATTATGAGCTCATAGTCAAGTCTATAACCTTCTATCATTATCTATACTGAAAAGTCAAATTCAACTCATATCATTGTAGTTTACAACTTTTTCAAAAATGTATCCTATGATGAGTGCTAATACTGCCTATTGATCCAGCAATCCCACTCTGGGGTACAGACCCAAAAGAACAGAAAGCAAAGACTCATACAGATTATGTGCACACCCATGCTCAAAGCAGCATCATTCACAACAGCCAAAGGTAGAAACAACCCAAGTGTCCATGGACAGAATAACAGGTAAATAAAACATGATTTTACATATATATATAACAGAGTATCATTCAGCCTTAAAAAGTGAGGAAATGTTGACACAGACTATATCATGGCTGAGTAAAACACCCAGTCACAAAAGGACAAATACTATATGGTTCCACTTACATCAAGTACCCAGAGCAGTCAAATTCATAGAGACAGAAAGTAGGATGGTGGCTGACAGGGACTAGGGGGAGGGGGAATAGAAGCTGCTGTTTAATGGGTACAGAGTTTCAGTTTCACAAGATGAAAAGAGTTCTATGGATGGATGGTGGTGATGACTGCACGACAGTGTGAATATGCTCAATGCCACCGAACTGTGCACTGAAAAATGATTAAGATGGTAAAGTTTATGTTACGTATTTTTACTACAGGTTTTGTTAAATTTTAACTAAAAAAAGAACAGTATCTATCATTTATTGAGCACTTACTTTGGATCATGGAGTACACTAAGAGCTTTGCATATATTTCTTTATGTCTCTTCCCAACAAACTTGGAGGAAGATAGCATGATCTCTGCTTTCCACATGAAGAAACTGGGTTTACATAACTTGACCAAAGTTCAACAAGTAAAAAATGGAGTCAAAATTCAAACTGAGGTTGGTGAGACTCTGAAACCCATTTCCTCTAACCCATCATGATGGAGGACTATTTGTTTCAAAGGACCAGGATAAAGCATTCCTGAGTCCCGGGGAACAATTCAACCTTTCTAAGTAAGGGAAAGTAACTTACAGTGCCTAGCAAAAAAGGAGATATGAATGTCACTAGGCATCTGAAATGAAAAGGATGGCATCACTACAGAGGGGCTAACTCTTCAAAACCCACACTTTACAGGCACCTGGATGGCTTAGTTGGTTAGGAAGCCAACTCTTGATTTCGGCTCAGGTCACGATCTCCAGGTCAGGAGACTGAGCCCCACATTGGGCTCTGTGCAGGGTGTGGAGCTTGCTTAAGATTTTCTCTCCCTCGGGGCGCCTGGGTGCCTCAATCAGTTAAGTGTCTGACTTCAGCTCAAGTCATGATCTCACAGTTTGTGAATTCAAGTCCCACGTTGGGCTCTGTGCTGACAGCTCAGAGCCTGGAGCCTGCTTTGGATTCTGTGTCTCCCTCTCTGCCCTTCTCTGTCTCCTGCTCACACTCTGTCTCTCTCTCCTTCAAAAATAAATAAACGTTAAAAAAAAATTTTAAAAAAAAAAAGATTCTCTCTCCCTCTTCCTCTGCCCCTCTCCTGCTCGCTCGCTCACTCTCTCAAAAAAACAAAAAAACAAAAAACAAAACCCCAAACTTTAATACCATATTTTCCACAAAACCTCAAGATCCATACATTAGAGGCATTATAATTATACTGAAGCAAGAGATTCTTAACTATAAAACAGAAAAGAAAATTTTAATTCTTAGAACATTGTGAAATACAGAACACAAACAGGTAACTTCTTTCCTTTTCTACAATTGCTTTTAGGAAAATAAAATAACCTTGGCACAACCAATGACCAAATTAAGTCAAGCCTTGTAGTTGGTGCTATTACTCATGACCTGCTTGGTCTCAGAATAAATTCCTAACTTCAGTATTTTCTGAACCTTTTTTTCACCTTACCAGAATTTCTACATATCCATCTCACCCCATTTCACTATGTTCTCTGGAACCCTGCTGATCACATCTCCTATCTGACCTGATCCTACAGGCAAACACTGGAATGCTGCCCTCCTTTGCCCCAGACCCCCAGACTTTCTTTGGTTCTTGCTGTCCTGATTCCAAGCCTGGATTCACCCCCCATGCTCTCTCTCTCTTCAGTGCCACCACTTCATCTGGGGTGACTTTGTACCTTCCTAGAGCAGGAAAGTTGGGCCTGAATTTCAACCCCCTCATAACTATACACAACAGTCCTGACTGTGCCCCGCCCTCTCCTGGGCCTCAAAACACCTCTACAGAAAGACCTTTGAACTGACCAGAGCAAACCTTCATAACGTCTTAATCACACTCTCAGTGTTGACTGTTTTGGATAGTCCAGTCTAGCCTCAAGATCCCACATCAACTCTCACACTCTCAGAGAAGTTATTGGCAGGACTAAACCAGCTATTGAGCAGCACCCTCAGCTCTCCACAATTTTCTCTCACCATGATCCCCTCAGCCTTCTTCCCACAGGAGCACATAAGGAAGACTTTCAACTTGTTAGACAATCAGTTGGCCTAGGCCACACCACCAATGCCAACAGCTCTGGGATCCTTTGGAGAAATGAGGAGAGGGAGAATGCAAAACAATAAAGGGTTGGCATGGGAGGAATGAGCAGTTGGCGCCATTGTATACCAGTCAAGTCCTTATTTTATATTGTCTCCAATGGTTACCTCAGGGGATTCTAACTTGGTGACAAAGAATGTGGCCCTACATGCTACTCCCTCTACACTCATAACCAGCAACACAGACTCAGATTAAAAGTAAACATAGTACTTTCTGTTCCTCAACCATTAGGGGAAAAGTTTTCTCAATCAAATAAGACTCAAGAAGATAATAATCTGCCTCACAACTTGGTTTATTCCTTCAATGAATCCTTATTGGGTGGATTCACCCAATGTGAATGTACCAGTGTGAGGCACTGTTGCTGGAATTAATGAGATGCAGGTGAAAGCACTGGCAAACTGTAGAGAGATACACATTGGTTATTCTTATCCTTCCTCTCGCTGCAACTCTGAATTCCTAATGGGCAGAAATTATAACTCTGTCTCCCCTACATCCCGCATGGGGCCTGGCACACAGCAGGCCCTCTGGGAATATTTGTTGAGTATCTCAGCAGCGCATACCTGCAGCTGAAACATTTCTCGTCTCATTCTATCTGCCACCAGCCCTGACACAGGTCTTGGCCATCAGAAAAACCTCCAAGCTCACCTCTCTGGTTCATGTGACTTTTATTTCCTCTTAAGAATATGAACCCTCTACAGACGCATGGGTGGCTCAGTCAGTTAAGCGTCCGACTTTGGCTCAGGTCATGATCTCATAGCTTGTGAGTTCAAGCCCCACGTCGGGCTCTGTGCTGACAGCTCAGAGCCTGGAGCCTGATTCAGATTCTGTCTCTCCCTCTCTCTCTGCCCCTCCCCCACTTGCATTTTCTCTCTCTCTCTCTCTCTCTCTCTCTCTCAAAAATAAATAAACATTAAAAAATTTTAAGAAAAAGAATATGAACCTTCTTTTCAGATGAAAGAACAACCACATGGAATAAAGTTAGCCCACTAAGTTAAATGCTCACTAATGTCTAGAGTCAAGAGATGTATTATGCCTATGAGTCTTTATGTTAGTGAACAAAACTAAGGAAACAAAACAAAACACCAGACAGCACGGAGAGTGGGCTGACTGGTGCACTTAAAATACACCACCCCCCAGCAAACTTACTTCCTAAGGGCTACTGATGTGAGGTTGACCTCTTCTTCTCTTTGTCAGGAAAAAAAAAAAAGGAAAAAAAATCCCTCATAAACAGGCCACTGTTTCATGTTGCAGCCATATCTTCAAAGGTTCAATGACATCTATTTTGATACCTGTAAAATCTAGCACGTGAGCAGTGGTTCAATCTTCCCTATTTAATTTCTTTCTCACAACATTTGAATTGCTTTTTGTACATGTCCATCAGAAGACTTGAACAACTGAAGCTTTCTGGCGAATAAGATACGGCAACCTAAATAATGGTAAAACAAAGTTCCTATAGCTGTATGGACTACAACTAATCTCCTGAGTTTTCAAAACAACACTCTAGAATACGTACATTGTACAATAAAAGTTAACATACTTTAATCTGCTGAAATAAATCTCATTACAGTGCTGCTCTTTTCTAAGCTTTTGTACTTCTACCTTAAATCTATTCTCTCTTCCATCTATGCATGTGGTATCCTTCCCTGTCACCCAAAATAACTTCGTCAATAAAATATTAGCATGCTTAAGTGGGTACTCAATCAACATTTGTTCAATGAATGAAGAAATGACTGAATAATTATAAAACCCTGGACGAAGTCCCCCTAAGAGGTTTCCATTAGTTTACAGAATTACGTGCTTGCATGTTCAGGTATACATACCTAAATGGGACTAAATAATAGGTATCAAGCAGCAGTTAAATATTAATCCATTTCTATCTTAATAATTCTACTTCAAAATATATAATTCAAACCACGGTGATATACGCTGAGATAGAGTTCGTTTACAATCGTACTACTAGTATTTACACACTTTAAAATAAGATCTGAAATATTAATACTGATATGGAAATAATTCACAGCCTAAATGTCAGTGTGTTTGTAAAATAAAAGGTTTAGAAGCAAAGCAAAGTGCCTAAGTCTAAATGTATGTGTTTGAAAATGTAATCAATAATTTTAAACCTAACTTTTCAAAAGGTTGTACAAAGGAGTGTCTGTGACACTCAGTCAACAAGGGACATTTTAATATGGGATTTTTTTCATTTTAAGATATGTAACAAGTAGGCCGGAGAGAATATATTAGTCAGAAACTTTTACTGGGTGTAACAGCTAATATTTATTATCAAATCTTAAGTCTACTAAACACCATAAAATGGAGCTTTAGCAGTATCAAAAAATTTAATATTTCTTAAGGTATGTTCTGAGATCTCTGTTTTCTAATTCACTTATTTTTTATTATCCTGTCAGAAAAAATTGGACATAAAATAGTCTGGATTGAAGATCAGTTTATTCTCACTGAGTTCGCTGCAAAGAAGTTATGAAATAAGCTAGCAAATGATCCTTTTAACTTTAAGGGAGATGGTCTTAGAGAAACTAAAGAAGTCACATATTTAGGCAACCTAAAAATGACACGGGGTTATGTTAAAGGTTTAAAAAGTAAATGAAAGTAAATATAAATCGGTAATAAGACGGTCAGAATGAAAACGTAGCTCTAATTTAAACTTATTTGCTGAACTTTCTTTTTGTGTCATATATTGTTGGTTGCTAGCATAGGCGTGAATGATCCCGTGAGCAGTTCAACAAGAAGACTGTAGCCATGCAAGCATCTCCTTTCCAGTGCCTATCAGCATGTCTTTTATGTCTTGGCGTCCATTTTAGGAATATCAGCGAGGTGGTGTATAAAGAAGCTTATAAAACAAAGGTTGTCACTTTGGCAACCCACGTGAACATTAAGTGATTTCATTTTATTGGAGATCAAAATGTTGATTAGTAAAAAAGTTGAAGGAAATACTTAAGCTCAACTCTGCAAACACCTGTATTAGATTTCACATATTTTTAACTCGTATTTGTATATTAAATGCCATTCTCAGAATTGCTGATGTGTGTCATTATAATACCATAAAAAACACTTCAAACAATTGATCATTTAAGGCGCGCGGTAATATAAAGCTATAAACAAAAAAAAAATTGTGAAAGGATTAAGAAATCCATGATTACATACTCAAAACAAAAGGAAAGATCATGGAGCAGTCTTTTATATTACCCAAAATGGTTAGTACTTATGTGAATATACGATTTCCCTGTATTCTTTTAGTATATAAAATAAAAAGAACACATATTATCACAGTAAGTTATAACCTAATGCTATAACTCAAACTCTCTTCTTTAGAAACAGATTACTTACTGACAATGAGGGTGGTCCACAAAAATACGTGCCTTACAGTTACCCTCTCCTACAATAATGCTGATTTTTAAGAGCAGAACTATCACAATCCAACCATAAGCAGGCCTAATAGAAACTTTATTATTAAGAAATTAGATACAAAGTGTACATCTAAGTAAAATACTGGGTAGTACTGAAAAGCAAATCCATGAACTTTCTAGATTTTCCTTCTACTTAAAACATTTTGAGAAAGCCAAGCTACAGTAATCGTTTAATTATACAATCTAATCAACTAAAAATAATGGAATTTTTCTCCAAGTATTGCAAACACAGCTTGCTACTTCTTATCTAAAAGATTAAATTTCTATTCTCTACCATTCCCAGCCATTTCTGCCAACATCATAAAAATTACCTTTTATCATTTTCTTCTCACAATGAGAATTCCCTAATCGCACACATCTTTTAGACATAGACACCTCCCCACCCACCTCCCCACCCACCTCCAAAAACTGGTTCAGAGCAAAGACACACACAAAAATAATGACCAAGCTCACATTTCTTGTTTGCCCTTCAAACGAAGTCTGGTGTCTTCAGCTTGCCTTTCTGGTCTTCAGTGTTGTCACTCATTTGCTGGGGGATGTAGTTTAGGACAGCATGAAGCAGCAGAAATAAAAGCTGTTGCTTTAAGAAAACGTTTTCTTAAACACATGGATAAAACAACTTTTACTCTGACTTCCTGGCTGGGTTGCATAAAATCTTAGAAAGGCTCCTTGAAACGTGAATGTCTACAAATGGGAAAAAATAAAATAAAATAAAATCTAAAAACTTACGTTCTGAACACATTCCGAAGGATGTCTGATTTGATTTGAAAGCAGGTTTGTACTGATGAACAAACTTTATTTTGTAGAAAATTAATATTCTCTCTAATTAGAAATTTGCCTTGCCATCTTCTATATTAATCCTGTCTCTCATGATATAATCATACATGCAAAAAATCAAATACAGTATTTCCCAAATGCATGGACACTGTGGAAGCTTCATTTTGAAAAAGGCTTTTATTTCCCTTAATACTGGTGACTAAACGTCATTGTTATGTACCAACACTTTCAAATAGCCCAAGAGACTTAAAAAGCCTTCTAAGTTTGAAAACCAAAAAGTTCTGAGTTTTTCTGTACCCCAGGACGGTTTTCTTTCCTGAAGCTCAAGCCGAGAAAGCAGACAAAAGAAGCTGATTTGACTGAGCTGTGCCAAGTCTTGCCTTTTTTTCTTTCCTCAGCTCTCCCTCTGCCTCTCTCTCTCTCCCTCTCCCTCTCTCTCTCTTTCTCTCTCACTCTTTTGCTCCCAGTATGGCAACCTTCCGAGCAGTCTTGGCGGAGGTCCAGCCTGTGCCAGTCTGTCTGAATCCTTGTCTCCAAAAGATGTCCTTTGCGGATCAATTAATACATTTGAAAACAGGAAACTGTGGTACGGTACCCAAATCCTGGCACCAACAGCATCGACTTCTGCCAAATCACCTTACAGATTTCATGGTATCCTACCTTTCATAATCATTACTAACATGTTCCCGGAGCAATAATGGAGTACTAGAAGCCATTCACTGTTCAGCGATAAGGAATCTGTTCCCTAGAAATGTCCATATGCGACATATGCACAACCTGCAGTAAATCAAAATTCTCCTGTGAGAAGAGATGTATGTAACTTTAATAAGCACCACATACTGTATTTCTTTTTATAAGACTTGCTTTTCCTTGCCCTGCTGCAAAGAATCATGGGAGGATAGAAAAGGAGGCATGCAGATTAAAATTAAAACTGTATGCCCAAATAAGTCATGCTTTACCCTATGGGAAAAGAACATAGTTCTGATTGAACAGTGAATCCTATTATTAAGGAAATTCTAATGTAAGCTGTACCCATGCAAAATTTTCCTGGATATGAAGGGGGGGAGAGAATTCTTTGCAAAACATAAATATCAATTAAAAGGGAAAGAACAAACTCAGGGGTGGATTTAGTAAAATTAAGTATATTTTCATATTTTGAACCTCAAGTTTCAACACAGTCACTTGTTTACTAAATTCATACCACTACAATTTAATAAGTATAAATAAATACTGTTTATTTTTATTTATAGCATGCACATCTTTTAAAGCCTCATCCTCTGCAGCTCAGTTAATACATGCAAAAACAAGAAGCCACGGTATGGTACCCAAGTCCTCGCACCAACAGCATTGACTTCTGATAAACCATTTTCTGCTATTTCATTTAAGATATCATTGTGACCTTTGATGCTTGAAAGTACAGGGTAGCTATACTCTAGAATCCCCATGGTTTCATAGAAAGAGCCCAGAACAGCAAGTTCTAGTCCTTGGCTCTAAGGTATTTAACCTCAAGGTCCCAAATTGCTTAATCTATACATTCCTCAGTTTGCTCATCTAGCAAATATAAAAATCAGTAACTTCCTCTTCTGTGGTCCCAAAATATTCTGTCTAAACCCAATACACCTTCATTCTAATTGTACAGGACTTAGTTGAGTATGTCTTTTATCAACCAGATGTGTCATTCTCAGGCTGTGCCATGCTGTGTCACTAATCCAAGAAAACTGAAAGTCTTGCATAAGGCTTCCATATTATGCAGGTGCTCAATGAATCTATAAGGAGAATAAATTATGGCTATGGATCGCATAAATATTATTCTAAAGTTCCATAAAACTATGATATATGATCATGAAAAACAAAATCACATATTACTAAATCACAAATTGATAGATCAGAGAAATGCCACAAGATATTGTAAGTGTTGAATTAAAGCACTAACAAGTGTTCTGTGCAATCCTTCCAAATAAGAGTGATGAAACATGAGCAGGATGACGGTGGATTTGCAATTTATAATAAACAGTTTGATTACAAATGAAAGATGAAGAAAGAGTCTTAAAAGCAGCAAGAGAAAAGTGACTCCTCACATATCAGGGACCTTAAGAAGATTAACAGCCGATTGCTCACCGGAAGCCATGGAGGCCAGAAAGCAGTGGGATGACATATTCAAAGTGCTGAAAGAAAAAAAACATCCACCAAGAATTCTACATCAGCAAAAATCTCCTTCAAAAATCAGACACCCTAAGACATCCCTAGATAAACAAAACCAGAACACTTATTGCTAGTAGATCTGCCCTATAAGGAATACTCAAGAGGGGCTGGGGCTCAGGGGCTGAGCCTGGGTGGCTCAGTTGGTTAAGCATCCAACTCTTGTCATTGGCTCAGTTAATGATCACACAGTTCATGGGATCAAGACTTGTGTTGGACTCCTGTTTTGGACTGACAGTGTGGAGCCTGCTTGGAATTCTCTCTCTCCCTCTCTCTCTCTGCCCCTCTTCCACTCATTCTCTCTCCTCTCTCTCTCTCTCTCTCAAAATAAATAAATAAACTTAAAAAAAGACATAAACTTAAGAGCAACCACAAAGAAAATAGGGGAATTATAAAGTTATCATACAAAAATATCTAACACAAAAGAAGACTGTAATGGAAGAGAGAGGGACAAAAAAGACAAAGACATACAGAAAACAGCAAAATGGCAAAAATAAATACAGTCTCATCAATATTTACATTAAACTTAAATGAACTAAAGACTCAAATTAAAAGACAGAGACTGGAAGAATGGATTTAAAATACATAATCCAACTATGTGCTGTCTACAAGAGACACACTTTAGATTCAAAGACACAAAGAGGTTGAAAGTAAAAGAATGAAAAAATATACACCATGCAAACATCAACCAAAAGAAAGCTGAAATGGTTATATTAATATCAGACAAAATAAATTTTAAGAAAAAAATTGTTACTAAAGACAAATAGGGGTGCCTAGGTGGCACAGTTGGTAAAGCATCCAACTTTCACTCGGCTCATGATCTCGCAGTTTGTGAGTTCAAGCCCCACATCAGGCTCTGTACTGACAGCTCGGAGCCTGGAGCCTGCTTCAGATTCTGTGTTTCCTTCTCTCTCTGCTCCTTCCACACTCACACTCTGTGTCTCTCTTTCTCAAAAATAAATACACATTTAAAAAAATTTTAAATAAAGACAAATAAAAATCTTTTTTAGTCATAAAAGGGCCAATTTATCAAGAAGATGCAATCATTATAAACATATATACACGACAAAAGAGCTCTAAAATATATAAATAAAATACAAAATAATTGAAGGAAGAAACAGACAATTCAACAAATAGACAATTCTTCAATAATAGGTGGTAACTTCAAGACTCTACTTTCAATAATAGAACAACAATATAGACAATCAGCAAGGAACAGAAGACTTGAACAACACTGTAAAGCAACTAGACCAAAGAGACAACTATAGAATAATCCACTCAACAACAGCAGAATGCAATTCTTCTCAAGTGCACATGGACCATTCTCGAAGACAGACAATATATTAAACCATAAAACAAGCCTCAATAAACTTAAAAGGATTCAAATCATACAAAGTATTTCTTCAACCACAATGGAAGAAAAGTAGAAATCAATAACAAGATAAAAAGATTGGGAAAATCACAAATACAAGGGGAAAAATGCTCCTAAATAACCAATGAAAAATAATAAAGACTAGAGTGGAAATAAGGGAAATTGAGAATAGAAAAAACTATTTTTTTTAAATCAGACAAAGATATTACAGGAAAACTACAGAGCAATATCTCTTATGGATATAGATGCAAAAATTCTCAACAAAATACTACCAAACTGAATCTGGCAACATATACAAAGGATTATAAACTATGACCAAGTGGGATTTAACCCAGAAATATAAGGTTGGTTCAACACAGAAAAAAATCAATGTACTATAGCATATTAATAAAAGAAGGGACAGAAACTACTCAATCATCTCAATAGACACACAGAAAGCATGTGTGTCTATTGAGATGATACTACCTTTTACCTTTTATGGTAAATAACCTAATACCTTTTCACGATTAGAAAGCTGTATTTACATAAAGGAAGAGCACTGAAGATGGAAAAAGTGAAAGTAAAATAAGAACTTTTATTTTTCTTATTTTTAATTGATCTAACAGATAAGAGTTTGTTCAAGATAACAGCAATGTACTTATTTATGCTTATGTCTATACATATGTGTGTATGTCTGTGTCTGTGTGTACAAGTATATGCTTATTTATAAGTGAAATGAAAGACAGTGATGATTTGAGGGTGGAAGAGAGTTATCAGGATTATTTTGTTATTATAAGACACCCCCTAAAGTAGTACAGTGTTAGGTGGAAGTGGATTTGGATTCGTTGTAAATGTATACTGCAAACTCTAAGGCAATCACTAAACAAAGGTTTTTTCTATATTTTTAATGCTTATTTATTTTTTAGAGAGAGAGAGAGAGAGACATAGAGTGTGAGTGAGGGAAGGGCAGGGAGAGGAGACACAGAGTCCAAAGCAGGCTCCAGACTCTGAGCTGTCAGCACAGAGCCTGATGCAGGGCTTGAACTTGCAAACCATGAGATCATAACCTGAGCCGAAGTTGGAACTTAACCAACTAAGCCACCTAGGTGCCCCTAAAAAAAGTCTTTTAAAAAACTGTAACTGATATACTGAGAAAAGAGAAAAAATGAGTTCATATAAAATTCTCAAAACCACAAAAAGCAGAAAAAAGTAGAAGACAAAAATAGGAACAAATATACAATGGCAACAAATAGAAAACAGTAATGAATATGGTAGATAGTTATCCAACCATATCAATAATCATCTTGAACATCAATGGTCTAAATGTGCCTAGTAAGACAGAGATTGTCAAAGTGGATCAAAAACTTGTACACAAATGTTCCTAACAGTGTTATTTATAGCAGCCAAAAAGTGAAAGTGACCCAAATATCCATCAACAGTTGAACAGGTAAACAAAAAGTGGTGTAAACATGCAATGGAATATTATTCAGCCATAAAAAGGGATTAAACACTGATACAATGCTTTAACATGGGTGAATCTCTGAAAAAAAACATGCTAAGTGAAAGAAGCCAGACACAAAAGCCACATATTGTATATTCCTATTTATATGAAAGGTCCAGAATAGACAGACCCATAGGCGCAGAAAACAGACTAGTGGATGCCAGGGCAGAGAGAAGAATGGGGAGGGGCTCCTGGGTACGGGGTTTCCTTCTGGCGTGATGAAAATGTTCTAGAACTAGTAGTGATGGTTGCACAGCTTCGTAAATATACTAAAAACTGTTCAACTGTTTACTATGAAAAGATGAATTTTATGGTACATGAATTATATCTCAATAAAAATAAAGTTGCAATCCATCTCTCCAGTATTTTTCATTGTTGTGAATGATTACAGCCCAAGGTAAGCCTACCAAAGTCCTTCTTATAAAAAAATACTACGCATTACCTAAAACCTTGACCATGTGAATCTGCTTCAGGAATCCACTCAGCACATTCTAGTGCCTTACTTTGTTCTGACTTCTTGGATATACTTAGTCAACACCAGCATTCCCGGCCTCTCCAAATACTCCCTTCTGTGCACCCTCTTGGATTTCCAGGCCCTCCTTGAAGCACGCAGTCACTCTGTCCTCTTTCCCTAACTGCCGGGCCCTAGGGAGTTCAAACTTTTGACGGACACCTAGGCTACATGTTAGCAAATCTTCTCTTCCCACAACTCGGGTAACTCTTCACAGGCACCCTGAGCCCAGCAGGCTTAGGGAGGCCTCCCCAATACTAACCCAGGATCTGACTTCACTTTAATCCCAGTCTCTCTTCCACCCCTCTGTGGTTCCCTCTCCCAGCCACCTATTTGGACAGGGCACACTCTGTACCTACACAGGACACCGACCCTAGAATGTAAACTCACTATGGTAAATTCACAGACACGGGGAATTTTCTTCCCAGTGTGTACTGTTTATGATTTATTGGAGCCTCAAAACCTTCTTTTGATTCAAGCTCTCAGACAGAAAATACAACCAGAAAAGGCTGATTCTTAAAAGTTTTACATAGCCTGTAAGTTAGTGGTTGCTGATGGTAGCATGGTTAAGTGTTCCTACTGACTTAGCACAGTCTATGTGAGTAAGAGAAGAAACAGGGGGTCAAAATGTACAAACTTCATGTAAACCTGTGGGTTTTCAAACTTTCTTCCAGGGAGCCCTGGAGCTCCCCAGAGGCTGCAGGGCCTTCAAACTAGACAAAGAAAGAATAAGTAGGCAAGGTTCTAGGACATCACCACCTGCAGCAACCACAGTAGCTCTTTTTTTATGATGTATAGGTACGAGGTTCATACCAGATTTTAACAAACGTTTTTATTAAAAAATAATGTTTAGGGGCGCCTGGGTGGCTCAGTCGGTTAAGCGGACGACTTCAGCTCAGGTCATGATCTCACGGTCCGTGAGTTCAAGCCCCGCGTCGGGCTCTGTGCTGACAGCTCAGAGCCTGGAGCCTGTTTCAGATTCTGTGTCTCCCTCTCTCTGACCCTCCCCCGTTCATGCTCTGTCTCTCTCTGTCTCAAAAATAAATAAACGTTAAAAAAAAAAATTTTTTTTTAAATAATGTTTAAAATACTTTGTTTTAGGCCAGTCCAGAAAAATACTTCTTAATGAGCTAAACTAACAAGAACTTTTGAGGTTGTGACTCTCAGAATATTTACAACATGAGCTAATATTGTCACCTAAAATGTGAGATGGCAGTGGGAAGGTACTCCCTAACCATACTAAGAATATATCTACTTCGTCCATTAGACAGAAAATGATGGGTGGGCACTTGGGTGGCTCAGTCGGTCAAGCATACGACTTTGGCTGAGGTCACGATCTCACGGTTCATAAGTTCGAGCCCCGCATTGGGCTCTATGCTGACAGCTCAGAGCATGAAGCCTGCTTCAGATTCTGTCTCTCCTTCCCTCTCTGCCCCTCCCCTGCTCGCACTGTGTCTCTCACTCTCTTCGAAAATAAACATTTTTTTAAAAGAAGAAATGAGAGAAAATAGGGGCACCTGGGTGGCTCAGTCAGTTAAGCATGTGACTCTGGATTTCAGCTCAGGTCATGATCTCACAGTTGTGAGATCAAGCCCCATGTGGGGCTTGGTATTCTCTCTCTCTCTCCATCTCTTTCTCTCTAAATAAACTTTTTAAGATGTTTTTTTTTTTTTAAATGAGGGAAAATAGAATTATTGAACCATTTCCCCACCCTCTTTTCCCTCCTTAGATTTAGATCGTTAGGTCTATAATCTGAAACCCCAAAGGGCATGGATCTGGTCTTCTTTCCCAGATATTCATTAAGTTTTGAATACTGATATCCACTCAGGGATAGTTCTCTCAAACATTATCTAAACAACCAGCACATGCCAGGCATATGACAGGAATAAGGAACCACTGCCATCATGGAGCATGTTTGTAAACAAGTAATTACAACTACAGGTCACCCATCAGCTATGACAGAAGCACACTCACGACGTCCTAGGAACACAAGAAGGAAGTAAGCTGAAGGGTCATCTACTGACCAACCAAATATCAAATACATGTCACTTTAGATAGAACAAAGAGAGTTTAAAAGGTTTATTCATTCATTTTATACACATTTACACGTGTTCATTTATGCTTAAAGCAGTAAGCTGAGGTTCTAGAAAATCCAGAGGCATATCAGAAATCACCCCAGCCCTCAAGAAGCTTAAAGTCTAATATAAAGACACTTAAGAAATACCACACTTTACATAATAAGTGTTATTATTTAAATAGCTCCCCAATTCCTAACTCTTTCATGTTCCTTCCTGATGTCATAAATAAAAGAACATTGCGTTTCCACAAAGCTCAAATGTGGAATTTTGATGACCATCCCTTCTGAGGCCCATCCAAATCCTACCCATTCTCTCTTTCTGCTGTCCTCTCCTCCCCCGCCTCCCTCTCCTCAGTCTCCTCTTTCTTTCTTCTTTCTCCTCTCTTCCTTCTCCCCATTATGCACTTAGTCATTATCTGCATTTACTGATTTACTAAGCCAGTATTTACTGAGTACGTGCTTATGTACAAAAAGTAGGGTTAGAAGGCACAATGAACACAGCAATGAAATAAAAAGGTAATCATGCATTAATAATTATGCTAATAAGCACTTTCACATTCCTTAATTCATTCACTCCTCACCCAATCTTTGGAGGAAGACAGGTGTTATTTTACTCTATAGATGAGAAACTGACATCAGGAGAAGTTATGTGACTTGTCCAGACCATTAAACACATGTTTAGAGTACAGGTAATTGAAGCAACTATTCCAGATTCCATTATTTAATGAGTTCAGGAAAACAGAATGAACACAGGTAGCTTCATACATCCCACTACGTACTTAACATTCCCTTTGAATGATTAATAGATACCTCAAAATCTACCTTGTCAAACCAGAACTCATGATTTTCTCACAGAAGTTCATTCTGGGGGGCACCTGGGTAGTTCAGTCGGTTGTGTGTCCAACTTCAGCTCAGGTCATGATCTCACCGTTCGTGGGTTTAAGCCCCACATCAGACTCACTGCTGTCAGCGCAGAGCCCGCTTTGGATCCTCTGTCCCCCTCTCTGTCCTTTCCCTTTCCCCTTTCCTTCATGCTCTCTGTCTCTCAAAAATAATTAAAATATTAAAAAAAATTTTCATTCCTCTTTCAGCCTCCATTTAATAGTAGCACCAAACACTTAGCTGCTCAACCTGAAAATCCAAGAGTCATCCTTGATTCATCCTTCACCACCCACTAAAAAGGCTAAAAGGAAAGAATGAGATAATATAAAGTGTTGGTGAGGCTGCTAGAAACTGGAACCCTCATAACACCTGCTGGTGGGAATACAGAATGGTAAACAGTCTGGCAGGATTTTTAAAAGTTCAACTTATACTCACCATAGTCTATCTTTGAGAAAACATATGTCTACACAAAGACCTGTGTGTGAACATTCGTCAAAACACAATCCTTAATAGCCAAAAACTCAATACAGTCCCAAAGTTCACAACATGATAAATGGATAAACAAATTATAGTCTATTGCTGCTACAGGACAAAAAGGCACAGATTACTAATACATGCAGCAACATGGGTGAACCTCAGAAACACTGCACTAAGTGAAAGAAGCTAGACAGAAAAGACTACATATTGTATGATTCCATTTCGATAAAAGGGTAAAAGTATATATAGAGAAGGGAGACTGCTTGTTGTCTGGGACTGGGGTAGGAGAGGGCTTCAAATAGGCAGGAGAGAACTTTGGAGGGAATCCTAGTGTTTTAGATGGGACTGTGTCAATGGCTTCACAACTGCATACAGTATTAAAATCATCAAACTGCACACCCAGAACAGGTGAATTTTATGCTATATAAATGACACCTCAATGTGCACACACAACAATTAGAGCATTAAGCAACATTTACTGCATCCAAGGCACTGTATCAAGCCTAAAGGAGATACAAGATGACTAAGACACTGTCCCCACCCTCAAGGAGCTTCCAAGTCCTTTTCTTCCAGTTGCAGAAACAGGACAGGGAAATGGAAATAACAAATATCATATGCCAAAAAATGACTGCCAATAAATGGAACAGACAAAGAATGAGAGTTTGAAGGAAGGAGAGAAGACTAAAGCCAGCGGTTCAAGGAGGCCTTACAGAGGATATTACTTTTAATGGGGCCTTGAAGGACGACTGAAAATCCAAAAAGCAGAACCTGGGGGGAATTCTTGAGAAAAAAATCAAGGGCAGGAATTCTCAAGACATGGCAGCAATTAGCAAAAGAGTGTGGACAAAGCAGAAGGTCCACAAGGGGAGCAGGAAGGGCCCCAGGCCAGCTGAGGACCAACTACGAAGTCCCAAGTCATATGCTCTTTCATGGGGTTTCCTCAACTTCAGGCACCATGTTCGTGATTTTTGCCATATTTGAAATCATAGCATGATTTATTATTTACTTAACATTCTTTTAACTAACTTCTTCTTAAAGTTTATTTATTTTTTTTAGTAATCTCTACTACACTCAATGTGGGGCTCGAATTCACAACCCCAAGATCAAGAGTCACATACTCCCCTGACTGAGCCAGCCAGGCACCCCTAAACTAACTTCTTTAAAACCTATGTTAGTTTTTGAAGGAAATTTTATAATTTATTATTAACTTTATAAAAGAAATTTTATAATACAACTGTAAAATGAAAACCAGTATCATTTGCCAGAAATAAAAAATACTGTTAAAATGGGTGCTATTAAATTGTCAATGCTTATAGCAACCTGTAAGCATGAGGCCTCTAACAAGTGTTGGAGGATTAAAAGCATTCTAGCACCAAACTGACATTTGTACCTTGATACAATCAGAAGAGCTGAAAGACACTAGAAAAAAAGGAATGGTTTTCTCACTGTGGTCCATGTCATTCAATGCCATACCCTTGAACCATCTAATATTGTCTTGTGTTAGGGCCCCCACATTTTGGGAAATGCTGGTCTACAGTAAATCCTAAATAAAGGGGGGCAGGGTGGTAAGTATAACAATAACTAATATTTATTTAGAACTTACTATGTGCCACTGCTCTAAACACTTATTTCATTTATCCCTCATAAAATAATACTTACCTCATATGAGCATTATCAACCCATTTTTCAGGCCAGGAATCTGAGGCATACAGACTTCAACTAAACTTGCCCAAGGTCGCACAACTTACTCAAGGTCATACAGACAATAAAGGGCAGAGCTGGAGCTTCACCCAGGCAGTCTATATCCAGTCTGTGCACCTAATCGCTATAACTGAGCTGATTCTCATGTGAAGTGATATTTGAGGAAGACTTGTCTGGCTATGATCTGCTTGCTAACTACAGGAAAGAGGCCAGAAGACTACTGCAACCACCCAGGCATCAGATCCCACAGGCCCACTGAGACAGGAGGGTTTACTGCCATTTGCTGTGGGCAGCAGAGGGCAGCAGAGGGCTGTGGAGCAGGAGAGAGGCTCCTGCCCAGACTTCCGGCAGGTTGGCTTCCAGTGGAGAAAGGGAATATGAAGGCAAAAGGCCAAGGCCCAAATCAAAGATGCAGAGCCTACCCTTGGAAGATTAGAGCTGTGAGAGCCACTGTCCTTAGGGGGTCAGAAGAAGTCAGTCCTGGAAAGTGGGATGAAGGCCCCCACCCCCCACCCCTGAAAACAGATACGGAAAGAACAGTGTGTTGGAGCAGCCAAGTGGCTAAAACACCAGGCCCTGCCCTTCAATTAGTGGCCACCCAAGACCCTCTTATGATCTAATTCCCCATTGAGTTCTTTCACATGGCACTTACAAACCATAATAGTGATATCATGACCTCTTTTATTATTTGTAATTGGATTTCAGGTCTTCCAAGAGTACAGAGTTTGGCTGTACCTTGGCCTGAACTTCCTCTTTCAAATTCAAAATATTCCCTTAGGACTGGTAGCTAAATCTCAGAGGAAGTGTTTTAAAATTAAAATTAAGAAATATATTCAAATGCCATTTCCAGGCTTCTGACAGGTCTGAAACATCTTAAATGCAGACACTATTAATCCACAGACATCAAAATCATTTTATTACCTTAAATCTTCCAAAATCATTGAAAAAAAAAATAGGGTAGTAGATAAAACTGTCAGGATAAGAGAAAAAGAAAACCTCCTTGAAGAAAATATCCTATGCATGGTTTGAAAAGGAAGTTTTAAAAAATTAAAAACTGATTTGGACTGCCCAATTGATGCTTAACTCAGGTTTCATTAAATAAGCAGAAAAATTAGACATTGTAAGTTTGTGATTTACTCGTGGAAAAACTATGATTTCTTATTCCCCAGGAGAAAAGCTTTAAGAGCATCAATAGATTTCTCTGCATATCAAATATTTTTCCATTATTCTGAGTGAATTACATTTAGATCAAAAGCAGATGGATTAAATTTCCCTTAAAATACCCAAGAGATTTTTAAAATACAAGGAAATATGTCACAAAACAAAATGTCCAAAAACAATATTTTATCCTAACCTGGAAATGTTTCCCCAGTAGAATAATTAGCCAGAAAACAAAACCACCCTGAGTTTTAGAGGTACTAAATTCAAAATAACTATTAAAATTGGATTGTCATTTGCTGATGCTAAAATGAAATTAAGTAAACTTTGGTGCCTTTTAAAAATCTCTGAAAATATGCCTTTACATTTTTGTTTTTAATCTGGAAAAATAACTGTATCTGAATTAGTGATAAGTTAGATGGGAGTCCAAATTTCATTTAAATACTGTGTACACAACATAAATTCAGTTAACCGTTTCCAAATTCTTGATAAATTCACCCCCTCAACAGTGCCACAAAGTTCATGGCTTAATTGTGCTCATCTATGTTATGTCTGCCTTCCTGACAAAACTATAAACTCCTTAAGAGATTATTAACTTTTTAAATCATTCAGGGGTGCCTGGGTGGCTCAGTCAGTTAAGCGTCCAGCTTCAGCTCAGGTCATGATCTCATGGCTTGTGGATTTGAATTCCACGTTGGGCTCTGTGCTGACAGCTTGGAGCCTGAAGCCTGCTTCAGATTCTGTGTCTCCCTCTATCTCTGCCCCTCCCCCCATTGTGCACATGCTCTCTCTCTCTCGCTTGCTCTCTCTCTCTCTCTCTCTCTCAAAAAATAAAATAAACATTAAAAATACATACGTACATACATAATCATCCACTAAAATGTAATACGCGTGACAAGACAAAGGGAGCTCACACATACCCCTTAGCGGAAAAAAGAGCCCTCCAAACCAAATCACTCATTACCATTCAGTCTCCCCATTCTCTCTCCTACTTAGTTTGGCATCCAATTCAAGCTCCAACATCACAAAATGTAATCCTAGGTCAATGTAGGAAAAGTCCACCATCTCTGGGAAAATAACTTGCTATGGTTTTTAAAATACAAGGTGAGGCCCTTAAAGCATGGGTATTAACTAGAACCCATGTCAAAGAGAAGTGCTAAATCTGTTCTGTGTAAGAGAAGATTTACATTTTCTCAGGAAGGGGGTGGGGGCAAAAAAATGAGGACAGGGATAGGTGAGAGGTTGGATCCTGAGAGGTGCGAGGTTCGCCCTGCACGTTGAAACAGGCTGCAGGGAACTGCGACTGGAGGGCCAGCCAGCAGCACTTGGGATCAGGTGTATCCAAGGCTGGATCGCACCTCTGTGCTGTGCCATATGCACTCGGTCACTCCTCTGTCACTCCCCAGTCTTCAGTGAAGTCTAGAACATTCCCACCTTTATCATGAGTGGGGGTTTGGTCGATACAATGCTAAAGGGGTCAATTCAGTGCAAAAAAAAAAGAGTGTTTGGGGATGCAGGAACCTAGAGGCGGAGGTAACCAAGTGAACATAAGCATCCTATACACACAACACACACACACACACACACTCCAATCTTAAGGATGGCTTTGGACTTCCCTAATTAGGCCCTGGGGCTTAAGCCAAGAGCAGGAGGCCTCAAGTGGCAAGTGGGTGCCAGCAGCTTCACAGGAGGACTCCTGCACTTCACCTCATCCAGGCTGGCCATGTATGGTCTCTGGATCAGAGACCACCCATGCATGGGTCTCTCCTGATCAACCCCTTCCTGATGGCAATCTGAGACTTCCCTAAGACTAGACCTTGTGGGCAGGTCTGACCAGGTCTGCTACCTCCTTCTGGTGTCAGGCCCTCTCCTGACTACTTCTGCCCCCAGAACTACTTCTGCTTCAATCTTTGTTGTGACATCTTGCCCAAGCATTTCCCCAGCACCAACATCAACCTGCCTGTGCATTCTGTTTGCCATTTCTCTTTCTTGACTCACAGTTTATAGGACAATGGCTTGCTACATGGCCAGTGTGCAAGACCTGGTATGCAGTAATTAGGAGGAAACTAGTCAAAATTGTACACAAATTTCACTTTTAGGAGACAGAGTTGCAGGCTGGTACGAGCTAACAGTCTGCAAAGAACAAGGTCCACATGTGGTCTGGTGGAAAGAATTTTTGCTCATTGGGGAAATCATGGTGGGGTTCTACTCTTAAACAGCCCATGGATTTGCTTCAATTGTACTTTCAAACATTCAGATACATTAAAAAAAATGGTCTCTAAGAAATTTCAAGAAGAAAACTATAATTTAAAAGAAAACTGTAAGTAGCCATATTCCATAGAAATGAAATAATAATAAGGAAGGATAAACTTAGTTCAGAGGCAGAGAGAAAGAGAGATTCACTGTTGCCAAAGCAACTTCCTCCAGACTGAGAATGAGACTATCCGGAAAAGTTGTAACTATATTTGCATCTATGTTGCATGCCTCCATTTTCTTTCTCTTTCTCTGCCTTTTCCTCAAGGGAGAAAAAGAACAGGAGAGGAGAAAAAAAGAAAAAGCAAGTGCAACAATGCAAGAAAGATGAAGGGCTTAGGGCTCAAGTTATTAACTTCTGAGGAAAGGAGATTCATTGTGAAGGGAAGAGAGGAAGTGTTAAGCATAATACGAAGAAACCACTTAAAATCATTGCATGAATGGAAAAAGAACCTATAGGAACTTGGCTTGCAAGCATTCTTTTAAAATTAAACAAAAAGCCAGAGGAGATAAGTAAATTGCACAAAGTTGCTCAGAGCTCAGCAGCACAGGCAAAACCCAGAACTCATGAGCCCACCCTGAGTGGCCATCCCACTGGGCCACAACAACTTCTCACCTTGTTTGGCCATTGGAGATTGGCCCTTGGAGAAAAGATTTACATGGCTTATGGGAGTCATTGTATAGGCCATGAACTCTGTGATCATTAATTTCTGAAATGCTGAATGTGGAAGACTAGTAAAAAGTTTTCTTTAAAGTAGAGGTGAAGGGGAAGAGCCAAACTTTTATGATATAATACTTGATAACAGTTGGGCTTAACAACAAAGCTGTTAGTTTATACTGGGAGTTTGCCTATCTATAAATGTTACCTCCTGCAGTGAGGAAGAATGGCAATCATTGGTAATGCTTTTTTATTTATTTATTTTTTTGAGACAGTGCAAGAGCACGAGCAGGGGTGGGGCAAAGGAAGAGGGAGAGAATGTTAAGCAGGCCCCACGGCCAGCACAGAGCCCAACATGGGGCTTAATCCCACAACCATGAGATCATTACCTGAGCCAAAATCAAGAGTTGGCCACTTAACCAACTGAGCCACCCAGGGTGCCCCAGTAATGCTACTTTAATAGAGTGTTTTATTTTTCTAGGAAAAAAAAAGGAAGTAACCGAATCATATTGATGAGCGAGGTTCTAGCACTCATGTGGTTCTGGCAACCTAAATATGTCACATGCTACGGCCTGGAGGGAAATGCTCAATCTGTGGGCAATGCCATGAAGAAGCAAATCCACAGCTTCCACAGGCACCACTGTGGGGTGGGCTTCCCAGTGACGCATTAGGCAGGAATCCCCACCAGTGGCAGGATGTTTGAAAACAACAGGGAAAACTGGAACAGTCTAAATGTTTAGCACACATGTAGCTCTACCAGAGCCTTCCAACTATGGCTCTTGGGAAGGGCTAGCTAGAGGCCACTGCCTTGAAACAGGCAACTCTCATTCATTTCCCATTAAAACCAAATCTGGAGTTAAGTGTAAGAAAGGCACCTATTATCAGTTGGTGACAAGTGACAACATCCAACTTGAACAGGCTGAGACAAAAAGAGAGACAGGGAGAGAAAGATAGAGAACCTGGTTTTTGGTTCAAGGAGCCCAAAGAAATGTTGAACAGTGACACCGCAGGAAGGGCGGGAAGGCAGTTAGACCTCAGAAGCAAGTAGAGTGGGAACCAGGTTTGCCTGCCATTTCTGCCTCCTTCAGCGTGGAATTTCCTCCTCTCCTAGTGAAAACAGACCTTCTCCAAAGAAGCAGCTTCACAGCATCTCCGTCAGCCGTCCTAAGTCAGCTCCAGACTTGTACAGTTTACAGCTCCTCACTCCAGAGAAGAGGCCCTGGGAGGAAGGCCCAGCCCAGATGGGTCAGACCCCACTGCAGGAACCAGCAGAGCCAGGGCAGTCACAGCGGACAGTCAGGCTCTCACAGGAGCCACGTGAAGGGGACTGAAATGGCTCCCAGACAAGAGGCCTGGTAGTGAAACCTGTGTGAGCATGAAGCAGCTACCCCCATCTCTATGTATTGCCCAGGGTAACAGGTTTGTTCACAAGCATATGCCTATGTGAACTGCCCGTGCATATAATCTCTCATATTTCAGCTTCCATTCTTATCTCCAACATGGCTTAAGACCCTCAGTACCAAATTGGCTGAGACAAGGGGGAGGGAGAAGAGGGTAGGGAGGGGGAGGAGGGAGGGAACAGAGGAACAAAAAGGAAGTTTCAGAACTGCAGACATCTTCAGTGCACTCACCTCTCCCCCTCTAAAAACGAGTTACAATATACTTATTAGGGAGCAGTAACTAAATTTTCCTACACTGGCTTTGTATCATCTCTAAATCAAGAAACTGTTTCGTGTGTTTCATCTCCCATGCCACAATTCTTGACAGAAACTGGATAGGCTTACATCCCAAAACCTTTAAAGAATTAAGCATGAAAGTGGAAAAATTAGTAAATTGAGGGTGAATACAATGTTCTGAGATACTCCGTGACACAGAAATCATGCAGTAACAATTTAAAGATAATTAGGAAGGATTAACATATTGCTGAGGATGGATGAATGGGGACAAAAGGGCTACATGAGTCTCCTCCTAAAAGTACAGTAAGAAGTTGCCATACCCAGATCCCATGTGGTACTGATGACATCCAGAAGGACAGGATAGTAAGAAACAGGATCGAATACACAAATTGTCAGAAATCTCAAAAGGGGGGAGGGAGAGGAGGAGAGGAAGGAAGGAGGAGAGAGGGAAAAGGAAGGATGGAGGCAGGGAGAGAGCAAGGAAGGCAGACAGACCAAGAAAACAACCATGAATTTTAAAAACACAAAAGAGGACAGGTAGTAAAGAAGATCAGAATCCACATGCAAAATGACAAAATTAGTACAAATTTAAATGGATTTATCTTCTCCACCATCCTCCCATATCTTCCCCCCTTCAAAATACACACTTTTTTTTTAATATCGCCCATCTTTAAACACTATATCCTTTTTGAACATTAACTATTGCCCTATTTCCCTTCTTTTCCAGTCAAGCTTGTTGAAAGAAATGTAATCTATTCTGGTGTCCACTTTCTCACCACATAGCCCATATTTCACTGGCCTCTGGCCTCTCATCTCTATACTCACCAAATCTAATAGTTACAGCCTATTCTCCCTTTCTTCTTGATATTCTCTCCTCTCTTGGTTTCATGAGTACTCCTTTCTGACTATTTTTTCTAGATCTCCCTAGTGGCTCTTCTTCCTCTGCTCTTAGGTACTGGGATTCCACACTTCATCCCTCGGCCCTCCTCTCCTCTTCCGATGCTATATGCTTTGTTGGACCTGTGATGAGACATCAGGGAAAAGACACTGGACTCAAGAAAAATGGAACACAGAGATGGCAGCCACTCTCAATGCCAACAACCGCAGCCACCACTGCGGCTCTATAAACACCCTGATAAAGAATCTCCTGGCACAAGAACAGACACTCAGATCAATGGAATAGAATAGAGAACCCAGAAATGGACCCACAAATGTATGGGCAACTAATATTTGACAAAGCAGAAAGAATATCCAATGGAATACAGTCTTTTCAGCAAGTGATGCTGGGAAAACTGGACAGTGACATGCAGAAGAATGTACCTGGACCACTTTCTTACACAAGACACAAAAATAAACTCAAAGTGGATGAAAGACCTCAATGTAAGACAGGAAGCCATCAAAATCCTCGAGGAGAAAGCAGGCAAAAACCTCTTTGATCTTGCCCGCAGCAATTTCTTACTCAACACGTCTCCGGAGGCAAGGGAAACCAAACAAAAGCAAAAAATGAACTACTGGGACCTCATCAAAATAAAAAGCTGCTGCACAGCGAAGGAAACAATCAGCAAAACTAAAAGGCAACCAACAGAATGGGAGAAGATATTTGTAAATGACATATCAGATAAAGGGTTAGTATCCAAAATCTACAAAGAACTTTATCAAACTCAACACCAAAAAACAAATAATCCAGTGAAGAAATGGACAAAAGACATGAATAGACACTTCTCCAAAGAAGACATCCAGATGGCCAACCGACACATGAAAAAATGCTCAACATCACTCATCATCAGGGAAATACAAATCAAGACCACAATAAGATACCACATCACACCTGTCAGAATGGCTAACATAAACAACTCAGGCAACAACAGATGTTGGCGAGGATGCGGAGAAAGAGGATCTCTTTTGCATTGTTGGTGGCAATACAAGCTGGTGCAGCCACTCTGGAAAACAGTATGGAGGTTCCTCAAAAAACTAAAAATAGAACTACCCTATGACCCAGCAATTGCACTACTAGGCATTTACCCAAGGGATATAGGTGTGCTGTTTCAAAGGGACACATGCACCCCTCTGTTTATAGCAGCACTATCAACAATAGCCAAAGTATGCAAAGAGCCCAAATGTCCATCGATGGATGAATGGATAAAGAAAATGTGGTAGATATATACAATGAAGTATTACTCAGCAATCAAAAAGAATGAAATCTTGCCATTTGCAACTACGTGGATGGAACTGGAGGGTAGTATGCTAAGTGAAATTAGTCAGTCAGAGAAAGACAAAAATCATATGACTTCATTCATATGAGGACTTTAAGAGACAAAACAGATGAACATAAGGGAAAGGAAACAAAAATAATATAAAAACAGGGAGGGGGACAAAACAAAAGAGACTCATAAATTTGGAGAACAAACTGAGGGTTGCTGGAGGGGTTGTGGGAGGGGGGATGGGCTAAATGGGTAAGGGGCATTAAGGAATCTACTCCCGAAATCATTGCTTCACTATATACTAACTAATTTGGATGTAAATTCTAAAAAATAAAAAATGAAGTTAAAAATAATTTTTTTAAAAATTAGAAAAGAAAAAAAAAAAAGAATTACCCAAGCTCTACCTGAACTCCTCTATTGACCGAGAGTGCGATGACCCACAGTTCAATTGTGAGAAACTGGTGTTGGCTAATCAGGAAGGATGCCATCTCTGGGAAGGGGGAAAAATGGAGACTCAGTAAATGCACACCCATCACCCATGTTGGCCACCCAAAGTCATCTGAGAGACCCTGTTTTCCCAAGAGCTGAGAAGAATATGGACTTAAATAATGATCGGCTGCCCTGCCACATAGCTGGATCCAGCAGCCAATCCTTCTGAAAGGAAGGCTGGCCCAGGAAAGGAAATTAAGGCTACAATGAGCCTGTGGCTTGGTTGCCTCCCTGTCCCACACTGCAGCTCTTTTGGTGAGTGTGATGTTATGACACAGCCATCAGCCAATTTTACAGAACAGGGGTCAATGACAAAGCAAACTGTCCCCTAAACGTCCCCGTTGAACACATCATACTGCAAAAAAACATTCTGCACATAAGCGAGGAGCCAGGTACCATGCAAGGCTCCTTCTTCATTGTCTCATCTATTCCCAGAAACATCCATTTGAGGCAGGTGCCACTGTTTCCATTTTACAAATGAGAAAATTGAGGTAAATCTGTTCAAGGTCACATAGCCAGTAACCATATGAAGTTGAAGTTCAATGATCACTGTCCAAACATGAAATGTCTGTGCTTTCCACCAAACCAACTTGTCCCTCTCTAGAGAATACATTTCTGAACGCTGCCTGTTTATACTGAAGCAGCAAACATATACCTATGGTCACGAAAGGTCCTGTAGAGAGAGATGATAAACACGCATCCATTTCCCAGGATCACACACGGCAGCACAAATAGGTCTCCATATCTGGGTATTAAGTCAAGAGAGGAAAGTGGTACCCTCGGGAGAAAAATATGACTGATACTAAAGGAACGCGGAAAAGTCAATAAATCCAGAGACTAGTATTGCTGTGTGATCTCTATAGTAGTTATGCTGGTACTGATAACCTTACAAAGGTTCTTTGTGGAACTTGTTAAATCATAAAATCATTTCTGGATTCTAGAACATAAAACAGTATCTTTTTTATGTAAACACAACCTTGGGGAAACTGTAGGTAACTGCAGATCTTTTTAAGGTATTTTCTTCTGTCACTCCGGGAGCCATTTCCTTCACTCACCAATATTTTTACATATTTGGAGAAAGACTTCTCTTCCATAAATATTAAACACAAATCGTATGTAAAAGCTCCGATCTCCTCTAATAACTATTTGAAAAGTCAGACATTGGGCTCACACAAGCAGTCATAATCAAATTTCTAAAGACAGATAGTTTGGGCTGGAAGAAAAGTTAAAAACAGAATGTCCACTTATCGAAATTCATTAATATTAATATCTATTGACCTGCACTACTAAAAGGATTTTATTGAACAGACAACTTCCAAACACAATATTACACAGAGTACACGCTCAATCACTCTCTCATTCATCTAATAATTACCGTGCAAAATCAACATGCATAGGCATGGGGGTATACAAATAAGCCCTCATGAAGCTTTAAATGCTGTTATAAAGAAAATAGATGCATATATTAAATTAGATCACTGCTGTAAAGTTAAACAATGATAAGACAACAATGCAAGATGTCTTCAAGCAGTCTCATTACGTGCCAAATGAGTAGAGCAAAGAAAAGAAATAGCTAGAAGTTTATAAGAGAGGAGGGTCAAAATGTGTTGGAGAGTAAGGAAAGGCATCACTGAGAAAGTAGGAGGCAGTTGGGTAAAAGGAAGCTCCACAAAGAGAAGACAAAGGGATATTATTAGTAAAGCCAGGCTCTGGAGAGTGTAGATCAAGCAAGCTAGAACAAAATGTGTATGTAGAGAGATTCAGGACATAATATCTCTAACAATTAATAATCAATAAGCACAAAACCACAATAAGTTTACCTTTCAGAGATCAAAGGAGCACATATGCTTATTTCCTAACTTAAGGACTGAGGCCATCATTTATCCAGCTCATTTCAGCCAAAACAACAAACTTGTCAAAGTGAAAGACTTGAAAACTCCCTTAGAAAGACAAAATACAATAAATATGTGACCACAGTGTAAGGAGTCATCAACTTTAGAATGCTACACTCCACTGGACACTTTAGAGATCACTAAAAGCATGTATCTTGCCATCATGTAAACATTCTGAAACACAGCAATGCAGACTACAGTAAAAGTCAGGGAATCTGGACAGGAAAGGTCAGGCTGTGAAATAAATCAGTTCAAGTAATTTGTTCAGGCTGATGATCAAGGTAAGGAGTTAACAGCAGTTATCAGGCTAAGAACTACCCAAAATACCACCACTGATAGAAACACAGGCAGGTTTGAGTAGGGAGGGCCTTTGGAAGTCAGCTAGATCTACACACATCCATACTTTGCCTTCTTTTGAGATGGACACTGGCCAACAACTCGGGGTCTAGGTTTCAGTTAATTGAAGATGCACATCTGGAGTGATTAAGAGTTTGCAATCATCTTATGATATCAAGGGATAGGAGTAACTCTAACAGAAAAAAGCAAAAAGGCAAACCAAAACAAAGACTTCATGAAACTACAAGAGGAGTCAGAAAACCTTTTTTCTATAAAAAGGCTCTGAGGGTCATAGGATCCCTATCACAACTACTCAGGTCCTATGTTATAATGCATAAGCAGACATAGACAATAAATGAAGCAATTAAGTGTGCCTGTGTCCCAATAAAACTTTACTTATAAAAACAGGTGGTGGAAGACCTGTTCATGATAAAACTCTCAGCAAATTAAGAAAAGAGGAGAATTACCTCAACTCAATAAAGAACATCTGCAAAAAACCTACACACACTTAACCTCACAATCGTGAAAAGACTGAAGGGTTTCAGATAGGGAACAGGGTAAAGATGTCTACTCTCACCACTCTTATTTAACATAGTACTGGAAGATATAGCCACTGCAATAAGTCAAGAAAAAGAAATAAAAAGCATATGAGTTATAAAACTGTCTAATTCCAGATGATATGGTTGTCTACGTAAAAAATCCTAAGTAATATGTACACATAACACACACACACACACACACACACACATACACACACTTCTCCTAGAACTAATATGTGGGTTCGTCAATATTGGAAGATACAAGACGAACACACAAAAATCAACCACATTTCTATATACCAACGATGAACATATGGAAACCAAAATTAAAGACATAATACCACTTACAATCACTCCAACAAAACTCAAAAACTTAGGTATGACCTTAACAAACATGTACAATATCTATACACTAAAAAGTATAAAGCACTTATAAATCAAAGAAAACTGAAATAAATGCTCATAGACTGAAAGACTCAACACAGTAAAGACAATTCTCCCCAAATTGATCTATAATTTTAGTACATTCCCTATCAAATCCTAGCAAGATTTTTCTGTAAACATAGATAAGTTTATTCTGTGTATTTATTCTTTTTTACTATTGTAAAATACATATAACATAAAATGTACTATCTTGGTCATTTTTAAGTGTACAGTTCAATAGTATTAAATACATTCATTTACATGTTCTACAACCATTACCACCATCCATTCCTATAACTCTTTTCACCTTGTAAAACTGAAACTCTATGCCCATTAAATACCAACTCCCCATTCTCTCCTCCCCACCAAGCCCCTGGCAACCACCATTCTGCTTTCTCACTTTATGATTCTGACTACTCTCAATACCTTATATAAGCAGAAGCATAATACAGACAAGTTTATTCTAAAATTTATATGGAAAAGCACAGGCTTCAGAATAGCTAAAAACAATCCTGAACTAAAAACAATCTTGAAAAAGAACAAAATGTGAAGGATGACTCTGCCCAATATTAAGGACTACTATAAAGCTATAGTAACCGAGATAGTGTGATGGAGAGATGGACACATAGATCAATGGAAGAAAATAAGAATCCAGAAGTAGACCCACAATATGTCCAACTGATTTATGACAAAGGTGCAGAAGCAATTCAGTGGAGGAAAGGTTTCAACAAATGGTGCTTTAGCAACTGGATATCCATAGGCTTAAGAAAAATGAACCTCAAACCAAATCTCAAACTTCAAGCATTTAACTCAAAATGGATTGTGGACTTAAATGTAAAATGTAAAAATATATAACTTTTAGGGAAAAAAATAGGAGAAATCTTCAGAATCAAGGCTAGGCAAAGAGTTCTTAGACTTCACACAAAAAGCACAAACCATGAAAGAAAAAAAAAGATAAATATAAACTCATCAATTCTGAAAACTTTTACTCTGCAAAAGACCCTATTATCAAGATTTAAAAAAAAAAAAAAATAAACTACAGTCAAGAAGAAAGCATTTCCAAGCCATGTATCTGGCATAGAACTAGTATTCAGAACATACAAAGAACTCACAAAACTGAACAGTAAAAAAAAAATGAAAAATCCAATTAGAAATGTCTAACATTTTATCAAAGACATTTCATTGAGGACATATAAATGACATGAAAGCACATGAAAAGATGTTCAAATCATTAACCATTAGGGAAATAATAATTTAAGCCACGATAAGATATCATTACACACCTATCAGAATGGCTAAAAAATAAGAGTGACAACATCAAATGCTGACAAGGATGGAGAGATTGAATTGCTCATACACTGCTGATGGGAATGTAAAAATGGGACGACTCAGTAAACATTCTGGCACTTTCTTATAAAAGTAAACATGCAGCTACCATGTGACCCAGCAGTTACACTCTTGGCCATTTATCCCAGAGAACGTAAACTACGTTCAAAACCTGCACACAAACTCATAGCATATTTATTCATAATAGTCAAAAATTGGGAATAATCCAGATGTCTTTCAATGGGTGAATGGCTAAACAAAGTGTGGCAGAGCCATACCATGGAATACTACTCTGCAATTAAAGGGAACAAAGAATTAACATATATGACACTTTCAGTGACTCTCCCGGGAATTACGTTGATTGAGAAAAGCTAATCCCAAAAGGTTACATGCTGTATGATTCCATTTATATAACTATGATGTGACAGAATTACAGAAATGGAGAAGAGACTGGCAGTTGTCAGGTGTTAGGGATCAGCTGAGAGTGGGGAAGGAGGTGGGGCATGGCGATAAGAGGGCAACACAGGGGATCCTTGTGGTGATAGAACTGTCCCATACGTTGGCTCTATCACCATCTATATCCTGGATGTGATGTACCACAGATTTGCAAGATCCCCCGCTGGGGAAACTGACTGAAGGGTATTATTTTTTTTACAGCTGCAAGTAAATCTACAATGACCTCAAAATAAGAAATTTAATTTAAAAATTTTTTAAACAGGCTGAAGGCCTCTAGCCACACTCAAGAATAAGACGTAAACTTCTCAAGAGACTAGAGGCTTCAAGGAATCCCTAGCAGACAGAAAGGTGTGGTTGAGATGAGCAAGAGGAAAAGACAGACCAAGACAGGAGTGTAGTGCCATGAAAGTTCCGTGACCATGGGTGGTAGCTAGGAACAGCCTGCCAGGATTTGGCAGAGATGTGGAAGTGGGCACAGCTTGGCCAGTGAATCCCTACATGCTCCTTCTTCCCTTCTCCAGCCAATGTTTAGGTGAGTGTTTGGTATAGAGAAACAGGGAAGGGCCCCAGGTAGCTGATGATATCCAGGACAAATTGGGGACCAGACAAGCTCTGAAGGCCAGCTGCTGTCCTCAGCTGTGCCCACCCCTGTTCTCCCTGAGAACAATAAGGAACACAAGAACCCACAGCTGCTCAGTCCCTGTTCCAGGACCAGCTGCCCATGGTTGAGAGTCTAGAAAAGATGAGCTCACAGTCGGGAACAACTAGAAATATGTGGAATGCCAAGTTGGAGAAAGACCAGAATAAGAAGCTTTCCAGCTTGGAGGGCTTCACAACTAAACTTTAGAAGAGTGATTAATATCTTCACATATGTAAAAGATGGTATTGCATTCATGAAACAACAGGATCTTCATTTTTATAAAACAGACTCAAGAGGAGACCTGAAAAATGAAGGAATGGAATTGTGGCCATTAAGAACTTCATAGAATGGCTCCAGAGCAGAATGAAAAAAACAGCAAAATCAGTCAGCTAAGAGATCGAGACTAAGGAATTCCTCCAGAATGTAAGATGAAAGGATAAAGAGATAGAAAGTTTAAAAGAATCAGAGAAAATAGCTCTAGACTTACCACTATCTAACAAACAGATGTTTATAAAGGAGAATTGGAGACAATGCAGAGGAGCCAATGGTTAAGGAAATAATATCTAAGAATTTCTTAGCACTGAAAAAAAAAAGGACATAAACTTCAGAATGAAAGGGTTACCATATGCTAAGCTGTATAATAATTTTTAGAAACTTAAAACATAGAAAAGAATCCCAAAAGTTATCAGAGAAGAAAAATATTATTAACAATCAAAAATCTGATTGATTTAGAGACACCTGGGTGGCTCAGTCGGTAGGGCGTCCAACACTCAATTACACCTCAGGTCATTATCTCATGTTTCGTGGGATCAAGCCCCGTGTCAGGCTCTGTGCTAATAGCACAGAGCCTGCTTGGGATTCTCTCTCTCCCTCTCTCTCTGCCCCTCCACCCCCCAAAATAAATAAATAAAATTTTTTTAATGTTTATTTATTTTTGAGAGACAGAGAAAGAGCACAAGCAGAGGAGGGACAGAGAGAGAGATAGACACACAGAATCCAAAGCAGGCTTCAGGCTCTGAGCTGTCAGCACAGAGCCTGACACGGGGCTCAAACCCACAAACCGCAGATCATGACCTAAGCCAAAGTCAGATGCTCAACTGACTGAGCCACCCAGGTGCCCCAATATATAATATTTTTTAAAAAAGAATCTGATTTAAAGCATAATTCTTTCTCATCAACCTCTCTGGAAACAGGAACCTCTAGTGCTGAAAAACAAACCAGAACAAAACAAAACAGGGCTTTTAATGGAGATTTCTGGATCTAGCCAAATTAGCATTCAAATGCGAAGGTGAAATAAAGGAATTTTTCAGACATACAAACTTTCAGGCAGAAAATTTACCACCCTAGATCCTCTCTTAAAGAGATTAACACAAACTATATTTCACAAAAAGGAAAATGCTATAAAGTATTTTAAAAAATGAGCAAATTCTGTTGTATCCTCTTTATGATACTTAATATTGTATTATATTTACTTTATATCTTTTACTAACTTGCCACTTTTTACGTAAATGGATGTTTCTGTTGAAAAGTTATTCACAATAATCAAATATGCCATTCACAGGAGTTTGGGAGCAGGGGTAGACTGGAGAGAAACAAAATTGTTACAACAGATTTAAAATACTAAAGGACTCTGGGCACCTGGGTGGCTCAGTCTGTTAAGTGTCCGACTTTGGCTCAGGTCATGATCTCACCGTTCTTGAGTTCAAGCCCCACATTGGGCTCTCTGTTGTCAGTGTACTGCTTCAGCTCCTCTGTCACCTTCTCCTTCTGCCCCTCCCTCACTTGTGCTCTCTCTCACTCTCTCAAAATAAACACTAAATAAATAAATAAAATACTGAAGGACTCTTAGATCATGGTTGGTTTCCTTTGATCCACATGGAATCCAATTGGAACACATTCTATGTGTTCTATGTGTCAATTGGAACACATTCTATACAGACAGTATGTAGGGCTGTTATTAGTATTTCTGGACAATTGGTTCATTCACTCAACATTTATTACATCTAGTATTCACAAAACTCTATCTTATACCCTGACAAGAACACAAAGATAAATAAAATCTAGATTCAGCTCTTGAGGGGTTCATAATTTAGTGGCAGTGATAGACATGAGCACATGTAATTATGATGCAAAATATAAGTATTAGGAGAAGATATAAATAAAACACAAGATTGCAGAGGTAGTAATGATTAATTTTGGACTCAGGATCATGTAAAATTAGTTCATGGGTTGATAAGTAAACCCTAATAATTCCCAATGAAATCACTTCTCTATACTGTCAAGATAAGTATACTATACTATTAATGATTTCTTTTATATTTTTTTTAATTTTTTTATTTTTTACAGACAGAGAGACAGAGGGAGAGAGAGAGAACACCAAGTAAGGGAGAGGGGCAGAGGGGGGGAGAGAGAGAAAACCCTAAGCAGGCTCCACACTCAGTGTAGAGTTCAATGCAGGGCTCAATCCCACGACCTTGGGATCATGATGGGGGCTGAAATCAAGAGTCAGCCATCCAACTGACTGAACCACCCAGGTGCCCCTATTATTAATGATTTCTAATCAGAAAGGGAAACCAAATGTTGCAAAATGTTACACCCACCCTGCCAAAGCAAAGCAGAGGTTTCACAACAATCCAATAACTTTGGTGCCTGTTCATACTAACAGTGAGGATTATTCAGATAATGTGGGGGTTTTGTCATTGTTTTTATTATATTGTTACATCATTGTTGTTACATGACATTTTGCCATAATGAACTAGATTGACTACTGGTATAACTTAAAATTCATCAGGTTTTAAGAGTCCTTTATCATCTTAAATTAAAAGATAAATTAAAATTTTCCCCTAATGCAGCACTGCTATTAAAAAACAAAAACAGGCTGCAGGTCAAATTTAGCCCACAGGCCTATTTGGCCAACCTCTGGTTTATAGCAAAGGTGCTAAAACTTTTTAGTCTAGTTCGTCGAATGTAATTGGGTCATAACTCTAGATGCAAATTGACCTTTAAGTTCTCAGAACAAACAATACCATAACTGGCTGCCAAGCTGTACCTAGTGCAATCCAAATGCACTGGCAAGCATCAAAGACTCATAGGATGTTTATACTTTATGGATAAGATACTCATCATCTGCCTGCCTGAACCTCTGATTCCCCCCAAAGCATGCATCATCACAGAAGCTACATTCTTTTCATTCTCCATTCTGATCCAAACTCCTTACTTCGGATGACTTCAAGGCATTGCATAACCTAACACAAACTTTATCTCCTTTGGCTAGATTTTACAAGGAAAGTACTCATAAGTTATTACCATACATATACCACATACCATGATTACTAAACATATCTATTGTACTAGTGGAGCCAAATATTTAATAACTGATATAGAGGTCACCTTTATTTTGTTTTATTCTAATAAACTATAGTACATACATACTATGGGATAGTACTATATCCCATAGTACTTTTTTTTTAATGTACATTAAAAAAAAACATATAAACCTTCAGCAAACTAGGGATAGAGGGGAACTTCCTCCACCTGATAAAAGAATATGTACAAAAAACCTGCAGCTAACATAATTAATGATGAGAAACTTGATGCTTTTCCACTAAGATCAGAACAAGGCAAGGATGTACCCTCTCACTACTCCTATTCAACATCATACTAGAAGTACTAGCTAATGCAATAAGAAAAGGAAAAACATGATATACATATGGGGAAGAAAGAAATAAAACTGTCTTTGTTCACAGAGGACAGGACTGTCTATGTAGAAAACCCCAAAGAATCAATAAATAAACAAAAAAATTCCTAGAACTAAAGTGATTACAGGAAGATTACAGGATACAAGGTTAATATACAAAAATTAACTCTATCTTACATGCCAGTGATGACCAACTGGAATTTGAAATTTTAGAAAATACATACCATTTACATTAGCACCAAAAGAAATTAAATATTGAGGTATAAATCTAACCAAATATGCAGAAGATCTATATGAGGAAAACTATAAAATTCTCATGAAAGAAATTAAAGAGTATCTAAATAAATGGAGAATTATTCCATGCACATGAGTAAAAAGACTCAATATTGTCAAGATGTTAGGTCTTCTCAACTTGATCTATAGATTCCACACAATCCCAATCAAAATCCCATTAAGTTATTTTGTGGATATTGATAAGCTGATATTAAGGTTTATATTTAGAGTGGGAAAAAAGGCCAGAGTTGCCAATGCAATTGAGAACAAAGTTGGATGACTGAAACTACCCAACTTCAAGATTTATTATAAAGCTACCATAATTGAGACAGTGTAGTATTGGTTAAAAAAAAAAATAGACAAATGGACCAATGGAAATAAGTAGGGAGCCCAGAAACAGACACATACAAATATAGTTAACTAATCTTTGACAAAGGAGCAAAAGCCATGCAATGGAGAAAAATAGCCTTTTAACAAATGGTGCTGGAACAATCAGACATTCACATGCAAAAGAAAAAAAAATCTAGACCCAGATCTTAATCTTTCACAAAAACTAACTCAAACTTTTAAAGGTAAACCCATAAAACTTCTACAAAGTACCACAGGAGAAAATTTAGGTGACCTTAGGTTTGGCAATGGCTTTTTAGATACTACCTCAAAGTGCAATCCATAAAAGAAAAAACTGGTAACTTAAACTTCATTACAATTAAAAACGTCTGCTCTGCAAAAGACACTGTAAAGAGCATATAAGAAGACAAGCCACGGACTGGGAGAAAATACTTATAAAAGACATCTGATAAAGGACTGCTATCCCAAATACACAAAGGACTCTTAAAATTCAACAAGGGGCACCTGGGTGACTCAGTGGGTCAATTGTCTAACTCTTGATTTCAGCTCAGGTCATGATCTGATGGTCATGAGACCAAGCCCCATGTTGGGCTCCACACCAGGAATTGGAGCCTGCTTAAGATTCTCTCTCTCTCTCTCTCTCTCTCTCTCTCTCTCTGCCCCTCCCCCAGCTAACACTCTCTCTCTCTCTCTCTCTCTCTCTCTCTGAACAATAAAAAATAAATACTTTAAAAACCTCAACAAGAAAAAAATCCAATTTAAAAATGGACAGGGGTGCCTGGGTGGCTCAGTCAGTTAAGCGTCCAACTTCGGTTCAGTTCATGATCTCGCAGTCTTGAGTTCGAGCCCCACATTGGGCTCTGTGCTGACAGCTCAGAGCCTAGATAGAGCCTGGAGCCTGCTTCGGATTCTGTGATGCCCTCTCTCTCTGACACTCCGCCACTCATGCTCTGTCTCTCTCTCGCAAAAAAATAAATAAATGTTAAAAGAAATGTTTTGGGGCGCCTGGGTGGCTTAGTCAGTTAAGTGACCAACTTCAGCTCAGGTCAGGATCTCATGGTTCATGGGTTCAAGCCCAAGTCGGGCTCTGTGCTGAATGCTTGCTCAGAGCCTGGAGCCTGCTTCAGATTCTGTGTCTCCTTCTCTCTCTGCTCCTCCCTTGCTTGTGCTCTGTCTCACTCTGTCTCTCAAAAATAAAAAAATGTAAAAAAAAAAAAAAAAAAAAAAAAATTTGTAACAACAAGATAGCACTATATACCTACTAGAAAGGCTAAAATCCAAAACACTGACAGCACCAAATGCTGACAAGGATGTAAAGCAACAGGAGCTCCCATTCACTGTTGGTAAGAATGCAAAATGGTACAACCACTTTGGAATAGTTTGGCAGTTTCTTATAAGATGAAACATACTCATACCACATGATCCAACAATCATGGCTCTTGATATTTACCCAAAGTTAAAAGCATGTCTACACAAAACTGGTACAAGAATGTTTATAATAGCTTTATTAATAATTACCAAAACTTGGAAGCAACCAAGTTATTCTTCAATAGGTGAATGGTTAAACAAACTGTTGTACACCCATGCAATTGAATATTATTCAGCACTGAAAAGAAATGAGCTATCCAGATATGGAGGGACCCTAAGTGCATACTGCTAAGTGAAAGAAGCGAATTTGAAAAGGATACATACTGTATAATTCCTTTCCATATACATACTGTATATGACATTCTTGGGAAAGCAAAACTATGAAGACACCAAAAAGATAAGTGACTGTTAGGGGTTCAGGAGGGAGGAAGAGATAAACAGGCAGAACACTGGGGACTTTTAGAGCAGTGAAATTATTCTGTAAGATACTAGAACTGTTGCAAACACACATTACAGATTTCTCAAAACCCATAGAATATACGAGAAAATGAATCCTGATGTAAAGTATGGACTTTGGTTATCTATACTGGCTCATTGATTACAACAAATGTGCCGTACTAATACCAAAAGTTAACAACAGGGTAAACCTGGAGAGTAGGGCACATGTATATATATGGGAATCCTCTGTACTTCCCACTCAATTTTCCTATAAACCTAAAACTGCTCAAAGAAATAAAGTATATTAATTTTTTTAAAAGAATATTTTAAGATATATCAGCTACTTGGAGATATTTCCATGATATACTAATAAGTGAGAAGAATAAGATGCAGACTATAAGCTGATCCATTTTTATAATCACACCAACATTTTGGACACTGGTTACTTGGGAAGTTGGGAGAAGAGAATGAAAATGATTAAAAACTTACTGACAGGGGCACCTGGGTGAGCGTCCCAACTTCGGCTCAGATCATGATCTCACAGTTTGTGGGCTCCAGCCCCCTGTTGGGCTCTGTACTGACAGCTCAGAGCCTGAAGCCTCCTTCGGGTTCTGTGTCTCATTCTCTCTCTGCCCCTCCCCTACTTGTGCTCTGTCTCTCTGTGTCTCTCAAAATTAAATAAATGTTAAAAAAAAACAATTAAAAAGAACTCACTGACAGATCAAACCTTGAGCGAAACTATAAATAAAAATCTGAGGTTGAAGTAATAAAAAAGCCCCTGAAGCAAGGAGAAGCCATCTCAGCATAGATTGGGTAGGACCAGCCCACTCTGGGGCAGTGAGAAGAACCTGGTACCAGACCCACTGGCTGGAAACCAGAGACAGAGTAAAGACCACTTGTTTCCTTATTAATTAGTTTAATACAACCATATGGAGATAACCATAGAGAATCCTCATTTTTTAAATTCTATCAATTTTGTTTGTCAACCATCCTACAAGTTCCAAAGCAAACATATACATAAAATGAAGCCTAGATTTCAGCTCTTTAACGAATCCCCTTAGCCTGGAAAAAAAAAAAAAATTGTCTGGTTTTTAATGAACCAAAATAGTTCAGGCTTAAGTTCCAGCATTATATTAATAGAAATCCCTTGGTTCATATCTTGCCCCTGGAAATGCATATTTAAATTTATGCAGCTTATTCCTTAAATCGGGCGTGCATTGTCCCGTAAGTACTGCAGCAGAGAGCGACCTAATCTTATTCGTCCAACTCCTAATTTTCACCAAAAAATAATTACTCCCTTTTATTCCACTTAACAAAATAAATCCACAGAGCTTCGTAGTATCAGCCTAATCCTGAAGAAGAAGAAGAAGAAATGTTTTTGGTTTTTGAGGGTTTTTTCAGTTTCTTAAAATAAAAAGTTATCTGCAAGGGGCTCCTCAGCCCTCCTTTTACATGCAGAGGCAGCTGGGTGCAGTTTCTACTCTTGGAGGTCTGCTGTCTCCCAGCAACCTGGCTCCGGTTGTCAGGGAGAGACCCCGCCTGAGCCGGGGCTGTTATCAGGCCCGCTGCAGTCCTCGGTGGGGGGAGTCGGGAGCTCTGCGCAGCGCTTCTTCATGCCAGTGCACACGTCTCGGTGTGCAAGGAATGCTAAGTGGTTAGCTAGGAACTCTGGGGACCAGCAGGAGTTGCTGCAGAGGGCTTACTGCTAGATGACGTAGCTCCTTATGAATTGGCTCTCAAAAAGAGATAAGGAAATGGAGGTTTTCGGCAATGCAGTGTTTTCTCCGGGGCTCTATTTGACAGCTGGCTACTCCATTCTGCAAACCCTAACGTGGTTTTCTTTTCATCTGCTAACTACAGTACATTCAGGATTTTTTCACTTTAGCTTTCATTTTCTCCAGCTGGAAAGTTATGCATTCCCTCACAGTATTTCATTTTCATGACTCTTGCCTTTTGGGTAAAATCTGTTAAAATATCTTTTTTATTTTTTTAGTTGGCCAAGGAGTAAGTTTTGGTCTCATGTGAACAATGCTTTTTAATTCTTCACAGTGCATTTGACCTAAGCAAAGTATAAATTACCTAACAGTAAACTACTAATAAAAATAATCAAAGGTAAAATAGGAAAAAGTTACAGAAGAAAATTCAACACTAATGTTATTACTTTACCATGGTAACATGGTGAAAAGAATTCATTTTCTATATATGCTCGGGGAAGACATTCAATGTTTCTAAATTTTATTCTTCATTTTATAAAAATGTAATGATAATACATTCATTGGAACATACTGTAACTCTGCATTTCTTCCAGTTTCACTATTACCAATCTTTCTTATATTATAATGCAAATTTAATACACTTACTCAACAACAAGCTAGTAGATTAGAAATATACCCTGCTGAGAAACACTGCAGATATGCTCATACTAAGGAACCATGTCTTTCTTTATGAAGGACAATAACCTTATTTGACCTCTCATAAAAGACTCAGCTTACAGAAGAGATCCCAGCTAACCCAGAGGATATGGTGGTCTTTGGTCAAGGTAAAATCAAGCATTTGGCATTGTTAAAAAAATAAGACATTTGGCTCAAAATGGAGTCGCTTATGCAAAGCCCCACACCACCAATCCAAGACTTAACCTACAGTTCTGGCTGTCCCAGAAATGAGATCTTAAACCAGTCAATCAGGAATTGCCTGATCAGCACTAGTTAACTAGTTTGCCATTGCCTAGAGGAACATATCCTTGCAATAACCAACCCGCTCTTTTGCCTAGTATAACTTCCTTGTTCCCATTCCCTTCGCCTGTAAAAGCCCTTCATTTGTGTACAAGCTCCTTGGAGCTCCTTTCTATCTGCTAGATCAGATGCTGCCCAACTTGAGTCAACTTTTGCTCAAATAAACTCTTAAAAAAATTAATATGTCTCAGTTTATCTTCTAACAGGATCATGAGTCAAAGTAGTCAAGTATCTCATCAAATGGGAAGAACATTTTGATAGGACATCCAGGGGAAAGATACCAGAAAACCAAGCAGCTTAGCCACTGTAATCTAAGCAAGACCTCTGGCCATGCCAGCAGGGCACCATAACCAGACTAAGAGTTCAGGAACCACCAGGGAGAAAAATAGCAATCACTGAGCTCCACATATATTACATGAACTCAACTTTCACCTCCCTAGGGAGACACAGTGGAATGAAAGTGCAAAACAAGGCCCCAAAGCCCTAGCTCCACCACAAACTCCAAGAACAATCGAAGTTGAAACTGCTCCCAAAAGGCAACATGGAAGGGGAAGAAGTGAGTTGAGCCTTGAAAGACCCAGGAAGATTTACATGGGCTGTGAGGAAGAAAGCAAACGTCCTGGAAGAAAGGAACTAATCGGAGTCAGCTGAGGGTGTGGGGCATGGGCGGTGCAGAGCTCAGGAACACTGAGGTTAACAAGTTACAGGAAGTTTCTAACTCCAGGATGAAAAGTGTCATCACGTTAGCTAGGACGCAACAGAAATTACTCAAATCAGATGGCTGCAAGCTATCAGTAGAAGGGATGAGAGGGAAAAGACAAAAGCAAGGAAGGAATGTGTTCCGTTTTTTGAAAATCAGCAGTTCCTGCCAAGGAGATGCCCAGATACGCGTTTGCCCAATCACTCCTCACGTGAGCCAGCTTGAGTGGGTTGGAGCTAATGATCTGTGCAAAAGCCCCTGAGTTATCCTGAAGTTACCTTTTAGTTCATTATACTACTAAGACCTCCTCCTGTGGGTGGAGTTTCCTGCCATTTTTTGAACATACATTGTATGCACTACCATACTGACATGCTAGGCATGTGCAATCGAACCGAAGTGCCTAATTAATAAAATATGTATAAGTTCCTTATGTATATGTTAGCTCCCTGCCCCCATTCCCAATACACCAAATAAAAGCTTCCTGTGCTAACCCCATGGGGAGAAAGTACTTTGAGAGCTATGACTCTGTCTCCTTACTTATAACAATAAAAAGTTCTCTGCTTTCAATACTTCTTTGGGTTGTGTTCAACTTGCAGCCAAAGTGCAACTGAACTTGCCTTGAGTTCAGTTACAATCGCACCGATCACATAGTCACTGTTATTTCCTACGCAGTGGTAGTATGAAATTTGAGGTTTAAACAGATGTCTAAAGCGGTGCTCACAGTAAACTGAGAAGGATAAAGGCAGAGACCAAGGAAAGTGTGATGGTTATTTTATGTGTCAACTTGACCTGGCTAAGGGATACCCAGATGATGAGGAAAATCTTCTTTATGGGTGTGTCTGATGCTCTCAAACTGGGAATTTATGATGGAAAAGAGACGAAAGAATAGGATAGAGGCCCCACAACTTTCACTCATCATGCATTTACACTCTGAACCCATCTTTTGCAGAATTCAGTCTCTCATACTTCATCAGAGTTCGAAGATTTTGGCTGGCACAAGATGACAGGGTCGGCCAGCTGCTGTGGCATGGGAAGGGATCGGGCCATCTGCCGGGTTGGCAGGACACTGGGGTCTATGAAGGGGCAGACCAAGCCTAGCAAAGAGACCTCCACTCTGGTCCTTGCTGAAGGCCTGGAGGCCTCTGGTACTCTTGGGGCCCATGTCACAAACTGATGTCTCCTCACCCAACTAGCTCCCCATTCCTTGCCTCAGCTGTCCTCACTCTCCTCCCTTCCCCAGAGCATCTTTCCCAACCATTGCTGCAGATTCCTAACAAATCCCAGCTTAGAGATTTAAAGATGAGGGGGCTCCTCATCATTTATCCTGGCAAGTAGAAGAGTTTACTACTGGTCACAAGAATGATTGGTAAGACAGTCTGAAATCAGCCCAAGTCTATCACCGCTAGTGAAAAAATTATTTAGAGTATATATCGCAGGGACAAAAGATCAGCTATGTTAGCTTCTCTGTGTCATCCTGGTCACACAATGTTCACACAAAAAGACCACCTTTAGCCAACATTAACCATACTTTACCTGATATCCATACACCATAACTGAGTGCCTGATGTGGGTAGTGTCCTCTGTGAACCGTTACGGACTAAGGAATAAAACAGGATCAACCATGGCCAGTGCCCCCCTTTAAGGAGTGAAACATGGCTCCTCCCTCTGGACAGCCTTCTTTTTTTTTTTTTTTTTTAAAGTTTATTTTTGAGCGAGAGCGAGAGAGAGTGGGGAAGGGGCGCAGAGAGAAGGGGACAGAGGATCTGAAGCGGGCTCTGCACTGACAATAGAGAGCCCGCTATGGGACTTGAACCCACAAACTGCAAGACCATGACCTGAGCCAAAGTTGGACACTTAACCAACTGAGCCACCCAAGCACCCCAGAACAGCCATCTTTCGAGGTAGCTCTCCCTCATATGAGGAGAAAAGATATTGATTTAACAACATGGGTAGTAGAACAATATCTAAGTAACAATGTGAAATCCAAGAGGAGGATTCATGAAATAGTGCATAATTATCTGCCCAGAAGAAAAGAAAGGGATCACTTAGGTTGTAAAGAAAAGGGAACCAGGGCAAGTTTTGAGGAAGAGGTAGCATAAGGATATATGGAAAACAATATTTCACCTGGGCAAGCATTTAACAAACATTTAATGAATGGCTAAATGAAAACACCGGTATATGAAACCCACTTGGGTAGAATCACATGAGCAGCTCGAAAGACAAAACACTGAAACACATGTTAGCCAGAGGCAAGGTGGGAAGAAAGGCTGGGACAGTAAGGATCATCAGATCAGGAGAGGTATGGAATACCCTTATGCCAGGGACTTCAGGGAAACACTGAGGGTTCTGAAACAGAGGGTAAAATAAAGAGCTGTAGACAAGATGCAAAGAGGAGAAATAATAGCTCTGTGTCCTACAATTTAGAAATTAATCACACATTGGGGAAAATTTTTCTAAAAGGAAAATTGTTTTCTATCATTTTCTTTTAAAAGTCTATGTACATCACTCAAAATAAAAGAAATACACATAATGCCTTCTACATAATAGTGGAAGGAATTTGTCCCCAAAGATCTTTTCTTTGTATAAATGATGCCACCACAATTGATGCTTCAATAAAAATGAATATTTATGAAATGTAAAATGACTTGGATTAACTTATTCCAATTTCACCCTCTAAATTTAGATTTTTAAATCACGCCAAAATGTAGATTTTGATTACAAAAGCAAGTTGGGAAGGAAAAGAAAAAAAAAAAAAAAAGACTTACTTGACAAGAAAAAGAGCAAAATTTAAAAAACAGAATTTGAAATAGGGATGACAAAAGATGACAGAAAGGTGGTCAATTAAACTAAAAACCGCAGAAAAGGATCATCCTCAGAGCAGAGTTCTTTAACTCAATAATGCAGTCACTTATCAAGAATCAAGTTACACGAAAGCCTGAAGGAAAATCTCCCACTTGTGTGTCCCATCCATCTTCAGCTCACTGCACAGCCCTCTCCCCAGCTTTTAGTTTCTTAGCTATCCTTTCAGAGTTTCTTTGTGCATACATCTTATTATTTTCCTCCCTGTTCACACAAAAATTAGCATACCATACAACACTGTTCTGACCTTGCTTTTCTCACTTAACGCTATATCTTGGCAATCGCTCCACACCCATTCATATAGATTTTCCACGTTCTTTTTTACAGCTGCATATTCCATTGTGAAGACGAACCACAATTTATTTAACTAGCCCCTATTGATGGGCATTTGGGTTGTTTCCAATCTTTGGCTACTGCAAACAAAGCTGCAGTGAATAACCTGGTATAGTCATCATTTGGCATGCGTGCAAGTGTATCTGTAGGATAAATTCCCAGAATTGAATTCCTGGGTCAAAAGGTATATGCATTTAAATTTTTTACAGATATTGCCAAATTGCCTTCTGTAAGAGTTGAGCCAATTTACACTCTCGCCAGCAATGTACAAGAGTGCCTTTTTCCTTAAGGATTTACCAACAGAGTGTACCATCAAAGTTCTGGATTTTTGCCAATCTGAAAAATGAAAAATGGTGTTTGCATTCTCCTCATTATGAGAGAAGTTGCTCACTCTTTTATATGTTTAAGAGCCAATTGTACCTCCTTTTCTATAAACTATCTGTTCATAACCTCTGCCTATTTTTATAATGGATGTTGGTGTTTTCTTATTAATTTCTAGGAGCTTCTTACATATTAGGGAGAATAGTCCTTCTCTTATAAGTTGCAAATATTTACCCCAGTCTTTCTTTTGAATTTGTCTACGGTAATTTTTGCCATGAGAAGATTTTTATTTTGATGTGATCTAACTTACCAATTTCTTAAGTCTTCTGATTTTCAAGTCATAGTTAGAAAGGCTTTCCTTACCCCAAGATTATAAAGGAATTTTTAGGAATTCTCCTTTTCTAACATTTACTTGTTTCATTTCTTTTTAAATTTTTATTTATTTTTGAGACAGAAAGAGACAGAGCATGAGCAGGGGAGGGGCAGAGAGAGAGGGAGACACAGAATCTGAAGCAGGCTCCAGGCTCTGAGCTGTCAGCACAGAGCCCAACGCGGGGCTCGAACTCACAGACTGTGAGATCATGACCTGAGCTGAAGTCGGACACTTACCAACTGAGCCACCCAGGCACCCCTGTTTCATTTTTACATGTAACTAAATGGAGAAACAGTAGAGTAGATAACATCACAAACTCTAGAGCCAAACCGCCCACATTCTTGTTCCAGATCCACCATTTATTAGCTATGTGACCTGGGATAAGTCACCTATCTCTATGGGCCTGTTTCCAGATCAACAAATGAGGATAATAATAATTACCACATGGGGGGGGGGGGTTATTGTGAGGATTAAATGTCTTGGTAAAAGTAATTACTAGAGTGTCTGACATACAGTAAGCACTCAATAAACATGAGCTATTGTCAAATATCTCTTTAAAACTTATCCTGGTTTAAGATGTGAAATACAGATCCAACTTTCTTTTTCCATATGGCTACCCAGTTGTCCCATAGCCATTTTTTGAATATTCCATCTTTTCCCCACTGATTTAAGATATCTCCTTTATGATATACTACATCCCCATAGGTATTTAAGAATTTCTCATCTTTCTATTCTGCTCCATTGACCTATCTATTCATGGACAAGTATCACATTGATTTAATTATCGAACTTTACTTTTACTATATGGTAGGGCTAGTTGCCCCTCTTTGCTCTTCTTTAACAGTTACTGTAACTCTTCCTGTTTATTTTTCCCTATGAATTTTTATTAATTTTTTTTAAGTAGGCTTCACACCGAGCACAGAACCCCCACACTGGGCTTGAACTCAGGACCCTCAGCTCTTGCTACGTTTATTCATAAATTTTAACTTTTTTGGTTGATATTATAAATGGAGTGTTTTCTTCCATATATTTTCTAACAAGTTGTTTACACAGAGTAAAACTCTTGGTTGTTGTCTAGTATATATCCTGATACCATACTATTAATTCTCTTAGATTTTCCAGGTATATAATCTCATCATCTGCAAGTTAGTGTCCGTTTTACCTTTTCTTTTCCAATTTGTACATTTCTAATTGCCTTCTCCTATATAAATGCATTAGCTACCACTTACAAAACAATGCTAAATAATAACACCAATCACCCAGAGTAGGCCTAGTCATGCTTTAACCCACTTTAGGCAGCCTTGGAAAAGTTGCACAGTAAAGAAGTTTGAAGATGTGAATCTCACCTATCAGGCCACAGTAGTAGCCTATAAAAAGATGAAAATTTTCTCAACTTCAAAAAAAATTACAATAATCCAATTAAAAATTGGGTACAAGACATGAACAGACTTTTCTCCAAAGAAGGCATACAGATGGCAACAGACACATGGAAAAAATGCTCAACATCACTCATCATCAGGGAAATGCAAATCAAAATTGCAATGAGATATCACCTCACATCTGTTAGAATGGCTAAAATCAAAAACGCAAGAAACAAGTGTTGGTGAGGATGTGGTGAAAAAGGAACCCTCAAGTACTGTTGATAGAAATGCAAACTGGTACAGCTACTAGAGAAAACAATATGGAGATCCCTCAAAAAATTAAAAATAGAATTACCATATTATCCAGTAATTCTACTACTAGGTATTTATCCAAAGAAAACAAAAACACTAATTCAAAAAGACACATGCAGTCCTCTGTTTATTGCAGCATTATTTATAATAGCCAAATTATGGAACCAATCCAAGTATCCATCAATAGGTGAATGGATAAAGAGGATGTGGTTTTATATACGTATACACATATACACAACGGAATAGTATTCAACCACAAAAAAGAATGAGATCAAGGCACCTGGGTGGCTCAGTTGGTTAAGCATCTGACTTGTGATTTCAGCTTAGGTCACGATCTCAGGGTTTGTGGGATCAAGTCCCACATCGGACTCCATGCTGACGGCACAGAGCCTGCTTCGGATTCTCTCTCCCCCCACCCTCTCTGCCCCTCCCCACTCATATTCATTGTCTCTCTCTCTCTCTCTCTCTCTCTCTCTCTCTCTCTCTCAAAATAAATAAACTTTAAAAAAAAGAAAATTTAAAAAACGAATGAGATCTTGCCATTTGCAACAACATGGATGGATCTAGAGAGTATAGTGCTAAGTGAAGTAAGTCAAGGAAAGGTAAATACCATATGATTTCACTCATATGTGGAATTTAAGAAACAAAACAAAGAAAATAAGAGACAAATCAAAAAACAGAGTCTTAAATATAAAGAACAAACTGATGGTTACCAGAGAGAAGGTGGGCGGGGGAGATAAAATAGGTGAAGGCAATTAAGATGAGCGCTGAGTGAAGTACTAAATTATTGAATCACTATATTGTACACCTGAAACTAATATAATACTAGATGTTAACTGCACTAGAATTAAAATAAATTTTAAATAAAAAATTTTTAAACATGAAAATTTTCTTAACACAAAAAGTTAAGATTAAAGCTAAGATAGGGATGCCTGGGTGGCTCAGTTGGGTGGCTCAGTTGGTTAAGCATCTGACTTCAGCTCAGGTCATAATCTCACAGTCCATGAGTTTGAGCCCCGCACCAAGCTCTGTGCTGACAGCTCGAGCCTGGAGCCTGCTTCAGAATCTGTGTCCCCCTGTGCTCTCTCTGCCCCTCCCCTGCTCGTGCTCTGTCTTGCTCTGTCTCTCAAAAATAAATAAAATGTTAAAAAAAAATTTTATAGAGATTAAAGCTAACATGATAACCTTAACAACAAAAGCATTTAGTAATGGGGCATACCAGCTACTAGGCTGAGCAAGAGTGGACCATCTCCACATTTTTCCCGGATTAGGACTTCAGTGGGAATTTCTATGTTTCTTCATTAAGCATGATGTTGGCCTTTGAGCAGAAATAGATTTATTATATCATGTTATGGAAGTAGCCATCTGTGTTATTATCAAGAATAGTTGTTAAAGGTAGTCAAATGACTTTTCAGCATCCAGATGACAGTTATATCATTTTTCTTCATAGATCAATTAAATGATGAATTATATTAATAGATTTCCTAATACTGACCCATCCTTACATTCTGGAACTAACTCCCATTGCTGGGCTCTGTTCACTCATATTTATTTAGCAGTTTTTCATCAATATTCATAAGTGGGACAGGTCTGCAGTTTTCTTTTTTTTGTGCAATCTTTATCAGGTTTGGTTTTAATATTATACTTACTGCTTAAAAAGAATCTGACAATTCTTTTAGTTTAAATACGATTGGAATAATCTGCTCTTTAAATATTTAGTAGAAGTGTCAGTGTAAAACTGTCTGAACATGATGCTTTGAGAGGAGGCAACTCTGACAACTTCATTTCTGCTAGAAAAATCATTGTGTTTAGATTTCCTAAATGTTTCCGGTTTCAGTTTGGGTCAGTTATATTTTCCTAAAAATTGTCTATTCCATCCAAGTTTTCGAATTTATTTTCAAAGAGTTAAACAAACAGTCTCTCATGAGTCTTTAAATTTTCAATTTCTATTACTCCCCCCTTTCAGTTGCTAATTTTGTATATTTGTACTTTTTCCCTTTTTTCTTTATTAGACAGCTACAGCCCATAAATTTCATTGTCATAGTTCAACTGTTTTTCAAAGAGGCGCCTTTTGGACTACTCATATTGTTCTACTGTTTTTCTATTTATATTTAAAGTTCTTAAAAGAGGACACCATGGGCAGGTGTTCTACATCTCTTCCTCTCTCCAAAAAAGACCACAGTAATACAGTGAAGACTATAGAACAGTGTTCACCTAGTGAACACTAAGAATATAAAGGCAAGAAAGTAGAGATCACATAGGAGCTGTCAGTGTTATCTTGAATGATATCTCCAAATCCCAAACATCTGATCAAAAAAACAGATTAGCAATATCTTCAATAGGCAAAACAAACCAAAAACAAAGTGCTATTAGAAAAAAAAAAAAAACTGGGCTTTTAGAGTAATTAATTCACTGGAAATAAGATTAGTTCTAACTATAATAAATTCACATTTTAACAACATAGGAGACACTCTGAGGTTTTAATTATAAGCCTTCCACCTCCTGCCTGTCTCTAGCAATTAATTGCCCACCATTTCAGTTCAACAAGCATGAATTCCACTTTTCCCCAAAGTTCTCTGAGTATTGCTGTCTAGTCAGGCACTAAAACAGAGAGAGACTGCCTCCACATAGAAGATCAGGCAAACTGCTCACATGCCCTGCCAGCCAGCCAATGCTGTCCAGGACCCGCCACTAACCTGAACAGAGTGTGCCTCAAATGAGGCAGTCCAGTCCAAGTTTAGTTGTAACCAATCACCCAAAATAGGACGACTCATGTTTTGATCCACTATAGGTCGCCTGGGAGAAACTAAGCATTAAAGAAGTTTGAAAGATTGAATCTTAACCTTCTTGCAAAGTAGAAATCTACTATTAGGCCACAGTTTATTAAAAAAAAAAAAAAAGTGTTAAGTTTCCCTACGAATATCAAAAAAAGGTAGGATTAAGGCTAAGATGTAACTCTTCACACGAAAAATATTTGGTAATAGTGCACAAAGACAGAGCCTTGTACTAAGCTGAACCAAAGACACTAAATAAGACTTATCTTCTAAAATCAAAAGGTGATGCTTTTATCACAGAAATTTTGAGAGTCAGGGCACAAATAACAGACACAGAAACAACAAAGAGAAGTGAAGGGCTGTTAAACAGATTGGAGGCTGGGGCAGAGATGAATTTGACTTTCAAAACAATATTATTAAATCCATAAGCTTCAAGCTTACAGCCACCAAAACCTACCAAGGAGGTAATACTATCCTGCCCATTTCTGGGGCCAATCTGAGAACCTTCAACAATCTGTCAAAGCAGGAGTTGTACAAGAAGTGGGGACTGGACCGGCTGCAATCTAAAACTGAAATATTTGGGGGGGGGGGGGGAAGAGTTACAACAGCAAAGCAATAAGGACATAGGCACTGCATATACATATGCATTGTAGGCTTAGCCCTACACCCAAAAAAAGCAGTTCACTGGTCTAGATACAGAGGTATATGCATGATTATATAAAAAGACAAGATGGAAGAGCCTGGAACAGAACCAGGCCCTGAGGTTTTCTGTTAGATTTATTAGGTGGATATGACAAATAAATCATTGGCTCATTTCCGTCATGTTGGTTAATCTTTTACCAAAAGTGTCATTTATGTACCAGGTAATTGATTGGGAACACTTTGGTTAAGATTAAGCAGAACTAAATTTTGGTCAAAGCTAATCTTGAACCAGTTTGCAGCTCTGAACAAGATGTTTGTGTTCATTTGTTTGTTTTTTAGATTTCTGGGAGGGCATACCAAAACACCCATAGTGTGTAAAGAGTAAGTTCAGGACAAGCTGAGGATGTGCAACATTGAAAAAGCACTACCTTTAAGTATCCATTTATGAATACTGGTTTGTAAAAATATATATAATTTATTTTTAAAAATAAAATTGTAAAAAAAATTGTAAAGTGTAAAAAATATTATTTTTAAAATAAAAGTTTAAAATTAATTCTCTGAGCCAAAAAAGAAACAAATTTTTAGGGCTGGCTATGAGTTGGGGTTGAAGTGAGGGAAGTGTAAGAAGTAGAACTGCTAATGTAGATGGAGAAACAAGGCACACAGTGTCAGTTTCCAAACTGCCTCAAATCCAAAAAAACTCTACCTCTCCCCCTCATACTGATTAGTGTGTACTATACGCAGAGCCTCGCTGTGACCTCCTCCTATATATACCCAATAATTCTTTAAGGAAAAGAAAAACAGAATTCCTAAAAATTTTTAAATGTAGGATTTACCTTGGCATTGAGCCATATGTAGAGGACTAATCACCCTTTAATCCTTCAACAACTCTTAACACAGTGGTTTACAAACTATGACGTGTTTGTTTAAAGTACAAATTGCCAGGGCCACACTCTGAGAAGCACTGCACCAAGGTAATTCTACTTAAAGTATGGTCCCCTTCTGCAACAGAAAATGAGGCTTAAGCTTTACGAAAAGAACCTTTAGAGTAGTTTAACATTACTGGGCACCCAAGCATTTTTCTGACTTTTTTTTTCTTACTGTATTTTCCAAAAGTATTGGTATGAGATTGGAAAATGTTTAACTTTGTAAGGCACAGCTCTAAAGCGGACACCTCCGCACTACTGACTCAAACACGGGCAGACCCGCAAGGACGGGGCTAGGGGCAGCTCCCGCCAATTAGGAGAAACCGGGCAGTCAAGGAGAATAACAGAAGCCCGAGGGTAATTCTTGCAACCAGTACAGTGGACTGAGATACAATTTCAAAGCTGCAATTTTCATCGTTCTGTATCATTCCATTGCTTCTAGTGACAACACGGCACCATCGCTGCAAGTGGCCACTATTCCAGCGAACCGTGCACAAAAGAGGAGGCACAGAAGCCGGCACTGAGGGCACACGCACCTGTGAGCAAGATCGGAAATCAGGTCAGCGCTTTTCCTACCCAAAGTTGGGAGCCACCGGGGTATTTGCACTCTAGGTGAGTTTTACCAACATACTAGATTCCATCAACGTGCTACATGCTGTTTGAGAGAGTGAGAAGCCAAACAAAGAAAGAGGACCGAAGACCCCTCCGCCCCCCCTCCCCTAGCGAAGCCTCTTCGCGCTTGCGCAGACCCCAACCTAGCTAATCCGCCCGAAGCCGGCCCTCCGCTCTCTTCCGGGAGGGCGGAGGACGCGCAGCCACAGGGCGCTGACGCGCATGCGCAGCGACGAAGACCGTGCTTCTGCGCGTGCCTGAGTCCTTACCCGCGACGGGGATCGGCTCCTTCCGGCCCGGCAATGCCTCCTGGGGGCTGACGATCTTAGAGGCGGAGTCGCCCATTCTCGGGACAGGAAAGAGGCTGTGGAAAAGCTGGCTAGCTCTCCTGGTGGCCAAGAGCATGGGCGGGCCGCTGGCCGACGGGCGGAACGGCGCGGTCGAGAGCGGAGCGGCTGCTGCGGAGTGGGCGGCTGGCGCCCGGCAGTGGGACCGGCGTGCACTGGGCCGCGCTGCAGGCAGGGGGTCCGCCGAGGCCGCTTGCGCTGCGGGCTGTGGCCGCTGCCGACCCGGAATCAAGGTTACCTAAGGCTCTGGCCGAAGGGCTGTAACTGAGGGCGTGTTCCGCCCGGGGGTAGGGGGTGGGGTAGGCGTCTGAGGGGGGCCTGATCCTAGGAGGCCATCAGCTAGTGTTTCTGGTTCGGCTTCGGCTTCAGTACAAACTTCCCAGGGAGAGAACAAATGTACTAATTGAGATACGAAGTACGTGAAGCGGCAGAGGTCAAAAACAAATAATGCCTAGCCTTTGATTTTAAAGTTCGTTCCCTCCTTAAAAACCTTAGCAGTTGTTCAGTATGCCCAATAAGGCATAAGACGACCTACTTTACAGGCAACGAGGACGTATGTGTATTTCCACTGGAGCCATTGTAATGGTAAATTATCAAAAAGATGATCCAAAATAAAAACTAAGCACAACTTTCAAAAAGCTCAGTATAGGGAAGATAATTCAAAATAATGTTTTATGTATATACACACATACATATACAGTGATAAGCCCATTTTGCGAGGAAGAAAATAGAGAAGCTCGGCGCTAATACCACCATTAACGCAGTTTGTGTGAATTTAATGCTGCTGTTGGATCATTCTTGTTTCTCAAATCGTGGGAGATAACATTTGTTTCTTTGACAAATTTTCAACCCAAAAAATAAGGTGGGTGAAGCCAGATGGGTGACTTGGGAGTTCCATATGTGAAATTTTGGTTTCACACAAATGTTCTGCCAGAATGGGCAGATAGTCTCACGAGGGAAGGAACTTCAGATTAGCACTCACAGACATGAGAAGGTTTTGACTTGACCTCCCGTGAGTGAGTTACCTTTTTGTTTTAATGTGGTCTGGACTGAAACAAGGACAGGAGAACTGGCCGTACAGTATTGTAGAATAAAGTCAGACATGTAACATTAAGCTTAAATTCTTTAGTTTGTAATTTAGATTTCGTCTGGGCAATTTGCCTCGGTTTTTACTTTTGTTTATCCTATGAGATTATACAGAGTAGTTTCTACAGGCCTCCTGAAAACACTCCAAGGTAATCCCTTCCATGTTTGGTCACTGCTAAGCACTTGAAAAATTAAGATCACTTTTCTGTCAGAGGAAATATTTTGTGTATGTGTATTTTTTCAATTATTGCCTTTTAATACATACTGATTTTCTGTTTTTATGTCTTGTGGTTGATTGTATGAAATTAAACATTAGAAATAAACCAAGAACTGAAGAGTTTTTCATGTTGCAAAGTACTTATATAATGTTAAGTTAAAAAGCACTACAGAGCTACAGTATGTGTATATGTACTACGTAGTATATACAAAAATGCGTATACTTCCACTTGTTATACCCACTAAGGAAAGACTAGAAAAAAATTTAAATAATGATTGTAGATTTGTTGTTATTCAAGGTAATGGTCTACTGATTGTCACTTTCTTAAAATGGTCTGTATTGTTACAGTGTTCTTAAGTGTTCCAATGCCTGATACTTAAATTACAAAAAAAATATTTTTAAAGGAAAAATACCTCAATTTATTTCAAAGCTTTCTCCCTCCCATAAAGCAGGGGCTTCTTATCTCATTTTCCAGAATAGTTGCAAGAAAAGTTACACGCAGGGAGGTTGGTTGGTTGGTTGGAGGAGAAAATTAAAAATTCCTGCCTTCAGTGATGCCATTTTCACCACTAGGACTTCCTTTTCTTCAGACTCTCCTAATCCCTTCTGAGCTCCACACTTTTTTTTTTTTTGTCCATGTTGGGCACACACTGCTTTAATTTGTTTTTGTTTTGTGTGTGTGTGTGTGTGTGTGTGTGTGTGTGTGTGTGTGTGTGTGTGTGTGTGAGATTATGCACTGGTTTTCCAACAATTCTAACCATGTATGTTCTTAGGCTGCAGCCTAAGCATCCTTTTTGATAAGACAAAGACTCAAAATACAGTTTAAACAAAATAGAAGTTTATTTCTCTTTTACATACAACCTAGTAAGTAGCTAGTAGTTAAGTACTGACAGGACCATGTATTTTCTTCTATCTCTTACTGAATTAGCTTACATCAGTGCCCAGTGGTTAGTATTGGTTTAATTGGGCCAAAATCCTGATTTAGATTAACCAAAGTTTATTTCCCATTTGTTTAAGAACAGCTCTGCCTTGGCCCTTGGAGACAAGAATACTTAATACTCTATCCCAAATCTAGGCCTAGGTTTTAGTTGGGATATAGATTAGGTTGCTTTAACAGAGACCTGAGAATATTGTATCTGAAATAAGATAGGTTTTTTAATTAAAGCATAGTTGACACAATATTACATTCATTTCATATCTACAATCTAGTGATTAAACAAATCTATAGTTATTCTCATCACAAATGTAGTTATCATCTGTCACCATACAATGTTATGACAATACCATTGAGTATATTCCCCATGTTGTGACTTATTCATTCCATACCTAGAAGCCTATATCTCCCACTCCCCTTTACCCATTTTACCCATCCCCACCTGCTTCCCCTCAAAACCATTAGTTTGTTCTGTGTATTTATGGGTCTGAAGCAAGACAACAGTTTTAGGGTTTTTCTGTCACATACTGGTCCAGAGGTAAGTGGTACAGGACTAGTAGGGCAGTGCTGCTATCCTCCTACATAATCTCCATCATATCTATTTTTTTTTTAATGTTTATTTTTGAGAGAGAGAGAGAGTGCACAAATGGGGGAGGGACAGAGGAAGACACAGAATCTGAAGCAGGCTCCAGGCTCTGAGCTGTCAGCACAGAGCCAAGTGTGGGGCTTGAACTCACGAACCCTTGAGATCATGACTTGAGCCAAAGTCGGACACTTAACTGAGCCACTCAGGCACCCCCATTATATATGTATCTTTTTTTTTTAACATTTATTTATTTTTGAGAGACCGAGTGTGAGTGTGGGAGGGGCAGAGAGAGAGACAGACAGAATCCAAAGCAGGCTTCAGGCTCTGAGCTGTCAGCACAGAGCCCAATGCAGGACTTGAACTCACGAACCGTGATGATTATGACCTGAGCAAAAGTCAAGATGCTTAACTGAGACAGGCGCCCCTATCATATCTGTATCTTAACCCAGCAAAAAGCAAAGAGGTGTACATCTCAGTAGTCCTGGGGATGTGTCCCAGAAGTAGCACTTGTTTCTACTTATTCCGTTGACCTGATTTAAGACATGGCCACATATAACTGAAAGCTGGGAAATAAAATTCTCTAGCTGGGCAATCATGGATACCACTAATAATTAGCAGTTCTAGTAATAAAGGAAGAAGGTGAGAATGTACATTGGCGGACAACTCCATCACAGTACACTTTTCTGGCCATCTAAATATTTATATATGCCCCTCTTCTAACACAGAACACGCAGTATTCCAAAGGGAGAAAAGCCTAAGTTCCAACAGTATTTGAATCCAGTTCTAAGTCCATGATCTGGAGATGATGTAAAGTCCTTTACAAGTTTGGATGTAATTCCTTATGACACAGTGATCTATTTGCTAAAAGATGAGGTATCTGCTCCCCTCTCCCACATCGTCCCTCACACACCTGGTGAGGTAAGACTATGGAAAACTATTTGGGAAAAAAAAAATGGTCGTGGAAAAAGTAATCACTGGTCTGCAGCCTAGCAAAATGCTGCAAAAGGGAAACTTCAAAGACTGCCCAAGAAGTCAAGTAAATTCTTAAACCCCATTTCTGCTTTCCAGAAGGAACTCTCCTGCTTGTTGCATTTGAAGTTACTGGCTTTACGTCTGGGAGGTTCTTATTCGTGATCCTCCGTGATTGCATTTAAAGGGTATATTGAAAAGTATGCCCTCCTAGGAGGCTACACATCTTTTTGTGCCCGGTTTCTTACTGGTGCAGTTTTTAGGGACTATGCATTACCTCAGGGTCAAAGACACACAGGTATCAGCAAGCTAGACTTGCAGCTTTTTTGTCAATTCCATTTGAAAAAATACAGGATATATTTCTGGTTTATTCCTTTTACAATTCCTTGTACAAATAACCACAGCTAAAGATCTCAGCTAGTCATATTTCTTATGCCTAATTACTCTTCATTTTTATTTACTAGGCTCTGTTTGTCCCATCTATCCTGTATCTATTAACTTAATTACAGTGCCCTTGCAGCCAGCAAAAACAGCAGGTTTGGTTGGAAAGGCAATCCCCTTAATATGATCTTCACCGCTTGCCTCCCATGCTTGGCTTCCATCATCTGGCAGACAACACTTTGCTAATGGCCCTTGAGAAGGGCTTTGGGTTGCAGTTTTATCTTCTGCTATTGGGAGTATAATAGCTTTTGGCTTAATCAAAACTAGAAGGCCCTAAATAACCACCCTCAGTCAATTTGTATTGCAGGCTGCAGACAAAGAATTCCAGTCCTAGCAGAGTTTTGTTTCCTTTCATCTCTGTTAACAAAATGGCTGCATCTACCTGAGTCCATCTTTCTCAAAGGACTTTGCTGAAGGAGGCAGGCAATAGCCAATACTCTCTCATTGGTCGGAGAATCATCCTTCTGACCATTTTCCCTAAAGTTACAGATTCAAAGAGCATGTGGTCTGCCTTCCAAGGTATTGAGTTGACAGTTTTATCAAATGTTTTATGGCAGCATAAAAAGGAACGCCAGCTCTTCAGCCTGTAATATCTGTGTCATTGTCTGCTGCCTGCCATTAAACCAATTCATTATAGTTTAGTTGAATGTTATGGCTTCTACAGAAAAACTGCTAGAACTAATATGTTGTTAGCAACACTTCAGGATACAAGACCTATTCACAAAAATTTATTGTATTACTATATGAAGAAAAAATGGAAATGGAAATTTTAAAAACACCATTTAAAGTAGCATTCAAAAAATATTAAGTATCTAGAGATAAACCTAACTAAAGATGTGTTAGACCTTTATGCCAAAAACCGCAAAACACTTCTAAGAGAAATATTTAAAGATCTAAATGAATACAGAGATATACCATGTTCATGGATCAGAAGATTCAACATCTCAATATTGTTAAGATGCCACTTCTCCTAAAATTGATGTATAGATTCAATGAAATCCCAATGAAAATCTCAACAGATATTTTTCTAGAAATTGGCAAGCTGATTCTAAAACTCAAGTGCAAAAATAGAGGACCTATAATAGCAAAAACTGAGGAGTCCAGCTCCAGGCCATAATCCTACATGTCATCTTTTAGGGCTAACAACAGGCAATTACAAAAGCTTTTCCTGACAGGCCTCACAAGGGAAAACTGCCGTCCTCACACCAAACTTGGTGCACAGGCAATGAATTGCAGTCTCCTGGAGGGAACTGCAGTCAAGGACTTAGGACTCACCCCACACCAGCCATGCTCATAATCATAACTGTTTTTCTAGCCCAGGCATCTTCATTTGGAAGCCTCCTTGAGAGGTTTCTCTCTCCATGCCCTACCCTACCCTCCATATAAGAGACTTCTGTCCAATGCTCTTCAGCAGAGAGACAATTTCACCCACTTTTTCTGCAGTCATATGATTGATCCTTGCACCCAATGTTATTCCATGGGGGAAAAATGGAACAGAAGGAGCCAGCACTTTCCATTTGGGCCTCCTACCTACACTATCACAGTAAGTGAATAAAGACTTGATTGTAACTTTCAGTTTTGCTTGTTTTCCTTGCTGACCACCCCAACACCTGACAATTTGACCCAAAAAAATATGAAATAGAACAAAATTAGAAGGCTTTCACTACCTGAGTTCAAGACCTATTACAGAGCTACAATAGCCAAAAAAAGTGTGATATTGGCCACAAGAAACAAACAGATTAATGGAACAAAATAGTCCCAAAAGAAACCCACACACATGTGTTCAATTAATTTTTAATCAAGGTACAAAGCCTGAGACTTCTAAAACGGTGACTTCTAAACTTATAAAAGAAAACATAGGTGAAAATCTTTGTGACCTTAGACTAGGAATAATTTCTTAGATATAACACAAAATGCATGATCCATAAAAGAAGAAACCTGATTAATTATATTTTATTAAGAACTTCTGGTTTTTCAAAAGATACTCTTAAGGGAATAGAAAGATAGCTCCAGATGGGCAGAAAATATTTACAAATCATATTTCTTATAAAGGCCTTGTCTCCAGAATATACAACCCTCAAAATTCAATAATAAGAAATCAACAGCACATTTTTCAAATGAGCAAAATGAACAAAAACAGACACTTCACCAAGAAAAATATATGGATTTCAAACATGCACATTTATTTATTTTTGAGATCGAGAGAGACAGAGCATGAGCAGGGGAGGGACAGAGAGAGAGGGAGACACAGAATACGAAGCAGGCTCCAGGCTCTGAGCTGTCAGCACAGAGCCTGACGTGGGGCTCGAACTCACGGACTGTGAGATCATGACCTGAGCTGAAGTCGGTTGCTCGACTGACTGAGCCACCCAGGTGCCCATCAAACATGCATTTAAAAAAAAAAAAAAAAAAAAAAAAAAACTACTCAACAACATTAGCCATTAGGGAAATGCAAATAAAAACTACTATAAGATGCCACTACACACCCATCAGGATGGCTATAATTTAAAAGACTGACCATACCAAGTGTTGATGAGGATGTTGAGGAACTGGAACTCTTATACACTGCTGGTAATAATCCAAATTATACAACCACTTTGGAAAACAGTTCATCAATTTCTTAAGTAGTTAAGCACTCATCATCCACATGACTCAACAATTTCATATGAAAGTATGTGTCCATATAAAGTCTTGCACTCAAATGTTCATAGCAGTCTAATTTTTTAAGTTTATTTATTTATTTATTTATTTATTTGGAGAGATGGAGAGTGGGGGAGGGGCAGAGAGCAAAGGAGAGAGAATCCTAAGCAGGCTCAGGACTGTGTGGAGCCTGACATGGGGCTGGATCTCACAAACGGTGAGATCATGACCTGAGCCAATGTCAAGAGTCAAATGATTAATGGACTGCACCACCCACACCCCCCTCACCAGTCTTGTTGTAATAGGCAAAAACTGGAAATAACCAAAAGACTATCAACAGGTGAAGGGGTAAACAAATTGTGGTATATCCTTACAATGGAATTCTACTCATCAGTAAGGGTAAATGAACTATTGATACCCTCAATAACACAGATGATCCATTATATTGAGTGAAAGGAACCAAAGTAAAAAAAGAGTAAGAATTGTGTGATTCCATTTATTTAAAATCCTAAAATAATACAAATTAATCTGTAGTAATAGAAAGCAGATCTGTGGTTGCCTGAGAATTTGGGTAAGGGATGGGAGGGAGGGATAAAAAGGTTTGAAGGGAAACTTTTGAGAGTTATGGATATGCTCATTAGCTTGATTGTGGTGATGGTTTCCCAAGTGTATCCCTATTTAGAACACTGTTGAATTATACACACTTTTTAAAAGTGTGTTTCTATTATGTGGATGGAGTGAATACATTGATGCTTAAGCCCAGATCCACCTACATAACTGCCTCTTGTTCTTCAGAAAGCAGCCCAGAAGTCATGAGACATAGGACAGTCAAGCTTTGTTAAAGAGAGTGTTGGATGTCAGGAGTGTGAATTGCTGTTAAGAGTCCAATGTGGTGGATGGGAAACCAGAGTGAGTAATATGGATCACTCTCAGGGCTCTCGGACCTTCCTCCACAACTTTACTCGTTCTGTTTATACCAACTGGAATCCCTGCCTGTTTCTCTCTAGTTTTCTGACCTTATTCTTCACCATTCAATTCAAGACTGATCTTCTCTGTGCAACCTACCCTGATTGCACAAGAAAACAATGATTGTTCATGCAGTCTGGGTTCTCCCATAAAACTCACTATTTACACCACTCAGCGCATAGCGTATACTGCCTTGTGCTAATAATTATCCGAAAAGATACACAAGTTACTGTGGAGGTTTAAAGTATGTATATGAATTATTTGACACTCCCTTATAAACTGAGAGGGAGTCAAACTGTAAGAGCCTCTTAAATACAGAGAATAAACTGAAGGTTGGTGTGGTGGAGGGGAAAATGGGTGATGAGCATTGAGAAGGGCACTTGTTGGGATGAGCACTGGATTTTGTATGTAAGTGATGAATCGCGGCAATCTACTCCCAAAGCCAAGAGCATACTGCATACTCTATGTTAGCTAACTGGACAATAAATTATATTAAAAAAAAAAAAAAAAACTTCTAACAATACCCTGGTAATGCAAAAATAAAAAAATAAAATAAAATAAAGTCTATAAATAAATAAATTAAATAAGTGGGGCCTAATTCCCCTCCCCTTACATTTTACTTGGACTTAGTGTTTGCTTCTAATGGATAGAATAAGACAGAAGCGATGGTGTGTGGCCTCTGAGACTAAGTCATAAAAGGCAATGCAGCTTCCTTCTTCCTTGCTTTTGGATCACCCCCTGGAGGGGAAGCCAGCTGTCACATCATGAAGATCTTTAATCAGCCCTATGAAGAAGTTCACATGGGGAGGAATTGAGTTCTCCTGCCAACAACCAGGTGAGTAAGCAATCTTGGAAGCAGGTTCTTCAGCCCTAGTCAAGCTTTCAGATGACATCTTGTCTGCAACCTCATAAGAGACCCTGAGCCACAACCAGCCATCTTCCATGGTGCCTCCAAATTGCTGACCCACAGAAACCATGAGATGAAAAATATTTGTTTTTTTAACTCTTTTTTAAAGACATGGTGAGATAAGGAGACAATATTCTTAAAAATCAGGCTTATCAGAGTTAACGGGTTTTTCTTAACTGACTATACATAAGAACCAAAGTATACAGAACTGACTTTAAAATAAACCCTAGACTAGAAAGGATAAAGGACATGACTTAAGAGATAAGAAAGAATATCAAACATCTTTATCTTAGTCTCCTACCCTGTGATGAACTTGGGGATGGAAGCTTCAAAACATCCTGTATGAGCTGGGGAAGAATCTGATGATTTGGGAGCTAGTGTTTCATTTCCTAGGGCGTATCCTCAGAAAGTGGCCCATTGGTGCATAAATAAATCAGTCTAATGGATTGGATCAGCATGTTTTTAAATGACTTAGAGTAGCCTAGATTAGAAGATATCAGAGTGCATCCATAAGTAGTGAGGATAAATATAATTTGGGGAAATTTATATTTCTCTGGCATATATATATATATATGTGTGTGTGTGTGTGTGTGTGTGTGTGTGTACTATATATGCACTGTACCTAGATATAAAATATATTTCTTAGTGTAGCCTCTGATAAAAAAATTTTTTTGGAAATCCATGGTCTGGAGAGACTATAAATCTCTCAGAAGAGTCTTGCATTTGGGAGGGCATGCAACGTGATGTGTGCGCAGAGGCGAAGCAATGGCTGAGAGCAGGGGCCAAAGTTAATGGACCTGAGGGCAACCTCACAGGATCCTGCACATGACTGTGGAGAAATCAGGAGAGCATTCCCAGGTCCCACAAAAGGGTTGGGGATATGGAAGGACTGAGAGAACCAATGACCCCAATAAAGTCTGGAGTTGGAGACTTTATATACAAGGAGACCCAAGTATTCAGACCTTGTGATGGGATGCAAAAACAAAGACCTCAGTCCTCAGTAGCAGGAGCCAGCATGATGCCCAAAGGATGGGAGCAAGAGCAGCTGTGTCTCAGCAGTGCAGCAGATCAGTGGCCAGGAGTCCAAACCACACCAAGGCAGATACACTAGGACAGAGGCCAAGGCCAAGAGACACCTCAATGGGAGGCGACTAGGCCAGGAGGACACATAAGCTCTCCCAGTACCCAGATGTCATCTTGAAAAGGAGAAAAGAGAGGAGAAAAGGAGAGACTCCTGAAGGACTGAGCAGTTGCCCAAATAGGCAATTTAAAACTAAAAACCACCAAAAAGCCACTTTTGTTTGGCAAGATCAAGTGTTTTCCTCTATCATTAGGAATAATGAGAGCAAGATGAGATCAGTTATAGCAAACAGGGCAATTAACATTTTTTCATACATCTGAGTTATGTTGTTTATATTTTGGCATTGTTACATGTGATCTATCAAAGCATACGGAATGGGTATTTACCCCTGGCTACGAGTAAGGGATGCTCTCTACTTCCTAGAATATCTTGTAAACAAATGAAATATTGTATGGTAACAGTCTACAACAAAATGGCCAAATTAGAGGGAGAAAAGATAATGTGACAACTCTTTTCATAATGCTAAATGTATTCAATTTGAAAAGCTATCCTTTATTCTAAAATAATATACCTCTGACTTTTCTGCTGTCAAAACACCCTTCTTATATTGTGGTAGTGAGAGACAGCAGTTGTTCTCTTAAGGCCCTTTTTTGGCAAAGTCAAAAATGAGCAACCATGGGGCACCTGGGTGGCTCAGTCAGTTAAGCGTCCAACTTTAGCTCAGCTCATGATCTCATGGTTCATGAGTTCCAGCCCCGCATCGGGCTCTGTGCTGACAGCTCAGAGCCTGGAGCCTGCTTCGGATTCTATGTCTGCCTCTCCTTCTGTCCCTCCCCCGCTCACGCCTGCCTCTCTCTCTCTCTCTTTCTCAAAAATGGATAACAAAACATTAAAAAAAATTTTTTTAAATGGACAACCTATGCTGGCTTCCAAAAGGTTTGGTCCAATTTTACTGGCTCTTGAAATGCAAGCGTAGCACTCACTGAAGTACTGTATATAACAGTCCCTGCACAGAATAGGTATTCCATTAACAAAAGTTCTCTTCCTCCCTTGTCCAGTCTTTACCATCCACCCTCCCAATTTCATCCCACTTCCTAACACGTAGCTGTTGCTCTTTTTCTCACGGGCTCCATCTCTTTCTCCCTCTCAGCTTTCCTAACCACACATTTTTCTAAGCCACCTCTCCCCAGGTGGACTAGAAAGGTTATAAAAGATAGGGCTTAAGGGATGAGAGAGAAGGCCAAGCCTCCTCCTGCCCTTGCATGAACCTGGGGATGGAATCCTAGAAAGATCCATAGGGATGGGGAAGAAGCTGAGGATTGATTGCTAGTGCTCGGCAAAGAGGAGGGCAAGAAGAGGTGCCAGCCCAGAAGCATCTATAAAATTGTGTCACTACCCAGTTTCTAAGCTCCATCATGATACTAATTGTGCACTGACAAAATGAGCCTAATTACATACTGACACCCTTCTAGAAACTTAGAAACTTCAGTGCCAAGTGATTTTGTCAATTAATTTTCTTTTATAAAACCATCTATGTGCCAGGGTTACTAAAAAAATAAGGAAGAAAAACATACTCCCTGAAAAGTCAGATAATACACGAAGACATTTTCATTTAGTAAGAATTGGGAAATCAATTGTTATGTAAGGTAGCAGAATGTCATTAACTAAATTATAGAGAACATGTCTGCTTCTCGGACAAATGTTATAATTTTTTTTTTGAGGTAGTGCTTTAAGAGTGTTTTTTGTATTGCTCCTACATGCAGATCCTGCTGAAACCCTCATTTGTTTAGTAAAAACTATTGAACTCATGCCATATGCAAAGCACCAAGCGGATGGCACACAACATCAAAGAGTAAGGCCTTTCCAGGACTCCAAGGGTGCACAGTGTGGTGGGGAGACATCCCACGCCCAGCCAGCCACAGGACCCCACAAGGCAGACCAACGAGTGCTCCGTAGCATAGCCCTGGAGAAAGAGCTGTGGGGGTTTTCGAGAGAGAAGATCAGACCCTCAACTTGTGAAGTTGCAGGTCGTAGTAGATAAGGAGGGCCATGCATCAGGACTGAAAAAAAAAAGGAGCTGTCACAGGTGCAGGAAATGAAGTCAAGGACAGCTTGTGCAAAAGGCAAGTCTTTGTCCCCTCCCAGAGACAGTTCAGATCTTATTTCCATGCTCTTTTAAAACCCTGAAAAACTGCGGGGATACCCTGGCATACTCAAAATGAAATCAGGCTTTTTGGATAAAAATCCACTTAACTAGGTACAGACACCTTTATAAGTGAATAAATGAAAGCTTAGTATGACACTTTACATTAGCATACTAAAAACCATGTGGCCTTATTTACAGTGTATTTGTAGAAGATACAAAGCTATCTTAAGCATTTTAATTAATTACATGGATTATTTCACTGAGTTTTAAGAGGAAAATAAAAATAACAATAATAACAATACTAATTGTTGAGCACCTCTTAACCTCCAGTTACCATTTAGGAGCTTTACATATACTATTCTAACCTTCACTCTGACCTATTGTCACAGTTTTATACATGAAGAAACGCAAGCAAAGAGAGCTACTAAGAAGAACCTGAGTTTTCTTAACTCTCAAGTTCAAGGTCATTTTTTTCTTTTTGTGTGTTTGGGTATGTACCTTTAATCTTTTTAAAGTAATTTTATCTTTTATCATAATAGTTGCACTCTTTTATCCCCATCACCTATTTCATCCATCCACCCACCCACCTCCCCTCTGGTAGCTATCTTTATAGTTAAGTTATAGTTATAGATTGTTCTCTGTGGTTGAGACTCTGTTTCTTGGTTTCTCTCTCTCTCTCTCTCTCTCTCTCTCTCTCTCTCTCTCTCTCTCTCTTTCCTTTGCTCATTTGTTTTGTTTCTTAAATTCTACATATGAGTGAGAAATAAATGGTATTTGGGCTCTGATTTATTTTGCTTAGCATTATACTCTCTAGTTCCATCCATGTTGTTGCAAATGTCAAGATTTCATTCTTTTATATGGCTAAATACTATTCCATTGTAGATTATACACACATATATATACATACATGTATATGTATCACCTTTTTATCAATTCATCTCATGGTCTGCATCCGTATCTTGGCTATCGTAAATAATGCTGCAATAAACATAGGGGTGCATGTATCCTTTTGAATCAGCGTTTTCATATGTTGGAGGTAAATACCCAGTAGTGTGATTACTAGATCTTAGGGTGGTTCTAATTTTAAATTTGCTAGAAACCTCCATACTCTTTGCCACAGTGATGCACCAGTTTGCATTCCTACCAACAATGCATGAGGGTTCCTTTTTCTCCACATCCTCGTCAACACTTGTTGTTTCTTGTGTGTTTGAGCTTAGCTATTCTGACAGGTATGATATGTTATCTCATTTCAGTTTTGATTTGCATTTCCCTGATGATGAGTGATGTTGGGCATCTTTAATGTGTCTGTTTTCCATCTAGATGCCTTCTTTGGACCCAAGAAATATTTGTAGGTGGTGGATATGTGTATTACCTCAGTTGTGGTAATGGTTTCATAGGTGATTGCGTATGTCCAAACTCATCAGATTTATCCGTTAAATATGCACAGCTTATCAAGTATTTCTCAGTAAAGTTATTAAAACAAACAAATATACAAAAAATCCACTTACATGCTTGGGGGGGTGCTCTTGTGGCATGTGTGTGTGTGTGTGTGTGCACGCACATGTGTGTATATGAAGGGATTTAATTTATATAGTAACCAGAGAACACTTAGCTAACAAAACAAGAAGTCCTATTTGCATAGAGACCCAGCAGACACCCAGGAGAAGGGGTAAGGAAAGACTTTTACAGGGACTTATGTGGCTGGCTCAAGAGATGCTATGAGTGATTCATGAATTCCTTCAACAAATATTGGCTGGGTGTTTGTTATGTCCCTTGGCACTGAGTAAGCAGATGGGATACAATAAAAACCAAAAAATGGACACAATCCGTGCCTTCCTATAGTTACATCTAGTGGAGGAGACATATTTCAAATGATCACACAAATAAATGTATATAATAATCATGGCTAATATTTATTGAGGGCTTCCTATGTGTCAGACATAATTTCAGGCACTATTCCTGTATTAACTTATTTAATCATCACCAAGAAAAAACTGAAACAAAACCAAAAGACCTGTGAGCTCGGTGTTACTATTATTGTCCCCAGTTGTATATCTGATAAAAGCTATGAAGGAAAGGTTTATGGTGAGATGAAATCATTCTCTGAGAGAACTAACCTAGCCGGGGGGACAAGGAAGGCTGAGAAAAGACTATTGGGCTGCCTCACCTCCCAAGGTGGGCAGGGTATCCTGCAAGCAGTAGGGGAGTGCTGGAAGCATGCTCTTTTGGGGGTATTAGTGAATTGTTAGTAGGAGGCAAGATAGTGGGAAATGAACATTTATTTGTTACATACTGCTTCCTATATGCCGGAGTCTGTGCAGTACCGAACCTTATTCCTGAATTATTCTCTGACCTCACTTGAAAGTTCTGATCCTGAGTTCTTTAAAGAGGGGGGGTTCAGAGACGAAGTGCATCAGGCTACCCATAGGGGTATCTAATTAAAACGAGGTGACCCCTGAACCCTAAGGAGTGGCAGCAGCACGGGGTTGGCAGTGTCAGATGCTCTGATGGTGGCAGTACGAGAGTGGCATCTGTGGTGGCAGTGGGGGGACACCAGTGACAGCTGAGGCAAGCTCACAAGTCACCTGGGATGCTGCCAGGGAAAAAGCTCAGAGATATCTCTCATCAGATGCTTCTAAAGGCCAGTGTGGCTTGGTGGAAGGTTGAGTTACATGTAAGTTACACACCTAAATGTTTCCCTGCATATTCTCTTATAGCATCTTTTGATACTTTGTTTCCCAAGCATTCAGCTTGTCACTGCCTGTATTGTCTGCTGAGCACTCTTGCCACTTACAACTTTAAGAATCTCCCCTGGGGATTCTCATTTTTCATATTCAATCACTGGGCTGTTGCTTCATATGCTCTACCCTCTCTGTAGCTTCTGATCCTATTGAAGACGTGCTTGGTGTAGGAAGATGAACTACTGAAAATCAGAGCCTTATTTAATTTGATAGGAAACAAAACGTGGAATTTAAAATTTTTGTTTTTGAAGTTCCAGTTGTAATTCATGAAAATGATGGATTATGACAAAGAGAAGTTTGAAATTATCTAGATTCTAGAATCCAGATTATGAGGTCCAACAGATTCTCTTAGATGCCATTGGATATACTGTATTTTCTAGCTCTTTGTGTGATTTCTGGTATGTTACAAATCTCTTTAGATTTAGCAATGATAGCTGTAGAGAAATTAATACTGATCTAGGGTTCAGTGTGTGATCTGATGTGGGTGAAAGCAGTTGAGAATATCATTAGACTCCGGGGGTACCAGAGGCATGTTTATGGAGGGTTGGGGTAGTAGGTAGTGGGAAGTATAGTACCTCCTAGTACAGTGGTTCTAGAAATTTGGTGCCTAGACCATCAGTGTCAGCATCACCTGAGAATTTGTTAGAAATGCTAGCCTCAACACCCCCCTCAGAAAACTACTGAATCAGACACTCTCTGGTGGGGCTCACAAATTTATGTTTTAACAAGCCCTCTAAGTGATTCTGATATATGCTGAGCTTCAGAACCACTAAGCTATGAAAAACCACAGTAGCTTGAATAAAATAGAAGTTCATTCCTAGACTAATGCATTAGTCTAGGAATGAATTGGCAGTTCCATGAGGTTGGCGACCTAGGGTCACTCTGTTCCTTTCAATATACAGCTCCGATCTCCTGGTCTGCAGTGGTTACTCAAGTCTGGCTCTTACACCTGAGTTTTAGCCAGTGGGAAAGGAGGGTAAAAAGAGATTATTCTTCTTCCTTCTAGGGTCATGACCTAGGAGTTGCACATATTACTTCTACTCCAATCTTGTTGACATTCACCTAGTCACATGACCATACCTGGTCATCTTTACCTTATATCTTGGGCCTAATTACAACTTTGGGTGGAGGTGGAGTTATTGACTGAAGAAGTGGGTAATGGATATTGGGAGATAACTGGTAATCTTTTAGGAAAGACCCTAAAGGAAACTTTTACCTTCTGCCCAAATCATTCCATTCTGTTTTACATTTAGATTTTAAAAAATCTAAGTAATAGATTAAGAGCAGAGGAATTTGTCTAAGTAACATCTAGCCAACTCATTTTCTGGTAAAGAAATGATATTGAGGGATTACATCAAAAAGTTTCTGCACAGTGAAGGAAACAATCAACAAAACTAGAAGGCAGCGTACTGAATGGGAGAAGATATTTGCAAATGACATACTCAATAAAGGGTTAGTATCCAAAATACGTGAAGAACTGATATAACTCAATATCCAAAAGGCAAATAATCCAACTTAAAAATGGGCAGAAGACATGAACAAATATTGCTCTAAAGAAGATACCTAGATGGCAAACAGACACATTAAAGATGCCCAACATCACTCATCATCAGGGAAATGCAAATCAAAACTGAAATGAGATATCACATCATACCTGTCAGAATGGCTAAGCTCAAACACACAAGAAACAACAAGTGTGGACGAGGATGTGGAGAAAAAGGAACCCTCATGCATTGTTGGTAGGAATGCAAACTGATGCATCACTGTGGCAAAGAGTATGGAGGTTCCTAGCAAATTTAAAAGTAGAACTACCCTAAGTTCTACCCTAAGTTCTAAGTAGAAATACCCTGGGTATTTACCTCCAACATATGAAAACGCTGATTCAAAAGGATACATGCATCAGGGGAGCCTGGGTGGCTCAGGTGGTTAAGCATCCAACTTCTGCTTGGGTCATGATCTCAGTTTGTGAGTTCGAGCTCCGCATCAGACTCTGTGCTGTCAGCACAGAGCCTAAAGCCTGCTTCCTATTCTGTGTCTTCCTCTCTTTCTGACCCTCCCCTGCTCACGCTCTGTCTCTCTCTGTCTCTCAAAAATGAACAAACATTTTAAAAAAAAAGATGCATCCCTATGTTTATTGTAGCATATTGACAACAGCCAATCTATGGATACAGCCCATGAATGCAACTCAAGTGTCCATTGATAGATGAATGAATGAAGAAGAGGTGATACACACACACACACACACACACACACACACACACACACACTGGAATAGTATTTAGCCATAAAAAAGAACGAAATCTTGCCATTTGCAACAACATGGATGGAGCTAATGCGAAGCAAAATAAATCAGAGAAAGAAAAATACCATATTATCTCACTCATATGTGGAATTTAAGAAACAAAACAAATTAAGAGAGAAAAAAGAGAGACACACACAAATGAAGAAACATACTCTTAGAGAACTAATGGTAACCAGAGGGGAAGTGGGTGGAGGGAAGGGTGAAATAGGGAATGGGACTTAAAAAGTACACTTATCATGATGAGCACTAAACAATGTATTGAATTAGAATTACTATATTGTAGGGGCACCTGGGTGGCTCAGTCAGTTAAGTGTCCGACTTCAGCTCAGGTCATGATCTCATGGGTGGTAGGTTCAAGTGCCATGTCGGGCTCTGTGCTGACAGCTTAGAGCCCAGGGCCTGTGTCAGATTCTCTCCCTCTGCCTCTACCCCACTTGCACTCTTTCTCTCTCTTTCTCAAAAATAAACGTTAATTAAAAAAAAGAATTACTATATTGTATGCCTGAAACTAATATAACACTGTATGTTAAGTATACTGAAATTAAAATTAGAAAAACTTAGAGTACCTGGGCGGCTCAGTCAGTTAAGCATCCAACTCTTGGTTTCAGCTCAGGTCATGATCTCACAGTTCTTGTGATCAAGCCCCCAGTTAGACTCTGCACTGACAGCATGGAGTCTGCTTGGGATTCTCTGTCTCCTTCTCTCTCTCTGCCCCTCCCCCACTTGAGCTTGCTCTCTCTCTCTCTCTCTCAAAATAAATAAACATTTTTTAATTAAAAAAAAAACTTGATAAAAAGCTCAAAATAATTCCTGTGTCCCTTTTGTTTTGTTTTTATATGGCAAGAACACTTAACATGAAATCTACCCTCTTCATAAAATTTTAAGTGCGCAGTGCAATATTGTTAACTATAGGCACTATGCTGTACAGCAGATCTCTCTAGAATTTATTCATCTTGCATAACTGAAACTTTATACCCACTGAAGCACAACTGCTCATTTTCCCCTCATCTCAGCCCCTGGCAACTACCATTCTACTGTCTGTTTCTATGGTTTAACTATTTTAGATACCCCATGTAAGTGGAATCATGCAGTATTTGTCCTTCTGTGACTTATTTTACTTGGCATAATGTCTTCCAGTTTCATCCACACTGTAGCAAATTAAAGGCTTTCCCTCTTTTACAAGACTGGCTAATATCCCATTGTATGTATATGCCACTTTTTCTTTTTTCTTTTTTTTCCCTTAGATTTTTTTTAAGTTTATTTGTTTATTTTGAGGGGAGGGAGGGGCAGAGAGAGAGAAGGAGAGAGAGAATCCCACGCAGGCTCTGTCCTGTCAGCACAGAGCCCAACTAGGGGTTTGATCTCAGAAACCATGAGATCCTGACCTGAGCCAAAATCAAGAGTCAGATGCTCAACCAACTAAGTCACCCAGGCACCCCTTCTCAAGATTTTATTTAACTTCTAGTTAGTTAACATAAAGTTTAATATTAGTTTCAGGTGTCGTATATGGCACATTTTCCTTATCCATTCATCCATTGATGGACACTTAGATTGTTTCCATGTCCTAGCTATTGCGAATAGTGCTTCAGTGAATATGGGAGTATAGATACCTCTTTAGAATTTTTTTAAGACTTTATTTTTTTAGAGCAGTTTTTAGGCTTACAACAAAATTAAGAGGGAAGTACCAAGATTTCCCATATACCCTCTGTTCCCACATATGAATAGCACCCCCCCATTACCAACATCATTCTACAGAATGCTACAGGATAAATCTACATTAATACATCATAATCACACAAAGTCCATAGTTTACCTTAGGATTCACTCTTAGTGTTGTACATTCTATGAATGTAGGCAAATGTATAATGACATGTATCTAATATTATCATACAGACTACTTTTACTGCCCTAAAAATTAACTCCATACTCTGCCAATTCATCTCTCCCCTTGACCCCAAAATGTTTTTTGAGAGTACTACAATTTGTCAACATTGTGTTTTTTTCTCTAAGTGCTTGCTAACATTATGGGACCAATAAACAAAAGAATGCTAGTGAAAATACTTCATATAGTGCCAAATGCCTAACAGCTTTAATTTTATTATTTTTGGTTTTATGATAAGACATGAGCAGCCTGGCCCTGGACTTCCATTGGAGAGACTTAATAAACATTTGATAATTAAATGAATAGGTGGCAAAGGGAATTCATAAAAAAAGAGGAGGTCTGGATTGTAGTACTAGTTTAGGATTAACTAGTTCTGGGTTAACTAGTTCTGTGACCTTTGCCTAGTATTTTAATGTCTCAGTTTTTCTCATCTGTGAAGTAGAAGGGAAAGGGAGAGAAGACACAATTTCTCTAAATTCACTGACCCACAAACTTTTGAGGTTGAGGTCTTTTACCTGCTTGGTTAAATTTATTCCTAGATATTTTACCCTTTTTGATGCAACTGTAAGTGAGATTATTTTCTTAATTTGTCTTTCTGGTAGCTCATTATCAATGTAAAGAAACACACCAGATTTTGTATCCTGTTAGTTTACTGAATTCCTTCATTGGTTCCAACAGGTTTTTTGGTGGTATCAAATCATCTACAAATAGTGACAGTTTTCTTTCTTCCTTTTCAATTTAGATGCCTTTTATTTATTTATTTTTTTGCTTGTCTAATTGCTCTGACTAGGACTTTCAATACTGTGTTGACTAAAAGAGGTGAGAGTAGACATCCTTGTCTTGTTCTTGATGTTAGAGGAAAAGCTTTCAACTTTTCAACAGTGGGTATGATGCTAGTTTGGGGTTTGTCATTTATGGGCTTTATTATGTTGAGGTGCTTTTTTCCATACCCACTTTGTTGAGAATTTTTACTGTAAACAGATAGTGAATTTTATCAAATCCTTTTTCAGCATCTATTACTGAGATGATTATATCATTTTCCCCCTTCATTTTTTTTTCAATATATGAAATTTATTGTCAGATTGATTTCCATACAACACCCAGTGCTCATCCCAAAAGGTGCTCTCCTCAATACTCATCACCCACCCTCCCCTCCCTCCCACCCCCCTTCATTTTGTTAAGGTGGTGTACCATGTTGATTGATTTGTAGATGTCAAACCATCTTTGCATCCCTGGACTAAATCCCACTTGATCATGATGTATGATCCTTTTAATGTGCTATTGAATTCAGTTTGTTAATATTTTGTTGAAGGTTTTTGCATGTTTATTTTTTAATTCTGTCTTGTAATTATTGAATATTCTGAACATAGGGGATATAAACATGGTTAACTAACTGCCTTTACTTTCTAATTATAAAAAGAGTATAGTTTCTTAAAGAAAATTTCAAATGTAAAGGAGAAAACAAATTACTCATAAAATACTAGGCCAAATCTCCCTTCCCAACCCTTATGGATGTCTAGAGGATTCCCCAAACTTTCTGCTTATTTCCAGTTATTAAAAATCCAGTCCAGTTCAGTCCATATTTGGAGATTTCACTCATATCTATTTTAATTCCCACTTACTCCCTTTCCCAGTCTCAAACCTGGCTTCCATCCCAAAAGCTATAAAGAGGGAAGGGATCACTTTTGTTCTATCGTCTCCCTTTTCCTAGGACCAAGCTTTTCTTTAGGACTGGGAACTGAGAAGAAGGATGGGAAAAACGGGACACACCATTCCTCAAGTGGACCATCAGTGTGATTCTCTGGGGGTTTCTCTACTGGCTTCTCAGGCCACACCCATTGGCATAGAAGCTCCCATGTAGTAGTGTCACTTGCAGATGCTTTGATTGGATGGCCAAGTGAGCCTCCTTGGCACCTTAGCATGGCACCTTAATATGGGGGCTCCACAGACAGGAAACACACTCTAGTTCCTGGCCTGGAGGTACACTCCATGGTGTCTGGCTCCTAGGACCTGTCTCTCCCCCAACCCCTGCTCCCTTAGGAAACCCTCTTGGGTGTTTTAGAAGCAAGTTGAATCAGGCTAAACTGCCTTCCAAAGCTGTCCTTTTGTCCCAGAGGAGCCTATCCAAGCTCTTCTTACTGAAGAGTGGGACCACTTATCTCTCAATCCTGTCTCACCTTTTCATTCTCCTTTTCCCTACTAGCAAGAGTACAGAGTGGGTCTACAAAGATAGGGTGCTAGCAGCATTTACCCAGGGGAGAAGTGCCAAGAGTCCCTTTAGCTTTGGTGGGAGGAGTGGAGGAGTCCTCTGCATGGGGCAGACCATTCTAGACTCTGATGCATCTTCCCCCACCCCACCCCCATCAGCCTTTTGCTTATAGACATTGGAGAAGTTTGACCATTTCTTTTTTTTTTTTTTTAAATTTTTTTTTCATTTTTTTCAACATTTTTTTTTTTTATTTATTTTTGGGACAGAGAGAGACAGAGCATGAACGGGGGAGGGGCAGAGAGAGAGGGAGACACAGAATCGGAAACAGGCTCCAGGCTCCGAGCCATCAGCCCAGAGCCTGACACGGGGCTCGAACTCACGGACCGCGAGATCGTGACCTTGCTGAAGTCGGACGCTTAACCGACTGCGCCACCCAGGCGCCCCTGACCATTTCTTAATAAACTCTGGGTGAGCAGTGAGACCCCTACTGCTTGAAGATCTTTTTCAAGATGTCTAAATGGAGTACTTGATGGAGTACTTGATGCTCTCTTTTTGAAGTTTTGGGTCCTCTTTGCCACCTCCTGGGAAACAGGTGAGATTTCCCTCAACATCCAGTTACATAAATGTCATTTTAGTTTCATAGGAAAAAGAATGAAAGGAAATAACCCAAAATGCCAATAGCCGTTTTTACTCTGTAATGAAAATGTGGGTAATTTTTATTTTTTTTCCTTCACATTTTTCTATTTAAAAGTTTTCTAGAATGAACATACATCACTTTTGTAATGAGGAAGCAAACAACTTATTTAACCAAAAAGTATCAATGCAATGATGACTTGTAGATTGGTAAAATGAAAACGCAAGTAAATTATCATAACCAATTCAACTTTATTCCTTTAATCTCAAATACTGGGTTACCTCATTAATGTAGGCTATTTTCTCCTTTGGTTTATTCATGGCCTGAATAGAATAGAAAGATAAGATGTCTAAAGAAAATAAGCTGTTTTTTTTTCTGCACCTTCAGAAGAAATTAGTGCTTTAGTTAACTGTCCACTTTTAGGTCATGTTTGAAAACAGGGTATTTATTTGGTTTCTTTTATGAAATTCTCACTAGCAAATAAATATTTTTAAATCGCTAACCAACAATTACAAAATTGTTATACCCTCAGAGGTCTTTGCTGAATTCCTTTGTACCTACTTCAAACTTTGCTCAGGAGTTTAACAATGATCTGATAGTGGATACTTCTTTTTTTTTAATTTTTAAAAATATTTTATTATTCATATTTGAGAGAGAGGGAGACAGAGCATGAGCAGGGGAGGGGCAGAGAGAGACAGAGGGAGACACAGAATTTGAAGCAGGCTCTGAGCTGTTAGCACAGAGCCTGATGTAGAGCTCGAACTCACAAATCGTGAGTTCATGACCTAAGCCAAAGTTGGATGCTTAACCTACTGAGCCACCCAGGTGCTCCTGATAGTGAATATTTCTGAAGGGCTTTTATTTTTCTTTTATTTAAATTATTTTTTAATTTTTTTAATTTTTTTAATGTTTATTTACCCAGTTATTTTATTTATTTTAAAAAAATTTTTAATATGAAATTTATTGTCAAATTGGTTTCCGTACAACACCCAGTGCTCATCCCAACAGGTGCCCTCCTCAATACCCATCACCCATCCCCCTCCCTCCCACCCTCCATCAACACTCAGTTTGTTCTCAGTTTTTAAGAGTCTCTTATGGTTTGGCTCCCTCCCTCTCTAACTTTTTTTTCCCTTCTCCTCCTCCATGGTCTTCTGTTAAGTTTCTCAGGATCCACATAGGAGTGAAAACATATGGTATCTGTCTTTCTCTGTATGACTTATTTCACTTAGCATAACACTCTCCAGTTCCATCCATGTTGCTACAAAAGGCCATATTTCATTCTTTCTTATTGCCACGTAGTATTCCATTGTGTATATAAACCACAATTTCTTTATCCATTCATCAGTTGATGGACATTTAGGCTCTTTCCATACTTTGACTATTGTTGAAAGTGCTGCTATAAACATTGGGGTACAATGCCTCTATGCATCAGCACTCCTGTATCCCTTGGGTAAATTCCTAGCAGTGCTATTGCTGGGTCATAGGGTAGATCTATTTTTAACTTTTTGAGGACCCTCCATACTGTTTTCCAGAGAAGCTGCACCAGTTTGCATTCCCACCAACCTGAGATCAAGAGTTACATGCTTCACTGACTGAGTGAGCCAGGTGCCCCATATATTTAACACATTTAAATATATATTTAATGTATATGTTAAAAAGCAGACTTGAAGGTTGACGTAATTTTTTATTTATTTATTTTTAATGTTTATTTATTTATTTTTGAGAGAGAAACAGAGACAGAGACAGAACATGAAGGGGGAGGGGCAGAGACACACATACACACACACACACACACACACACACACACACACACAAAATCTGAAGAAGGTTCCAGGGGCTCAAAGTGGGACTTGAACCCACAAATCGTGGGATCATGACCTGAGGCGAAGTCAGACACTTAACTGACTGAGCCACCCAGATGCCCCTGAAGGTTGACATAATTTTTTAATTGTCTGCAAAGGTTAATGAAGCCTACTATCTGTTAGTGTAAATAGAAATTAGCATCTCTATTTCACGACTCTATCTTTGAGCTATGCTTCCTTCACGGTGCCTACCCCATAGCATATTTGTCAAATAAATGAATGGAATTATCTTTAACTAGGCTGATATTTCACTCTTTACATTTCAAAACTATAAATAAACATGTGCTCATTCCAAAACCTTCATGCAGTACAGAGCATCTGGAGGATACGGTAAAAGAGCCACTTGAACATATTCTACCAATGATGTATATCCTCCCAGATATTTTTATATATGGGTTTATTTTTAATTACCTCATTAAAATGTTTTAATCTAATCTAATTTCAACTCTGGTTTTCATATACAAATACCATATACAGTACATTTTGATTTATAAATACTATAGTCATTTAGATTTTTGCTTTGTTTTGTTTTGTCTTTTACCTCTTCTGTTTGTAGATAATATGCACAAATTTTCCAAGTCATAATTATTTTTTCCATCAGCATTTCTCCCTGAAAAACTAACCATCACCAGTGCACTCATGAGAAAAAGATGTCTGTCTCTCCTTCTAGTCAGCCGTACATTTTTCCATGTTTAGGAAGCTATGCTCCATGTGGCATATGCTTCAATAGGCCTTTCATAATATTTAATTGGAACTTAGGCACTCAATAAATATAGGTGGAATTGAACTGAATTTCGGTAATTATTTGGTAATTCTTAAAGCATGTGGACACTGGATGGATGATACAGTTTAGCGTTTTTCACTGGTGAAGTTTGCAAAACCCCTACACACCCACCCCACTTCTGTATCAGGTGATACTAGTCAGTGGGTACTAGTCAGTTATTTGGGGTTCACTATGGAGAGCCTTTTGATCTCCCTCCACTCATGCTTTTATTGGTCCCAGATTTCTAAGCTAAAACCTCGATTGGAAATAAATTCATTTCCTTAAGCCATCTGGTGGCTTTCACTTGTAACTACAACATCAGTGAAAGGCCAAACATGGAAATTATTCTGCGTTCCTCAACAAACGCCAGGACTGTCCTTTTCTTCCTGTGTGTCTTACAAGATGTGTTACGATGAAATGCTACGTAAGTGATATGAGAATATTAAAAATCCACGAGAAATATTCATAATTCTAACCTCAGGGCCACTTTAATATCAAGAGCAACATAGTAAAGTCTATGAGTGATGAAATAAGAAAACCTATATTATTTTATTGTAATTGTATGCTAAGACAAGCTTTACTGAGCACCTACCACGTGCCAGTGTGCCTAGGTGATGAAAACCAATACGAGAGGCTAATGTTCTCAGGGAATACAGGCAAAGTGATTGATATCTGAACAAATAGAACAGTATTACAATCAGCTTGCTGAGGTGGAGATTGGAAAAACCCTGACAGGGGCTCTTTTATCCCACACTGAACACGAGGGAATGGACTCTATCCCCTCATGGAATAGGCAAAACACCAGAAAAGAAAATAAAAATTCTTTTCTGGAATCAGCTGAAAATAATGATTAAGAAAATAATGGAGTTATACATGTATTGTGTAAGTTTGTATCCTACCTTCCTCAAAAGCCAAAAATGTTTATATTTCTGCATAATGTATAACCTTAAAGCCATGTTACCCTAAATGGGATCACAGTTGCAGATCCAGGGACCCCAGGGTCAGTAGATAAGCTCCAGGTGCCCACCTAACTTAGTTAAACACCACCTCCCGACCTTCAGCTTTCGGAAGAGGTAAGACAGCAAAAAGGAGTCTGAGTCTGTGTTCCAGACTGCAGGTGTGCCCCTCTAGCTCTATCTCATTACCCCTGAGCAACAAAGTGTTACTGGAGCACATTCTGCCTTGCAAGGTCAGAGAAGGTTCCTGAGAGGCTATTAAGTTTGAGCTGAATGTGGCAGAATGCATAGGAATTCACCGGACAGATACAGGGGTAAAGCCATTCCATTTAATGGAGACACGTGCAGAAATGCAAAGGATTAAAAACGCAAGGCTTATTTGGGGATCTGCAGGTAATTTGGTGGGGCCCGAAAGGCCACTGTGAACAGGGATGGTGAACGCTGCAGCTGGGGAAGTAAGCAAGTGCCCACTCCCGAGGGTGGAACATGGCATGCTCAGGAGATGGGCCTCTAGCCCTGCTGCTAATGGGGCCACCGAAGGACTTTAAATGGGGTGATAATAAAATCATTTGCATTTTAGGGAGACTGCCCTGGAAGCGTGATGGATATTAGCTTGAAAGGACACACAGCAAGGCCAGTTAGGTGGCTGCTAATATGTTCCACGCAAGACATTATGAGGGTTTCTAGATGAAGTTAGTGGCCCAAAAGAGGGACAAGTGGAGATGGACTTGATAAATATTTAGAGGTTATAATGAACAGGTCTTTGTGACTTGGATATAAGAGATTAGATACATAGAGGAGTTTGGGATGATTGCCAGATATCTGGCTCATAAACCTATGTTCCATCGGCAGCACAAAATACAGGTCTGAAATACGATGAGATGTCAGGGCCAGAGATATAAATTTGGAACTGATCAGCATCAGTGCTATGGGAAAGAAAGAGATTATTCCAGCCCACGATATTATAGTACTCACATTTGGAAGAGATGTGTTAAATAAATGTCAGATGACTAAATATGCGTCCTTACATCCACCTGAGTATTTACAGATAAGCTGGCAGGCCGAATAGGAAGACACTGACCTAACATACTCTGCAAACCAGTGCCTCGAAATGAGGTTGGAGTTGAGGGGGTCGCAGACCCAGAGCCAGGTGAAGGGCTGGTTTTGTGAAGATGTTATGAATAGTTTCAAAAATAATTATTTCCACCAAGTATGTATCTCGCTGCATTAACATCCTGTACTTGAAGTCACCGTGCTGAGTCATTCCTGTCCAGGGCAAGCCATCACTCATTATCTTCAGCCTTGATTGGAGCACTGAGCCCTGGACCTGATCAGCGCTATGGATGGGAAGTGGGGAGGAATGGGAGACTCCCCCTGGCATGCAGCGCTACAAAATCCACCTCTGTCTTTTCCCCGGCTATCTCAGACGGGGTGAGAATTCCAATCAAGGTCACCCTGGGGAAATATCAGTGTTATTCATCTACTGGAATTTGAAATTAAAAAGCTACCAAATTCTTGGGGGAGGGGATTATTTCCCCTTCCATTAATAAGTCCATTTCCCCCCCTCTCATCTTCCCACTTATCATATTTTAGAAGAAATTCATGCCAGTTAATATGAAAATGAGAAGCCAGAAGTTATGAAGGATGCTTACGGATGCAGCCCCAGCAATTCACTAAGTCTGTCTGTTAATCTAGGTATCAATAATATGCTTATTTTTCTCTCATTTAAATGCTCTCAGTATCCATCTGTTCTTGGAACCAATCAGAACATCCTAGCATTATAAGGAATGCACTAATGGAAAGCTACTGTGCCCCTTTACTAATATTAAAAGCACCATGTCACTTTCAGGCAATCAGCAGGGACCATCTTAAAGGAAAGCATGACATCCACACAAGGATAGTATTGGAATGAATTTGACCCTTGTGGGAAAAACCCTCAGCCCAACCAGAGCAAGCTATTGTTCGGTTTTCCCTTATCGAAATGTTCAAAAGTAAAACATATAGGGGCACCTGGCTGGCTCAGTTGATAGGGCATGCAACTCTTAATCTCAAGAGTCATGAGTTCGAGCCCCACACTGGGTATAAAGATTACTTAAATAAATAAATCTTAAAGAAAAAAAACAAAAACTAGGGATTAGTTGTTTGAGTTGCTTGATTTCAGCTCAGGTCATGATCCCAGGATTGTGGAATTGAGCCCTGTATCAGTCTCCCACCTGGGTGTGGAGGCTGCTTAAGATTGTGGAATTGAGCCCTGTATCAGTCTCCCACCTGGGTGTGGAGGCTGCTTAAGATTCTCTCTCTCTCTCTCTCTCTCTCTCCCTCTCTCTCTCTCTCCCTCCCTCCCTCTGTCCCTCTCCCCCACGCACATGCTCTGTCTTTCTCAAATGAAAAAATAACATTAAAAAAGTAAAAAATATAAACCTATTTTACCACATTTATGCTGAAATATTTACTATTGTCTTTACCAAACCCTGCATGGTCAGATAAACAAGAAAATAGAGATTTCTCAGTGACACCAAGCACTTTCTATAAAGTGTTTCAACATCTGGAATACCTGAGTGGCTCAGTCAGTTAAGCATCCAACTCTTGGTGTCAGCTCAAGTTATAATCTCATGGTTAATGGGATTGAGCCCCACATCAGCTCTATGTCAGCAAGGAGCTGCTTGGGATTCTCTCTCCCTCCTTCTCTCCTCCCTCCCTCAAAATAAATAAATAAACTTTAAAAATAAAAATAAAATAAAATGCTTTGACATCTAGTGAGGTATTTCTTTGTTAATATTCTTGTTTAAAAATGTCATCATTTTACTTCCTATTCATTCTTGTTGACAGATTTTGAATAAGTTGTCAATTGCCTCCCAAATCTTTTGGGGTTTTGATTGGAATCTTTTAAAAATTTTTTTTAATGTTTATTTATTTTTGAGACAGAGAGAGACAGAGCATGAACGGGGGAGGGTCAGAAAGAGGGAGACACAGAATCTGAAACAGGCTCCAGGCTTTGAGCTGTCAGCCCAGAGCTCGACGCAGGTCTCGAACTCACGGACCTTGAGATCACGACCTGAGCCGAAGTCAACGCTTAACCGGCTGAGCCACCCACGTGCCCCATTGATTGGAATCTTTTTATACCTATGTCATAAGGTGGAGAAAACAGACATCTTTAGTCTTTGTATCCATTAAAGTGATAGGTCTCCCCATTTCTTTTTTTTAAATTTCTGCCTCAGTGAATTTTAGCATTTTCTTTACATAGGTCTACCTAATTCTTAAATGGATTCATTATTACTTTATAACAACTTGCAACAAAATGTGTCCAGAAGTGCAATCCAGAGTGTCATATTTACCAGAATGTTTGAGAAACTGAAATGCTTACGGGTGCCTGGGTGGCTCAGTTGGGTGGCTCAGTTGGTTAAGCATCCGACTTCGGCTCAGGTCATGATCTTGCAGTTTGTGAGTTTGAGCCCCACATCCAGCTCTGTGCTGACAGCTCAGAGCCTGGATCCTGCTTCAGATCCTGTGTCTCCCTCTCTCCACCCCTCCCTTGCTCATGCTCTGTCTTTCTCTGTCTCTCAAAAATAAATAAATGTTTAAAAATTTTTTTGAAAAAGATACCAAAATGTTTCTGTTATGACATTTTAAGAAATCACAGGAAATAGAGGAAAATATCACAGTCATCTTTGCTTATGAAGAAACGGCTCATCTTACAAGTTATATTTTGGTTGCTTTAAGGAAATGCCTATAAAATCACAATGTGACTGCAGCAAATGTGGTTTTTTGAAGAGCACAACATGTCAGATGAATCTGATTTCTTCTAGAGCAGGGTGACTGACTTTTAGATAAGGGCAAAGAATTATATGTAAAGTGTCTGGATTTCAGGAAGCCTTTATTCTAACAAATATGATTCTGTCACAAAGAATGTAGTGAACTGTTTGGTGCTGGCTACGTTGTTGGAGGAGAAGTTGTACTTGAAAGGGAGATATCCTTTTAACTCTACGTGTCTTTATTAAATTGAAAGACAACCAGCCCATGGCAAACACACATTATTCTTATAGGATAATTCAACTAGCATTTTTCAGAGTTGCTATTGGTCACAGACAAAAAAGAAGTTTAATTCTCTTGGTCTCTTTGCTTGGAAAACATTCGTATGCCTAAATTCCATAAACTGTAGATATTAGACAACATGACCGTGTCAGCTTGAGAACAAAGAGAGACCCACAGTTGTGTAACTTCATGATTCCATGAATTCTATTAGTTTCTCCACCAGTTTATTTAGCCTCTTACTAACTCATGGAAGCCAAAGTCCAAAGGAGAAATGGCAAAGGGTGGGAAGGTGGTAAAGATGTTCATGGATAAGCATCAACATTTTCACAACATACCAATCCCTTCTCTAGTTTTAGAGAGGTGAAGAGATAACTACAGTAGAAAGTAACAGAAACCGATGAAGGTATAGAACAACTGGAACTCTTGTACATCGCCAGTGGGGAAGCAAAAATGGCACAACTGCTCAAGACACAAAGGAGAACGTCCAACCAAGCACAAGACCTTTCTAACTGCCACTACTCATGTTACACACCCATGAGTACAGCCCTGTATTCACCCAACAGAAATGAAAACACATGCCCACACAAAGATTTGTACGTGAATGTGTCTATCTGCCCCCCAGACTTGAAGCAACCCAAATATCCATTAATGATACATGGCTTAAATACATTGTGATACATCCATGAAATGGACTACTACTTAGCAATTAAAAGGAAGATAATATTAAGTCATACAACATGGGTGAGTCTCAAAAACTTTCCACTAAGTGAGACACGCTAAATACTGTATGATCCTAACTACATGGAATTCTAGAAACGATGAATTGTGACAGAAAGCAGATCATGGTTGCCTTAGGCCAGGTATTGGGGAACTGGCCTGACCATGAAAAGATAGGAGGAAACATTTTTGCATAACTAAAATGTTCTATATCTTGGGGAATGTTTTTGTATGTAAATTATACTTCAATGAAGCAAGGGGAAATAATAAATAGCAACAGAAAGCTGGGAGTATATATAAAGTATAAATCACATTAATCCAAAACACGTAAAAATACACATAAGTATTGGGTGCCTGGGTGGCTCAGTCAGTTAAGCATCCTACTCTTGGTTTCAGGTCATGATCTCATGCTTTGTGAGTTCAAGCCCTGAGTTGGGCTCTGTGCTGATGGTGTGGGACCTGCTTGGGATTCTCTCTCTCTCTCTCTCTCTCTCTCTCTCAAAATAAATAAACCTTAAAAAATACACATCAGTATTATTATAAATATGATGGGCATTTTGGTGCATCAACTGGAATGGTATCAACGTAAATGGCCATGAGCGGGCTTGCTTTTCCAGTTAGCACATGTTTCTACTTATCATCTCCTTACTTTACTGTAACGACAGTCAGCATCAATATTGAGAACCTTTTCTCACATGAGGTAAAGGATTCAGCTCCCACAAACGCAGTCTCCTGGCTGCTCAGAAAGAAGCCTCTTTCTGCACATCCCATGGCCTCTCTCGTAGCTGAGATGTCCATAAGCAGCAGAGTCAGTCACTCTCTGCTTTTTGTCTGTGATGTCCTGAGTAGCAGGGGACTTGGGACAACAGAAACTTAGAACCCTGAGGCTGTGTGTGGGGCCTCCCAAGAAATCAAGAGCACCCTTCCCCAACTTCAGCGAGCACTTCCAGAAAGGCTCTGTCTGCATTCCCAGAATCAGAGTCTAGAGACAGTGAAAAAGGACATGGTCTGTCCCTAAGCTCAGACAAAAAGCAGGGACTTGGCCAGGGAGGCTTCAGAGAGAGAGGCCTGCCCAGCCATCCCAAGCACAGCCAAGATAGGAACCAGGTCCTGGAGCTGGAAAACTCTCTCCTCACACCTGCAGGTGTCTGAGCCCCAGACCCCCAAAGGTGCAGCAAATCAGCCTCTATAAAGAGGAGAAGGGGTGGATGGAGGCCATCCCGCCCCACCCAACTCTGGCTGTCCCAGGAGGTTTCAGTAGGTTAACTTCAGGTTTCTCTGATGATCATCAGAGTGTGAGTTTTTTAAGGTTTATTTATTTTTGAGAGAGAGAGCACAAGTGGGAGAGGGTCAGAGACAGAGGAAGAAGAAGATCCGAAGCAGGCTCCGTGCTAACAACAGCGAGCCTGATGTGGGGCTTGTACTCATTTATGAACTGCGAGATCACGACTTGAGCAGAAATCAGATGCCCAGCTGACTGGGCCACCCAGGCGCCCCTCAAAGTGTGATTTTAGAAATAATGGCAAATCTCTTGAATTGAAACAAAGAACGTGCCTGCCTGCTTGCAGGTGTTTTCAATTCCTTTAAGACACTGAGTCAGAAGGTTTTATTTTCAAATGTTTAGGATAGGTAATTCCTTCACCCTAAAGAGTAATTAACAGTTGATGGAAAATTCTAAATTATTCTTCTTGGTTCTAACTGGAAGCGATTAGAGAAGAGGTGCCAAAAGCTGGGGGTGGGGGGGGCAGTAAGAGTTGGGAGACAAACCTGATAAAACATAATAACTTCTCAAAAAGTAGGCACAGTGCTCTCCACTAGACACAAAGACTATGCACTGCAATATTTCTACTATGCGTGCTGAGGCCCAACTCGGTCATGGGAATGGAGCTCACCAAAGTTCTCAGAACGTGCTAGGAGGCAGGTGGCCCCACCATCTCATTTCACTGATGCAAGACACAGGCCCAAGAGGTAAGCAGCACAAGGTAGTGAGGCAGGATCCCAGGCTTTTCCATCTCTATATCCACATTCCTTTTACCATACAGTATGATGGGTCCCAACAGCACAGGCTTTGGGAACTGTCCCCTGCAAAAAGACTGGAAAATCCCCAGCTCCTATATTCTCATCTCTGGCTTCTTAGAGTTGAACCAGAGACGTGCATTTAGAGAATCATTGGAAACTGTTCAGTGGCTCTTCCAAATGCTAGAGGCTGCCAGATGCCTCACAGTAGGCTGCTTCTCTTCTGAAAAGCACATAATCCCCTCCATGCTCCCTCTTCCTCCACCTTTTTAAAAATTGTTTGCCAGCCAGTTTCCTGATTCTTTCATCCAAGTATGCTCTTACCCTTCCTCCTCTAAGGTCCCCACATACTTTGTCTGGTCTTGCTCTATTCTGCCTTGTATTACAGTAACTTGTTGTCATAGATTTGGTTCCCCAGAGGCACACCCCCTAGAGGACGACTCAGGTACAATTCATTTATTAAAGAAAGGAATGGGTGGGGTTGGGGATAGGAGAGGAAAGCAGAAGAAACCAATCAATGCGTAGCTTCAGGCAAAGACCCAGGCTCAGCCTCATCCCCAGGGACCTTTGGAGTCTAAATTATACCTAAATTTGTTCTTCTTGGGGCAAGAGGTTAAGGGCTGCTCTGAGAGATGTGAAATCCCAGGCAAGGAGCTCCGCAAATGTAGGCAGAGCACCTGTAGGCACACAGAAGCTGGAGAGGGAACAGAGACGGGAGGGCTCCGGAGAGCTCTGGAGGATTGCTGACATGGCCTCACATTGGTGCATTCACCTTATCTCCCGGGTTGAACTGTATTCCCCAAAAGGATATGCTGGGGTCAGAATCCCCAGTACTTCAGAATATGACCTCCTTTGGAAATAGAGTATTGTAGATATAACTAGTTAAGATGAGGGCATACCAGAATAGGGTGGACTCTTGATCCAACATGACTAGTATCCACATGGGAACATGAAGTGGAGACACAGGGGGAATGCCATGTAATGGTGGAGGCACACTGGAGTTATGTAGCTGTAACCCAAGGAATGGGAATGCTTGCTGGTCACCTCTAGGAGCTAAAAAGGGGCAAGAAAAATTCTACCCATCATTTCAGGTGGAGCATGGCCCTACCAACACCTTGATTTGGGACTTCTGGCCTCCAGGACTGTGAGGGAACACATTTCTGCTATTTTAAGCCATCCAGCTTGTGGTAATTTGTCATGGCGGCCCTGGGGAACTAATCCGTTCCACTAGACTATACGTTCCTGGCAATCAGGCGACACCTTGCTCACTTTCCCCCTCAATGACTGTTTATGGAAGGTGCTGAGCCAGAGGAAGTGAAGCACTTATTCTACTCATAAGTTCCCCAAAGCTGTGCCCCAGCCCTGTGTTGACTAAGCGACTCCTTTGACATACAAGTGTTAGGTAGGAAATGGGGTTCCATTTCCCTGGGAAATTAAGAGTCTTTTGCTCCCTCTATGTCTGTGTTGTATTCTCGAAGGCCACTTGGGAGCCTCATTGGGGCTTGTGTTGCTACTGATGATATCGAAATGTGTCAGTCCCAATCTTCTGTAAGGGAATGAGCTGAACATGTCTCTTCTGTGCTCCCAGAGCACCCTGGGAAAACTTCACTCTTGGCTCTGCCCCAGGCTATTGAAGCGACTGGCTTGTGCTTCTCTCATCCCCCAAGACTGAGGATCCTGGTGGGGGTGGTCTTATTTCTGAACTCCTAATATCCAGTGTCTGGTAAATAATAGGATTTCTGTGCAAGTGCAGCACTAAACAAACCTGGCTATTCTATTCTGGCTACAGATTCTAGAAAATTTCTGGATAATCATAGCATTCCATTCCTTAGTCAGAGCCACCCAGGGTCTCAAAGAGGATTTTGTGTGTACGTTGTGTGTTTTATAGGCACACTGCACTCACAGAGAGGCCAGAGAGCTGGCCCAATTCATTTCTTCACAGTTTATTATGTGGAAAAACATAAGCCTTCTGTTTTCCTGGGCTGTTAACTTGGCACCTCATTTCATGTATAAAACTTGCATTAAAAGATACTACCTCTGTGAGTTAATCAGTCATATAAAGATCAAAACTACTTAATAGTACAAAGGACTCTCAGAGCTCATATCCTATGAAGAATGACTGCAGGCCAGGTGAGAGAGATGGGTGTCTGATCATTAATCCTCAAAACAACTTAATGAAGTTAGTATAAGACTCACCTCAAAGATGGTGAAACTGAGACTCAACAAGGTTAAGTGACAAGCCCAAGGTCATATAGCTGCTAAGGGATGGAGCCCAATGTCTCTGACTAAAGCCATGGTTTTTTCTAAAAACTCCATTCAGACTCTCAAAGTGACAGAATTCTAAAGGAAATAACCAACTGGTTTTCCCAAGAAGACTTGGAATCACTTGTTCAAATGGGTGGTGTTCTTCACAGCCATCCCTTGGAAAATTAAATAGCAGTTCTGATGATTTGTGGCTCTTCATTTCATTTGGGGAATGCTTCTTTGAAGATTCGGGGCTTCAGAACCTGAGGGACATCCTTTTAAGTATGATTTCTGGTGCCTAATCTTTAACTCTGAAGTCTTTCTGAGCAGATGATTAAACTAGTCATTAATGTCTTCAGTCAAAAATGTGGTTGGCTATAAAGATACAGGATTTCAGGCTGGATCTGGAGACAGCATGGACAAGTTTCTGCACCGGATTTGGAACCAGGCAGAAGGAATATGATCATTATTATTATTATGGATCAAAAAAGACTTCTAGGGGCGTCTGGGTGGCTCAGTTGGTTAGACATCTGACTTTGGCTCAGGTCGTGGTCTCACAGTTCATGGGTTTGAGCCCCATGTCGGGCTCTGGGCTGACAGAGCCTGGAGCATGCTTCGGATTCTGTGTCTCCCTCCCTTTCTGCCCCTCCCCTGCCCTCAAAAATAAATAAACATTTTTTTAAAAAGGCTTCTAAAATTTTTTTGAATAATAATAACACAATTGAAGATATAGACTCCAGAACATTCATCTAGGTGTTTAAGCTCTGGTACCTGTTACATGGGTCCAGGGGCAGGACAAGCAGTTCAAAGTGAATGCTTTGGTGTCTTCTGCATTCCAGTAGGTTGAATGCATTCCCACACTTTGCAGTGAGGTTGGCTCTTACAATAGTTGCAACAAGAAAATAACGCCATATTCAAGTCCTGATCATTTCTTATCTGTTCATTACTGCTCTGTAGCACAATGAGTTTCTAGGAAAAAAAAAAAAAAGAATTGGGCCTCTATTACAATAAGAAAAGTGTGTCTTTACAAAGGACTGGTAAGTAACTGAGCATGGCCTCCTTCCCTGAGCGGGGCTGGCTCTGCACCTGAAGTGATTGCTTGAGTATTTATTGCAGAGTTTTATGCAGTCAACTGGCTGACCAGGATTCAGATCCTAAGAGAATTTTTTCATAAAACATATATTTCTTTTTCATTACGCTAGAAATATATGTTCCTTGTAGAAAAACTAGAAACTGCTGACAAGCAGAAATAATGCTTAAATCATGCATAATCCTGCCACCCAGAGATAAATACTGTTAATATATTTGGTGAATGTTCATTCAAGTGTCACTGTATATTTACCTATTTTTTACACAAATGGGATCACATTACACATGCAATATTATAACATGGTTTATTAACTAAGCAGTAGCATGAACATCTATGTCAATAAATGTACTTGTACAGTGCAATTTTCAACAAATGGTGCATAGTATTCCACTTAAATAACAACCCGTATTTATCCAATCCTGTACTGTTGAACTATTGAGTTGTTTCAAAATCATGGTTTTGCTATTAGAAATGATACTATAATGAGGTTACCCTGGGAAGAGTGTGTTCCATGAGAAGAGGACAAGCAGGGACAAAATGGCCCTGGTGACAAGGATAGGCCCCTTGGGATGAAATGGAGCCCAAAGGACAAGAAAGAGCAGTTAGAAAACAAAGTAGAATGGTGGTTGCCAAGGGCTTGGGGGGTGTCGGGGGGGATGGGGAACTGGTGTTCAAAGGGTATAGTGTTTCAGCCATGCAAGATAAAGTTCTAAAGATCTGATGTACGACATTGTTTTATTAAGAGGGCAGATCTCATGTTGTGTGTGTTTTTAGCACAATATATATATATATATATATATATATATATATATATATATATATGATAAAGAAAGTAAGAAGGGAAGAAGAAGGGAAGGAAGGAAGGAAGGAAGGAAGGAAGGAAGGAAGGAAGGAAGGAAGGAAGGAACCAGAGAAGTAGAACTAAAACCAGGAGGGGAGGCTATTAACAGAAGTCAGTAGAGGTAAGAATTTCATAAAGAAGGGAGAGGTTTCTCAATATGGCAATGTTTGCCACCACACCAGTAAATGGTCATCCATGGAATCAACTGGATATTCAATATATAATCCGTAAATGCAACTTCAAAAAATTGTTTCACAAAGCCGTTGAGTTTACCCCCCACAAAATGCAGCCATTACTGAACCACTTCATCATCCAATAGAGTTGGTAGACTCTACAGCCTGAAGACGTTTTCTGGAAACTCAGTTACTGACTTCTTGGTCCATGACAGCCTATGTCAATGAACACAAGTGCTGTGTCTCATAAGCAATAGCTCTCCTTTCTGGTGTTACAAATGGGTGTGGCCCCTAAATGATAGACCTCTACACTGTCCATTGCTTATTATACAACTACAGGGTCACCCATGCACAAATTGACCAAAACCTTCCCTGCTCCTATGGCTGTACCTTTACCATTGGCCTGGTTTCTTTCTTCAGGGGAGTTTTTATCATTTCCCATTAAATATTTAACATTTTCCATTGGAAATTATTGATTGTTTCAGTCACATCATGCATACATATTAGAAGATACAAACAATAAATAAAAATCCCTCCAAAATGCATGCATGCGCAAACATAGGCCTGTGAACACAGGCCTCTTAAAATTAACCAACATCTCTGGTTTAAGACTTAATGTGTTCCTATGATGTTAGATCCTGTCCTTTAAAGGCTGATGCTTTCAGGACTTCCCAGTGGGCACCCAGTGTGGTAACTGCAAATGATATTTTGCAATCCAACCCTGGATTTGCCCAGGAGTTTCATTACTTTAGCACCGAAATTCCCAAGTCTGTGAAAATTTCAGAATTGTCAGTCACCATGCATGTGGCCCCAGTTAATTTAGCTACTAGTTCTTTGTATGGAACCCCAACTAGAGGACTTCTTCTTATTCTGGATTTCATAACCCATTGATTGTGAATGAATCACTACCTCAGAAGGAATTACATGCAGTTTATTAACAGTTAATATTTATAAGAAATTGTAAAAATATATAGAACAAATTACAAAAAAAATGGCACAATTCTTGGGGTTCTGGCATGAACCCCTACCGCCACTGTGGCTGACATAGCTCTCACCCAGAAGTGACTTCTCAGTCCTACCCAGGTCTTCTTATATGCCTAGGATTGGTGTCATATATGATCCTTCTTCATCCATCCATTCAGTCTGTAAATTGAGTGCTTACTATGTGTGTGGCAATGTGCTGGGCACTAGAAATACAGCAGAAAACAAAGCTGTATCCCACCTGGTGGATTTACACAACGGCACAGTAGACTGATGTTAATCAAATAATCTCACAAATGAATATATAATTATTAATTGTGAGGAGTGCAATGCAGGAGAAATCTGGAATACAAAGAGTATAGCAGGAGACGCTGATTTAGGGTCGGAGATAGCATCTCCAAGGAAGAAACACGTAAGCTCGCCATGAAGGCTGAGTAGAAATGCATATTAAAACTCCTACCAGGGGCACCTGGGTGGCTCAGTTGGTTAAGCGTCTGACTTCAGTTCAGGTCATGATCTCACAGTTCATGAGTTCAAGCCTCACATTGGGCTCTGTGCTGACAGCTTGGAGCCTGCTTCAGATTCTGTGTCTCCCTCTCTCTCTGCTCCTCCCCTGCTTGCACTCTGTCTCTCTCCCTCTCTCAAAAATAAACAAACCTTAAAATTTTTTCATTAAAAAAATAAAGAAAACTCCCACCCAATTAAAAAGTTTAAAAGTCAGGGGCACCTGGGTGGCTCAGTCAGTTAAGTGTCGGACTCTTGCTTTCAGCACAAGTCATAATCTCATGGCTCATGGGTTTGAGCCCCACATGAGGTTCTGGGCTGACAGTGAGGAACCTGGTTAGGATTCTCTCTCCTTCTGTCTCTGCCCCTCCCCGGCCTCAAAAAAATAGTAAAAAAAATTTTTTAATAAAAACAATTTAGCATTACCTGATAAAACTCTTGCACAAATGGACCAGGAAATATGTATAAAATGTCCATAGCAATATAGTTCTTAAGAGGAAAAAAACTAGAAACAACTCATTTGAAGGTGAGAGGTGGAAACTGAAGGGGTCAAGAATGACTTGTCCAGGTTGGGCTGGGGCAGCTGGGTGCACAGGGTTGCCTAGCCACCTGCTTTCCCTGCAGGTCCCACAAGAGTCCATTTGCTTTTTGGTTTTGAAGTGCTCTTGGTTGCTGTCTGCAACTGCTCAAAAATCACTCTACCTGCTTGTGCCTCAAAAACATTAAGGGCATTTTTATTGCTCCAGTGATTTCTCTGTTGCCTTTCAAAAAAGCCAAGAAATGCCGGAAATGTTGTGGAGGTAATTCCCCTCCAATGCCAGAGGACTCCATTACTGGCCCTCACTCTGCCCAGCCTCCACATGTCCTCAGGTGTAATGGCCTTTAATTCCAAGTGCAGCCTGAAGGACTGAGCCATCACACAGCAGCCAGTTTTTCTATGATTATGCCCTGTCTCCCACCATGAAACTTCCCTCACTCATCACCCCGCCCCCTTCCCTCACTGCAGCTAGAGTTAAAAGCAGCCACCTGCTGCCCCATAGGATTTAACTACTTTACTCTTTCACGCCTTCTTACATGTGTGGGTTACATATGCAGCTTGGTACTTAGATCTATATGCCTGTCTACAGTATTATGAATATGAATGGATTGAATCATCTGCTATTGAATACACTGGCTTATAAGGTGTCACTTCCATAGGTCATTTTGTTTTCCATGTTGATCAAGCCTGAAGGATTAATGGGGAGGAATGCTATATTGAAATGCCTTACAAGAAACTGCTTAAGGAGATGAAACCATACACAAGACTTCAACATGACTACTTACACATCGCCTTGTATGAGGCAATCACACTGTCATTCCTAAAAAAACAGTTCCCTATTAACCTTGCTTATACTAAGCAATAGTTAGTGCTGAAAATAGTCTTAACAAAGAGGGTACAGACTATGCCATGTGCTCTGATACAAACTTTTACAGCCAAAGACTACATGTAAGGGTAAAACATGGTAGTCTGCTCAGCATAATCCATGATGGGGATCAATTTTTTTTTTGAGAAGTTATACCAAAATCCTGGCCAAATGTGCCCAGGTATTTTATAGTCTCACCTGAGAAGTCTTTCAAGATTATCAGAGATTTCTTGTGATAACTCAAAGTACTAGTAGTCCCATCTCAAAACCTTGAGGGAAACAGTAGATCCTTTCTGGCCATGAAGAGAAATATGAGGGGACTCTCCCAGCATTTCTATACCCAGCACTTGTGATAACATGGAGATGGTAAAGTCTTCTGTTCATAAAGGGAGAGAAGAGCCCTGTATGCCAAGGGTCATAGTCATTTAAAATGCATGGTTTTGTTCTTTTCAGTTTCTTGATACACACATTTCTATGATGACACCTATTTTCTTAAGCTAAATCAGTCTCGAGATGATCAGTGATCACATGCACAGCCTCTTTTTCTGCTGCTGCTCTTAATGGTAGGTAAATCATTCTTACAAATAAAATTGATATTAGTAAATTTTAACACATAGAATACATTATAAATATCCTATGAGTGATGTTCTAAGAAATAACAAGTTTTGAAACCCAAATAAGTCCTTAAATTGGCAATACCAACACATGATTCTGTGTAGTGCTATTAAACTTACTAGGATATCCAAATGTTATACTATTCAAACACTCCCCAATAATATTGACTGATGTTTTCCAACAGTTGAATATTATCTACAGACTATAGTTTTTTTTCTTCTTTTTAAGTTGTTTTATTTTATTTTATTTTATTTTATTTTGTTTTATTTTATTTTATTTTATTTTTGAGAGAGCAAGAGGGAGAGAGGGGCAGAGAGAAAGAGAGAGAGAGGTGCGAGAAAATCCCAAGCAGCCTCAGCACTGTCAGCAAGGAGATTTGGGGCTTGATCTCACAAGAACCGTGAGATCATGACCTGAGTAGAAATCAAGAGTCCAATGCTTAATCGACACCCCCAGACTATAGTTTTTTATAAATATTTTACCAAAAAAAATGCAAAGAGAATAAGATGTGAAAATTGTCATAGAATATTTAAGTATGAAATTAGAAATTGATCTCAAATCCAAACTGGCAAAAGTAATATTGATTTCAATGGCAATACCAAAATAGGGAAAAACAAATTATTTTTAACATTAAAAAAGGAAATGAGTTTAAATGAAGCAGCACAAACCCTGATATCCAACTTGGAGATGCTTTTGGATGCACCCTTAAATATTCCTACCAATATTGTAAAATGAAAGAAATTTCTCTACGTCTGAAATATTTGTCATAAAACAGAGATCAAAACTACTGGAAAGGACAATTCATGTGTAGTGTGCTTTAAAATTTTTATTTTAGGATGACAGCTTTTAAATATTAAATATTTGTAGTATCTTTCAAACTGTTAGAGGGGGTTTTTTTGGCCTTTATTTGGTGCCAATGGTCCCTTCTTTTGGTGTTTTCTACTATCAAATGTTTATATCAAGAAAACATTGTTCTGTGTGTTATTGAAATGTATAATCTGTTCATAATATATCAGTTTATATAAAACAGTCATTTATTACATGGGGTAGAATTTTTGTATAGAAAACCTCTATATATATAACACCATCACAGAAATTCACTATTTATTATTATGGTTGCTTATTATTTTTAAACTCATAAATAAACTGTGAAAAAGTACAATATAAGGTTTGGCTTTGGGAATTCCTGGAAATCCCTGGGGATTCTAACTTCTCATTCTTTAATTCTAAATACTCACATCTGTCATGAATTTGGAAATTCTATTTCCTGTACATTTTAAAATAGAAACTGTATATATTTAAGGTGTAAAACATGATGATTTGACCTACATCTATATGGTGAAATTATTACTACAGTCTAGCTAATGAATGTATCTCCTTTTCATAGTCTCCATGATTTTGTTTATGGTGAAAGAATCTGAAATCTATTCTTTTAGAAAATTTGCAGTATTCAGTACAATATTATTAACTATAGTCACCGTGCTATACATTAGATCGCTAGACTTATTCTTCCTATATAACTACAACTTTATGTCCTTTAATCAAAATCTCCCCATTACCTCTCACTCCTTGACCCTAGTAATCACTATTCTACTCTCTGTTTTATATTCACTTGACTTTTTTAGATTCCACATATCGGTGAGACCACATAGTTTCTTCCTTTCTGTATCTGCCTTATTTCACTTAGCATAACACCCTCCAGTTTCATTCATGTTGTCACAAAGGGTAAGATCTTTTTTATTTAAGGCTGAAAAGTATTCTATATACATACCACAGTTTCTTTGTCCGTTCATCCATCAACATATGTTTAGGTTGTTTCCATATGTTGGCTACTGCAAATAATGTTGCAATGAACATGAGAGCACAGATACCTCTCTAAGGTGCTGATTTCAGTTCTGTTGAGTATCCAGACAGGAGATTGCTGGATTATATGGTAGTTCTATTTTTAGTTTTTGAGGAACCTCCATGCTGTTTTCCATAATAGCTGTACCAATTCACATTGCCACCAACTGTGCACAATGGTTCCCTTTTCTCCACATTCTCAACAACACTTCCTAGCTCTTCTCTTTGTGATGACAGCCATTCTAACAGGTGCAAGGTGATATCTCATTGTGGTTTTCACTTCCTTTTCCCAGATGATTAGTGATGTTGAGCGCCTTTTCATGTACTTGTTGGCCATTTGTATGCCTTCTGTGGAAAAAATATCTATTCAGTTCCTTTGCCATGTTTTAATTGGGTTGTTTGTTTTTTGGTATTGAATTGTAGGAGTCTCTTATATAGTTCAGATGTTAACCCCTTGTCAGATCTACAGTTTTTCCTGCTCATTTACTAATGCCACACAATGCATCAGAAAGTTTGCACAAGAGTCTAACCCATTTGTTCAGGTGAACTTTATTTGCGTATGGGTATATAATAGGTGTATGGTCTTACTATATACTACCTATCTGAAGAATTCACTGGAATTGAAAAATTACTTTCTGAAAACTAGAATTTTCAGGAAATTCTTTCAAGTGGCCAAATATTAGTACTACTTAGTGATTATACAAAATAATTAATAACACATTATATTTCAATGTTTGAGATTTTGAAGAAGGTAAAATTTTCTGATGAGTTTTTTTTTTAAATTTTTTTTAATGTTTTTATTTATTTTTGCGACAGAGGGAGATAGAGCATGAGCAGGGGAGGGACAGAGAGAGAGGGAGACACAGAATCGGAAGCAGGCTCCAGGCTCTGAGCTGTCAGCACAGAGCCCGATGCAGGGCTTGAACCCACAGACTGTGAGATCATGACCTGAGCCGAAGTCAGATGCTTAACCGACTGAGCCACCCAGGCGCCCCTCTGATGAGTTTTTTTTAACAGTTTAAGAAACTTTATTCATGAATTCCTCCATTATGATGTCATCATCATGGATGACAACATGGATTCTGCTAGAAAGAAAAGCACATTCTTCATAGCAGATAAAGATGTGGTTTAAGAAATATTCTTGTTCAGGGGCGCCTGGGTGGCTCAGTCGGTTGAGCGTCTGACTTCGGTTCAGGTCATGATCTCGTGGTCTGTGGGTTCGAGCCCCGCGTCGGGCTCTGTGCTGACAGCTCAGAGCCTGGAGCCTGTTTCAGATTCTGTGTCTCCCTCTTTCTCTGACCCTCCCCTGTTCATGCTCTCTCTCTGTCTCAAAAATAAATAAATGTTAAAAAAAAATTTTTTAAAAAGAAATGCTCTTGTTCAAATTATAAACACATTTTCTCATAAAAACTAAAATGAAAAATTATTTAGCAAAGCAGATGAGTCCAGTTGATGAATCTACATAAGGCTAGGGGTGCTACTGAGTTAATATTTGTCACTGTGCACTGTAATTTATCATAACTTTATTGTAGCCCCCTTGCTAGTAGGATCTCAAGAACAGTGACTAACTGCTCTATAATAAATATTAAATAATAATAGTCTCTATATTCAAATTTATTCCTACCCCTCCAATTAGGGTGAGATTTCTATAACATGAAAAATATTATCTTATTCCAGATTCCCTAGAAAGCAGAGCCTGAGACAAGGATTGAGTTTTAGTGCTTCATTTGATAGCTGCAGTGCCAGGGAAGTTAGAGAGAGAAAAGGGATAAGCTGTGAGGATATAAAGCTGACTACTCAGTAGATATAACCACTGGGCCAGAGTCTCTAGACAGGCTAATACAGAGAAACTGTGGCTTGGGACCAGCCATGGGAAACAGTAATGAGCAGTAATTCATCTACCCAGCTCCTTCCCATCTCTTATTTCCTTCTGTTAGTCAAAGTTTGCCCCAGTGGGGACTTAACCCATCTGAATTTTTCAGTTGCATCTTGTAGCCTCTTTGGCTGGTGCTCTAAAAATGAGATCCCATGCCCCACCACACAGCATCTCATCCATGATCTATAGGAGGTTGAAAAGACAAAAACTCAGGGTGGTGACTGATCAGTCTGGTTGTGCATCAGGCCCCAGTGACTGGCCACGTCCAGGTAATGGAGCCATGCAGCCCCAGAGGGGGAAGGCCAGAGCAGCAGCTGAAGCAGAACAAGCAGCTGAGGACTCGAATGTGACAGCATTGAGTCTTAGAAGGAGTATGAGATGTGCCTGATCTGAGTATTTCATATCAGTTTCAAGTATTGTCTTTGACAGAGTGTTACAGGCTAAAGTATCTCCCCACCAAAACTTGTATGTTGAAGTCCTAGCTCCCCCGAGCCCTCTCAGAATGTGACTGTATTTGGAAATAGGGTCTTTAAAGAGGTAATTAAGGTTAAATAAGGTCATTAGGGAGACTGTGATCCAATATAACTAGTGTCCTAATAAGAAGAGGACATTAGGACACTGGCACACACAGAGAGAAGGCTATATGAATACAAAGGGAGAAGATGACCATATGCAAGTCAAGGAGAGAAGCCTCAGAAGAAACCAACTTGCTAGCACCTTGATTTGGTCTTCCAGCTTCCAGAACTGTGAGAAAACAAACCTTTATTGTGTAAGCCACTGTCTATTTTATTTTGTATGACAGCTCTAACAAACTAATACACAAAGATCAGAAATCAGCCATATCAAATTCCACCCTGCCTTTCTTCCAAGTGTGTCACTTGTTTACATTCCCTTGAGGCCAATTCCTAGAGTAGTCAAATTATTAACTCTCTGAATCTACCAGAATGAATGGGCCATCTTATTTTTTTTTAAATCAAAATGAGAGCCTCCAGTAAAGTACTAGATGCTTTTGCTAGTAGAATGCAACAATATATTCAAATAGGCACTGTATGTTTTAATGAATAATTTATTTATTGCACTGGTATTAGCTCTATAATTATCTTACTACCCCTTACTGGGACATAGCAATAATTATTCATGTATTAGTGTACTGATTATTGAGATTGTGGATCAACTTCAATCAAGTCAATAAAAGAAATAAATAAAATAATATAAATTATGATATGTTCTTAAAAAAAACAACAACCAGAATTTGTAGAATCCACAGTGAAGCCTGATACAAAAACAAAATGGAAAAGCAAAATTGGCTAAAATACCAAACATTTACATGGCTGTGATGAATGTCAACTTCATACAATTATTGGTTTATTCAGTTCAGTTGATGCTTTGGGCAGTCAAAAAAATCATGTGAATTGAACAAAATACATGTAAAATAATCAAAGATGGGAGATCAAGGGAGGTTACTGTGCAGTGAACAAGAAAACAGCAAACCAAAACACTGTTTTATTTATACATTTTAACAGATGATGTAGTAATGCCCTACAAACTCTATTTAATTAGGCTCATTTACATGATAGCAAAATAAATAAGTATTGTTTTATGCTGTTTTATATTATATTTTATCTTTTCCCCCTTTCTCTATCTTTCAGCCATTTCTTCTTTTGGAAATTCCTGCACTATTTTTCTCATGTCTCACATTGTACATCTCATAATTGCATTTTATTGCTTCTCTGCCTGGGCAAGCTATTTTGAATCGTATCAACATTCATTTGAGTGCCTTTGTAGGAGGCACTGAGTTAGTGGGAGGAGAAAAATAAACCAAACTAGTCCCTTATCCTCCAGGTATTTACTATCTAGAATGAACAAGCACTGAGAGGTTAGAACCAAATCTGTTTAACTTGTGTACAGTTCCTGCTAATACTAGAGCAGGAATTAAAGGTAAAGTCATTTGACCCCTCTTCCAGTGCCTTCTCACCACCTCCCACCACCACATAGCTGCCCTTCAACAGTAAAATGGATACATAAACTGTGGTAGAGTCATACAATGGATGAAGCAATGCGGATGAACATCTACAACCACATCCAACAATACGGATGAATTTTGCATACACAATGTTAAAAAAAGAAGCCACACATCAAAGGGTGCCTACTGTATAATTCATGTATATAATGCATAAAAGCAGGCAGAACTATGGTGTTAGAAGTCAAGAAAGTGGTTATTCTGGGGTGAATTGTGGGAAGCAGTGACTAGTTAGGAGCATGAGGGGGTATATGTTCTGGAATGCTGGGGATGTTCTCTCTTGGTCTGAGTACTGGTTAAACAGGTGTGGTCAGTTTGTGAAAATTCATTGAGCTGTGCACTCACTTTTCTATATGGATTATACTGCCACACAAAGTTTTAAAAAATGTTATCAAATTATGCCCAGCAATACAAAGTTTTTCTAATATCGATAATAGTTTCTAGCCCTAAGTTTTCTTGATTTTCATGGCAACAGATAAGAATAATATTTCTTCATGACAAATCTTGAAGACGGAGGAATTACTTCATTCGAAAATGTGTAAGAGAGTCTTGTAGCAAAGTCCCCTCTACAGATGGGCTGAAAGAGGAATCTGTGCAACATAATTGATCAAGTTTTGTATCCTCTGCCCATTCCAACTGATAAGCTAAAAGCCACAGGAAATTAGGATAAAAAAAACCAGTTAAGTGTATTTTGAAAGGCAGCAAAGGGCACTGTGGCAACAAGAACTCCAAGTATGATACTAGATGAACGAAGTACATGTGTTTTTAAATTATTTATATTTGATGAAGAAAAATTCTCTTTGAAAAACATTCACCTCTTCTGTGCTAGCACCCATAAAGCAAAAGAGATCTAATGGACCCTCCACTAAGTGGGAAATGAACAACTTGTGAATATAAAAAAAAAAACCAAGTACCTTGTTTAACCTAGCTACACAAAAGAAATATACATGGAGTCAATTGGGCCAAACAGGCTGTTTAAAAAAAAAAAAAAAAAAGTCCCCTTAAGGAACAACACAACAAAAAGGGAAATCAATTGAATTTTACAAGCTAGAGGAGTGTGTTATACAATTTAAGAGCTATATTTAATTGGTAGGATTGAAAGTCTGCACTTTCCTTCCACATATATCTATTGTATTTATTATATTAGCATATTGTATTTAAAAGCAATCCCATGGGTCCCAGTTGCAAAAACACAACAACAAGAAGAATGTCGAATTACATCAACCCAAAGTAAGCATCTTAAAGCCTGATTAGATACATGCTAAATCATGACATGACAGATATAAAATGAATCCCTAGTCCATCCTTGATTTCAAACAAGGACTTATGAAAATGGTTCGGAATATAAAATTATGGAAAACATTACAGTACATCAAAGCAAAGCAAGTTTAATTAGGCTTAGTTTGATAATTGCTGAAAACAAAGAACCTGCCTCACAGCGTGGCTGGTGTAAAATCCAGCAGTAAGTCCAGTTGATCCAAATTAAAACCGCCCTATCTACCATCCCACATGAATCCTTTTATCTGAAGTCTACAGAGAACAAAGAATTACAATCCAGCTCAGAATGACAGAGGGCCGGTGGTTTTTTCATCAGGATTTGCTTTGGCTAAAACCTATGTATGTTTCGCTTCTCTGTTTTAAAAATGTAACATACAAGGACTCTAAGGTAAAAGCCAAGAGACTAACCAGCACTAGCAAAAAGCTGGTAGCAAATCAGGGCATTTCTTCATCATACTTAGATCTGTAGAATCCATTTCCACCTTTCCCCACAAATGTGTCACAGGGAAGAAAATTCATCACCTTGCAGCCAAATTCTTTTCTGAATGATTGATTCTCTAGATGCGGAATGTAGAAATGGATCTTTCAGGAGAATTACAAACCTTCCCCCAATAAGGAGATTAAAAACATCATGAAATTAATTGGGTCACACGGTTATTGCTATACTAATTTTTCAGAGTGGAAAACTGTAACAGGAAATCTGGAAGCCTAAAAGGAAGTCAGAGGTGGAGGTGGAACGCCCTCGAATTTCCTGCCTTCCCTGCCTGGTTCAGGCCCTCATAACCTACCAGCAGGATGGTCACTGAGGTCTCCTCTCTGGTATCCCTGACATTGGGGCTCCTCTGGCCACCCATGTGCAACACCCTCCCCCAAATTCTTATTCTAATAAACAAATATACTTGTGTTGCCTGCCCACTTATAGAATTCCACTGAAATTTAAAAAATTCAATCTTCATATGAAAACCAGTCAACCTCACTCATAATAAAAATGCTAATGAAAGCAGCAATTAAATATCATTTTTAGTTATCAAATGGGCACAAATGTCAAACAAAAAATGATTAGGACTGTAAGAGAGTTACAGAAGAGGCACTTTTGTAAATACCTCTAGTGAAAGCATCAATTAGTATAGCCTTTTTGAAAATCAATCTGGCTATATAAAATCATGAGCATTAAAAGAGAAAAGAAGTCATATGCTTTGACCCTACTTCTAAGATTTTCTCCTAGAAAGTAGTCAAAGTTATGAATGAAGATTTATGTAGAAAAACAGTGATGACAAGTTAAAATTTCCATCCTTAGCAGAAGCAATGTAAAACTCCAACATTAAGAAAATAGTGGCCAGGAGGCCACTTCAGGACAGACTGGACACCTGTCTCAATCCATTTAGGCAGTAGAGTGAATGGCTTGTAAACAAAAGAAATTTGTTTCTCATAGTTCTAGAGCCTGGGAAGTCCAAGATCAAAGTGCAAGCAGATTCTGTGTCTCATGAGAACCCACTTCCTGGTTCATAGTTGACCATCTTCCCACCATGTCTTCACATGGTAGAAGGCATAAGGGAGCTGTCTGGGGTCTCCTCTATAAGGGCATGAATCCCATTCATGAGGACTCTACCCTCTTGACCTAATCACATCTCAAAGGCCTCACTTCCCAATATCATCACTTTGGGGGTTAGGATTTCATCATGTGACTTGGGGGGGTGAGGGTGAGGTCACAAACATTCAATCTATAGCAACGCCACAGGGCAGAACTCTGGGGAGAAGAAATTCTACATCTAGAATTAGCTGTGCATACATTGACTAGTGTCCAGAGTAAGAAAAGAAGCGAAGCTGAGTGCAGGCCATGAGTACAGCCATACATGAGCAGGAGGAAGTTGCCTCAGTTTGCAATACCCTGAAAAGTTGCTAATGCAGCATTCAAAATATATATTGACTTTTTGGTAATGTATATACATAGCAAAGAATTCAAGTAATGTAGAATATGCAAATGTGAAGTTTTAGCTCAAACACCACCACATGAAATAAATCATTATTAATTATCTTTTTAAGGTTTTATTTATATTTGAGACAGAGAGAGAGGGAGAGTGTGCAAATGGGGGAGAGACAGAGAGAGAGGCAACAGAGGATCTGAAGCAGGCTCTGCACGGATAGCAGAGAGCCCAGTGTGGGGCTTGAACTCATGAATGGTGAGATTATGACCTCAGCCGAAGGTAGACGCTTAACCAACTGAGCCACCCAGGCGCCCCATAATATTAAAGTGCACATCACCTCAGCAGCTCTCCATGTGTGCATAAACTGGATAGGGGCGCCTGGGTGGCTCAGGCGGTTAAGCATCCGTCTGGCTCCTGGTTTGGGCTTAGGTGATGATCTCACTGTGGGTGGGCTTGAGCCCCACGTCCAACTCTGCACTGACAGCACAGAACCTGCTTGGGATTCTCTCCCTCTCTCTCTGCCTCTCTCCTTCTCACACACATGTTCTCTCCCTTTCTCTCTCAAAATAAATAAACAGTTAAAAAATTTTAAATAAACTGGATATAAGAAATACTTTTATAAAATTAGGATCAAATATAAAGAAAATAATACACTTTTTCTTGTTTAAATGCTGCTCATCATTTTTTAAAAACTTTCTCTGGTGTTTTATTTTGTTTTGACTTTTTTTTTAAATTTTTTTTAATGTTTATTTATTTTTGAGACAGAGAGAGACAGAGCATGAATGGGGGAGGGGCAGAGAGAGAGGGAGACACAGAATCGGAAGCAGGCTCCAGGCTCTGAGCCATCAGCCCAGAGCCTGACACAGGGCTCGAACTCACGAACCGTGAGATCGTGACCTGAGCTGAAGTCGGACGCTCAACCGACTGAGCCACCCAGGCGCCCCTTGTTTTGACTTTTTAACGTGGTCATTCATTCCATCAGGTACTGTAGGAGTAAGAGCTTATGATCTAGTTTTACTCTATCTTCTTTACAAAGGTGTCCCATACTTCTGCTTATGAAAAATCTTGATGCTGGCTCACACATCTCTAAACCGCTAAAATTGATTAGTGTTTCTAACTCAAGAAACTTCCTTTATTAGGGACAAAGACAGGCTTATTTCTGTATCACATGTTGTCAGGGTTAAGACCAAAATAGAATCAGAGTTGAGAAAAGAGACCTATTCTTTTACTTAAGTCCATGTTTAACAACAACAATAACAAAGTGGCTACTAGATCTCTAAAGCAATAAATGTTGTCTGTTATTGGGGAGTCTGCCCAATCTATTTTGTAATGGCTTTTCAGGACCATTATTTAGAGTCCCCTGTTGCTCTGACCCCGCTTTAAGTGTCCCCGTATCATAAGCATCTGGAGTTACAAGATCTTGAAGTAATCATTCAATTAGTGTTTACTGAGTACCTACTACGTGCTCAATTCTGCACCTGCTGCTTTGGGAGAAAAACGAAAAGTCAAGTCTCTGCCCTCACAGAACCTCCCAGTTGGGGAGATAAGGTGTGTTCCTTCAAAATAGGAACGTAACAGCTCAAAACAGGAGAGCAGTGCTCCACTCTGGCCTCCAACTGAGCCTGAGGTTTGATGAGATTGATTACATCCATGGGGAGGGCCCCAAGAGGTCATTTTGTCCAACTTCTCACACTGAAGCACTCATCATAAATGCCTGTTTGTTGAGTAGCCATTGCTGGTCATTAACTGATACCTGCAAGTGACACTTTTAAAGTGGGAAATTATTGAGCTCTTTGTGTGTAAAAGGTTTCTGAACTACCCATTAGTCAACCAGTTCTCCCTCCGAAGCACATAAAACTGTCATTTTTGAGTCACACTGAGTAAACCACAGGCTACCTTGACTCACGGGGACAAAAATTAATTTATGTTGAACGAGAGGTTAGATATGCCCATCTCTGCTACCATTGTAGTTTCTCAAAAACTTAATGTGGACTTATCACTCGTGAGTTAAAAACCAATATTTTTTAACATAAATGTCAGTGAAGGCGGCAATCCAACCTAAAAGGAAGTGTGCAACCAACCGTGGGTTCAAAATCCACCTTTGCCATCTCCAGCTCTGTGACCTTGCACCAAAGGCTTCTCATCAGCAAAATAGGACTATGAAGACCTCCCTGTTGAGACCATTGTGAGGATAAACATAATTGTGCAGGGAAAGCACTCGTCACTGCTCAGTAACTGTTGAGTGTTTTCCTTTCTTTATGTGAGAGCTTCTCTCTGTTTATGGCCTTATTGGGACCCCTAAATTTTAGTGTCTAATATCTCATTCACTTTAGGCTTTTGGCTGGGAGGAGGCCTAGGTGCAACTCTCTTCGGTTATCCCAAACCCTGGTTCGTCCCACGCTAGCCGCCTCCACCATGCTGCCTAAGTTATTCTCCAAAGAGATCAAAGGCATATACCTGAGGTGCACAGGTGGGGCAGTCCGTGCCACATCTGCCCTGGCCCCGAAGATCGGTCCCCTGGGTCTGTCTCTAAAAGAAGTTTGTGATGACATCACCAATGCAACTGGTGATGGGAAGGGTCTGAGGATGACAGTGAAAGTGACCATTCAGAATACACAGGCCCAGATTGAAGTGGTACCTTCGGGCCCTGCTCCGATGATCAAAGCCCTCAAGGAACCGCCAAGATACAGAAAGGAGCAGAAAAACATCAAGCACAGCGGAAACATCGCTTCCGACAAGATTATCAACATTGCCTGACAGATGCAGCACCGATCTCTAGCCAGAGAACTCTCTGGAATCACTAGAAAGATCCTGGGGACTGCCCAATCTGTGAGCTGCCATATTGATGGCCACCACCCTTATGACATCATAGATGACATCGACAGTGGCGCAGGGGAATGCCCAGCTAGTTAAGAACTACAAAGGAAAATATTTCAATAAAGGATCATAAAGTCTTCAAAGGTAGAGAGAGTACTGAGATTAATGAGGACTTCATGACGAATATAAAAAAAGTAGAGCTGGGGGGCGCCTGGGTGGCTCAGTCTGTTGAGCGTCGGACTTCGGCTCAGGTCATGATCTCGTGGTCTGTGAGTTCGAGCCCCGCGTCGGGCTCTGTGCTGTCTGCTCAGAGCCTGGATCCTGTTTCAGATTCTGTGTCTCCCTCTCTCTCTGCCCCTCCCCTGCTCATGCTCTGTCTCTCTCTCTCTGTCAAAAATAAATAAACATTAAAAAAGAATTAAAAAAAAAAAGTAGAGCTGAATCTTAACAAATACTTGGGCTTTGGGTAGGCTTCAAAAAGAGGCAGAAGTGGGACCTGCGTGAACAAAGCTAGGGAGGCAGGAATGAATATAGCAAAAACCAGGCTCCGGCAAGGAGGAAGGCAAAAGAATAAACATTTTCAGAGAAATTCCTATGTGCCAAGAACATTTGTGGGCTCATTTAGGCAAATGATTGCATTTGATTTTCCTACCAAGCCTATGCACTAGATTTATTTATTGGTTCCTCAATTATTAATTGAATAGCTACAAGTTTTTTGGAAGGAGCTAGAAGTTAAGAAACTTGTTACAGACCATGTAGTCAAAAGGCAGTAGAGCCAGGATTCACACCCAGAGCACCTGCCCCAAGCTTGTGTTTTTCCAGCTACAAGGTGCTGCCACCATAGCAGAGCAGCATATAGGTAATTAAAGTAAGGGCAGAGGTTCCTGGGTGGCTCAGCTGGTTGAGCACCTGACTCTTGATCTCAGTTTAGGTGGTAATCTCAAGCCCTGCCTTGGGCTCTGCACTGACAGTGCAGAAACTGCTTGGGATTCTCTCCCTCTCTCCCTCTCTCTCTCTTCCTCCCCCACTTGTGCTCTCTCTCTCTCTCTCTCTCTCTCAAAATAAATAAATAAACTTTTAAAAAAATGAGGGCTGATTACAGAGGACTCGAAAGCTAGGCAGATGAGTTTAAAATTGTTGCTATGTTGATTACTCTATTGCACTGTTACTTAAATCATAAATAAATTAGCCAGCCATGTATATCATTTATCAATGATCAAATAAATGGTAATATATAATTTTTGTTAATCAGATTAAAGGAGACATGGCAACTGAATGCAGCAACCAATCCTATACTGGCAGAAAAAAAAGAAATATGTTGTAAAAAACATTATTGTGTTGATTGACAAAACTGGAATTAGGATGGGAGATTAGCTATAAAGTATTCTATCAATGTTAACTTTGCTGAGCTTGATAACTGTATTGTGGTAATATGAGAGAACATCCTATTTTTAGAAAATATACATTGAAATATTGAAGGGTAAGGACTGGGATGTATGCCACACACTCTCAAACAGTTCAGAAAAAAATGTGTATATATATATGTATATGTGTATACATACAGAGAGAGAGAAAGAGAGAATGATAGAGCCAATGAGGTAACATGTTAAGTAAAGGTAAATCCATATAAAATGTAATCAGGTCTTCTTTGTACTATTCCTATTCTTGAAACTTTTCTTCAAATTTTCAGTTATTTTCAAAAGAATTATATAGTATTTTTTATTACTTTTACTTTGAAGATTTGGGATGAAGTGCCTTGATCAAATATTTAAGGTCTAAACAAAAATGACTTTTTGAAACAAAAATCTACCATTTGACACTTTTCTCTTTTTAAGAAAATCAAATTTTATTTGTCCAGAATGTAGGAAAAGGGAATTTAATGAGCACCTAATGTGTTCTAGGTTCTTTACAATTTTTTTCATGTAATCAATACTCATCAGAAGCCTTCAAGGTGGATTTTATCCCCATTTTCCAAATGATAAAACTGGGTTCAAAGAACTCAAAGTTCCCAAGGTAAGGTGGAAACTGGATTCGAATCCAGATCTATTTAATATCTATAGTATTGGAGTGCCTGGGTGGCTCAGTTGTTTAAGCGTCTGACTTCGGCCCAGGTCACGATCTCACGGTTCATGAGTTCGAGCCCCACGTCAGGATCTGTGCTGACAGCCTGCTTCAGATTCTGTGCCTCCCTCTCTCTCTGCCCCTCACCCACTCACACTCTGTCTCTCTCTCTCTCTCTCTCTCTCTCTCTCTCAAAACTCAATGACATTTTAAAAAAATTTAATATCTATAGTGTCAAATCAAATATTCATCAGCAAATACTTATAAGGTAAGAAAATATCACGATCATCTCATTATTTATATGTAAAATTAAAATGCACTCATATAAAACTATCATACTTGATATTAAACAAACACTGGTTAATGTCTATCCTTTACCTAGATTATCCTAAAGGCATAGTTTGGATTATTTGCATTAAGTGCCTTGTCTTACATGTCCCTTCTGAAGCTTTGATGAGTGAAGTCAATCACCAACTAAAGAAGCTGAATCATGAAGCAAAGAAAGGAGATGTTATAACAGAAACTGCTGGCCATAACCTCACCCGACCACAGCTACATACCCCACTCATTAGATTCCGATTTTCACTCTACATTCATTGTAGGCATTCATGCATATGTGCACGCATACACACAGACACACACATGATTTCAGTTAGCCCCTAACTCCCTACCCACCCAAGCCTATATACTCCCAACCTTGAACTCTGTCCTTCTCTCCTTGTTCTTCTGTCCCATCAACACCTGTTATCAAAGAAGACCCACAGGTACTTAGGGCCCACAGTGAAACAGAACCACCTCATGTCCCATCTCCATGGGTTTGTATCTCCACAGATAATTTCACCCAACAATGCACTCCACTGATTTCAACTTCCTTTGTCACATTCTCTATTGTGATTCCAAACAGACGTAAATGATGTCAAACCAGGCTAAGAATGTGTTTGGAGATCATATAGAATGGAATTGGATGTAAGAAGAGGCGTCAATTATCATAGACTTGTTCATCTTTTTCCTGCCATGGTGGCATTTGAAATTTTTCTGTTACTCATTTAGATTCCAATCTCTGTGCTTGCCTCTCCCTTCTTCCAGCTTCTAAGTCAAACAGATTTTTCTCAGCAAAATAACCCTTCGGTGACTACCAGGGACAGACTGGTATGTGGGCTACAACAGATGTACAAGACAAGCTCTACAGGCATGTTAAAGGGTTCAGTGTCAAGATAAAATTTATCTAATGCAGCGTTTCCTCTCAAGTGCAATTTATCATCCCTTAGATGTTGAACCCCTTATAAATATTAGATTCTCTTTTTTCACAAACACTGTTTGTTATTTTACCCTTGGTTCAGGACAGACTTTGAAATTAGATTGACTCATTTCATTTCTGCTTGCAAATTCACTTTCTTACTTCCAATTCTAATTTTTTTCCCTTTGCCTTGAAATTCAATTTATATTCTAACACTTTGAAAAACAATGTCAATTAGAATTTGGCACTTTTGTGGAAGCTGTTTGTTCCAAAATGCCTTTTAGCACATCCACATCAATGCAGTGTCTGTTGGTGGACCCACATCCTGGGAAAACTGCTGGCATCTACAAAGTCACCCGGTGTGTGCCTCCAATGTGACAATACCTCTGATGTCATGAGGCCTTTGCTGTGACTGAGCAAAGAGATCCAGTCGCTTCTAAAGCTATTAAGGCCAATGATGATAGAACGTTAGAGCTCGAAGCTGTCTGTGCCAGCTGATTTTATGGTGGTGAGATTGGGGAAAGGAGCAATGGTCACAGAGCATGATCCTAGAGAGTGATTATCAGGTCCTGACCCATAGGGATGCCAGGTCACGGAGCAGTAGCATGTCCAAAGAGATTGACAAAGCCTGGGCCTCCTGAGGTAAGAACTGGAAATAACAGAGAATAACCAATAGACGTCAGAACTCGGGGGAAGACACACAAGATGTGCAGGGGATCAGAAAAAGCAAACTAGGCGGTAGATAAGGCAAATTCTGGAAATAGGCTAATGTCCCCTGCTGGTTCCCTTCTTTTTATAAAGGCTTGGAAGGGGCAGAATTCAGAGACTTTTCAGCCAGACACCTGTGCTAAACGAGGCCTACAGACACGAAGCTCCATGTGAGCTGTGGCTTCCCCAGCTGATATTAATCACTTGCTCCCAAAACTCCCACAGCACTTTGTTACCTTATTTACAACCCTCGAAATAATGGATGTGGAAGTGCTTTGTAAACTGAAAAGCACTGTACAAATGTCAGATGTTGGGGGTTTAGCAGGGGAGCAATAGATAATGCCTCTCTTCCATTCCTGAGTCAGGAACCAATTGAGAAAGAGACACAGGGAGTCAGCCAGACTGAGATCAGCTTGTCAGACTTATTACTGATAACAGCTGGTTCAGGTGCAGGGCCACAGTGAACTTCCTCATGCTTCACCCCAGAATTAAACTCACCTCTCAGTCAAGTCCAACTGCATGAAGACTGACCAAGGAGCCCAAGCTAATCAGAGGTATCCTTCCTCCTCCCCTGGGGAGACATGAAGGGGATGGGGAGCAGAGCAAGGGGAGGCCGGAAATGTTGCTCTCAGTCCCTCCACACAGAAAAACAAAAAGAAACGAAGTCCATTCACCATGAAGGACTTTCTGTGCTTCATGCTTCAATCATTTATGTATACTTGGCAGGCTCTGGGCTAGATAATGAGGATATAGAGAGCAATGAGACCTCAGGGAGTTTATAATCTCACAGAAACTATTAACAATCCAACGTGGTAGCCGTCCATCAGCAAAAGTGGAGTTCTTCATGCCCAGGGAAGCTGGGGAAGGTTTCAGAGAGCAGGTGATAAGTGGGTTGGCTCTTCAAGTATGTGTAGGAGTTCACTACATGGAGAAGAGAAGGAGAGGAATTATTCCCAGTAAAGGAAGCAGCAGAGGAAAAACAGGAAAGCCCAAACCCTAGAATGAAATGGAGCCCAAAATAAACGAACACAAAGGCCTTTGAGGGTACAAAGCTATATACCCTCGTATCTCACTTTTTTATACACCAAAGTTGAAGGCAATATTTTATGAGACATGGATGGTTCACTCCTTACCAAAGGTACAGTTCAACAGACTGTGAAAAACAAGAGGGGATACCATTATTTGCTCATATCTCTTGGAACATTAAAGGGAGTTTACATAGACTACATCAACTGTTAGTAAAAATCCCCTTTCTTATACTATTTCTCTCATACTCTAAACCTGGCCAGAACCTCTCCCCTTGACAGGCCCTCCAAATAAACAAAGCCTTCTTCAGACAGAGGAAGGAAACACACCCACATTAATCATTTATGTTCTATGTCCTAACTTCTATATTCGCAACGTATATGAGATATATGATATATGCAAGCTATTTAGGTGAGAATATCTATTCCCATTCACTATGTACAAAATTCATTGGTCCTTTGAGAATGAAATCGGTATCCAAACATACTTCCCATTGCTCTCCCTACATTGAAAAGCAAAACGTTTTGGCTGCTTCCTCCAAGTTTAAATTTTTAGGATCCTCTTACATGCGTTTGTCATAGTTCTGTTTTTGAGCAGCTTCCTTCATCCTAGGGAATGGAGTTGCATCCATCTGTCATCTGAACTTTTTCAAATACGCTTCCCCCAAAGTCTGAGGACAGTGCTTGCCTGTAACTCTAAGTTGTCAGAGTCACACTCTCCAACTGTTTCCATCACATCCACTTCACCAGACACTCTTCCTGATTCTCAGGGAGGCCTAGGCATGTGCCTTTCACCAGCTTCTGTCTTCTCCCTGCGCCCCACAGGGCTTTGCTGATCTACTCAGGGGTTACCTGTTAAACCTGATGACTTAGCTGGGCTTCACACCAGCATCCCCAAAACACAAACAGCAATCGAAACTCTTGACCAGAATATTTCTAAATGTCAGCTAGTTCCCATCCCCACATGGCTGCGGTTCTGTTCTCAGGGGCCCATTGTCTGTCATCGTTATGACTAAGAGCACCAAATTGCTCAGGAGAAAAGTGTATCTGTAACAAAATAACAAGGAGTTAATATATTTAATCTAGTGAAAGACAGTACATAAAATTAAGACCTTCAATTCATAAGTGCATAAACAAAGAGTTCACCAAAATTAAACACAAGTAATTAACAAACTCAGGTGAAATTTTCACCCTCTCAAGTAATCAAAACAATACAAATTTAAAAAATGATAAGATAAAATTTGATAACAAAGGTATTTAAAAGATGATATCCAATGCTGTCAAAGGTTGAGGAAGACAGATATTCTCACACTTCTGATAAATTGGTATAATCTTTGTTGAAAGCAATTTCAGAGTATTTGCCGCCAATTTTAACATTCTATTATAAGGATAGAATAAAAATGTATACACAAGGATATTCATCATTATTTGTATTACTCGGCATTATTTGTAATAGCCAGAAAATTAGAAATATCCTTAATGCCTATTTTAGACAAATAGTTAAATAAATTATTTATGATGCTGATAAGGATTTAATGCATAAGAAACTATTCACATATATGTATGTATAGTATAATTTTGAAAATATTGGCAGATATGCATAGGAAAAGGAATAAAAAGGAAATACACTAAAATATTAATGGCTGAGTTTAAATGATGGAACTCTGGGTGATCTTTTAATTTTCTAGTTTTTTTGAATAAGAATGTGTTGTGTCCATTAGTGATGGAGGGGGAACTTTTTAGAAAATATTTGAATTGATAATCAAGAGACCTAGTTGTAGTCCAAGTTTTGCCACTGAAAAAATTACTGAGTTTTAGCTAATTCACATCATGTCTCTGAGCCTAATTTTTCAAATCTGAAATGTGGTGGCTCAACAATGTGTCAAGTTGATGAAACTAGACCAGATCCTAAAATTCCCTTCCCTTAAATTCCCACCTAGGACAGGTCTCCAAAACTGGAAGGTCATAGTAAAGTAGTAGCCATATTGTTCTTATGCTCAGCAGGTTGGTGCAGGGGGCCAGGCAGTCATGTGCATTGTCACATGCTGTCTCCACTTGTTAGTGTGGGCAGCAGTCAGTCTGAAACTCCTCTGCCTTCCCTCAGATCTTCATTCAGCTTCTCCACATCCTGGAATAGATGTGTGTTTACCACTGTGATGAAGGGCACCAGCTTCTTCAGCAGGACATCCACACCATCAAGGTCAAAGGCAATAAGAACAGACACAGGTTTGTTTTATTCCATCCTCATAGGCTCCAGCTCATGCTTCTGGATTCCACCTTGTTCCTACTGTCCCCTGCTTTACACTTATCTCTCTTGCCCACCCTGCAGAATTCAAATGCCAGGATCTAACACAAAGATAATGGTCATAGAGAGACTTTTTCGTCACCTCCCACAATGGTGTAAGGTCAAATTCCTATAAAAAATAAATGACTATCTAGTGGTCATGCTTCTCTGTTTGCACCATGACTGATAAAATAAGAGGTGGGTGGGATTTCTTTATTACAGTCCAAAGCTCCTTCCAACCCTAAACTGGAGGATTCTGAAGTAAATTCAAAGTCTCTTCACATTCATAATCAATTGAAAATCCAGAGAGTCATCCAACACAAAACATCAGCATAAAGTTGGGTGGTGCAGGGTGAGTGCCAAGCACACATGGGTATCTCAGCTCCTTCCAAGATCTCATGAAAAAGATAGTAACAACTGATGAATGGATAAAGAAGATGTGATATATATATATATATATATATATATATACATATATATATATAATGAATTATTGTTTGGCAATCAAAAAGAATGAAATCTTGCCATTTGCATCAACATGGATGGAATTAGAGTGTATTAAGTGAAGCGAAATAAGCCAATCAGAGAAAGACAAACATATTATTTCATTCACATGTGGAATTTAAGATACAAAACAGATGAACATAAGGGAAGGGAAGCAACAATAATATAAAAGCAGAAGGAGGCAAACCAGAAGAGACTCTTAAATACAGAGAACAAACTGAGGGTTGCTCGTGGGGCATGGCGGTGGGGAGATGGGCTAAATGGGCGATGGGCATTAAGGAGGACACTTGCTGGGATGAACACTGGGTGTTATATGTAAGTGATGAATCACTAAATTCTATTCCTGAAATCATTATTACACTATATGTTAACTAACTTAGATTTAAATTTAAAAAAAAGATAAAGATGGTAAAATCATTTCAAAGATATTACCCCAAAAGAACCAAGAGAAGAGCCAACATAGATGAAAAGTTTGAATAAATTGCTGGAAGACATAAAGCAGATGGGAGAATGTTGACTGGTGAAAGGAAAGAAAGGATGCATCAGCCTCAGATATAAATAAAAGGATCTGCAGAACCTGAAAAACTCTAGATTCTGAGATAGCAGGTGACTCGGGCACAGGTGTGAGAAGCAGAGCTGAGAACACCAGGAGCAAATGAAAGCCAGTTGTTGGATATGTGGCCCCTCAACGCAGGACAGCCACAGTCAGATATTTCTCCCTGGCCAGAAATTGAGTTATTCTTAACTTATAAAAAAAGTTATTCTCAACTTTAAATGCTATCTGGGGGGAAATAAGGGCATCCACTAATCAGTATCCCCACAGAATAGAGTCCTCCATTTAGTTCCATATAGAGGGCTCCCCATAACAGTCTGCTCCCCACCTGTCCTGTCCAAAAGCCTCATAGTCAACAACCCCAGTTCTATACACAGAAATCCCAATTCATTTTCTATTGCTCTGGTATTAAATGTAAACAAAAGTTTGCAATGTAAATGAAAAAATCAAGCAGGAAAAATGACACACACACACACACACACACACACACCCCAATTCAGGGAACAGAAGAAAACTAAAAACACAAGCAAAGCAAAGTCTGTAAAACCAAGAATTATATTCTATGAATGAGCCAAGAGAGAATAAGGAAGAGCTGTTAGAATTCAAAAATCTGGCTGTACAGTTGTTGAGATTTGAAAAGTGCCATAGTAGGATGGAAAGATAAGTTTGAGACTATTTTCCAGAGTAGAAGAAGAAAAAATTTTGAGGAATATGAGAGAAATTTTAAGAGTGAGAGATCAGACACGAGGTCAACATTCGATTAACAAGTGTTCTGGAAAGCGGTAACAAGGAAAGCAGGAGAGAAGAAATTATCAAGGAAGTAATGTAAGAGAACATCCCAGAGCTGAAGAAAGACACAAGTCTTTAGATTAAAAGGAAAGCCTTTGAGCAAAGGCTCAAAGGATGAAAAAAGATCCCTACCTGGATGTGGCATGATGAAATTTCAGAATACCAAGGATAAAGGGATTGTAAAAGTAAGCAGAAAAAAAACAAGAAAACACATACACTAATATAAACTATAACCACAACAACAGCAATAGAAATAGGGTTTGAAGTTAGAAAAAGTTGAGGATATGATAGAAGCAAGTAGTGGAGTGTAAAAAATTATCTGCTTGAACTCAACGTTAGGTACAATCTCCATCAAGTGGCAAAGTGGTGATGGTATTACACCCACAGAAAATAAACCTGGGTGTGGTACTTTGCACATCAGTGAACAATATTTACATGATCATAATAATGTAAACAATGCTTCCTGGTTTTAAGATTATAGAATCAACACATTGAGAAATCTTGGAAAAATCCACGGTAGTTATGGAATACATTGTAGTTGTTACCAACTTTGAGGTGGAAAGCAATTGGGAGGAATGGAAGGAAGGAGGAGAGCAGATTCCTCCTCTTACAAAATAAAGAGTAAAAATACAGTGACTGGAACAAGAATGAAGAATAAATATGTTGTTGATTGCTGCTGAAGTCATCCAGAGAAGAAGAAACCAAGCATAGTGTTAGAACTCTGTTGGGCTAGACAAGGTAAGAATGACCTGATCTTTCTCTATCATGAAAAGAAATTGATATTGATAAAGGAAGAAATAGTGACAGAAGCCTGATTAGATTGGTATATTATCATTTGTTTTAGAGACTATTAAAATGACTAACCAAAAGAACCCAAAACAAGGATGGCTGAAAAAGTGGGTGCCCTGGGGAGTGAGATTGGAAGTGAGCATGATATACGCTCCAAGGGACAGAGGCCATCTTGAAAGAAGGGCCTGCCTATGCGTGAAACCAACATGGAAGAGCCAGCATCAGGGACAGAGAAAGAGGACAATCTAGATCTGATGATATTGTTAGAGTCCCTCAGTCAAGCTGAATGCAAAACTGGATTTTTTATTATGTGAGCTCTTTTGGTGTGTTCGTAGGGCTGCTACAACAAAATACCATAAATCAGGTGCCTTGTAAACAAGAGACATTTATTTCTCACAGTTCTGGAGGTTGGGAAGTCCAAGATCAAGGTGCTGGCAGATTCAGTGTCCGGGGAGGAACAGCTTCCTCAGAGTCTTCTCACTGTGCCCTCACATGGTGGAAGGGGCAAGGGATCTCTCTGGGGCCTCCTATGTAAGGACACTAATCCCATTCATGAGGACACTACCCTCATGACCTAGTCACCTCCCATAGGTCCCACCTCCTGATACCATCACCATGGGGCTAGGATTTCAACATACAAATTTTGGGAGAACACATTCATAGCATAAGCCAATAAAGTCTGCTTTTGACTTGGGTTTCTGGAACTTGCCTTTACAAATGCCCAGTATGGGGGCAACTGGGTGGCTCAGTCAGTTGAGTGTCAGACTCTTGATTTTGGCTCAGGTCATAATCCCAGGGTCATAAGATTGAACCCCTCATCAGGCTCTGTGCTGAGTGTGGAACCTGCTTGGCATTCTCTCGCCCTCTGCCCCTCCCCCACTTGCGCTCGCTCTCTCAAAAAAAAAAAAATTAAAAATAAAAAAAAAGCTTAGTATTCAACAACTGTTCCACTCCCTCTATCCCCTCCCCACTTCCAGTTGAGGTCCTTGTCTTCCTGTCTTTATAAACCTGCATTGTTTCATGCCTTCTGTTGTGTGTATAACAAGTTAGAAGTTCCTAGCTATGTGAATTAATAGTAGAATTTTTTTTTGTTGGCAATTCCAAGCTTACCTAGCAATGCTGTCTTTAAAAATAAAGAGGTAGAGGGGTGCCTGGGTGCCTCAGTTGGTTAAACGTTGGACTTCAGCTCAGGTCATGATCTCTGGGCTCATGAGTTCGAGCCCTGCATTGGGCTCTGCGCTTGTGGAGCCTGCTTGGGATTCTCTCTCTCTCTCTCTCTGCTCCTCCCATACTTGCAATCTCTCTCTCAAAATAAATAAATAAATAAACTAAAAAGGAAAAGATAAGGAAGCATTGTTTGTTGATTTGTAGACACTAGATTGGGTGCCTAAATTTCTGAGTTTGGGGGCCTCTTAAGTAGCCACAACAGTAGTATTCTTGGACTGAGACCCAAAGCTCTGCCTGATGAACAAAATGCATTGCTGTCCTTTTTTATTCTTCGAATCATGGAATACCAGAAATGATCACCAAACGTCCTCATTTTTATGTGTCAGAAACTGGGACTCTGCGAGATGAACTAATTTGTTAAGAGGATGTGCTAAGCAGCAGTGGCAGAACCAGAACTAGACCTGAGTTTCTCCAGAGTCATAGTTCCTTTCTCTTTGTGTTACATCTTTGGAGTGGGGACAGGGGAGACGAGGAAGGGAGATAATAGCAAAATGATAACATCAAGTCTGCGGAATCAAATAAGGGACATAAACAGAGATCCAAAGGGGTCTTGGATGGCAATGGCTTCCCCAGAGACCTCCTTACCCAGTGCTTTCCCTGACTGAAGCCAGTTCCAGAGAGTTCTGAGGCCCTTCTGAGGCCCTTGGAGCCCACGACATCTGGGGAGAGCAAATCCTTTCTGCATCCTCTAGGTGTGGAGAGTGCATTCAAGGACACCCCTCAGGCTGCTTCACTGAGGCCAGCAGCATCATGGCACAGACCAGTGCTCTCTGGGTCATTCTGCTGGGTTTTAAACTCTTTTCAATCAGACAAGCTTCTTTTTTAAACCTAATCAATAGTAAATTATAGTCTTGTATAAATGCGAGATGAGAGCATGAAAGGAATACCTAAAAAAGAAGAGAGAACCACCCTTAGTCTCAGAGCCTCACCCAATAACTGATTTCCTTTTTTCTTATTCTCTTCTGGCTTTTGTCAATGTGCAAACATCATTTTGCTTGGTTGTAATTAGAAGGAGCATACAATTTTGTATTAAAGCAATAAAGTTTTAATGATATATAGATATAGAAGGTAAATGGCTATAAAGCAAAATTTATGCAGGTTTGTAGGAAAAAATCCATTTTAAAGGGGAAAGTATAGGATAATAGCACATATTACAGTGGTACTTTGGGGATAGTGCTTGGAAAGATTTTAATAAAATTCCTTCTCTTTCCTTTTTATATTGTTCTGTAACCAAGTCATGATGAAATAAATGTAATATATGTTCAGCCTGTATTTGTACCATTGGATTTTTAAAGCAATCATGGTAGTTACAGAGAAAAAAAATTGCGTAGATCTTAAAACAAGAGATATTACTTCCAACCCAGTGAGAGGCAAATTGTCCATAGCATTTGGAATTATGTAAGCGAGGCCCAATTTTCATATCTTTCTGCCTTGCCATGCAATCCAGCTAACCTCAAGTAATAAGTCAACAAGCATTTATCTCTTATTTACCACAAGTTCAATGCTAGGCATTATTATGGGGTCACAAAATGGTAGACCATTTGCCCACAAGGTCCTTAAAACTTCCTGAAAAATTGAGGCAAACATACATAAACTGTCAGAGAATTGACCTGACATATTATGTATTTAATTGCCATTTTTTTCTATCCATAGTCACCTATCAGAAGGTGAGCCCCATGATGGCAAGAACATTATCTGTTTTGCTCACTGCTGCATCAACTACCCCTCTGTCTTCACAGCTTGGGCTGCTATAACAAAAATAACCATAGATAGAGTGGGTAAAACCACGAACATTTATTTCTCACACCTCTAGAAGCAGGGAAGTCCAGGATCGAGAGGCCGGCAGATCTGGTGTCTGGTGATAGCCTTCTTCCTGGCTTGTAGATGGCTGCCCTCTCCCTGTGTCCTCATATGGCAGAGAGAGAAAGAGCTCTCTCTGAACTCCTTATTAGGGAGTTATACTCCCTACAGTCCAGAGCATCCTCCTACAGGGTCTGACCATTATGGGTCCCGGTGTGTCACGTGACCCCCACTTTCTGATGCATTCTTGCTAGATTTGCTGCCTAACCGCCTCCTAGCAGCTTCCCTGTTTTTTCTCCCGTTCTAGACTGCAGGCTAATTGGTCTTTTTCATCTCTGTATCTCAAATAACATGTCAGGTTTTATTATTTGAGAAGATGGGCAGTCTTTATAGCTTGTAACTATTTCACATGGATACCGTAATGAGAAGGCTAATCTGTTCAATGTGAACTGTGCTCCTGGCTTCCCTAAAATTGAAGCACAGATCACACTTGTCCCTGAGACAGTGGATTAGTCAGGATAAGCTGCAAAGAACACACCCCATTCTCCCTGATTTGAACAGAAAGGGATTTACAAGGAATCCCATGTGCGGCTCATGGTATCAGAGACAGACAGCTTCAGAGAGCTCCACACTGACCTTCCAAAAAGCACAGTGCAGAACTGGACCACCTAGTTTCCTACCTCAATCAGGAAATTCCTGAGTGAATCAGAGAGCTACCACTACACCAATGAACCCCAGCCCCACCACGTCTGCTGCAATGCAGTTGCCTGCCCCTCTCAGCATCAACTGTGCATCTGCCGCTAGTGCAGCTGATTGACACGGTCTAAATCACATCCAGAAGTATAGCTGCAAAGGAATCTGGAGAGTGTCGTTCCTGGCTTTCCAGAGTCTGTAATAATACGACTCTAGAGAGAAGGAGGTTGAAATAGAGGCTTAGGGATCCCAGCCACACTATCTGCTACACCTAGAGGAAGGGAAATGCACCAAAATGGAAGGGGTGACCTTTGTATGTTGCAAAACGAACACCACTGTCTATAAGTTTAGTTAACATCCATCACCTCACACAGTTACACATTTCTTTACCTCGTGATGAAAACATTAAGATCTAGTCTCTTAACAATGTTCAAACATGTAAAACAGTATTAGGTTATTAATTATAGTCATTAACTATATGGTTATTAACTGTAGTCATAACTATATAGTTATTAACAGTAGTCATCATATTGTACATTACATCCCTGGAACATATTTATCTGTTTTAAGTTTATTTATTTTATTTTGAGAGGGGAGAGGGGCAGAGAGAGAGGGAGAGAAAATCCCAACCAGGCTCTGGGTTGAGAGTGTGGCTTGATCTCACATCAAGAGCCCTATGCTTAACCCACTGAGCCACCCAGGCACCCCTAGAACATATTTATCTTATACTAGAAGTTTGTACCTTTTGACCACCTTCACCCAATGTCCCCACTTCCACTTTTGCTAGCCACAAATCTAATTTCTATTCTGAGTTTTGTTGGTTGGGTTTTTTTTAGATTCCACATATAATTGAGATCATACAATATTTGTCTTTCTCTGTGTGACTTATTTCACTTAGCATAATGCCTTCAAGGTCCATCTACATTGTCACAAATGGTGGGATTTCCTTCCTTTCTACGTCTAACTAGTATCCAATTGTGTGTGTGCATGTGCGTGTGTATTTTCTTTGATTAGTCATGTTGACTAGTCAATAAATATTTGTTGAGCCCCTACTCTGAATCAAGCACTGTGCTAGGAGCTGGGTGACTGCAACACTAGGTGCCTTAAGAAACTTATGGTCTAGTGGCAGAAACAAATCAATAAGCCAGTGATGACAACAAAGGAAGGGCTTCTCCTGCACAAAGTGCTCCTCTGAAAGAAGAAACCAGATTTCTACTGCTTCTTTTGATGGAACACCAGATTCTTTTGAAGAATTTTCTCTGACTGAGCTCTGCTGTGAGAGTCAAGGCATTCAAAGTTGTAATTACTTGAAACCTGGCCATGTTTCTTCAGGTACGATGTGTTGTTGTTCTCATTGTCGTTGTTGTTTTGAAAAAGCACTTATCTGTCCTTCCTCAACCAAAATGCTGTTATGCAAATCCTAATACAGCTTTTTTCATGTACGTGTATATGTATACATTTATGTAGTTCTGCTGATATCTGTATATATGTGTTTCCACGTAAACTGACATTTGTACACATTTATACTTATGAATGTTTGAGGAGGGATGTGTATTCGTGTAGAGCTGTCATTCCATAAATGCATATCTGTGTGCATGGTCCTTCTACTTGTTTGTTGTTTATAAAAATGCATGAATGTAGATGAAACTTTGCTGAAGGTCAAATATAAATAAATTCAAGGAGGTATCAGGGAAGTGGGGGTATCAGGGAAGGAGTCATACGTGAATGATTCTCACACTGAATAATGAGGGTTGCCTTTAAGAGGATCTTGTTTTATTCCAGAGTTATTTTGATGTTCTTTTATTATTTCCATGTGAGGGAGTCCTCAAACCAAAGATTAATTCCCCAACAGAACCCAACTGGCTGCCCATCTCTTCCCCTCTATACCATGTGTTCCTAGGGGACATAAACCGATCTTTTTCATCTCTGAATCAGCAGTACACAATGTCTGACACAAGAGTGATGCTCAGGAAAGAAAAAAGGAGGGAAAGAAGGAGAGAGGCAGGGGAGGAAGAAAAACACAGGAAGGAATAGAGAAGGAAAGGGAGGCAAGGAGGGAGGAAGCAATGAAAGAGAAGAGAGGGACAGAGAAAAGGAGGAAATCGGCTTTATTCATCATGAATAGACAAGTAGCATGTAGTAACATAACTGAGCTAATCAGAGCACCTGGGTGGTTCAGTCGGTTAAGTGTCCAACTTTGGCTCAGGTCATGATCTCATGGTTCATGGGTTTGAGCCCCGCGTTGGGCTCCATACTGACAGCTGGGAACCTGGAGCCTGCTTCAGATTCTGTGTCTCCCTCACTTTCTGCCCTCCCCACTCATGCTCTGTCCCTGTCTCCCAAAAATAAACATTAAAATTTTTTTTAAAAAAAGAACTGAGCTAATATAGCCACAAGATAACATAGGTAAGGCCCATCACTGGAGCAAAGGGGCCACCAAGAGATGTCATGCCCCAATCTCTCTGCCCCATCCCAATATCTTCTTGGTCCAAGCCAGCTTCTCTCCTGATCCATCCATGGGCTTTCAACCCTTGAGGATGAAGAACTGTTCTTGTTTTGACCTCCATGAAGCCCTTTTGTCTACAAAGGTGCCCAATCTGTGGTACCATGGACAGAGCTCTAGTCTGTCAGCTGTAAGACTTGTTCTCACTAAGGCTCTGCCTAACTCAATGACTTTGTGCAAGTCCCTGGGCCTCATTTGTAAGGTACTTATCCATTAAATGATGCACTGTATGATCTCTACCCCTCCTGCCCCAGAATCCCATGATTCCACACCATGCCAGCTAGCTCCATCTGCCATCCCTGAGGCTCCAGGCTTTATTTGTGACTGAAACCCTTCCCCTTCCCCCAGCCTCCTCCCTGGGCTGGTCATCAGTTCACAGTGCTCACACAGGCCTCCATTTGAGGAAAACAGCAGCTGCTTCACCACGGACAGACAGGACCAATAAGCAGGGTAACACTATTTATGTTAAGCTCAGGCAAGCACCAAATCCTAGGCTAGATGCAGAGGTCAGCTCTGCTGACCTAGGAACAGCAGCAGAGACTGCTTCCACAAGGTGCTGTACAACCTGATTAAATCCAGCCAATCCCAGGCTCAGTCCCCATCAAGGATGCTTTGGACTCTGCACAGACACCAGCAGAACCCCACTGGGCTCCATCGGCTGCTCAGGAAGCCCTCACCATCCGAAGTCCTGTCCTCCACATGGCTCCTGTGTCCCTTCTCTAATTCTCCCTGAGGCTTCTCTTCAGGGAGGTAAAGAGGCCTCTTCTCTTTATCCATCATGCAGACACATTAGCTGTCAGTGATTAAAGGAAACTAGATCCAGCCCCATCTTCAACCCCAAGGGCACAGGAGAATGGAGTAAAGGTTTGCTTCTTCCTCTGAGAGCAGGGAAGGAGAGAAGTTGGATGCAGATACAGATATTTGCCCTGGGGACGGAGGAGGGCAGGAAGCCCACTAATATTAATGTTCAAAGCACTGGGGTGGTTCCAGGAAGGATCCCCAGGATAAAGCCATCACGTTTCTCTCCTAAAGGACTTTTCTATCTACCAAAGAAGACAAGTGCATAAGCTTGTAATTTGCATAAAGCATCTTGGGAAAAAGATGCCAAGTGCAGTACACTGAGAGAATTCTAAGAAAATAGTCATTGATTCTGTCTTGGGGGGACATTCAAGGGAAATGTAAAATGTGAAGACTTCTGAGATTTTTTCAGTGTTTTTAACTAGTGGTGATAATGCTTTCCATCTCTGCCATACTTTATGCTTTACAAAGTGCCCTCACAGCCTTTATTCCATTTGATGGGTCCATGCATATATTCATGTGCTTAGTAATTGAGCCTACTATGTTCAGGAAAAGCTATGGCTCTAGAGAGGAAAAAACAGTCCTAGCCCTCAAAAAGTTCACCCCTGGTAGGACAGAAAAGCAGGTAAATAATGGCAAGACAAAGCATGCATCCTAAAATGGAATGTCAGGTTATGGTGACAACAGAGGGAGTGTGGGCTTTAACTTGGAGTAGAAGGGGAGAGAAGTTTGGGGACAGAATTGAGAATAGAATGCTTGAGGATGGCTGATATGAATAGAATGAGCTGGTGTGTGACAGAGGACAACATGGAAAAAGAACACTCTGGAACAACACAAGCAAAGGCAGGGACTTGTAAATAGGGAGTATACAGGGAGGAAGTGAGGGCAGAAGAATCAAATACAAGCAGATGCAGGATCACCCTCAGGGCAATCCTGGGGTATGAAGTGCAGGTTGGGGGGGGGGGGCATCAGGAATACTTGAAGAGTTTCTTCAAAAATCACACATCACCATCTCCCCCATCTCCAGATCCTAGTATTCCTGAGGGGGAGAATACCTTCTTCTCAGTGGCCTCAAAAATTCTTTCTGAAAATAGCCAAACAATGTGGGTACTCTTCCCCCATAGAGTTGTGATTTCTGAGCCATTTCTTAGCCTTCCTTTCCTGTCATTCATATCTTAAGTTAAAATGACCATTGAAATTAATTTCAGCATGACTCTCTTGGTCCCTAAATCAAGGGTAGGATTCTTTTCCTATCTTCTGACTTCTTCTGGTTAAGATTAGCCACAGTGAGCTCAGGACTATTCACACGGAGCCTGGAGCTCTGGGGTCTGCACTCTCTTTTTCAAGTCCTGCTCAACATCACCATTAACTGGGCCGCTGTTGCATGACCCCCCTTCTAACTCTGCCAGATACTCTGGCCCTGATTTCTGGCCTGTGTGAACCTGTTATAACCACCTGAGCCCTATTTATGCTTCAATCACCAGTCTCTGGATCACCTGACTCAAGAGTCTTGGGTCAATCTATTCTGACCCCTGGTCCTGGTCAGGCCTGTGTGTCTCTACATCTGTCCCAATATGGCAGACTAATACATTTCCAGTTTACACTACAGGATGAGTGGCAGCTTTCTGGGTAGGAAAAGGAGGGATTGAGCACTGTTTGTGGAGTAGAAAAATGATACAAGTGTATGGAAAACAGTATGGAGTTTCCTCAAAATATTAAAAATATAATTATCATATGATCCAGGAATTCTACTTCTAGGTATATATTCAAAATATTGAAATCACGGTCTTGAAGGGATATTTACACACCCATGTTCATAGCAGCATTACTCACAATAGCCAAGAGGTGAAAGCAAAGTAATGTCCATTAACACATAAACAGATTTTTAAAAAACATGGCATATGCATGCATGGAATGTTATTCAGCCTTAAAAAGGAAGGAAATTCTATCACACGCTAACATATGGATGAATCTTGAAGGTATTACTCTAAATGAAATAATCATTTCACAAAAGACACTGTACAATCCCACTTATATGAGGTATCTAAAATAGATAAATTCATAGGAAAAGAAAGTAGAATCATGGTTACCAGTGGCTGAGGGAGGAGAATAAAGGAGCTGTAGTGTGTTCAATGGGTATAGAGTTTCAGATTTGCAGGATAAAAAAGTTCTTCTGGAAAACTATTTTGCAACAATGCGAATAGCACAACAATACCATACACTTAAAATGGTTAAGATGCTAAATTTTATGTTATGTGTTTTTTAATACAATAAAAAAATAAATATTAAAAAAGAAGTAGAAAATACAGAACAATAACAGACTGTAGAACTCAAGAAACTTCAAGAAACATGGGGTGGTTTCTTCAAGAAAGCATGAGGCATGTGGACAAGGGGTGTGGAAGGTGAGGTTAGGAAACTGGAACAAACTCATGAAGGGCCTTGTTTACATAAGGCTTTTGTGTGGAATATAAAACACTCCACATAGAGGCGCCTGGGTGGGTCAGTCTGTTAAGGGTCCAACTCTTGATTTTGGCTCAGGTCATGATCTCACAGTCATGAGAGGGAGCCCCGCATTGGCAGAGCCTACTGGGGATTCTCTCCCTCTCTCTCTCTCTCTCTCCCCTTCCTCCTGTCTCTGTCTCTGTCTCTCTCTCTCTCTCTCTCTCTCTCTGTCACTCTAAATAAACAAACACTCCACATATTTGGTAGCTTTGGGGATCATCAGTCAGATTTCTAATCTCAGACTTTTTGGGCTTCCTTATTAGAAAGTTTCTCAATCATAAAAATGTTATTTCAAAAATTAAGTTGGGTCCCAATAACTAAGATAGTGACTATCTAGTGTATTATCCAGTGATAGTATGGAGAGCAAAGGGAGGCTGGATTTGGGATATATTAAGGAAGCAAAATCAGGAGGATGTAGTGAATGATTGGAGGAGAGTATATTAGCTAAGGATACTTTTGATTGCCAGAATATTCAACACAAACTGGCATAAACAATAAAGGAAACCGGTTCACCCATGTAATTGAAAGAATCCAGCTATAGAATGGGCTCCAGACATGCCTCAGTGAGAAAGACCCTGGGCTCTGACTCTGTTTTGCCATGATTCGCTTAGCTCTGCTGTCCCAGGTGAATGGGTTGCACCCTCTCACTGGCCTTCTTCATGGGAGCAAAACGGGCTCAGCTTCTTCTGACTTCATATTTGCATATCACCCCATTTGGTGGGAAAAAAGAGGTTTTTCTGCAGTCATCACACAAAGCCCCTGCATTTACTCTATTTAGACCAAAGTGGACCACCCTCTGGGCCAGGGGAGGGCCATACACTAAATGGCTTGGGCCTCTGAGCCAATCTCTGTAGCAAGAGAGATGGAACCATGTTGATTGGTGCACCAGTGGGGCTAGGGGCAGGGTGAATTCTACCCAAATCACATAACAAATATAGGATGGGGTGGGGGAGTGATTCCTCCAAAGGAAAGCGGGGTCCTGTGAACAATGGGAAAGGGAAGGAATGGATGCTGGGGAAGAAGCCAACCTATCCATGGATGGAAGGGGAGGAACAAGGCACCAAAGACACACCAAGATTCCTGGCTCTGATAGCTGTGGACATTGACACCCTTAACAAAGACTAGAAATACCAGAGAAGAAGTAAATTTGGGAGTAGAACAGAGAGGTAAGGGAGATACATGAATTTGTCCTTGAGTTTGAAGTGACTAAAAGACATATAAATGGAGTTGTTTGATGCTTGGTGGTCAATTCTGGATCTTTCCGGAAACCCCATACAAGTAAACCACAACTAAGTGGTCCCACTATCTTCCACAACACTATGCCATGTCTCTTTAGAGTTTTGAAATCCTCCATAGTTATTGATTAGCCATTAGTAATTCCCTCTGACCCTGCCTAAGTATTTCCTCTTCCTCTTTAGTATTACAACCTACAAATCGCTGGAAATGGGGTTGAGCAGGTGCAGATCAGAGGACAAAACATTCCTCTTAATGTGAGAAATTAATTTGTGGCTCTAATTGCCTCAAACTCTAAATGAAAAAAAAAATCTACATTCTCCCAGCATTCAAAATAGAACACAGGCTTTATCTGAATAAAGAAAATAATCTGTTGGGGGGGTGGGTAGGACTTAAGCTGCTAAAATGTCAATCTTGCCCCATTGTTAAGGAAAAGCTAGTTTAATTACATTCATTTCTACACAGAATCATTTTTGAGTGGTGTACACAGGCACCTAAATGTCTGGGGTTTCAGAATTGACAAGATACATTAAACAAAGACAATAGGAAAAGAGCAAAGCACAATGGGGGTCAGGGGGAGACATAATTTGAGAGTCAGAGGCTTTGAGTCCCAGACCCAGCTCTGCCATGAAGCTACTCTGTGACCTTTGTCAAGTCATATGCTTTCTCTGGACTACAGTTCTGTCATATGTAATAGAGGATATCGAAGTGTAAATATTCTCAACTTGCCTTTCCTATCTATGAAAACACTTCAGAAAACTGAGTCTAGACTCTTTTCCCCCAAATACTTATTTTATTGTAATAGAACACAGCTTTGTTGGTTGTTCTATATGCCTGTGAAGTATACAGAAAAACGACCTAGAATTTTCCAATTCACAGATGTCAAAACAGGGGCAAAGGGAAAGGTCCCATCTGAGATGATCCAGAAAATCAATTGTGACTTAGAAACTGATGAGCGAAAATCATATTGTATCCCAGAAGCCAGCCCCCCCGCCACCCAGTAGGAATCAACTAAAAATAAGACAGTTAGCTCTAACTCAATGGAAAATGAGCCTACCCTTATCCGTTTTCCCTTTCCCTATGGGAAAAAAAAAGAATTGGGGGGGAAAAGTAATTTTCAGTGTCTCCATACATGGAAGCCCGGCAGGCATGTCAGCTCGTGAGGGCAGCGAACACAGGGAACACCTTCTGGCACAGAGCAGCCCTGCAGAGGGACATGTTAGCTGAGCAAGTGCTCTGCATCCAGGTGTGTCAACAGGAGTTAGGAGGGAAGATTTAGGCAACCCCAAAGGCTAATCGCTTTAATAAGCTTTAGGGTCATACCTCAAGAGGCACGGCTGGCCAGCAGCCACCCTCTCAGCTGCTCCCTGCCCTGTGTTCAGGCTGCTGCATTGTCATTGCAAATGGCCTCTACCTGTTCCCAAGGTCAGTCTGGTGATTACTAGCCCAGCTAGCCTTTTCTTTGCTTTCTATTGAGAGTGAAGCCATTTGGGAAACTCAGTTCCTCCCCACTCATGCGTTGCATCTGCTGAGATCTTTAGCAGCATCAAGAAAGTACTGGAAAGAAACAAAAAGGATGGTAGAACACAAAATCAATCGAGGCAGTAAATTGAAGCTAAATTTTCATTTCGTTAACAATAGCTGGGTACTGTGTAGCCCATGCAGACAGAAATACTCCAGGCTAAGGCTGTCTTCCATAAGGAAGATGCTCAGGACCAGAATTCTCCCTGCAGAAGTAAGAAGATTCCAGCCTGTTCACAAATCAGTCTACAAGAACACCTGAAGAGGCTCTCTAACTCAAGGCATTATGAAGACAACGAAAAGGCTGGTTGGAAATCAATGAGTCTGCACGATGGAATGAGAAGTATATACGGTTTAATATTCGGTTAACTTAAACACAATTATACAAACAACAGCAACAAGAAATCTACAGCAACGTTCTGATGTTAACTTCCAATCTCCCCTCATTGGGGAACTGGTGAAAAAGCCTTTAAGTCAGGTGTGGCAGGGAATGGGTTTTGTCTGGTCTTGTGGGGATTTATTTTCTTCTCAAGTGATTTAAGGTTCTGCTGGTCCTGTGCGTCCCAAGCTGTTCTTGTTCTATGCCATTCTGTGCTGGAATGGTTACTTCCTGAGATTAGTGTCATTATTACTAATTTCAGAAAGTACCTGTCTCTTGCCCTCGATTTTTAAGAGTCTTCAACTACTGTAGTTAGAGAAGAATGCTTGCTTTTCTTTTAGTGCTCTCTGTTGAATGCCTGTTTGCCCGTCATTTGTCATCTCAGGACTGGTTTTTCCTCATACGTGACTGTGGCTTTCTGTCTCTCCCTGACTACCTCTGTCTGAAATCTCCATGATCCCTCAAAATCCTAGAGGAAGGTAGAGAACTTCTAAGCTTGCTCCTTTTGATGGGAATATTAATTTGCAAATTCAAATAGATACTGTTTCCTCTCCCTGCCTCTGTAAAAGCATTGCTGGCTGACCACTTCTGGCACTTGATCCCTGCCTGCAGCATCCCTAGATGTGATTCCTTAACCACTTCACATCCTCTGTTGTGTCAGAGCAAACTTGCCAAGTTCACCCCTGGCCAAAGTGGGCTCTCCTTGAATTCTGACTCTGGCAACAGTGTAATTGCATCAAAAATAAAATTAAGACCCTAAAAGTTTCAAGGATATGTGACCCTAGAAAAAGAATCACATTTTCCCGCCTTGATACACCTTTTACTTTCTAGGGATTGGTTCAGGGTAGATTACCACAGGCAGGTCTAAATGTGGCATCACCAAAATATTTGGCCCCCAGCTTGGTTTAGATCTAGATATGAGCAACCTGACTACAATCCTACAGAAAATGTTTGGATTCTGAATGTATAAAACAGCAATTTTATCAAAATATTTCCAATGGCCCTGTGAAGCAAGCTTACGACAGTTGTCTCTGAGTCATCAGTATTTGTTCCCACATAAAACATTGCTTTAAAATTCATTTCCAGGTAAAAGCAACCCAGTGCCTGTTGGGGAACGAATGGATAAATGAAATGTGATCTATATATACAACAAATTTTATTTGGCCTCATAAAGGAACAAAATTCTGACACATGCCACACATGCCTTGGATGAACCTTGAGGACATTATGTTAAGTGAGATAACCCAGGAACAAGAGGATAAACAGTTCCACATATATGAAATACCTAGAGTAGTCAGATTCATAGAGACAAAGTAGAGTGGTAGTTGCCAGGAGCTGGGGGGAGAAATGGGAAGTTAGTGTTTAATGGGGAGAGACTTTAGGGGTGCCTGGGTGGCTCAGTTGGTTGAGTGTCTAACTTCAGCTCAGGTCATGATCTCATGGTTCATGGGTTAGAGCCCCATGCTGGGCTCTGCTGATAGCTCAGGGCCTGAGCCTGCTTCAGATTCTGTGTCTCCCTCTCTCTCTGCCCCTCCCCTGCTCGTGCTCTGTCCCTCTCTGTCTCTCAAAAATGAATAAACATTTTAAAAAATCATAAAAGTAGTTTAACTTTAAAAAAAAATAATGGGGTGGGGGGCGCCTAGGTGGTTCAGTCAGCTAAGTGTCTGACTTCAGCTCAGGTCATGATCTCGCAGTTCATGGGTTCAAGCCCCACATCAGTCTCTGTGCAGACAGCTCAGAGCCTGGAGCCTGCTTCAGATTCTGTGTCTCCCTCTCTCTCCACCCTCCCCCACTCACGCTCTGTCTCTCTCTCTCTCTCAAAAATAAATATTAAAAAAAATTTTTTAATAATATAAAAACAGGGAGGGGGACAAAACAGAAGAGACTCATAAATATGGAGAACAAACTGAGGGTTACTGGAGGGGGTGTGGGAGGGGGGATGGGTTAAATGGATAAGGGGCACTAAGGAATCTACTCCTGAAATCATTGTTGCATGATATGCTAACTAATTTGGATGTAAATTTTAAAAAATTAAAAAAAAATTTAAATACTGGGACAGACTTTCGATTTGGGAAGATAAAAAGTTTTGGAGATGGATGGTGCTAATGGTTGCCCAACAGTGTAAATGTATTTAGTGCTACTGAACTGTACACTTAAAAATAATTAAAATGGTGGGGTTTGTGTTATGTATAACTCACCACAATTTTTTTTTAATTTTTTAAGTTCGTTTATTTATTTTGAGAGAATGAGAGAGAGACACGAGCAGGGGAGGGGGAGAGAGAGAGAAAGAGAGAGAGAGAGAGAGAGAGAGAGAGAGAGAGAGAGAGAGAATCCCAGGCAGGCTCCATACTGTCAGTACAGAGCCTGATGTGTGAGGCTCGAACTCATGAACCATGAGATCATAACCTGAGCCGAAACCAAGAGTCAGATGCTTAACCAACTGAACCACCCAAGTGCCCCTAATTCACCACAATTTTTAAAAATATTATATAAACATTCATTTTCAAGTGAGAATTTTTAATAATATTTCCCAAAATATCTGGCTCTGTGGTTGAAACAATTCCCAAATGAATCAATTTCCAAATGAATGAAACGATTTCCAAATTAGTTGCCTACTTGATCTCAACAATATATACAGACTATCTAGGCATCAGAAATATGGGAAAGTAGTAATATCCAACTACAAAGATTTCAAAGTTCAAAGAAGTAAATCACTGATGCTTTTTCTTGGCTTTCTGGACAATCCTCCTAAGAGCCTTTCCAGTTCTTCAAAATTAAAACAGGTATGTCTTGTTGTTTTCCTCTCAAGGGGAGCAGACACAGCTAAAAAGACAAATGCGTGGCAAATAGTTCTCCACAACACATCACACAGGAATGCTTTTCTCTGGCTTGAAACCTATGCCCCCAGAAGCAGTGTTGTTTACCATTCTGCCTCTCAGACCCCAGACCCTCTGGCACCCCCTCGCCCTGTCCACTGCTCTCCGGCTGTGATTGTATTCTGGAGATGTCTTACATCAAGGGCCCATACCCCCAAAAAATAAAATATACACATAAAGTACGTTTTCATTTTTAAAGAAAGACCTTTAAAGACCCCACATTACCCATCATATAACTATCAGTGATAGCAACTTCAGATAAGGCATATAGCATCACCATGTGAAAGCCGAAATAAAATAAAGCCTAAATGAAATCCTAACAAAAATAAGTCATTACCCTCCTCTCCTTTTTTTTTCTCAGTGACTTGCAGATGACTCTGCCTTTGATTTCTTCTTCCATCGCTGACTCTTTCTGGAAGGAGGGTGATGTGGGGAAAAGGACGGGGAACAGAGGGGTGGGATTTAAAGCCAAAGAGCTGGACCCAATTCCTGGCACTGCCAAGTACCAACTATGTAGCTCTGACTCTCTACGGAACCCCAGCTGCTGATCCGCAAAACAGGGATGATAATACAGGCATCTATACTGCAAAACTGTAGCAAGAATTAGAAATTATGTATGAACAGCATTTGAGCAATGCCTGGCACAGAGTAGGTGCTCAATAAATTATAGCCATGCTCATGATGCCTACATCCCAACGCAGTGGCAGATATCACACCCCGCTGCACAGCAGCCCTGCACCTTCTCCTCCTTTCCCTGGTAACCAGCATTTGGCTCATACTCATAGGTAAACAGCACATAGCAGCCTACCCGAGTTCTTTCTCCAGACACTGTTTCCCATTTTATCAGTGTGGAAAGATGGGCAAATAACACAAATACAGTAAGAATTTCGTCACCAATAGGGGCGTCTGGGTGGCTCAGTTCGGTTGAGCATCCGACTTCAGCTCAGGTCATGATCTTGCAGTCCGTGATTTCAAGCCCCACATCAGGCTCTGTGCTGACAGCTCAGAGCCTGGAGCCTGCTTCGGATTCTGTGTCTCCCTTGCTCTCTGCCCCTCCCCCACTCATACTCTGTCTCTCTCTCAAAAATAAATAAACGTTAAAAAAAAATAAAAGAGAAAGAATTCCTTCTCCAGTAAATGCTGCACCAGGCTTTAACACTCAACATGTAAATAGGACATATCTGTTTTGGGAAAATGACCTGCTGACTATCAAGACACAGGGCCCGGGCCAGAAGACTGCTTGATATTTTCCCTCACTGCCATGGTTCTCTTTGTCCTGCTCCATTACCACTATCCTTCTCTTTCTTTTTATGTAGCATGAACTACCTGAAATATGAACATTAAAAGATTAAGAACAGAGTTAAGTTTTCCTTTAATACAACTCATTCTTTGTTGTAAGGGAGGACCATGCACGTTAAAAGGGAAATGTAACCAATATGGTATGCCTTGTTGTCCAGATTTGACATCCATACCCCTCGGTATTGGTGCAGACACAAGGGACACTAATGCATACTTACAACCACATATCAGTCAATTTGTCTTCTTGCCTTCTCTCAATGTTCCTGCTGAGTAAGCAGTAGCAAGTGACCTATCCCCTCAACCACAGCCAGTGGACCAGGGATGACCACTTGATCCAGACTGTGCCAACCAGATTCTCTCTTCCAAGGAGCAATCATTGTTCCAGATAATCTAGTAGCCTCCTTTGAGTACTAAGTTGGAACATGGTCAAGACAAATAGACTATATTGTTCCATATGGAAGTCAAACTGAGAAATGTGGTCTGCGGAGAGAAAAAAAATAAAGTATCTGGAGAGAAGAAGAATGAGAATATGCACAGGAGAGAGGAGGAGGGAGATAGAGAAAGAGGAGCAGGGGGAGAGAGAGACTGAGAAAGCCTTCTTCCTGTGAGTCTTCCAGTTGCTGGTTCCAACCCTTTATGAGACCCAGGCGTGTACTCTGTCCTTGGGATCTTCGAGAGACGCCTCTATCATTCTGATGACTTTCTCTTTTTGCTTAAGCCAGTTTTAGGGGATCTTATCCCCTAAAAACAAAGAGTCTCTGAGATAATCTTTCTCATCCTAGCCACTCACCCAACTGGGGGATGCCATCACCACTGCCACCAGCAGTCACAATGGAAAGCACTCACGCTGATAGTAAGGAACAAGGACTTCGTGGATAGCAGGTCTAAATGCTTAAAGCACACCATGCTAGTGTAGCAGTGTCCATAGTCCACTGGTGTGCTGGTAAATAGCTAACAACCGGCTCTTGAGGTGGGGAGTGGGGATCCCTGATCTGAGGTATTTGCCAATTTCTGTGGTGTGAATACTCCCACCATTGTTACTTGTGATGGGATATTGTTGAGCGTGGAGTTTAAAGGAGATATTCACAACTGGCTCTTAGAAGTCAGGACAAATGGCTATCTAGCCTACATTTTCTGATTTATAAGTACTTCCTGACTCCTTTTTATTACTTGGTTCTTGTTATCTTACTCTTGTTTTCATGGTTTAAGCTTTACTAGCTCTATGTCTTTTATTTAAGTCTTTTTTGAAGAGGGCATAGTAAAATCACTTAAAAATACAGCCACATTCCTCTTTGAGACCTGTAGTTTCATGCTGTGTCAGACACTAAGAGTAATAATAATCATCATCATAATACTTCACATTTGTATAGCAATTAGACTTTCTAAATTACCTCAATGGCATGCTAATGGCAGTAAGAACACAGGCATGGTCATCAGACTGACCTGCTTTGAATCTTGGCATAAAGGATGCATTTGATAAATATTAGATTTCCTTTCACATTCACTGACTCAGTTATTCCAACCATCCATCCCAGCCAAGTCTCATGTACATGACAACCAGAACCTGTAAAAATTCCTGAACAAAAGTCACAGCTTTTCCAGGGCAGTGCACACCTGATCCCAGCTTTGGGAAACCTCACATGCTCCATACCAGAGACCAGAAAGAAAGCTAGAGAATAGATGCCTCATTTCTTGTGTTCTGAGAACTTTGAACCAAGCTGCCATCATCTTTGGCTTTGCTTGTAAAACACAAATGAGACAAGGACTCACTAGACATCTTCTCCCTCTCTAGACTTCCAAAGTATGTCACCTTACCAACAGTAGGAGAAGAAATAAATACCTTTCCCTGATTTGTGGCAGTGACATCTAAGTGGTTCCCCTGTTTAATTTCAGATTTAGTTCAAGCCATTTCCTGTTTTGTCTTCTCAGGGATTAGATAAAAAGTCTTAGAGTAACTGAATCAACTCAACCAACCTTTCCTTGGACTGTCTTCACTCCCACTATCCCCCACTTGGTTTGTAAGAAACCCAAATGTCCCCATGCCCCACTAGCCTTTGGAAACCAAAGACATAAGTTGAGAAAATGATTCTCTTACCAGGAAAGCTTTCAAATCTAGACTAAGTCTCCATCTTATAGTTTCTTCAACAAAGTCTTGTGTTTTAGACCAGGATTCTCAAAAATCTTAGTTATAGATTTCTCTAAGTAAAATTTCATACAAAAGTCCCACAACAGACAAAAAGTAGAGCTGATCTTCTATGGCTTTTTAAGTCTTTCTATTTCAAATCTCAAAAGATTTTCAAATTAGAAGCAGTTAAAGTGCACTGAGGACCCCCAGAGACCTCTGGAGACTGGAGCCCTAGCCTCTTACTTTACAACACTTCTGGGAAACACTAGGGCTCCTGGGGCACAGTTTGAATACCACCTCATTAGGAAATTCTCTCTGCCTGTGTGCAGGAACAAAGTAGATTGAGAGCTGGGGGCAAGAAAGCCAGTTAGGAGATTCCCACAACTGCTCAACTGAGAGATGATGAAGACCCAAACTGGCCTAGGAGACACTTCTGAAATAAAGTCATGAGGATGGGCAATTGATTAAATGTGAGAGTCAGGAGAGAGGACAAAGATATCCCTGTTTTTTTTTTCAAGTTTGTTTGAATGCAAAAATTAAGATTCCATTAGAAGAAACAGTCCTCAGAAAGAGAAGGAAATAATCACAATAGTTTGGAGGTATGCCATATATTTTGTTGGAAATTGTTTAGCTTCTCTCTTTGAAGCATCTGGAGAGACCTTTCTAATCCCCGAGACAGGAAGTGATTTGTCCACAGCTTTCCATAGGAAACCAGGTGCAAGCAAAGACCTCCACTGTGCCTAAAGGGCAAACGCCCATAACACAAAGCATGAAAATATAAGCCAGTTGCAAGAGAACAGGACTCCAGGTTGTGAGGTCTTCTTACCCCCAAAGTCACAGACAAATGGTCAAGATCATCCTTCCAAATAAAAAATGTTTCCTCTCTCCAGGCTCAGCCTTTCTGAGGCCATGAGCTGGCAGCATTACCATCAGCAGAAATGCTGTCAGATCAGATAGCTGACAAATGTTTGCCGAGGGCCTACCATATTGGGGTTAGCCTAGAGAGGTGGAAATTCTGGCTCCCCTTAGGATTCAACCAGCTTAAGCGCACAGATGGGGGCCACTGAAACCACTGCTCTTTCTCCAGAGTAAGTTCACTTGTTTATCTTAGAGTGATCCACAAATAGTGGCTTCCTGCAGTTATGACCAGGGACTCTGTGCTCCATGACCCAAACTAGATGCACTTGGCTGTCACATTTAGAAAGCTGTCATAGAAAGATCTTCCAGTGCCAATCTTCCTTTTCCCTCTGTTTGCCACTGGATCACCAGAGAAGGCAGATGGTGCACTGCAAACACATCCATAAACCAGGCAAATGTGAACCATGTTGATAATAGAAATCCAACACTGGGCACACCAGCCCATAGAACTGACGCCTACCATGGGTCCATTGGGTGCAGTGGGAGGCACAACTCAGGGTCAACACAAAGAATGTCCCCAATATTTCCTAGTGTGACCCACTGAGTGAGCCTCCTCCACCACCTACCAGCGGTGAAAACTCTCTGTGCCTCAATTTTAACATCTTTAAAAGGAAAAGATGCGTACTACCTCCTAAGTTGGATATACGCATAAAGATAAACCGCATAGAGATTTTAGCACAGTGACTGCCACGCAGAAAACACCCAATAAATATTGACAGTTATTAAATCCTATTCCATGAAGGGTTGGGGTGCATCAGGGACAAGAGGTGCCCTATCACATGATTTTTCACTCTACATTTGAACACTTTTTGTAAATGCTTATTTATTTTGAGAGTGAGAGGGAGAGAGCAGGGGAGGGACAGAGAGAGAATCCCAAGCAGGCTGCTCTGCCTTATCAGCACAGAGCCTGATATGGGGTCCAGTCTCACTAACTATGAGATCATGACCTGAGCGAAATCAAGAGCAGGATGCTTAACCGACTGAGCCCCTTAGGTGCCCCTGAACACTTTTTGTCAGTAATATTGCAAAGGGGATTTGGCGGGGTTGGGGGGGAGTGGACTCAGTTTTGCTTACTGTAAAGCCACTTGGCTGCTGAGACTCTGAAACATGGAGTCCAGCGACATCGTTTCTTCATCGGCGTCTTCACTGCCCCTATTCACTCAGCCAACATTCACGGACACCTGCTCTTTCCAAGGCATCATGCACCAAGCGTCAGCAGTGGGGAATTTTAGCCACAAAGGAGGGCAAGCTTGTTTACGCCCAGCTACTGTGGCCTTGGCTCTAACAACCCCAGAAAGGGGGGACACAGAAAAGGCTATATGCACTAATCAAACGAAGACTTGTTTTCTATTTCTGTCTTTAGGATTATCTAAGGGATTGGCAGGTCTTTAAATCACTCCAAGCTGCTTGACCACGACGCCAGACCTGCTACCGAAAACACACTGCCAAGCATGATGCTGTTTATCAAAACAAGGTTAAAAAAAATCTTTTCTTTCAATTTCCACTCTATTTCCTAATTGAGAAATGCATAATCCCAGGAGAAAATCAGCTCTCATTTCTCTTTCTGTCTCTTTCTCTCTTCCCCTGTCTCCCTTCCTTCTTTCCTTCTTCCCCCACGCCACACCCCTCCAGCTTTTATCATTTTAAGCTGTATGCATGCCATTCTTCGGGGGGATTAAAGTCAAATTTAGTCTTCTGCAATTGTTATTACCTACCCCTTGGCTTATGAGATGCATTTGCCTGCATTTGTAATGCATCAATAACTTCCACTCTCCTCCACTTGTAAACAATGCATTATATTAAATAGCCTGTGTCTAGCCTTGTATTGAAACAGACAATAAATTAGGACTTCCAGTTCTTGGTTTTTACTGATTCCTAAACCTGCCAGTTACATGCCTGTCCGCCCCAGTGAACATTCTCTCTAAAGCTGAGAATGCACAAAGCCCTGTTCATCGTTCTCCTGTCTCCATCACTACTGCCGGCTGTCAGTTTCACACCACCAAGCAGATTGTAATTGGCAGGATGAGGTGCAGAAATAGGGAATGGTTTGAATATGTGGTTCTCACCACACAACACACACACACACACACACACATACACACACACACACGTCTTTCTGGCTTACAACATTCTGCAAATTTAGGGACTTGATAATGTGAAGCTTGCAATCAGAACGTGCACGGGCTGTCCTCATTCACTAGCGTACAAGTTGGAAGCAGAGAAAGGAAACACAATGCAATCAACACCTAGTACTGTCCTAATCCAGTGCAGGGCCTGGATGGATATGGCTTCAGGAATGTACTCTGCTGGGAGCCAGCCCTTGTGCTTCGTTGGGCAGCCTCCCTGGATCTGAGATCTGTAAGCTTCCAAAGGGTCACAATTGCCCTGCTCAGCCTTGAGTGAGGTCTTGGGACAAGGAGCAGAACCTAGCTCGCAGAGTCTTGGGTCAGTTTTGTAAACGTTTTCCTTCCTGGGGTATGAGAACTCAACATCCATCTTACTACCCAGTGTATTCCAGCATCTACCAACCTCATCCAAAATCAAACCTACCTGAATATCACTTAGAACAAAGTTTCTTAACCATGGTACTACTAATACTTTAAACCAGATAATTCTTTGTTGGGGGTTGGGACTGTCCTGTGCATTGTAGGATGTTTAACAGCATCTCTGGCCTCTACTTGCTGGATGCCAATAGCACATTCCCTGATTGAAGACAATCACAAATGTCTCCAGACATCATCAAACGGCCTCTGTAGGACAAAATCACTGACGATTGAGAACTGCAACAACTTAGAGTTATATCTAGTCCTTGTGGCTGCCCATGAGACCCAGAGAGGTAAAGTGACTGCCCCAAAGTTGCACAGCTACTTTATACCCAGACCTTTCACTGCCCAAAACAAACCACCTGCCACTGAGTGACTCTCATGTACACCCCCCCCCGGGTAATTTCCCCATCTCAGTCCACCTGCTGCTTGCTCAACCTCTTAATTTTTCTCCCTTACCACTTTTCTAAGTTGGACTATCCTTTGTGCTTGTCTTCCTCATCCTTTACCCCATGTGAGATACTGTCCACTAATTATGCTGAGATTGAGTTTAACCATCTTTCTAACTCCCTTCCCGCTAGCAGTGGGGTGTGTGGTAGTGCATATGGCATGAGTATGGGACTGGGAATGTTTGTGGGTGATCTATGTGTCTGTGTCTACAAGTGTGCATTTGCATGAACGTGGCCGTGTGCAAACCTCAGCACATGTGTCTGTTGAAGGAGCGAGGCTGAGGTTACCACAGGGTGGCCATCCTCCTGCTCTCTCAAGCGCACACCTCTCAACACAGGATCAGTAACCTGTGACAGCCTCTGGCAGCTCGTCCTTCAGTCTGAGGGCCAGTGGAAGGCATGAATTTTGTATGGCAGATTTTGGCAGGCAGAAACTGACATGTTCCTTTTCTCAGATAAGATGACAATGAAAATTCATCTCTTGGGGGCTTTCAGAAAACACACATGTTAATCCAGGGTCAACAGATTGACAATTTTTTGACTAAAATTCAAACAGCTTTTCTGGTTTTTGCCCCCATAGAATTGGTCAGTTGTTAGAACTGAAAACAGTTATTTTCATATCAGATAGACAGAGCCTCTGACCCCTACTCTTAGGTGAACATTAATAGTTTAAAAATAAATAGTAGACTTCCTAGCTCAGAAGAAGCTCTGAACTACCATCTGATTTAAATTCTGATCTCAGTCATGTGTAGATGTCTTTGGGTTGCTGCAGGAATGTTGCATTTATGAGACAGAATGACCCTCTGCAAATTCACAGCAGAGCTCAGGCATTCCAACTTTGATCGACGGTTACGTTCTGACAAAGACTCTCTCCTTGCCCAAACTTTAGTCAGGGTCCTCTGAGCCCTGCTTGACTAGGCTCCACCTTGGGCTTTCATCTCTGCTCTTCTAAATCTAGTTTTGGCAAGAATCCTGCTAAATCAATTTGGAGTGAATGCCCGTCCTCAATAGCTGATCACCCTCAATATCTGCTCAGATTGCCTCATCTGCCACCACCTTTGGTAACATGGGATCCCCGTGGCCTGCCTTCAACACATATCATGTTGAGTCTGTTTGACAAGAATCCCCCCCATTCCTGTTGTGCTGTCTTAGTAATGTTCCATCCACTGATCGCTTCTCCGCTCCTCACCTACAAATCCCCCCTTCTTTCCTGTATTTGGAGTTGATCCCAATTTCTCTCTCCTACCGCACAACCTCATTGTAGTAGCAACCTTTCAACAACATCTTTCTTACCATCTCTAACAAGTGTCCCGAGTAATTTTTCTTTAACAGTTCTCAAGTCAGCCAGATTTTGTTCATCTCTAATAGTAAAACAGATTCTTCCTTGACAGATACCTGGGGTGGGAGGAAGGTCACTCCTTGAACTTGAGTTCCAGTAGCGACTGTGAAAAGCTAGGACACAGAGGCAAGATGAGGCCAATAGGCCACCCTTCCCCACCCAGGACTTGAGACTTCTGTGAGTACCTAGAAATGGAAGCATCCCATTCCCAGATAAGGATGACTCAACAGAGCTGTGGGGAGAGGCTCCAGATGAAATGGGTCAAACCTGGAAACCTAAATAGTACATTGGACCATATGAAATTGCCTTTTGTGTCATCAAAAATGGTAGAGCATTAGCAAGGTCATGTGGTTCAACCTTATAACATGAATGGGTCTCTTGATTGCTGTCTTGTGAATCCCACTGTGTCCACTAGACTCAAGGTGCTACTAGAGAGACAGGAAGGAGAAGAGACAGAAGGCTTTAAGACCTCACAATCTAGAGGTGCCTGAATGACTCGGTCAGTTAAGCATCTAACTCTTGATTTCAGCTCAGGTCATAATCTCACAGTTTGTGAGATCAAGCCCTGCATCCAGCTCTGTACTTCTGGATGTTCTGACAGTGTAGACCTGCTTGGGATTCTCTCTCTCTCTTCCCAGCTTGTGCACATACTCTCGCTCTCTCTCAGAATAAATAAACTTTTGCCAAAAAAAGAGCTCACAATCTAATTCGACTCAGAAAATTAGAATTTTGCTCTTTTCTTAGTCCTAAATAGAAAATTCAGAATGTAGACCCACATTTCTCTTTGTCTTTAAGATTCCTTAACACAAGAAATCATTTCTTGATAGAGAGAAAGAGAGCGAGAGAGAACAAAACAAATAAACAAAGGAAAGAAAGAAAGGAAGGAAGGAAGGAAGGAAGGAAGGAAGGAAAAAGAACTGTGATCTCTGGTAATAGCCAAGCACTTATTTTGTTTCTTTATTGTTTATAACCAAATGTGTTTGTTTATTTTATTTTTAAATGCTTTATTTATTTTTGAGAGAGAGACAGCACGAGCAGGGGAGGGGCAGAGAGAGAGAGTGTGGGACAGAGCTTCCAAAGCAGGCTTTGTGCTGACAGCAATGAGCCCAATGTGAGGCTCAAACTCACAAATGGTGAGATCATGACCTGAGACGAAGTTGGATGCTCAACTGACTGAGCCACCCAGGTGCCCCTATGTTTGTTTATTTTAAAATCATTTCTATTTTGGGGCGCCTGGGTGGCTCAGCTGGTTAGGTATGCTTAGGTCATGATCTCATGGTTTTTGGGTTTGAGCCCTGCATTGGGCTCTTGTGCTGCCAGCTCAGAGCCTGGATCCTGCTTTGGATTCTGTGTCTCCCTCTCTCTCTACCTCCCCCCCCCCAACTCTCTCTCTCTCTCTCTCAAAAATAAGTAAAAAACTTATAAAATCATTTCTATTTCTAACAGGTGAAAAGCAGTTCTAAGAAACAGTTATGAGAAAAACAACATCCTGGCCACCCAACCAAAGACTGCCAAACCAAGAAATGGGCCTCATACAGAACTGGGCAAAAGCCAGTGTGTGGAAGTCTAGAGCAGGGAGACGTGGAGTGTGTCTGTGAGCCAGTGACTATCCACAAGCTGTTTGCTACCAGCTCATGACAAGTAAGTGCAGAAATTGAAAGTAATTATCTAAAAACACTTATAGCAATTTAACATGGTAATTTTATTTCTGTTGACTCTAACAATAAAAAATTAGAGTTTGAATTTTGTATGTCTGTTTTGTTTATTTCATTTTTTCTACTTATTCAATGTTATTATATTTTACAAAATTATCAGTCCACAATGGATTGGAAAAAAATTTTTTTTAAATCCTCCACCACAGAGATATCTGAAAAGCACTGATCTACAGGAAGGTAGACATCAGCTTAATGTAAAGAACAATAACACTGTCATAATATTATGTATCAGGTCCTATTATAAATGCTTGCAATGTAAACTCATTTACTTCTCCCAACAACCCTGTAAAGCAGGAACTGTTATCATTTCTCTGATTTCACAGATGAGGAAAACTTAGGAAAACAGAAGATAGATTGTTTTCCCAGTATTGCATAACTGGCATGTGACAAATCAGATGAGAATCCAGGAAGTGTGGCTTTTGAGTCCACACTAGTGGACTCTGCCATGAGACTCTACAATAAAATAGGAAACAACTTGATTCATATGTAAGTGGTAACATAGAAATAAAATCAAGAAATGATGAATATCAAAACTCCAGAAGGAAGACCCCTCTGGGAGGAAGGAATACAGAGAGGTACCTATGTCAGGCTTGAAGGGTCTGGTCATGTTTAGTGCCTAAACCTGGTGAGAGATATATACAGAGTTCATTCACTATTATTTTTCAACTCTACATGGTACATTTTATACACTCTTGTATGTGTATGATACATTCTACAATTAAAAAAAAAATTTAAGGAGTACCTGGAGCTGTCAACCAATGGCATCCACGGTCTGTAGAGAGGGTGAGCACCCCCTAATGGAGCAGACAAGTACGGCAATTCTCCTCTATCAGACATGTGGAACTGGGAAGTCAGACAAGGACCTCAAAGTTTCCTTCCATTGCTTAGTCTAAGAGTCTTCCTTAAGTCACATTCTAGAACTCATGGGAAGGAGGAAGCCCACATTACCTGAGAATCTGAACAAATACTGTTATAAATTGATGCAGAATTAACATTTAAGGCTGACGGAAATGCCACACTTGAGAAAACCTACAAGAGCACAATTTACAGTGATAGAGGGTATTGAGGAACTCCTTGATGAGATTCTAAGAGCTTTTACTGTATGTGATTCATACATTAATACTGATGTAGGTAATACAGGACCCACTTCAGCAAACAGGTGAAGCTACTTGCCTCATAAGAGACCAAGGTGAAATGTGTGTTTGTGCTACACAAGAACTCTTCTTGATGTGTAGAGGGCTAATGTTGCTAAGGAAAGTCTGAGCTTGGAAATTTTGAACCATTTTTGGGTGTCCTGACAACACCCACAGGAGAGGAAGACAAAGATGCTTATTCTCCAAGAAAGCTCAGTTGATGTGCCAGGCAATCCAACAAGCAAGTAACTGAGAGACAGCAGACCCCTGGGTCCCACATCAAACCAATTAAATCAGAATCAAATCAATTGAATCAGAAATCTGCATTTCTACAAATTGTCTACCCTACCCCATGATTCGGATTGAGACACTCCTAGCTCTATTTAAGATTAAGAGCAAATGTTAATCACACAAACCTAGGCTGAATCTTATTTCTGCAACTTACTGGTTATATGGCCTTGAGAAAGTTATTTTATTTCACTGACCCTCAATAATTCCATCTGTAAAACTGGTTGATAATATCACTGACCACTCAGAGTTACTGATAAGGTTTAATTAAAGGTTGTACATAGAGTACTTGGCATATAATAAGTGCTGTATATAATTTTAGCTGTATTTATTTACTATCATTTACGAATGTCCATAATATGCAAAGCAATGTAGGGAAGGGGTAGAGGGAATAATACAAAAGTGAACAAAATAGCCACCTATCCACAAAGAAATTATATCTAGTGGGATTGCACTTATTTTTTTTAATGTTTATTTATTTATTTATTTTTATTTTTTTTTCAATATATGAAATTTATTGTCAAATTGGTTTCCATACAACACCCAGTGCTCATCCCAAAAGGTGCCCTCCTCAATACCCATCCCCCAACCTCCCCTCCCTCCCACCCCCCATCAACCTTCAGTTTGTTCTCAGTTTTTAACAGTCTCTTATGCTTTGGCTCTCTCCCACTCTAACCTCTTTTTTTTTTTCCTTCCCCTCCCCCATAGGTTTCTGTTAAGTTTCTCAGGATCCACATAAGAGTGAAAACATGGTATCTGTCTTTCTCTGTATGACTTATTTCACTTAGCATCACACTCTCCAGTTCCATCCACGTTGCCACAAAGGGCCATATTTCGTTCTTTCTCATTGCCATGTAGTACTCCATCGTGTATATAAACCACAATTTCTTTATCCATTCATCAGTTGATGGACATTTAGGCTCTCTCCATAATTTGGCTATTGTTGAGAGTGCTGCTATAAACATTGGGGTACAAGTGCCCCTATGCATCAGTACTCCTGTATCCCTTGGGTAAATTCCTAGCAGTGCTATTGCTGGGTCATAGGGTAGGTCTATTTTTAATTTTCTGAGGAACCTCCACACTGTTTTCCAGAGTGGCTGCACCAATTTGCATTCCCACCAACAGTGCAAGAGTGTTCCCGTTTTTCCACATCCTCTCCAGCATCTATAGTCTCCTGATTTGTTCATTTTGGCCACTCTGACTGGCGTGAGGTGATATTCAAGTGTGGTTTTGATTTGTATTTCCCTGATAAGGAGCGACGTTGAGCATCTTTTCATGTGCCTGTTGGCCATCCGGATGTCTTCTTTAGAGAAGTGTCTATTCATGTTTTCTGCCCATTTCTTCACTGGGTAATTTGTTTTTCGGGTGTGGAGTTTGGTGAGCTCTTTATAGATTTTGGATACTAGCCCTTTGTCTGATATGTCATTTGCAAATATCTTTTCCCATTCCGTTGGTTGCCTTTTAGTTTTGTTGGTTGTTTCCTTTGCTGTGCAGAAGCTTTTTATCTTCATAAGGTCCCAGTAATTCATGTTTTCTTTTAATTCCCTTGCCTTTGGGGATGTGTCGAATAAGAAATTGCTATGGCTGAGGTCAGAGAGGTCTTTTCTTGCTTTCTCCTCTAGGGTTTTGATGGTTTCCTGTCTCACATTCAGGTCCTTTATCCATTTTGAGTTTATTTTTGTGAATGGTGTGAGAAAGTGGTCTAGTTTCAACCTTCTGCATGTTGCTGTCCAGTTCTCCCAGCACCATTTGCTAAAGAGACTGTCTTTTTTCCATTGGATGTTCTTTTCTGCTTTGTCAAAGATTAGTTGGCCATACGTTTGTGGGTCTAGTTCTGGGGTTTCTATTCTATTCCATTGGTCTGTGTGTCTGTTTTTGTGCCAATACCATACTGTCTTGATTACAGCTTTGTAGTAGAGGCTAAAGTCTGGGATTGTGATGCCTCCTGCTTTGGTCTTCTTCTTCAAAATTACTTTGGCTATTCATATTTATTTATTTTTAAGGTGGGGGAGAGAAAGCATGAGCTGGGGCAGGGGCAAAGAGAGAGGGAGGGAGAGAGAATCCCAAGCAGGCTCCACACTGTCAGCTCAGAGCTTGGTGCAGAGCTTAATCTCAGGAACTGGAGGCACCCCTAGTGGGGTTGCATTTAAAAGGGCGCCTCAGTTGGTTAAGCAGCTAACTCTTGTTTTAGGCTCAGGTTGTGATCCCAGGGTCATGGGATTGAGCCCTGTGTCAGGCTCCGCTTAAGATTCTCTCTCCCTCTGCTCCCTCCACCTCTCTCTCTTTCAAATAAAATAAATAAAATAAATAAAATAAAATAAAATAAAATAAAATAAAGCTTTCCTATAAATTTACCAGGAAAAAAAAATTCTTGACTTTTTTCTAGGATTATCAAGGCATTATCAGTCTGAGTCAAAACCACTCTAAAACCCTTGATCTTATTTAGGAGACAGCTTTATAAATTGAAGGTGGGAAATCTACTGAAACATGTATGATCCAAAAAGCTAACCTTCCTTTGAACCAGACCAGGCACTATGAATGACTTTAAACTACCACTTGTCAACAAAAAGTTTAGTAGCCTTTGCTCTGACCCTCACACTGGGCCCTTGAACCCATGTGTTTGGTGCCAGAAAGCATTATAACCTTACGAAATGTGTGATGGTGTTCTTGGCCAGTGTTTATGGGTCTCCTTAAAATCTCCCTTTATGGGATAGTGGCTCCTAGGACCCTGTTTGCCTGTATCTGCCAAGTGAGGAGAGAACACATGAGAGGCACCTTCCCAAACCAGGCCCTAAAAACCTCATTCCTTCTGAAGGGAAAGCAGGGCCCCTATGAAAAATCACCTCTGATTCTACAAGATTCCATGGTAACATTTTATAAGTTCTACTGTCAATTCTCTGTGCCAAAAAGAGAAATATCATTAACAGCTTTACTTCAAAATTATAACTAATTCATAAATCATATCTGGGGGCTCTAAGACTACACAGTGCTATAAAGAAATTACTCCATCCAAACTGACCCAGAGAGAGCCAAAAAGTTGTACCCCTATCCTTGCCTGAACTTTTCTTCATACATATGTACGTTCTAGAGATAAGCAGTGAAAACTTCTAGGGTTGATGTAAAACAACCTGAAGCTGATTTTCCCTCTCTCTGATTCAAACCCGATTGGAGTTGATAAGCAAGGGTTTTAATTCAAAAGGCCTCTTAGTAAAATTATAGACTGCACAGAAGCATAACGGTAAATGAGAGCTACTGAATAAGTTGAAATAAGAACTTTATCATTTTTGCTAATTATGTCAAGAAGAAATTTAAATCAAGAGTTTCCAGGGAGGAACAATGGTTGGATAATCCATCATCAGATAAGTGGCAACTCTATTAGGAAAGAGATATGATTGCTAGTTATGACACTTAACTTGGTACTGTGATTTTCAGTGGTAGTTCTTTAAAATATTGCTGACAGACCCTAACCCCAGAACAATTAAACTGGAATTCCCTGGGGTTGGGACCAGGCACCAGCATTTTTTAAAAGACCCCCAAGTGGTTCTAATGGGCAGCTTGGGTTAAGACCCACTGCCTTACTTAACAGAACTTAGTTACCTAAAGAAGTAAGTGCTGTTTTTAAAATAGTTTTTGATTTTTTCCCTTGGGCACCCAACAAATCATGTTGATTAATTAGCATTTTCCAAACAACAGCAATGAATTAACTGCTGCTAATGTTCAGGCCATGGAATTAGACATGACTTTAGGCATCAGACTCATCTCCCCGGATAGAAGGTAGAACATGAATTTCTGAGAACGAGAGCTTGGCAGACAACAATCAGAGATAGGCTGACCCCAGCTGAGAAAGTGCCATGTAGCGATCAAAAAGACAAAACTACTAGCTCATTTCTACATTAACTCAAGTATTTATTAAGTGTACCACTCACAGTGCTAGGGGCTGGTGAGTCTGAGATTAAGAGAATATGACCAATGCCCCCACAGGAACTGACAGTCTAATAGGGAGAACAAAATATAGACAAAACTTTCCACCCATGCAATATGTAATTGAGATACATAGCAGGTACTTGGGGAGCACAAGGAAGAAGTATAGAAGCCTCATGATGACAGGTGAGGATTCCTGGAGAAGGTAACTATGAGCTGAATCTAGAAGGGTGAGTGGAACTCTGCTAGGTCAATGGGGTCTATAATCTGTGCCAAGGTGACAAAGAACATGACAAGTTCTGGAAATGATGTAAGTGGCAGATGAAACTAGAACACAAGGAGCTGATTATAAAGGCCTCTTTATGCCATCTAAAGATTTTGGATTTGGCCTTGGAAGTGATGGAGGTTATTGATGGATTTCAAGTAGGAAAATGATATGATCAGGTTCACATTTAGAATGATGACTCTAGAAGTTTATAGAGCCTTGATACTCAAAAGTGCAATCCACAGACTTGCATCATCAGCATAACATGGGAGCTTGTTAGAAATTTTAAAAAAATCCCAGCTCCTATCCCAAATGTACTAAATCAGAATCTGCATTTTAACAAACTCCTTAGATGATCCACATGCATTAAAGTTTGAGGTGCACAGTTAAAGAGGAGATATTTTCATGAAAAAGGTGGGATTTTAGGAAGACCAGTCAAAAGGCTATGGCAACAATTTGTTAAACCATTCTTTTTAAAAATTTTATTTAAATCCAATTTAGTTAACATCTAGTGTAATAATGGTTTCAGGAGTAGAATTTAGTGATTCGTCACTTACATATAACACCCAGTGCTCATCCCAACAAGTGACCTCCTTAGTACCCATCACCCATTTAGCTAAACCATCCTTTTAAACAGCTTTTTAACAATGGCCTATGCATAGACCCACCTATAGGCCACCTTCCAAAACATTCAGTTTATGAGTGAAACACTCAAAAAATACTTGTAAAGATAAGCTGAATTTTCTCCTCAAGCCACTACCAGCTTAGTCAGAATCCTATAGACACAACCATAGCATGAGAATCACAGATTATGTGCACTGAAATATGCAGTGATATCTATTGTGGAATATCAGGTACAATTTCAGCAGAAGGAAGATTTCCTTTCATCTAGTTTTAATGATGAGTACAGGCAATGAGACCATAGTCTTTCTCTCTATTATCTCAAAGACCATGTGTGGGTTGAACACTATCTCAGTAAAGGGGACCCAGAGACCCAGACTAAAGTCAATTATGAACTTTACAATCATTGGTTAGGTGTTCTGAGAGGTAGAGAGAGAGACCAATAAAGAGACAAAGAGAGATAGGAGAGGCTATGTGTATAGGGGTGGCCTTTGGTGGAGATAATTTCTTCTCTTTGATCATGGACAGTAGTGATGACAAGACTAAGCTGGAGCTACCTGACGGTATTCTTTTTCATGAGAAAATAGCTTTCCCAAGGAGAGAATCTTGAAGAATTTGAAAGAGGGAGTGTGATCTACTAGGTACAAAGTAGGGGGACTAAAAGGACAAACAAGCAATTAGTCTATAAATAAGCATAAGTGTACCTTATCTTTAACAATCATCATGTTATTGAACAGAGTGTACAATTGGACTGGAGTTAAATTAAACCTATTTTAAGCCCATTCTGGGAATTTGCTATTTAAAGGAATCCTTTGTAAAATGGATAATCACCCACTAATGAAGCTTTTGTTAAATCTAGAGTTCTACAGAGCTGAAGTTCCCAAACAGACTGTGATTGGAAGATCAACCCATAGATATCTGGCAGAGTACAATTTGTTTGTGTGCCAGAGAACTGAGCTCTGTAAAGAGAGTCCAGTGGTTAGGGAACCTATGCTCAAAGGAGTCCTGCATTGGGGAAATGTGGATATGTAGATAGATAAAAGAACACGTAACTTTGTAACTAGAAGATCCGGGGATCAAATGAAGCAGGTGGGAGACTGGTAAGGAGAGTAGATTGATCAGTAGACAGCTCATCAGAGGTAGACAGAAAAAAAAGTGAATGATCACCAAAAAATAAGAAAACTGTGTTTAAATCATGATTAAATCCACCTTTACTCATCTCTGGATTTATCGTGATGGTATCCAAAATGTTTCAAAATACAGTCAATTCAATTACGTGAGGAGCATCTGTGAGTTCTTAACTAGCTACAGAGACATTCTGGTTGGGAGCAACACAATACACAAGTAATTTAGTGTTAATCAAGTCATCCTGCATATCTTAACTCTAAGTGCCAAAAGGATACATCCTTCCATGCTGGACTACTTGAAGCCTTCACAGAAAAAAAAAAATGGAGCTTGAATGGAAAACTAAAAATGGAAAGAAAAGTAGGAAAAGATTGTCATAATTAAATCCAAAGGTATAACTATTTAAGACTTTCTCTTCAAATTACTAAGCACAAGTCATGGACTCTGAAATAAATAAATAAACAAATATATATATATATATATATATATATATATATATGTATATATATATATATATATCCAACTATAAGCATGGAATAGACCTCCAAGAAAGAGCTCAGGGTGAAGATAAGAACCAGCACATTTCACTTCCCATTAGCCCCCTAGGATCGTCCTTGTCTTCTTGAGTACCTCGCACTTTCCATAAAGTGGATTGCTGCCTTTCTATAGCCAAAGGCTGAATGAGAAGGAGGTTGAGAGATATAAAAGCACCAGTCCAGTGAATCAAATCAGAATTCAAGGGATGAAAAAAAATCCAAGAGATGGGCCTGTGAAAAGGTCAGAAAGGGGTTAAATAGAGTCAAAAGAAGCTCCATTTAGATTTCAACCAAGATCAGTACCAGCTATTTCTCAAAAGCTTTTACGACTTCATGTAACTTAGCAACTGACCTATGTTTGGTTTTTGTTTTGTTTTTATCCATGTCAGTATCTCTGGAATCACTCTCAGCAAAAATGCTTAGGATTGTGCATTCACCAAGGAATGGGAGGAGAGGGGGGAAAATTATGTGCTATGCCCTCTTTGGTAAGGTTGTGACAAGACAGGACAGCAAAAAGGATGAGCAAAATGTCCAATCTTTCAGGTTCTCAAAGGAAAAATCAAACCCTAAAGGCTGTTCTTGTGATCCAGATATGTCCTCATGACAGTGTGTCCCAGAAGAAGGCTCCTGTGGGACATGTCCTTGAGATGATTCAGGATTTTATTCTTCATCTACCTGAAAATCAGAACCAATTGCCCACGTGATTAGACTTCATAGACCCCCTTGTTGTATCCCACACTGAACCAAAGGGGCTGGGAAATAAATCAGGCTCTCATACAGTTGTCAGTGGGGCTTGCACAAGAACTCTAGCCCCCATCCCCATAACATTCTCTTTTCTTTGCGAAGAATATTTGAAAATGCCATAGCCAGTGAGTTATTCCAGTTATGAGGAATGACTCTCCCTTGAATGGTAGAAACACAGACACACACACACATACACACACACACACACCTTGTCATTTCCTTGCTGCTGCCGTGCTGTGGCTGTAGTAGGGACAGCTCCTAGGATCCTCACTAGCTAGGCAGCTTATGTGCATATCAGCACCACCCTGGCGGACAGCTCATAGCAGGGCCCTCTGTGGAGATTGTGCTAGAAATGTGTTCAAAACTCAGTAATGTAAAAAAAGCAAACTTCTTAGCTGTGCATTCAGCCATCCCTTTCACTCTGCCCTGAGACAGAGCCAAGAAGTTCTATTACCCTCTCTCGGCATAAAGAGGACTCACACCTCCCCACATATGTACAATATGGATGTTCATATAGCTTTTCATTTTAGAGAGTTAATTGGAAGTAGGTGGTTATTTGTTTAGACCTCAGTAATGCCACCAGGAAGTCTGGATCTTTCTATCTTCCCACTCTGCCAGGCTTAGCTTCTTGGCTTTTTGTCACTAAGTCTCAGGATAGCTGCCCCTGCTCCAAGGATCACATCTGCATTCAAGAAAGATAGAAGGGAGAAGGGATGTCATTCCTGTAAATCTGTCCATTAAGAAAACAAAGATTTTTCCTGAAGGAACCAGAGAGCCCCACTTAGGCCTCATTGGCCAGTACTGGCAGATGACCACTTCTAGTACACAGAAGGCTGGGAGAATGAGCAGTTAGCTTTCCCACACTTTGTAACCAAAGGGAGCAAGGCAGGAGGGGATTAAAAAGATCAGCTAACATGTCTGCCATAAGCAAAAAACCTGTCCACTCTTAGGCTACATACCACTGTAAGGCTACTTCTTTGTCTACAGAGTAGAATTTCTCTAGAATCTATTTCATAGGGACTATATGAAGCTCCATGGCATGGTGCCCATAGGACACAGGACACATGGGGCACTTCAGGTCCTAGCTAAAGCACTAGATATTCCTTAGTTATCACAGGAGGTATGCAAGCAAAACTCTGTGTTACAAAGTGATGTTAATGTCTAGAAAGAACTTTTGAGGCAAGAAAGGTGCACATGAATATAAAACTAATAGGAAGCTTGAATCTTTACAGCCTCAGAGTCCAAAACAACTTTTTCTTTAAAAAAAAAAGTTTGATACATTTGATTACACTAAACATAAAATTATCCCTAATTTACAGAGGAGAGGCTGGGGCTCAGGGAGGTTAAGTAACTTGCCCAAGATTATATAATTAACAATGTTCATGACAATATTAACTACTATTTATGAAACACCTACTAGGTACATACATTATATTTAGTCCCACAACAACCCATAGGTATTATTATCCTGACTAGGCTAATATAACTGGTAGATCAGGAGAGGCAGTATGGGAAGCCAGGGCTGACTGATTACCCTAATGTACGTACTTAGCCTTTCTGCCATCCAGAGAGGGGACCCAAGGAATGATTAAAAAAAAATTCAAGCAGGTCTGTTCTGTGACCTGTACTTTCAATAAATAAATTAAACTACTACAGATCGACTGAGAGGAAAGGGATATTCAGCATAAACTATGATGAGGCCACACCATGACATACCGTTGTCCGGCAACCTGCTGACAAATGATCCAGGCTCTCAATTCTGGAGCTCATGCACCCACCACCAATTCCCGGCCAACTTCCCAGCCATCCCACAGGTTCTTCTCATCCCCTAAAGAGACTCCTTCTCGAGAGACACTCTGCCATCCAACCTGAGATACCACGTTAGGGTAGCCTTGAAAAGTAGCTGCATCTCTGGGAGATGTTATTCATGCTGAGCTTATAAGAAATGAAGTAACTCGTTCCCTTTTCGATAGACAGTCAACTAAGAACAAAAGGAAAAGGAACCTCACATGGGTCACACATTTGAAAGGAAGTGAGAGCTAGATTAGGTAAAATGGAAAGAGCACTGGATGGAGAGTCTGAAGCCCTGTGTTCTGATTGCAGCTGTGCTTCTTCATTGATTGGTTGACTGGATTAGTCTTTTCAACTGTATGAGCTTCAGAGTCTCTTACAGCTCAGGCCCTGGAGAGGCAGGAAATAGGTCTGAAATGGCAGCTTTCTGAGAGAGGGATCAGGATATTGCTTAGCCACAAGGTAGTATGAGGACTAAGTGAAATTCAGGGGCAGTATTTTGTGGGCAGCCAGTTAGGAGTGGAAGGAGGTAAGTGGGGATATAATGCAGAAAGCAGCTATCAACATTCACTGAGAAATCCAGGAAGGCTGTATTGCTTCCTGGAAGAAAGGTTGGAGGACACATTCACCCTGGATTTCCCAGTGAGGAGAAAAAAATGGCAGTCCTTATCTTTGCAGACATCCAACCCATGTTACCATGCAGTGGTATGAGTGGCCATGGTTCCCCTTTCTAGGAAAAGAGTTCTCTCAACTGAGAACCATTAAGGAACAGCCTGTTTGTTGGTATGTCAAATAAAATGAAGCTTCTTTATTCAGTCAGGAGACTGAATCCAGCATCAACTTTATGCTAGGCACTGTGGCAGATACAGAGAAGACTAGAAGAAGACACGTACATAGAAGAAAACTTGGGTTGAGCACCAACTTTCAAGCCCAGTGCTAGGAGCTTTGTATCCATTATCTCACTAGATTCAGAGGTCTCTCTTACAAAGTGAAAAGGAACAAACTTCTATGAGAAACTCAGATGGTAATGATGCTAATAATCATCATAATCCCTAACATCTTTTGAGTATTAATTGTATGTCAAGTGCTGTTCTAAGCATTCTTCATGTATTATCTCATTGAGACAATGTGCTATGGAGAGGTCTCTTAATTTTTCCCTTCCATGTCTCAGTTTTCCCGTAATAATTCTGACTTCTATTTCCTGAGCCTTCTTCCTGCCATGAAGGCCTCTGAGCCTCTTTGATCTCAGTCTGTGAAATGATTCTGGGAATGAGAATAGGTTGGTCTTGATAAGCTGAGTGTCCCCAGGGTGGCCTTGACCCGAATGGAAGCATCCAGGGAGAAGAGCAGGAAAGAACAGCTCCCCAGAGACCAGGTGCATTAAAGGAAGGGGCATCCCTTAGGAAGTGATCCATCACTGCTGACACTTAAAATGGAGCTGGGAAGACTCAGAGGACCAGGATGACAGGAAGGAGCTCCCTGACTAACGCCCAGAAAAATGAACCTGGTTGAGCTCCTTCCAGGACTCATCTCCCTGACTCCCCAGCTTCCATCCTACAGACTCAGAGGCCCCTCCCAAGAACTGGGTGGTGAGCTCAGCCTAGCTCAACACAAGCACTCTAAGTTTTAAGCCCAATTAAACTCTCCATTTGTTGTTTGACCCTTGATCTCTTAAGTAGTGTCTATGCAACCCCAAAACATCTTACCAGTTGAATCAGAAAATTCAGCCAGTCATTTACCAGAGATCTGGGCTCCAAATCTTTGGACCAGTTTGAAAGGTTGTTTTTATTGGCCAGAGGTTCTCCCTTCATTTTGGCATGGCCTCAGGTCCATATCTGGTTACAGCCCTAGAGCCTGAAAGGAGGGATGAATGAGGAGTGAATATGCATTTTTTAAAACCCAGGGTTCTGCCTACCACACTTTGTTTGAATAAATTAGACTGAGTACCCTAGGTTTCTGTGAATCAAATCTTTGGAAAGAGTCTCCTCCCTGTTGATGACACTTCTTTGGCCACAATTATAACTCATAGGACACTTTACAATTCCCAAGGCACCTCCACATATACCATTTCATTAAGACTCAATGCAAAGCAAGATATTATTTTTCTTATTTCACAATCAAAAATCAGTACTCCCTCAGCTATAATGATCACCCACCTCCCTCTGGTATGACCTAAATAAAATTCAGTCTTCGTGTGCCTTCATCACACTCAACTCTTGGAATCTGAGATTCAGGGATCACTCACACCCAAAAGAAAGCAAATCTGGCTCCATACAGAAACTTGCAGTCAAGATGATGCAGTAAGTTCAAATTTTGGTGGACATATCTGCTCTAACACATAGCACTTACAGATAACATGTTTTTTAGAAAACATTTAAACATGGATAGCTTGACTCAAAAACCAGATAAATGTTCCCACATGTTGTAAAGGGAACAGAGAAACAGAGTAAGAGTGAGCAGGACTGAAGCCATAACCGGGCAGGCCAGGGTGCAGGGACAGACAGTGGCAGTGGTCAGCCTAAGTGTCCTTTGTGAGACTGAGGATGACATCTTGCTTTATCCTTGAAGCCACATGTAGAGTGGCTCCACTCTACTTCCCCAACCCCCTCCACTTTTCTGTTACAAAAAGGGTTTAAAAACTGCTGAGCAAATTTTTTAGGGCTGTGCAACTACTCTGTGTGATACTAGAATGGTACATACATGTCATTATACATTTGTCCAAACCCTATAGAACATACACCACCAAGAGTGAACCCTAATGTAATCTATGCACTTTGGGTGGTTATGATGTGTTACTGTGGGTTTATCAGTTATAACAAATGTACCACTCTGGTAGGGGAGGCCATGCATATATGGGAATAGGGGTCTATGGGAAATCTCTGTACCTTCTGCTCAGTTTTGCTGTGAACCTAAAACCATTCTAAAAAGGAGTCGATTTACAATAAAAATTTAAAAAAAACTATTGCTGAGAGCCCCCTGAGGTTGTGGTTATTCTAAACTGGGGGTGTGGGGACCTGCAACTGGGTTTCAGGGGGAGCCAGAGCCAGTCTCATAACAAGGTACTAACCAAGCTGGGTCAAATGTTGTTTAAGGACAAATAAGATGAGACTTCCTGACTTCCCTTCCTTCTAGGTCTTCCCAATCACTAAATATTGGAGTGCCCATTGATCTGTCTTCAGCCCCTTTGGGCTCTATCTACACCCACTCCCCTATAATAGTCCCATAGTTTGATGTTTTTACCAAATATATTCCCCTTGTAGCTTTGACCTCCCTCTCTGAGCTCTAGGCTCTTGTAAATAACTTTCATGAAGACAGGGATTCTGTCTTAATTCATCAGTGCATTCCTCACAGTACCTAGGGCAATACTGAGATAGTAAGTCTCAGTGGGAAGTGCTGCATGAAACTCTCTGCCTCCTAAACACAAAGGCAAGATTGGCCATGCCACCTAGAAAGTTCTGTCCTCATTTCTCAGGCCTATAGTTTCACTCTCAGGGTGATTTGTCCTCATGGCATTCCAATAGAGCCTTGTCCACCTTTGCTCCCACATAAATGCCATACTTCTCCCAGCTTTGAACAAAATACCATCACAAACACAGTTAGGAAAACTGGGATTTTCAGATCCCACACAACTGGAAACAAAAACAGCAGAATTATTCAGCTCATTCAGAATAATCATCAGAACAAATCCAAGGGAACTTGGGATAAGACATGAGGAGATTTCTCTAAGACTAAGCAGAGGCAGTGGGTATAAATTACACTGGAAGAGAATGCTCATTGTGGTAGGTAACCTCTAAAATATCCCCAATCATCCCCCCCTCTGGTATTTATACTTTTGCATAATCCCCTCCCCTTAAGTGCTGTCTGGATTTATCAATTCACTTCTAATGAATAGATTATGGCAGAAATGATGGTATGTCACTTCCAAGATGCAGTTGTAAAAAGGCTATGGCTTCGTTTTGGGGATCCCCTTTGCTCTCTCTAGAAACAGCAAGCTGCCACGTTGCAAGGCAGCCCTGTGAAGAGCCCACATGGTGAGTACCTAAGGTCTGCCATAGCCACAGGAGTGAGCATGAAAGCAGATTCTCCCCCAGTGGAACCTTGAGCTGACAACTGGACTGCAGCCTCTTGAGGGACCTTGAGCTAGAATCGCTGGCTCAGCTACTTCCAGATTCCTGACCCACTTAGAAACTGTCAGATAATAAATGTTTGCTGTTTTCAGCTGCTGTATTTTGGGGTGATTTGTAATGCAGCAATAGATAACCAATGCACCAGTTTTAACATGTACGACCCCCACAAGCTCTGCATCCCCATTTTAGCTCTTCCCCAGGTCCGTTCAGATGTTAATACACTTATTCAATTTTTGCACATATTCAGTTCAGTTGTTATGCTCATGTTGGTGTTTTATTCACATTTGAATGCTAAACACAGTACTTAAATATAAAATATTCATTTCAATGTACATGAAAATTCTCAGATGCTGCCTTACCCCAGGTTCCCAAGAAAGCAGTCTGATGCAAATCTGATCAGCCAACATATTACTAGCGATACAATCACAGGGCCACCAGGGTGAGGGGGAAAAGGGAAGTGAGGTGGGAAAGAACAGAGACAAATACCAAGCTGGCTACAGCTTCACAAAACAAAACAGCCAGTTGTTTAGTCACAATGGAAGTCTCCAGAAAGACTACATGGAATTTGTGGCACCAGGAAGGAGAAAAAGGGAGTCATTTATTTGTTGGTTCCTTTCTGTCTCCTGGCTCTCTTTGGTCAAACTTCATCCAATGGGCATTAAAATTCCTGTTTCGGCGCACCTGGGTGGCTCAGTCAGTTAAGCGTCCGACTTCGGCTCAGGTCATGATCTCGCGGTCCGTGGGTTCGAGCCCCGTGTCGGGCTCTGTGCTGAGAGCTCAGAGCCTGGAGCCTGTTTCAGATTCTGTGTCTCCCTCTTTCTCTGACCCTCCCCTGTTCATGCTCTCTCTCTGTCTCAAAAATAAATAAATGTCAAAAAAATTAAAAATAAAATTCCTGTTTCTACATGTCCAGGTTGTGTCATCCACATCCTCAGGGCAGCCACTAGGGAAACCAAGCCCCATGTCCATGACTTGGTGCTTCCTCTGCAACCAGACATGAGGGCACCTATGCCTCTGTGGGTGTATCAGGTCACCCCTACACACTGGAGCTGTTGTGGCTACCACCACAGCAGACGTTACAGAGGCCTTGCCAAAGTCTGGTCCTTACTCGGGGGAGGCTGAGACAGATGGCAGTGTTAGGAGATGAGGTGACAGAAGAAGCAGCTGGAGTTCTTCACTGATCAGACAGCCAAAACTAGAGGGTAGTTGAGACTGAGCAAATCAGGAAGGAGTATAAACTGGATCTGGAACAGATGTACACACCGATGGACACGGATGCCACTTTTATATTGGAATTGTGTATCTATGTACACACATTCAGGTGTTATCAGTATTCACTTGCCTTTATTACTTGTCCCCTGAATACAGGGAGAGCCCACCCCATACAGGAGGCTTGGAAGACAGGTTCTACAGTTCTGAGCAGTTTTGTTGCCTGGAGGCATCCTTACTCCTGAGGAGAATTTCACTTTCCTGGAAACTTAATATTATTTAATTCCATTGTCTGGTTTTATATCATGATGTCACCAAGAATGCAGGAAGATGGGAGCTGACCTAGGATGAGCTTGCAACTGAGACCTAAATCAACCCCACAGAAGACTCTTAAGCTAGGATGGCCCTTCAGGGTTGTCCCAGAGTGAAGCCAAGGGGTCAGCCTTTGTATTCCTATATCAGCCAGTCATCAGGCAGGATTCCTCCTGAGGGGAATATAACCTTGGAAGAGGCCGTTCTCTGTTGCCAAGGGCAAATCTGAGCAGGAGATGCAACTCTGAGCCCTTCGTAAACCAGTGCTCCCAGGGGCGGGGATGGGCATATTGGCCCCAGAAAGGGGATCTAGGAGGAATGCCACAATATTCTTGGTTAAGAAAAATGTTTCTATGCCCTTTAAGGTTCTTCTGACTGGTATAAAAATCAAGTTGACATGAGACAGATTAATAGGAGAAAATCAATTTTAATTTCATACATATGGGGAATGCACATAAGCATGAGATTGCGAACCAGTTGGGCAACATGAGGTACATATGTCATCCTGAACTAAGGAGGAAAGGGTAGGGTTCTGGGGCTTCAAAGGGAAGAAAGGCAATTCACAAGACAAATGGAAAGAGTAAATGTTTGGTGAACAAGTGTTTTGGGGGCCATCCAGAAACAGTGAGACATAGAAAGGACTTTGATCAAACTGGCCTTGCTAGGTTCCTCCCTGTCTACCATAACTAGTTCATACTGTAATGTAGATATCTCGGGTGTTAGCTCTCTTCCTGGAGCATGTCCTCTATCTTTTAGGTAGTTAGAGAGAAAGTGAAAGTTCTTCTTGAGTCTTTTGGGCCTTGATTGTTTTTAACTCAAAATAATCTGTGTGCCAAAGTTGACTATCTTGGGGTAACTCATTCTGAACCCCTACAATGTTCACTACAGTTGGCTATTATCTTGACTGAACTTCTCATGTTAAAAATTGTGACTTAATCTAATTCTGGTTTTCCTCCAAAATTAAGCACACTGATTCACCATAGACTTTTTCCTAGAGTCAAAAAGGCTTTCAATTAGGTGTCATAAAAGATTCCCAAGGAGTGGTTAGAATGATCATCATATGATGTTTCTTTCTAGGCTCCAAAGATTCCCTGATTCACCAGAGCGACAGGGCAGGAGCCAGGCCTCAAGTAATCCCAAATTCCAGAAACCTTTTCCGTAACAAATAATCTGGAATACAAATTCAGCTCTCTTAACCACCATGCCTGGATTTCCCTTGAACCTCCTGAACCAAAGGACCAAACCCAGCTATTTGCTCTAGACCAAGAGAACGCTGCCTTGTTGCCTCCGTAGATCTAAAGAAACTAGTAAAATAAAATAGCCTCATTCTTAGGTCAGAAATCTCATAACCCTCGTCCTACCCCAAGTATGGCTAATTTCTTCTGATCATTCTCCCTCACCTACCCCTTATGCTTCTACTGTCCCCACTGTCCTTGAGGTTGCAGAGTCCTGTCCTTGTAGCCAAGTCCTCCAGCTCTGGGTACTTCCCATGCCCCCAGGCTCCCCAGGTCCCTAAAGCCAGTGTTTCTCCAAGTGCAGTCTGAATGCTTTGGGTTCTGACATAGTAGGGAATGGGTCCCCTATCTTGGCTTTTTTCAGAGCGGCTGTTTTGTTTTGTGTTTTGTTATTGTTGCTTTTAATCTGTTTTACACACTAGTCTTTCCGTATAGTGTTTTCTGAGGAAGCGTCAAGAAATAAATTTGCAAAGCTCTCTTCTTGTTCAACATTCAAGTGTTTAGCACCACAGACATCAAATTGACCTCCGTTCAGTAACTCCTCTTTTACTCTCTGAGCACAAGCTCCCATCTCTCTAACATTTGCTAATTTCCTACTTTAACTGGGAAAATGTGGACTCAAGGCATTGTGTAACCTGTTTTCCCACTGTGCTCCCCTTGCAGTTCCCTTCTATCATGACAAGCAGTATTTGTTTACCATCTACACTTACGGCATAAATTTTTGATTTTAAATAAGTATATTTCAGATCATTAACTAAATGAATCTAAAGAAAACTATTAAGTAAATGACAGAGCAGGCTTACATAGTTATGGCAAAGAACAAGAAGGTGGTACAGGGACGGATGCCATCCTCTGTGGGGCAGTTACCTCTTGCTGGGCATTCCATCTGTGCTCCATCACCACCAGCATCCAAATACAACACAGCAAGAGTCCTCCACCTTATTGTGCATAAGAACCAGAGTCTAATTCAATATGTTAGAGGTGGGGCCCAGGAATCTGCATTCTTAACTGGCACCTCAGCTTGTTCTGATGCCTGATTATCCCCTTTTCAACATATCAATTCCCCAGGCCCACCAGACCAAGAGTTCCTTAAAGGCAAAAATCATATTTCACTCATACTTAGCTGTGCTTAGCACATGGCCAGCCCTCAAATAAATAGGGCAGAAATTACATGCAATCAGAAATGTCAAGCTAGGAAAAGCCTTTCTATTACACAAATAGATAGTGAAGCTCAGAGAGGTTGAACTCCTTGTGTATGACTTTTGGCTAATGAAAAGCAGAACCACAATTAAGGCCAAATATCTGAGTCCCAGGTCAGTGTTCTTTCCTCAGGGTCCCAGACCACCATCTCTTGAGTTGGAGGGCCTTCTGGGCAGCAAGAGTTGACAAGAGTTGACAAGAACTTAAAAAGTCATGAGCACATACTCAGTTAGTTGGGTTCACTCTGCTCCATAGCATAATCTAAGCCCTGACTTTTGCAAAGCATAACAGAGACTATGAGAGTCCAGGTAAATCTGCAAGAGTACAGGAAAAAGAATAAGCAAATCTACTCTAAGGAGTCAGCAACAACTTCTTCAAATGCAGATGCCAGACTTGAACAGGACTTGGAACCAAATAAGGACAAATAAGGAAGCAAATAGAGACATAAGGAAGTTGTACCATTCCCCAGTGTGGAGAAAGTGAGGTTCTGTGCAGCTGTCTTTATCCATCCCTATATGCCTACTATAATTGCCTCAGTACAGGGCCCCATCAAACACATCTCTGGGAGATATTTTAACGCAGTGGTTAGCCTGTGGGTTCAAATTCATACTGTTTCTTACTATCTCTATAATCTTAACATTCTTTGTACCTTCATTCTCTCAACTGTGAAACTGTAATAATAGTGGTTTCTCCTTCATAGGACTATTCTTACGTCAAAGGTCAGAACCACCTTACATGCTTACCATGTAGTAAGCATTTGGTAAGTGGTAGCAGCTATTTTACATTTTTCAGTAATTGCCAGTCAAGCTCCTATGTTAGGCATCATGAGAAACACAGGGATACACTAAAGGTACATTATGGACTGAATGTTCGTGTCCCCCAGATATGATGGCATTAGGCAGCAGGGCCTTTTGAGAGGTGATTAGGTCATGAAGGTGGAGCCTCATGATTGGGATGAGTACCCTTATAAAAAACACCCCACAGGGGTGCCTGAGTGGCTCATGTGGTTGAGTATCTGACTCTTGATTTCAGCTAAGGTCATGATCCCAGGGTCGTGGGATTGAGCCCCACATCGGGTTCTGTGCTAAGCATGGAGCCTGCTTAAGATTCTTTCTCTCTCTCTCTCCCTCTCTCTCTCCTCCCTGCCCCCCCCGCCCCTCTCCAACTATCCCCCTCTCTCCTGCTCATATATGAGGACACAGGGAGAAGAAGATAGTTGTCTATGAACCAGGAAGCAGGCTCTCACCAGACATCAACTCAGCTGGCACCTTGATCTTAAACTTCCCAGACTTTAAAACTATGAGGAATAAATCTTTCTTCTGTATAAGCCACCCAGTTGATGATATTCTCTGAGAGCAGCCTGAGAGTAGCCCAAATTACATGCAATCAGGGGAGATGCAAAGTACAAAAATAACTACAATTCAAAGACAGACTGTGCAGGTCATAAGGGTTGTGTCTGTATCAGTTACCATTTAGGAAGCATCTACCCGAGGTAGATACTCCAGTTATTCCCATTTGATAAGGAACAGAACTAAGAGAGAGAGTGGTTACTTAACTTGCCCACAATCCCACAGACAGTGGGCAGCAGAGTCAGATTTTGAAGACCAGCTTTTCTTACTGCAAATCTTGTCTTCTCAACCACAATACACAATACAGTCTGATAACATGCTACCTTGCAAATGTGATGATGTGATAAGATTCTAAATAAACTGCATTAACATTCCTCAGAGTTAACCTTACCAAGCCCAATAAATCCCCATCGTATGTGCTAAATAGTCTATAAGTTAATTATTTAATTAGCTGATGACTTACCAATACCTCAATAAGCCACTAATATCTAATCATACCTATCGACAGTAGCCTAATACTAATACCATTAGGCTGGAAATAGTCTATGGACCCGATCCATTCCCTGCTAACTAGAACAATGCTGGACACATAGTATATATTCAATAAATATTTTTTGAATAAATAAACTTACTCCTGGTTTCCATTCATTTTCATGTTCAAATATCTTGACTATTTTATGATTGTTGTTTGTGTTTTGTGTGTAACCAGGCACCTGGCCTCATAAGGTCTATGAGCTCGGTAATATTAAGTGACACCTGGCCTTTCGTAACCCCTCCATCAATTGAAGAAAGCCAGGAGTCATAAGAGAAGCTTTTCTGGTGTGCAACTCTACCAGAAGCCAGAGAAAACACCTCGCCCAGACAAGGAATGACAAGGAGCTCCTGGACAGGGCAGTGTGGGGAGCAAGCTGATGGACTCTGAGGAGAACAAAAATTCTATGGCAAGGTACATGCCAGCAACCTAATTAAGAAAAATGGACAGAGAATTAGACATGGAGCCATGCATCGAAAGATAAATTAAAACAGGTATGAACCACTGACCCACTATTCCTATTCTGTGATCTTTAGTCAACGTACCCATAATGCAGTTTATGTTGCTAACAACTGCTCACTGGTAGGAGAAACTGTAATAACAAGTCTTACTCCAACGTATGGCCTGGCTTCCCTTGTCTTTCAAGGAAAGATCTCACTTCTGCACAACACAAATTGGGATAGGCTGGATGCAGCTATGAGCAAGCAGAGGGAAACTGAAGTTCCCCATTGCTGTGCCTCCTTGCACACGGCTGCGTGTGTGAGAAGCAGGCCTGAAGTGGAGGCTCCCCAAAAGTGATCAGATAAGATGGAGCGGTCAGGTGTAGGAGGCAGAAGTAGAAGAGCATCCCTGAGGCTCTAATACAATCTGTACGGAAACTCGAGGCCAGGAGATGTGGAATGGGCCAACTTTTCCAGGCGCCATGTTAGTCTACCTAGATGCAGAGAGTCACTTGCATGTTAAGAGAGCCAATGCAATTTTACTTGTATTTGACTTTTTATCCATCAGAGTCTGACAGGAAATGGGTAACAATCCAAGCCAGGTAAAAGAGGAGAGATGGTAAGAAATTATTTATAAAGAAGTTGGCAGTTTAGATGAAACTAACCAGGGATGATGTCCCCGGGGCTAAAACATCAGGGACTCATTACCATTTCTGAACCCACAGGGACAAAGGTTGCCAGACCCTGGGGGAAAGTAGCTCTATAGGGAGACGCTCCCTGACAGCAGCTGTGGCCTTTGGTACAGGGCACAGCCAGCCTGCAGCAATACAGCAAGGAGGGAGCCAGGGGAATTAATACCCTACCACTCTTTCTGGTGGTGCCTCCTGTTGGCCAAATCTAACCAGAAACCAAAGGGCAGGGGTGACCCTGAGAGGCAAAGTGGAGTGAAGAATGGAGAGTAGAGCAGGAGGGGGAAGGGGTGCCCGAGGCAAATGTGACAGAAGTTGATTTCATACACCTCATAAATGTATTCTTACCCTTCTCTAGCCTACTTTCTACTTGTGAGGACCCCATTGAAGGGCCACATCCCATGATCTCTGGCTTCTAGTTGGGTTTAGCCATTGACAGAGATGAGAATATGATCAAGGTGTTATTTATTATTTATTTGTTTGTTTGTTTTGTATTATCTCTACCTTAACAAAGGGAAGCTGAGAACACAAGTCTCCACTCAGGTTCCATAAGAAATGCTCATTCCACATGTCCCTTCTGACTCTCACACAGTCTCTTATGGGCCCACACTATAGCTTCATGCCTTTGTAAAAAAATTCTTTAAAAAAAAAAAAAGTCCCTTTTACTTATCCCATTTTGAGTTGTTGCCTTTTTCCTCTTGGGACCCTGACTAATTCACTTTATAAGGATTATTTTTGTAAGGTGCCATTTTTCTACAGTAATGAATATCCAATTTTCCAATGGAAATAAATGAGAAATTAGAATTTATTTACCAGAAATCCATTTTTACATCTTACAAACCATTTTGGAATACATATATTCCACTACAGAAAGGCATACCTGCACAAGGGACAGTTCATTATAATTATTTTATCATACAATTGGGAAAATAAGAGATAAAGGACATTACTTTCATCCCAAGTCCCTGGGGCTCTGCCACTGGCTACTTCCAAGCTTCAGTTTAAGCAAATTTCTCCCAATGCTAACATTAAAAGCAACCTGACTATTTAGCTTAACTATTCAGCAAAATATGGATTGAGGAGATATTAATCTGAACAGAGTTGAAATTCTAATTGTGTCTTTCCTGCTTAAAAAAAAAAAAATTGCCATGGCTCCCCATTGTGTATAGAATAAAACAAGCCCAAACCATCAACTCCAAAGCCCTCTGAGATCCAACTCCAACCTACCTCTCTTCTCCCCTGCTCTCTGAGGTAATATCTTATATTCTGCCTACCCCAGATGGCAACAACACCAATCTTTGTTTGTGTCCTGTCTTTACTTCTCTGTGGCCATGTACTCCCTCTGTCTGAAACATGTTTGCATCTCTAGCCATCAAAATCCCACTTGACATGCAAAGACTTAAACACAAATATTCACAGCAGCTAAAATTTTAATACCCACAGACTGGAAACAATACAGATGTCCATCAACAGGTGAACAGATACACAAACGGTGGTATATCCATACAATGGACTTCTACTCAACAACAAAGAACACCCTTTTCGTACATGTAACAACATGGGTGAATCTTAAAATCATTATGCTGAGTAAAAGAAGCCAGATCAAAAAAGAATACATACTGTGTAATTCCATTTATATAACATTCTAGAAAATGTAAACTAATTTATAAATTATAATTTATAAATTATAATTTTATAATAAATTTATAAATTATAAACTAATTTATAGTGGCAGAAAGGAGACCAAGGGGTTACCTGTGGATGAGGGCAGAAAAAGAAGGGATTACCAAAGGCCTGAAGGACTCTTCAGAGGGTGATAAAAACGCATGTTAGTCTGATCACGATAATGGTTTCACTGATACACACGTTTCCAAATTCATAAAATTGAACACTTTATATATGCTCAGTTTACTGTACACCAACTAAACCCCAAAAAATGTGTCAAGAGTATTATAAACAAATTAAAACACAAACTGGAAAAAGTACTGACAGCAGGCCAGAAAAGGAGTACTGCTTGCAGTATATTAAGCGCCTCAGCAAATTTAAAAATACAAATAAAACAAAAAATAAGACAAAACAATACAAATAGAGAGATGGAAAACGGGTACAGTGACAAACATGCTTGCACAAAAATCGTCCTGTGTGGGGCACCTTGGTGGCTCAGTTGAGCCTCCAATTCTTGATTTCAGCTCAGGTCATGATCTCACGGTTTATGGTATGGAGCCTGGCGCCTGCTTGGGATTCTCTATTCTCCCCCTCTCTCTGCTCCTCCCCTGCTTGCTCTCTCTCTCTCAAAAATAAATTTAAAAAATAAAATAAAAAGTAATTAAAATAAAATAAAATTGTTCTGCCTCCACGGAATGTAAAAATACACCCCCTTCACCACAGACTCTGAAGGACCAGAAGTGACATCAGCGAGCAGGCGGGGAGAGGGCTCCAGCAGCATCTTAACCACATCCTCAGCCCTTTTACCTTCATCCTGCTGGGCTCAGCATCCTCCCTGCTACCCGGCATGTCCGGTCACCAAACTCCTGGGAAATGGAAGCCCATTCCACACGGACACTTGTCCTTGAATTGCACCTCCCCAGCCCCATCATCATCGGCTCCTTACCATATTGCAGTCACAGTTACATTTAGACTCCTCCAGCCCAATACAAAGAAGGGATAGTTGCTAATCCTCAGGCCAGGATAGAGCTCTGTGCCGGGCTTTGCCATAGTCTGTGAGCTGTTAAAGCCAGTGGCACACCTCTCTCTGCCCCAGAGGGAAACACAAACCCCTGCAGGCCATTGTGTGTTCATGGGGAGCCCCCTCAGAGCCCAGTACAGGGCCTCCTGCCCCGCGTCCCCGATAACATCTTGAGTTTCAGTAGGGCATGTTACCAAAGCACTGTCACATACTTTTTTTTTTATTCCACTTTCACAAGAACTCTGAGCTAGTATGATGATTAATATTACCATTATTCTGATTCCCAATTTGAGGAAACGGGCTTGCAGTTGGGGTGCCTTTCCTCGAGGCGGCCCAGCTGCATCAGAAAGGGGACTCAAGCCTCCCCGCCCCCAACTCAGGCCTCCTCCCCGTCCTCCGTTGTCCTCAGCACCCCAATCACTTTGGGAAGGAGAACTGAGCAGAAGCGCCCCCAAGGAGCACCCGCAATGAGTTCTGATGGCCCCAGGGTTTTCCTGCCTCTCGTCTCCCTCTGCCCCGCTGTTCCACTCTGTTTGCGGGCAGCAGCGGACTGAAACTGACAGGCTGGCGGGGAGCTGAAGCAGAGCGGGGTGCGGGTTGGCGGGACGGGGCGGGGGGGCGGGGCGGGGGGCGACATGGGGGAAGGGAAGCAGGGAGGGGCGCGGCAGTGGCAACAACTGGGATGGAAAAACCCCAGGTGACTGGGAAGAAATGAGGGAAGAAACAGTAGCATCCCTAAGAAGAGGGAGACAAAGAGAAAAGTTGGACAGCCTGGGGAACACAAAGCGTGCATAAACCTTTGCGAAGGGGGAAAAAACGAATGAACAGATGATGGCTCATTTATTAATTATTAACAAACAAGTAGCACTAATGCATAGCATCGTTAAAGGGCGTTTTGTGAATATTCATAGGTAGTTGTATTCCAAATGTTCTCCCCTCCACCAGCCAACGTCCTTCCAATCTTTGTTCGAAAGTCACTTATTCTCATCACAACCACACCCCCGTCAAAACCACACCGTGACACCCTGCTTCTGTCTCCCATAGTCGTTATCATCAAGACACTGTAAATTAGTGTTTTCTAATTTTTACCGCCTATCTCCCTGTACTAGACCATATGCTTTACAAAGCCATGGCTTTTGTGTGCTTTGTATACTGATGTGAACAATTACCTACTATACCTTTGGTGCTCAATACGTATTGAAAAGATAAAATAACAGTAAACAGGAAAGGGAGAGGGGTTTCTGTCCATGCGCCAGCCACCACTTCCTGCAGAATTCCTGTCTCCAATTGGCCCTTTTCTCTCACTGAGTTCTTGCAAGAGAGTTCAAGAGGACCTTCCTTCAGCAGTGAGCTGTGCCTTTCCCTCTGAGCAGGCTTTTAGCCTCAGAAGGGCTGTTGCTAAAAGCACCAACTCTGAGCTCCTGGCCGCTAACCCCTGGCAGTCTGAACCCAGGAGGGCAGCATCCTCCCACAGGCTCAACCCAATCAGAGCTCCAGACTTGAATGGTCCAACCCTCTCATTTTACAGATGTGGACTGGGACCCGGTGAGGTGGAGGGACCTTCCCAAGGGTCCCCAGTGAGCCCCTGAGTCCCTCTATCATCTCTACTGATTTCATGGGGACTTTGTTTGTAGGTAGCCAATGGACCAGCTCTGAGGAAATGCTGAAGGTAGAAGATGCCCTGGGGCCTTACAGCTTTGGCCTTCTGTTACCTTCCTTCCTCCTCCCTGCACAGGGTTGTCCTTTCCCAACCTCCCCAGAGCTGTGATGTACCCGGTGATTCATCCAGTGATTGCATTTGGCCCAGCAGACAAAACCTCTATTTGGATTAGTGCAGGGAAGGACACTCTGGCAGTAGGGTTTCAGGCCTCAGGGAGCTGAGTAGAAAGGTATTTTGCAGAGGAGGGCAACCTTGTCCAAACCCTGATATGTGTTTTTTTAAATGAGCTTGCAACCTTTTGGAACCCATGTGACAGCAGAAGTCTAAAGCCAGTGAGAGGAAATGACTTGCCCAGGGTCTGTCTGTGAGTTGGGCTGTAGAAATCCAGGTTTTTCCATTCCTGGCTCTCTGCCTGCAAATTTTCTCTTCCCTCCATTATCATCACAACTTGAGCAGGAAGAGCTGCATATATAGGGAAAATTCAGGCAGGTTTTCCCCAGATTCTCCCAGATCTAAGTAAGCCTGAGATATGGGAGTTTGTTCTCACCATGCCTCTTCCAAATAGACAAACCACATCATCGGAAAAAACTTAGAGTGAGAAACCCAATGCGTAAAATAGGCCATAATGACTTCTATTTGTTCAGCATCTAATATGTGCCAAGCACTTAAAATCATTCAGCCTCTGTATAATCCACACAACTGTCCCATGACATAGGCTCAGAGAGGTTAATCAGCCTGCCAAATGTCACACGGCTGGTAAGTATCTGGGCTGGCATTCAGACTGAGCACTGCATGTTTTGGCTCCCTGTCATGCCAAGTCCCTGAAATCCTGGCTGCAGTGGGCAACAGTCACAATGGAGTGAAGGACCAGTTTCCCATCTGCCTTCAGGAGGATGACTCTCTTGTCCCTCAGAAGCTGCCATCTCCACGAGTTCCTTTCCATCTCACATTTCTGGGTTAGGTTTTCTACAGCTCTGTTGCCATGGCACTGGGGGCTCTCGTCACTATTCCAAAACCCAGAAAAGGAAAATAAGAGGACTAGCCTCTTTGATTTGAGAGCTGACCAGTTCTTTTAAAAGATAAACTCAATCTGGTCCTTGAATCAGGATTAGAAACAGGAGACAGATAATGGCACTTGTGGACCTTGGAGTTATTTAGCTTCTTGCTCCAAGTTCAGTTCACTTTTCAGACAGGATCACATTCTTCTCCACAGGCTCTTAGCAAAAGCCCAGAGGAGGGACGGGGACAATTCTCTGTAGGCTGAGTCTAGAAGGAGGCTCATGGCCCCTGCCCATGTGTCTGAACTTGTTCCTCTTCACTTCTCTCTTGCCTGGCATGAAAGATAAAGATGTCATGCTCCTGGCACTGTTACATGTAAATGGGAATTTATGTGAGGGCCACGGTTTGCTCCATCAAGTTTAAAATATCAAGAAATAAATATGCTGCAAGGTCTGTAGCCTCTTAAAGATAAGAAGGATAGAGGCACCTGGGTGGCTCAGTGGGTTAAGCGGCCAACTTCAGCTCAACTCATAATCTCGTGGTCCATGAGTTCCAGCCCCGCGTCGGGGGCTCTGTTCTGACAGCTTGGAGCTTTTAGCCTGCTTCAGATTCTCTCTCTCTCTCTCTCTCTCTCTCTCTCTCTCTGCCCCTCCCCCGCTCAAACTCTGTCTCTCTCAAAAATAAATGAACATAAAAATTAAAAAAAAAAATAACAATAAAGATGAGAAGGATGTTAGTGTTTCAAGCCCTATTCCCCCCACCCCGCACTCACATGGCATCTTCTAGAGGAACAAACAGAAGTCCTGAGAGAATAAGCAAATGAAAGGGAAGGAGTTTCTGCTACCCCCCTTCAAAATAACCTCGTATTGAGCCCACCTTTCCTGCTGGCAGGGAGAAGCAATTTCTACTCCCCACTAGGATGCTCAGAGTATGTTTTGTTATCACTCATTCTCTGGGCTCATTGGTTTTTCTCCATGACTCTACTTGCTCTTAGCGCATTGGTATAGTGGAAAGAACGTGCCCTTGGGAATCAGGCAGACTTGGGTTTAAAGTTCAGCTCTTCCTCAACTGTATAGCTGAGTGATTTTAGACAAGTTACTCAATATGCTCTCAATCTCAGAGCTAAAGGACAGTCTGGACAGACCCATTCACTCTCTGATTTCCTGTCCTTGTTTACTGAAAGTAAGATATCAGAAGATTCCAGGTCCTTGCTTTATGCTTCAGTATCCTAGTGCTTGTGTTTCAAATGTTTTTAACATTCAGTTTTGGATTCCACATCTTAAATTCACCAAGTTTTTATATTTAGACATTAGGGTTTAAGTCTTGCTGACTGGTTCTCAATACAGAGGGATCTTTTGGGAGTTCTATAACGGGAACACATACCAATTTCCAACTTGGCTAAACCACTCAATGATGAAAGGAGAAAAGACAGAGCTTTTGCTTCTGGAAAGCATGCTATTTAGTAACCAATTTCCCAGTTTGAAGGTGAGGCCAAGGATGTTAAACATTATTTGTTTAGTCATCTGTGAATCAGCTCTCTCTGCTCTCTGCTCTCAGCCCAAACTGCAAAAGAAATTTTATTTGAAATTTGCAATAGTCCCACCCTTGGACAGCACATAAACAGAGAAAAGAGAAATGGCCTAAAAGTGCAAATGTAGAACTTCCTATCCCAGTCAGTACCTTTGAAAACTGAGCACAATAGACACTATGTAGTAAGAATCCATCCAGCAATTCACCCTCATATTTCAATTAAACCATTTACTTACCTGTCTTGTCAGAATCAGTCTCAAACTTAGTAGGGCTTGGAGAGCTAAGTAATATTCTAGTAACTCAGGAATTGTAATCTTTCACAAATCCTTCAGTGCTCAACAGGCCTGAGTTAAAACCCTTAGAGGTCTTGGGGATTTGGGGAGAAATGGAGCTAATGGATTTAGGGTTTCTTTCCAGGGTGATGAAAATGTTTGAAAATTGATTGTGGTAATGGCTGTGTAATTGTGAAAATACCAAAAAGTATTGAATTGTACACTTAATTATTTTATTTTATTTTTTGGTGGTGGGCGGGGAGAGGGACAGAAGGGGAGAGAGAGAAAGAGAGAGAATCTCAAGCAGGGCTGAATCCTATGACTCTGGGATTATGACCTGATCTGAAATCAAGAGTTGGACACTCTACCAACTGAGCCACCCAGGTGCCCCAAATTGTTGACTTTGAATGGGTGAATTTTATGCTATGTGAATTGTATATCAATAAAACTTTTTAAAAATTGTTTAATGTTTATTTTTGAGAGAGAGAGAGAGAGAGAGAGAACAGAGGAGGGGCAGAGAGAGAGGGAGACACAGAATCCAAAGCAGGCTCCAGGCTCTGAGCTGTCAGCACAGAGCCCAACGCAAGGCTTGAACTCATGAATCGTGAGATCATGACCTGAGCCTATGTCAGATGCCCAACCAACTGAGCCATCCTGGCTCCCCACAATAAAACTGTTTTTAAAAATTCCTAGCATCTAATTCTCAGTTTCATTGCTACAAAGCGGGTATAATACCTGACAATGTTGTTGTGAAGACTGAGTGGCTGTAGTAAGTGCCTAGTGTTGGCTTAGAATAGATGCTCAATTAACAGAGTCTGTTCTTGTCAGAGTAACAGTGGTAATAGTAATTAGGACAGCAGAGGTAGTGAAATCATCCCCACATCTTCCATTATTTCTTAGTCCATAGTAGCTTCCATTTCCTTTCTCTTCTAGATTATTATCTGTACAGTTCATTTGAAAAATTGATGACCTATCTTTTCATTGTAGCTCTTATTGTTGTCCAGAACAATTATTCATAACTTCTATTCAGGCAGTTTTATAGTTAAAAGTAACTTTTTGCTTGTTTATATCATCTTTCAACTAGACAATTAAACCCCAATGACAGAGAAAGTCAGTGCCTCTCTCACCAAACTTACACTTGGAGGCACTCAGTATGATTTCTTGACTGGATTTGACTACCGGATCTGTGGGGGAATATGTAATTAATCTCCTCACAGCTCCTTTTGTGCCTCAGTTTCCCCATCTGTCCTTTCTTTTCTAATTTCCCTCAGTAACTTATCAACCTTCTGTCTATGAGTGTGAAGAATCAGTCTTTAAAAATGGCTTCCTCCACTTTCTACCACCCTTGTGAGTCAGAAAATTATTGTTCCCACTGACAGATCATCAGAGAGTCTTGCACAGAGGGGTTGTGACACCCTCCCAACATATTCCTTTACAGAAGTTTAATAAATGTGGCCCCCAGAAATCTTTTATTTACAGAATCCTGGGCCCCTACATGGGCTTCCAAGGAGCAAAGGGTCTTTCTACTTGACAAATATCTCCCTCCCTGGTTAATTCATTGTTCTATGTAGCTGAAAGAACTCTTTCTTTTACTAAAACAAAGTAATCAAGGAATTAAGCAATTAAGTTAGCAAATGAGGCTTGGCACCTGGAGGAAATAGAACCAGTGATGATCAATAATGAATCAGAATACCCCCAACAACATAGAATCCACAAACTGGCAGAATATGTCTCCTAACTGCTGCCACCTTACATCATCTGACACATGTGGCTAAAAGTGGCAGGAGTGAGTGAAAATGCTATTGGTTTAAGAAGCTCTGTAGATTAATTTGGAATACTGATTGTGGGGCTCAACAGTAGACTGAGCATGCACTGTATCTTCCACAAATGACCTAGACTAGCAACTCAGTGTATTAGAATGCTTTTAGCTGCAAGTGACAGAAACCCCTGCTCAATCAATAAAGAACTTGACTAGCTCACATAACAGGAAGGCCAAAGAAATGCAAGTTTCAGAATTGATTCAGTGGCCTGTCGATGTCACCAAGGAACCAGGTTCTCTTCATGTCTCTGCCCTACGGTGTGCAGTATTAGCTTTAATATTAGGCTCGTAGCAACTTGGCAACAACAATTCTCAGCATCTCATCCAGACACTTCACTGAGTCTTAAGAGTAAAAAAGCCTTTTGCAGAGATTTTGCAGGACTAGCCACTGGTACAGGGAAGAGAAATACCCCCTTCCCCATTCAGACCTACTCTGGAGCTGGGAGGTAAGGTTGGCACATGGCTACATGGAGAATGGAGGACATATGAATGAACACAATTGGAGTTCTGTTGGGAAAGAAGGGGAAATGGAGGTGTGTAGACAACCAAACATTACCCAAACCATCCAAGGTCTTAAGGGGACCACTGGCAAGGGTTAAACACCTAAATGAGCATATAGGCAGAAAGTGTATTGTCCACAGACTTAGGGATGATAGGGCTTATTCTTTCTTAGACACAATACAAAGTGATCTTTCTTAGGAACTCCAGAAAAAGGTCAAATCATCAAAAAGATATGCAGCAATGAGTGGAAGTGACATGAAGGTAGCTGGGGGATGGATGGAAACACGTGGGCAATGACTAATAAAACCCACAGGCTTCTGCAAGGGTCTGAAATGTCTAACTGCCAGTGGGAAATGAGAGTGGAGGAGGGGGTGTGTCACTAACTGTTTCCAGCAGCACTGTGACTGTCTGATAAATCAAGAGTGTCAGTGTGAGTGTCCCTGGTTTATTAAGTTAATACAAGAAAAAAAAAATTTAAGATGCAGAAGGGACCAAAGCCAAGTTCACAAGCAACAGCCAACTCAAAGCAGGATAACAAGTTTCTCTTTGAATTGTCCTGGCATCACTATCTTCTCATCTCTGACGGGCATGGTTTGACATTTTTATAGTCCATAATGATTATGAAACCAGAAATGCCAATATCTTCCCATCAAATTTTTTGTAGAGACTGTTATTATTAATTATTGGGTAACACTCTGCAGTTAACAAAACAATTTCTCATAGATGATCCCATTAATTTTTTTTTTAATAATTTTTTTTAACGTTTATTTTTGAGACAGAGAGAGACAGAGCATGAACGGGGGAGGGTCAGAGAGAGAGAGGGAGACACAGAATCTGAAACAGGCTCCAGGTTCTGAGCTGTCAGCAAAGAGCCCGATGCGGGGCCCGAACTCACGAACCGCGAGATCATGACCTGAGCCGAAGTCAGACGCTTAACCGACTGAGCCACCCAGGCTCCCTGATCCCATTAATTTTTATATAAGATAGGTATTTCTTATTATCACCCTTTACAGTTGAGGAAACTGAGACTCAGGGAAGTTGAGTGACCTGTTCTAATCTTGATGGTGAAAAATTAAAACTATATCCAGGGTGGTCTTTCATAGAGGCAGAATATCAATGTGCCTTTTATTGCATAATTTGTGGCATTTTGGAGGCCTTGAAGAGTCTTAGAGACTTTCTTCAATCTTGCCCTGAAGCTAAGCCTGAAATTCCTACTCATGGGAACATGTCCATTGAGCTAAGACATGATGTCTTCAAAAGATCCCTGCCATAGGGTCCAAGTACTGCCTTGGAAAATGGAAAAGAAATGGGCATCCAATTCTCTGTCAATTATATTTCAGTGTCCATCCATGCTTCCCTGAAATCCAGGGCTGTTTAGCCAAATCTTACATGGAAAACAGCCTGAGATCCAAGGAATGAAAGAGTATATTTAAACCAAAAGGGATGAGGTTAGTTGGGGGCAGCGGGGGGTGGGGGGGGGGAGGTGGAGATGCCACAGGATTCCATCTTCTTTCTGATAGAATGGGACAGAAAGGATTAGATAAATGCCTCAAGTAGCCTGGGGGGAAAGGGGAGAGGCTTAAAGCCCAAAGAATGAACTTAAAAAAGAAGTGATTACTAGCCTAGAGTAAAACCCAAAGGAATCTGAGTTAGACTCCTGGATGCTGAGCCTTCCTTAAGACTCCAGGTTCCAATCTTTGGCACAGCTTGCCGAGGACACTGAATCAAACATGCAAATTTCCCCAGTGTAAACAGCCACAGAGCCCCAGCTCAGAGGATGGGGGCCCTCGTGGCGCTGTCTTCGGTGCTGAAGTAGCACAGCCTAGTGCCCGAACATGCAGAGACAGCAAAGGGTGATTTCGGGCTGTGCCATGCTCCACTTCTGATTTCTCTTGAGTCATGTTTCCATCAACCCTGGAATTGCTTGTTTCAGAACTGAGACAAAAGTGCCTAAAATGCCCACCTTTACCTTTATTCCCACCACTCCCACAAGCTTCTTGAAGAAACAGAAAAGGGATTTTTGAAGCTCTGAGACATGTACCAAGCCAACTGGAAGGTGAGATCATTTGCCACTAATATCCTAGGAATCCACTTTTTGTGTCCCTTTTTGTTTACCTGTGGTTCCTCCTTACCCTGTCTCAAGTACATGTCTTCCACAATCTGCTTCTCCTTTTCTTGGAAGAGAGTCTGGGAGTAATCTTTTCTAAACTAGAATGAATTTAAGTCATTTGAGAACTTACATACCATGAAATGAAAGGTTACACCACCATTTAATAAAGGTATTTGGGAGGCAATAAGGAAGGAGGAGATTCCTCCAGACTTCCAACATCACACCCATAAGCAGCCTCCTATTGTCTCTGCATATAACCAGTCCTCATTATTATTGCCATTACACAATGTGAAAAATTTTAGTATTATAGGGAAAAAACACATTGAACTTACTATAAACCAAAAATATTTAGTGGAATTTAAGAAACAAAACATAGGGAAAGGGAAGCAAAACTAAGATAAAAACAGAGAGGGAGGCAAACCATAAGAGACTCTTAAATACAGAGAGCAAACTGAGGGTTGCTGGTGGGGTGTTGGGATGGGGGATGGACTAAATGGGCATTAAGGAAGGCACTTGTTGGGATGCGTGCTGGATGTTATATGTAAGTGATTAATCACTAAATTCTATTCCTGAAATTATTCTTAGGCCATATGTTAACTAACTTGGATTTAAATAAAAATAGATGATAGATAGATAGATAGATAGATAGATATTTGGTCATTCAGGTAAAATATAAGGATGACCAAGACACAAGCTCTATTATCAAAGCTTCCCCAACACAGTTGAGGGGATGGGTGGCATCATGCAAACTAATAATTTATATATCAAGACATGAGCCAAGTTTAATGGAGGCCCAGAGACCTGTCTAGGGGATCTAGGCAATGATCTAGAAAATAAGTTTATCAGGTTAATAAAAGGGTAAGGAAAAAAAAACGTGCAGGTTTTATGGTTGGAAGATGTGGGCTCCAGTCCTAATTCTGCCAATTACAGTGTGATCTTATGAAAGTCCTTTAGCTTCTCTTTCTTCACATGCAAAGTGAGAAGAGTAATAATACTAGACTCCCTGAGTTATTTCAGAGATGAATTGACATAATATGAAAACATACTTCCTAAACTGCAAAGTACTATTAAACAAAAGGCTAACCATTTTCTGATTCTTTGAGTGACAATACCTGAGCTTGTGTGTAAGTGCCATGAAGGCAGGGCTAGGTTCTTCTCACTGGTTCCAGTGCCTAGCAAAGTATCATGTTCCCAGAGAGAGTTGTCAAGAACATTCTTATTCCAAAAGAGCTCTGACTTGGAGAAAGAAAAAGGACAATGTTTGTCCTTAGTGGCCAGTTCTGCCCAAGCCATCCCTGGGGTGAAGAGCTGAGAGGTGCAATAGAAAAAAGACGGCTTTCACAGGAGGAGTTGGCCTAAAACAGTAGCTCCAGATGGAATTTCAGCTGGAAGCATACAGCAGCAGCTGAGCTCAAAGAAATGACTGAGGTTTTCTGGACCTACTCTCTGGCTGGTGGATGAGATGAATCAGAAAGGAATAGAGGACAGGTGGTGCAGGCAGAAGGGAAAGGAGATGGGATGAGGAGAAGCAAAAGAGAGGTCATGATATAGGGTTACATTCTAAATCCTTGGCTTGGGTGGAAATTTTCAACTGATATAACTGCCACTGGATATCGCTGTAGCCTCATGAAGAGATACTTTTTAGAAAGAGCATAACCACAGATTATTAAAGTTGAAAGAGATCTTTAAAATGATCTAATCTAACACCTTCATTTTACAGATAAGATTAGGGCCAAGAGAGGTGAAGTTCAAAGTCAAAACACGAGTTCCTGAGAAAACAGAACTAGGATTCGTGTCTTCTAATTCCCAGGTCAATTTGTTTCTCACTACTCAATAATTGAATTAAGGTGAAGTTTGAGGTGTTGCAACAAATAAACCCAATACGGCAGAGACATGAAGTATAAATAAGAATTTTACCCATTCATGTAGCAGTCACAATGTGAGTGGTATATGGGGTCGGATGGCCCAGAAAATAGATTGATAAGGAGACTTGTATGCCAGAGCATTACTGGGGAGTGCTTTCTGGAACAGGAACTGGCCGAGGGGCTGTTGCAATTGCAATAGAAACTTCAGGGAATATCACAGGAAGCTCTGTAGCTGGGATTCCCTTTACAGTTGTCCAAAATTGAGGCATGGGGGCCAGGCCCTTTGACCACACATTGACCATCACTGGATGGTGGTCTTCCCCTGAAGGAGGGAATAGAACTTAAGGTGGGGCAACTCTCTTTGGCCAACAGCAACTCCTAAAAAGTCCAAATGTGCACCCTCAGCAGCCAATGTTCCCCAAATCAGGGGGAATGAGGGCTTCCAACCTGAAGGGGGAAATTTAGGCAGCTCACCACACAGTAGTTCAGCTTTTGGAATGGGGGCAGCAATCTGACTCTACATGGCCATTCAAGGATCCCATCACTGCTTAGCCATCCTTAGAAAATTGACATCATCCACATTTCCAAAGCTGGGTCACCATATTGTCTGGGTTCATGTCATGGGAAGGAGAAAGACAGCATGGTGGAGACACACCAATATCTTAAGTAACAGACCTAGAAGTGGCTCAAATTCTGTTGCCAAGGACCCAGTCACATAGCTATACCTAATAGCAAGGGAAGCTGGGAATGGTAGTCTTGCCACAAAGCATGTGTCCGGCTACTGTTCCACTTTCAAGAGACAGCTTACTAAGAGGAACCTAAAATTATCTCTTTGTGTTTTATTCCTCCCTTTGGGGCTGGATAACACATATTCATTGAGACTTTTCTACTCTATTATTCTTTCTGAAGCCAAATTTATTCCAGAGAGAATCACTCCCTCCAAGGCAGTGGTCAAGCCAAACTGCTCTCCAGATAGGGGCCATTCTCACCTGCCCTCAAAGTGACCAGAAAACTATCAAAGAGACTTTCAGGGACTATCTGTTCTAGAGAAAACCTATATTCTAGAGTTTCTCCATGCTCAATAAAATCTGGAGGGCACAATGGCTTATAGTTTTTTCCCCTCCTTATGTATGTGATGCAAGATCAGCTACAGAGACTTTCCAGGTTGAAGTTTTAGCTATCTAATAATTTGTGAATATCCTATCTCTCCCCAGATCTAGCTGGTCATAGCAACGTCTCTTCTGGCTCAATGCCCAATATGACCTGACCTCACATATTTCATATCAGAACCTTGTAACCTGCTTTTGAAGAAAGAACTGGAATTTCTCAGGATCCAGGGAAGGATAATAGTTCTGATTCTCTGAAGTCCAACAAAGCCTTCCAAAGTTGCAATGCAAAAGCATTTTTTCTTTCTTCCCATTTATAATTCTTTAGCCACACTAAACCCACAGAAATCATCCTTATAGAGCATTCTCTTAGGCCTCCAACCCAGAGAAGGAGGAGCAGAGACCTATACTCAAGGTGCTTCTAATAGTCATGCAGGGAGCATAGCTGGAGTCAGAAACGACCAAGTGTGACCACCCAACTTGCCTGGAACTCCAATCACAAAGGAGGAATGACCAGGCACCAGTGGGATTGATCCTTCTTTAAAAAATGTTCACAGGTCCATAAAGCTTTAGGTAAGTATAGCCTCTGCTCATGAACACATTCCTCTTTGAATATACTTGCTCACCATTGCTTTCTGTAGTCAGTGCTTTGCAGCTTATAAAGCACATTTACATTCATTAACTTAGGGATCTCCAAAAAAGGGTGCAAGCACATACATATGCCAGGGGATAGGCAGAACCATCCATGAACTGTAGGAAAGAAAGTATCTGAGCCCCTGTGTTAAATAGCCAAAATTGATTTTTATTAATATCTAATACATGGATTGACATTGATGACTTTTTGTCCCTGTGTCAGAAGCACAAGTGTAACACACAGGATACGTGTTACCTGGGGAAAGAGTGAGAGCTCCACAACAACATGGAAGGCTTATGTGGGGTTGCAGATTATATGATCTAGTTTTAATTAAACTAACCCCCCCCCACCACACACATACACACACACACACACACACACACACACACACACACAAAGTGGATGCTTGGTTCAGAAAGAAATCCTAAATGGAGGGATGCCTGGGTGGCTCAGTAGGTTAAGAATCAGACTCTGGCTTAGGTCATGATCTCATGGTTTGTGGGTTTGAGCCTCATATTGGGCTCTGTGCTGAGAGCTCGGAGCTCGGAGCCTAGAGCCTGCTTCAGATTCTGTGTTTCCCTCTCTCTCTCTGCTCCTCCACTGCTTGTGCTCTCTATTTCTCTCTCTCTCTCTCTCTCTCTCTCTCTCTCTCTCTCTCAAAAATAAACATTAAAAAATTTATAAATAAATAAATAAATAAATAAATAGAAATCGCAAATGGAAGTGAATACTTATAAGACAAGCAACAAGAATAGGCAGGGCTGACACTTCCACTCCTAGTAAGAGCTCAACCATATAATAGCCATAATACAAGATCAAGACAATTAGGACTTACTCATATCTAGGAAGTTGGCCAAAATTTTTTGAAATTATCATAACTGTTTAAAATATCATTTGACATCCACTACCATCAATAATAAACCTTATCCTTTGTGTATATTATGACTTGAGATATTAGCTAATGATATAAGTGATGCAATTTACAAATACATAAGCATACATATATTGGGGGTACACACACAAATACATGTTTACTGATGGAAAACATTCTCAAAAAGATTTGGAGACCATTGTCATAACTCATTTGAACAATTCCTCATGAATCACTTGTGAGTGGTGTTATTTTGTAGTTAAGAAAACTGAAACTCAGAGTGGCAAAAAATGCCCAGAGACCATGAGCTATAAAATTTATGTGGAAGTAGGTGCACCTTGGTGGCTCAGTTGGTTGGGTGTCCGACTCTTGATTTCAGCTCAGGTCGTAGTCCCAGGGTCGTGGGATAGAGCCCCACATCGGGCTTCATACTGAGTGTGGAGCCTGCTTAAGATTCTCTCCCTCTCCCTCTGCCCCTCCCCCCTGCTTTCACTCTCTCTTGAAAATAAAATTTAAAACATTTATGTGGAAGTGAAGTCTGGCCACCAATGAAACTGGCACCCCAAAAGCTGAGTGAGCAATTCAGGGAGACAGCTGTGGAAATTAACAAGCAAACTCCACCCCCATAGCTACTGAGTCCCAGGATCTGCTCTGTTCTATTCCTAACAGAGTATGCCAGGAAAGCCAGCACCACAAAGAATATCTCATTCTATCAGGCTGAATGATGTTGTCCTGAACCCAGGAAGCCTGCAGAAACATCATCTTTTACGAAAAAAGCCAGGCATTTGTCCTAGGATGCTTTAAAGACACTGTCACCATCCCCATCAACAAACACAAATGTTGCCTTAGTGTATATGTCTGGAGTCAGAAGCGAGATCATAGTCCCAGATGATGGAATCTGACTTTACAAGGGGGGCCTGATCTTGGCAAAAGCCAAGGTTTCTCAAAGTCATCCCTTTGGGGGCTGCAATGTTTAAAACAAAATTTCCTCCCACCACTAAAACTCACTGGGTGGAAATAGCCCTTGGAAGAATGGAAACCCATTTCCCTCTGCAGCAAGCCGGTCTGCCTCCCAAAGCTCAGAAATGTGCTGTGCTCAGCATTTCTGTGCTGATGCAGCATCCATGGTCAAAAAAGGCGGGCGGCTGCAGCAGCCGCAGCAGCAGCAGTTGCTCTAGGGGGTGGAAATCAGATTGCACCATTTCTACCTCATTTGGCAGCAGAAGCACCGAGTCACAGGGAAGATGAGGTTCTAGTCCAGAAGCAGCTGGGCTATGTCACTCTAAAGGTGGTGAGTAAGATGGCTATTCACTGGGGCATTAGGTTTTTGTGCTATTTTCCTAAGTGAAGGTTCTGGGTGTAAGAGGATGTGTGTGTGTGTGTGTGTGTGTGTGTGTGTGTGTGTGTGCATATGTAATTGTACACATATATGGGCACTCATATTTTCACTGAGCAGCAATACTTGGAAAGCTATAAGTGGAATAAATAGATAGAATGTCGTGTTTTCAGGCTGGAGGGGGTCACAGAAATCATGCATTCCAAGCCCCTTATTTCACAGAAGAGGATCCTGACGTCCAAAGAAGTGAAGACTTTTGCCTGAGACTACAGAATTAGTAAGTGGCCAGGTCTAGAACCTAGTGTTCTGATCTCCAGTGCAGGATTCTTCCCATTGCTATACATGGGTATAAGATGACTGCCTCTATGCCAGGTGACCTGTATCCCTGAAACCTGTAACCACAGCATTAGTGTCACTGAGACCCTTCTGGATGTTTCCAGTAAGCATGGGGAGCCATTTCTGACTAACTGCAATCTGGGGCACAGCAGAAAAACAGCAGCACGTGTTTGCCGTAAATTGTTCCAGTCCTAATGGCAACCTCCTCCCTCGAGGTGATTTCTCCGGTCACACAGCAAACAAAGTGTATACAGCACCGGCAAATCCTCCCAGCGGGGTCAAGTGGGCTGTTGATAGGGCTGGAGAGTGTGCTTCATCAATAATATCCCCCTTTGCTTGGAACAAATATTTGCTGAGTGCCACCCATATGCCAGGCACCATCACATTCTTTACCTCAGTTCATTCTCCTCACAGCTTTGTGAAGCATTATTATCCATCTTGGACAAGTAAAACTGAGGCTGAGGGAGGTTCAAGTATGCAGGCTATTTTGTGCCTTTAAAAGTTCCTCGTTCTAAGAATTGTGGTTTTAAAAATAGTTATTTTCTATGATCCTCTTTACCAGAATGACCATTGCCCCTGAAATAGAAGGAAATGTTCTCTCCTTAACGAAAAGCCATTATCTGCAACACTCTGGATCAAATGTGTAGTCACATCAGGGAAAATGACATTGAACATTTGCAGGTTTTGACTCCAAATTAGGCATTGTATGGGCCTTTGGGGTTTTCTCAGGTTTTTCTCCTATTTTTCTGGATTCTGGTTCAAGTTAAGATTGCACAACACGGCTAAGAAACTTGGCTCTTTAAATACAGCTCTACCCCTAATTGTGTGATCTGGAATAAGTCAGTTTACTTCTCTGAATCTTCTCATTGATAAACTGACAACAAAGACTAGATGATCTCTATCCTCCCTTTGAGCATTGAAATGTTTATGTATGTGTTCATTCATTCACTTACTTAAGTGTTTCTTGAGTTCCCATGACATACCAGATGTAGTGTTGGTGGTGGAAGGAATTTCAGAGATAACCTCCTCCAGCCCCATACCTCTCAAGCCTGCAGAGTTACTCACGCAGGTGTAGTTCTAGTCAAGCTCCATCAAGACATGATCCAGCATGCTTTCTGGGAACCAAGTATGCCCTACTCAAGTCCCCTCCCAGCTGGAAATGATTTGAATTTCCTTTCCCCTTGCTCTTTTCTATAATAACACTTATTGAGTACTTACTCAGTAAAACACAGTGCCAGGCACTGTGCTAAACAGTTTTCATGCACTACATCATTTAATCCAGACAATAATCCTATTCAGTATATAATATGATTAGTCTCAATTCACAGATGAAGAAACTGGCAACTTGACCAAAATTGCAGTTAGAAAGTGGTGGGGACAGAGGTTCTGTTTGGGATAATGAAAAATGTTTGGAAATAGATAGTGGTAGTGGTTGTGCCACATTATGAATGCACTTAATGTCACTGGATTGCACAATTTAAAATGGTTAAAATGGTAAGTTTTATATTATGTATATTTTACCATGATAATAAATACAGCAGCAGAGAAATTTAACCTAGGTAGAATGACTCCAAAGTCTTCTACCTCAACCATTCCTCATTTATTCTCACCACAGACAGGACTCAGAAAGGAATGTGTTCCCTCTCTAATGGAGGGCTTAGGTATTTTTTGTTTGTTTGTTTTTGTTTCTTAAGAAGCCACAAAATAAAGCCCACACATTGGGAAAGTTCCTTTCTGTGTTTAAGGTCAACAGTAACCTATTTATGAACAGATTCCCAAGTCTGGAAGAGTCAGAAATCACTTCCATGTTTCTTCTCCCATTTTTCTCCCAGTCTATAAGCTAAAGCTCTATCTGCAAACTCAATTCAACTTCAAACACATTTAAATATCAGGTACCTTCTTTGCACAAGATTCTGGCTTACATGTTTTGGGGAGCAGAGATGAGAAAGATATCATCTCTGCCTCAAAGAGCTTGCAGTCTAGCAAAAGGGGCAAATACAGAAATACGAAGAAGCAAAGTCATTGGATAGAATTGCTGAGCACCTATGCTAGATGTGAAGGCTACAGAGACGAACAAAACAGTTTCAGTCTGCAGCAAAGATGGCACAGATTCAGTGAGAAGGGCCTTCAAAGGGGAGAGACTATACATTCTGTTGAGATGGAAAGGTATTTGCATGGGGGATTTTTCTCCTCATCCATTAAATAGCCATGAATCTATTCCAGATGTTATTAGAGGGAAAATCTCACCACCTGTCCTTCCTTTTCTTCTCCTCTCATTCTTTCTTTAGGCTTACTCTGTTTTCCTTTTTTTAAACTTTTTCTATTGGACACTTAGATCACTCATCTTTGGTCTTTCTTCTTTACTAATATAAGCATTTTAATACCAAGGTCTCCTTTAAGCACTTCTAATAACTGCAAGACACAAGGTCTTGATATTTTAACTAATTATTTCAAATAATTAATATTTTACAATATGATTTATTCTTGGACCAGTGAGTAATTTAGAAATGTCTTTTGTTCCCAAACACATGGGAAGAAGCAAGTGGATTTTTTTTTTTTTTTTGGTAATGATATCTCACTAAATTATATTGTAGTCAAATAATACAATCAGTATGATATCATATCATAGTATTTGTTCAGTCTGCATTTGTGGGCTACTACATGATCAAGTTTTGTACATGTCCCATGTACACTCCAAAAAATTGTACTTTTTCTAATTACTGGTAAGGAATTTCCAAGCTTGTCCATTACAGCAAGCTTGATAGTTCAAATCTTCTATATCCTTTCCAACTATTCTTATCAATTACCAAGAGAGCTACATTAAAATCTCTTACTATCATTTCCAATTTGTCTTTTTCTTCCTAAAATTATTTTTTTTTTGCCATTGTATTTTGAAGCTATGTTTCTAGGGGCCTACAAGTTTAAAACTGTTCTTCTACTTAATTCTTCTTCTTACGTTGTTTATTATGTGGAGAGCATCTTAATCACCAGTAAAGTCTTTTGTCTTCAAGTCTATTTTATCTGACATTAATGAACTACACAGTTTTCTTTTAGTTAGTATTTACCTGTTATTTCTTTTCCATCCTTTCCTTTCAACCCTTTTGTTAACATGTTTTTATGCATCTCTTTCAAACAGCACATAGCTAGATTTTTATTTCTGGTCCAGTTATATTTATTTCCTTTGAGCTCTGCTATGCCATTAGAAGAATATTGATATATCTTATCTGAAAATTTTAGATACTGACTTCTAGGAGGTTTTCAGGTTTCTTATTGCCAGAAATGAAGGGTCTAGGACCACATTATTTAGTAAGATTTCTAAGGGTGCTTCTCACTGTTTCTCCCTTTAGAGTGTTAAAAACTGGCCCTTTCTCTCACTCAGTCTGTGCTGTTCCATTACACCAAATTTCATCTTGTCCCTCCCAGACATCCCCAAAGAACTTCACATCTACAACTGAAGTCTTTAGTGTCTCCTCTTATTCCTGCTAATAGATTTGTACCAGAAGTGAAATGATGAAGTAGATCTTATAGATTGGCCCTTACTTGAAAACAGACCTTAACTTTAAGGCTCAGGTCTTCAAAGGAAATAGAGTTATTTAGACCCTTGGAAAATGTGGTTACAATTGGCCTTCTTGGAAATTAATGGTATGCTATTACCATAAGGCATTGAGGAATTTATCTGGCTTCATTAATAACAAATTATACTAACAGTCTTTCTTTGCCAATAGCTACCTTTTTTTTTTAAGTTGAAAAAGAAGGTCTTTAATATTTGTTTAGCCCTTACTATGATGGGGCACTGTGGTGGTTGTTGTTGTTGTTGTTGTTTTTATGCATTATGTCATTTTATCCTGACAATAACTCTCTGAAGTAGATATAACTATTATCCCTGTAAAAGAGGACCTCCAAAGTTTGAGGTTCTGTCAGAGCTGGGCTCAGGCCCAGGGAGAAAGCAAATCAACAGACTCTACAGTTTCCCAACATAGAATTCTACTTCTTCTCATCTGTACTCAACTCTGGTTTCCTACACTGTACAGCCCTTTTGTCTTTGACTTCTAGCCACTTAGTAACTGTGTAGCCTTGGGCAAGATGCTTTACTCCTCTGGGCCTCAGTTTCCTTATCTTTTAGCTCTAAGATTCTCATCTCTGACGACTTCACATACAATGGGGTCCAGACTGCCAGTGTACCAGGGGGAGGCAGAGCTGTGTTTCTGTTGGAGCTTCTGAGATCCTCAGGATTCAAAATCTTTCCCCAGAATTCAGAAGGAATTCATGGCTGTATTTCTCCCTGTTTCATAATATGCTATTTTTACAATGCGTGTTCAGTCAGATTGTGGGTCAACTACAGGATACATCATGAAATAATCCTTCCCTAGGCTTCCCTTCTGCTCAGACTGGGGCTGACATGGGTCACACAGCATGTGACACTGCATTTCACCTGCCTGCTTCCCTGACCCCTTTCTCTGGGGTGGAGGAGACGATGAAAGGAACCCAATCATCTCTGGGCCCATCTTCAAAGAGAAGGCAGAAAGATAGAGCAGTACAGATGTGCTCTCAGTAAACAATAGTCCTATGATGCCAGCATTATCATCATCCCTTGTATTGTATGTAAAACAGCCCAAAGTACATAGGTAGTAGAACTAGTATGTGGTCTCACATCTGTCTTGGCTCTAAAACCCACACTTGTTCTCCCATAGAATCCACACTCTCCAGTAGAAGTCAAAGACCTATGTAAATCGAGCACAATTTCAGAAGTGCCAGGAAAACATCCTCTGTCTTCCCCAAACATCCATCATTCACTGGCTTATGAGTCCCCAAAATGCTATTAATTGATGTTACCACCTTTTAAAAATTCCCCTAAGAGAAGAAGCATAGTTAGGTACAGGTTACTCAACTGGGATCTTGTTCTGGAAGCATCAGGAGGGAGCCTCACGAAAGGGGAGAAGAGAACAGAACAAAGAAAGCTTGGAGCTCTGAGTGAGTGGAAAAAATCCCTTCACCCTCCATTTCCCAGTAAGACAAGAATTAGGCTCAGAAAGGAAAAATCACTTGTCTAAGGTCACTACTTGCAGCAAAGGAAGAATTAGAACTCAGGCCTCCCAGACCAGTGTCTTGCTGCATGCTGCAAGGAACTTTCTTGGTAATATTGTGGTTGTTGACATATAATGAGTAAAGAACTTGGGATGAAATGCCCTCTTTTCCTGTCCTAGGGTAGCCCATAATTTAAAAAGTGTATATTAAAGAGAGAAACAATTCCCATTAAAAAAAAAGAAATTCCCATTGTCCCTTTTATTCCCTCCTAACTTGTCTATCACTTGCTTCAGTCCACTGTTTTCCTTCGTATTGTATCAGCTCAGAGTATCTGGTCATGCACCAAAAACAGGGAACATCTCTGCCAAGCAAGAGTCCTGCTTATCAGCCCTGCCTTGGGGGAGACAGGGAACCTGAGATCACCCAGAACAAAATGGAAGTATATTCACCTTGGTTTACCATCCTCCATCCCAAGAATTTCCTTTAGGGAACTCTGCCCTTAAAAGAGCCCCTAAGTCCTTCTCTATTTTCCAACTCCCCTCCCCCACCTCATCCCAGGTGATGAAACACTGTGACTGGTTAAGATGCTGTTTAAATGCAGAATGTTATTATCACCATATATCATCCAGATCAGCTTTCTAGATCGTACTAAGATGTCAGAATGATGCAAGCCAACATTTTTATTATTTAGGATACAGTATACTAAGTTTATGTTGATTACTCTAAGTATCATCTTTGAAAGATAACTAGCATTAAAGTGTTGATAATGTTCCACTTTTGCAATCATATTTGCATAGTGTACAACAGAGTTTAGCAGGAAAAATTATCTTAAGTGGTGTTTCTCATCTGCTCTGTCAGTCTCACACTGCTTGCTTTAACTTGGTACATGAGGTAGGACAAACGCTTATGATTTTTTTTATATCAGCTTTACATTATATAATGTTATTCTTGTTCCTTCTGGGAAGCCTGCAGCATGGAGTTGTAATGGAAAAAGCAGAATCTTTGGGGCCGGTCATAACTGAATTCCAATTCCAGCTTATGCACTTGAGAAAGTCATTTAACCGCTCGGGGAAGCAGCCACCTCTTCTGTAAAATGGAGTTAGCAAGGCTGTGAGATTGTAGATAATATATGAAAAACACCTAGACAGCACTGTGCCTGGCACGCGGCTGACTGGCATACAGCAGCCCCCTTTGTTTCACATACAGTGGTTTTAAATGCCTGTTTACCGGCAGTTTGAAATTAAAGATTGAAAGTAAGCTGACATTCCCTGCACTCTACTTCTGGCTGACGATTCTTTGGCCTTCCAGCAGAGTTATATATGCAGATAATCTGTTTGGTGCTGCTCAACACAGAAGGGACACTGATTTTATTTTATGAACAATAGTTGAATGTCTCCGGAGTGTCGGCTACTGGGAAATAAATATTGTAGATTTCATTTATTCATTCATTCATTACAAACAAGCTATCCTCCAAACGACCCCCTCATTCTTCCTTTTTCCCCTGTACTTTTTTTTACACTCCCCCAGGCCTTACTACAGTCTTTTGCCCAATTGGATGCTATTTTTCATTTTCATCTTGTCACCACCTAATGTCCAAATTTATTTAAATCATCCTCAGACACAATCCTACAAGATATGAATCACGTTCGGGATTTTTTTTTCCCTCTGACTTGTCAGCTGTCTCATTTATGATTGACAAGATTTCCATTTCAGTTAATTTCTACTAATTCTGCTTCAAATCTGTATATCTAATGAACACACCAATCGGCACCTCATTATCAGTCAGGACCATTTTTTTCCAGTCTAATGCACTGACTTCATAATTTACAGTACAAGGTAGCTGCCATTAAGTGAAACTCAAAGAAAGCCTTGTCCAGTTTGCATGAAAACAGTATCTGGCATGTGAGTACAAACATCATATCCTCTCTAGGCTCTCATCCTTTATACACATGAACACTGTTTGCATGCTCCCGTCAGGCTGTTAAACCCAAACAAGGCTTTTCTCTTTGTAAAGGTATGTTGAATTGTATATCTCTGCATAAGGACGAAAAGAAAAACAGTTTGTCTGTGCGCACACACACACACACACACACAAACAGTCCAAGTTCTCCAATGCAAACACAATCTGACACAGGCTAAAAATTGCCTGAAGCACTGGCGAGTTATAGATCTTCTCCCTGGGGCAGATAATTCATTAGGAAATAGCCTCATGCCCTATGTAGCAATTGAACAAAAATATTTACTTGTGGTAATATCAGATGATAAGGGTAACAGGGTTTCTTTCTGAGCAAGGGGGAGGGAGAGCCATGCAGTAAATGCCCATCATAAGCATTGCAAATGAATCATTAGTCGTCATCCTGCAATCTAGGTCAGGATGGAGCTAAAGGGAAGGGCTTTTAAATCGGCTACAGGGCTCAGGTTGGATCTGCTTATGTGAAGGCACAAGAGACAGACAGCTACATTGTGGTGAGACATTTTAAGGGGGATAGAAAAATGCTTTCACCTGATATAGGGGCCTTTTCCTGACCCAAAGAGTAATCAAGAACAAAGAGGGTTGTACTTTCAGATGAATGACATTTACACACACACACACACACACACACACACACACACACACACACAACTTCTCTCTAAGCCTTCTGTGTTCAACTTTTCAGGCCCTGAAAAGTGTCTGCCAGATAGATTTTAAAAGGGAGAGCGTATCTTTCAGACTCAGGAACATGTGGATTTTGTTTTAAACGATAGAATCCTACACTATTTGTGTCGAGAAGGGCTTTACAAGTCATGTACTCCAACCACCTCATGTTGAATGAGAGGATGTGAGACAAGGAGGAGAGTGACTTACTTGCCCAAGGTCATACAAGTCACCTTCATCATACAACTGTTTCATTTTCTTTTGTTTTCTTTTAGAGATTCACTTTTGTACAATATGAATAATTGATTAAATAATGCAGAAACAAAACAAATTGACTTGGTAACTGCCACCTGATAAACTAGATATGGGTCAGATACTCTTGCCACATGCCTCATCCTTCCCCCAAAATGATTATGAAAGGGTGCTGTTTGCCAGACCTCTGTTTTGGGGGTTCTTCCTCAAAACCTCCGGCCCAGGATTTAACGTAATTATTTTCTAGGCATGTTGTGGTACTTGGCCAAAGGCTCTGAAACTTTTGTGTGACTCTCGCCCTATCCCTCTGGGGCCACAAGAGGCTGGCAGTGTGTGTTTTTCTAAATATGTTCTGAAATATCATTGAAACTAGAGAAATTTAAATAGAGACTTGAATTTCAAAATTAAATCCAAGTTACTCACTGAATGTACTTGCTAGGGTCAGTTTGCTATTTCTTGTATTTACCAAAGTCGTAGGAAAACTTAAAGGTCAAATGTGATATGAGGAAAATATACAGGCAAGGAACGAAGAGAACTGGCTTTCTTTTTAACTTTATCACTGGATTTGCTACACACCATACACATGATTTCTAGAAGCAATGTTTCCTTCTCTCTGGGCCTTGCTTTTCTCTTGCTTTCCTCTTTATCTAAATAAGAAGAAAACCAAATGCTCTCCAGGGTTCCATCATTAGTTATGCTATTCAAATGATATCTCCAAAACGGATTTGTTTTTGGAAGCCACAGTAACTGCCGAACTATCTGTAGCTATTTCCAAGATGTGAACTGATACTAAAGGAAGTGTCTGCTAAATTTATGTAAAGCTTTCAAAGGAGGTAGTTTCACTATTGAAATAATTCTCCAAAACAATGGTGACTGACTTTGGACTAAGAGCTTATGAATCCAACCCTCTAACCAGTATTTTTTTTTTTCCCCATTTCACTTTCCAGCTTGACTTGTGAGGGGTTTTTTTCCCCTCTTCCTTATTTAAAAAGGTTTGTTAAGGCCTGATGAGAACTAGGAATAGGTAGGCAGTTAAGTGTAGGCACCCATAAGTAAGTAAGAACAAGCCTGGTTCTTATCTAGCCTGAACACTTCAGTGGGAACAGAGCTCTGTATTCAGTTTCTTCAGCCACCACAACTTGAAGGTTATAGAATATTCTATTTCAGGACACCTTTAGGAACGAGGAGGCCGGTTAAAAGTACTGCAGTGTTATTTTGATTTCTGCCACTGAATGAATCACTCCTCCTGAATGCAAACACCAGCAAAGAATGCGTTAGAGGATCCGCCATCATATTAAAAATTAAATCCGGCTGCATTTCATAATGGGCTTTCCTTTTTAAAGCACGGTTTCATCTTCTCACCATGGAAATTGCGTTCTGATGGCTGTTCTTTATGGTTAACACTGAGGCATCGGCTGAGGTCAGAACCCTGCTTCTCTGAACAGGGAACCACAAATGTCACAGACACATGGTACGCCTGGCAAATAATATATTTCTTTCCAATCTCCTGTGTCTTCAGTTTGCCTAACGTCATGCTCCTGGTAAGCTGAAGAGAGTTTATTTCTCCGGTCTTCTTTCCTTCCTTTGGTGGAACCAGCAGGAGGCATGCAATTTACAATGAATTCAAAAGTGCACCTCTTTTGATTTTTGTTGTTGTCTTTATTTTAACCTCCAAGAAGAGAGAGATTTAACTCAGTCTTCACCCCAGGCTAAGCTAATACTTAGGTCATGTCTGAGCTCTCTGGGGAACCCCGCTTTATACCATCCGAGGGGCAATGGTGTCTTTTCACGTGGAGCAGCACAGCTGTCCAGCCATATGGGCCCCAAACAGCCCAGTCAATCGGATTTGGGGAGGTTTTACAATGTAATTTCTTAACGTGTTAGTATTTGGGGTGAGTTTGATCAGGGGTAGAGACAGCTCTTAAGCCCAAGGGTTTAGGTTTTAAGAAGCCATCACAAATGTCCCAGCATCTGATCAGACTGGTTAAAAACAGATAAGAAATGTGTGACTGGGGGAAGGGAAAGGACTCCTGACCCCCTCGTTGGAGACAGCCCCAGGGGTATGCTGTAACTATTAATTCAGCATCAGCTGCTTTTTTTTTTTTTCTTTTCTTTTCTTTTCTTTTCTAACCCGGGGCTCATCATTTAAGGCGTTCCCACTCAGGCCTGCAGAGCCTGTTACAAAACCATCTCTCTGCTCCCCTCCCCCCATGCCGCAAGATGAGAGAGCAAATATCCTGCATTGCAGCAACAGCGCGGGAGGACTGCATTGAAACCGTCCTCAAGCCAAACAAAACCAGGCCTTTAAGAGAAACCTAGGAAAGGGCAGCAGCCGTGTGCCCTGCCTCCTCTCAGTCAAGACAAACTGCAAGTCACAGCCCCATCCCTCCACGTAGAAGGGGTTCAGAAACTGCTTAAGGAATTCTTAGTGAATAGAAAACAAATAGTCCTGAATCTAAAACCCTTACCAAAATGGTGGAAGTCCTGAACCAAACTACCGCCAGTATAGTTTTTCCACCAGAAAAGTATTTTAGTTTGAGGGGTACGTTACCAGAATGGTTAAGTTTTCCCCCGGAAAGGTATCCCAGATGATGGCTCTTTCCAACTAACTACAGTCTTCAGAAGTAAAAAAAAAAAAAATCTATCGCAGGAGTGTTTTATATTCTCTTCTTTCTCTGGCTCTATTTCTCCTTGTCTGTCTCAGTCTCCCTTTTCAATTTAAACCAAAGCTTTCCTTGTCTTAGAATTTACAAAAACTGCTTATTTTTAAGCTTCTCGTGGTACACTGTTGGAGGCAAAAAGCCAGTGCTAAGAGGTTTTGAGATTGCTATTCTTTTATTGGGACAAACACCTAGTAATTGACCAGAGCCCAAATGGCCTTGAAGCTGGCAGGACAGCGCCCAGGGTCTCCATTCATTTGGACCATTCCCGCTCGGTGGGCGCCCATCTGCAGCGACCCCCGCAGGACCGCTCTCTCGGCCGCCCCGCACGGGCCATCTGATTTGAGGAGCCGCTCTTAGCTGTCAGGGGCTTGCTCTACCTATCCATCCCTCCTTGCATTGAATCCAGTGCTGCCCAAGGAACAGTTTGGGTTGTTGTTGTTGTTGCTGTTGTTATTATTGTTGTTGTTGTTGTGGTGGTGGATTTTTTAAAAGTCATCAAAGAAGAAAAGCCCGAACAGGAGAAGCAGATGGGCCCTGCGTGTGCGGAAATCGCCGGGATTGAGGTGGACTCCCGCGACTGCAGAACGGACTCTTCGCAAAGACCGAAGATTTCTCATTGCTGGCGCTGGGTTTTTGCGGAGGGTCTGGTCTGGGGGGTGCCTTTGGGTTTTGTTTTCATAGGCAGATTCATCCTGAGTCCTTCCTTAAGGCCAAGCTAACCCCGTGCTCCCGGAAAAACACACTACACGGCCACAACCAACACAACAAAGGCGCCTCCCGAAGTGAGTCTAAATGTACGCGGGACGGGTGGCGGCCGGACGTGGAGACGCACTTTTGTGCCTCTCTAATCTCGGGAGTCCATCTGGCCCCGGCGGACGCGGGCGGACTGGAGGGCGCGGAGGCGGCGGCGGCGGGGGGCGGGGGGCGGGGGGGGGGTGGCAACCGGGAGGAGGGGACCCGGGAGGGGCGCGCGCACGTACCCAGAGGCGCGGGCACGCGCTCCCGCTCTCCTTCACATTCACCTTGACTGCGGGGGGGCGGGGGGCGGAGGAAGGGACTACCTTCCCCCACCACCACAACCCTTCTCCCCACGCCACCCCACCCCCGCCACTGTCCTGCCCAGACGCTGCTGGAGGCTGGCAGGGAGGGAAGGAGGGGAGGTGCAAAGACGCTCGCGGCGCTGCTGCGGCCGGACAGCCGCGTGCTCTCCGCAGTGATGTCAACCGCATCCGCCGCAGCATACCCCCCCCCCATCCACCCCCCACCTTGGGCCTCGCCCGCGCCGCGGTCCGCGGAAACCTCTGTCTGGCGCCTCCAGCCTGGGGACGAGAAGCTGGGGGCGTGAGGGTGCCCTGAGCCCCCCACTCCATTTGCAAAAGCGGAAGAGACAGGGAGTGGGTGAACCCTGGTGCCGCGGCTACGGGGGCGGAGGAAGGGGAGGGGGCGGTCGACCTAAGGTATAGGTTTGACACCCAGGACTGCTGAAGGGAGTCTGCCCCGGACTGGTGCAGCCGCGGTTACGTTTAGGGGGCGGAGGGCACGCTTCACTGCAGGTGCCGCGCTGCGGGCACCGCGAAAGCGCCCCCTTTGCCCAGGATAGAAACGGATAAACGGAAGCGCGTGTGAATGTGGGGGTGCGAATTGCCACCTCCAACCTTGGCTTTCCCGCTCTTCCGAGCGCTCCCACTTCTCACTTTCCCCAAATCCGCATTTTCCTTGGCACAGCTCTCCCCGAGCAAGAAGGAGAGGGAGGTACCCGGGGGCAGTGAGAATGACGTGTGCTGGTGCAGAGAGCGGGTGGGGGGCTGCGGGCCCCGCTCTGTGGACCGGCTCCTAATCCTCTTGTTTTCGGTACAGTCAGCAGATGTGGCTTCTTTTAGCTGAATAATCCGTTAAAGGAATAATAATTTTTAAAAAGGAGATCGACCTCACCCAAAGAGGATGGCGAACGAGATTAGGGCTTGGTAAGGATAAATTAAAAGGCTCCAAATTCTGTCTGTCCCTCTCTGCCTCCCTCTCTACCCGCCTCCCCCTCCCTTCACCTCCCTCCCCTCCCCCCCTTCCTCCTCATCCCCTGCAATCCGCACTCGACGCGAGTTCACGCGGAGGGCTGGATTTTCAGGCTGAACCGCAACTTGCGCTGCGCGTTATTATTATTCATCTGAGGGTGCTGCCGCCACAACCTTTGCCTCCTGCGCTCCTCTCCTTCCCCCCGGCCGCTGCAGCCAGCAGTGCAGTACCTCCTGCACGCATGCTCTGGTTCACCAAAGGGAGATTCTGAATTTTTTATCATGCTTATGATCATCACCATGATGCTCCTTATCATGGTTATCATTTCCTCCTGCCAGGTGGAGCGACCACCAGCGCCTTCTCGCCACCCGCCCCTTCCCCAGCGAAGGAAGCAATTGGGGCCGGGCCGGGGCGGCCGCTCCCTAGATGTGGGCTTCCTTTTGCCTGTCCGCATCCCTCCCTCATTCATCTGCATGTATATATCTTGATCCCTTTATTCCAGTAGATCTACTGCCTTTCGATGGGTTGGCTGAAACACTTCGGACTGCGACCAGTCTCTTAAAAAGAACAAAAAGAGGAAGACCTTGAGTGGACCCCAGGACAAAGCACTTTGGGCTCGGCAAGAAGGGTCGCGCGGGAGCGCTGGCTGGGAACTGGAGTGATCTCCCGTGCCAAAGAGCGCCCATGAAGCGTGCGGACCTCTGAGGGTATATTCGGATTCAATTTTATTTATCCTTTTGGCATGCTTGAACGATGACATTGTTGGAAAGGGGTAAGGTTTTGTTTTGTTTCGTTTTTTTTCTGGGAAAGAGAACTGAATGGTGGGAGGTCAGGTAGACTTTAAGTTGGCTTTTCTGCTCCCCTGCCTCCCCTCCTCGAGATCCAGGTGTTGGAGAAGAGACTAGGAAGTAGAAGGCTTAGAAAAAAAGTAGACACCGGAGATGTTGTCCGGGGGCTAACGGGAGAGTGGAGTGAGGTGTAGGTGAGTGGGGACTGGCCAGCTGGAGGAGGGTTTTGGGGAAAAAAAGAGGTTTTTTTAAACCCCCTTCAGCTTCACAAGATGAGTTTTGCTGGGGAGGAGAATATGGGTGTCTGCCGATAGAAGCTCTGAGAAATTGATGAAAAATTGATATGTCCATGTACACACTTAAGGAGGCGTCTGGATTTGTGTGTAAACAGAGTGGAGAGGTGAAGGAGCGCATGGAGGGAGGGGGCTTAAAATAATGTCTTATTATCCCTTTGGCTTTGGGGACTCTCATCCTCTGTTCCTCCCCCCTTTTTTGACCTAGGGATCCAGCTGCATTAGACACGAGTGACCTTTTAAATCTACGCCCACCCTTTACCTGGTAAAGCCCGTTGACAGTTTGGGGTGGGGTGGGGTGGGGTGAGGAGAGTGGTAGGGGTGTTTCGAAGACATATATATTCTCTCTCTCTCTCCCTCTCTCTGCCCCCCTCTCCCTTTCCCTCTCCCCCTCTCTCCTCCCTCCTCCCTCCTCTCCTCTCCTCCCCTCCCCTCCGTCTCCTCCTCCCTCGCTCTCCCCCCATCACTCTTTCTCTTCCTCCCTCCCACCTCCCTCACTCCCTCCCTCCCTGCTGCATTTTGCATGAGCTATCTAGGTCATTAGCATTTTAGCGTATGCAAGACTTGACAAAGCTGATGAGGGGCCAGATGGGCCTCGCTCTTATGGGTTTTTTTTTTTCCCTTTTTTTCCCCCTCTTTTCCTTTTTCCCCTCCACCACTTGGGACCTGAGCAAGAGGACTGCAGCAGGCGAGTTTCGGAAGGCTGATCCCGGCCCGGAGCGCGGCAGTTCGCCCCTGCGGCACGCCCGGCCAGGCTGCGCCCGCTCTCAGCCAGCGAGGTAAAGGCGGCGGCGGCGCGCCCTGCTCTGGCAGCCGCTGCCAAGCCCCCGCTGCCCTCCGCTTTCTGTGCCCTCGACTTCCTCCTCCTGGCCCCCTCAGTTTACTGGGCTAAACTGAGAGTGAGAGATGGGTGGGTAGGGTTTGCTGTGCTGGGGCGAGGTGGGGTTGGTGTTGTGTTTTGTTTTTTTTGTTTTTGTTTTTGTTTTTGTTTTTTCATTGTCTGGAGCTGCAGGGGAGGCGAGGCGTGAGGAAGGGGGTAAGGGAGTCAGGGTAATTAACACGGGGGAGGCACCCCTCCGTCTCCCACTTCCACCCACACCCCCAACCCTCCACCCCCTCCGCTTTGCAGGAAAAAGCCTGGATCCGAAAGGATGGGGGAGAACAAAGAGCCTTTGGAAGACGTCGCTGTTATCTCATTGTCTGTGTGATTGGGGGAGCTGCGGTAGGGAGGATGCTGTGGTCCTGTTCTCCCTGCCTCCCCACCCCCAACCCTCTCCCCGCTGTCAGTGCGCACGCACGCGCCCTTCTTTTTACTTATTTTTCCTTGTTTTTTTTCATCCCATCTTCTCCCCACCCCCCTTCCTTTCTTCCACCTGTCCTTCCTTCCTCCTTTACTTCCTCAGGAGAAAGGCCTCTCTCTCCGTGTTCACAGCGGACCTTGATTTAAATGTCCATACAATTAAGGCACGCGGTGAATGCCAAGAATGGGGCTGGCTGAGCACCGTCGGTCCGCGAGGGCCCGCCGGGAAGGAGCCACAGAGCCGAGGCGCCCTCCGCAGAGCTCAGCGCCGCGGCTTCGGGCGGGAGGGGTCTCGGGCTCCCGCTGGCTGGGCTAACCCTGAACCGGAGCCCCTGGGGCGGGGAGGTGTGCAGCTTGTGACAGACATGGGCTTAGAGAGGCAGACAGACTCAGGGAGAGAAGCTGATTCTGTGACAGAAACAGATCTGTGCAAGCACAGATGCGATGGGGGCGGAGGGGGGGGTGCCTGTGAGCGCATTACGGAGTGCTTCTGTGTGCATATTTTTCTCTGGGCTCGGGGCGCATTGTATGTGGGTCGACACCTTCCGTGGCTGTGTTTTTGTTCTGGGCTTAGCTTTTGGTTCGCCCTTTAAAAAAAATAATCTGGCATCCAGAAGACTGGCAGTCTGTGCCAGGGCTTGGACCACAGATATATTGTGTTCTCCTTGAGGCTGGGGGTGTGGGGGGGGGGCGGAGTGGGTAGCCAGTTGGAAGGGAGGAGGGAGGTGTTTGTCATTCTTTGCTGTCGAGCTGTGGGCACCTGACAAGCTTAAGGAAGTCATTGGGATATAGAAGGAAGAAGGAACAAACTCCTGGAGGGTTCATAAGCTCAATCAGGGCTGAAAGCGTGGCCAGGGCTCTTAGGAGCATCTCACTTCCTCCTTGCGGCTGTAATTGTAGTTTCAGGCAGAGATCCAGGAGATGCAGAGGAAGGGAGAGGCGCAGTAACCTACATGTACCAAAGGGGGGAGGGGATGAATTCCTTCTTAAATCTGAACTGAAGGAAAAACAGAATGTGCACAAGTGTTGATTCTGAGGAAAGCCTCTTTTGAAAGGGGCTGTCAGGGAATGGAAAGGGCTAACCCTCCCTCATTCTGAAGAACCTGCTTCCCAAATCAGGCCTTCCTCCCCAGCATTCGATACAGACCAGCAGCTGATCCTAGAGAGCCCCCGTAGCTGCAGTGGATGGTGGCAAGACCTAAACTCATAAATTTCCAGGTGGAGGAAATGGGAGAGGGACAGGTCCCTGCAGAGAAAGGAGGCCAAGAGCTGGATCATCCTACCAGGAAGCCGGCTGCATCCCTTTTCCCACCCTTGGCAGAGGCCTGTCTTTGCAAGACCAAGTCCATAAGGGATGCACAGGATTTTAGTCTTGATTCTTCACGCGTTAACCAAGGCCTAAAGGAGTTTCGGGGTGAAGCTTACTGAGGCATTCTTTCCTCTGCAAAGCCTCAGTCTAGCCCACTTAGCAAATTAGCATTTAAAGATACCATGGATCCCAAGCCTCATTTCCTCCCAGATATTTATTAAGTACCTATTATGTGCCAATCACCGTGTAATGATTATATCTTAGGTTCTTCCTCTGCCCTCCTAAAGGAGTATCTGGAGTCAGGAGAGGTTAAACGTGCTGTACCCCATCTAGATACTCCCAGAACCTTCTCTGCCACCACCTGCTTACCCCTTCTCTCTAGAAGGCTGCAGTTTCCATCATGCAAACTGCAGGCATGGTGCTATCCCTCAACTCCCAGAAGGCAAGTTTGGCTAAAGGACAGAAGAGAGCGCAGTTTCTCTGCCCCCTGAACCTTAGCCAGGGTTGTCCTAAGAGGCACAGGCAGCCACTGCCTTCAAAACAGATCATCCTCCAAATGGTGCCTCCTTGGGGTATAAATCCCCTTGCCTCTCCCCACCCTCCTCCCTAAGAAGGCTGCTCTTGTGGTTTTGGGGGGCACAATTTAAGCCTCCGATGACCAACCCTTTGCCCTACGGTTGCCCACGATAGTGATTCATCTCTGATTATTTTCCCATAACTCCATCAGACAGGGCTGTACCCTTCACTGATGTGCCTGCCCGTCAGCACAATCTCCAGATGCCTCCCCCAAGTAATGGCCCTTTTAGGTGGAAACCTAACACGCTTCTCCCTGAGAGCTTCAACCACAGGCACCATGGACAAGGCCTGCCAGGTTCCTGCTGCTGATAAACTATGGAAGGGAGGGGCGTATTTTTTATTACTTATGTAAACTCTTGTTCCAGAAAGCTTTAATGGGTGTGGGAGTGTTCTAGGTTTGTCGGGTCTGTGTGCATGGGTGTGGGGTTTTCCTGTGTTCACCAGCTCTCATTATGAAATGTATTTTTATGTGGGGCTTTAATGGCTGCAAATGGCAGAGATGAATGTACACTCTGCTCCTGGTGTAATTTCAAGGCCCCCTTTGTGTTCACCAAACAGAGGTATCTGAGTGAAGGTCAGTCCTAGCTTCTTCCCTTCTGCTATATTCTGGGCCTATTTATCCCTAGTGATATTTATGTAAGAAAACTGAAGACTGATGCTCTTCCAAGGCATTTCTCAGATCCCCTCCCTGTCCATTTGAGCCCCTCTAATTACATCCTGTGACTTAAACCAAGGGAAAAATGCATGATTTTTAAAACACAGGACACGTTGAGGCAGTGTGCTGACTGAATATGCTAAGAAGGCCCCCATGAGTCCACACACATCACCATCATTATGGTCCTCGTGACCATGGGAGCTCATATGTTGCCCAAGGTGACTGTATGAGATACATTAAGATGGATTTAGAAATGTATCAAAGGAAAAATTGGTAATATTCTTGTCTCCCCTGCCAGCGACGGCCCAGGCCGAGATCTCTGTTTAAGCAGAAAAGAAACTGATCTTTTAACAAAAGCTAAGGTAAACTCCTCTGTCATTTCTATCACCAAAGGGGTGGGGAGCAGGGACAATTTTTGTGGTTGCATGAGGAGCCTTAGCCAGAGAAATAAATAATTGGGCGGAAGCATGCTCTCTGAGCAGGCATATGCCCGTGTATGTACATATATACATACATTTTCTCTCCTAACCACATCCATCGCTAACATTTATAGGAAAGCATTTAAACACACACACACACACACACACACACACACACACACAGAAATCTATCTATCTATACTGTCTCCACAGGGAAATAATTTTCTCTTTGCCTCTACTGAACTTACATAATACCCCCACCCCCTTGTTCCAACCTTAGAATGGAGTCCTCTGGGGGCAGCTGCAAAGCACTCTCCCTAGGACAGATGGAGCCTCCCTCATCTACTCTGTGGGTGGTTTTAGAGCCCCATGAGTCAACCGGGACTGAGGGCTGTGCTGGTAGTACGTGTTTGAGGCTCGCCTGGCTGATTCACAGTGATGAGTATGTCAATAATAACAATTATGAGAATTATGATGCCTAATAAAGATTTTTTTCTTCCAAGTCCCATCTACAATTCTTTCATTGGGGTGTTTTTGCCAAGTCTTACTCAATTTGACTCCAGTTTAAAAGAAAAAAAAAACTAAAATATTTAATAGTTCATTGCATCTCCAATGCAGACCTAAAACAAGAGAAAGGACTTCAAAGGGGCTGAAGTCCAGTCAATGTGTTGTGCTCTGTGCCACCTTATCCCGGATGCCCGGGGCCTGGAGAGATCTGCACCAAATTTAGATGGCCTGGAAAAAATGCAGGCCTTATTGAGAGCAAAAAATGTTCCAGGTCAGAAATGAAGTGTCAGCAGCTCTCAATAGGGCTCACCTCATTTCTTACCCTTCTCCCTTTGTCCTAAGAAGTGTTTCCCCAGAAATGAGGACCTGGGTCATTGCTGCATAAGCCCCCCAAAATAAACCTCGAGGATCACTAGGGGCTTTCTCAGAATTAAAGTGGGGGCAGGTTTATTTTAAATTAAAATCCAGTCTATTTCTTAAACATGTCCAAATATTGAGACTTAGAACCTAGGAGGCAGTACTATCGGGGGAAGTTCAACTTGCTACTTCGCCTACCCCGTTTAAAGCCGGTCTTTGCGGAAAGCACGAGTGTGCAGTCCAGCCTCGGTAGCGGGGGATACCCGGCTAGGCCTCGCCACCCACCCGGCCTGCGGCCCCACCCCCAGGGCTTCCCAGTGACCTGCTTTCCAGCGTGCAGGAGGCTTTCACTTTTCTCTTTCTCCAATGCCCCTGAGACCTAAATTGAGCAAGGCGAAGAGGAGCAGTAGCTGGGCCCCAAGGCCCTGGGTGGTCCTGTATTTCCCAAAGCTTCGGACTGATCCGAGGTTCGGGGGTAGCCTCGGAAACCCCCACGGTGAAGACAGCCCTGGAGGGCCCACCTCTTTTCCCCTGCCGCTCACCTCCGTTTCCCAATTTGGCTCAAGCGCCAGATGGACACACGACAGTCAACGTTAGAGATGATTACGGAGTCGGGGTGGGAATAGGGGGAGGGCCAAGGCGGGGGTACATCTTTAGCTTTGAAAAATGGGACGTGGCAAACCTAAGGCCTTGGCAGAATGGAATGTCCTCCCTTCTCGGCACCCCAGCGCTTGCCCAGCCGCAGGCTGCGGCCTAGACCCTGCGCCTTTCCGCCGTGGCCCCCGGCCTGGCCTGCGCGCGCGCGGGGAGGGCCAGAGGCTGTTCTTCTCCCCTTATCCTCCTCCAGGCCGCCTTCCTGTCCACTCTAGAAGCTGCAGTCTCCATAACCTCATCCCGCACCCCGGAAAGCCTCAGCATGTGCGAGAAAGAGGGGCGGGCACAGCCCAGGGAGTTGGTTGAGACTGGGGCTCTACGGAAAGGTCACTGTTCAGCCACTCCCCTGACTCCCCACCAACCCGGCAGCAGGGTGAAAGCACTTTAAGGGTGGATTTTTGGAAGGGGAGGGATTTCCGTCCCAGTGCATCCTACGTGACTCCCCTTTACGGCGCCCAGCCTCCCCTATCCCCATACCCACAGTGACCTGGCCACGGGGCCGGGGCAGTGGGCCCCTTCCCCCAGGACCTAGCAACACATCCTCATCATCCCCAACACCCTCCTTCCGCACCCTCACAGCACTCTCTAGAGAAGCCAAAACAGCAACACAAAACCCTCAACCCAGAAGGAAAATACACGTTTCTCCTTTAGCCTTGATGCTAGTCTTACACCACAGGAAAGGGAGCCGAGAAATTGGTCTGAAAGAGAGAAGCAGACATGCTCTTTCTTCGTGAACCTCCGAACCCTTGCCGCTCTCCCAGGAGTCCTTCCTGTCCCCTGGGCGCGGTCTCTCTTCTAAAAAGAACTTAATTCCCTCCTTTTCCTCACCTGCTAGGCCCACCAGGGTGCAGAGTCCATGATGTGAGGCTCCTTCGGATTAACAGACCAGTGCCCTGAGATAACCTTTAGAGCCCTGGTCTCAAGGTCATGTGCCCCAGGAAAAGGAGGCCCACTGGCCTCAAGAGACCACAGGTCCGGACCAGAACGTGCCTGGCAAAGGTCATGCCAGGGAAAGCTTCTGACATACAGGAAAGTGCACCTGGACTTCACAGGGGGCCTCCCTTCAACCCCCTCTCACACTTACACAGATTGATGTGGCAATATTTATTCCCATTTAATTGAGACACTGGTTTAATTTCAGATTGCCTCGGTTTAAGGCCCAATGGGGTTTTCTGCAGCTCTTTTCCCTAGTGCCTCTACAGAAACTAATTGCTGTTAATATCCAATTTTGGCTTTATTATTCGTTAGCCAATTATGTATCCCATAGCCCAGGCCCCTTGCTGCTTACTGCCTCTGCTGGAATCAGCTAACACTATGCCTGGCTTCTGCTTTTTTTCCCTTTGCCTGATTCAGACCCCTCCCCCACCCCTAGATGATTTACAGGGCACATCAGTCATTTTGTTTGTTCCAGCACTTAGCGCAGTTGGGTGGGGGGTTACTTTGAGACTTTTTTTTCTCCTTTTGAGAGAAATTTCTTCTTCACAGGTGAAGTATACAATCGGCACTTTTTAGAAAAGAAAATTTAAGTTTTTCAACTCTCTCTTCACCACCTCTGGGCTTCTCTGTTCTGGAGCGGTTTTTGGAGTAGCCTGTTTCAGCCAGAAGCAAGGGTGCCTCATCCTTAGAGTTTCCCCTGCAGCCTGGCTCTCCTGTCACCTCCCCCAGGGGCCGCCTGCGAGCTACCTACTGCATGTATATGACACCTTGGACTCTAACAGTGCCCAGACCATGTCATTTCATATTTCAAGGAGGAAAACTTGAAAATGCGAGTTGGAAAAGGAACCATTTTCAGAGATGAGGAGGCAGCTTTTGTCTCTACCACAGATACCCTGGAAACTGCTCCTGCTTTCCCTCCTTAGCATGTGGAGCTGATGCAACCGGGGACAAGAGCCTTAAAAAAAAAAGTAGTTTTTTGCCTCCTTTTATTTGTGTGCCCCGAGTTCACTGATACACAGAAGCAAGCACTTCCCGTTACTGGTGCTCTGGAAACAGGAAAATAGAAGTAAAAATCATAACGACAGCAGGAAGATCCTTCTTTGTTTTCCCTTCTTCCAGCCCCCCTTTGAATTTATGCTTTAAATGCTCTGTTGTGCTCTTACATTTATCTCTGGCAGTTCTATAGCAACCTGCATAGTGTCAGCATCAGAATCGAATGGAGAGAAAACAAAATGTCAGAGCAAATGGTTTTAGCTGAGGCCTCCCTGAGCCACCTGGAGGCTCCCTCCCCTTCTGATAAAGCCAGAGGAGGCTGAAGGCTTTCACCATGGCCTGGGAATCCCATGGTCAGGTTTTTCAGAGGAAGGAAGTGAGGGTGCATGTAGGTCTGGAACACTGCTAAGAAGGTGCCTTACACATAAGGCTCAGTAAATACCACCAAATTGGATGTAATTAAATTAGCAGCAGCTGTCCTGCTTTTCTTGCAGAAAAGCTCCAATTGTGCATTCAGGCCTTTGGGGCAGAGAATAGAGTGACCTCACAGAATGAAGGGGTCTAAAGATGTTTCTGGTTCGTCCCCTAGCCTCAGCCTTGCTTAACTCATCCAGGTGTCTGGAGTTTGATTTCCAAGTGGTCCATGCGTTGTAGAGACTGTGTACATGCCCAGTCCCAGACACAAATTCAGAATAAAAACAAACAAACAAACAAACAAATCCTTCTATCTTCCTTGTAGAGCACTTCTTTCACTTTCTAATTACCCTTCTATGCAAATCTCTCCCTTTCATCACCCCCAATCACCCCCAATCATCCAAGGTCTACCCCATGGGGGTGTGCTGTAAGTAAACACAAAAATACCAATTCTATTCCCTTCTACTGTCCTCCTCCCAGCCCGGTGAAAACATCTATATTCTCAACGGTCAACAGGTGTTAGGAGAAAATCAGTGATGCCAAGCCATCTCATACCAATATGTGAATGGCTCAGTCTCTGAACTGTCCCAGAGATATTTCCACTTTAGAAGAGATGCTTAATGTAACAAGTGAGATTCAGTTGTTGGAGTTTCTTGTAAAGGCATTTAAAAGTGGGAAAGCAGAGAAACATCAACTTGGGAAAGTTGGAAAATACCAGCTTTCCCACTTTTTGTGTGAGGAAAGCATCGTTGCCAGACAGACCAATGCTCCAAACACATAGATATGACATAGTTCATTAAGAAACACATTCCAAGGGAGTGTCTGGTGGCTCAGTTGGTTGAGCGTGCCCAGCTTCAGCTCAGGTCATGATCTCATGGTTCGTGAGTTCGAGCCCTGCTTTGGGCTCTGTGCTGACAGCTCAGAACCTGGTGTCTGCTTCGGATTCTGTGTCTCCCTCTCTCTCTGCCCCTCCCTGCTCATGCTCTCTCTTTCTCTCTCTCTCAAAAATAAATAACATTTAAAAATTTTTTTTTAAAATCCCACATTCCAAGAACCCCAAATGAATCCTTGTTGGTTCCCACCTTAAGCTCTGACATTATACTAGTCAGTATAGAAGGCAGGGAGGAGCACCTAGAGCCTTTAAGAAAAACACCTGTGATTTTTGCATAATAAATACCTACTGGCCCAGGCTATGGCCACCACATTTAAAACCAGCCCTTTCATGTCACTTTGCATAATTGTGAATTCTGATTTTGCTGTTCCATGAATCACAATTAATTATTCACTTAAATGCTGGCCTATATGGCATGGTAATCCCACTTCACTCCAGAATCCAAAGCAGACTCAAAGGAGTTCCAGGCACAATTGGAATTGGGTAGAGCTTGACTTTGCCACAGTCCAGCATTGGTTTTGTTCACTTTCCTCTCTCTAATTGACCCTTCCCTTGTCTAGTGGAGCTCCCTCTTCCCCTTGGCACCCTGACTGTGTCCTGTCCCCACAGCGCACCTATGTTTCAGACAATGGCAAAGCCAGGACCCGGAGCATGTTCTTGTAGGGCAAGAAGCAGAAAAGGTTGTGACTTTTTTCCAGCACATACAGTAACTGCCTTCTCAGCTTTCTGCCAACCTCTTAGAAAACTTGGATTTGGAAAATGTCAAATGTCTCTCATCTTTCCACTCTTCCTCTTCTACCTCAGCATCTCGCCACCTTCTTGTGGACAATTAATCAATAGCAACAAGGTAGCATGAGAAGTTAGGAGCATAATCTTGCTGCCAGGCCATACTGCATCCCTGTTGTGTTAAACCTGTCTTACTCAATTCCTGAATCACTCATCATTCTATTGACTAAAACCTATCCGAGACAGCATTTGGGGCATCTAGGAACATTATTTAATGCAATACCAGAGCCTCCCAGAAGTCTAGAGGGATTTGGTTTTCTTCCATTTTTTGAAGCCTCCAGGATATTATAAAATTAAGACGTGCCAAAAGCAGGGTTACCAAACTTGTGATGTACTTTATGTGCTTATAGTTAAGAATTTGATGGGTATTGAGGAGGGCACCTGTTGGGATGAGCACTGGGTGTTGTATGGAAACCAATCTGACAATACATTTCATATTAAAAAAATAATACATGAAATAAAAAGAGGAACTATCAATCTTTAAAAGAAAGAAGAATTTGAAATTACATGATTAATGTCTGCTTTCAATTCTGCTACTCAACCTGGGTGGTATGTATAGCATCTTCCAAAAATGTTACCAAAAAGTCTGCATATGAGACCCTTTGTGACTCTGGCACCCGAGCAGAAAATCCTGTATGCTCAGGCATAGCCCTTGGCCCCCAGGGAGAGCATAGCATAGGGTATATGATTGCAAGCTCTAGCATCAGACCACCTCTGTTTGATTCTTGGCTCCATCACTGGGCTATGTGAAATAAGGTACGTTGCTAAACCTCTCTGAGCATATTCTGTAAGACAGTGATGATAATTATGCTACCTACTTTATAGAGTTGTTGTCAGGATTAAGTTAGACAACGCGTGTTAAAATGTTTAGCATAGCACGGAGCGGTATTCAACAGAATTATATGCAAGCATATATGGAATTTTAAGCTCTCTGGTAGCCACATTTTAAGTAGAAAGAAACACGTGACATGAATTTTAATCATGTTTTATTTAACCCAATATATGTAACCCAAAACATTATAATTTCAACATGTAATCAATATAAAAATTGTTACTAAGATATTTAACATTCTTTTATTCATCGTTGGTCTTCAAACTTTGATGTGTATGTTATACTTACCATTTTAGTCAATAGAATGACTCAATTCATATGCTAAATTTTCATCAGAAATACTTGTTTCATATTCCAATTTCATACAGTGTATAGTTAAAGAGGTAAATTCACATGCCCAAGTTAGTTCTAACCATTTTTAACATTTTCTAATAACCAAACAGAGCATGTGTTTTTAAGCTTAAATTAAAGATTCCATTCTTCAGTTGTAGGAGTCATATTTCAAATGCTCACTAACAACATGTAGCCAGTGGCTCCCCATGCCAGACAATGCAGGTTTCAGCATAATACTTGGCACACAGTAAGTGCTCAATAAATGCTTACTGGCCATTACTCTCAGGGTCCATCCCTCCCCAGACACAGGGAATGACTCCTTCTCTTCCCTCAGATTCTAGATTGGACCAGGCCTGTCCTTTGCTCTACCCAGGGCCTGTGAGACAAGCCCTTCCTGACCTTCCCCTCTGTGATTTCATGAAGCCTTCTGCAATTGCTAGGATTATTTTGCTATGTGCATGTGTAAGGAGCAGGGAGAGCAAGGCTTTTGTGGAGGGTTATTCTTGGCAACAATAACTTGGTACATCTGTGCAACAGAAATGACAGGACTAACGTGGTCACACTAGTGACTGACATTTGTTCCTATTCACAGACCAAATTGTATGTGAGAGAAAATAGACACGAGTATGGGACATGCTCCTAAATTTAATTCTGTGCTAATTTCTCATACTGTTAATTACGGACCTTTTCTAGCTTTCTCCATATTCATTTTTCAAGCAATTTTTATTAAAATCTTGCTGTGTGTCAAACATTGGTGTCAGCTAGGAGGAACTTGTAGATACATAGGATTCACTCCCTCTCTGCCTTCAGTAATCTTACAGACCAGTAGAAAAACTAAAATAAGTGTGATTGGTGTCATATGAGAGAGACAGTCAAAATGCTAGGAGAGTTCAAACGAAAGAAATGCCTTTTCCAATGAGAGAGTTAGGGAAACTTCAAGAGGCAGGTGGGATATTGAGGGGAGGGGAGCATCCTAAATGGAAAGATTAGCTTGAGGACCATCCCAGGTATGTGAAGACTCTGCAAGACTAAGCCTAGGTATAATGACAACATACCAGAAAGAAAGTGTGGGACCAGATTGCATGTGGGAATTGCTGGATCATATAATGTCTTAGTAAGCTCAGGCTGCCATAACAAAATACCACAGACTGGCTGGCTTAAACAACAGAAATGTATTTTCTCACAAGTCTGGAGGCTGGAAGTTCAAGATCAGAGTGCCAGCATGGTCGAGTTCTGGTGAGAGCTCTCTTCCCGGCTTGCAGATGGCTGTCTTCTTGCAGTGTCTTCATGTGACAAAGAGGGAGAAAGAGAGAACTCTGGTCTTTTTATAAGGGCAATCATGATAGTCCCACCCTCACCCAAGCTTAATCGCCTCCCAAATACCATTTGCCAAATACTATTTGCCATCTCCAAATGCCATCACATGGGGAGTTAGGGCTTCAACATATGAAGTTGGGGTGGGAGGGACACAATTCAGTTCATAGCACATAGTAATCCTATTTTTAATTTTTTGAGGGACCACCATACTGTTGTCTATTGTGGCTGCACCATTTTACATTCCCACCAACAGTGCACAAGGATTCCAATTTCACCACAACATTGCCAACCCTTGTTACTATTCTGTTGTTGTTTTTTTCTTAATAGCAATCACCCGAGTGGATGTGAGGTGGTATCTCGTTGTGGTTTTGGTTTGCATTTTTCTCAAGACTAGTGGTGTTGGAGCATCTTTCATGTGCTTATTGGCCATTTATAGATCTTCTTTGGATAAATGTCTGTTCAAGTCCTTTGCCCATTTTTCAATTGGGTTTTGTTGCTGCTGTGACAATCATTACTCTGAGGCAGTTCTGACAAATGGAGTGGAGTCAGGAGTCCTAACCCACTGAATAAAATTTTACTGCCCTAAGTCTAATATCAGGTAGTCGCCCTGGTCACCTGCATACCCTCTGATCATCACATGTCTCCTGGCACTTTGTGCTTAAATCCTCAAATGTTCCTCCTTGGTTGGATCTCTGAAACCCTTCTTGCCTGACTCCAATTCCTCAGGGCAAGGCTTGACCACTGGAGGATTCCTATTCCAAATCTGATGAAGGACTTCAAACAGTAGTATGTTTACATCCATGACCCTGACCTCTGGCATATTATTCAGAACTCTGATCATTTCAAGTGACAGACACCCAATGTGAACCAGTTTAAGCATGAAGGGGAATTTAGTGACTCATGAAACCCTGTACAAGAATCTGTTTGTAACTAAAGGACGGCTGGAAACATGCACTCTTTTAGTCTTCTGTCTCTATGCCTTTCTGCTTGTATTTAATTCTTCTCTTTCTGCAAACTGGCCTCTGCTTCCCAGGTCTTCACAGCAAGACATGTGGCCATTGGGATTTTCCTGGGTTTTACATTTTATAGCCTGCTTAGGTCAGATGCCCACCCTGGGCCAATCAACTTGACCAAAGAGGTGGAAAGCCCCAACTGGTTAAGTGTGAGTTAGGTGTAGGCATGGAGCTCCCATGTTAACTGTGGATGTAAGGGAGGGGTGTCCACCTAGAAAAAGGTACTGGCTAGTTAATACCACAATGTCCTGTGACCACCCATGTCCTGTGAATGGTGCCCTTGGACTTGTGATGGAGGTCCTGGTAGAAATCCTATTTCTGGACTCAAAGCCACCAGGCTGGTATCTCTCTCCTATATCCTCCCTCTTCAGAAGGCCTCAGCACCAGAGCCCATTACATCCTCTGGAGTCCTGTAGTTTAAAATGTTAATCACTTCTGACCCTGGTGCCAAGCTCCCAGCAAGCTTCAGGGTCAAGTTTAGTTTATGAGAGAAGCTGGTTGTGAAGACCACAAATTGTTACTTTTTTTTTTTTTAACCAACTGTATAACATTTGGTGCTTTTCACAACACCACCCTGCTTCTCTATCTTACTGTGCTCTCTCCCTCACAAGCCACTAATACTTATCTCCTCCCTAAGAAAGGAAAAGGTGGGGGAGCACCAGAAATGCCTATGGCCTCATCTCCCAGGGGTTCCTGGACAGAGAGTAATTTGGGACCTGAAGGAAATCCCCACAGAAAGGCCCTGCCTCCAGGCCTCACTAATTCTGGATTTAATTCTCTCCTGTGAGCCAGGCATTGAATTACTGTCCCCCAACCCCCATACCTCCTGTTTTCCATTGTCTCATCTAATAAAAGTTCCAGATCTGAAAGTATCTGAGACCCTAACCCTAATCCAATTAAACCTGCAAAAGCAACTAGACTTGGGAAAGACAAAGAGGTGAAGAGGTTAATAGCAGACAGAACCTCCACTGAAGAGCTAAATTAGCCTTGCCCACCTCAGGAGAAATGTTAAAAGCAGATTACTAAGACTGCTGTTGGTGATTAACATTTGCTCAAAATTCTAAGTAGCTGATTTTTTTCCCCAAGTTAAATGTTAACCTGAGGAAAGAAGGACAGGAGCTATGGGAGAAGAATGTAAAAGAGAAAACAGAAAGAAAGGCCTGCTGTGTGGATGTCTTCCTCCCAAAGTAGTGGGGATTGAGAATGCTTAGGAACCGCTTCCCATTCCCCTTCGTTTCCTTCTCAGGTAGGAAAGATGGAGATTTTCACCATCTTCATTTAACAGAGAAGCTGTGCTCCAAGATGGGAATGGAAGCAGGGTACCAAGCCTGACCTTGACAGGGAGGTTGGGAGCTACCTGGAAGCCTTCCAGTTTTGTATCCTATCTTGGTCAGTTAGGGCTACTATAACAAATACCATAGGGCACCTGGGTGGCTCAGTAGGCAAGTGTCCAACTTCTGTTCAGGTCCCCGCATGGAGCTCTCTGCTGTCAGCGTGGAGCCTGCTTCAGATCCTCTGTCTCCCTCTCTCTGCTCCTCCCGCACTTGTGCTCTTTCTCTCTCTCTCTGTCTCTCTCAAATAAATATAAATAAATAAATAACATTTAAAAAAAAAACAAGTACATAGCCTGGGTAGCATAAACAACAGACTCTTCTTACTGTTATGGAGGCTGGGAAGCCACCTCAATTGCTGGTGAAGACTCCCTTCGTGGTTTGCAGACATCTGCCTTCTCCCTGTGTCTTTAAGATTTATTTATTTACTTATTTATTTTTATTTTTTGAGAGAGAGAGAGACAGAGCATGAGTGGACGAGGGGCAGAGAGTAAAGGAGACACAGAATCTGAAGCAGGCTCCAGGCTCTGAGCTGTCAGCACAGAGCCTGACATGGGCTCAAACTCATAAACTGCAAGATAATGACCTGAGCTGAAATTGGACGCTCAACCGACTGAGCCACCCAGGTGCCCCTATTCCTATGTCCTTACGTGGCAGAGAGAGAGCTCTGGTCTCTCTATCCCCTTATAAGGGCACCAATCATCATGGGGTCTCCATCCCCATGACCTCATTCAAACAGTTACCTCCCAAAAGGTCCACCTCCAAATATCATCACACTGGGGATTAGAGTTTCAACATATAGATTTGGGGGTAGGGGAGGATGGAAACATCCAGCCCAAAGCAATACTTGTGAATCTGTGAGGTGGGTTTGTTCTGATGCAACAAATAACTAACACTGAAAAAGCCCCATCTCTACTCAGTGTTCTGGGGCACTTTGGTGCATCAGGACCATATTTTTGGTGCAAATAAATATATTGATTTTCCTTGATATCCTGTGATAGAGGTTTCATTTGCCATGATGAAGAGTAGAAAGATTATGATGTGAGTGTGTACGTGTGACTCTTTGTGAATACCATTAGTAGGATGTCAGTGTAAATAGAAATTCAGTCCAGCAAGCAGGAGTAATGGGCAGAACAGCACTACATTAAGGCACTAATCCAGATGTATGGGAAGAAACAAAGAAAAATTGGATATGGATCTTAACTTTTAGAAACTTACAATACAGGGAAGAGAAGACTTGTATAAAGGGCTAAAAACATAACAGAAAGTGATAATTAACATAGACTGCTGTTAAAAAAGTCATGTAGTTTCAAGAATGTAAAACGGTGCGGCCACCATGGGAAACAGTACCAGTTTCCTCCAAAAATTACAAATTGAAGGACCACATAGTCCAGCAACCCCACTTCCAGGTACAAATCCAAAAGAATTGAAAGCAAAGGCTCAAACATATATTTGCACATCCATGTTCATAGCAGCATTATTTGCAATGGCCAAAAAGGTGAAAGCAGCCCATGAGCCCATCAACAGATGAATGGATAAACAAAATGTCATCTATCCATACAATGGAATATTACTTAGTCTTAAACAAGAGTAAAATTCTGACACACATGACAACATGGATGAACCTTGAAGACATTAGGCTAAGTGAAATAAGCCAGTCACAAAAGGACAAATCCTGGATGATTCTACATACGTGAGGTACCTAGAATGGTTAAATTCATAGAGAAAGACAGAACGGTGGTGCCAGGGCCTGGGGAGAGGGAAGGTTGGGGAATTGTTTAATGGGCACAGAGTTTCAGTTTTGCAAGATGAAGAGTTCCATGGACAGATGGTGGTGATGACTGCACAAAAATATGAATGTATTTTTCATTAGCACTGAATGGTGCACTTTAAAATGGCCAAGGTGATAAGTTTTATAAATGTGTATTTTGCCACAATTTTTAAAAATATCATGTTATTTCAGACAAGACTTCCTGGAAGAGGTAGCATGGACCTGTGCCTGAAAGGGCAGTAAATTTCAACATGTAAAGAGGAAAAAGGACAATAGAAACAGAAGGAAGAATGCAAAATATCCAAAGGCAGACATATTCATAAGAAGACACAGTGAGTGGTTTGTTTCCTGGAACAAGCGTTTAGGAAGGAAAATAGGCTTCAACAGCCTAGACGATGGGGCCTTGAAATCCAGGATTTTATTCTCTATGCCAGCATGTCTAGCGTTTCCATGGTGTGGTCCACAGAACACTAGTTCCATGAGATGCTGTGGGTAGAGGGGAGGAGTACTCCCTGTTCCACTGCAACAGTAATGGAGTAATAATAAGTAATAAGTAATCCCAATAGAGATTAATGGGTTTAGCTCTGCGACCACTTCTTCTACCCATCTTGGCCTGCAGAGGGAAGACACTACAGAACTTTCTCATTCATTCCTGATGCCCTTGGTAAAATGATGTATCCTCCAGGCCTTCCCATGGAACATAATCCTCTGGCGGATCTTCTTCTGGCCTCCTGTTATAAGTCCATTCTAGTATACCCACTTCCTCTTTCTGCCTTCTACTACCATCTTCCAGAGTAACTCAGGCATTTTCCACTTTGCTTAGTGTTGGTCGTTGTCTTTTTCCAGGCTTCTAAGAGCAACCCCAGCAAGCAGCTGAGTTTTTTCCATCCTCTGGGGTCTTCAATAGAGTGTTAAATCTCATGAGGGGCCTCCAAATCAATACATTTTTTTTTAATCTTTATTTTTGAGAGACAGAGAGAGACAGAGTATGAGTGAGGGAGGGGCAGAAAGAGAGGGAGACACAGAATCTGAAGCAGGCTCCAGGCTCTAAGCTGTCAGCCCAGAGCCCGACACGGGGCTGGAACCCACGAACTGCGAGATCATGACCTGAGCTGAAGTCAGACGCTCAACCGACTGAGCCACCCAGGTGCCCCATCAAGTCAATACATTCTTGCCTGTCCAGCATCACATCCCATGTACTTGGTCAAGTACCCCTAAAATTCAATCCCAGACATGCCCCCCGGCTCCTGCCAGTATATGTCATCTAGTTTTTATAATTCTTTAGGTATAAAGTCTCTTTTCTCCTTCCTCTTGCTGAGCACATCTCCAGTCAGATTTAAATCTATGCTGAAATTTAACTAGTTATCGGCCTGGCAGCCAGGAGAGGAGATGAGGTCAGCTCCTTAGGGGAAGCACCCGATTGTAGGGGAATGATTTCTGCAGCATCTTCCAGCACAACAAAAGTTCTGGGCCTTACTAGGGAAGGATGAGCTACCTCTGCAAGCCCAGAAGGTCCTATGGTGGTTGTAGAGTTAATATCTTCAACATCCATCCAAATGTCCAGTCTCATGTTTTAGGGTCCCAGGCTGCCATAACATAATACCACAGACTGCACAGTTTAAACAACAGAGAGTTATTTTCTCACAGTTCTGGAAGCTTGGAAATCTAAGATCAAGGTGCTGACCGATTTGGTTTTTGGTGAGAGCTCTCTTCCTGGCTTACAGATTGGCTGCCTTCTTTCTGTGTCCTCACATGGCAGGAAGAGAGATCTCTGTTTCTCTTCTTGGAAGGCCACAGTCCTGTCAGATTAGAGTCTCACTCTTATTATCTAATTTAACTTAATTACCTTCTAAAAGTCCTGTCTCCAAATACAATCATGCTGGTGATTAAAGCTTCAACATATGAATTTGAGGGGAACACAATTCAGTTCATAGCACAGATTTTCACAGTGCCCTGTCCTTTGCATAATGCACCTGCCTTAGCTGAGCATTCAAACATATTTGGGGCTTTGTGACTCACAATGAGGTCTTCAGCCTGCTGCTCAAGTGTGTCTGCCTTTTTACTCTGGGTGGAAAAAAGCCTCTTTGTGAACTACCACCAAGGCATTCTGGATCTTGCATTTAGCCATTATCTGCTTTTTAATAGCCTTCAGTCTCTCATTATCCTTTTGCAGGATACCAGTACAACTTTGCAGTAATCAGTCAGCTCCATTGTCTCTGTAGGCACTGTTTTCCCCGTTTTCTCCCCAAATTCCTGTATCATCACACCTGCCACAGAATTACCCTCCACCATGACATTTTCTCAAGTCACCACCAGTGATAGTTTTAGCAATTGAGCCACCACATTGTGGTGACTATTTGTGACCCACCTACTAATCAAAATGGCTTCCTCTTTCTATATTGGATGAGTGGTGGGCACACCCATCTTGCCCCTTATTTTCTCACACCACTCTCACACCACTTCACTTGTGTTAGTCCAAGTCCTCTGAGAATCAAACCCATGAAAGGAATAAGCATGCAAGGGGAAATGCCTATGGGAGAGCAAATGGGAAGAAAGCCCCAAAGGCTAGAGAGCCATGTCAGATCACTTCTCCCAGGTGAAGGAGAGAGGGGGGAAAGAAGGTTAGATGGAAACATCCTGGACTGCCATGAAGTCTAAGAAAGTTTCAGCAAGGCCACTAAGAAGTATTGGAGTCAACATCAACTATCAGTATCCTTGCACATTTAGTCACTGACTGGGAGTACCCAATGGGAAGTCCTGACTCAGCACAAATACTGCTGCGGATTTCAGAAAAAAGAGCCAGGGAAATTGGTCCCTTATGATCCCTGTAGCTAGAAGTCGGCCAAGCTCAGTCACTACTCCACAGTGCTCCAGGCCTTCTCTGACTCCAACCGGGAAGAAAGAGAAAAAAAAATGTTACATTCAACAAAAGAATAAACACATCATGTTTTTAAATCCTTGAATGTTGATCTCAATATCCACTTCTTCCAATTAATTGCAGAGGTAAACTTCTTATCACTGCATAATCTCCACCATATTGGTAGGTATTTGTTATTTTCTCCCACAGGTCAAAAACAACACTGATGGCAGTCCATGAAGGCAAGGGTGCTAAAGGCCATCTTCACACTTTGCCCCCCATAATTTTTTTGATAATTGCCTTCTGAGAAGCTCACCACTGAGAAGTGTTCACAATGATTTGCCACTGCCATGGCATCATTTTATAATGTTCACAATGTGAGGCTAATCTCTGTGCATGAAAGTTTAATGGTCAATCAAAGCATATCCCCATGCTACCTCTGAAAGGAAAGGAGTGGGCAGGTGGGATCCTGTCCCTTTACCCAGAAAGGAGAAACTCAAGTCCATGGGAGCAGAGTGGCCACTGTGCAGAGTTGATCTGGTGCAAGCCTGAGTCCCTCTGGTTGACAAAGGCATTCCCCGGGTGCAATTACATGTCAGTCCTTTGTCAATGGTTTTTTATATCTCTACTCAGCTTTTTTCTTTTATTTTATATCCCATTCCAGATCCTTCTGACACTAGTCAAAATCAATTCGCAGTCATGAAAGGCAAGTTCATAAGCTCCTCCTAGCCTAACTCATATAAAATTAGAGAAAAAGATCCTCTAGGTTGTCAGTTCAGCATTTATCGAGCTCCTGCTGCATACCAAACACACACTGTTAAGTCCTGAAATACAGAAATAAGATGGCGGCCCTACTTTCTGAAAGCTCCCAATCAACTCTTCCACAGTCCTCATGCTCTTCACTGCATTTGGAGTGCCAGGGTCTAAATTATTCACAGAGGATAAAATGGTCTATTTTGGGGTAACTCCTATCACACTTCGTGGTGGCTGCTTCCATTTTTAAAATAGCCTCAAGTGTGACTATTAATCAGGATATCATTAAAAATAATATCTGTCAGGATGACATTCATTTCTGTTCCATAAATAATGTCACCAGCATTGAATTCCTGAACAGTGGAACATTTACAGAGTTACAGAAGACCTCTAGGTAATGAGCTTCTGGAGGACAGGGCTGTGTCATTTGCCTTTCTGACACAGAGCACCTAGGACAGTGCCTGCCACAAAATGGGAGCTCAGCAAAGGTGTTCTGAATAAATTTAAAAATTCCTACATCTCACATTATGACCGTGTTGTAAAAGTATGTAGCTCTTCTTTGTGACATCGAGCTCCAAGATTCAAAAAGTTTCCAAAACATCTTAATGTGTCTTAGAGACCATTGTTGCTTTTTAAAAGTATATTTAAATCTTTAAAAGTGTGCTTATCTCACATCTCTTAGGTGAATACATTTTGTAAGTTCATTACTCAGTGTGTGAAAGGATACATAGTCCCATTGGTTTTAAATCTACTTCTATTAAAGGTCAAGAGCTGCCCCTTTTTGAATGGGATAAAAATCAATGTCAGTGTTGCTTTGTCCACTTCTAATTTTCTCTAATGCTAATATTGTAGGCTTATTTAATTTTTTAAATTAGATTTTAGATAATTGTAGATTCACATGCAGGGGTAAGAAATAATACAAAGTGATCACATGCACCCTTCACCCAGTCTCCTACTAATGGAAGCATTTTACATAACTACAGTATAATATCACACCTGGGAAATTGGCATTGCTACAATCCACTGACCTTATTTAGACACTAGTTTTACATACACGTGTGTGTGTGTGTGTGTGTGTGTGTGTTCAGTTCTATGTAATCTTATCACAGGTGTAGACCTGTGTACTCACCACGCAATCACGCTTTAGTACAGTTCTCTTGCCACAAAGATCTGGCATGCTACCATTCCAAAGCCACCTCCTTTCCTCCCTTCCTTCCCTAACCCCTGGCAACCACTACTTTGTTCTCTAGCTCTATAATTTTGTTAATAGAATGTTACATAAATGCAACCATATAGTAGGTAACCTTTCAAGATTTGAGATCCTCCCAAGTAGCTGCAGGTGTCAATAGTCTATTTCTTTTTCTGGCAGAATAGTATTCCATAGTATATATGGAATAGTATTCCATAGTATGTAGCACAGTTGAATAATTCACCTACTAAAGGACACTTGGGTTGTTTCCAGTTTCAAAATCTATTTGATTTTATAAATTTTTTTTCAAAAAATTAGGTCTTTGGGGGCACCTGGTTGGCTCAGTCAGTTGAACATATGACTTTGGCTCAGGTCATGATCTCACTGCTCATGAGTTTGAGCCCCACGTCAGGCTTTGTGCTAACAGCTCAGAGCCTGGAGCCTGCTTCAGATTCTGTCTCTGCCTCTCTGTCCCTCTCCCGCTCAGGCTCTCTCTCTCTCTCTCTCTCTCTCTCTCTCTCAAATATAAATAGAAACATTGAAAAATAAAATTAATTAATTAAATAAATAAATAATTTTAAATTAGGTCTTTAGCCATCAGTTTTATCATATTCAAAAGCCCAAATACTTTGTTTCCTCTCTTATCCCTACTGTTGTTTGTTCCTTTAACTTTTTAAAATCCTAGCATATTTTTCAGAGTCCTAGCATATTTTTCTGAGGTTTATTGACTAAAATTCCACATAGAAATCAGAATCAAGAATGCAATATTTTTAAATGATAGTACAATGATAATATTTTCTCTTATGTTTTTAATACCTTTCTTGGTTGGACCCACACTTAGTTAACTTTTTTTGGCTACATGAAGCTGATAAACTCAGAGAACAGTCTAATATTTTCCACAGACAATTAGCCCAAAAAGCTGTAAGTATAGTTTGGATTATTATTTTTCTCAATACTCCATCTTTTATTTAGCCATGCTGAAACTCATTTGATACTTTTCTGCAGCTCAAAGAGTATGGCAAGAGGTTCTTCCATCCTATGACCCTCAGTTTGTGTTTTCACTACCTGGTAAGTTCTGTGCAGTCTGCATACTTGGAGACTGCACCTTGCAATCCCCTACCCTCCTTTTGTGTGCAGGTCCAGGGCTTCAAGCCAGATTTTCTCAATTTCCTGTGACTGTGTCTCTCGCTAAGGAGTATCTTATTTATGACTGCTTTCTGTTCATCAGAAGCAAGGGATTCACTTGACTTTCCAGAGCCCTGAACCAGATTTCTGAGCTCTAGTAAACCAGCCTCATTCCTGTCATAGACTGAAGAAGAAAGATACCAATAAACTACCCCAGTGGTTCTCACATCTGTCTGCACATCATGTCCAGATATTAAATCTGGGGCAAACCCAGAGCATGAGAATTTTTTAAAAGTCCTCAAGAGTCACATAAATTATAGGGGCTCCTGGGTGTCTCAGTCAATTGAACATCTTACTCTTGATTTGGGCTCAGGTCATGACTTCACGGTTCATGGGTTTGAGCCCAGCAGCAGGCTTTGCCCTGACAGTGCGGAGCCTGCTTGAATTTCTCTCTCTCCCTCCCTCTCTCTCTCTCTCTCTCTCAAAATAAACAAATAAACCTCTAAAAAATTTAAAGATTCACATAAATTATAGTAAATCCATATATTTTGAATACTATGCAACCATAAAAAAGAGATCCTTGAGGGGGACTCTGTGAGTGAAATGTTACAAGGACCACAAAGTACCAGAGACATCACTACAAGCATGAAACCTACAGACATCACAATGACTCTCAACCCATATCTTTCTATAATAACACTGAATGTAAATGGACTAAATGCTCCAACCAAAAGACATAGGGTATCAGAATGGATAAAAAACAAGACTCATCTATTTGTTGTCTACAAGAGACCCATTATAGACCTGAGGACACCTTCAGATTGAAAGTGAGGGGATAGAGAACTACCTATCATGCTACTGGAAGTCAAAAAAAGCTGGAGTAGCCATACTTATATCAGACAAACTAGACTTTAAATTAAAGGCTGTAACAAGAGATGAAGAAGGGCATTATATAATAATTACAGGGTCTATCCATCAGGAAGAGCTAACAATTATAAATGTCTATGTGCCAAATACGGGAGCCCTCAAATATATAAAACAATTAATCACAAACATAAGCAACCTTATTGATAAGAATGTGGTAATTGCAGGAGACTTTAATACTCCGCTTACAGCAGTGGATAGAACATCTAGACAGAGAATAAAGAAAGAAACAAGGGCCCTGAATGATATATTGTATGAGATGGACTTCACAGATATATTTAGAACTCTGCATCCCAAAGCAACAAAACATACTTTCTTCTTGAGTGCACATGGAACATTCTCCAAGATAGGTCACATAGTGGGTCACAAAACAGCCCTTAATAAGTAAAAACCTTAAAAAAATTTTAAAGATTCACATAAATTATAATAAATCCATATATTTGGAATACTATGTAAGCATAAAAAAGATGGAGGAAATCATTCTGTGCACTGGAACATCCTTTGAATAAGAAGGCAAATTCCCTCTTGCCCATCACCTTTCCAGTCTTCTATCCTGAAATAAGAACTTGATGTCAGGAGATATGGCAACCATCTGATAATGACAACAAAAGTAAAAGAAAGATCAGGCAGGCAGCTACAAGGTATCTAGGTCTTTGATGATCTAGAACCATGGCACCAACCCTGGACTGCCTACCTTCAGACCAGTCTGCATGAAGAGAAACAAGAAAATAGAAAAAAAGATGCATGGAGTAAAGCAGGGATGAGGAACAGGGAAGGTCTGATGGGCTTGAGTGTCAAGTCCCAGTTCATTGCTAAACCTGGTTGCATGCTGCTCTCACACCTTGCAATGCACCTGATCTTCTCATAAATCTTTCTTCCTTTGCTTATGTGAGCATCGCTGGATTTCTGTTACTTCAACCAAGGGTCTCACCAAAAGCAGTACTTCAGCACTGTGTTATCACTAATGTTTATAATTTTGTCTCTAATTCATCAAGAAAAGGTTAAAATATACTTGATAATCTGGGAATGCAAGCTGGTGCAGCCACTCTGGAAAACAGTATGGAGGTTCCTGAAAAAACTAAAAATAGAACTACCCTACGACCCAGCAATTGCACTACCAGGCATTTATCCACAGGATACAGGTGTGCTGTTTTGAAGGGACACATGCACCCCCATGTTTATAGCAGCACTATCAACAATATCCAAAGTATGGAAAGAGCCCAAATGTCCATCGATGGATGAATGGATAAAGAAAATGTGGTATATATATATATATATATATATACACACACACACACACACACACACACACACACACACACACAATGAAGTATTACTCAGCAATCAAAAAGAATGAAATCTTGCCATTTGCAACTACATGGATGGAACTGGGGGGTATTATGCTAAGTGAAATCAGTCAGTCAGAGAAAGGCAAAAATCATATGACTTCACTCTTATGAGGACTTTAAGAGACAAAACAGATGAACATAAGGGAAGGGAGACAAAAATAATGTAAAAACAGGGAGGGGACAAAACAGAAGAGACTCATAAATATGGAGGACAAACTAAGGGTTACTGGAGGGGTGGGGGGGTGGGCTAAATGGGTAAGGGGCACTAAGGAATCTACTCCTGAGATCATTGTTTCACTATATGCTAATTTGGATGTAAATTTTTAAAAATAAAAAATAAAATTAAAAAATAAATATATACTTGATAATCTCTAATTTGTAAAAAGTAGGAGAGTTATCACAGTGTGGTAGCAATAACATTGGCTTTGGAGTTGGACAAAATTGGATTCAAATCCCCATTCTGGCCTTCACCCAACATGTGATTTTAGCCAAGTGACATAAGTTCTCTGAGTCTCCGTTTTCCTTACTGCATAGAGGGTGATAATAATACCCATCTACAGGGTTGTTAAGGGCTGAATACAATAATGTATGTACATGGCTATTATTATTATTATTCAATAATAATAGAAATTTTTGAAAAAAGATGAAGTATGTATTATATCTTAGAAATGTTTACCTTGAAAGTGACTTTCCTATGTAATAGGATTATCATTTTTTTAGAGAGAGGATTACCCTATTTTCCTAATGATCCAGATGGTAGACCATCAGTGCATACTGGTCCAAACTTGGAATATTGCAAATATTATTTTTGAGTGTCAATAAACCATCAGAAAAATTATATGCTAGCTAAACAATATCCTTAAAGTAAGATTTCTAAAATTTATAGGCACTGTGTAAAGAGATTGGCAGCCAAAGGCTGCTCTGAACATTACTTGCCAGAGCTCAGGGACAAATCGGGTGTCTCAGAACACCAGATGACTTTACAGACCACACGCCTCCCATATTCATCTAAGCCCCAGAGACTTTGTGCAATCTCTGCACTAGAAAACCACATCCACGGGTCTGCTCTTCATCATGAACAACCATAGCTTTAAATACAAGACAGAACTTTACAATCAAACAAATCCAGATGGACAGTTCTCTCAAAGCCAAATCTATACCCAGGACACAGATTTCTAGAATAAAATGCAGCCAAGACTGATACAAAAACAACCCAGGGAACAAAAAGTCCCAGTCACTATAAAGTCATCGATCACTCTGCTACTCAGAATTGAGCACCACGTGCACATAGGGTGGGGGAGTAGGGGAGGACCACAAAGTAGACACCAAAGCCCTGGAAATGTGCAGGGTGAGTGGAGGTCAGTAGAACACAGTCGTAACAGAGGGAGGGCATATGCTCCTCTAACAACACAGTCCACTTGATCTCCATTCCTTGTTAAAGAATTAGGGCTTGCCTTCATGCATACCCATGGCCCTGCTAAGGGCCCTTACGCTACCCATGTAAGCCACCATGGTGATGTATGATGCATCAAGAAGGTGAACTGTTTAGAATACTTCCGTCTTCCAGAAGACACAGAGGTTATAGCTCCTTCTCTCAGCCTTGCAGGCTAGGACTTCAACTTGATCAGTTTGCTCCAAAGTGGCCAGGCCCTGCAGGACTGCCTTGTGCTGACCAATCTTGTAAGAGACTCACTGGTAAACCAGATGTCTGTTGACTGACTCTTTTATTAGGAGAATGCATATCCTGTAGGCTGTCCTCATTTGGTAATAACCTTTGCTCCCAACCTTCTTCTTTCCACCAACATATCTTTACCCTATATCCATGTCTTCAAAACCCTTCTCTTTGAGACAAACTCTTGATAAACTGTTAATGATGGTGGTGGGTGGTCAAGGATAGGCTATTTCTTTTGTAACTACAATAATAATGGTTACCATCTATTGAATAATTGTTATATGCCAGGCATTTGGTAAGCATTTTACATACATAATCTCATGTAATTCTCAACCATATGTAATGGGCCTATTATTATTATGGTTTTTATAGATGAAGATGATTTTTATAGATGAAGAAGTGGAGGCTCCAAGTGGTCAAGTAACTGAATTGTCCCAGATTGGGCTGCCCAGGAAGCAGACCCTGGAGTTATTGTGCTGGATGTTTGTTAGGGAATGCCCTTGAGATTAGGACCTGTGGAGCAGAGGGGGTGGTAATGGGAGTGGGTAGAAGGAGAAGTTGAGCTATGATGCCCATTGACAGCCTCAGCCAACCCATGGGTAGCTCTGGAGCCAGAATGGTGCTTCAGAATTGCCTCAAATTGGGCTGAGATGGCCAGGTCTTTATATTCCCTCTCAATCAGTCATTGAACATGGATCCTTCAGAAGGGTGGACTTTAGGTAAGGTGGCTCTGCAGCTGAAGTAAATCCCAAAGAGGCCGACAACTGGAAAAAGTCTGCTCATCACACTTCCGGCAGCTGGGGCAAAGAGTCCTTCATTGACACAGGAAATGGGTGGCACATCACCCATTTGATGAGTCTGGAATGTTAAGAAGGTCCAAACCCAGTGAGTGGTAGAAGCAGACTTGGAACAGAAGCCTCTCTGACTCCATACCTTTCCAATGAACCAGCTTTCTATAGCACCTCCCACAACTCTTTAAATTGACTGTTTAAGTTTCAGCTCTCAAAAGATGGTTTTCTTCTTTTATGCGCTTTGCCTGCAAATTGGTATCCTCCTCCAAGATAGTAGGGCCCTTGGGCACATTTATGACTCTTGCCTAGAGGAGAATGACTCTCCTCCCCTCTATGGAAGAAGAGTGGCCTCAGCAGTGTTGACATCTTGAGCCTTTAGCCTGCAGAAAATCAACAAATACTCATGTCCTTCTCATAACACACTCAGTGGTTATTTTAGCCTCAAGACCAGACATGCATGCTCACAGGATGAAACCAAATATTTCAGCAGCTCTACTTCATCCTACTGCTCTAGAACAATTTCCATCCATTTCTCTCTTTAAAAATTTACTTTTGAGACCTTATTTAATTTGCTTTTCTCCATCAGAGCTATTAAAGTAAACAGCAGTGCGTCAAACAACGTAAGAGTCACAGATCAATTTTGTAAAAGTGACCTTTTTTCTCTGTAAGAATTTCAAACCATATATTAAGTTCCTCAAAATGACATTACCCAAGGTTAACCACCGTTAACATTTTTTAGTATATACTTCCAGTATATCCTGTGCATATATTCAAATTAAAATATAGGTATTCACTTTTACATAAATGGGGATAAGCCATAAATATGATTCGGTAATCTGCCCTTTCCCTCACCAGTGGGATAGGGGCATCTTTTCATGACTACAGATTCTCACACTGGAGCATACGAGTAGCTGACAATGACCCTAGAGATACAGAGAGAGTTGCAGAGAAGGGGGTAAGTTGTGATAAAGCTTTAGGATTTTATCCTAAGAATAAGGAGAAGACATTAAAGGACTACAAAATTTAATTTATTTTTTTTAAATTTTTTATTACATTTAGTTATTTTTGAGAGATAGAGAAAGGCAGAGCACAAGTGGGGAGGGACAGAGAGAGAGGGAGACACAGAATCCAAAGCAGGCTCCAGGCTCTGAGCTGTAAGCACAGAGCTCAACGTGGGGCTCGAACTCACCGTCGCGAGATCATGACCTGAGCCAGAGTCGGATGCTTAACTGACTGAGCCACCCAGGCGCCCCTAATTTATTTTTTAAGTGGTTTATTCTGACCACTGGTTGCATCAAAACAAGTCACTATTTGTTTGTTTATTGCCATTATTCAGTAAAAAAAATCTACATTGAAATGATGTTCCCATGGTGTTCAACCTTAGACATGAGAAAGGCAAATGTGAGCAACCTCTACTCAATCCACACATAAGCTTTTGGGATTAGAATTTATTAATTATCAGAGAAAGAACCATCAAATCAAAAGGGTTTCCTCTCTCTATAAACCTTATCTATCTGCTTTCCAGAAATGATAAATGTTCGTGGTAGAAAATACAGAGAATTGAAAGAAAAAGAAAAGTTAACTGATTTATAATTCTACCATCCAGAGGTAACCACTAATCATTACCATGTTGGTATATGTTGTCCCAGTCTTTTATCTAAGAATATTTTTTTTCTTTTACAAACAAGAGCAATAATTTCACAAACTTTTTATATTTTAATGTATTGTGAACATCCTTCTTGATCATTAAATATTTTCCCACAACTTCATTTTCAATGGTCATCTAGTATCCATTATGTGGTACTATCATTTGTTAAAATGGTCTCCAGTTGTTGGCAATTGGGTTGTTTCAAATCACTGTGATGAACAACCTTGTAAGTAAATCACACTGTGATGAACATCCTTGTAGAAAGGTATTTGCATGTATTGCCATTTTAAGATTACAGCCTGTTCTTACAGCTCCATCCCACATCATACCAAACATTATAAAATACACCTCCAGCTCACATCAAACATCACTGTTTTTGCAGTAAAAATGTAAAGGATTTTTATAAGTTGCTTTTGAAATAATTTAGCTGTAAGGAGCACATTTAATTTGGCTATGACTTTTCAGCAATCATTTACCATATAGCAGAATTCTTGTAAACTGAGAAAAATCAAACCTACAGATAGCTTTTAAATATAACGAATTTTAGGGGCACCTGGGTGGATCAGTCAGCTGAGTGTCTGACTTCATTTTGGCTGAGGTCATGATCCCAGAGTTATAGGATGGAGCCCCACCTCATGCTGGGCATTGAACCCGCTTGAGATTCTCTCTCTCCCCTCTGCCCTTCTCCCCCGCTCATGCTCTCTCTCCCTCTCTCTCTAAAAAATATATGTATATATAATATGTATAATAAATATAATGAATTTTATGAACAATAACTTTAATAATTTATTAAATTGATATAAAATTATCTTTTGTGGATATTTAGTTCAACATCTGTTAATTTCTTTTTTATTTTTTTTTTTAATTTTGGAGCCATGCATTTTTTTTCTATGTCTCATTCCATCTATTTTGTAGGCTCTTTAAAAGCTTACAAGCCTCAGTCAGTATGACTGTAGATCCTAATATAAAAAGTGACATTGCAAATTGCTAAAAGGGGCCAATAATATAGAAAGGTTTTTTTTTTTAAGTTTATTTATTTTTGAAAGAGAGAGTGTGCACAGGGGAGAGGCAGGGAGAGAAGGAGAGAGAGAGAGAGAGAGAGAATCCCAACCAGGTTCTGTGCTGTCAGCGTAGAGCCTGACAGGGAGCTGATCCCACGACCGTGAGATCATGACCTGAGCAGAAATCAAGAGTCAGACGCCCAACTGACCAAACCACCCAGGTGCTCTAGAAAGATACTTTTAATAAAGCATGGCCACTATCACTCTCGATAAATTGTGAACTATGTCTGTGTTCCCCTCCTCTTCTTCTTCCACCCCTCTGCACATGAATTTAACATTGACCACCTGTAGGTCAATGGGTGTCCCTGGGAGAAATAAGAGAAAGAAAAGCGTATGGCTTCTTAGGAGTTGGTGGCCTCCTTTCCACTTTTTGGTGGAAGGATCATATGGGTCAGCCCACACATTAGCACTTGAACTTGCTGTTGCTGAATAGACATCTGCTGAGATGGACATGCTTATGTATTTGCATGGATACATGTCAGCAGGGCTTGAAGACGTGGCATAGTGATGGAGGCACAGGCCACCAGTAAACAACTGGACCCCATATTCTCCACTCTACCCAGCATTGACTTTCTACACCCAAGGAAGCCTACTTCCCCTTTTGTGTTTTCATAAGGCCAAGGGGTCCTCATTCGAAAGGCATCTTTGGCACAGAACACAAGAGGAAAGAAACCCACCCCCATCCAGCCATCTGGCATTAGACAGGCTTTAACATGCAACCCCCAGTATATTGAGGCAGGATTTCTCAAAACTACCTCCAAGGGCACCTTTTGGGATGAGCACTGGGTGTTGTATGGAAACCAATTTGACAGTAAATTTCATATATTAAAAAAAAAAAAAAAAAAAAAAGACAAAAGGGATGGGAGAATACTGCTCATTTCTCCCTTGTTAACACCATCCAAAAAAAAAAAAAAAAACTACCTCCAAATGTCAAGTGGAGGAATGTATTACAGCTCATCAATAGATGCTTTTCTCCTTGAAGAGACATTTTAGGCAGCAGAAAAAGTCACTGCCTGTCCCTACCCTTCCCTTCTCACTCATTTTTTTAGTGCCTTTATTTTTTAGAGCAGTTTTAGGTTCATGAAAAATTGAGGAGAAGGTATAGACATTTCCCACAGACCCCTTGCCCCACACATGCATGGTGCCTCAGGACTCTTCCCTCTTCCAGAAATGCCTCTCCTTTCATTTCACATTTTGTTCTTTGCACTTTATCCCCTTATCATTGGCATGGAATCTCTGAGGTTTCTTCCTTACGTCTTTACCCTAGCTAAGTTTTCTCTACCAAAAATTTCTCTCATTATTTTCTGAGTTTATTAGCCATGCATTTTCTTCTTATGGCATTTTATTTATTTTTAATTATAAGAGTAATAATATGAACCGAGCATATCTTGGTATTTAGCTATGATCAAGCCACCCACTCAACCCACCTCCACTAATTACTACCACCAATCATATATTCAACAAACATTTACCAGATTCCTGTTGGTACTAGGGACCACACTAGGAATTGCATAAGACAAGAAGCAATGGATTTAAGTTGGAGCAGATATGGTTTTTATGAAATAGAATTGATGTAATAACTCTTTACGGCTTAGCCAACGTTTTCACCAGAATCACCCCCATTTACTTTTTATGACAACTCTAAGGTTGCCTCGAACCACAGAGCCAATATCTACATGCGCCAAACATCTGTTGTTGGCCCCTCCACATCCACTCTTCCCACCCTATCAGTGTCACAGAAAGTTGACTTTCATGTGACCAGCAGGGTCCTGTGCCATGTGACTTTGGTTGAGTCTGGCCAGTGAGGAGCTTGGCAAGGGATCAGAAGAAGGGAAGGAGGGGACAGAGGTCAGGATATTTATTCCCCTGGTTTCTCTCCTTAAGTTTCCTCAAAGGGGGACGCCGGGGTGGCTCAGTCAGTTCATGACCCCAGCTCAGGTCATGACTTCTCAGTTCGTGATTTCAAGCCCCACGTTGGGCTCTATGCTGACAGCTCAAAACCTGGAGCCTGCTTTGGATTCTGTGTCTCCTCCTCTCTTTCCCCCTTCTCCACTAGTGCTCTGTCCCTCAAAAATAAATAAACATTAAAAAAAAAATAAAGTTTTCTCAAAGCACCATGAACCTGGACCAAAGGTCATTGCTCTGGACCAAAGGTCAAGGCAACCTGTTCTACATAACGTTCCCTCCCAGTTCTGGAAACTTCTTCCCCTCAACCTTAAGAGTGGTAACACCTTCAGTGCTGCTAGCCCCATGTTCCTACAACATTCTTGTAGTTCCTCTTCACCTAAAAACACTTTTGAAATGAGTTACTCTGTAAACAAAACCCTCTCAAATTGTTTTAATTTGAAAGAGAGAGTGGAAGCATATCCAAATGTGGTATATGTTAATAGGTGACATGTTTATGAGTGTTTCTTGTACTATTCTTCTACTTTTCTGAATTATCTTAATTTGCATGGTATAATTTATTTATGTTGATCCCTAACTGATACAATAGCCAAGCCAGAGTCCAAACCAAGGCTTTGTAAGCAGACATAGAGTGACCAACCGTCTTGGTTTGCTGGGACTGTCCCAGTGTTATCCCTGAAAGCCCTGCATTCCTGAGGGGAAACCCCTCGGCTGCAAGCACACTTTTCTACAACCCCAAGCATTTATCCAAGAAAGAACCAAACTGGTTGTGGCACAGGAAAAGCCCAGGCAAAAAAAACCCCTATCTTTTTGGTTAAATAGTGAGCCTTCAGCCTAACTTCCCAGCCTGGAAATGAATATGGAGAGAATCATTATTTCTAAAATACTTAGGTTGTTTTGATTGCATATTAATGATAAAACTAACTCAACCCTGAAAAAAAATGTGTTGAACTGTAGAGCCTTATGATTTCAAATTTAACGTTTCACTTTATATACATATTTTATAGTAGCAAAGTACGATAAGATGATCAATGAAGAATCTGCCAACACACGAAAAAAGTCACATTAGGATAAAATTCTGTGCAGGAAGTATAGTAAAATTATAAGTTCCAAGGAGAAATGGAATTATGTAAAATTTCTAACTATTAAAGAAATGTTTAATTTAGTTTTTTAAGTGGGTAATTCTGGGTATCAAATCACCATAACATTTATGTTCCAAAGGATATACTAAGAGTTATATAATAGTTTGTTTAAAATTTTCAGTGTTTGCAGTATATTGGATTTCATGGCTCTTGCAAATATTTAAACTTATAATGAAACATTTTTAGTGTCAACTTTAAAATGTGTCAGAGAGAACATAGTTGTTTTTAATTGTTTAAGTTTTTTAATGTTTATTTATTTTTGAGAAAGAAAAGGAGCAGGGAAGGGGCAGAGACAGAGGAGGACAGAGGATCCAAAGCAAGCTCTGTGCTGATAGCAGACAGCCCAATGTGGGGCTCGAACTCATAACCCATGAGATCATAACCTGAGCCAAAGTCTGCCGCTTAACCAACTGAGCCACCCAGACGCCCTGAGAACATAGTTTTAAAAAAACCAAAAAACCAAAAAAACAAAACAACAAAACAAAACGAAAAATCCTTAAGGGCTACATAAGCACGTACATTAGCATGAATGAACATATGATCATCATAATAGTGACTTTTTGATCACCTGCTGCATTATCAGGCACATAACATTTCATTTCTCTCCCAACTTATTTGTTCAAAAAAGTGGTAGACTAGCATAAGAAGCTCCACAAACCCTTCACTAGTTAATATTTGCCATTTTGCCCATTCTCTTTTCATATAGTGATATTTCTTCCCTAAATATTTCCATAATGCATTAAGAAAAGAACATCTCCTGTAGAACCACAACAGCATTATCACACTTAAAAACTTCACCATAATTTTACATTATCCAATATACAGTTAGTATTCAAATTTCTCTAGTCATCTAAGAATATTTCTGCTGGTTAGGGTATTGTTTTATTTTGATCCAAGATCTAATCAAATGTCATGCATTTGGTATAATGACTTTCTACTCTATTTTAAGTTAAAATGGTCTCATTGCCTTTTTAATATATTGTCTTATATTGCTTATATTATTATATTATATTATATTATATTATATTATATTATATTTATTATAGTTTTTGACAAGTCTGGGTCACTTGTCTGATTGTCTTATAGAAAGCCTCATGTTTTGGATTTGTCTTATTGCTTCCTCATAACTTAGTTTCAAGTTAGACATTTTTGGCAAGAGTACATCCTAGGTGATGTTGCACCTCTTGTCCATCACTCTACTTCAGGAGGCACAGAATGTTAGGATGTCCCATGACTAGTGATGCTAAATTTAATCTCTGAGCTCAGGTAATGGCCCACTCTAAAAGTCCATGTTGTCCTTGGTAATTAGTAAGATTCTGAGGGGGGAAACTTTGAGACCATGGGAATAAGTTATTCTTCAACAATTGTATTCATCCACTCATAATCCATACCTGAATCAACTATTACATTAGAGGTTTTAAAAAATGGCTTTTGGGGCACCTGGGTGGCTCAGTCAGTTAAGCACCCAACTCTTCTTGATTTCGGCTCAGGTCATGATCTCATGGTTTGTGGGTTCGAGGCCCACGTGGGTCTCTGTGCTGACAGTGTGGAGCCTGCTTGGGATTCTCTCTCCTCTCTCCCTCTGCCCCTCCTTGATATTTGTACATACTTGTTCTCTCTCTCTTTCTCTCAATGTAAATAAATGAACTTAAAAAAATGGCTTTCTATCATTTCTTCTATCATTAATTTTATTTTTATCTTTATTCTAGCTATTAGTATGGACTCATGGAAATTTTAAAAATCAATGTGTTACCTAAACATAAGACTCCAAACTATAAAACTTCCAGAAGAAACAGGGAGAAATACTTGTGATCATAGATTTGGTAATAATTTCTTAGATATGGCAAGGACAAGCAACAAAAGCAAAGTAGACATATAGGACTATATCAAGCCTCACAGCTTTTGCGCATCAAAGGACACAGTCAACAGAGTGAAAAGGCAATCTACAGAATGGGAGAAAATATTTGCAAATCATATATCTGATAAGGGGTTAATGTCCAGAATATACAAAAAATTCCTACAACTAACAACAAAAAATTCAAATAACCAGTTAAAAATAAGAAGACTTAAAAATTTTTTATGTTTTATTTATCTTTTGAGAGCGAGAGACAGAATGTGAGTGGGGGAGAGGCAGAGAGAGAGGGGGAGACGCAGAATCCAAAGCAGGCTCCAGGCTCTGAGCTGTCAGCACAGAGCCCAACATGGGGCTTGAACCCACGAACTGTGAGATCATGACCTGAGCCAAAGTCTGACGCTTAACCAACGAGCCACTCAGACAGAAGACTTTAAATAGACATTTCTCCACAGATAATTATACAAATGGCCAAAATGAAATGATGCTCAGTGTCACTAATCATCATAGAAATGTAAATCAAACTACGATGAGATATCAGCTTACACACATCGGGATAACTACTATTTAAAAAAAAAGAAATAGTCGGGGCGCCTGGGTGGCGCAGTCGGTTAAGCGTCCGACTTCAGCCAGGTCACGATCTCGCGGTCCGTGAGTTCGAGCCCCGCGTCAGGCTCTGGGCGGATGGCTCGGAGCCTGGAGCCTGTTTCCGATTCTGTGTCTCCCTCTCTCTCTGCCCCTCCCCCGTTCATGCTCTGTCTCTCTCTGTCCCAAAAATAAATAAAAAACGTTGAAAAAAAAAAATTTAAAAAAAAGAAATAGTGAGTGTTGGTAAGGATTTGGAGAAATTGGAATGCTTGTTCTCTGTTAGTAGGATTACAGAATAGTGCAACCACTATAGAAAATAGTATGGTAGTTCCTGAAAATTTAAAAATAGAATTACCATAGGATCTAACAATTCCACTTCTGGTTATATATCCAAAAGAATTGAAGGCAAGATCTAAAGGATATTTGCACACCATGTTAAGAACAGCACTATCCACAATAGCCAAGAGGTGGAAGCAACAAAAATGTCTATCGACCGGTGCATGGATGAATAAAATGTAGTATATATGCATAATGGAATATTATTTAACTATAAAAGGAAACACTAATTATTTTTATTTATATAAATGGCTTGCTGTATATATCTAATTGCCATGTAGCACAACTACAAACATACACTTCCCTCAGATGGTTGGACCACCTTCATTGCGGACTTTATTCTCAAAGCCTGCATATATGTATTTAACCTTCATAGCTCAAGTAGCATTGCTGCCTATTCACAATTTAAAATATCCAGGAGGAGTTCTGCTGATGAGGATCTAAGTTCCTACCTCCACAATTTTTATAACATAAATAACATAAGAATAATATATAAATATATATAAATACAACATAGTAGCAATAGGGGATAACATGTATTGAGCATAAATATGTGTCATGCATTGTGCTAAGCTCTCTATACATCTTTGATCATTTACTTGTCATAAAAAGTCTGATTCGTGGGTGTTATTACCATGCCCATTTCACAGATAAGGAAAGTAAGGTGTAGAGCAGCTGGGTCACTTGCTCAAGATCATACAGCCATTAAGTGACGAAGTCAGACAGGGTGGTTCCACACAACAATGCTGCACAATGACAGTGTTTGATGGTGCTTGTTAACAAATGTTGCACAGAGACAATGAGTGGTTGTCAGTAAAAGGGCAGGTTTCAGTGAACGGAAGGATCAGTGAAACCAACAGTCAGTAGAAGCCAATGTTATTTTTCTTATCAACAAGATTGTAACCCTCTTTGGGGATAAGGACCCTACTGTACATTTCTTGCTTGCCAACACTTAGCATAGTCCGTATGCATAAAAGCTTCTGCTGCTCTGAGAATAATGCCAAATTCAGTTGATGTCTCTAACCCAATCACATGGAAATAACCCTCCCTCACCCCCTAGCCCCACCCACATCCCATGAGTCACCTAAATTGGGTCAATTCCACTACTGAAACAGTTTTCCAATCCCTCATCTCTTCTCCATCCTCACTGCTACTGCTCCAGACTGGATCCTGATCATCACTTGCCTGGCTGGGGACAACATTCTCTTCGCTGCCTGGGACACCCTCACAGATTCTGCAATATCCAGGTCTCCCTTGACTCTCTAGATAGTGTCAGTTACTCTTTCCCAGCAGGGCTTATTCCATTATATGACAATTCCCTATAAACACTTTTGTGGTTTCCAGTTAGACTGAGTTCCTCCAGCAAAGGTGCTGTGTGTTTTCACATCTCATCTCTTCTGCCGAGGACAGAGTGTAGAACACAACAAACGTCAGGAAGTGTTTGCCAAATTAATGATGTCCCAAAGAACTTTACTAAAATATTTTAAATTAAAAATCATACTTAAAAAAGCAAAATGTAAAGTGTTCAAGCAATACAAAAATTACAAAATAAAGATAAATCTCCCTCTCCAATGCCAGTTCTCCCCAAAGATTACACACACACACACACGCACACACACACACATACATATATTTATTAAAAAATGGAATTACCCTGCATATATGTATATATACAGCTTGCTTTTGTTGTATGCATCTGGGAGATTTTCTATAGAATTTGTCTCACTATTTTATTTTTTTTAATATTCTTTTAATGTTTATTTATTTTTGAGAGAGAGAGACAGAGACGGAAGTTGAGTGGGGAAGGGGCAGAGAGAGAAGAAGACACAGAATCTAAAGCAGGCTCCAGGCTCTGAGCTGTCAGCATAGAGCCCCATGCGTGGCTCGAACCCAAGGACTGCTAGATCATGACCAGAGCCAAAGTCGGATACCCAACTGACTGAGCCACCCAGGCGCCCCTGTCTCACTATTTTAAACTACTACATAGTATTCTACCACATGCATATTTACTTAAGCAGCTCCCTACTGGTGGATATTGGGTAATTTTCAGTTCTTTGTTGTAATAATGTTCCAATGAAGTTGGCTTGAGGTCCCCTTTTTAAGTCTATTTTTTAAAAAAGAGTAACACGTCACATGGTTCAAAATCCAAATGTACAAGAGGGTATAGAGTAAAAAGTCTCCTCTTCTTTCCTATAATCCCCATTCCACCAACCCCCAGCCACCCAGTTGCCCCATCCATAGAGGCAATTAATGTCACTATTTTCTTACCTATGTCTACATTGCCATACAGTGAAGAGAACATCCAAGAGCTATATTCCAAGTAATAGCTTGGAGTAGTGGGGTCTTTGTTGGGTCAAAGAATAGTGGTTTTGTAGGGTTGTTAGGTGATACTGCAACTTGTCCTTCAAGAAGTTTGTACTCAGTCATACAGAGAAAGACAGATACCATATGTTTTCACTCTTATGTGGATCCTGAGAAACTTAACAGAAGACCATGGGGGAGGGGAAGGGGAAAAAAAGGTTAGAGAGGGAGGGAGGCAAACCATAAGGGACTCTTAAAAACTGAGAATAAACTGAGGGTTGATGGGGGGTGGGAGGGAGGGGAAGTGGGTGATGGGCATTGAGGAGGGTACCTGTTGGGATGAGCAATGCATGTTGTATGGAAACCAATTTGACAATAAATTTCATATAAAACTTATGATATAAATTTACTCACATAATTTGACAATAAATTTCATATAAAGTTTATGATATAAAATTACTCACATAATTTGTAAATATTGAGTTATTAATAAACATCAATTCAATAATTAGTAATACTAATTAGGACTTACTAAATACCAATTTGCACTTCTACCAGCCACAAACAATGTTTATTTCCCTACACCCTCACCAACCCCAGCTATTTTCAAACCAGTAAATATTGGCCAATCTGACAGGTGATAAGAAATAGCTCTGATATACAGTTCTTTAATTATGAGGGAAAATGAGCAGATTTTCATATGCTTATTATTCGTGTGTTTGAATTTCTTTTTCTGTGAACTGCCTACTCAGATCCTTTGCACATTTTTCTATTGGATTGTTCTATCTTATTGCTTTGTAAATTTTTTTGGCACTCTATCTGCAAATATTTTCCCTCTTAATACATTGGTGATTAAAACCCCATAATTCAAAATTCAAAGTTTCCATTCAGGTGTCAGTTTTGTCTCCCCAGTCAGATTGAAAATTCTTTGAAACCAGGGACCAAGAATCTCATCTCGTCCAAGATTATATGGCAAATTCTAGTTGATCAGCTGCAACCTTCATTCTGGGCACCTGACATGGGCTGAGATCCTCTGGGGAAGAATTGTATCTTCTGTAGTTACAGAAGAAGATGAGATTTGCCTTCCTGGGTCAGCCCCTCCATCGATCCAGTCTAGCTTTCTATCTGACAGCAGCAACAAGAAACATGTTGAAGGGAATCCAATTACCCTCTTTGACATCCACTTCAAAAGGTTAGGAATTTATCTTATGTATCACCACTTGAGATCTCTCTTCCATCAATTCATCTAAACCTCTCCTGAACCTCAGCGTATGGTCCCACTCCAGGCACTACCGACAATGAGTTCTTTTGTTTATAATGCAGTATATCAACTTCTGGGTCAGGAGGGCAGTATTATATGTAAGCACATATAATTCTCCCACTTCACTCCAAATACCTATAAATAATAAATAAAAGTGGGTTTAAAATATTAACACAATGCTCCTTGTATTGGTTCCAAAAGTTTCTTCAAACTTTTCTTTGACCCTTTTTTATTGTGCATTATTTCATGCAGAAAAAAAACCAAAAATGTATAAATATACAGCTTAATGAACCATGCTAAAGGGACAGCTATGTACTCATACCACGTCAAGAAAGAACATTGCCAGGGTCTCCAACCCCCCTGTGTGTCCCTTTCCCACAAAGGGAAGGTAAACACCATCCTGACTTCTGAGATAATCATTTTCTCGCATTTCTTTTTGTTCTACCGTCTATGGATATACTCCTAAATGCTAAACTTTAGTTTGGGCTGGTTTGGGCTTTATGTAAATGGACTGTGTGTTTTTGTATTTTGATTCTTTCCCTCAACATTGGGTTTTTTAGGATTTATTCATGTTTGCTAAGAATAGGAGTTTTTAAATTTTAAATTTTTATTTTTTTATTTTATTTATTTGTTTTGAGAGAGAGCGCACATGCACACATGTGTCTATGTGCTTGAGCAGAGGAGGGGCAGAAAGAAAGAATCCCAAGCAGGCTATATTCTCAGTGCAGAGCCTGATGCAGGGCTCGATCTCGTGACCTTGAAAGCATGACCTGAGCTGAAATCAGGAGTCTGACGCTCTACTGACTGAGCCACCCAGGCGCCCCAAACAGTTTTATTTTTTTAATTTTTGTTAATTTATATTTTCTGCTGAAAACAGTTTTAGATCATTTCTTTTCTTTCTTGATAGTCTTCCATTATATGGCTATACCTTAATGACACATTCTACTGATGATGCACATTTGGGTTGTGTATTACAAGTAATGCTGGTATTCTTGTAAATGCGTCCTGGTATGTGTGTGTACAAGTTTCCCTAGGGGTACACTCAGGAGTAAAATTGCTGAATCAAGGGTATGCATATCTTCAACTACTAGATATTGCCAGACATCTCTCCAGAGAGGTTATACTAGTTTCCACCCCCAGCAACAGTGCCTAAGATTTCCCATTGCTCTATATAACCCTTAATACGTGGTATTGTCAGAGAGTTTTTTAAAACAACTTTGTTGAGATATAATTCACACACCATACAATTCACCCTTTCAAAGTGTACAATTTGATGGGTTTTAATATAGTCACAAAGTTGTGCTTCTGTCATCATAATAAATTTTGGGGACTATATATATATATATATATATATATATATATATATATCAAAGCATCAAAATGTGTACTTCAAATATCTCACAATTTTGTTTGTCAATTATACCTCAATAAAGCTGAAAAAATAAGAATTAATATCTTTAAATTCTTAGGACATTTTAATTACCACCCAAATAAAAACCCCACACTCCTTAGACTTCATTGCTCAATCGTCCAATCCCAGCCCTAGGCAACCATTAATCTACTTCTGTCTCTACACATTTCCTGTTCTGATCATTTCATATAAGTGGAATCATACAATATGTGGAACTTAATGATGGCATCTTTGACTTAGCATAATTTCTCAAGGGTCATCCATGTTGTAGCACGTATTAGTGTCTCATTTCTTTTCCAAATAATATCCCACTGTATGTGTATACCATATATTATTTATCCATTAATCAGTTGATGGACATTAGGGTTCTTTCTCTATGGGGCTATTGTGAACATATGCTATGAAACATTCACATACAAGATTTTGTATGGACGCGTGTTTTCTTTTCCCTTGATTATATACCTAGGAGTGGAGATCCTGATCACATGAAGTCTATGTTTAACCCTTTGAGGAACTGTCAAACTGTTTTCCAAAGCAGCTGTGCCATTTTGCATTCCCACCAACAATGCATGATGGTTCCAGTTTCTCCACATCCTCTCCAACACTTGTTATTATCTCTGGTTTTTTATAATAACCATTCTAGTGGATGTAATTTGGTATCTCTTTCTAGTTTTGATTTGCATTTCCCTAATGGCTTCTGATGTTGAGCATCTTTTCATGTGCATATTGGTCATTTGTATGTCTCCTTTAGAGAAGTGATTTTTTTTCTGTATCCATTGACCACTTTTTAATTGGGCTATTTGTCTTTTTATTACTAAGTTGTAAGATAGATATATCTTCTTTACTGGATACATGATTTGCAAAAATTTTCTCCCATCCTGTGGCTGTCTTTTCGCTTTCTTGTTAGTGTCCTTTGAAGCACAAGTGTTTTATTTTATTTTATTTTATTTTATTTTATTTTATTTTATTTTATTTTATTTTAATATATGAAATTTATTGTCAAATTGGTTTCCATACAACACCCAGTGCTCATCCCAAAAGGTGCCCTCCTCAATACCCATCACCCACCCTCCCCTCCCTCCCACCCCCCATCAACCCTCAGTTTGTTCTCAGTTTTTAACAGTCTCTTATGCTTTGGCTCTCTCCCACTCTAACCTCTTTTTTTTTTTTTTCCCTCCCCTCCCCCATGGGTTTCTGTTAAGTTTCTCAGGATCCACATAAGAGTGAAACCATATGGTATCTGTCTTTCTCTGTATGGCTTATTTCACTTAGCATCACACTCTCCAGTTCCATCCACATTGCTACAAAAGGCCATATTTCATTCTTTCTCATTGCCACGTAGTATTCCATTGTGTATATAAACCACAATTTCTTTATCCATTCATCAGTTAATGGACATTTAGGCTCTTTCCATAATTTGGCTATTGTTGAGAGTGCTGCTATAAACATTGGGGTACAAGTGCCCCTATGCATCAGTACTCCTGTATCCCTTGGGTAAATTCCTAGCAGGAAGCACAAGTGTTTTAAATTTAACTTTCAGTTTACCTATATTTTATTTTATTGCTTATGTTTTTGTGTTGTATTTAAGAAACTATTGTGCCTAATTCAAGACCATACAGATTTACATCTACATTTTCTTCTAATACTTTTATAGTTTCAGCTCTTACACTTAGATTTTTAACCTATTTTGAATCAATTTTTATATATACTGTGAGATAGGAGTCCAATTTTATTCCATGAGGATATCTATTTGTATATAGATATTCAGTTTTCCTAATATTACTGGTTGAAATGACAATTCTTTTCTCATTAAATTGTCTTGACGCTTTTGTTAAAAATCAACTAACTGAAAATGTGAGGGCTTATTTGTAGACTACTCTCAATCTATTCCATTAATGTATGTGTCTATCCTTATACCAATATCACACTGTCTTAATTACCACAGCTTTGTGGTAAATTTTGAACTGGGAAGTATGAATCCTCCAACTTTGTCTTTTTTCAGAATTGTTTTTGGATCCCTTGCATTTTCATGTGAATTTTAGGATCAGCATGGCAATCTCTGCAAAGTCAACTAGGAGTTTGATCGTGACTGTATTGAATATGTATATCAATTTGGGGAGTATTGCCATCTTAACAATATCAATCATGGTAACAAAATCAATCATGAACACAGGATATCTTCTCATCATTAAAGGCCCAAAGAATGAGCCTTTAATTCCTGTCAACCATGCTCTGTAATTTTTAGTTTCCTTGCCTAATCCTCCTGGCTAGCACCTCCCATACAATGTTGAATGGAAGTGGTGAGGGCAGACATCCTTGTTTTATTCCTGATCTTAGGGGAAAAGCTTTCACATTAAGTAAGATGTTAGCTGTGGGCTTTTTATAGATGGCCTTTATCATATGAAGGAAGTTCCCTTCTGTTCCTGGTTTGTTGAGTGCTTTCATCATGATGGAATGTGCTGGATTTTGTCAAATGCTTTTTTCCACATGTTTTCAGATGATCATGTTCTTTATTCTATCGATGCTGTGCATCACACATTTTTTTTTTAAATGTTGCACTGATTTTTGAATGTTAAGCCAAACTTGCATTCCTGGGATAAATCCCACTTGGTCACAATGTAAAATCTTTGCATATATTGCTGTATTCAATTTCCTAATTTTTGTTGAGGATTTTTGTGTCTACAGTTGATTCTCGAATAATGTGGGGACCCTGACCTCACACACAGTCAATGTAAGCCTTACCAATAACAGGAACAGTCCATTAACATGTATTTTGTATATGTATTATATACTGTAGTCTTACAATAAAGTAAACCAATAAGACATTATTAAGAAAATCATGAAAAAGAGAAAATACATTTATAGGACTGTACTATAAAAAATCTACATGTAAATGGCCCTTGTAGTTCAAATCCATGTTATTCAAACCCATATCAACTACATATTCATAAGAGATATTGGTCTGTGGTTTCCTTTTCTTCTGATGTCTTTGCCTGGTGTTGATATGAGGATAATATCAGCCTCATAAAATAAAGTGTTCCTTTCTCTACTGTTTTTTGAAAAAGTTTGTGAACAATTGGTATTAAATTTTCCTGACATGTTGGATAGTTGGCAGATTTTTTTATTTCTACCAGCTGATGAATGCATATTGGTATCTCACAGTCGTTTAAATTTGCATTTCTCTGGTTACCAAAAGTTGAATAATTTTTTATATTTTCATTGAACTTTTGAATTTTCTTCTATTCAAGTGTTCTGCTCATTTGGGGAAGGCTGTTTATCATTTTATTATTGATTTACAGAGATTCTTTTTATGTTCTAGATCTATCTTTTGTAAATTATATGTGCTGAAACAAATATCTTTTTTTCTGTGTCTTTTTAAAAAGGCTTTTCATAGCCTTGATAAATATAAATTCTTATTTTTCTTTTTTTCTTTGACTATATTCTTTTTTAAATTTTATTTATTTTTTTTAATTTACATTCAAGTTAGGTACCATATGGTGTGATAAATAGAAATTCTTAATGCTTATGTAGTCAAATATATAGTCTTTTCCTCATCATAAGATTAGGAAATTTTGTATGTCCTACATAAAAAAAATCCTTCTCTTCTTCAAGATTATTAAAATAGTCTCTTATTGTATCTCATAATTTTTCTTCTTCTCATTTTAAAAACTTTTTTCCATCTGGGATGCTTTATTGCAAATGATGATGTTACATAGGAATCCACCCTCATTTTTTCCCCCAAATGGGTATCCACTCATCCTAAAACTGTTTGCTGAAAATACCATTCTTTCTGCACTACTCTGCAGAGCCAACTCTAGAATACATGTAGTATCCTTAAATGTTTCTGGATATCTCTGGAGTTCCAATGATCTATCTGCTTATTTTTATCCCAATACTACCCTTTTTAATTATTATAGCTTGGGTGGCTCAGTTGGTTAAGCGTCAGACTTCAGTTCAGGTCATAATCTCACAGTTCTCAGGTTCAAATCCTGCCTTGGGCTCTGTGCTGACAGCTCAGACCCTGGAGCCTATTTCAGATTCTGTGTCTCCCTCTCTCTCTGTCCCTCCCCCACTCATGCTCTCTCTCTCTCCCTCTAAAATAAATAAACATTAAAAAAATTTAATTATTACAATTTTACAATTATTTTCAATAACTTGTAAAATAACTGCTTCAACCATGTTTCTTTTCATGAGTGCCTTGACTCTTCTTGGCCCCTTGTACTTCTATACATGTTGTGGAATTGGCTTCATCAAGTTCCCCTCAAAATTTGTTTGGATTGCACTGAATCTACTGATAAACTTGAGTAGAAATAACATTTTATTTTATTTTATTTTATTTTATTTTATTTTATTTTGATTTTACTTACAAATTTTTTTAACATTTATTTTCGAGAGATAGAGAGAGACAGAGTGCAAGTGGGGGAGGGGCAGAGAGAGAGAGAGACACAGAATCCAAAGCAGGATCCAGGCTCTGAGCTGTCAGCACAGAGCCCCACGCGGGGCTGGAACCCACCAACCGTGAGATCATGACCTGAGCTGAAGTCGGACACTTAACCAACTGAGCCACCCAGGCACCCCAAGATAACATTTTATAATATTGAGTCTTCCAAACTACAAGCATGGTATATTTCTCCATTTATTTAGGTATGCTTTAATGTCTCATGCTAAAGATTTTTATTTATTTTGGTAAAAGTATTATATAGACATTTTTATGTACTTCACGTTTTTTATGTTATAAAATTATATACACATTAAATATTTTTCATTTTCTGTTTGTGACTAGTAGAATAGAAACATAACTGGTTTTTGTATCTAGTCAATTGGCTAAACATTCATTGATATTAACCTTTGAACCATAAATTCTTGGGGAATTTTTATGCATACAACCAGATTACATAAAACGATGACACTTTTGTTCCTCCTTATTAATTTTGTTTTTCTTGCATTACTGTGCTAATGAGGACTTCTATTTACTGAATACAGCAGTGATAGTGGATCCTTATTTGGTTCTCCATCTCAAACAGAAAGTGAAGTTTCGTTAAGTGTGTGGCTTGTTGAGGATTTAAAAAAATTTTTTTTTAATGTTTATTTATTTTTGAGAAAGAGAGACAGAGCGTGAACAGGGGAGGGACAGAGAGAGAGGGAGACACAGAATGTAAAGCAGGCTCCAAGCTCCAAGCTGTCAGCACAGAGCCTGACATGGGGCTCTAACCCACGAACCATGAGATCATGACCTGAGCTGAAGTTGGATGCTCAACTGACTGAGCCATCCAGGGGCCCTGAGGGTTTGTTTTTTATTTGTTTGTTTTACTCTACTGTGTTTTGTTTTGAAGACAGTTTTCATAAAGTTAAAAAAAAAATCTATTCCCATTTGGCTATGAATTTTACCATGAATGGACACTAAATTTAATAAAATGCCTTTTCTCTATCTTTTAAAATGATCACAAGTGTTTTTTCTTTAATCTGTTACTGTGCTGATTTACATTAATTGTTTCTCTAATTAAACCAACCCTAGTTTCCTAGAATAAACCAACTTGGTGCTAATATATTATCCTTTTTACATTGCTAGATTCTATTTGTTATTATATTGTTTAGAGTTTTTGTATCTGTGTGCGACTGGCCTAGAAGTTTCTTTTCACATACTATCTTTATCAGATTTTTTTTTGCAAGTGGTCCTTAAGCCCAGTGCAGAGCCTAACTGGGGGCTTGAACTTATGACCCTGAGACCAAGACCCGAGCTGAAACCAAGAGTCAGATGTTTAACCGACTGAGTCACCCAGGTGCCCCATACCCTTATCAGATTTTGATAGCAAAATTATGACAGCTTCAGAAACAAATTAGAAGTAAACTCTTTTCCTGTTTTCTGAAAATTTGTTTAAGACTGCCATCACTTGTTCCTTGAGTATTGGGTTGAACTTTCCAGTGAAGCCATGTGGGCCTGGGATTTTGCTTGTAGGAAGATTTTTAATTACTAATTAAATTTTTCCAATCACTTCTACAAATTTTCAGGTTTTTTTTTTCTCTTCCAGAGTCAGTTTTCATCTTAAACATTATTGAGGGATAACTTATATAGCATCAAATTCAAGCATCTTTTTTTTAAGTTTACTTATTTTGAGAGAGAGAGAAAGAGAGAGAGTGAACAGGGAAGAGGCAGAGAGAGGGAGAGGGAGAGAGAGAGAGAGAGAGAGAGAGAGAAAGAATCCCAAGCAGGCTCCACGCTGTCAGCACAGAGCCCAACGTCGAGCTCAAACCCACGAACCATGAGATATGACTTGAGCCAAAACCAAAAGTCAGTAGCTTAACCAACTAAACCACCCAAGCACCCATCAAATTCAAGCATCTTAAGTGTATAATTGAATAATTTTTAGTACATTTGCAGAGTTGTGCACCTACAATCCTATTTTAGAACTCAGACTCAGTTTGGGCAAGTGTTTTTTTTTCCTAAGAATTCATCCATGTCACCCAAGTGTTTTGGCATAAAGTTGTTTATAATACCTTATTATTATATTGTTAATTTTTCTAGTATCTAAGTTATCTCTCCTTTCCATTCCTGTATTTTTGTACTATTTTTCTTTATTCCTTGATCAGTCTCACCAAAGTTTTGTCAAATTTATTAATCTTTTTGGAGGAACAATTTCTGGTCGTATCAAACCTCTCTGCTGTAGATTCGTTTTTCATTCCACTAATCTCTGCTTTCATCATAACTAATCCTTCTTTTTACTTTCTGAAGTTTATTTTATTATTCTTTCCTAGTAGTGAAAATGGATGTTGAACTCATTTATTTTCAGTCTTTTTTTTTTCTTTTAGAGTAGAATTATTCAGAGTTGTAAATGCCCCATTAAGTATTATTTTAGCTGTAAAAATGAGTTTTGAAATGTAATATTTTTATTATTGCTCAACTCAAAATATTTCAAAATTTCTGTTATTATTTCTTTTTGGATTCATGGTTATTTACTGGTACATTTCTTAATTTCCAAATTTATGGAGATCATTTTGTTATATTTTCATTATTGATTTCTAGCCTAATCATATTTTGTTCAAAAAATAAGCAGTGCACGATTTAATACATCAAGATTTTTTTCACTTGTGGCCCAGAAGTGGCCACTCAAAAAAGTGTATAACATGTGCACTCAAAAGAAATGTTTTTATTCTGAAGTTATTGGAAGCAGTGTTCTAAATATTTACATTAGTTCCCTTTTGTTAATCATGATGTTCTAATCTTCATTGTTAGTAATTCTTTTGCAGCTTCTTCTATAAATTAATGAGAGATCCCTGAATTATTAAATTTATATCCCTAAATTATAAATTATTGAGAGTTTTTTTAATCTTCTAGGATAATTGTAGATTGGTTCTTTCTCCTATGATTCTGTCAAGTTCTCTTTTATTAAGTTTTGTGAATGGTTATTAGGTAAATACAAATTTAGAAATTAATCAATATTTCTGATCATTTTCATGTGACCTTCTTTATGTCTAGAATTGCTTTTTGCCTTAAAGTCCTTTTATAGTGTCTTTTTATTTTACAAATACTGAAATTCATTCTTTTTGGTACAGTTCTATGAGTTTTGACAAGTGTATGGACTTGTGTAACCACCACCACAATCAAGATATGGAACAATTCCTTCAGCCTCCAAAACGATTTTATGCTTCTCCATTGTACACACGCCTACAACTGATCCCTGGCGATCTGATTTGTTTTCTATCACTATAGTTTTGCCTTTGCCAAAATATCACACACAGAGAACTGTGAAGTATACAGCCTTTTGAGTCTGGCTTCTTTCAAATAGCATAATGCATTCAGGATTTATCCATATTATTGTGTACATCAATAATTTGTTCTTTTTGTTGCTAAGTGGTATTCTATATTATGATTGTACTGAAATTTACTTATCCATTCTCCACCTGAGAAACACCTGGGTTCATTACAGGGTTTTTTTGGTGGTTAGAAATAAAGCTGCTATCAACATTCACATACAGGTTTTCATGAAAACAAACCTTTTCTTCTTCTAAGGGGTGGTATTGCTAGGTGATATGGTACATCAACATTGAACTTCATAAGAAACTGTCAAACTATTGTCCAAAGTAGCTGTACTATTTTGCATTCCCACCAGTGATGGGTGTGAGTTTTATTGCTCTGTATTGCTGTCAGCTCTTGGTATTATCAGGCTTTTGTTTGTTTTATTTTAGCCATTTTGTTAAGTATGTAGTAGTATCTCTTGGGCTTTTAATCTGCATATCTCTAATGATTAATGATACTGAACAATTTTACACAGGTATCCATTATATCTTTGGTGAGTGTCTGTTCAAACCTTGGCTCATTTTAAAAATTTTAGTTGGTTTTTGTTGTCAAGTTTTGAGAGTTCTGTGCACAAGTCCTTTGCCATATAAGGTTATTTGCAAATAACGTTCTTCCAGTTTGTGGCTTGTCTTTTCAGTCCTTTAACAATGTCTTTCAAAGATAAATAATTTTTTAAATGTTTACTTATTTATTTTGAATGAGAGAGAGAGAGCAGGGAAAGGGCAGAGAGAGAGAGGGAGAGAGAGAATCCCAAGCAGGCTCTGAACTGTTAATGTAGAGCTTGATGCAGGGCTCAAGCTCACCAACCACCAGATCATGACTTGGGCCGAAATCAAGAGTCAGATGTTTCACCAACTGAATCACCCAGATGCACCACTAAATAGTTTTTAATTTTATTGAACTCCCTTTTTTTTTCTTGTATGGATCATGCTATTGGTGCCATGTCCAAAAACTTTCTCAAACTCAAGGTCAAAAGTTTTTTTCACATGTTTTCTTTGAGAAGTTTTATAGTTTGACATCTTACACTTAAGTCTATGATTTTTTGAGTTAGTTTTTATATAGTATCTAAGGTATGGGTCAAGGGTTTTGAGGGGCTTGTTTGGGGGCAAGGGTTGCAATTGTCCAATTGTTCTGGTATTTTTTGTTGAAAAGATTACTCTTTCCTCCTTGAGTTAGGTAATGGAAATTCTCCAACTTTTCTTCCTTTTCAAAATTGTTTTGACTATTCTATTTCCTGTGCTCTTTAAAAAAATGTTTATTTTATTTATTTTGAGAGAGAGAGAGAAAGCACAAGCAGGGGAGGGGCAGAGAGAGGACAGAGAGAATCCCAAGCAGGTTCCTCCCTGTCAGCACAGAGCCCATCACAGGGCTCAATCTCACCACCGTGAGATCATGACATGAGCAGAAATCAAGAGCCCAAAGCCTAACCAGCTGAGCCACCCAGGTGCCCCTCCTGTGCTTTTCTATGTAAATTTTAGATTTAATTCGTCTATCTATAAAACCTCCAGCTAGGATTTTGATTGGAATTGCATTGAAGATACAAATCAAACTAGGGGAAATTCACATCTTAATGAAATTAAGTCCTCCAACTGATGAACAGAGCATGTATCTCCATTTATTTAGACTGTCTTTGATATCTTTCTTAAAGTGTATTTTGCCTGATAGAAATATAGGTACACCAGCTTTCCTTTAGGTCAATATTTGCATGGTGTATCTTTTCCTACCTGTGCCCCCTCAGAAATGTCCACATCCTAATCCCTAGAACCTGTGCATAATGATAGGTTACATGGCAAAGGGGAATTAAGGTTGCTGATGGAATTAAGACTGATCAGGCTAATCAACTGACCTTAAAATAGAAAAACTACCCTGGATTATCCAGATGAGTCTGATGTAATCAAAAAGGTTGTTTAAAATATCAGAGGCAGAGGAGAAGAGTAGGTAAGATTGGTACAATGTAAGAAGGACTCAGCTTAATATTGCTCACTTTGACGACAGAGAAAGGGGGCCATGCACCAAGGAATGTAGGCGGCCTTTAGAAACTGGAAAAGGCAAACAAATGGATTCTCACCTACAGCCACCAGAAGGAACACAGCTCCAACAACACCTTGATTTTAGCACAGTGAGACCTCATTTGTATTAACCCACCAAGATCATGGTTCATGTAACTTGGTTACAGCAGAAATAGAAAAGTAATACACTATCCCTTTACTCATACTTCTTAAGTGTTATGCTTAAAAAGTCTCTTGTAGGGGCGCCTGGGTGGCTCAGTCGGTTGGGTGTCCGACTACAGCTCAGGGTGAGTTCGAGCCCTGCGTCGGGCTCTGGGCTGATGGCCCAGAGCCTGGAGCCTGCTTCTGGTTCTGTGTCTCCCTCTCTCTCTGCCCCTCCCCCGTTCATGCTCTGTCTCTCTCTGTCTCAAAAATAAATAAACGTTACAAAAAAATTTTTTATTAAAAAAAAAAGTCTCTTGTAGACAGCATATGATTTAATTTTGCTTTTATTTTTCCTTACAGTCTGATCATCTTTGTTTTGTAACTGGAGCATAGGATCCACTTACACTTAATGCAATTGCTTATATATATTTGGGTTTAAGTCTAATACCTTATGTGATACTTTCTAATTATCCTATCTATTCTCTCTCTCTTTTTTTTTTTTTTTTGCTTATATATTTTCTTTTCTCTTTCCTTGCATCTTTTCACTTGATTATGTTTTATGATTCTGTTTTCCTCCCTACTGATTTATATATTATAATATTGTACTTCTATTATTTTAATGGATAACTAAAAATTAAAACATACATAAATAACTTACCAAAATCTAAGATTAGTCAGTTGATATTCTTTCCTTAGACAATTAAAAATCTTTAGAATGCTTTAACTCCATTTATCTCTGTCCAACATATTTCCTATTATTGTTATGTAGTTTAATTTTATTTTAAACCTTACAAGACATTATTATTGTTTTATCTAGTTTATGTTAATTTAGATTTTATCTGGATATTTGCCACTTTGTCTTTATTATTTATTAATTTGGTATCATATGATTTCTGTTAGAAATGTATCCTTTTGGGTTTTTTTGTTTTTTTTTTAATTTTTTTAAATGTTTTTTTTTTATTTATTTTTGACTGAGAGAGACAGAGCATGAGCGGGGGAGGGGCAGAGAGAGAGGGAGACACAGAATCCGAAGCAGGCTCCAGGCTTTGAGCTGACAGCACAGAGCCTGATGCGGAGCTCAAACTCACAGACCGTGAGATCATGACCTGAGCCGAAGTCGGACACTCAACCGACTGAGCCACCCAGGCGCCCCAGAAATGTATCCTTTTGGGGTGCCTGGGTGGCTCAGTCAGTTGAGCCTCTGACTTCAGCTCAGGTCATGATCTCACGGCTTGTGAGTTTGAGCCCTGCGTCAGGCTCTGTGCTGACAGCTCAGAGCCTGGAGCCTGCTTCAGATTCTGTGTCTCCCTCTGTCTCTGACCCTCCCCCATTCATGCTCTGTCTGAATCTGTCTCAAAAATAAATAAACATTAAAAAAAATTTTTTTTTAAAGTATCCTTTGGAATTTGCTTTATTGAGCTTCTGATATTATCAAACTCTCTCTCTTCATGTTTCTCTGTATGAAAAAATCTCTATGTCACCCTTATTCTTGGAATCTATCTTCACTGTATAGAAAGTGACAGTTATTTTCTTTTAATGAATTGACAAATTTCATTCCATTGTCTTCTGGCTTCCATTGTTGCTATTGAGAAGTCAGCTATTAGTCTTGCTGTTGATCCTTTGAAGATCTTTTTTCTCTGGATACTTTTCAGATCAGGTCTTAGTTTTTGGTCTTCTAATCTCAATATGGACTTAAAAAGAAATTGAAACACCTTGTGATTCTTAAGTTTTTACATCTCTGGGTTGGTGTCTCTTATTGTTTCTAGAAAGTTCTAGAAAATTCCTAGCCTTTCTCTCATCAAGTATTGCTGTTGCCCTTTTTTCTTCTCTCCTTATAGAAATTTGATTAAATACACGTTAGACCTTTTCATTCTTTTAACCTTTTCATGTGTGTGTGTGTGTGTGTGTTTATCTTTTTGCTCTTTGTGCTACCTGCTGGAATAATTTTCAGACCTTTCTTCAAAATGATTTATTCTCTCATCAGCTATGTCTAATCTAGTGGTGAATTCATCCACTGAGGTTTTAATTTCAGTTATTGAAGTTTTGCCTCTAGATATTCTATTTTGTCCTTTTTCTATTAAAATAACTTTGTTCTTGCCATTTATTTCCATTTCCCTATAAATATATTCAAGCTTATCTTTTATCTATTTAAATATAGTAAGCACAGTTGTTTATGCTTGAAAATTCCAATAACTTGTGTCTCTGTGAGTCTTGTCTTATTGTTTCTTCTGGTTCTCAGTCATAGTTTTGTTCTCCTTTTGCATTTATCATCTATGTGTCCTGCTAATGTACTAGAGAGAATTACTTACAAGAAGTATTTGAGGCCTCAGATGAAGTTTTTTTGCCCAGAGAGGATTTGCATTTGCTTCTCCCTGGTGTGGAGATGCTACAGGTCCCAACACTGCCCAAAGTTTCCTGAACCACTCAGATGGTATAAACCTGACAAACAAATCCCTCTGAGGTCATCACTACTCTAAAGATATGGCTCTCTGAGTTTCATATTATGATCTTCATTCAAAATATCCTTCACTGGGAACTTTTCTCTTAGAGTACCAGAAATTTCAGTGTTCCATGTGGAGAAATATCTAGCTTTAAACAAGGAGAAGACAATAATGTCTGGGTTCTTTCTTTTTAATAACATTCTCTATGAATTAAGAATATATTAAGAAGCTTGTCCCTTAAAGTTAAAGCAACATGTTATGTTAGTTTCCTTGGGAAATAGTTCATAAAACAAAAGAGCATATAATTCAGGAGATATTTATTAAGTGTCTGCCATGAATCAGATGCAGTGGTGCTAAGAACAACTCTGAGAAATACAGAAACCAGCCTTCTAATGATTACTTAATTTCTTTCCTGGATATAATTGGCAGCTTAAAGATTATTTTATTATTTTGATTGATAACTTTAGGGTAAAATAAATCATTGTGTTTCCATTATTTTACATTTGTTACTGTTCCTCAGAGAGCTCAAAGCCTATTTGGGGAGAAAACATGAAGCAGCCTGGGTAATTCAATCTACAATTATTTATATGAGAGGTCTTCCAGAAGGAATACATAGGAACTAATGGTCATTGAGTTCTTAATTACAAGGTGCCCAGTACTCTACATCTATTTCTTACCTATGAGATAAGCATTATTATCCCCATTTTACAAGTGAAGAAACTGAGGTAGGAAGACATTCACTTTCCTGAAGTCACACTGCATGACACACAACTTCCACAATGGTTCCCAAAGATTCCTGCCTCCTGGTATCCCCACCACACTGTGTATTATCCCTCCTCCTTGAAAGTGGGCTAAAAGTAGGGGCACCTGGGTGACTCAGTCAGTTAAGTGTCTGACTTTGGCTCAGGTCATGACCTTGCGATTCGTGGGTTCAAGCCCCACGGGTTCTGTGCTGACAGCTCAGAGCCTGGAGCCTGTTTCAGATTCTGTGTCTCCTTCTCTCTCTGCCCCTCCCCAGCTCGTGCTCTGTCTCTCTCTGTCTCAAAAATAAATAAACATTTAAAAAAAATTTTTTTAAAAAGTGAGCTAAAAGTAGTGACTCACTTTAATCAACAGCATAAAGAAAAGTGGTTGGATGTCCCTTCTGAGAGTAGGTTATAAAAGACTAACTTTAATCTCACTGTCTGTATTTCCTTCTGGCTCTTTTCATTCCAATGAAGCAAGCGCCTATGTCATGAGCTGTCCTATGGAGAGGCCCATGTAAACAAACAGAGGCCCTCAGTGCAACAGCCCAAGAAGAACTGAGGTCTGCCAACAACCACGTACATGAACATGAGAGCAGATCCTCCCCCCAGCCATGCCATCAGATGAGGCTGCAGCCTCGGCTATCTTCATGATTGCAGCATTTTGAGAGACCCTGAGCCAGAAAGCCCAGCTAAGTGATGGCCACATTCCTGACCCATGGGAACTGTAAGATAGTAAGTGTTGTTTGGAGCCACTAAGCTTTGGAGTCATGTGTACACAGTAGAGAACAAATACATACTGCTAAGATGAGGTAGTCTGATATTGGACAGGTCTAACTGAGACCACACTGTCTTCCTGAGCATGTTTATACACTAACACATAATTAAAATCATCAGAGAAAGTACCTCTGAAGAGAAATCCAGACAAAAATACAAGTAAAACTACAAAAGTGGAACTGAACTCATTCTTAAAGCTCACTGAATCCAATGCTTTCATTTTACAGTTGAGGAAACTGAGGGACTGGGACTTTCCCAGTGCCCCATGGCCATTTGGGTAGGGCTAGGGCTAGAACCTAGTTCATTTCCCCAGCCAAAAGACTTTACACTGCTTCATCCTCGTTTGCTTTGCTATTTAAGGAAGGGGAAAATGCCTTTTGGGTTTTGTTCACTAATATGTTTTATATAAATGGCCTGTATATGCTATGAAGTAATGGATACTTGTTGCAAGAGTAAAAGACCACCGGCAACTGGCCCTTCATGGTCACAATGAAGAGAAATTGCTCAATATCTCCTTATTCTCTTTTCTCTACCTTTTGCCCCAGCAGCAAGAAATGGACACTGAACAGAACTAGGAGAAGCCCTGGTTAATGGGTTATCTGGATGCTTTATGAATAAGAAATTGTAATCAGGCCACACGCAGGCAAGAGGAAAGGTACTAGTTATGAGAAGTAGATGATTAGGTAGCTTATTAGTCAGGGAATTATAGATATTTTGTGGCTGCTAGGACGTGGAAGATGGTTAAGAAGATAAAGAAGAATTTTTCAGGGTCCCAAGGAATCCTTTTTTTTTTTTTTTCTGAGAGAGTGAGAGAGTACACACACACACACACACACACACACACACATGAGCTGGGGAGGGGCGAAGGAGAGGGAGAATCTTAAGCAGCTTCCACAACCCGCAACGGAGCCCAATATAGGGTTTGATCTCATGACCCTGGGATCATGACCTGAGGCCAAAATCAAGAGTTGGATGCTAACCTTACTTTTTAAAAAATTTTTAATCATTTAAAAAATTTTTTGCTTTAATATTTACTTATTTTTGAGATACAGACAGAGTTCCAGCAGGAGAGGTGCAGAGAGAGAGAGAGAGAGAGAGAGAGAGAGAGAGACGGAGACACAGAATCCAAAGCAGGCTCCAGGCTCTGAGCTGTCAGCACAGAGCCCGACATGGAGCTCCAACTCATGAGCAGTGAGATCATGACCTGCATGAGCAGGGTTGAGAAGAGACAGAGAGAGAGAGAGAGAGAGAGAGAGAGAGAGAGAGAGAAATCTCAAGTAGGCTCCACACTCAGCATGGAGCCTGATGAGGGGCTCCATCCTATGATGCTGGGATCATGACTTGAGCCAAAATCAAGTTGGATGCTAAACCAACTGAGCCACCCAGGCGTTCCCCAAAGAATCCTCAAAGAAGAAAACAGCACTCTACAGAACGCATTCTATAGCCACTTGTCCAGCAATATCTTTCCCCACACCCCCATCCTCATTCATAGGTTGTAATGTTATGTAGTTCCACTAGAGGTCAGCACTTCTCCCTTTCTAAAGCAGAATTGCTACCTTTTTCATTTAAAGCCTAACCGCCTTGAAATATTTTGTCTGCCAAACAAACTGAGTTTATAAAGAAATAATCAACTTGGGTTTCAAAATTTTATTTATCAAAGATGCAAATAATAGCCTCCATACATTTCAGATCATCACTCTGAGATAACCAGTATTACAAAATTCTACCACCACCCCCCCCAATAGTTTTTAGTTAGCTTTCCCATGGGGAAATGTAAAACATCCAGTGGAGCTTTGAAATGCTTAAAATTAAAAAGAAAGAAAGAAGGAGAGGGAGGGGAAAGAAGAGAGGGTTGGAGAGAGGGAGAGAGGGAATCTGAGATGTATAGGGCTTCCCAATTCCCTTGGGATGCAGAGGCCCGGATGTTAGGAAACACCAGTTTTAGCTAGAGAAGTCCAACTATCTACTCAGGGTAAGATAATTATATTTTCCTTTTCAATATAGGAAGACATATGTCCTTGGATAGAGCTTCCTTGGGTTAGGGAAGAACTAAATATGTATTGAGGAAATCTTCTAGATCAAGCAAGCTCCTAATTACGTTTTTGGCCAATGACAAATGTGTTGGAATTAAGTGGTGGTATTTGGCATCAGCTGAATGTCGGTGTTTGCTCACATTTTGGTGTCATAAGCTTGCAGGAAGGAGACATCAGGCCAGTTTGAGGCAAGATGAATTTAATCACCTTGACCAGGTTGTAATCTGCTTGAAGTCAGAGATTCTATACCATATGTCATGTCTTCTCCAGTGTCACTACAGAGCTTGGCGATGGGTTGACGATAATGTAGTAAAAACCAAGAGTTGTTGGGGCGCCTGGGTGGCTCAGTCGGTTAAGCGGCCGACTTTGGCTCAGGTCATGATCTCGCGGTCCGTGAGTTCAAGCCCTGCATCGGGCTCTGTGCTGACAGCTCAGAGCCTGGAGCCTGTTTCAGATTCTGTGTCTCCCTCTCTCTGACCTTCCCCCGTTCATGCTCTGTCTCTCTCTGTCTCAAAAATAAATAAACGTTAAAAAAAATTTTTTTTAAACCAAGACTTGCTAGCAAGCCTCTAATGAAATAAAGTGCATCAATTCTCCAGAATCTACGATTCTCAAGATACATGTGGAAATGGGTAACATACTATATACATCTATGGTTTAGATATATAATCCATGTTCGATGCTCAAGTTAAGACTTCAACAGTTGACAAAACTCAAAGGATTTGAAAAGGAATGTGTATATTCTTTACATGCTTTTGAAGCCTACTGCTGGGACACGTTGACTGCAGGAAAAATATTGGTCACAAGGTGGCGCTGTTGCCTTAGCGTCAACCTTTCCTCTGCCTCTCCTTTCAGCGGGGATGCCGGGTCTCCACCCATCAGACTAAATGATCCCCACGTTAGTTTGAATCACTAAATCTGGAAAGTGAGGAAAAATGATGGGCACAATGATGAAATCACAGTCAGTCTCTACCTTTGGGTCCATCTGAGACTCAACTTGATTTCATCAGAGCAAGAAAAGAGAGAGACAAAATTTAGAGCTCATTTCCTATTTCTGATAGGGTTACTCAGCTAAGAGGTTAAGTATACTCTGCTTGGGCTCGATTTTCTCTGTCTACTCCATGCGGTCATTCAGTAAGACATGGCCAAGGTCATATTCTTTGTGGAAGAAAGAAATGAGGGTTGAATGTGTGTACACCGGGGGGGGGGGGGGGGGGGGGGGGGAAGGGGGGGGAGGGGGGGGGGGGGGGGGTGTGGAGGGAGGTTTCCAGAGGTGAGTTAAAAGTTCTGTGTTTCACCAGACCCTGACCCTGTTTTCAACAACACAAAGGAGGGAAGGTTATCAAACACTTTTGATCATGATTCAGAACGACCTAAATTGGCAGTAACAGCTAGACCCAATTAGGTGAAGTTGAATCTGCAATAAATGTAAAGTCTCAAACCTGGAAGCAAATAAATGAATGACCCCAATTCAGCAGAATGCACCCACTCACCTCCTGTCCTCCAAACAATTCATTTGTATCTACTCTGGGCCATTCTTTATTTAATCCTCACAACAGTCCCAAGAAGAATCTATGATTAGCCCCATTTTTTAAAGTTTATTTATTTATTTTGAGACAGAGAGTGAGGGGGAAGGGGCAGAGAGAGAGAAAAAAAGAGAGAATCCCAAGCAGGCTTCATGCTATTGGCACAGGGCCCAACGCAGGGCTCAAACCCATGAACTATGAGACCATGACCTGAGACAAAACCAAGAGCTGGCCACTTAACTGACTGAGCCACCCATATGCCCCGATTAGCCCCATTTTTATGGAGGCAAAACTGAGGCTAATGATCTTGGCTGGAGGCACACAGCTGACGGTGGCTCTGAGATGTGAATACATCTTCCTCTCAGAGAATCCTCTTTCTGCTTTGCCTGTGCAGCCTCTCCCACAAATTTTAGCAAAGGAGGTGGGGCCAGGGGCCCTGTACTGGAAGTGGGGTTCTTTGTGAGGATCAGTGTGGGGGCTCCACAGTAATATGCTCATGGTTGGTTTTTTATTATTATTATTATTATAAGTGGTTTTAGGGTCAGCTTTGTCACTAAAGCCATCTAAACTGGAGCAAGTGACTTAACCTCTCTGTGCCTCAGTTTCCTCATCTGTACATGAGGGAGAATAAGAGTACCCATCATCCAGTTGCTGTGAGAATTTAGGGAATTAAATATAGGTAAAACACCTTACGCTCCACTCTGCACATTATGAAAACTTTATTTTTGTTCCTGTAGCCAAACCAGTGGGACTAGGCTCTGATATGACTTTAATGAAGATTGTTCAATTCCATCAATGAGACAGTGCATACCTCGAGTGCCTACTGTGTGCTAAGCTCTCGTTAGCCATAGAGGGTTGACAGAGGAAGCCACTGGCTGCTGCCATGCAGGGTCTCTCAGCCCTGCAGGAGAGATAGTTACAAACAAGGAGAACAATGTGTTGCTGTTCAAGGGTGAAGGAAGGAGAAAGCATTTAAATCTGCCCAAAGCTGTCAGGGAAGGCTTCCCAGAGGAGGGGACATTTAGCTGAGTTCCCAAGTAAACAGGAAAGGAAAGAAAATTTATTTTTTTAATGTTTATTTGTTTTTGAGAGAGAGAGAGAGAGTGTGAGTGGGGGAGGGACAGAGAGGGAGGGGGAACAGAGGATCCGAGGCAGGCTTTGTGCTGACAGCAGTGAGCTTGACGCGGGGCTCTAACTCACGAACCGAACCTGTGATCATGACCTGATCCAAAGCCAGATGCTCAAGCAACCAAGCCACCCAGGGGCCCCAGGAAAGAAAATTTAAGCCGGAGGCAACCTAAAAGCAGGTGGGCCTGCTGAACGGGGTGGGTAAGTGTGAGGAAATGGCAGACCAGATGCTGGAAGCAAGCAAACGTCCTTGGAGGGACTTCATACCCAAGATCCTGTGCAAGAAGAGCATCCTGGAAGAATGGAGCTCCTCAAACGTTAATTTGCAAACAAATCACCCGGGGATGGTGTTAAAATGCAGGGCTGAGGAGGGCCCAGCTTTCAGCATTTCAAGCTTCCCAGGCTGCTGGTCTTGAACTACAGTGTCCAAGGGTTCTCAGCTCAGACCGCATGCTGTCGTCACCAGAGGGATTTCAAAATTCCCTTACTGCCCAGAGCACACCTCGAGCCAATTAAATCTGAATCTCCGGGATGAGACTCAGACATCAGTGGCTTTTACAGTTCCCCAGTGATTCCAGCGTGCAGCTGACAGTCTACACAAGAGGTGGTAGGAATGTGGGAAGGATGTACATACAAGGAACTTTAAGCGGCTCATAGCCCCGCAACACTGAATGGAGGAGAAGACAGACCGAGGAAAGAATTCACCACATCATGAATTAACCCTCTTTGGAGAAGCCTTCCCTGGCAGCCGTGGGCAGAGTTAAGTGCTTTCTCACCCCCCTCCCTCAAAGGGCCTTGATCACCTGCCTGTTCCACACTAACACGCTGATCTCGTTTGTAACTTGCCTCTCTCTCTGTTTTTTTAAAAACTGGGGTAAGATATAATAACACAAAATTTACTCTTAACCATTTCCAAATGTACACTTCAGTGGCATTAAGTACATTCACATGGTTGTGCAGCCATCACCAACATCCATCCACGGAAAGTGTCACCTCCCCAAACTGAAACTCTGTACTCACTAAACAACAATTCCCCATTCCCCGCTTCCCCCACCCCAGGTCTCTGGCAACCACCATTCTACTTTCTGCCTCTCTGACTCTGACTACTGTAAGTGGAATCATTCAGTGTTTGTCCTTTGGAGACTGGCTTATTCCACTGAGCTTGATGGCTCTCAAGGTTCATCCATGTGAACGAATTTCATCCTGTGTCCGAATTTCCTTCCTTTCCAAGGCTAAATAATATTCCATCCAACGTGTATAGCATTTTGTGTATCCATTTATCTATCCACGGACACAGGTTGTTTCCTCCTTTTGGCTGTTGTGAATAATGCACAGCTATGTACAGCTTTCTGTTCCAGACCCTGCTTTCACTTCCTTTGGGTATATGTCCAGAAGTGGGATTGCTGGATCGTGTGGTCTTTCTGTTTCATTTTATGAGAAACCTTGCCCATCGTTCTCAAAAGACTGGGAGAGTCTGCAAGGCAGGGGCTGGCGGCTTCATCCGAGAACACCTCTACGCTAGTCATTATCAGGACTCTTTCTGGCCTGTTTGGGGTGTGCTGAGAATATGTAAAAAATTGAATCACCGAAAGCAGACAATTTATGGAGTCATTTCTAGCAATTTTCACTTAGTGCCACACCTGGTAGGGACAACAACAACAACAATAAACTGTAGCCAATGCAGCCAAAGGGTGGGGGGCGCCGGGGTGGCTCAGTCAGTTAAGCGTGGGACTCTTGATCTCGGCTCAGGTCATGATCTCTCAGTTCATGGATTCAAGCCCCGCATTGGGCTCCTGGCCGAACATGGAAACTGCTTGGAATTCTGTCTCTCCCTCTCTCTCTCTCTCTGCCCCTCCCCCGCTGTGCTCCCTCTTCTCTGTCAAAATAAATAAACTAACTTTAAAAAAAAAAAAAAAAACAAACAACAGGGGCGCCTGGGTGGCTCAGTCGGTTAAGCGTCTGACTTCAGCTCAGGTCACGATCTCACAGTCCGTGAGTTCGAGCCCCGCATCGGGCTCTGTGCTGACCGCTCAGAGCCTGGAGCCTGTTTCGGATTCTGTGTCTCCCTCTCTCTGACCTTCCCCCGTTCATGCTCTGTCTCTCTCTGTCTCAAAAATAAATAAACATTAAAAAAAAAAAAAAAACAGCCAAAGAGATCAGCAGGTCAAAGTGAGAGGTCAACAGAGAAATACCTCTCTGCTCTGGAGGCCGCTGGTAGGACAGCAACATGTGTCAGAGAAGCCCCTGTGTGGCTTATACGAGGAGGAGATAATATGTATATGTGTATGGGTGTATCTGTATATATCATGTGCCCATTAGCAGACCTTCCCTAAAAAACAAAAAACAAAAAACCCCAAAAACATCAGAGTATTTTATGGCATCAATTTCTGAGCTCTAGAACGAAGGGAAAAAATTAAGAGTGGTCTTCCCATCAGTAGACACCACCGACATGGCTATAGAGGTGTAAGTAGAATCTGTGATGAAAAATGAGGGGTGACAAATGAAACACCTGCTTGAGTGGTCATTGCAGTGAAAGAAACATAGTCCCAGAGTGTGCACCCTGGGCACCTCCAGGCCCGATGTGTGTAGAGTCAAAGACTTTAGTGATAACTTCTGGCAAGAGGAGGAACAAATGAGTAAGAAGCAAAGGAGAGAGACCACAGAGAAGCAGTGAGCCTGCCCCAACACATGTGGTGGGGGTGAGGGGGGTGGTGTAAATTAACTTTTGAATATAGAAAAATGTTTTTTTTTAAGTTTATTTATTTATTTTGAGACAGGAGAGAGAGAGAGAGAGGAGGGAGAGCATGCTAAGGCAGGGGAGGGGCAGGGAGAGAGGAAGAGAGAGAATCCCAAGTAGGTTCCATGCTGTCAGCTCAGAGCCCCATGCAGGACTGGAACTCACAAGCTGTGAGATCATGACCTGAGTCAAAATCAAGAGTCAGATGTTTAACTGATTGAGCCACCCAGGTGCCCCAGAAAAGCGTTCTAGAAGACTCACAATCCCATCACTGAAAAATATTGACCAAAAATAAAATAAAATAAAATATATACATGTAGTTAAACAATTTTTTTAACTTACAAAAAATGCATGAAATAAAAGCAAAAGTCTTTTTTTCTCTGCCAAGCTCCTGCTGGCATACCTTTCTAGAAAACAGCATTTATGCATGCCAGTTTATTTACTTGTATTATTTTTTATAGTTGCAAAGAAATATTATTATATGCATTATTCTATACCATCTTAGAGAGTGTTTGTTTTTTTTAACCCAAAAGAGGAAAAAAAATACCCAGCAAAGACCATAAAAAATTAAAGGCAGGAAAGGGCAGAGAGGTCCATTCATACCAATGCTATTCATATGAATCCACTAAAATTTTTTTTTAATTATGTTTATTTTTGAGAGACAGAGAGAGAGAGACAGAGCATGAACTGGCAAGGGGCAGAGAGATTCAGGGAGACCCAGAATCCGGAGCAGGCTCCAGGCTCTGAGCTGTCAGCACAGAGCCTGACACGGGGCTCAAACTTACAGACTGTGCGATAATGACCGGAGACAAAGTCGGCCACCTAACCGACTGAGTCACCCAGGCATCCCCCACTAAACATTTTTTAGCCCAATTTTCCCCAAACATCCTCTGAGCAATTAAAAATGTCAGCACCTGGGGCGCCTGGGTGGCTCAGTCGGTTAAGCGTCCGACTTCAGCTCAGGTCACGATCTCACAGTCCGTGAGTTCGAGCCCCGCGTCGGGCTCTGGGCTGATGGCCCAGAGCCTGGAGCCGGCTTCCGATTCTGTGTCTCCCTCCCTCTCTGCCCCTCCCCCGTTCATGCTCTGTCTCTCTCTGTCTCAAAAATAAATAAATGTTAAAAAAATAAAATAAAATAAAATAAAAATGTCAGCACCTGGAGTTGGAGCTGAAGATGGCAAAGATTAAGGTTGCCAGTGGCTAGGGGCGCCTAGGTGGCTCAGTTGGTTAAGCATTCGACTTCACCTCAGGTCATGATCTCACAGTCCATGAGTTCGAGCCCCATGTCAGGCTCTGTGCTGATAGCTCAGAGCCTGGAGCCTGCTTCGGATTCTGTGTCTCCCTCTCTCTGACCTTCCCCCATTCATGCTCTGTCTCTCTCTGTCTCAAAAATAAATAAACATTAAAAAAAATTTTTAAAAAAGATTGCCAGTGGCTTCAACTTTCTCAATACATTTGACTTCATAGCAGTATCAGAAATATCACATTTCTCATTAATTACACAGGATGAGAAAAGAGAAATTACTTGTTTCATGTGCTTAAGTGGGCCACTTGCCCTGGTTCCCACTCTCTCCTGATTATGAACGAAGGAAGAAAATATTTTGGACCATTTTAATCAAATCTGGATTGGCAATGTTTTCAGAAGAAAACCGTCAGGCATGCTTTCACTCTTTTTTCCTTTGAAGCTCCCTGCAAGAAGTAGCAAATATTTCAATAAGGCCTTACATTGCCAAGCCAGATTGAGAGTAAGAGCCAGAGTTTTCCCATATACTCTCTGCCCCCACACCGGCACAGCCTCCTCTATTATCAACATCCCTCACCAGAATGGCACACGATGAATCATGGCAGCACATTTTTTTTCACAGAGTAACTTTGCTGACATGCATGTTCTCTTGCAGTGGGAATTGAAACGCTTCTAGAAGAAAATTCTACAGAAAATGCACAGTTCAAGTTTCCAGGCATTTGTTTGAAGTGCTTCGCTGAGTCTGTATTTTGAAATGCCCACTGCAGGTGAATGTATGAAATATACTGTACTTGTTCTTCATGATTCTCTTAACTTTGAATTTCAAAAGAAATTCTTCTTCTCTATTCTTCCCAAAAGTTCATAATTCTATTTTTATTCCTAGTTTTTAGATCCACACATTCAGGATCATCTTTGTCTACTTAATTTTTTTAACGTTTATTTATTATTGAGAGACAGAGAGAGACAGAGCATGAGTATGGGAGGGACAGGGGAGGGGGAGACACAGAATCTGAAGCAGGCTCCATCCAAGCTGTCAGCACAGAGCCTGACGCCGGGCTCAAACCCACAAACCGCAAGATCATGACCTGAGCTAAAGTCGAACGCTTAACCAACCGAGCCACCCAGGCGCCCCTGTCTACTTAATTATGAAAGCTTAAAACATAGTGGATGACTGCATTTCACTCAATCATTTTATGGAGCACCTATCATGTACCTGTCCTTCAGACATATAGGGATGAGATATCAGTCTCTGCCCTCGAGGGGGCACTCACAACCAACTGAGTAGAAAGGTTAGTCCCCATCTCAGCAAATGGTATCTCCAAGTTGCCAAGCCAGAAACCCAGGAGAGTAACAACATGGATAAACCATAAAGACATTATGCTAAGTGAAACAAGTCAGTCCCAGAAGGACCAATCCTATATGATTCCACTTACATGAAGTATCTAGAGTAGTCAGATCATAGAGACAGAACATAGGATAAAAAATGGTTGGCAGGGATGGTGTGGGGGGTGCAGGGGGAATTGGGCAGTTGTTGTTCTTTAAAGGACACAGAGTTTCAGTTCGGGAAGATGGCAAGAGTTCTGGAGATGGGTGGTGATGATGGTTGCCCAACAATGTAAATGTTCTTAATGCCACTGAACTGTGTATTAAAAATGGTCAAGAAGGTAAATTTGTGACATTTACTTTACCACAATAAAATTCTAAACAAAAACAAGAGTCACCTTTGAGGTCTGTTTCTCTTTTATCTCCATCTAATTCATCATCAAGTCACATTAGCTCTACTTTCAAAATAGATCCAGAAGGTGACTGCCTCTCACCTTGGCCCCCATCACCCTCTAAGGCCAGGCCACGCCATCTCTCACCTGGACTCCTAAATGGGCTCCCTGCTTCCTCCTGTGGCCTGTGCTGCCTCTCTTCCACATAGCAGTAATAGACACTCTTGGTTTCTGCTTTTTTTAATCCAAATCTAAGCATTGGCCAAATTCCATTCTGAATGATTTTCTTTTTTATTATTATTATTATTATTATTATTTTTAAATGTTTATTTATTTATTTTGAGAGAGAAAGAGTGTGTGTGCACAAGAGGGGGAGGGGCAGAGGGAGAGGAAGGGAGAGAATCGCAAGCAGGCTCCACACAGGCTTTGTCAGCACAAAGCCTGATGCGGGGCTTGATCCCAAGAACCATGACATCATGATCTGAGCCAAAAATCAAGAGTCAGACACTTAACTGACTGAGCCACCGAGGTGCCCGGGGAATGGGATATTTTAAAAATTGAAATACTCTGCATCATGTCAGTAGGGAAATGTAAATTAAAACTTTAATGAGATGCTACCACACACCTATTAGAATGGCCCAAAGGCAAACACCAACAATAACAAATGTTGAGGAAGATGTGGAACAACAGAAACTCTCATTCATCGCTGGTGGGAATGCAAAATGGTCACGTCAGTTTGGAAGACAGTCTGGCAGTTTCTTATAAAACTAAACATACCCTAAGATCCAGCAATCGTATTCCTTGGTATTTATCCTAAGAAGTTAAAAACTTATGTCCATTCAGGGCACCTGGGTGGCTCAGTTGGTTAAGCATCTGACTTCAGCTTGGGTCATGATCTCACAGCTCATGAGTTCAAGCCCCGCATTGGGCTCTGTAGTGACTGCTCAGAGCCTGGAGCCTGCTTCAGATTCTGGGTCTCCCTCTCTCTCTGTCTCTCCCCAGCTCATGCTCTGTTTCTGTCTCTCAAAAATAAATAAATGTTAAAAAATAAATAAATAAAAAGCCTTATGTCCATTCAAAAACCTGCACACAGATGTTTATAGCAGTTTTGTTCATAATTGCCCAAACTTAGAAGCTACCAAGATGTCCTTCAGAGATGAATAGATAAATAAACTGAAATGCATTGGAATATTATTCTGCCATAAAAAGGAATGAGCTGTCAAGGACAAAAAGACATGGAGAAAACTTGAATGCATATTACTAAGTGCAAGAAGCTAACACAAAAGACTACGTACCATATGATTCCAAGTACATCACATTCTGGAAAAGGCAAACTATGGAGACAGTCAAGAGATCAGTGGTCACCAAGGGTTAGGGAGAGGGAAAAGTGAATCTGCAGAGTCCAGAGGATTTTGAGGGTAGTGAAAACACTCTATAATATTATAGTGATGGGTACATGTCATTCTACTGTTTGTCCAAACCCATAAAATGTCCAACACCAAGAGTGAGCCCTAAGGTAAATCATGGACTTTGGGTGATGACGATGTGTTAATGTAGGTTCATCATTAGTAGAAAATGTGCCATTCTGGTGAGGGATGTTGATAATGGAGGAGCTGTGCATATGTGGGGATAGAGAGTATATGGGAAATTTCTGGCCCTTACTCTCAATTTTGTGGCAAACCTAAGACTACCAAAAAAAAAAAAAATGAAGTCTTTAAAAAACAAACAAAATGAATAAAAAATAAAATAAAAAATTACTCCATGAAAAATGTAGAAATCATCACTAGAAAAAAACAGTAAAACTGATGGTTGTTTCCGGTAGTTGCTTTCTGTTAGGTTACATATAGTTTCAAGTGATAATAATGTACGTGTTCCTGAAAGTAAAAAGACACAACTTTATTTAAAGTCCATTTGGAGGGGCACCTGGGTGGCTCAGTTGGTTAAGCGTCCAACTCTTGATTTCGGCTTGGGTCATGATCTCACGGTTCTTGGGATCAAGCCCCACATCAGGCTTTGTGCTAACAACATGAAGCCTGCTTGGGATTCCCTCTCTCTCCCTCTCTCTCTCTGCCCCTCCCCCCTCATTCTCTCTCTCTCTCTCTCTCTCTCTCTCTCAGTAAATAAACATTTTTTAAATGATAATAAAAATAAAGTCCATTTGGAATAACAGCACTAACGAGTCATTCTGAGTGGTGTCTTCATGCTTTTCAAAGTGCTTTCATGTATATCACCCCACTGGATTTTAACAACAGCCACTAGGCTGGCATAGCCTAAAACAGCGGCAAAATTGCCACAGAAAGTGGATAGAAATGATGAAAGAGGAACTATTTTATAACTCAGAATTCTATTTTAGTCACAATAAGACAAAAGAGAACAGACATAGGGCATTCTTCTAAAATTCCTGCCTAGGTAAATAAAATTTTCAGAAATAAGGAGGAGACAACTTTCCAAAAGGGCATCTTGAAGCATGATTGGAAAATATCAGAATGGCTAATTTCATTAGAGGAAGGGAAATAAATGATAGGTGTGTTATAGTCCTTAAAAATCACAAGAAATAGGGGCACCTGGGTGGCTCAGACAGTTGAGCACTGACTTCGGCTCAGGTCATGATTTCATGGTTCATGAGTTAGAGCCTCGCATTGGGCTCACTGCTGTCAGCACAGAACCTGCTTCAGATCCTCTGTGCCCCTATCTCTCTGCCCCTCCCCTGTTGTGCTCTCTCTCTCAAAAATAAATAAATAAACCTTTCACAAGAAATATAATCATTGACTAGTAATTAGGGACCAAATGAGAACTGCATAATTTAAGTGATTGCATACTTTGTGTGAGAATGGAGGCAAACCCACCAATGAATACCATAGATACAGGGGCATGATACAGACCTGACTATTGGTCCAAGTCTTGGGTTAAGTCCTCTTCTGCACTGGCCCAAGGAGGGGCTGGCTCACAGACACAGAAGCTATGATGGTGAGCTGGGGTCTTCTCACCCCCCCATCTAGTCCATCAGTGTCATGGATTGACCTTCTTCCAAATATACTTGGAGAGTGGTCACTCTCCCTTCAGCCAAATACAGAAAAGATTTAGAGAATGAAGGTCAGGTTTACCCTGGATTTCCTCATTCTTTAGGACCTAGGTCATGAGGGTGGAACCCTTGTAAATGGGATTAGGACCCTTAGAGAGAGATCCCAGAGAGATCTCTCACCCCTTCTACCATATGAGGACACATCAAGAAGATGGCCAGCTGTGAACCAGGAAGCAGTCTCTCACCAGACACCGAATCTACCAGCACCTTGATCTTGGACTTCCAGCCTCCAGAACTGTGAGAAACACGTTTTTGTTCTTTATAAATCACCCAGTCTGTGCTATTTTTATTTTAACAGCCTGAAAGGACTAGGACACTCACCTTAGTCCCACCCTGTTGACCCTTGCTTTCCAACCCCAAAGCCACAGTCCCAGCTCCTGACCTGATTATTTCCTACTAATAATTTTCTAACTAGGCCCCTGTTTCCATTCTTTCTCTTCTTTAAGATCAAAGACATGCCCACTGTTGCTTTCTTCCAGCATCATTCCCCTAGGCAGAATTAACTGTGCCTCATTTGTGTCCTCAGAACACTATTAAGGCACTTATCCCCCAGCATTGTGGTTATTTCTTGACTTGTCTGTGATCTCTGTGTTCTCGAAGAATTCATGGGCACAGTCATTCATTGAACAAGAAGCTGTGCAGCTAAGTGGTTATGAAGGGGGTTTCAGAGTCCCACTGCCTGAATTCAAATTCTGACTCTCTGCTCTTTACTCATCTGTGACTTTGGGCAAGTCACCTCACCTTTCTAAACCTTAGATTCTCCATCTACAAAACAAGGTAACCAAAGTACCCACTGCACTGGACTGTTGACAGGATTGAGTAAGACTGTCACAGGGTTTGCTTCAATAAATTCTAGCCACCAGAATGCAAACTGGTGCACCCACTCTGGAAAACAGTATGGAGGTTCCTCAAAAAATTAAAAATAGAACTACCTTACGACCCAGCGATTGCACTGCTAGGTATTTATCCAGTGGATACAAAAAAGCTGATTCCAGTGCTAGCGACAACAGCCCAAGTGTGGAAAAAGCCCAAATGTCCATCGACTGACAAATGGATAGAGACAATGTGACGATGTGGTGTGAGTACACACACACACACACACACACACACACACATATGTATATAAAATGGACTGATGGTTGCTGGAGAATGTTGGGTGGGTGATGGACCAAATAGGTGATGGGCATCAAGGAGGGCACTTGTTGGGATGAGCACTGGGTGTTATATGTAAGTGATGAATCACTGGGTTCTACTCCTGAAACCATTATTACACCACTCCTGAAACATTATTACATTATTTTTTAAATAAAATTAAAAAAAAATTTTAAATGCTAGCCACCATTATTAATAAATGCTTGCTGAATTGAATTTCCTCTACCCTGTACATCAATGTTCAGTTACTCTTTCTACAATGTCACTTTTGTCATATCATCCCCCTGATCAAAATCCTCCAGGGGCCTGCTCAATTTGGATGAAGCCCCAACTCCTTAACTTCAGTAGGTATTGATTTATGGTTTAGATGTGTTTAAATAAACATGTTTATTATTGTTTAAATGTTTCTTTAAGCACCATTTTTGTAAAGCTTCTTTTGTAATTAGGAGTTGATCACAAGAAAATGAATCTGTCAGGATTAACCTTTCAGGGAAGCATTCTGAGAACCTAACTGAAACTCAGTGGTTCCCACCCCTAGGTGCATATTAAAATCACCTGGGGAGCTTTTTAAAGCATTCCAAAGAGTAGGCCCAACACCCAGAAATTCCAATCTAATTGGTCTGGGGGTGTGGCTGCACGGTGGGATTTTTTTTTTTTTAAGCTCCCCCATGAGTCTAATATGCAGCCAGGATCGAGTGGCACTCTGATCACCTCTGCTTTGTCATACCTGGTAGGAATTTCATGCCAACTTACCTGCAACCACACAGTTCTGAGGTTCTTGCTTTTTAGCTGGCTGTTCCTGTTCCCAGTTTGCCTGGTATAGGCCCCAGACACACATCCTACCCTGAAGGATTCATAAAGAAGTACCTTCGGAGGAAAACAAGCCTTGTCTTCAATCAGGCCACAAACACATCTTGACTCACCCTCATAACTTCCTGGACTCTTGATCCAGTTTACACTTTACTGATAACATCCTAGCTGGAGAACCTGTTTCTGACCTGCAGTGATCCCTTCACCCCTTGGCTGGGTCTGGAATTTCACGTTCTCTGGGCTCCTCCCTGGTCTTAGACTGGCAGGAGTTGATTATTTCTTTGACTCTTAGGACTTAGCCTCCTGACTTTCACCTGGATAGCCCCTAGCCTTCTGAGCGTTTACAATCTTTACCTTCCATCTTGTGGTTCTAACCCCATCCCAGGTCCCCCCCCCGGCCCCCATCCCAGCCATCAGTACACTTGGGGTGACCAGATTCTACTTACTTTTCTGATAGAGAACTGGGTGACGAGCTGAGCTTTGAACAACAAGGAAGCAAGAGGTCTGGAATAAGTTAATCCAGAGAAAAAGGGAGGGGGGCAGTTTTACATTTGCGTGTGTGTGTTAGGAACCTAAAGTGACGCATAGGGTATTCCAGTAGACTGCAAAAATCACAGTCCTTTCCATCTAAATAGCATGTTTTCCACTCCTTATTTCTTCCTTCCTCCAGCTTTGCTTTCCTCCCTTTTAGCACACAAAACACATGGAGCCCAAATAGGAAATCTGAATTTCTATTACAGTGAGGGCAAAATGAGATTTCAGAGTCAAATTGAACCACTGCAGAATGGCAAAGAAAGTGACAGGTACCAGGATTCAGTATTTGTATAGGTCCCTCACGTAATGTCTGTATCGTTAATCTGGAAGGGCCCTGCTCTTTAATTAAGGCCCCTGTGGTAGACTTGAGATGGTCATCTTCTCCCTCCTTGCCTTGGGTCATGCAGGTCTAAGCTAGTCTCAATTTAGGAGAAGGGGTGCTGCTTCTCACATCAGCTCACTTCCAGCACCTACATCCCTTCCGCAGTTGTCAGCTGAGGGCAACCTAGCTCACAAATCCAGCTGGGATGACACCTCAAGGGGTTCTTTCACTTAAGACTTGACAGGCAACTAAAAGATTTCCTAAGAATATGGGAATCCACACTATGGAAATGACAACTGGGTACAATTTACTCTATAGTTAGCTTAAATATAATCACTTAAATTATAACTATAAATAATATGGAGTAGCGGTTTGATATTAATTCCTTTTCTACATCTTGGTGAAAACTTGGACAAATTTCTTCACAGAGTCTCCTATTTTCTTATGATTTACTTCATCAGTAGCATCCCATATTAGCCTATAATGAAAAAAGTAATTTCCTTCCATTATGACCCTTATGACTAATTCCAGAAAACTCACATTCATGGTTGGCAATTGCTCCTTCCTCAGACAGTATTAAAACATTTGATCTAATTATGTTTTTAAGCCATCAGGCAAATCTACAAGAGAAGGTCTGAAGGATAATTACATCAATTGTCTATGAAAGAAACAATGGCTCCAAGTCTGAGAAGAGCCTGTGAATGAAGACCAGCTTGAATTTTATGCAAAATGTAGCTGAATGAAGTGACCCTAAGGGTAGGGTCCCTTGGTGTCACTCGCTTGGACCTTGGATGGTATCTATCAAAATTGTTTTAACCTTCTCATCTTGACAGTGGCTAATCAAGAAATCTGGCCATACCTTAAAACTGCTCTGATTTCATTATAGTACAGAGAAGTTTACTGTCTTATTTTTATAGCACTTTTTTTGTCATTGAAATATGTAATTCAAAAATATGAAATGGTTAAATGTCACAAAAGCAAAAAAGTCAGAAAAAATTTATTGACTATAGAAAATTAGGAAAATATGGAAAGTATAATAAATCATTAAAATTAGCCATAGTCCTCCCAACTAAAATCTAACATTCTGGGGTATTTCTAGTTGTTCTTTTTCTTTTAGTGTACAGGTTTATATATGGGTATAAATGCATATCTTAGGTAAAAATGGAATCATACTGAAAACTGTTTTTAAAAATTATTGTTAGGAGGCACCTGGGTGGCTCAGTCAGTTAGGCGTCTGACTTCGGCTCAGGTCATGATCTTGCGATTTGTGAGTTTAAGCCCCATGTCGGGGGCTGTGCTGACAGCTCAGAGCCTGGAGCCTGCTTCAGATTCTGTGTCTCCCTCTCTCTCTGCCCCTCCCCCACTCACACTCTGTCTCTCTCTCTCTCTCTCAAAAATAAATAAACATTAAAAAATTTTTTTAAATTATTGTTAGAATGTATTTTTCCATGCCATTAAATATTTTCCAAAAACATGAATTTTAATGATTGTGTGTAATGACTGCATCTCCTTATAAAAGGTACATATAACAGTTTATCTATGTCCCTATTGTTGGAAATTTAAACTATTTTCAGTTTTTGAATACTATAAATAAAACCCAACTGATTATCCATAATTGTAAATGTTTATTTATGACCTCCTCTAATTACTTCTTTAGGATAAACTTCCTAGAAGTGGAATGACCAGAGGGTTCACAGGTATAAACATGTTTAAGACTCTTTAATGTCTAAGTTGCTCTCTAGAAAAGTTGCACCAATATATACTTCCTACCAGAAACATCTGAAAGCGCTGTTGTCATAGGGACTGTCCCCCTGTGGCTTTAGCACTGAAAGTTCCACATTCCAGGAAACCCCTCTAGATCTCCAAGTTTTCATTCAGTATGGGTGTGGAGGCTTGGGGGAAAAGTATAAGATGCATGTGGTTGCTAAAACATGTGGCTGAAAACAACATTGCTTTTAGCGTCAAATGGATATGGCATAGATTATCCACCCTCCATGGTCACCAACTACCCATGTTGGCTGCCATGACTTTCAGTTCCTTGTGATCATCAGCGTGATTTGACTTAAGAGTGTAACTCAAAATGCCTTGTAACTGTGAGGCTTAACTGTCTTTGTCTCTGTCTATGGATTAACTGTTGTGCTTTGTTTGTACTGAGAATTTGTGTTGAGTGCGAGTTTAATATTTAACATCGTGAATATTGTGATCATGTTTTCTAAGAATTCAGATTATAATACCAACTCCAGCATGACCCAGAAGTCGCTGAAAATGAAGGCTAAACTGTGTCATTTTACTGGCAGATGAAAAGACACAGGGATGGGGTTGGGGAGGTAAATAACCAAAACAGGGCACACTATGCAGGTGCAGAAAAAAAATTGGAGTCAGGTATGGTGGAGAAGATATAAAATCACAGATGAAGAATGAATCTCAGAAGTCTGGGATGAGACAATCAAAAGTTTGTTTGTTTGTTTGTTTCTCCAAAGGGTACCAATGCTTTGTGGAATGGAGTGGCCATTGAATTAGTGTGAACATACCACACTAAGGAACACACAGTTTCATATTTCTCCTTTTGATTGCTCTGTGACTGAGTGAAGTCACATTTCCTGATTCAGAGGTTAAAACTGAAGTGTCCTGTGGGAGAACGGGAGAACGAAAAGAGGAAATTCTGATAACGAATGTATTGGCCTCCTGCAATGGAGAGCGACTCTGGCAGAGCTCACCAACATTACACTTTCTACAGTGTATCAAGTGATAAGTTAAATCACAGCAACAGTGGTGATACTAAAGGGGATCAGGATATGCCACCCCCAAATATGCCAGCTTGGCATATTCTTTTGAGCTGAAGTCACTAGAGAAACAGCGGATACAAAACATGCTCTCTGCCCTCTTCCATCTGCCTCAAAGCACTATATAAATTTTCCCTGGGGGCACCTGGGTGGCTCAGTGGGTTGAGCATCTGACTTCAGCTCAGGTCATGATCTTGCGGTTTCTGAGTTGGAGCCCTGCCTCAGGCTCACTGCTGTCAGCACAGAGCCTGCTTCGGATCCTCTGTCCCCCCAACCCCCTCTCTGCCCCTACACTCCTCACATGCGATCTCCCTCAAAAATAAATAAAAAAACATTAAATTTTCCCTGGAGAAAGGTGCCTCCCCACCCCTCCCCCCAGCCCTGCCCCTTGCACCAGGAAGAAGAGCACTTTCATCATCAGAAATAGGGAGTCGAAACTGAGATGGGTTTGCATAAACAGACCTTACTAAAATATCCATTATTTTCCATTAGTTCCCCCATATATTCCCCAATCTCTTCCCTGTGATTTATCATATCTTGGAACCCAAACCTCCTTTCCTTTGTTCAAATGGTATATACACCCCCAAGTCTAGCTGCTTCTTTGAGTTTCACTTCTTTTCTGTGAACTCCTGGGCACATAAATATTAAATAAAAATTATACCTTTTCTCCTGTTAATTGGTCTCTGTCAGTTTAATTCACAGGCTCCAGCTACTGAACTAAGAGGGCATAGGAAAACTTCCTCCCTGACAGCAAAAAAAGTTCTATTTCTTGGGTACTTTGATAGGAAAAACGGAATTCCAAATCATCTTCTTGATTTCTATGAAGACTTTAGTGCAACTATAGAAAACATAAAACAAAAGGTTGTTGATATATTATCCAACTACAAGCTGGATCATGCTTATCTGCATATTTGGCAGACAGTTCAAAATGTAAATTTGGGCAAATTACATTCAGTCTATACTTTTTTCACCAAAGACTATGAAAAAAGATCTTTTCTGCTACATATTTTGCATACCTTGTACACCACCACCACATTGCTAAAAGAGGAATGTGATTTGCTCACCTATGAAATTGAAATTTTCATTACAAAAGATTTGGTCCTTTTTCAGGCTCTTGAAAACTGCAGAATAACTTAATGAGATATTTGGCTATAAAAATGGAAGGAGATAGCCTTCTGAGACATGGGCCTGGAGAATGGCTTGCTTTGGAGTGCTCACGAATGATGAGCATTTTAGATATGAATAGTTGATAAGATGGATGTAGAGACGCAAAGACGTTATTGATAAAGACATTGATAAGCTGTTATTTCTGCCAAAACAAGCTTGTAGTTGCAAAGTGGATGAACATTTTTGCAGAGTTGGATACAAATTCTTACATGTCTAAAACCGTGCTATTACTAGTAGGTAAAATCCTAAGTATTCCATGCTGAAATGCTTTGTTGAGAGGATATTAGCTTGTTTCCATCACATTGGAATTAGTGTAATGTGGGCTTGATAGGAGCATCTCTGTAAATCAAACTGACTTTTACATTTGAGTATATTCATTCTATCACTATATAAAACAAAAGGAGGCTCTAAGTTATTATAAAAGGAAACAGAAAGGGTAAAAATATCCTATGGTATTATGGGAGAGAAAGAAACATCTTTTTTTTTTTTTTTATTAAACATAGGTTAAGGTTTGTTTAATTAGTCCTACTGTTTTTACACTCCCCTTTTGAAAAGTATTACATTTGTGTATCTTAAGCATACACAATAATAATACAGCCTACAAAATGTAAATATCCAAAAAAAGAGTTTTAAAAAGTTAAAAGTAAGTTGCTGTATCAGAGAATCAAAAGAAACATGATAAAAATATCATTTTTCAAGGCACCTATCTGGATCAGTTGGTGGAGTGTGCGACTTTTGATCTTGAGGTTGTGGGTTCAAGCCCCACATTGGATGTAGAGGTTACTTAAAAATTAAAAACATTAAAAAAATCATATTTTTCCTGCACATCATTTTCTAATTTGTCTTGTTACCAAATATATGTTGCCCTTGTTAACTAGTCTTATTGTGGTTTTGTTTAAATAGCATTTATGGGAGTGCCTGAGTTGCTCAGTTGGTTAAATGTCTGGGTTTGCCTCAGGCCATGATCTCACAGTTCGTGGATTTGAGCCCTGCATTGGGTTCTCTGCTGTAAGTGCAGAGCCAGCTTTGGATCCTCTGTCTCCCTCTCTCTTTGCCTCTCCCCCTGCTCATGCATATGTGTGTGTGTGCATGTACTCACTCTCTCAAAAATAAACATTTAATAAATAAATAAATAGCATTTATGTAATGGATAAGTAAACAATACTAAATAACATATAGTTTTAGATTAATATCTTGTTTTCATATTTTTATGTTAAAATAATAACACATATATCTAGTTATTTATTATATATTCTATTGTTATTAATTGTTTTCTGGAATGATTGTGTCCTGGGTTGGCTCTCTAAAAAAACAGTCCCTTTACCAACTTTATGTCACCAAAAACTAGGCATTAATTTTTTGTTAGAAGTTTGTCAATTTGTTAGAAGGAAAATTGCCATGTCTTTGTCAAATGTGCATTTCTTTTTAAAATATTTTTTATTGTTTATTTTTAAGAGAGAGACAGTGACAGAGACAGAGACAGAGTGCAAGTGGGGGAGAGGCAGAGAGAGAAGGAGACACAGTATCTGAAGCAGGCTCCAGGCTCTGAGCTGTCAGCACAGAGCCCGACATGGGGCTCAAACTCACGAACTTCGAGATCATGACCTGAGCCAAAGCCTGACCCTTAACTGACTGAACCACCCAGGCACACCATCAAACGTGCATTTCTTTACTATGAAGCAGATTGAGCATTTTTCACACGTTCACGAACCACATATTTTTCCTTTGGAAACAGCCTGTTTCTTACTTTTATCAAAATTTCTATTGGTCTTAAAAATAAATTTAAAAACATTTCTATTGGTCTCTTTCTGTCTTTTTGATTTATAAATCTTCTTTAGGACTGTAAGTCTACGTCAATCAAACTTGCCACACTTCTCAATTTGTGGCTTGGTCTTTCCATTTTTTTGGTGAAGTTTTTGGGCACACTTTAGAAATCTTTGTTTTTTGAACTACCCGTTTTTGTTTTTGTTTTTTCTTAAAGAAGCAGTTTTGTACAGGGTTGAGAATAGAGTTCTGGAGTTGCCCGGACCCACGTTTGAGTCCCACTTCCACCTATACAGACCTCGAACAAGTTCTTGGTACTTGTACTATTACTGATGACTTCTTTCTTTGCTTGCGATCAGCTAAATATTCACTTTTACTTTTCTCTAGTTCAAGTTGATGCATGTAAGCCTTTGATCTGTCTGGAATCATACTGGTGAATGATGGCTACATCTTTCTATATTTCGAAGGAGGTTTTGCTTTTCCTTCCACAGATGATGTGCCAGTGAGAGAATAGTGCAGCTGTCCCCACTCCGTTCTGGGGCTTGCTCAGCTGCCTCTGAGTCATTCTGTGGCATTGGGCGGGTGTTATAGCTCCTGGCTTTCTAGTGGGTAGAATAGCTTCCAGATTGGGTCCCAGCTGAATGAAGTCTCCCTTGGTGACATAGAAAAATGAACTCTATGATACTTCCTATTACAGAGGCCCCCCCAGGCTACAGCTGTCTTGGGTTTCTCTTTAACCACTTCATGCCTGGTGCCTAGAAGATTAAAACCACACGTGGCATCTATCCTAGCCTGGAACATTTCCTCTCCTCTTGTCTTCCCTCCAGTATCGGGATTTGGGTGCCCCACCCTCATGCTTCCTGCCTAGGTGACACCTTCTAGATCTGAATCTGTGGTGACTCAGAATGGTCCTCTCTACCCAGCTACACTTTGGCCTCTACCCCACCCACCTGCTACTGTGATATGTGACAATCTCCCCGGGAAAACAGGATCTTAATTACCTCCCTCGTATCAAAGGTGGAATTCTGTGGATATTTCCTTCCATTGTAACAGCATACTTATCTTCAAATAAATTATAACCTTCTGGAAATGTAGAGCTTGTCATACTCATTTTTTGCTTCCTTATCACAGGCAAGTATTTGATCACACACACATGCAATCAAATATTGGTTAGATTAGTTGCACCTGGGTGGTTCAGTCAGTTGAGCGTCCAACTCTTGGTTTCAGCTCAGGTCGTGATCTCACAGTTCATGGGATAGAGTTCTGTGTCCAGCTCTGCACTGACAGTGTGGAGCCTGGTCGGGATTCTCTTCCCCTCTCTAGACTCTGCCCCTCCCTGCTCATGCTGTTTCTGACTCTCTCAAAATGAATAAATAAACTTAAAAAAACCCATAAATATTGGTTAGATTAAATAATATTTGATTTAACAATATCAATAAGGAACAAAGGGAGGAGAGTATCTTTGATGGCAAAGATTCCTCTCAAGGTATATTCCTGAGAGATTAATTTTCTTCCAGCTCTATACAATATTTCCCAGAGGAGGTTTTTGCTCCTTTTCCAGATAGCCTTCTTTGTGAAAGTCAGTCACTTCCCTTAGGCAAGGAGCCTGAGCCAAATAGTTTACCTCCAGCCTGCCCTAAACTTTCAAAGATTCAAAAAATCCCTTTAAATTCTAAGTCAGATTTGTTGATGAGCTGTGGAAATCTCTGAGTTTAAGGGAGTAGACCACTGCAACCACAGATCTGACTAATCTAATCCCTTAGGTGGTGCAGCGGGTCCCCCAAGCAGTCAGTGCTTTGTGCCATAGCCCATGAATATTTTATAGATGTCCCTTTGTGCTCACTTACGGGCACTGATCTGTACAATCTGGCTTGAATAATATCAAAAGAATACCTCCTCTTGACCTCTGTTCCTGAATGATTTATGGAGATGCACTAAGCCTATCAGAGATTCGTTGTTGATGTCCTTAAGAAGAGATGCTTTTTTTTTTTAAGTTTATTTATTTATTTTGAGAGAGACAGAGTGCACGAGCAGGGGAGAGGCAGAGAGAGAGAACCCCAAGCAGCCTCCAAACTGTCAGCACAGAGCCCGATGTGGGGTTCAAACCCACAAACTGTGAGATCATGACCTAATCCGAAATTAAGTCAGATGCTTAACTAACTGAGCCTCCCAGGCATCCCAAGAGATGCTTTTCAGCAAAGGGGGAAGTAAATTTATGTTTGTACGTAGAGTGAACACTTTGGGGGAGCTTGGTGTAAAATCTGTGTTTTGGAAGGCCATCTTCTGGCTCTTCAGAGATTAGTAGGAATTTAAATTTCCTCAATAAAAAGGGCCAAATGATGTTCTATTTTTTTTTAATTTTTTTTAATGTTTATTTATTTTTGAGACAGAGACAGAGCATGAGCAGGGAAGGGGCAGAGAGAGAGGGAGACACAGAATGTGAAGCAGGCTCCAGGCTCTGAGCTGTCAGCACAGAGCCTGATGCGGGGCTCGAACTCACGGACTATGAGATCGTGACCTGAGCCGAAGTCGGACGCTCAACCGACTAAGCCACCCAGGCAACCCTATTCTAAAGATCTTCTACCCCACTTCCTCTCCAGGTTTATTTATTCCTGGAATTTCTTGTTACTCTAGAATATCAGTCAAAATAATTAACTTAAATCCCTTCTCTTGTCTCCTGGCTCTTTCACCTCTGTGCCTTTTAAAAATGGAAACAATTCAGTCACCTAGTATATGCGGTGTTGGCTGTGTGCTCCTTGCTTTGAGTAATACCAAGAATGAGAAGACATCATCCCTGCTACTGAGTTCTCAGTCTAATTGGAGAAGACAAGACTTATATACATTATTGAAGTCGGCTCGTAACCTGATGCTAACCTAGTACAGTACTAGAAAAGTTTCCAGAAGGGAAATAGTAATGCGTGTAGGATTAGTGAGGGATGACTTTACGGAGAAAATAGGGCTTGAATGGTTAGATTTCAACCGGCAGAGGGAGGGCATCCCAAGGACGGTAGCAGTTTTGAGTGAGAGTAATCAAAGCAAGTGTGAGGGATGATAGAGACTGTACCAACAGTCTTGGAGACAGCAGTAAGTGGTAAGGGCAGATGAGGAATGCCACGCTCCATAAAAGAGTAAAACCCAGGTCTGTGAAGCCAGCATGAAGAGAGGACTCTACTGGAGCAGAACCCAGTGATCTCAAATCTGTACTTCTGATTTGACTCTTGTGGTCTTTTCCCAGTCCCCACTGCCCTTACCACATTGGCCTCAGAGATAGACTTGCTTTTTAAAGATCTGTTAAAAAGCCCCTTCCTTTGCTTCCCCTTAGCATAGGTCAAATAAACATAAGTTTAAGAAAAGTTGACTAAGCACAAAAAGAGAACAAAAAGAACATTAGTACGTAAATAATTGAGTTTACAAGTTACACCTTGCTCTCTGGTCTCATAAACCATATCTCATTCCAAATGAGATCCCAGGGAAAGAGGGCCTTGCCTGGGGCCACCCTACTTAGTATATTCAGAGGACATCTTTTTTTTTTTTAATTTTTATGAGAGAGAGAGAGAGAGAGAGAAGGGCAGAGGCAGAGGTAGAGAGAGAGAGAATCCTAAATAGTCTCCATGCTCATGTGGAGCCCGATATGGGGCTCAGGATCATGACCTGGGCTGAAATCAAGTTGAATGCTCAACTGACTAAGCCACCCAGGCGCCCCTCAGAGGAGATCTTTAATCTCCAACACTCAAGAGCACCCTTCTAATCATCTAAACCTCTCAAAATCCAAGCTAATTCCATTCAGCCTCCTAAACCCCAAGGCTGTGGCCTTACCCTTTTAGGAGAGTGCATACTACTGTTTCTTTCCTTTGCCTTCTTCTGCGCCTACTTTCTCTACCTCTTAGCTGCCCATTCTATCTCTTGGCTCTTCCTTCCCCACCCTGGAACTGGCTGGAGTATCCTTAGCTTTGCCTTCCGTGTGATCTCTCAGGCCTGGCATACTGAGCCTGCCCCTTTTTGAGGCCATTGTCTTTAAAGGGGACTCCTACATGGCACTGAGAAACAAGCAAAGAGGCAGCAAAAGAACTTGAAGAAGTTATAATTTGCCAGAAATCTAAGCAAATCTTTTAGTTTTTAAGGACAGTTACCATGTCTTTCTTATCTTTGTATCCAAAGCACCTAACACAGTAGTGCCAAGCACATGATAGGGAAGTTGGTTGACTGGGGTAATAAGTTGATTAAAACAAGGAGAACAGAGTGCTGCCATAGAAATCAAGGGACAGATTCAAAAGCTTCAAGAAGAGGGATGGCTAATAACACCAAATATCACAGAGAAATCAAGTATCAAGTAAAATGCTGAAAGATACCTTACTGGGTTTGCAATAGGAAGGCTGATTGCAATGACAGTTTTATTAGAGGGGTGAGGGTGGGTGAAAGCATGATTAAATTAATAGTTGGTTGACTAATGACAGGTGAGGAAGGAAAAACAATGAGTATGGATTATTATTTGGGGGAAGTTGGCTACGAGGCAGAAAGGCTGGTAACTCTAAGTGGACCAAGGGTTGACACAAAGTTGTCCTTGTTTTTTTTTTCCCTTGAGTTTTATTTTTTGTTTTGATTTTTCTGTGGGAGATACCAGCTAAAGAGAAGGAGCTAGTGGAGAAGGAAAGGTTTAATTGGTTAGACAGGGAATGACTAACAGAACAACTTTGCCATGGAGGTAGGATGAAAGATCATGGAAAAGAGATCTTAGCCTTGAGCTGGAGGCTCAAGAGGTACACCTACCTCTGCAACTGGAGGGGAAAAGTTTGTGCTAATATAGTCCTAGATAAAATTACGGGCATAGGAAATTTAGGGAATTTTCACCTGAGAGCCTTGATCTTTTACGGCAATGTAGGAGTGGCATGATTTGGGAGTGGCCATGCTGGGCTGGGTGGCCTTGTTGGGCTGGGGGCTTGAAGAGAGTGATGAAGATGGTAAAAGCCTCTGGAGGAACAGGAGGGAGACCTGAGCAGGAGAACAGTTTTCAAGCTCTACTGAGGGCCACGCTGAGATCAAAGGCCACAGATTTGGTCTTTGATCAAAGACCACCACTGTGTATGGATATGTGACTTCCTCTAGCTGGGTTCCTGGGCACACAAGATAAGGGAAATTGATTACATAAGTTTAAGGATTTACAGGTCATGAGTGGTGTTGATGATATAGTCAAGAGCAAGGTTTAGACTAGGGTTGTAAGAAAATGAATCTCTGGGGGCACTTGGATGGCTATCAGTTGAGCGTCCAACTTCGGGTCAGGTCATGATCCCACAACTCGTGAGTTCAAGCCTCATGTCGGGCTCTCTGTCAGCACAGAGCCTGTTTCAGATCCTCTGTCCCCCTCTGTCTCTATCCCTGCACCACTCACTATCTCTAGGAAGAAAGAAAGAAAGAACAAAAAAGAAAAAGAAAGAAAGAAAGAAAGAAAGAAAGAAAGAAAGAAAGAAAGAAAGAAAGAAAATAAGGTAAAAATGAACCCTTGAAGGAGTCTGAGTATGAGGGACACCTGGGTGGCTCAGTCAGTTAGGCATCCAACTCTTGGTTTCAGGTCAGGTCATAATCTCAAGGTTTGTGAGATTGGGCCCCATATCAGACTCTGAACAGACAGCATGGAACCTGCTTGGGATTCTCTCTCTCCCTCTCTCTCTGCCCCTCTCTCTCCCTCTCAAAATAAATAAACTTTTTTTTTTTAGAGGAGTTTGAGTATGAGAAATGAGGTAGGTTGAGGAACTAGAGGCTTAAGAACGATGTACTTGGTCCTTGGGAGTAGGAGGGTGAGGGAGTTTGGATGAAGTTGAGGTTATGGATGAGAGTTATTGAATTTCATAGGTGGAGCAGTCTTAGGTCATGGCAAGATCCAGGTGTGGTCCTGTTAGTGGGTGGTTGATGAGGAGTGTCAGTAAACACTGCAAGACCAGCTGAGCATCAGGTACTACATGAAGAGACAGGGTGGGGTAGTGGTAATGGTTTGGCAGTCTAGACAAGGGACACCCAGGATTTGCATTCAGGAACTTCTTACTCAGGCTACTGTGTGAGTTAACTTGCCTTATTAAGTCTCAGTTGTCCATCTGTCAAAGGCTATAATCATAGCACCCACTTCATGGGATAGTTGTGAAAACTAAATGAGATCATATATGGGGAGTGCTGAGCACAATGCCTGGCACAGAAGCATTCCATAAATAACAGCTATGACATGATGACTGCTATTATGGAGGCAGAGTCTCCCACCAAGGATTCACAAGGTAGAAAAGCATGAAAAATACATGAAAGGACCCATGGGGATGGCTTCTTTGTGAAAACAGCCTAGATTTCTGGAATCAGACCAATTTGTGTTTGTCCTCCAGCCCAGCCGCTTACTAACTGTGTGATCTGAGGCAAGTCATCTAATCAATCTGTCTGAGGTCAATTGTGATGCTGTGTTGCTAGTATCTTCATTCCCCTAAATGTATTAAGTGCCTGCTTACTCAGTTCCAGGCATTGTAGTGAGTGTCGGAGACAAAGAGACTTGAAAAAGACACCCTCCTTGTGCTCACAGTATAGCTGAGGAGACTGGAAGAGACAATTCTAATTGGGAAAACTAAGCTCTGGCACAGCTAAGACACACAGGTAAATCCTGATTTATGCTGGAAAGAAATGTTTTGCCTGATGGAGCCATTAGCTCATTCCTTCCTTTTTAAAGGCAAAAACAGAACTTAGTACACAGTTCCCACTTTTTTACAATAATGGAGTTTTAGAAACGATTTTTGGAAAGTAGAATGGTGAAAAATAAATCTCAAGTTCCAAGGGGCTGAGCAATCTGCATGTAGACACCTCCCATCTGGGAAGACTGTGGATGGGAGGTCTGAACAGTAGGAGCACCGTGGCTCCTTCGGTGATTTGCTCAGGTCCTTGGTTTCCCCATCTGTAATGCAAGGATAATAACAGTAAGTACTTCACAGAGTTAGTGAGTGGTAAGTGAATTAATTCGTGTAAAATGTTTATGACAGTATCTGGCACATAGTGAGCATTCAGAGTATGTTAGCTAGTATTATTCTGTAAGTGATGATCTTATAAAGAGAAAGCAAAATGTATTCCTCAGTCTACGCAGGCGTCTCCAGAAACTGCTGAATGAGTGGATCAAAGTAACAAAAAGTAAACCAGAAATCAGGTTTAGAATGAGTAAATTTGCAAAATGTCAGGGCAAAAAATAAGACACTTAATCAACACAGCTCAAAATCAACCTTAAACAGACCTATCACAATGCCTTGAATCTAGTAGGTACCCAATAAATATTGGTTGGCTTCTTAAATCCTTGCTTTACAAAACAAAGGTCCAAGGGAGTGCTTTATTTACCAAGTTCTTTTTTCTCCCCTCATTCCTCTGAGTAGTTAAGAGAGAGACCTGACTTTTCCTGTCTCCTGTTGGAGCCTGAGCCCACACCCCCTGCATAGTGACTAGGCAGCTTTCCAGGTTCGCCTGATGTTAAAGCCCCCAAGTTCCTGGGCTGCAGGTTGTAACCTGTATCTCAGTCCTTTCTCTCTGGTCTACCTCAGGAAGACTTTCCATGGGAAGATAAAGGTACTTCTGGTCTTGGACTCTCTTCTCTAAGAATCCTCTCTCCTCATCTATATTGCAGAAGTTAAAAGAGAGAAGTTGGTGTGAATAGAAGTCAGAACAGAGAATGGCCCACAGGGGTTTTCTCTACAGTCCTTTGGGAAGCTACTATCATTTTCTTCCAATCAAACATTTCCCCAACAATTTAAATGATTTTGGAACTTTAGAGAAAGTCCTCACCTCTTCCCTATTAATTTCTGCCCCACCCCCACTTCACCTCCTTAGGGGCTTTCTTCTGAAATTTGAGCATAAATTCAAACACAAGGTTCCCACAGAAACTGTGCAGCCTTCTCTTTTTCTGCCTGTCTGACCTCGGTTTACAATGCTAGATTCAAGCTATCATCACAACATGCCTTTAAAAAAAATTTTTTTTAACGTTTATTTATTTTTGAGACAGAGAGAGACAGAGCATGAATGGGGGGAGGGTCAGAGAGAGAGGGAGACACAGAATCGGAAGCAGGCTCCAGGCTCCAAGCTGTCAGCACAGAGCCCAACGTGGGGCTCGAACTCGCCAGCCACAAGATCGTGACCTGAGCCTAAGTCGCACACTTAACTGACTGAGCCACCCAGGCACCCCAACAACATGCCTTTTAAAACCAACATTTGCCACATTATAAAAGAGATATAAAGGGAAGAATGGCTGCCCAGGAACCTTGACACATTGCAAATCCTTATTTGCTATAATCTGAATGTGGGAAGACGGTTATTAGGAAGAATGTTTAGGACCAGAGTACCCAACTCTGGTAAAGGGGACATAACAAAACCTTTTTAAAAAGTTGTGGTAGGGCCATCTGGGTGGCTCAGTTGGTTAAGCGTCCGACTTCGGCTCAGGTCATGATCTCATGGTCCGTGAGTTCGAGCCCCGTGTCGGGCTCTGTGCTGACAGCTCAGAGCCTGGAGCCTGCTTCGGATTCTGTGTCTCCCTCTCTCTGACCCTCCCCTGTTCATGCTCTGTCTCTCCCTGTCTCAAAAAAAAAAAAAAAAAAGTTGTGGTAAAATATAACATAAGTTTACCATTTAAAACACTTTTAAGTGTACAGTGGCATTAAGTATATCCCTATTGTTGTCAACAATCATCACTATCCTTCTCCAGAACTTTTTTCATCTTTCCAAACAGAAACTCTGTACTCTATTAAACACTAACTCACTGGGGCACTGGGTGGCTCAGTCGGTTAATCATCCGACTTCGGCTCAGGTCATGACCTCACAACTCATGAGTTTGAGCCCCGTGTCAGGCTCTGTGCTGACAGCTCACAGCACAGAGCCTGGAGCCTGCTTTGGATTCTGTGCCTCCCTCTCTCTCTGCCCCTCCACTGCTCGAGCTCCATTTCTTTCTCTCTCTCTCTCAAACATTAAACAAAACAAAACAAAACACACTACCATTCCTGCTTTCCTCCAACCCCCTGCAACCACCATTCTGCTTTCTGTTTCTATGAATTTCATTTTTCTAGGTATCTCATATACATGAAACCATACAGTGTTTTTGTGTGTGGTGTCTGGCTTATTTCAATGAGCATAATGTCTTCAATGTTCATCTATATGTGGTACAAGAATTACATTCCGCTTAAAGGTGCTTTTAACCTTTTTGACAGGTCAACGATAGGATGGCTGGTAAAAGGGCAAGTCATGCTGGCTTTCTGTATTTATTCACCTGTAAAATAGTTCTGAGTTTTGTACTATCATTAAAACATATCCAAGTAGGCATCACAAACCTACAGGATCCAGGGACATGAGTGGTAAAGCCGAGTGGAAGTAGGCAATGGTGAAAGGGAGAAACTTGCCTCTCATAAAAGTGGCCACTGCCACCTAGTTCTAATCCATTATTCTCAGGATGTAATTGCACAGGCCCAGAATTACACAGACAAGTCTCCTAATTTTCATGACAGTACTGTTGGTCCAAATGGAACATATTTACAGGTCAGATCTGGCCAGTAGGCCACCAGTTAGTAGTCTCTGCTTGGGTTTAATAACGAGCTAATTTTAGCGCGGCTTCATGCATTCATTCATTCACTCATTCACGCAATAAATGTTTACTGGGTCTCTACTACCTGCTAAGCTACACACATAAGGTATGGTTTAAAAAATATATGGCAGGAGAACAAATAATCGCAGCATAAGTGCTATAACAAAGCAAAGATAATAATGACTTACTTTTATTGATCACTTCTTATGTGCCAGGGAGTTTTAAAAGAACTTATTCGTATTAACTCATTTAAGCCTTGCAACAATCCTATGAAGTAGGCATTAATGTCTCCATTTTAATCATGAAAAGACAAGCACTAAATATCAAATCACTTGTCCATGGTCACACCGCTGCAAAGTGCTGGTGCGGGATTTGAATTCAGATTGGTTCCAGAGCCCAAGGTCAAGACTGGAATAGATTGATAGGGGCTCAGAGGGCGAGGTCGTATACGGTTAACCTGCGGATCTATGAAGACATCCTGAAGAGGTTAACTTTTGCCTTATCTTGAAGGAAGATTTCAGCAAACAAGGCCGGGAGTGCAATCCAGGCAGAGGAAGTTGAGGCGGGGATCAAACTTTAAGGTTAGCGGGAAATAAGTCTGAAGAAATCGCTCTCAGGGTCTCCAATGTCATCTATTCAACTATTTTCAGGTGTGGTATCAGCCTACCGACGGCGTATGTTTCAGTACTAGCTGTGAGAGTAGAATGATGTAGAAACAGAGGAGCATTTACACGTTCCAGGGAGCGAAATGCGCCTAATGTCTCCTGCCCCACCCGAGCCCCTCCGCCGCTGTCCTGCCCACTGCCCACGACTGCCTTCAGGGACTACAAGTCCCGTCATGCAACCAGGGAGCGCCGAGAGCTCGGCGACCTGCCTCGCCCCGCCCCGGCTCCGCCCCCTCCCCGCCCCTCCCTCCCGCAGCCCCCTCCCGCCCGGCCAGCCCCGAAGAGTTGCCCGGTGGCCGAGGCAGACGGAAGCCGAGGGAGAGTCTCGGCAGCAGCAGGATGGGGGATTCCAAAGTGAAAGTGGCTGTGCGGATCCGGCCCATGAACCGGAGAGGTGAGAGCCGAGCCCGCCCGGGGCCGCCACGGTGGAGGCGGCAGGTGCCTGGCGCGCCCTTCCCTCACCCGCGGCCGCCGTGTGGGGTCCGGCCGGCCCCGCCCCTGCAGTCCGCGACCAAGCGAGAGGGCGGCCGGCGCACCCCGAATCCTTGTCTCCCCGCGCCCGCCCGTCCTGCGCGGGGACGCCCCTCCCCTCGCCCGCACCGCGTCCGGGACGCGGCGGGCCCCACGTCCCGGTCCGCTGCCCCTTCCGCCGGCGCGCCCGCCCCGCCCCGGCGCCCTTTCGCCCTCACGCCTCTCCTGCCCTTGCGGGAGGGCGCTCTGGTCCTTCGCCCCGGGCTCGTTTCCTCCTTCCCCCGCCCCTACTCCTCGCCCGTGCACCGACGCGTCCCCTGCTTTTTCCTTGCCAGCTGTCAGAGTGGCCCCCGCCCCTCGGTCTTCACCCCTCCACCCTGGCCGGGACGGCCAGGCACCCCGAGGCCCCACGTCTCCGGCCCAGTCACCTCAACCCTGCACTTTTGTGGTCCGCGGCAGGAAAAAATGGCAGGGAATTTGGTTTACTCTTGAGAAAGCGCTCAAGTGCAAAAATTCCTCGTCTTGATTTTTCATTCTATACGTTTAACTGGGCGGTCATAAAGAATTGTAAAAACTTTGAAGTGAGAAGAGATGCCCTTCCATCCCCCGCTTTTTTGACTGTTGAGATAGTTTTGTTTTTGCTTGAAGTCATATTCGTCATCTCTCAACAATAAATAGTTTAAGTGCCAAGATTCTTGTGAAATTGTATCTTTCAGACATTCTCTCAATTCTGCAGGGAGGGTAGAGAAAGCAGATAAACCGAGTACATTTTAAATCCTCTTTAGACTGTCGAATGGAGTGAAGAGTACCGCGGTGAGGTGGGCTGGGTTTTGGCTTTAATGCTTAAGCAGCAGCGTGACTGAGCAAGGAACTTTAAATGAGATAATATATTTGAAAACACTTTCTGTACAAGGCTATGTTATTGAGATCACTGTTATAATCCCAGGAGATGACTTTTCAATTGATAAGACTCTTTTTGCAGCTTCTGTGTTCATATTCAAGTGTTAAGTCTATGTAGAAATCACGAGTTTTCCAATTTTCCTTTTCTCTGCTGTCTTTTGTATATATTGAGATATACAGATCAGCCAGTTGACGGTATGTTTTGTTGGTTTGTCCTTCTTTTCCAAGTTGGTTTATGTCTTCCCTAGGAGTCAGATCTTCCCAAAAGATCATTTCTTTTGGCGTTGCTAGGTCAGTGTAAGGCTGTCATGTGACCTAGGAGAGTTTTGTTTTTTTCTCCTTCCCCTAAGAACTTAAACTAGTGCACATTTTGGGTCTTCAGTCTTTCCTTTGACAAAATCAAAGGGTCTTAGATGAACTCTGAAAGTTTTCAGAAGCTTTTGTTCTTAAGTGCTCAGGCATCTTTATTCAAGTTTATTACCATTACAATGATTTAAAAAAAATGAAAAAGCAGGCCATATAAAACACAACTTTATCTGGAACTTGATTCTGAAAGGATGATTTCAGCACATTCTTAAAATTTCCTTTTCACAAAAAACTTGGAAATGTCAGTGCTAAAAAGATGTAGCTAACCATCACAAAAGACCCATCTCAGATCATTAGAATCCTACCCTCTTCCCCTCCCCACATGAATTTCAATTTTTAAACATTTTTTAAATGTTTTTTTAAATTTATTTTTGAGAGAGAGAGACAGAACATGAGTGGGGGAGGGGCAGGGAACAAGAGGGAAACAGAATTTGAAACAGCAGTTTTTTTTTTTTTTTTTAAGTGTATTTATTTTAAGTGAGAGAGAAGGAGGGAGAGCAGGGGAGAGGCAGAGAGAGAATCCCAAGCAGGCTTCACGCTGCGAGTGCAGAGCCTGACATGGAGCTTGATCTCAGAGAACTGTGAGATCATTACCTGAGCCTAAATCAAGTCAGATGCTTAACTGACTGAGCCACCCAGGCGCCCCATGAATCTCAGTTTTTGAGGGAAGGTACTATATAAATTGTCATTAATTAGATTATAATAATTGTTGTATCAGAGTGCCCAGGGACACATAGAATACTAATTTTCACTGTGGAATGGATATTAGCTGTTCCTTTGGTTGAACTCATTTTAAAATTAAGGTTTGGGGTGCCTGGGTGTCTCAGTGGGTTGAGTGTCTGATTCTTGATTTCAGCTTAGGTTATGATCTTGTGGTCATGGGATTGAGCCCCATATGGGGCTCCACGCTGGGTGTGGAGCCTGCTTGGGATTCTTTCTCACTCCCTCTACCCCTGCTTGTGCTATCGCTAAAAACAAACAAACCTGCCCCCCCCCCAAAAAAAGATTTAAAATTAGGTTTATACATAGATTCATTACTCTGTAAATAGAAGTGCATTATTTTGGTAACTGCTTCCCCCTTCATTTAGTGACATCTCTTACCTAGCCTTGTTATTTCCTGAATGCATATGGACTTCTTTTTTCTGTAATTACCACAGATAATTAAGATTGGTTCTATTTCTGTTTTGTCATGAAGTAGTCATTTACATAAATCTAGAAGTTGTGGAATTCAGTGTATTATTATTGTGAAGCCAGTGATTTTTTTTTTTTTTTTTAAGATTTCATTTTTAAGTAATCCCACTCCCAGCTTGGGGCTCAAACTCACAACCCCAACATCAAGAGCTGCATGCTCCACCAACTGAGGCAGCCAGGCACCCCTAAAGCCAGTGATTTTTAAACTGCTATCTAGAATTTGTTTAAAAAGACTACAATGGAACTATATTCCTTTCCAGGAATTTTGAGAAGAATCATATTACTTTGTCTAATCATTACTTCTGTGAAAATTAGTGTATGAAGGAGTAGTATATGATTGTGACAAATAGTAAACTTTTAGTCATAGCTGTTTCTCTCATAGCATATTAGTTCAGGAAGCAACCTCAGATATCACTCCTCACAAATAAGATTGAGATGAGAATGGGTTACAAGGATGTTTTACTGTGTAGTTTCTGATGTTTGGACTCATTGGCTACTTTTTGAGGAAAATTGAAATTTGCAGGAAGCTTCTAATGTACCATTAAGATCTTTATGTGGTTCAGTATCTGCTAAGGTGTTAAGGTAGTTAGCTGGCTTATTATTTAACATTTATCATGGAAGTAAGAGTGTTTCAGTCTTTTTTTTGCTAAATTATACGTGGGTTTGGGTATATGTAAATATACCCAATATAAAAAATTATATGTAATTTTACCTAGTTTTAACATTACAACTTCTGTTTTGCTTTTCTTCATCTGAAATATGAACTCAAATGAGCTGAAGAAAAGCTGTAAACCTGTTTTGTCATGCTCTCTTGAAGTTCTATTTGCAGATACTGTTTGGTTTTTCATATTCTTTTTCAGACATGGACAACTCACCACGTAACTCTGGTTGTGTTCTTCCACTGTAAGGAACACCCATTCATACATTATTAACCAGTATAATTATTAAATGAACCGAAAGGTTTACAAGCATAATTGATGGCACTAGGTAGATCAGTGACACTCTCCTATTCAGGAATTTGATGTTTTATGACTTCAGATGGTTTAAAAAATATTTAGTATTTACTGAATGCCTGCCAGATGTCTAGCTTATATTAGATAGTATGGGATCTTACTGCCTTTTTGCAAGAGGTTTCCCATATTTAAATATGCGTAAAATCAATTACCAAAGTAAATAAATTTACACCAAAAGTGTTTGGAAAATACCTTTGCTATCTATCTGGTCTAAGGTAGTGAAACCAAAAATTACATTAGATGTTTAGCTAGAGAGAAGAGTAGTGAAATGGGTTATTTCAGTTGTTAGGAAACATGGATAATAAATTTATTTCAACAGGTATTTCTCAAGGGTTTACTTTGCACTTTATAGTACTTAATTCAGTGAAAGGCTCAAAGACACAAAGAAGAATGTACTGATAGAAGTCAGTGCTTAAGGAAATCATAGTCTAGTATCTCAGTGGAAAAATTGTTATGTATCTATTAAGAATGATGACAATGGACATCATTTAACAAGGAAGACTTTTCTATGTTAGCAGAAAAACCAGAATGTAAAACAGAATGTGTAACTGTAAGGTTGAATTTGCTGTTAATTTTATTACTGTATAAAAATGTAAACAGGGATGGGCAAGGGCTAGAAAGAAACATGAAAAAATGAGATTGCTTATTCTTGTTGGGAGAATCTTAACATCCTAAAAACTCTTAGTGTTGACTAGTATTGTAATATTCAGTTTTTTAAAATGTGCTTCATGGGTCACGCTCATGAGGAAATGGCCGTCCTGTGAAAAGATAAGATTAAAAGGTAAACAAGCACCTATCACAGATTGCCAGGTGAGTGATCTGGCAATACTGGAATTCAGAGGAGTGAAAGCTCCCTGGAAGCCTGGTGATCAGGGAAGGCTTCTCTGGGGAGGGAGAACCTTGGTTAGACTTAGAGGGAGGAAGCTTATGATCGGAATGGGTGCATGGTAGGAGGGGAGGAGAGAGCGTTGGGTCTTTGAGGAGGAAGTGTGGCCTGAGAGCAAAGGCACAGAAACAGGAATGAACCAGGCAAGTTTAGGCGGCAGAGACAGATAAGCCTGCCAGAAGGATGAGATTAGAAAGGTAGGGTGGAATTGCAGGGAGCCCTTAATGCTGGCTCGGCCCAGAAGTCCAGGTTAGGGTGGCTGGTCCATGTGCTCTCTTTAGCTCTGTAGAACTTCGCGTGGATCTCGGACACAGCATGGAGAAGGAAGACTGCCAGGTCTCAGAGCAGGATCAAAAGCCTGGGTAGATGCCTGATTCAGGGCACAGCTGGGCAACATTTAAGAGCGGGTTGTGAAAATGAAGCCACGTGAATAGGAAGAGTAAGGAGGCTGGTCAAAACTTAGGTAAGCAGTCATGACTCAGAAGACAAGGTGAAACTACAAGGTGAAACTGAGGAAGTAGGAAGCTTAGAGAACATGCTGACAGTCTGGGAAGACACACGTGATCCTTAGGAAATGAAGGGGCAGGGTAGCAAGGAGATTCTGATACAGGAAGGTGGTTTTGACCCTCAGGACATTGGTGGGCTCAGGGAGATGACTGATACTGGAGTTGAGGACGGCTGTGGATGGAAATTTCTGACATACTTTCTAAAACAGAAGATCCTTGTTTTCTAGCATCTGCTTGATATGCTAATGGAGAATGAGACACACAACTCTTACAACATTGTTTTGTTTCTGCTGTCTACTCAGTGACTGAAATTGGGATTTATACATACAGGGCCACAGGCTTTTGGAGAAGAAAGTACAAGTTTACATGATAAAATAAAATAAAAACTTGTTTGAGTTGGCATTTACTTTTACCCCCTCACCTCCATAAAACAATGACTAATGTCCAACTTTTCCAGTCCTTAAGGTCTGAAGATGGAGGATACTACTGACAAAACTATTCATTAAGCAGATGAATGGAGATGTTTATTGAGTGGAAATGGATTATTATTGATCTCTTGGCTTGCTGATCAGGTTTCCCTTGTGTTCAACATAACATATAAAAAAAAAAAACTTGGCAGAGATGAGCAGTGTAATTTATGGGGAAGTATGTGAAACTAATTGATCTCTAGGACACAAACCCATGACTTAATTGGTACTGGGCTTGAGCTTTTGGGTGCTAGAGATACCTTTATTATTTTTTTAAATTTATTTTTGATTGAGAGCACAAGGTGGGGAGGGACAGAGGATCTGAAGCAGGTTCCATGCTGACAGTAGTGAGCCAGATGTGGGGCTTGAACTCATGAACCATGAGATCATGACCTGAGCCAAAGTCAGACACTCAACTGACTGAGCCACCCAGGTGCCCCTGCTGTAGATATCTTTGAAAGATGGTATTAGCCCATTCAGTATGCGTTGATTGAAGAAAAGAATAATAGCTACTCCTTTTTAAGAGCTGTTTGTTAGCTACAGAGTTCAGTACTTTGTATATGTTATTCTTTAAACAAAACTTTGAAAGGTACTTTATAGAATTACCATTTAACAAAATCTCAGACAGGGATAAGTAAATTTCCCCAGAATTACAAGACCAGTATTTTGGAGCCTGAGTTTTACCTACTTTCCCATTGAAGCCTGTGCTTTTACTGCTATATTGGATGTGATGATCTTTAAAGGGACCTTGCATTTTTTTGAGTTTATGTAATTTTCAAAGATGTGCAGGATATACGAGAAGCATAAGTCATGATCTTTGACCAAAGGGACTCCCTGTCTTGTTTGTAATAAGAGATGCATGCACAGGTGAGTCAATTACAAGAACATATGTACACAGTGATGCTAGTGCATTACAAATGAAAGAAATGGGGGTGGGACTTGAGAATGGTAAGGGTTGAGTTGAAGACAGTGGGCAGGGAGGCATGCATGGTAGGTGGGGTACATAACACAAGTTGTTGGAATTTATGTATTTTTACCTTGCTCATAAGCTAATAAGTTAGCTAGTTACTGTTTCATGGATGCTAGGAGAAGACATAGGACTTCTGGGTCAGAAGACTTCATGGCAGAGCAGCCATTGTGAGTTGCTCCCCTCACTGGCCAATCCCACAGGGGTGATGTGGAGTGTCCAAATGGATGCCGTGCAAACAATTGGTTTGCGCTGCATCTGAGGAACACAGGACTTGAGGAATCCATTGTTTTAAGTGGTAAGCAAGCCTGCTCTCTGTCCCGAAGGACAAACTTGTCTCTCAAAGTTGCTGACTGCAGACCGATTCTTGACAGAGGTGCTGGGTAAAGAGCATTTATGGCTTAGCTCATACCACCAGCAGGAGCATGTCAAGATGGCATTAGAGCAACTGAAAGTTAGGAAATACAGGAAGACTGTAAAGCTTCTGGTTTAGATGATTTATATGACTAAGTGAACAAATGTTGGGGTCATTAACTGACATTAGAAGTATAGGAGAAGCCGGTTTTAGGGTGGAGGTGTAGGAAATGATGAGTTCTGTTCTTGGGCATTCAACAATATTTAGTCAGTGGTGCCTACTGCACCTACGACTATGAATAAGATATTGTACATAGGTGGAAGAAACTCTTAGGTGTCTGCAGTGCAGTGGGTGGATCCAGAAGGTTATTGCATAGGAGTCTGAACCTAAGGAACTGGAGATGTGTGTAGATTTGGGGGTCATTACTGTAGGTATAAGATAGAATACCAAATTAAGGTGTGTGCAAAGGAGGAGGTCATAGAGGCCAAGAGGAGAGACATAAGTAGAAGCAGGTAAAAGTAATATGGAACCCAGAGAGAAAATGTGTCAAAGGATGAATGGTCAGTAGGAGATCACAGGAATGGCATGTATGATAATGGCATGTGTGAATTGTGTTCAGTGGACTAGGCAATATGGTGGTCAGTGGTAATTTTCAGAAGAATAATTTTGACTGAATGAATAAATTAGTGTTGGTGTGTTGGTAGTGGGCTGAGATGTAAGTGGGTTGCCAATATGGTGGAAGTGAGTATACATGAATATTCTTTCAAGAAACTCCATTTATGAAATTCTTTTTTTTTTTTTTTTTTTAAGTAGGCTTCATGCCCGATGTGGGGCTTGAACTCATGGCCCTGAGATCAAGACCTGAGCTGAGATCAAGAGTCATATGCTCGGGGCGCCTGGGTGGCTCAGTCGGTTGAGCGGCCGACTTCGGCTCAGGTCATGATCTCACAGTCTGTGAGTTCAAGCCCCGCGTCGGGCTCTGTGCTGACAGCTCAGAGCCTGGAGCCTGTTTCGGATTCTGTGTCTCCCTCTCTCTCTGACCCTCCCCCGTTCATGCTTTGTCTCTCTCTGTCTCAAAAATAAAAACGTTAAAAAAAAAAAAAAAAAAAAAAAAAAAAAAAAGAGTCATATGCTCAACTGACTGAGCCACTCAAGCACCCCTCAAAAAACTCCATTTAGAAGGGAAGGATAGAGTGGCATCCGGAGGTGTCCTAGGAACAGACCTTTTTCCCCTTTGAGTCTGAGAGATGTTTGAGCCTTGTGGTAGACAGAAAAAGCCAAGAGAGGGAAATTTTTGAAATATGGGAAGAAGAGGATAATTATATAATGGGAAAGCCCTGGAGTCCTTAATTTTCTTGATGAGGTGGATTGTGACGTTGTTATTTGAGAGTAAGAAGGATTGGCTTGACTGGGATCTTCAGAGCAATGTTCAGAAATTTAATTAAAGGGCTCTAACCATATTTTATATCTGTTGAGGGCAGTGGGGTCATTCTTGCTAATTTTTTTGAGATATAATTGACTCATCAAAAGCGTACAATTCAGTGGTTCTAGTGTTTTTGCAGAGTTGTGTACCCATCACCATTATCCAATGGCAGAACATATTCATCATCCCAAAGAGACTCTGACCCCACTAGCAGTCACTGTCCACCCTCCTGACACCCTCTGTCCTCCAGCACACACCTACCCCTCTCCCCTGTCCCGGGCATCCACTGTTCTACTTCTTGTCTCTATGGATTTGCCTATTCTGAACGTTTCATGTAAATGGAATCATGCAGTATGTGGACTTCTGTATCTGACTTTTTTCACTTGGCATAATGTATTCAGGGTTTATCCATTGTTGTAGCATGAGTCAGTACTCATTCTTTTTTAAAGTAGAATAGTATTATACGATATGGATATGCTGCATGTGTTTACCTATTCATTAGTTGATGGGCATTTGGCTTGTTTCTACTTTTTTAGCTATTTTGAATACTGCTATGAACATTTATGTATATAACTTTTTGTGTGGATGTATATTTTTACTTCTTTTGGGTATGTGTGTGTGTATATATATGATATATATATATGTACATATATACATACACGTTCGTACATACACATACACACATATATACTACACACACGCACATAGAAGTGGAATTGCTGGGTCATATAGTAATTCTGACTTTTGAGGAACTCCTAAATTGTTTTCCAAAGTGACTGCACCATTTTACATTCCCACCAACCATGTATGAAAGTTTTTCTCCATGTCCTTCCTTGCCAGTACTTGTTTTATCTTTTTGATTATTGCTATCCTAGTGTGTGTGAAGTAGTACCTCATTGTGGTTTTGATTTGCATTTCTCCAGTATCTAATGATGTTGAACATCTTTTCATGTGTTTATTGGTCATTTGTATATCTTTGGAGAGATTTCTATTCAAATCATCATTGTTTTAAAAATTGGATTGTCTTTTTATTATTGAGCTGTTGGAGTTCTTTATATATTCTGGATACCAGTCCCTTATCAGATAAATGATTTGCAAACATTTTCTTGATTTTTGTGGGTTGCCTTTTCATTTTATTAATGGTGTCTTTTGAAGCACACATTTTTTTTTTAAGATTTTATTTTTAAGTCATCTCTACACCCAATGTGGGGCTTGAACTCACAACCCCGAGATTAAGACTTATAGTATGCTCCACCAAGTGAGTCAGCCATGCACCCCTGAAGCATAAAAGTTTTTCATTTTGATATGGTCCAATGTATCCGTTTTTTTTTTTTTTCTTTAGTTGCTTGTGCTTTTGATATCATATGTAAGGAATCATTACCTTACTCAAGGTCACATGGATTTATGTCTATATGTTTTAAGAGTTTTATAGTTTTATGTATTTAGGTCTTTGGTCTGTTTGGAGTTAATTTTTGAATGTGACGTGAAGTAAAGGTTCCATTTTATTCTTCTGCATATGGATATCCAGTTGTCCCAGCACCACTTATTGAAAAGACTGTTCTTTCCCCACTGGATTTTCTTGGCACCCTTGTTGAAAATCAATTGACTATTGAATTTAAGAGTAAGATACAATAAGCTCTTTAGGAATGTGACTGGTAGGTAAAGGGAAGTACATTTACACTTCTGAGTAGTATATGTGGTTTGAAAATTATTAATAATTTTCTGGAGAATTAGAGAACAGATTAGTAAATGAGCAAGTCAGAATTATTTTATTCACACTGAGAATGATACATTTCCTCAGATGCAACATGAGTTATGTAAAGGGAGTGTCCCAGACCCTGCCTGTCTTTCACTGTGATGTCATTGAGGAACGAGCCATAGTTGATTTATGCATTGAAGAAAGACTTGTTTCAAATGATTGTTCACTTGTACAGGGTGACTAATTTGCTGGCTGAGTAAGCTGAATTGTCAGCTGTTAACATTTTAATATTCATCTTGAGGAACTTGACCTAGAAGAGGATCCTGTTTGGGAAATAATATGGGATCTTTAATGTTAGTGGAGTAAATTTCCTTTTTTTAAGGACTCATGGATACGTCAAAGCATTCATGGCTCTAAGTATGATAAAACTCAATTAGTCATGACATAAACTTATAGTATTACTTAACTTTAAGATCATTCTGGTTTTTTATTGGTTTTCAGACATAGTACTAATTAAATCCCAATCTCATTATTATAGACTTCGCTAGGTATAAACTGTTGTCCATGTGTTACTTATTATAATAGTCGTGAGTGTTTAGTGCCTTTTTTTTTATTGTGTTAAGTATATATAACAAAATTTACCATCTTAAACCATTTTTAAGGGTGAAGTTTAGCGGCATTAAGTTGTTGTGCAACCATCACCACTATCCACCCCTAGAACGTTTTTTATCTTGTAAAACTGAAACTCTGTATCCATGAAACTCCTCTGTTGACTCTTAAGCCCAGCCCCTGGCATCTACCATCTTACTTCCTATCTCTATGAATTTGATTACTCTAGGTACCTCTTATAAGTGGAATCATATAGTATTTGACCTGTTACAACCAGTATATCTCATTTGGCATAATGTCTTCAAGGTTCATCCATGTTTTAGCAGAATTTCATTACTTTTTAAGGTTGAATAATATTACATTGAATTATACCACATTTTGTTTTTCCATTCATTCATTGATGGACACTTAGATTGTTTCTACCTTTTGGGTATTGTGACTACTGCTGTGCACATGGGTATACTTTAATGCAGTTTTTGCAAAGGCAGCTCATAGAAGTTAGGTCCTTATCTTTAAAAAAAAATTTTTTTTTTTTTACATTTTATTTATTTTTGATAGAGAGAGACAGAGCACAAGTGGGGGAGGGGCAGAGAGAGAGGGAGGCACAGAATCCAGGCAGGCTCCAGGCTCCGAGCTGGAGCACAGAGACTGACGCGGGGCTCAAACTCACAAACCGTGAGATCATGACCTGAGCCAAAGTCGGACCCTTAACTGACTGAGCCACCAGGTGCCCCAGGTCCTTATCTTTTTAATCTAAGTATTGCTCCAAACTAAGAGGAAGCTGCTTATCTTTTGAATTTTTGGTAGGTGTTTTAAATTTTTTTTTTAATTTTTAAAATTCACATTAAAGTTAGGGCCTAAATTTGTTACTGTTATTTAACTACTACTTACTTTCTAAGCAGTATAGATCAAGAAGTCTTAAATGGAGAACATATCATATTTAGAATCTTGTTGCAATATAATTGAATTCAACCAACTAGTAGCATTTGATGGTACTCTAGCTATAGCATTTTATATTAAATGTTTTTCATATATCTGATCCTTAAACTCTCTTCAGATCTCACAGATTTTATTTGCTTGCGTGTGTGTCCTAGATGTTCCACCCATATTCTAAACAGTCTTGTGAAAAGCCTTGTCTTAATATCTATTCATCAATCAACAGAATTGGAGTGGGAATTTTGTTTGATTAAAAACTGAGCTAATGAGGGGTGTCTGGGTGGCTCAGTTGGTTGAGCTTCCAACTTTGGCTCAGGTCATGATCTCGTGGTTTGTGAGTTTGAGCCCCACATTGGGCTCTGTGTTGATAGCTTGGAGCCTGGCGCCTGCTTCAGATTCTGTGTCTCTCTCTCTCTGCCCTTCCCCTGTTTGCATTCTGTCTGTCTCTCTCAAAAATAAATAAACATTAAAAAAAAAACTGAAGTAATGAAATAAAGATAGTTGTGAATATTTTAAAGGCCACCTTTCATGAGTGTTCGATGTAGGGACATTTCTAAGTGTTGCAGTCTTCAGGACAGAATGAATTTAGGTTGGATATTAGTTATTAGGTGATTCTGTGTATTATATAGGATTTTCCAGGCGTTGGTTCCTTCATGATGTCATTAATGCTCCCAAATTATTAGTTGTATCTATTGAAGTCATGAAGAAGAGGCAGAGAAGGGAGGAGCTATGAAGAGAATAAGGAAAAAGTATACAAATGTTGAAGGAAAATGTTTGGATCCCTTTTCAATTCAAGATCATTTAAAATGATGGCAGAGCATTTAGTGAGAAAATATTGGATTTACAGTTTTTCAGGCATGCATTCTAATGTGTACTTTTGCATGCAGAACTATACACACAGCTCCTTTGCTCAGACCAAACACTCTTGCAAGACACTAATAACTAATTTTGTGGTGGGTGGTGAGACAGTAGATTCTGAGTCACAGCACAGTTTCCGGAGGGTTGATAATGCATTTGTGTATAATATAGATTTGACTGTGAGGGGCCAGCCAATACAATGTGGTCAGACACCATTAAGAAGTGGTGTTAACAAAGTATGATTATAAACTTTCTTGAGCTCTGGGGCTATAGACTTTAGTGTCAGTTGACCACAGTGGAACATTTGCTGCTTTGGGATTAGTCTTCCACACCTAACTCTGTAGTTTTCCTTTCAGTTTTCTTTGCCTAAAAAAATGTGTTGGCTAAAAGAAAGACTGCTAAATTTTTTATACTTCTAGAATACATCTTTGAGAACAAATGTAGAATAACCAATATAAGTAAAATTGTGTCAGGTACAGGGAGGGAATTTTTTGTTTTGCTTTTTTTTTTTAAATTTGTCTCAGTTATGTAAGTTAAAATGTAAAAAATAAATGACCTTTCCTGGGAGTGGAAATACTTCTAAGTTATAATGAGGTGACATTGACATTTGGCCAAGGTTCTTTGGGAAATACAAAATAGCTCCAGGGCAGTGCAGCTCCTTTCCTTAGGGTTTATCTTTTGGTAATGGCAATAAGGCAAACAAATGGTTTCATACTTTGGGTCAGAAAAATATTAGAATATAAAAATATGAGAACATAAACATGCTGTGGCCTATACTTACAAAAAAATAGCTTTATTGAGATATAATTCACATATCATACAATTCAACCAATTCAGTGGTTTTTATTATGTGCAGTTATCAGCATAATCAATTGTAATATATCTTCATACCCCCAGAAGAAAACTATACCCATGTAACAGCATGGTTACTATAGTTAGTGATAGTGTATTGCATATTTGAAAGTTGCTAAGAGAGTAGATCTTAAGAATTCTCATAATGAAAAAAGTTTTTTTGTAATTGCATATGGTGACAGATGTTAATTAGACTTATGTGGTGAACATTTTGCAATATACATAAATATGGAATCATTTTACATGTTTTATACCTGGAACTAATACAATGTTATATGTCAATTATACCTCAATTTAAAAAAACCCTGTCATACCCATTAGCAGTCACTCCACAGCCATAGGAATAACTAGTCTATTTTCTGTGTCTTGTTTGCCTATTCTGGACATTTCAAATGAGTAGAATCATATAACATGTGGTATTTTGTAACTGACTTTTTTCAGTTCACACAAGCTTTGTTCATGTCGTGTAGTATGTATCAGTACCTTATTCCTTTTAATTGCCAAATAATGTTCCATTTTATGGATATAATAAATTTATCCATTTATTAGTTAATGGACATTTGGCTTGTTCCACTTTTTGGCTGTTATGAATAGCCAAATACTAGGGTTATGAACATTTATGCACAAGCTTTTGTGTGGACCTAGATTGTCATTTCTCTTGAATATATATGTAGGAGTGGAATTACTGGGTCATATACCAGCTCTCTGTTTAACCTTTTGAGGAGCTGCCAGACTGTTTTCCAAAGTAACTGCACCATTTTATATTCCCATCAGTGATGTATGAGGATTCCATTTTCTCCACATCCTCATTAACACTTGTTATTATCTTTTTGACTATCGTTATGCTAGTGGGTGTGAAGTGGTATCTCATTGTACTTCTGATTTACATTTCCTAATGTGTAATCTGTTGAGCATCTTTTCTGCTTATTGGCCATTTTTGTATCTTTTTTTGAGAGATATCTGTTCAGATCATTGCCCATTTAAAAGTTGGATTATTGGTCTTTTTATTATTGAGTTGTAAGAGTTCTTTATATTTTCTGAGGTAAGCCCCTTATTAGATATTTGTTCAATTCTGTGGGTTGTCTTTTTACTCTTTTGATGGCGTCCATTGAAGTACAAAGGTTTTTCATATTGATGCTTTCCAGTTTATCTGTTTTCTTCTTTTGTGTTTGTGCTTTTGGTGTCTAAGAAACTATTACCTAACCCAACATCATGTGCATTTACTCATGTTTTTTTTTTTTTTCTTATGAGTTTTATAGTTTTAGCTCTTACGTATTTATTTCTATGATCTGTTGGAATTAGTTTTTGTGTATGGTGTTCATTTTTGTGTGTGTGGATATCCAGTTGTCCCACCACCATTTGCTGGAAAGACTGTAGTTTCCCCACTGGATTGTCTTGTCAAAATCAGTTGGCCATAAATGTGACAAGTCTATTTCAGGACTGTCTATTCCATTAATCTATATGTCTGTCCTTCTGTCCTTATAGTAGCACTGCACTGTCTTGATTACTATAGCTTTCTAGTTAAGTTTGACATTGGTGAATGTAGTCTTTCTATTTTGTTTTTTTCAAGATTATTTGGCTATTCCTGGTTGTATGCATTTCTATATAGATTTAGGATTACCTTGGTAATTTTTGTTTTAAAAAAAAAAAAAGCTAACAAGCTAACTGGGATTTTGATAGGGATTATCTTGAATTTTGTAGACCAATTTGGGATATATTGTCATCTTAATAATATTAAGTCTTTCAGTTAATGAATGTAAAATAATTTTCTATGTATTTAAGTCTTGAATTTCAGCAGTGTTTTGGAATTTTCATTGTACAAGTCTTACACTTTTTTTTTTTTTTCTTTTAGGAAGAGAGAGTGCAGGTGTGGGAGAGGGGCGGAGGGAGAGAGAGAATCCTAAGCAGGCTCCATGCTCAGCACAGAGCCCTATGTGGGGCTCAATCCCATGTCTCTGGGATCATAACCTAAGCTGAAACCAAGAGTTGGACTCTCAACCAACTGAGCCTCCCAGGTGTCCCTGTCTTGCACTTCTTTTAAATTTATTCTTTTATATTCTATTTTATATTCTTTTAATACTTTTCAAAAGTATTTAAATCTTTTTGATGTCATTATAAATGAAATTGTTTTCTTGTTTCGGTTTTTTTTTTTTTTTTTTAATTGCTGGTGTATAGAAACACAACTGCTTTTTGTATACGGTATTGATGTTGTATCCTACAACTTTGCAAAACTTGTTTATTCTAATAGTTTTAAAATGGGTTCCTTAGGATTTTCTTTTTTTAATTTAATTTATTTATTTAGAGAGAGAGAGAGTGCGTGTGGGAAGAGGGGGTAAAGGGAGAGAGAGAGGGGGAGGGAGAATCTTAAGCATGCTCCATGCTCAGCAAAGAGCCCAACACAGGGCTCCATCCCATGACCCTGGGATCATGACCTGAGCCAAAATCAAGAGTCCTCTTCTCAACTGACTGAGGTACCCAGGCACCCCTGATTCCATAAGATTTTCTGTCTATAAGGACCATATCATCGCAAGTAGAGATAGTTTCACTTCTTTCTTTCCAATCTGGATCCTTTTTGTTTATCTTGCCTAACTGCCCTGACCAGAACTTCTAGAACAATGTTGAACAGAAGTTGCAGTCATAGAATATCCTTTTCTTATTCCTGATGTTAGTCTTTCACCATCAAATACGGTATTAACTGCAGGCTTTTGTAGATGTCCTTTATCAGGTTGAGAGGTTCCCTTCTATTTCTAGTTTGTTGAGTGTAAAGAGTGTTGGATTTTTGTCAAATGATTTTTTCTGAAATAAACTACTTTAAAAATGACTATTTTCTCTGTTTTTTTTTTCTTTTTTCATCTGCAGAAATTGACTTGCATACCAAATGTGTGGTGGATGTAGATGCAAACAAGGTTATTCTTAGTCCTGTAAATACTAATCTTTCCAAAGGAGATGCCCGGTAAGTTAAGAAACAGTGTTATGTTCAATGGATTTTTATTATTTATTTATTTATTTATTTATTTATTTAAAACAATTTTTTAGTGTTTATTCTTGACAGAGAGAGAGAGACACAGAGCGTGAGTTGGGGAGGGTTAGAGAGAGAGGGAGACATAGAATTTGAAGCAATCTCCAGGCTTTGAGCCATCAGCACAGAGCCTGACATGGGGCTTAAACCCATGAATGGCGAGATCATGACCTGAGCTGAAGTCAGACACTTAACCAACTGAACCCCCCCCCCCCCCCCCCCCGGTGCCCCTGTTCAGTGGATTTTTATTTTTAATTTTTTTTTTTTCAACGTTTTTTATTTATTTTTGGGACAGAGAGAGACAGAGCATGAACGGGGGAGGGGCAGAGAGAGAGGGAGACACAGAATCGGAAACAGGCTCCAGGCTCCGAGCCATCAGCCCAGAGCCTGACGCGGGGCTTGAACTCACGGACCGCGAGATCGTGACCTGGCTGAAGTCGGACGCTTAACCGACTGCGCCACCCAGGCGCCCCTTTTTTTTTTTTTTTTTTAATTTTTTTTTTTTTTCAACGTTTTTTATTTATTTTTGGGACAGAGAGAGACAGAGCATGAACGGGGGAGGGGCAGAGAGAGAGGGAGACACAGAATCGGAAACAGGCTTGTTCAGTGGATTTTTAAATGACTGAAAGCAACAATGGCTGCTGAGTTGAGTTCAGCTTAGCAGATAACAAATGCCTAATGACTATGTAGAGACATGTAGCTGTCAAGTCAAAGAGGAAGGTCTATAATATGGAATGATTACGTGTTAGAGCGAGTGTTGTAGATAGCAGTTGTACCAGAAGCTCAGAGAAGAGAACTTTAGGTAAGATGGTGGAGTAACTGAGGAAGCCTTGAAGGAGATGATATTGGCTAAAGGATTAGTGAGATGTAAATGGGAAGAAGTAGAGTAGAAGAGAAGGCCTTTAGGTTGTTCTTCAGCTTGGGCTGCTTTTACTTCTGCCACTTTGAATCCTGTCTGTCAGTTAGAGCCCATTTCAAGTGTTACTTCTTCCTGAAGGCATTGCTGCATCCCTCAGTGATTCCTCCCCTCTAAATCCCTGTAAACTATAATGTATACTACCCAACTGAATTATTATACATTATTTTAGATTGTTACTTGTAGCTCAATGGTGGATTGTAAGGTGTTGGAGGGAAGGGACTGTCTGTCAAGGGTTGAAGATGAATCACTTACAGATTTGGATGACAGTATAAACAAAAAAAGAGCAAGAAAGTGTTAAGAAAGCGAATTTGGGGAAGAAGCAAGAGATTTATTTGGTTTTTCTGAGCAAGTGCAGGGAAGTCAATTTAATAAAATAAGGTATGATCAGATTACAGAAGATCTTGAAAGAAGATAAGGAAATTTGACCTTTATTTTTATGGGTAAGATGTCATCTTTGACAGTTTTTAAACACTGTGGTTAAGCAGGTAGATTAGGAAAAGTTGTTAATTGGCCATATAGAGAATGGTTCCAAGTGGGGAAAGACTGGCTTTTCATAGAGATCAGCTTTAGTCAGAGTGAAGAACATAAATTAAACAGTGCCTTCCATGGTGCTTAGCATGAAGTAGATAACTTAAATTTGTAGAGAAAATGTTGTATGTGGAAATATACACAGAAGGCATTGCATAAATGTTCTTTCACACTTGATCTTAGCCAAAAGGCCGAGAAGTGATCCATAAATGTTTTTTTCAGATTCTTTGAGTTGAAAGAGCACTGAACTTAGTGTCAGAAAATCTTAAATTGAATCCCTACTTAACCTTGATGTTTTTAACTATTAAGTAGCTACTAAATTAGTAGCTAGTTATTTTTGACTTTTTTTGAGCCTCATCTGTATGGCGTATGCCTTACCTATCTAATAGAAGTGTTTTCTGAAGATCAAATTAGTGATTGTTCTGTAATTGTCCAGGTTTATTGTCATTGATGTAGAAAAAAAATTTTTTAAGTTTATTTATTTGTTTTGAGAGGGAGAGGGAGAGGGAGAGAGTGCAAGCAGGGGAGGGGCAGAGAGAGAGGGAGACAGAGAATCCCAAGCAGGCTCTACACTGTCAGCGCAGAACTGGATACAGGGTTTGAACTCACAAACCGTGAGATTATAACCTGAGCTGAAATCAAGAGTGGGATGCTTAACGGACTGAGCCACCCAGGCACCCCAACATAGATTTTGTAAGCATCACTAGGATATGGGTACTGTTAGATAGGATGTTATTAGGGTGTGAAGGGTATAGATGTGTCAAAAATAATGCTAGAATTTTGAGCTTGCTAACTGAATGACCTATTGTCCTAAGTATTAATTGAAGTCATTAATACTGGAGGCTGTTTATTGCTCTTAGAATTCTCAATCTGGAGATTGTTGCTTTATTTGAAAATGTGGGTATCTCGGAACAAACATGGAGGCAATATCCTATGGTAGGAAGGGTATAGGCTTTACCTATAGGCTGACATGGATTCGAATTCTGGCTTTGCCATTTGGTAGATGGTTACCCACCTGTGATCCTTATTTATAAAGTGTTTTAGTTCTTATTGCTGCATAACCAGTTACTTTTAATAGCTTAGTGGCTTAAGAAACAATAATCATTTATTATCTTATGGTTTCCTGTGGGTCAGGAATTCAGACAGGACAAAGCAGGGAGGGCTTGTCTCTGCCCCATGCTGTCTGGGGTGTAGCTGGAAGACTTGAATGCTGGGTATGGGAATCATCTGGAAAAGGCCCAGTCACCCAGGTCTGGTGGTTAATGCTGCCTATTGGCTTGAGTGTAGCTGGGGTGGTAGGCAGAATACCTACTCACAATCTGGTGGCAAGTGTCCTGAGAGAGTGAGAAAGCCAGGTGGAAATAGTACTGGCTTTTATGTCCTAACCTTGGGAGTCACACGGTATCTTCTGTCCCATTTATTTACTCAGGTTGGTATAAAGATCTAAACAGTTTCCAGAAGAGGAGGCATAAACTCATCTTTTTTTTTTTTAATGTTTATTTATGTTTGAGAGAGAGAGAGAGAGACAGAATGCGAGTGGGGAAGGGGCAGAGAAAGAGGAAGACACAGAATCCTCAGCAGGCTCCAGGCTCTGAGCTGTCAGCACAGGGCCCGACGACGTGAGACTCAAACTCACAGACTGCAAGGTCATAACCTGAGCTGAAGTTGGACTCTCAACCAACTGAGTCACCTAGGCGCCCTTTAAATTTTTTTTTTTAATGTTTATTTATTTTTGAGAGAGAGAGAGAGAGAGAGAGAACATAGACTAATCTTTTAATGGAGGAACATCAGTGTCACATGAGAAAAGCCTTTGGGATGGGATATGTATTGTTGTGGCTGTCTTTGGAAAACAGTCTCCCACAAGTGTGTAATAGTATCTACCTGATAAAGTTGTTGTGAGAAAAACATGACAATATAAAAGCTGAAAAATGTTTTCTTTCCTTTTGAGATCTTTAAATCTTAGGGGTTTCTGAAAGAATCAAATAGCTTTTCTTGGTTTCGCAGAACATCTTGGATGGCTCTTTTTTTCCATGTGCTGAAAATACAAGTCGAATATCACTCAGTGCTATAGAACATTGTAAAAAAAGTTTGTTTTTTTTTTTAAAATGACAGCTGCCAGTAAGGTTGATATGTAATGGTTTTTGATGAAGGAAAGCTAAGCACAGACTTAAGAAACAGCTTTTTAACAAAAGCTTATTTATTTAAGTAATCTCTACACCTAACGTAGGGCTCGAACCCACTACTCCAAGATCAAGCATACATGCTCTTCCTACTGAGCCAGTCAGACACCCATTAAAAAACAGCTTTTTATTGACATATGTAATATACATATAGCGAAGTATACATGGCTTCATAATTTTCATAAGTTGAATACACTGCTGTAATTGGCATCCAGAGAAAAAACAAGAACATTGCTGGGATGCCGGCTGGTTCAGTTTGAAGAACATGTGACTCTTGAGCTCAGGGTTGTGAGTTCAAGCTCACATGTTGGGTGTAGAGGTAACTAAAAGAAAATAAATAAACTTAAAGAAAAAAAAAAACAACCAAGAACATTGCTAGTAAAACAAAAGATTGTCTCTGGGTGCCTGGTTGAGCATTTGACTCTTGATCTTGGCTCCGGTCATGATCTCTCGGTTCACGAGATTGAGCCCTGCATCCGGCTCTGCACCGACAACGTGGGGACTGGTTGGGACTCTCCCTCTTCTCTCTCTGCCCCTTCCCTGCTGTCTCTCTTTCTCTCTCTCTCTCAGAATAAAGAAATAAACTTAAAAAAAACAAAAAAGATTGCTTCTGGAGAAATGCTTTTTCTTTTAATATAATATCAAGGTAAAAAGAGAAAATAGAAATTTTGGAATATAGCAGTCTAGTGACATGTGTTGACTTTATTAAATCTGAGGAATAATTGGAAGGAAAGCGTAAATAAAAAGCTATTTTAGGGGCGCCTGGGTGGCGCAGTCGGTTAAGCGTCCGACTTCAGCCAGGTCACGATCTCGCGGTCCGTGAGTTCAAGCCCCGCGTCAGGCTCTGGGCTGATGGCTCAGAGCCTGGAGCCTGTTTCCGATTCTGTGTCTCCCTCTCTCTCTGCCCCTCCCCCATTCATGCTCTGTCTCTCTCTGTCCCAAAAATAAATAAAAAACGTTGAAAAAAAAATTAAAAAAAAAAAAAAGCTATTTTATGTGATGTGTGGTTAATTACAATCTAGCTTGTAGAATGGCTAATCCATAAAACAACAAGTTATGCTAGCATATTTATAACTAGAGAGCCAGAAATTTGAAGTTAACATGTAAGTGATTTGAGTCTGTTTAAGGCTCTAGTCAGTTTAGGACTTAAGTTTAGTAGTCAGAAAGACTCAAATTAATATTTTTTCTTTAAAAGCTATAAAATCCTTGCTTTTAGAATAGTATCCAATTTTATTAATGTAAAATCATGACTGATTTTATATGTATACTTAACAACTCAAGTTGGTATACTTTGAAAGTGAACATATATACATTTTAAAGTAATGATTTGTATATTTTTCTGATTAGTTTTGTGTTAACTTCTGGCAGTTGTATGATTTGATGTTTGTGCTTATTAAAACTAATAGAAGCTATAGTTGAATGGGTAAACTATTTCCAACATAACAGCTTCATCATGGGAATTTGGGAAATATTTTTTGCTGTGCTAGATATGGAATTTCAAAACTGTTCTATAAAGTAAGATGCTTAAAATTCAGAAAATTGATAACACAAGGCTAGAGAAGAGATTAAGAATGCCAACTTTGGAGCCAGAAATAGTGGATTAAATCTCAGCCTCACCATTTACCATGTGTGTTGTGGAGCAGGTTACTTAATTGTCCTCTGCCTCTGTTTATTCACCTATAAAGTAGAGATTACATCAGTACCTGCTTGTAGGTTGTTATGGCAATTTAAACAAGTTAAAATATGTAAAATGGCAGTGCCTGGTATATAATAAACCATATATAAATATTAGCTATTACTTTATTAAAATTTTTTTAATGTTTATTTTTGAGAGAGAGACAGAGACAGAGTGCAAGTGGGGGAGGAGCAGAGAGGGATACACTGAATCCGAAGCGGGCTCTAGGCTCTGAGCTGTCAGCACAGAGCCCTATGTGGGGCTCGAACTCACGAACAGCAAGATCATGACCTGGGCCGAAGTCAGACGCTTAACTGACTGGGCCACCCAGGCGCCCCTGTTAGCTATTAGTTTAAATATTACTGTTATTATTATGGGCTGTATTTATGGTATATTCAGTGAGATATAATATAACTTCATAAAGGAAGTAAAAAATTTTAAAACAAAATATATTCAGTTCAATAATAGAGTATATATGCTTATCAAGAAATTACCTAGTTCTATAAAAATTTCAGCTGTGCAAGGTCAGAAACTTAATTTGATCTAGTTTGCCCAAAGTTGATGGAGCACTTAGGGACTAACATGCCATCTGTTAGAAAGCTATGACCCTTCATTTTATGTTTACAGTGAATAAAATAGTCCCTGCCATCAAGCTTCTCCTTAGTATCAACTAATTTGGGAAACCAGATCAAAACATTGCTTATGAGCATAGGGTAAGAACAAAAGGACATTTTATCAAATATGGAAAAGATTACGGACGAAGTATTTCTATTTCTACAATACTCAAAACACTAGAGACTATGGGGCGTCTGGGTGGCTTAGTCAGTTAAGCGTCTGACTTTGGCTCAGGTCATGATCTTGTGGTTCGTGGGTTTGAACCCCATGTCAGGCTCTGTGCTGACAGCTCAGAGCCTGGAGCCTGCTTCAGATTCTGTGTCTCCCTCTCTCTCTGCCCCTCCCCTGTTCATGCTCTGTGTCTCTCTCTCAAAAATAAATAAATATTAAAAAACAAAAACAAAAAAACCCACTAGAGACTGATACATTTGCATCCACCAGACCGATCTTTTTCTTGTGTATGGAGGACTGGGTACACACTCACAGATTTACTCTATGTATTTTCTCATGCGGTGCCACACGGCTTGGACTACTAGTACAATTAACTGTTTTTTTGGAATTACTTTCTTGCCCTGAATCAGTTTAGTTTTCTAGATTCGTCCTGGGGGTTTTTCAAATCTTCATAAGCACCATGTTCACAGATCATCTTTTAGAGCTAATGACCAATTCATTATCTATTTTTGGTACGTTTTTACAATTATAATTCTCAATGTTTGATTCTTAGCATTTAGGAGCACTTTAAGTTACAAATAATACCATGGTATAGAACAGCCTCCTTTTATGTATGTATGTATGTATTTATTTATTTGTTTGTTTGTTTATTCAACATCATACTTTTATTTTTTTAAATTTACATGCAAATTAGTTAGCATATAGTGCAACAGAGATTTTAGGAGTAGATTCCTTAATGCCCCTTACATGTTTAGCCCATCCCCCCTCCCTCACCCCCTCCAGTAACCCTCTGTTTGTTCTCCATATTTGAGTCTCTTATGCTTTGTCCCCCTCCCTGTTTTTATATTATTTTTTGTTTCCCTTCCCTTATGTTCATCTGTTTTGTCTCTTAAAGTCCTCATATGAGTGAAGTCATATGATATTTGTCTTTCTCTGACTGACTAATTTCACTTAGCATAATACCCTCCAGTTCCATCCATGTAGTTGCAAATGGCAAGATTTCATTCTTTTTGATTGCCGAGTAATACTCCTATATATATATATATATATATATATATACACACACACACACACACACACACCACATTTTCTTTATCCATTCATCTATTGATGGACGTTTGGGGTCTTTCCATGCTTTGGCTATTGTCGATAGTGCTGCTATAAACATGGGGGTGCATGTGTCCCTTCGAAATAGCACACCTATATCCCTTGGATAAATACTTAGTAGTGCAATTGCTGGGTCACAGGGTAGGTCTTTTTTTAATTTTTTGAGGAACCTCCATACTGTTTTCCAGAGTGGCTGCACCAGCTTGCATTCCCAAGAACAGTCTCCTTTTAAATAACTGAATAAACCTTTAAGCCTTATTTGGTCTAAATCAAAAGAAAATTTTAATTTCAACTCAGGTCACAATCTCATGGTTTGTAGGTTCGAGTTCCGCATTGGGCTCTGTGCTGACAGCGCAGAGCCTGCTTGGTATTCTTTCTCTGTGTGTGTCTCTCTCTCTCAAAATAAATAAACTTAAAAAAAAAACAACCCAAAACTTAAAACTTAAACTCTTAAAACTTACTAAAATTTTATCCTGTAATAAATGTTAATGCTAGTTAGCCTGTCACCATGATAGGGCAAAATAGTTTCTTAGGCTGAGGTTGATCTTCTGCCTTTTGCCTTATTCCTTCCCTCATCTACCCACCAAACAGGCCTTTCCTACTAACCCTGGCTAAAGTCCATTGAAATACTAATATTGTTTTAAAAGGGAGTAAGGTGTGATTTCCCATGGAGAGTGGCAGCATCTACTTTATGAAACAGTTATGTTATAAAATTATGTATAGGTGAATTTGGAAATGGGAATGCATTTTCCCATGGGAACTGACAGTTGTTCCTCGTAAAAATGCTATTCTATTAAAAAAGTGACTAGTTTGGCCCACAACTCATGGAATCAATCACATATTTTTACATTTTGGTATGCAGCAGAAGTGCTTCATTTTGTCACACATAATTTTAAAAAGATTGTATTCAAGAGTTGAGATTGAATAAAATTAATAATTTTTCCTCCTTATTGAGGACATTCTGAAGTGAGACAAAATGTGTATATATATATATATATATATATATATATATATATATATATTTTGGCTCTGGGTGTGTGGCAGTGAATAATGCAAGACTATCAATAACCAGAATCCTTTAGTGTCACCATGCAGAAAGTCCCAGCAGTTAAACCCACTATTGTTTTTGAAACAATGAAAAAGGCAAATAACGGTATTATTATGAACATAGTTCTTACCTCAAGACCACTAGGAGTCCTTACACAACAATTAACATTTTTTAAAATGTTTATTCATTTTTGAGAGAGAGAGAGAAGAGATAGGGGAGGGGCAGAGAGAGACTGGGACAGAGGATCTGAAGGTTCTGCACTGTCAGCAGAAAGCCTGATGTGGGGCTCGAACTCACAAACTGTGAGATCATGACCTGAGTTGAAGTCGGAGGCTTAACCAACTGAGCCACACAGGCACCCCATTACATGACCATTTAAGAACCAAATTTAGGCATTCATTCATAGCCTGTAAGAACTGGATGGATGTCTTTGGTTATTTACTTTTAAACTACTTTATTGAAATGTAATAAATATATCATGTAATTCACTGTAATTCATTGTTTAAACAGTTTAGTAGTTTTTATTATATTTACTGAGTTGTGCAACCAGCATCACGATCCAATTTTATGACGTTTTAATCATTCTGTCACTCTACTTTCTATCTCTGTAGATTTGAGATTTGACAATTTTGGACATATAAATGAAATAATACAATACATGGTCTTCTGTGATTGACTTCTTTTATGTAGCATAATGTGTTTGAGGTTTATCCATGTAGCATTTATCAGTACCTCATTCTTTTCATGGTGGAATAATATTTCATTGTATTCTGTTTTGTTTATCCGTTCATCAGTTGATGGATATTTGGGTTGTTCCACTTTTTGGCTATTATGAATAATGCTACTGTGAACATTTATGTACGAGTCTTTGTGTAGACATATGTTTTCATTTCTCTTAGGTAGATATCTAGGAGTGGAATGGCTGGGTCATGTGGTAACTCCATGCTTAATACTTTGAGGAGCTGCCAGACTATCCCAAAGCGGCTGCACCATTTTACATTCCTAACCAGCATTGTATGAGGATTCTCATTTCTCAAGCTTTGAAAGAAGGCTTATTTACTGAAAGGAAAATGGTGGTGACTCTGGCTAATTGGAGAGCGCATACCCTGCCTGAAGGCATTCAAATTACAGTTAAAAAGCAAAACAAAACATTGTGCTGTCCAAACAAAACAGGTCTTGGCCAGATTCAGCCCTTGGCTGCTGATTTGGAACCCCAGGTTCCAGGATACTTTCCTACTGAGTCTGACTTGACAGCTTTTTAAAAATTGAGCAAATTTTAAAAAGTAACAATGCAAAAAGGTTTAAAGAATAAAACACTTTTATGTTAATTGATCACGTTAACAAACCATTACCAATACAAACAATTTAAGTCTTGTGTGAACCTCCTTCCAATTTTAATCCCTTTCCTCTCTACTACAGTTAACCACTTTCCTGAAGTTTTTTTTTTTTTTATCTTTCCCTTGTGTTTCTTTATGTTTTTAGTTTGTGTACTTGTAAATTGTTTGCATATATTACGTGTATGTGAATGACTGTTTCTAGTAAAAGATCAGATAGATAAGTGACTCAAAGTTTGACTATTTATACAGTATAATGCCTGATTGATTGACTGATTTATAGCCTGGGGACAGGACGCGTGGGCAGGAAGAGCTGCCTAATGCCTGATTTTTAAAAGCAAAAAAAAAAAAAAAAGTGTTAATAGGAGCCAAAAGAAATATAAGTTTATCTTAGGAGGGAAGCTAAAAGTTGATATTTAATCACATACCATATTCCTCCTTTTTTCCTCTGAAAAAACCCAGACCTAAACCAAAGCTTTTCCCTCCTCCTCTATTGTTCGCAGTGACTTCCAGACAAGAATGGCAGTGACATTGTATTAGTGTGCCTCCAACCCTTTGAGGAGACTGTGGATCAGTGAGCTGTGCCTGTTCAGAGGTGCTGCTTGAAACACCACAGCTGAAACCTAATAAGAGAAGGAAATTCTCACTAAAAATTGCATTGTTCAGTCCCTTGGTCCACTAGTCTACTTTCCTCTTTAGCTCTGTGTTTTCTATCGTGTGTGTGTGTGTGTGTGTGTGTGTGTGTGTGTGTGTGTGTTATGTAACACCGTAAGAGTTAATACATTAACTTGGGAGTCTTTCTTACAATTCTTTTTCACCCTGTCCCACCAAATGTAAGCTTTGAAGGTAAGAATTTTCTGAAATAGAAAACATTTGAGAGTTAGACTTTAAGACCTTAATGAATGTGAACACTGATTTTTTCGTGGTATTTTGTGAAATGGTTTGTTCTTTAGTACATGGTCTGTATTTTGTGAAATGGTCTGTTCTTTAGAAGAGTTTCTTCAACATGGATGTCATTAGCCATAAATGGCACAGGTATGCCGTGTTTTTCTGTTCTATAGTAAAACTATGGTGCTTCCTTCTTTTTTCCCATTTGGTCATGTTTAACCTAAAGACTAATTGATATGTATGAGGATAACTGCCAGTCTAGTGAGAAAAATACCTGAGATGTTGGTCTCAACCAGTACTGGTTAGTAAGGTCATTAAAAATCTTTTTATTCTTGGGGAACCTGGATGGTTCAGTAGGTTGAGTGTCCATCCAGCTCTTGATTTCGGCTCAGATCGTGATCTCACTGTCGTGGGATTGAGCCTTGAGTCAGGCTCTGTGCTCATAGCACAGAGCCTGCTTGGGATTCACTGTCTCCTTCTCTCTCTGCCCCTACCCCATTTGCACTCTCTTGCTCTCTCAAAAATAAATAAATAAACTTAAAAAAATTTTTTTTATTCCTTTTGATTTTATACTAGACATCAGTTTAGTCACGTCATTATTACTTAATATGAGCAAAACATACTCCGTCTTTCTTTGGAGGTTCATAGTACTCTGATCCTGGTAGAAGAATGAATATGTGCATATACATTCAAATATATACAAACTTTAGTGAGGCTGACCCATGCATATACATTTCTCTTGCAAATGGATTGAGCAATGCTGCCTAGGAGAGGGCCTAATGCCAATAATTGCTTTGAAATATCAGAAGTCATTTTCGGAGCAATTCCTTGTTAGTGGAAGGCATCATTAGGTCATATTAGATGATGACTTTTAAAATTTTCTACTGCTATATGGATACTAATTTAAGTAAAGATTTTAATTGAAGGAAGTCATGCAAAATGTAATTATGGTATGTACAATAGACCTGTTTGTTCTTTCTGCTGTGAAATGACTTGAGTGAGGCTAATAATTCTGCCCAAATAGAATTTACTCCTCTGGAGAACAGTATGTGGTATGTTTTAATTTTATAAAGAGCCTCTTCCTTGGGGAGCCTGTCCACCCTGATTATGTCAGAGTAAAGTGAGGAGAGCATTGTTCAGTATACTCAGAAAGTTAAGATGATTTTTCCCTCTATTTTAAAAAAGTACTATGACCATTGAGTATAGAAGTCATGTACTACTTTTGAATATAGTTATAAAAATGAATCAGATTGTTAAAGCTGAAAAGATAATAAAATATGTATAACTGTATTCATATCTTTATACAGTTAATATAGCAAATAATTAAATAGCTTTAAATATAGATTTTTTTGAAGTTTTGCCAGAAAAGGCTAGTAGATGGCCAAAATGAAATGTGAGATAGTTTGTTAGTAAACCTGCCTGAACAAAAATTAGACTTTTATAGTAGAATTGGTGATATTTTAACATTGCCATTGGGTATATAAATATTAATTATCTCATCCTTTTATTGGTATAACAAGAAATAAACTTTTAACTTTATTTTTTAAATGTCTATTTATTTTGAGAGAGAGAAAGAGAGCATGCGTGTGTGAGCAGGAGAGGGGCAGAGAGAGGGAGAGAGAGAATCCCAAGTGGAGTCCATACTGTTAGCACCGAGTCTGATGCGGGGTTCAAACCCACAAACTGTGAGACCATAACCTGAGCTGAAATCAAGAGTCGGACACCTAACTGACTGAGCCACCCAGGCACCCAGAAATAACCGTTTTTTAAAATACGAGAATAGAGAGTGTCTATCACTAAGTCTACTTGTTTACTAACATTTGCTATAATGAGAACTTAGCGTTATATGTGTTAGTTACTAGGTTAAGGTTAATAGGAATTAAATGTTTTGAATTTATCCAGAATTCGAGATTCGGCACAGAAAATTATCAGATAATATATATTAGATATCTAATTACAAATAAAATTTAGGTAAAACTATCAAGTCTCACTATTGAGGTTTTTAAATTGTCTTTGTTCTTTAGCAATACATTTTTTTAAGGGTTCTTTGTCTCAGTCTCTAGTGTAGGAGTTGTTGCTAACGTAAACTAGATATTGTATAAGAATCCAAACTTTTCTTTAAAGATAGAGGTAGCGCTACTCCTTGAGGAAGTGTCACATGAGAAACCACTCTAACCCAAAAAGTTGCTGTATCACAGTACCTTAGCAATCTTTATGATCTGTTCAACAGTTCAACATCAGCTCTTTGCCAAGTATCAAGCTAAGAGTTAGGATAATCTTTATTAATCCTTAGTTCCATTACATCGTGGTTAAATTATTTTTAGCTTAGAATGTCTGTAAACGCTAGTAAAACAAAACACAAAGCGAAACAGAAGACTGAAGAGTTGAGAAGTTGAATTACTCTCTTGTGGACTTTGTAAGGTTAGATTTTTGCAGACTCAGATTTGAAATGATTCTATTGTTTAATTTTGAGCATTGTGCATTTTTTTATGAGAGTGATATTTAGCTAAAATGAAAAATGATTTATTTTGAACATTAGTAGTTTACGGTTCTGGAGCCCTGTTTACTTCTTCCTAAGTTTGTTAAAGAAGTGTCTTGTTTGATGGTGAATTTTACTTTTGCTTCATTTTCATCAAACCTCATTTATATATATTTATAATTAAATAAAAACTTGTATAAAATGGGTAATAATTAAGAGCAATACTGAGTCTTTATCTTCCTGTTTTGGCCCTTATATGAAATAAGTCGGTAATCCCTTTGTTCTACTTTTAGGAAAACTGAAATGGAATTTGCATAAAGATCACTAAGTAGGTAAAAGTTGTATTTGTCACTTAATTTTTAAAAACTTTTTGTTACAGAGAATTTAAAAGATACACCAAAGTAGATAGGATAGTATAATAAACCCCCATGTGCCTATTACTCAGCCTTCAAAATCATTAGCTCGTGGCTAATAAGGTCCTAATCAGATCTTCAATTCTTTCTTCTTTCCTATATTATCATCAAGTTTTCAGTGTTCACTTGTCTAATTATCTGATAAAGTTTTTTCCCTATAGTTTGTTTTGAATAGCATATAAATATGGTCTCTACATTGTGATTGGATTATGTTTTTTGATTTATTGCTCCTTCAGTTGTTGAAGAAACTGGGTTGCTTGTTCTGTAGATAAAGAGGTGAATTTATTACAGAGGATGTGTTATCCTTAGTTAGATGTCAAATCTTCCTGATTTTTCTGGTGAGTATTTTTATCCCAAAATTCCTTTCCTCTCTCTGACATTACCCTAGTTAAGGACCGTAATTGCCTTATGTTTAGATTACAACATAGCTTTTAACTGATTTCTGAAACCCACTAATACCAGACTGATCTACCTTCAAGACTGCCACTACTTCCTGTGTTCTAGAATCTTTTGAATTTAGAGCATTTATTATTTCTAGTAACTAAGAAATGTCACTGTCTAGGTGACATCTTTTATGTTTGTCCTGTCCTATTTTCAAATGCTTATATTGTTTAGCTTTATCTCGTGTGTTTTGAGGCCCCTCCCCTTTTAGACTGGCTACTTGAAAGCTGAGACCACTTCTATTCTTTGTGTCACTTGCAGTGCTTTCCAATGAGGTGTTCAGTGAGTGTTTCTTGATTATAGCTATTGTATTAGTGCTTGTTTTCAGAAGCTCCCTCGTTCTGGTATTACCCCCAATTAGTAATTGGAAGGGTGATTTATAAATCAGGGAGTTAGATTTTATGAAGAGTATTTTTCAAGACAGTGGTAGAGCCTGATGAGCCTTCTCCATCCACTTTACCATATGGAGGGCAGTTTTCTAGTATCCTTGCCCACTAGATACAGTAGCTTGTTTACTCCCATAGCACCACGGCTTTTGTTTTATTTTTGTCGTTTGGACAACAACCTTTTGTTTCAATGCTGTTTCATTATATTTAAGTTTACCATTTCCTAGTGATCTAATATTAGGATCATACTGTAGGATAAATTTCCTTTGGGAAGAATTTCCTGAAGATTAAATAACTCTGTAATATAGAAAATACATTTTGCCAACTGGGGTGCCACGGAGTACATTTACCCATAGATGTGTTTTGTTTTGGTTTGCAGTTTCAGTATTTAAAAATCAGGAAGTTTCATATAAAAATTCAGATTTGTAGTTTTTCTTAAACAGCCCCAAAATCTGGCAACACTGGGCTTATTGCCTCCTTTGACAAGGCCATGAGCTCTTCAGGTCCCCAGCTGGTGAACTCCCTTATTTATGTTGTTTACCTGGCCCCTGTGGACCTTTCCATTTATAACCTTTGGTGTAGATTCTTACTGGTTCAGTCACAAAACACATTCTTTCCCGACCTCAGCTTAGGGGTTTGGGGCTCACATTACTCTTTGAGACCATCAGTGTTTGCATTCTAAATATGTTATCAGTTCTTCTTTATTAAGAAATGCAAATTCCATAATTGTTGACATGACTTTATTTATGAATTATTAAGTGTTCAACTTAATACATTGTATACATTTGTAAAAATATAAAACAATACTATCTTCACTAAATGTATAGTTATATTTACATATATAGTTTTCAGAACTGTGTTATTTTTCTTAAAATACTATGTTAACCTATAATCTTGCTATTTTTTAAATTAATTAATAAAATGTTTTAAAAATTTCTCAGTTTTAAATTCTCACTCAAACATGGACCTTAATTTATAAAAAAAAAAGCTCTTTAGGGTCCTCAGTAATATTTAAGAGTGTAAAGGAGTCCTGATACCAAAAGGTTTAAGAATTTCTGATCCTAAAGGATAATTAAAATTGTCTGAGGCACACACCAAAATTTTAGAACATAATTATTTTTCCCCTTCTGAGCAAATCATCTCTAGGTCCCTGCAAAAGCCTATTTAGCCCATGGTATTTCTGAAGTTTATAGCACTATTTAGCTAAGACATTTTAAGCAAACAATTCTTTGATTCAGAGTTCCAGGTTAGCAAGGCCAAGAAATCTAACCCTCTCTTTTATAGTGGGGAGTCAGGGATTACCTGGTTCTAAGCCTTTCTGATTCTCTTGCTCTTGATAGAGTTTGTCGGGTAAACGGTGGGAAGAGGATTTGAAGAACTGAGACGTAATTTTTTGTGATTTGGGATTTTTTGGGGGGCTCTCCTGTGAGATTCAGATGCTAGGGGGTGAGAGAAGGAGTTGTGGAGAAGAAAACAGGTTTCTTAAAGACTTTGGGGGTTTGAAATAATCCTACCTCCTTCCCTTTGAGGAGTGGACAAATTAGGAGAGAACATGCCCTGCCAGGACTTCCTGAAGTTTCTTCTCCCTCTTCTTTCCATCTATCAGTCACCCATTACTTGTCCCCAGCAGAGGATCAAGGAGGGAATCTTTCTTCCTCTCTCCACTTTGGTGTACTTTGTTCTATCATTACAGAGTCTTCACCTTATATTACTGGAGTAATAGAAGAGTTAAGTAAAGCAAGATATGGGTGGAGAAGAGGAATTTCTTTGCTTTTGCTGTGGTGAGATAGACAGGGAGATAGACAGTATGGAGAGACGTTCCCAGCAGCTGTTTGCGGATAGGGGAATTCCCAGGCCAGTTCAGTTGGGCAGCTGTCCAAGTAGAAGGATAGCACGTGTACTCCTGACACATGCTTGGTTTTTTTAAATTCTCTAGTTGCCAACACCTATCTTGTTTCTCCAACTATATTTTAGATCCCTTTGGGTTAGGGATTGAGTCTTATCCAGTTATCCTTCATGTTCAAAGGATTAATAGGTATAGAGTATCTATGTGCTAATATCTAGCATAGGGCTGGACACGCAGATGCTCAAGCAATACTTTTAGATTGAAAAAAATCACGTATATTGTCCTGTTGCCCTAAGAGGAAAGTGGAAAGTCCTCAACCTAATCTCATACAATTTCCTTTATGATGTGGATTGGAACAGGCTCTACAAGTCTTACAAGAGTATATATGGAGAAGACAAATTTAGGTGTATTTTAACTGTAGTGCTGGTCATTGGAGGTACTTTGGCCTGCCATCCCTGGTCCTGAGGAGGGCTAGTTCTGATGGCTTTCTTGGTCTGTGTTGTAGCTTTCAAGAAGGAGCTCCTCCAGGTGTGAGATTCCCGGGACAGGTCTGTTCTTCATAGTGGGTTATGTGAAGTTCTGTGTCTACCAGGGTATTAAAGAGGACAGAAAGGGCAAGAAATGAGTTTATATTAAAAGTGAAGTGAAGAAAGCAAGAAACCTTTGACAAATCAAAATCCTGCTTACTGTCAACAGGATGGATTTATTTGATTGTAAATTTGTATGTTGGAAAATTTATAATAATTTAACAAAAAAATTGAAAAATATCTCTGAATAGATGGGGCGCCTGGGTGGCTCAATCAGCTGGGCACAGGTCATGATCTCATGGTCTGTGGGTTCAGGCTCTGCATCGGGCTCTGTGCTGACAGCTCAGAGCCTGGAGCCTGCTTTGAATTCTGTGTCTCCCTTTCTCACTTCTCCTCTCCCTGTTGTGTTCTATCAAAAATAAATAAACATTAAAAAAATAATTAAAAAAAAATATCCCTAAATAGAAAGATCGGTAACTAAAGATTTCAGATGTCAACGGAATGTAGGTACTGTGAGGGAGAAAAGGATGGCCAAGACTAATCTTATTTTTATTTTCAGTTGGAAATATAGTAATTTAAGTTTCAGGATATCTGTTAGTTTTTATGTAGCTGGAGCCTTACAGATTTCTGGGAAGTTGAATTTGTGATGCATAAGCACTTTTGATTAGAGTTCTTTGTTTTGCAGCCTGGGACTTTTATAGCAATTTTATGCAAGAATACATATATATCTAAATCTTTATTAAGGTAAAACCTTTTCCTTTTTATTTCTTAGATGTTATAAACTTAAAAAAATTATCAAGTGTTGTAAGAAAATAAATTTTACCCAACAAAATGAAAACCATCATAAGAACCTGAAGAGTAGCTACTGTTCTTATAATTATACTTTATAATTTTACTTGACTTACATATCCTTCAGTGTAGAAAATTGGGTGACTTGATGTTTTGGTCATATGTAACAAATAAACTTCCTTGTTCAACTTTATTCACAAAAAACAAAAACCCCGTGTATAAGTAAAACTTAGCCTGTTCAGTTATTACTCTCACTTAGTCTCTGGGCCAGTCATGGCTACCCTTGCAGTCTGCTATATACTCTTTGGGGGGATTGGAAACTGCAATATAATGGAAGCAAGTGGGCACCATATACACATTTGGTACTATTTCACATTAGTCATTATAATTAAGTTATATAAGTTAGTATAGGAAAACCCTATTGTGTGAAAATTCTTTTCCTGAAAGCTTGATTTATTAGAATTGAACCCATATGCTGGCCTTTATCCACTTGCATCAGGAAGGATGCTTAAAAGCAGCATACTGGGACAGAGGCTGGCTCAAGATTAAGTCATACCTTGGCACTGAACTAAGGCCTTGTCATTTCTGTAAGCTTCATAGGTTTTCTGACTCTTTCACCTTCGTCTCCTGTATCACATACTTTTTATGTGTCACTTTAGATCTTCCTGGCCTTATTCTCCCTAGAGCCTTTGATCATGTTGTAGCCCTAGCTGTTGCCAACTCAAACTGGATGCTGACCAACTTCATGTGGACATAATCTGACACCTCATGGCTCCCTCCTCTTCCCCTTTTTCCCTGGGACTGTGTTCTATGATAAGCCTTAGGTTTTGCTTTCTGAGGAATCCATGCTGAGAATGGACATCCTTTTTGTATGCCCTCACTCTATATGGTAATGGGTTCCCTTGATTGTGCATTAAGCTATCAGTTGATCTGATGTATTTTGGCCTAACCTGGTACTAATAATAAAGACTTGGACTTAATAGTTAGGAAGAGGATAGGCTTGTTGATCATAGAGTGAATTGATTTTTAAATTTATCAACCTTGGAAGAATTAGAAATGGTAAGGATTGAGGTGCTGCCAGTAGAGTTAACCATCATCATTGTTTATAAGGATAGGAAAAGGCAAGAGCTGGTTGAAGGGCATTCAAGAAGTAGGACTCAGACTACACTTTGAATTCTGGTCTGCCGTTTACCAGCTGTGTGACTTTGGAAGTTTCCTTCACCTCCCTGAGCCTCAGTTTCATTTTCTGTAAAATGGAGGTGATAATACCATGGGCATAAATGAGTTATTTATATCAGATGCTTGGCACATGGTGGGTTAGTAGATGGTAGCTGCTGTTATTAGTCTTTGATTTATTTATCTTGATCAACTATATAAAACTTTTATTTATTGAAATGTCATATTTTAAGTAATTTTTTTTCTTTTTAAAAGTTTTTAAAATTTTATTTTGGAGAGAGAGAGCATGAGCAGGAGAGAGGGGCAAAGGGAGAGAGAGACTTAAGCTCCATGCTCAGTGCGGAGCCTGATGCAGGGCTCAATCCCACAACCCTGGGATCATGACCTGAGCTGAAATCGAGTCAGATAGATGCCCAACTGACTGAGCCACTCAGGTGCCCCAATAATTTTTTTTTTCAAACAACACTGACATATGCTAGATACTCAGTAAATATTTATTGGCTGGGTTAGACATGTGGTAAACTATCATACCATGTTCCTAATAACAAATAATGCCCTTTTGCTTTTAATTGGCAAGAATCTGAGGTGGTTTAAGCTGTGGTTTCTAGTTTCTTAACCCTCTAGATAGCAACTGCAAGATGTTTATTTCAGGGATTGTGGGTTTCCTCTGAAGTGCATTGATTTGCGTACTGTTTCTCAGAGTTGGTTTCCTTGTTCTGGGCAAAGAACTATTATATATAGTAAAAGGAACTCAGTGGTCAAGGTTTTCGAATACTTGAAGGTGTAGGAAATGCAGAGACAGCTAGTTCAGAGTTCTTAGAAATACAAGGAGTGAATAGAATTTAGTTTTTGGATCTTCTGATTGTTGATAAATAGCACTTATTTATAGGTTGTATTATTGCTTACAGTGTGTCAGATACTTTGCAAGAGTTTTTTAATCTATAGGTATAACAAAAGTACCTACAACAAAGGTACAGGCACCATGCTTTCTCATAATTTTCTGGAGGTGAATGAGGCAGTAGGGCTTTCTGATATCACACAATTAGTAAGTGGCAGAGCTAGAATTGGAACTCAGGTTTTCCTGAGCTCATTTTCTCAAAGTCAGATGAACTCATTGTTTCTGTTTCCTTCTGAGATTTTACAGAAGAGTTTCTTCTTGATTTATAAACATTTGAAAAAATTATAATTGGTTATTTCATATTAGAGCAAATAGGCATTCAGCAGTTATCGATTGATATTTATTATTATGTAACCCTGGCAAGGTGCCTGATAAGGGAAAGATAAATATGACATGCTCTTTTATTTATTTTATTTTTTAAAGTTTATTTTTAGTAACCTCTACATCCATGTAGACCCTGAGGTCTAGAATCACATACTCATCCCACTGAGCCACCCAGGCACTCCTGAACTGCCCTTTTAAAAATGATTTTTAAAAAAATACTTTTAATTTTGGAATAGTTTTAGACCTACAGAAAAATTGCCAAGCTATTATAGAGAATTCTTCTGTTTACCTGTCACCCAGTTTCCTTTACTGTTTATTTTTTATCATTAATTCAGCAAATATTTATTGAATGCCTACTATGTGCCAAGCATTGTTCTAGGTGCTAGGGATATAGTAGTGAATAAAACAAAGTACCTGGTCTTACGAAATTTACATTTTTGAGGAATGAATTCATTTGGGAGCTAAGGCTGGAATAACAAGGTACAAAAGGAAGGCTTATCCAAGATATAACTAGAACTTTTAATTTCAAAACTTAAGTAACCTGAGATTTGTTTAAAAAAATGTTTTACTCTACATCTGTCTTTAGTTTTTCCTTTTCAGACCGAAAAGGTCTTTTATTTTATTTAATTATTCCTCTGTAATTTATTTTTATTTTTTAAAATGCTTATTTTTGAGAGAGAGAGTGAGAGCATGAGCTGGGGAGGGTCAGAGAGAGAGAGGGAGACACAGAATCTGAAACAGGCTCCAGGCTCCGAGCTGTCAGCACAGAGCCTGATGTGGGGCTCTAAGTCACACACGACAAGATCATGACCTGAGCCGAAGTCGGATGTTTAACCGACTGAGCCACCCAGGTGCCACCCTATTCCTTTGGAATTTAAGCAGCACTTTTATTTTTATTTTTTCACCATTTTATTATTAGTTTTCACTGAAATATAGTGGACATACAAAGTTACATTAGTTTCAGATGTGCAACATAGTGATTCCACAACTTTATGTATTATGTTGTGCTCACCACAAGTGTACCCACCACCTGTCACCATACAACACTGTTACAATACCATTCATTGACTGTGTTCCCAAGGCTGTACTTTTTATCCCTGTGACTTATTCATTCCATAACTGGGAGCCTGTATCTCCCACTCGCCCTCGTCTATTTTGCTAATCTCCCCTCCCCCTTCCTGTGTGGCAGCTATCAGTTTGTTCTCTGCATTTATGGGTCTGTTCCTGCTTTTTTGTTTATTTGTTTTTTAAATAACATATAGTATATATGCTGCTGAAGCGAGCACTTTAAATAACATATATAAGCAAAATCATGTGGTATTTGTCTTTCTCTGAATGCTCTTTTTTTTTTGTTTGTTTATAGGAACTTACATCTTGGAGTTAGGGAAACCCATACACTGTTAAGAATATCACATTCATTAATTCATTCACCAACTATTTGTTGAGTGACCTCTGTGTATGTCAGGATGGTATTGACCCTAAGAAAGCAATGATGAACAGAAGAAAATTTAGGTTCCAGGCTTTATGGAGCTTTTTAGTCTAGCACGGGTATTATGAACTGCTATCTTGGTTATTTATAATCAGATTAGATATAGATTAGATATAATCACCTAGGATTAGAGCTAGGTAGTCACTTATAGGTATTTTCATCCCCGTAACTACAGTACCAGGAAATTCTGACTGAATTCTGCTACATGTTCATTAGCAGGTAAGCACAACATTAGTCAGACAAACCCGTTTGTATGAGCTCAGGGAGGTCACAGCTTTTAAATAAGAATCTTGCTAGAAAGTTTCCCTTGAGACAAATGTAGCAGAATTTGGTACCCCTTGGTTGGAATTATGTGACAGAATCTTAATTCAGGTCAAGCTGGAGCCCTAGGCCAATAATACTGTTCTCACTGGCACAGGATGCTAGGTTTGTGAGAGTCCTGGACTTTGTTCTCCTAAGAATGGAAGTACCTATTATAATATTTCTAACCAGTCTACATGGTTTTAACACAACACTTTTTATCAGTGAAAATTTATTTCTAACATTCCTTGTGTTGATTAACAAACCTTCCACTGTTGATCAGAAAAAAGATTAAAAAAATAAATAAAGAAAAAAGATAGTGGATGGTGTATAAAACCTACTGCTAGAGCAGAAATTCATAACCCATTTTTGCCATGAACCCTTTGTCAGCCTGATAAAGTCTGTGGGCCCTCCTCAGAATAATCTTTCTTTTTTAAAAAAAAAAAAAATTTTTTTTTAACGTTTATTTTTGCGTGCACAAGAAAGACAGACTGTGAGCAGGGGAGGGGCAGAGATAAAGGACACACAGAATTGGAAGCAGGCTCCAGGCTCTGAGCTGTCAGCACAGAGCCCCATGCAGGGCTCAAACTCACGAATAGTGAGATGAAACCTGAGCCAAAGTCGGATGCTTAACCAACTGAGCCACCAGGCGCCCCTCAGAATAATCTTTTAAAAGCATAAAATACAAAGGCTTACAGGACACCGAAAATGATGAAATGTAGTTATTAGAAATATTTTATTTATGCGAGGCAGTAATATGTGCTTATTTATTATGGTATTAACTAACAAGATCTAGTGTTGGGAACCATTGCTGCTTTAATTTCAAAATTGTGACAAATGTAAATGTAAGGTATTTGCAGCAATTGAAATGTGATCTGAAAATAGGTGTGATTTTTATTGGTAACAGTGTCACTGCTAATACTGTAATGTATTACCTACATTAATAATTGAGAGTACTTGCTAAACGTCAGTGATAAGTTCACGAAAAATCAAAGTATAACTTTTTCCCTGTCTTCTCAGGCATTCATTCTTTCTATCCAGTTTAATCTTCCCTACTCTAAGGTGTGCATTTTTTAAAATTTTTTTTTAGTTTAGAGAGAGAGAGAGCGAGAGCGAGTTGGGGAGAGGGGCAGAGGGAGAGAGAGAGAATCTTAAGCCCAACATGGGGCTAGATTCCATGACCCTGGGATCATGACCTGTGCCAAAATCAAGAGCCAGATGCTCAACCGAGACTCTTTCATATGCTACCTAATCAACCCTGGAGTGTATATTCATGATTAGGATATCAAATGTTAACTAATTATCCCTATATGTGGATTAAAACAAACACTTGCATTTATCACTGTTTTCCTTTTGGGGGGTATAATTTAGTAGGGATGATGGCATTGTACAAATAATGAATACAGACGGTGTGAGGAGTTCCATAGGAGAGAGCCATAAAGAGGATCTTGTCTAAAATAGAGGCTATATGATAAGAGGAGCTAGGTAAACATGAATACAGTGGTGTGTGCTGTGGGTGTTGGAAAAAAGTGAGGAGAAGGAATGAAGGTTATAATTACTGTAATTCTTTCTTTGAGGTTGAAAAAGACATCAGAAAAATATATGATTAGCAGGCTTTGTTCTGTCTGGTTCAGAAATAAAGATATTTCAGATATAGAGACTAGTATGATGGTGGGGGCGGAAGCTGGAAAGGCAGGATGGAGCCACACGTGAAGAAAGGGAGGGCACAGAAGTTTCTTTCACATGTGAGTGACCCAATTATCCAGGCACAGTTATAAGTACTTTAAACATGTTAAGTTATCTAATCCTCGCAGCAGCCTTATTATTATTTGCATTTTATGGATGAAGAAACAGGCATGGAGGGATTAAGTATCTTGCCCAGAGACAACAACTAGGCCTGTCTGGCTCCGCTGGACTGAGGACAACTCAATACAAGATCACACTGATGATGGTGTGGAGGAGAGGGTAGGCAGGGCACGACTGGAGATAGGAAAATCAGGTCAGAGACTTGTTAAGGTGATACTGGTACAGATGGTTATTGTGGCCTGAACACTGAGCAGTGAGAATAGGTGACAAGCATTTTCCAGCTTGGAAGTCTACATGTTTGTATTTTCAAGTTAGGCAACATCTTCAAAATTGGAAATGAAAGTCCAGGGTTCTACATAGAGATTTTTACCAGCCCATTTAAAATATGTACTTGGCTGGATCAATTCCTATAAGTATCTCTTACTGCCTGTAGAATGATCATTGTGGGCAGGCTTTTATTGTAAGCACCAGTTAATGTTTACAGTAAGCATCCACTTAGCCACTTGTCTAGATAGAAACACCAGCAGAAAGCTTCCCAAGTGTTACATGGTGACTAAGCTCACAGTTATAAGATACACATACCTAGGCCTTGTCACAGCACAGGGAACATTCAATTCTGGCTCACTGTTAGCAATCACTTTGAGAAAATTCCAGAGAAGTACGAGGGAAAGTTTTAGGCCAAGGGGAGACTAACAGTGCGCTTCGGACCTGGAGCAGGATTGATTCATACTTGAATGTAAAATGCAGCAGACACCTCAGTGAGTCCTGATTTCCTAGGTCTAAGACAAGTTCCTGGCAGTGTAGTGAGTTCTTTGACAGATTCAAGAGGGCTCAAAAATGTGAACTTGTAGTGCCTGGCAGATAAATAACCAGGGCCCATAGTTCTCTGTATTATAGATGATTGGCGCTAACTGGGAGTTCATAGAACACTCCTAATCCACATTTTGCATTTATAGGGATGAAGTAAATTCATTCCTGGTCACAAAGCTTTCTACTGGCTGTGTCCAGGTTCACCTCCAGGCCTCATAGATTGGATGGACGTTTCTTAGGGGCCTGTGGCAGGTGGGCAGGAAGTCCTGTGATGTCCTTTCCCAGCATGCTTACCCACACAGCTCTTCCTTTGACCTCAGACTGCCTGATATCTCTGCTCAGAAGTATGGTGTTTTGTTTTTTTTTTAAATTTCTTTATTTTGAGAGAGAGAGAGAGAGAGAGAGAGAGAGAGAGTGAAAGAGGGAGAGAGAGAATCCCAAGCAGGCTTCACGCCTGGCACAGAGCCTGACGTGGACTCCATCCCATGACCATGTGATCATGACCTGAACTGAAATCAAGAGTTGGACGCTTCACCAGCTGAGCCACCCAGGTGACCCTGTTTTTAATCCACCATAAAGCAATGAGGATTTTCAGGTCAGTCAAGACTAAATGTTAAAAATTTCACCCTCATAGTCCTTCAAATATGTTCTCTTCTATATTCCCATTTTTACTTCCATGTTTTTATTTTTCACTTCGATGCTGACAGACTAGTGGTCTGATTTAAACTGTGGTTTCTTGATAAATTGCCTCTGTTTAGATCTAGTTGTTAATTACAGTTACCAAAGTGTAGGTTTCCAGGCTGGAAGGTGCAAGCAATTCTTTTCTATTCTTAATATTCATCCCTGGGACAAGCTGTTAATTGGAAGGCAAGGTACTTTCAGTCAAAGCAGGAAAACTGGAATTATTTCCTTAGGATGCATCAGCAAAATGTACAGGTAAAATTTTTATACCATTTGTTTCAGGTTTTCGATGTACCTTATTTAATAGGGATTCAATAAGGTAGTTAACATGTACTTTTATTAAATCACATCATGAAGTATTTATTTCAGTTACAGTCGATCCTCATTTCAGGTGATAAAATATTTAATATTTCTGCCACCTGTTAACAGCATTTTATGCCAACTGCTAGAGTAGTTTACAATCTTCCATTAAATATGTAGAAAAAGTCTAATTTGATGTTTAAAAAAGTTAACTGACTGGGGTGCCTGGGTGGCTCAGTCGGTTAAGTGTCTGACTCTTGGTTTTGGCTCAGGTCATGATTTCACGGTTTATGAGATTGAGCCATGTGGGCAGCTCTGTGCTGACAGTGCAGGGCTTCCTTGGGATTCTCTCTCTCTGTTCCTCTCTGCCCCTCCCCCGCTCACGTGTGTACTCTCTCTCTCAAAATAAATATTAAAGAAAAAGTTAATGGACTTCTTTCTCATTCCTATTTAATTATTTTCAAGAACTCAGTATACTAGAGTTTGATATATGTGTTAACTGAATGAATACTATGTCTTTATCATACCCCGTGTTCTGTGAATAGCTTCTAGTTTTAGTTATACATTAAATTTTATTATTATAAATCAATTAATGAGAAACAACATACTGATATATCTTTTATCCATTTTAAATTACTAGATGTATATAATTTAAATCCTTACCTGATTATTTTTAGTGATTTATCTTACAAAATGTATTCTATAATACAGTTCTCCTTGAAATGAATGTTAAAACTTTTATTTAAATTTTAAAAAGAGGTCAGGCTATTTTGTACAGAAATCATGTTTATTTACCTGGTTAGTTTGATAATAAGATAACCAAGATTTGATAAGATATGTAAGATAAGGATTTGATACTAAAGCCACATTCCAGTCATATTATACGGGATAAACTTTCCCATAAATTGAATCAGCTAAAAAGGCTGCTTCAATTTTTTGAGGAAAATATATTTAAAGCATGTCATAAGAGGATATAATTTTGTTAAGTAGTAGTATTTTCTGAAAGGTGTAATGAGTTAAGGTTTGATTTTTTTTTTTCTTTATGAGTTTCAGAGGCTAAGCAAAGTTCCAGTAAGTAAAACTGTAGCAAGTGTGATTAATTTGTTATGATGAAGTCTTTGGCATATATCCATGAATATACTCTGTGATGTGAGTGCAACTCCTCTGACAAGTCAGGCAGTTTCCAGTTCTTTGCTTTCAGGAGCCTAATTGATTCATTAGCTTATAGATCATTAAAAATAATAGTTGATGTTAGATCACTATGTGATTTTTTTTTTTTTTGGCATGTACCATGGCAGAAGTGCAAGGATTTGTGTGATGTTGCTATAACAAACTCCTTCCAGTCTCATACCTTATATATTTGAGCAAGGTTTTCAGTGTTTTGCTTTAGTACAAAAGAAAACAGGAATAGAATTAATGCTGAATGAGCAAATAAATTGAACCAGTTATCAAAAAACTCCCAACAAACAAAAGTCCAGCGCCAGATGGCTTCACAGGTGAATTCTGCCAAACATTTCAAGGAGAGTTAATACCTCTTCTTCTCAAACTATTTCAAAAAATATAAAAGGAAAGAAACCTTCCAAACCCATTCTGTGAGGCCAGCATTACCCTGATACCAAAACCAGATAAAGACTCCATTAAAAAAGAACTACAGGCCAATATCTTGTACATGATATGTACAATGATTTTGAACATGGATGCAAAAATTCTCAATAAAATACAAGCAAGCCAGTTACAACAATGCATTAAAAAAATCATTCACGACAATCAAGTGGGATGTATTCCTGGTTTGCAAGTGTGTTTAAATATTTGCAAGTCAATCAACGTGATAAGCCACATTAATAAAAGAAAGGATAAGAGGGGCGCCTGGGTGGCGCAGTCGGTTAAGCGTCCGACTTCAGCCAGGTCACGATCTCGCGGTCCGTGAGTTCGAGCCCCGCGTCAGGCTCTGGGCTGATGGCTTGGAGCCTGGAGCCTGTTTCCGATTCTGTGTCTCCCTCTCTCTCTGCCCCTCCCCCGTTCATGCTCTGTCTCTCTCTGTCCCAAAAATAAATAAAAAACGTTGAAAAAAAAATTAAAAAAAAAAAAAAAGAAAGGATAAGAACTGTATGATCATTTCAATAGATTCAGAAAAAGCATTTGACAAAGCACAACATCCATTCATGATAAAAATCCTCAACAAAATAGGCTTAGAGGGAACATACCTCAACATTATAAAGGCCATATATGAAAAACCCACAATAATATCATCCTCAATGGGGAAAAATAGAACTTTTCCTCTATAGTCAGGAACAAGACAGGGATGTCCACTCTCATCACTGTTATTTAACAGGGTACAACAAATCCCAGCCATAGCAATCAGACAACAAAAAGAAATAAAGGGCATCCAACTTGGCAAGAAAGAAGTCAAACTTTTACTATTTGCAGATGACATGATACTCTATGTAGAAAACCTTAAAGACTCCACCAAAAAATTGCTAGAACTGATACATGAATTCAGTAAAGTTTCAGGATGCAAAATGTTCAGAAATCTGTCACATTTCTACACATCAATAATAAAGCAACGGAAAGAGAAGTTAAGGAATTGATCCTATTTTCAGGAATAAACTTAACCAAAGAGGTGAAAGGCCTATATTCTGAAAACTACAAAACACTGATGAAAAATTGAAGATGACACGAAGAAATGGAAAGATATTCCATAAATTATCATGGATTGGAAGAATAAATATTTTTAAGATGTCTATAGTACCCAAAGCCATCTACACACTTAATGCAATCCCTACCACAGTACCAACAGCATTTTTCACAGAGCTAGAACAAAATAAGAATCTGTATGGAACCACAAAAGACCCCAAATAACCAAAGCAGCCTTGAAAAAGAAAAGCAAAGCTAAAGCTGGAAGCATCATAATTCCTGGCTTCAAGTTATGTTACAAAGCTGTAGTGGTCAAAACAGTATAGTACTGGCATAAAAACTGTCACACATGTCAGTAGAACTGAATAGAAAACCCACAAATGAACCCATAAGTATATGGTCAATCTTGGACAAAGCAGGAAAGAATATCAACAAATGGTGTTGGGAAAACTGGACAGCAACATGTAAAAGAATGAAACTGGCCAATTTTCTCGTACCAAACATACAAAAAATACAAAATGGATTAAAGACCTAAGTGTAAGATCTGAAACCATAAAAATCCTAGAGAACACAGGCAGTAACTTCTTTGACAACAGCTTTAGCAACTTCTTTCTAAATAGGTCTTTTGAAACAAGAGAACCAAAAGCAAAAATAAAGTTTGGGACTTCATCAAAATGAAAAGCTTCTGCACAGCGAAAGAAATAGTCAACAAAACTAAAAGGCCACCAACAGAATGGGAGAAGATACTTGCAGATGACATATCTAATAATGGGTTAGTGTCCAAAGTACATAAAGCACTTATAAAACTCAACACTGAAAAAGTGAATAATCCTAAAAAATGAGCAGAAAACATGAACAGACATTTCACCGAAGGAGATATCCAGATGGCCAACAGACACATGAAAAGATGCTTGACATCACTCATAATTAGGGAAATACAGATCAAAACTACATTGAGATATCACCTCATACCTGTCAGGATGGCTCAGATCAACAACACAAGAAACAACAGGTGTTGGCAAGGATGTGGAGAAAGGGGAACCCTCTTACAGTGTTGATGGGAATGCAAATTGGTGCAGCCACTGTGGAAAACAGTATGGAGGTTCCTCAAAAAGTTAAAAATAGAGCTACCCTATGATCCAACAATTGCACTACTGGGTATTTACCCAAAGAATACAAAAATACTAATTCAAAGGGATACATGCACCCTGGTGTTTATAGCAGCATTATCTACAATAGCCAAATTATGGAAACAGCCCAACTTTCCATTGACTGACAAATGGATGAAGAAGAGGTGGTGTGTGTGTATATGTATATGTATATGTATATGTATATGTATATGTATATGTATATGTATATGTATATGTATATGTATATGTATATATGTATATACATACATACAATGGAATATTAGCCATAAAACAGAATGAAGTCTTGCCATTTGCAACGACATGGATAGAGTTAGAGTATTATGTTAAGTGAGGTAAGTCAGACAAAGGCAAATACCATATGATTTCACTCGTGGAATTTGAAAAACAAAACAAATGGGCAAAGGGAACAAAGTAGACTCTTAACTATAGAGAACAAACTGGTAGTTACCAGTTGGGGGAATGGGTTAAATAGATGATGGGTTAAAGGCACTTGTGATGAGCACCTATGATGAGCACCAGGTGTTGTTTAACTGACTGAGCCACCCAGGCGCCCCAAGCACCAGGTGTTGTATGGACATTTTGAATTACACACTTGAAGCTAATATTACACTGTATGTTAACTGAAATTTAGGTAAAAACTTAAAAAAAAGAATTAATGTTTGGTGACGTCTCATTTTAGTAGTAAGCTATAGTCAATCCATGGATTCATTTCATTAAAAGATGTTTTTCCAGGGGTGCCTGGGTGGCTCTGTTGGTTAAGCATCTGACTCCTAATTTTGGCTCAGGTCATAATCTCGGATCTCATGGTTTGTGGGATCACACCCTGCATTGGGCTTTGTGCTGACAGCGCAGAGGTTGCTTGGGATTCTCTCTCCCTGTGTCTCTACCCCTTCTCCACTAGTCCTCGCTCTTGCTCTCTCTCTCTCTCTCTCACAAAATAAACTTTAACCTCCCCCCCCCAAAAAAAAACAAAGCAACAACAAAAGAGATACTTTTCCAGTACAGTTTTACTTTTTATGTCTATCACAATTTGTAATATGTTTTATTACATATTACATACAGAAGAATATGTTCTTCTTTTAGAAGAAAAGTAGAGAAATTAAAAATTTAATTTATATAGATTTTTTGCTGAAAAGAATGGTAGAGTGGTTAACAAAAGATTTTATATTAGGATAAGATACTTTGTGGAAAGTGGAATGGAATGGAAACATGAGTTCATGGGGAAAAAAGTAAAGGTATAAAATTACTGACTATTAAAGAAGAGTTTTTTTATTAAAAAAAATAGTTGATAATATCAATAATAAAAATCATAAAATACCCAAATTTGCAAAAATGTATGGTACTTGGTTTCTGAAGGATATAATTAAGGGAATTTTATTAAAAAATTTTTTTTACATTTATGTATTTTTGAGAGACAGAGTGAGACAGAGCGTGAGCAGGGGAGGGGCAGAGAGAGAAGGAGACACAGAATCTGAAGCAGGCTCCAGGCTCTGAGTGAGTGTTCAGCACAGAGCCTGATGTGGGGCTTGAACCCACAAACCGTGAGATCATGACCTGAGTCGAAGTTGGATGCTCAACCGACTGAGCCACCCAGGCGCCCCAAGGGAATTTTATTTTAAAATATGGTATTTCAGAAATTTTTATCTTTTGTAACTATTTAAATTCAATTTTGAAAAATTTTATATGTCAACTTAAAAATATATTAGAAGTTATAAGATAATTTGGGGGTCCATGAGTGAAAAAGCTTGAGGATTATTGTAAGTAATGGGCATGTACTTTGATTTATTAATCTTAGACATATATTCAATGATTCACTGAAGATTTACTTATATAAAGTATATAGTATAAGGTTTATACCTCTTTTACCACTGTTTGATTTTTGTATTATTTTTATTTCTTCTGTTGGTCATTTCTGTGATGTTTTTACATAACATATTGAAACTTGTATTTCTTATTAAATTAACCTTAAATATTATCTCTTCACTATTTCTTTAACAAACTAAGGACCCTGTCCTCCTCCTGTCTAACTCTTTTCATAATCTACTTTATTTTTAAGTTGACATTATTTTATATGATATATGTATGTATCCATCTATCTACCCACCTGCCATCTTGCTTGTCTGTCTGTCCATCCATCCATCTACGCATTCACCCATCCATTTGTCTATCTATCTCTCAATGCTAGACCAAATAGTATGTTGGGATTGCTGGTCTTTCTCTGGGTTCAGTATCACAACCCACAGGCTGTTTGATGGAGAGTGTTCTAGCATAAAGTGCAAATAAATTCTCTTTTCTTAAATTCCGTCACTTGTATTAGATTTTACTGCATTTTTGTTTGCGTTGTATTTGGACAATGGCTTACTGAATAGCTTTTTATTTTTCCTGCAGTTTTAAAAAATATTTGATTATCTTTCTCATATTCTTAAAATTTTCCTTCCAAATTCTTAGCTGTACCATTCTACTAAATTCTTCCAGAGATCTCTACCTCAGAGCCTTCTGTCTTGTGGTTGCTCTTTCAGCCTGCTCCTGTGCAATTCCTTATCTGGAATTCAGTGAAGAATAATTAACATTTTCAGTTTCATTTTAATTTTTAGATCAATTCTTAAGGAAATTAGTACTTTGGAGTCTAGTGTGTAACAATTGAGGAAGGACAAGATGTTGACAAAGTATACATAGGAAAAGTGGCTACTGGAGATTTGAGGAGAGGCTTATAAGGAAAGATTTTTTTTAGACAGGGCGTAGTCATGGTTAACCTAACTCTTAGTCTCTCATTTCAATAAACAGTCATTGATGCCTACAATTTGGCAGGGACTGAGCTAAATTTAGAGGCTGAGATATCAAGATGAAGGAGCTGGTGTGGAAGCAGCAGGCTGCAGAAGCACCTGTAGGCAGTTGATATAATGTAAAACATGTTATAAGAAAACATATTTAAGGAATTCTGGAAACTTTATAGTATTTTAATCCTTCACTACTGTGATTCTTTTATCTTATCCAGGAAGCATGATGTAGCTATGTTTATAATGTCCTAAGACGCAACGGGTGTTTCAGATAAGAAACAAGTCTAAAGAGGTTCAAGGGGGAATCAATTGATACCATAAAAGAAAGGAAAGGGGAGGGGAGGTGGTATTAGGAAAAGCTGCCTTACTTTAGCATATATTATTAGTGAGTGATCTGATTAATACAGCAAAGTATAAAGAACCATCTTGAGGGGTGTGCCCTGACAGCCCTTGGGCCTGGAAAAAACTTATTTTTGCAAATGAGTTTCCACTTGGTAGAATATGACTGGGGAAATTTTGAACTAGGCACTTGAGTTCCTTGTCTCCTCTGGACTAGCTCTTATTCTGGTGTTTCCTCCAAACTAGTTTACCAGAGAGTAAAATAAGACATTTGCATCATCTTGTCATCGTAGCCAAAAGGCATTCATCCCCATTTTTGAAAGAGATTCATTTTGTCTTTGGGATTTTTGTCCACCCCAACTGTGAACTGAGGTAGTCATGTGGGTTAGTAAGATAGAGGAAATATACAAACCAAAAATAAAAACACTACACGTGGTGTATAATATGCTCCAGGCACTGTTCTAATCTTCATAGCAATCCTGTGAAATAGGTTCTCTTATCATCTATAGGTAAGGGAAACCAGAGCATGGAAAGTTTAGGTTAGTTGTCCAATGTAACATAGTAAGTGGTAGAGCCGGGATTCAAAATCAGGCAATTTGATTCCAGAGCCTGATCTCTTTACCACTATTTTTATGCATCTCATTTCACCTCAGTTACTGATAGAACAGATGGGGAAAATGGCTTTAGGACTGAAACAAGTGGGTTTCCCGATTCCTCACCCCTGAATTACAGACTTTCCCAGGCACAGGCAAACTGGACAACTTGTATGCCTCCTTTGTGGTTGTGGAGGAATAGATCCCATGTACTGCCCTGTCCCTTCTCTTGAACATCACTGACTGGATAATTCACCCTTCCTTTCCTCAGGAGGATGGAGTGAAGGGACTTAGAGACATCAGGAGTGTTACTTCGAATTTTTCCACATGGAAACACGAGGAATGAGGAATTAAATATCTTCACCTTAGCACTCCTGATTCATTAAAGGCCGAGTCTTTTGGATACTTAGCATAGGTATGCAGGAGCTTACAGAAAGGGCAGCCTTTCCCCAACAGGCAAGATTTAAACTAAGCACCTGAAGCTTACATAACTTCAGTTTTCTGCCACTGTATATACTTATCCATATAGCTTTCTGCAATTTATAGCTCACTTTGTTATGCCATCCGTTTCATTTGAAGGCAAACAACAAAAAACTATAAAACTCCAAATTAGGTCGTTTTAAACATCCTTCCTCAAGTTTCCTGAAACAAGCAAAGTTGTTTTTTGCTTGTTCCCCCACATCATTTGCCCTAAAAAGAGAGAGGCAAAATCCGAAAGTAGAAAGAGCATAATTTTTAGAACAAGAAACTTAGGTTTGAATCCCAATTTTGCCACTGAATAAATCATTTAATATCTCTGTGCTGTTCTTTCCTTATTAATCTATAAAATAGAGAGTGTAAGACCTATGATGTAGGGTTGGTGTGAGGATTAGAGATAAAGTATGCCAGGTATTTGACAGTAACAAAAAGTAGCTTCTAATGTTAATAAAGATATGAAAAATACAGACTTAAGCTTGTTGAATGCTTAAAAAATAATTTCAGCCTAAAAAATAATTTTATATGAACAGGTTTTTTAGGCAAGTCTCCTTTCAACACTGCTGGGAAACAGGAATACTGATGAATATTTGGGTATTTTGTCTGGTTATCTGTAGGCACACTCATGTATGAAGGTGAGTGCACAAAACTAATTTGCAACTAAGCCTCCAATATGTGGTACTGGTTATCTATATGTTGTATGCAAATCAGGTTTTAAATTTAAGAATTCATATCCTTATCTTTTTTTTTCCTTTTATTTCTGAGAGTCGAAATTTGCATTCAAAAGCTTCCAGTGCTTTTTTTCTTTGTCCTTCAAGCTAATGCATTCAAAGATTGCTGCTGCTTTCTGTAAAACATTTTAGCTTAGTTGCAGAATATCATAAATTCTGATGGCATAACTGTTTCTTTAAGAGTTTGTTGGTTATATCTTGGGATATTAAATAAACAAAGGATGTAGGTGCTTTTTTTCTTTTCTAGCACATTTCCCTTGTTGTCCCTCATCTTTACCCCCCAACCCCTAGCTCCCACTGCTGTGTTGCACAAAAATTAATGTTTTTGTTTGTTAGGTAGGCTTGATAAATCTTTTGTACCTGTAACCCCCCTTCCCTGTTCCCTACACACCACTTAGTCTACTTGGGGACTGGAACACATTTCCTCAGGTCTGTTTTCCTATTCAGGAAAGGAGGGAGGGAAGGAGGACCAAAACAAAACCATGAAAGACTAAGTCACAGAAGGAAGAGCCACCACACAATTTGCTTTAGCAACTTGGTCCTGAAAAGAAAATTCAGTGTTGATGATCTCACAAGAACTGTATGGTTTCGATTTTGTCCCTCCAGCTGAGTATTGCTTCTGTCTTCGTTTGAATCCCCGTCTAACATTTAATTGTTGACTTTGAGCAAGTTATTTAATCTTTCTGAGCTTTGGTTCCCTCACTTATAAAATGAGGATAATAATAGGACCTACCTTTAAGGTTGTAGTGAGGATTAAAGAAAATGATACACGGGATGCACTTAAAATAATGCTTGGACTCAGGAAGATCACAAACCTTTATTGGATCCAGATTGAAACCCAAGTTGGCTTACTTCCACCATACACATGACATTGTACATTAGTGTCATGTAGGTTATGTATGTAGTAGTAGCCCCACCAGATTACTGAAGTAGCAGAGAGGTTTGATGAGGTTAACTGACCATTAGGATCATGAGCTAGTGAAAGGAAGAACCTAACTAAACGAAGGTTTCTCTTTAACTGCTGGTGTAGATGCCTTTTGCTCTAGCAGCATGCCATGAAGGCAGTGTCTTTGATATCTAATGATGTGTTGTTTTATCCACTGTATTGCAAGGTTCTTGAGGACTTCAGCTAAGTGCATGGTACCGTCTGATTATAGATGCTTACATAGTTAGAAACTGGAGACAAAGCAATAAAGACTACTTTAGCATAATGATTCAGGTGTATTTGTTGAGTCATCCAGTGTGGACATGAGTAATTAAATACAATTTACTGTAATTAATTTACACATGTTGAGCTTGGTCCAAAAAAGATTGGTCTAAATTTCAATAGGCAGTTTTGCACATATGGACCATTAAAAAGTATTAAATGTGAAGTTAAATGTATGCTGAACATATGACCTAGCAGTTTTACTCTTAGCTATCCAAGGGAAATAAACATGAATGTCTACACAAAGATTGTGAAGTAGCTCGGAACTGGTTAAAGAGGTAGAAAAAGTGGACGAAATAATAGAAATGGCACAGGGAAATGAGTATGAATGAGAATAAAGGAAAAGTGTGGATTTGACCAGGAGTTTGCCAGTCCTTATAGTAGTCTAAAAGTAAGGATATGGGAATTTTCCTGTTCTCTACAGTGAAACATAAACACTTCTTAAAAAACTCAACCACTTTGGTCCTTATGGAAATGTAAATTAGCATCTCAGTGAGATGCCACTCCATACCCACTTGAATGGCTGTAATATGAGACAGGTGGTATTAAGTGGTGGTACAGATATGGAGCGGTTGTAACTCTCACCTGTTGCTTGTGGCAATATAAAGCAGTAAATATACTTCAGAAAACAGTTTGTCTCTTGAAAAGGTAGATATACACTATGTGACCCAACATTCCTTCTCTTGGGTATCTCTTCAAGAGAAATAAAAAGAATCGTCTGCACAAAGACTTGTTCTTGAATGGTCACAGCCACACTATTCATAAGATCCCCAAACCAGAAACAATCCAAATGCCTATCAACTGATGAACGGAGAAACAAAAATGCTATTCAGCAGCAATAAAAAGGAACCGAGAACCAATAACATGCTACAACGTGGATAAACTTCAAAAACATGCTAAGTGAAAGACACCAGATGCAAAAGACCACATATTGTATGATTCCATTTATATGAAATGTCCAGAAAATAAGGAGGAAAGAAAACAGATAAGTAGTTGCCTGGGGCTGGGAGTAGGTCCTGGGATTGACTGCAGTCAGGCACGAGGGAACATTTTGGAGCAATGATGGAAATGGTCTCAAAACAGATTGTCATTGAACTGTTCACTTAGAATGGGTGATTTTATGGCATATAAATTATATCTCAATAAGTCTGTTAAGGAACTATGTACACACATATTTAGAATTTGTTAGGTTTTTTTATATCTTTGAAACTTGCTTTTTTTTTTTTAAGATGCCAGAATTGGCAACTCTTAAGGAAATGCCAAAGATTTACCTGAGCTTTCACTCCTCTGTGACTTAATATTTCACACTTCTTCCTGATCTTCTTTTAGCAGCTGATATTGGCTAATTCACACAAAATGTGAAGGAACATGGGGTGACTGTGCAGATGCATGTAGTCTTTTGGGTTTTGTTTTGTTTTGTAAGTAGGCTTCACACCCAGTGCAGACCCCAAAGCAGGGCTTGAACTTGCGGCCCTGAGATCAAGACCTGAGCTGAGATCAAGAGTTGGACTCTTAACTGACTTAGCCACCTGAGCACCCCAGATGCATATAGTTTAAAGAATCCATTTGGTCTAAAGAAGGAGTTCTTCCAGTTGGCATTCATTTTGGCTCTTGCTGGTCCAGGCATTTTTGGTTCCTCAAAATAACTATCGCCATAGCTTTGTTCCTACATTGTAAAATGTTGCCATTTTTTGCTAGTGGCCTCAATTTAATCCTTAATCCTTTTTCTTCTTTCTATAGCTTGACTCTTTTCTCATTCCACAAATGACCAAGGCTTTTATTGATTTATTTTGCTTTCTCTGTTATTTCTTTGCTTATTAAAATCAATATTTACAGAGATGAAATTAATGGAAGCAGGGTGTTTTTTGGATGATGTAAAACTTATTTCCTTTGGGAAATGTTATAAGGTGAATGAACACAATTCCTGCTTACAAAAAGGAAAAAAAAAGACTGTTGTAACTATACAATGAGAAATAGGTGTCTTTTTTCCTTCACATTTCAGGCTTTTACTAAAACAATGGTAGAATATTTCGCTCTGTGATATGTAGCAGAGATTCTAGCAGATAAATCCAAGTTAGTTTTTGGCAGAAGAAATTAATATCAATAGTATAATTAAAATTGATCAAAAATACAAATGCAATTTTGATTTGGAGGTTTTTTGTGAAAATATTCTGTTTACCTTGTCACATTTATCTTTGTAAAGCTAAGTAATTTCCAAATATCGTATTCCTACTTTGTTCTCTGGCACATTTTAGCATTACTTTTTAACGTTTTATGATTTTGCTTTTAGCACATTCCCTCCGAAAGCATCTCAGATTATGAAATTTCTTTTAATGAAGAACAAGAGTGTCATGATTCATTAGCGACCTTCACCATGAGCTTGAAATGGGGAAATGGCTGACTGCCTTGTATTTGCTCCATTTTTGTAGCACCCAGCCTTTCTTTTATTTATTTATTTATTTATTTATTAAAAAAACAATTTTTTTTTAACGTTTTTATTTATTTTTGAGACAGAGAGAGACAGAGCATGAACAGGGAGGGTCAGAGAGAGGGAGACACAGAATCTGAAACAGGGTCCAGGCTCTGAGCTGTCAGCACAGAGCCCGACACAGGGCTCGAACTCAAGGACCGCGAGATCATGACCTGAGCTGAAGTCGGCCACTTAACCGACTGAGCCACCCAGGCGCCCCGCACCCAGCCTTTTAAACGTAGGCTTTGGATCAGGCAGATGCCAGTTTGAATCTTAATTCACCTCCACTTGCTATATTAATTGCTGAGTACTAATTGACTCAGGTGTAAAATGAGGATACTATCTCATAGGGTTTACCATGTTAGATATGATGATTGTGAAGTACTTAATATAGTGCTTGGTGCTTGGTTACCATTCCATAAAATCAGTTCTGTGTTAAGCCTGTATCTACAGGATTCCAAGTTAGAAGAGTCCAGATTGAGTGAGTTGTTGCTCCATCCTTTGTTGGTGTGAGTGAGACACTGGAAAGTCCTCATGGGTAATTTACTTATGGATCAGCTGGATCTTGGCCTGTTTATAAGCTTTGTTAGGTTGGGGCCAGAGGAGCCTTTATTCTAGGGCAAGTTTAGCTGTACACCTAAATTGAGGCCTTTTGGGGCTCATCCACTAGCTGCTCTGTAGTGTCCAAGGAGATCTGTCCACTGTGGCTGCTTGTAACTCCTGTCTCCGAACCCTGTGTGAGCTCTGCAAAGTACACCTACTTCTCCAGCAGTAGCTCTTTCCCAGATAGTTTTTATGGCCGGTTGGCGTCTCACCTTCTGCATGTGCAATTTAGTATTCAGTCGGAGACAGTGGGGGCCCCATGCACATTCCTGGAGTTTTTCTTCTGGACTGTTTACGTCTCTCTGGCCAACAAATTCCAGCTGCGTCAGATCTCAGATGTCCAATCTTACCATCTCAGCCCAGGCCAACCTGTTCTGGCTTGGTTCCCTCTTCCCGTACAGAGCGTCTCTAGGTAGAAAGCTCAGGTAGCTGTAGGGCCCATCTTACTTGTTTGCCTTCTCCCCAAGATCATAATCCCGCACTGCCATTTTATGAAAACATTTGCTTCATATCTTTTGGGCAGTGTTCTTGTTTATGGTAGGAGAGCTAGAACCAGTTATTCTGTCTTGGCTAGAGTTGGAGACTTAACTTCCTTGTTGAATACTGAGGAGAAACATTTCCTGCAGCTCTGAGGGCAAACAGCTACTGTGAGTCCGAGTACTCTACAGGGCTTTTGTAGCAAATGGTGCTTTTGTGCAAATAAAGAAAACGTGGCCCCTCTAGCCAGACCAGTTAGAAATAGGCATTCCTTCTGAGCTGTCCCAGTCTTGTGAAAAGCAAATGGTGCCTTTGTCTTTGAGCCCCTTCCTTTGCCATGGCCCATTTAGTGCTTGGTCATTGTAGCAGGGGCTGTGTTTTAGCTCGCACTGCACCTCTGGGCCAGGTGTTCCTTTGTGCAGTACACAGACATGCAACTGTGTGTCATGGCCAGTGGTCTGGCTTAACGTGGTACAGCTCTTCTTCCAGCCCCACATAGTATGTCAATTGCTGGAGCAAATGAAAATTAATACTGTTATTCTGGAACATTTGTACTCCAATTGTACCTCTTATGAGGAAAACTTGCTGAAAATTTCTTTTTCTACATTCTCCATTCAAAAGAGGGGTCAAATAAATTTGGCAAGAAGTTAAAGGCTAAGGACAGGGAAAAAGGTCCTTGACATTATTTTGAATTACATAGTAGGAAAATGTGTCAGGAACTCATTTTAGTAGATATCTGAAGACCAAATATTTCCTTTGGGTTCTCATTAGTTCACTTGAAACAAATGTTATCTGCCCCACACATTTTGTTTCTGTCAAACTAATCAAAATGGAGTCCTATAAATTTGGGGGGGAACATGGCATTTTCTTGGGGCATTATTTTGGGGAGTGAGGCTGGAAATGGTATTGGGTGTGTGTGGGTATGACCTCGCCTGGAAGGGATCAGAAAAAAAGTCCTGTGCTGGTGTTCCCTGCAAGAAACATTTAACCACACAGTCCACTGTGTGGGGGATGGCTCTACAAGACTGGCTTTGTGCTCTGGAAAGAAACCTGGAATTCAAGTTTTTTTGTTTTTTTTTTTAATTTATTTTTTTGCAATCAAAACAAAAGTATAATGAATAATAATTCTGTGAACTTTTATTTAAAAAATTTTTTTAATGTTTATTTTTGAGAGGGAGAGAGAGACAGAGTGTGAGTGGTGGAGGGGCAGAGAGCCATGAATACACAGAATTTGAAGCAGGCTCCAGGCTCTGAGCTGTTAGCACAGAGCCTGATGCGGGTCTCAAATTCACAAACCACGAGATCATAACCTGAGCCGAAGTCAAACACTCAACCAACTGAATCACCCAGGTGCCCCTGTGAACTTTAATTATAAATGTTTTATTTATTTATTTATTTTTTTTGAGAGAGAGAGGCAAAACACAAGCAGGAGAAAGGTAGAGAGGGAGACACACAACCTGAAGCAGGCTCCAAGCTCCAGGCTGCCAGCACAGAGCCCAACGCGGGGCCCAAACCCATGAACTGCAAGATCATGACCTGAGCCAAAGTCAGACACCCAACTGACTGAGCCACCCAGGCGCCCCATGAACTTTAGTTTTAGATACCATCCCCTTGAGCCTATTACTGTCTTTTTTTTTTTTTTTGAGATATAACTGACATCTAAAATTTTTTTATGTGTACATTATTTCACCACCAAAAGTCCCCACCAAAATTAGGAGGTAGACCAAATGGAGCCTTCTACCCTCCTTAATTTGCTTGTTTTCTCAATACTGTTTGATACTGGTTATGCTTCTTCCTTCTTGAAATTCTCTTTTTCCCTGCGATGCCACTCTTACCTGGTTTTCCTCCTTTGGTCATTCCTTTTCGGTTTCTTTTGAAAGTACCTTATTATCGAAATAAAAATTTGCAAGGTAGTGTTATTTTCATATTATGCCGATGCCTTTCATTTATATTTGGTCCTCAGTGTCTTTCTTATTTCTTATCTAAAATGTTAGCTAATCAATCTATGGAAATTAAACTAAGATGGGAACAAATAGAGGCTATTTGTTCAGTGTTTACTATAGCAAGGGAGTCTGCCACAGTCACTTGTGTTTGTCAGAGACTCAAAGGCAGGCAGAGGAGCACAAAAGCTTTATAGTAAAAAAAAAAAAAATGAAAAGAAAAAAAGAGCACTTCAGGTGTGTTTCTGATGGAGGTTGTTGGCATGAGAAAGCTGGAGGCTGGTTAACTAGAAGCAGGTGTCATTTGTGGTTGGTTTGGGAGCATATTTGGCTTTTTCTGGTTGGTTCTGAGTTGTAAACAGGGGCAGAAAATAGGGAAGTCACTGACCAATTCCTGACTGTTCTGGGTCAATTGCTGCAGAAGTTGTGGGTTCTAGTTGTCATATATGGTCTGGACATTGTCCATTTGTATATTCAGTCTTTTAAGCCAAACGTGGATTAGGACATGAAACTCCATTGCTCTTCGGAAAATGTCTCTGCAGCACTCTTTCTTAACCTTTTTTTGGGTTATAGACTCTATTTAGAGAATCTGAAAACTATAGCTCTTCTACCCAGAAAAAAAAATCAGGAATTTACTGACCCACTGAAGCCCATCCATGGACCAAAGATCTCACCTATTTTCATGCATATTTACTCATTTTGTTACTATGATACAATATTTTGTTTGTATGAAGTTTTGACTAGTCTTCCCTATACCTTAGGAGTCATTGTGAACAAGTATATGTACAAATGTGTTTAAACAGCACAATTTTTATGCAGTATCATGGGAGGTGACATGCTAGATGAGTCAACATTCCTGGATACTGAGAAATAAGCTCATTCAGCCACAAAAAAGATTGAACTTTTTATCATTTCAATAGTTTTTTTATATAAAGCTTTCTAAAATACATCTTATTTCCCTGACAGGGAAAAAAAATCGATGGAAGATAATGGCTTAGAATCTTTTTCATGAGGAACATGAAGAGCTCCTTGAGGGCAAGGAGTGGTTCCTTATTTATTCTGCAATCTGTCAGTAAATTTTAAAACGAGTACTTGCTCAGGGTTTGTACAGCAAATCGGCCCTAAGATATTGTGCTTTTCTTGTTGACATTTCTTTTCATCCCTTCGAGCAACAACTGATGGCTTCTAGTAAGATGTCACCTCAGATTCTCCTTAAACTGTCAAGATCGTTAGAGGGAAACAGATGAGCCGAACTCCTCTGGTCTACAGCTTTACATTACAGTTATGATATTAAGTCTTTAGGTCCTGGTCTGATAGGTCTGATATCATGAAGATAAGCATGGTGTCTGGTTTTTTTTGTTTGTTTGTTTGTTTCTGGAAGCATTGTTTGCTTTTGATTTAAACATATTCTGAATAGTTGGTAAATGATATTCTAATCTCTGGTTAAAAAGGTATCTTATTGTATGTACCTAACAGCAAATGTTTTTTGGATGAACATTAGGACACTCAAAGAATTATAGAGACCCTGGGGATATTGTAAATCAGGAGTCCATTTAAGAACTGAACAGTTTGGACAAGCTCATCATCTGGTAATTCCAATAAGCATTGTTGTGCGCCTGCCATATGTCAGGCACTGAGAAAACGAAGAAGAATGAAACATGCCCTGTGCTCTCGAGGAACTCATTATCAAGGAGGAGGAAATACAGCCACAACACTTTCTTAGGAAAGAAGACCTAGGGGACCTAAAAGTTTCTAAAAACAGATAGAGAAGGTACCTTTTTGTAGTTTTGCACAAGAAGGTCATTACTAGGCTGAAAAGTGGGAGAAGTACGCAGGTCGCCGAAAGTACAAAAGTAACCAAGCCTGAAGGACATGACACATCCAAACGTGTGTAAAGCACAAGGCATTAGCAGGGAGGAGCAGTAGGAGACTGAGACTGGAGAGGTGGGAAGAGGTTCAACCCCAAGTTACCACTGTATCAGGACTCAAATCACGATAATGATGATATCTAACATTTATGGAGCGTGCACGAATGTATATGCATCAGAGCCTGTCCTGCTCAAAGAGTGGATTTTACCTTCTAGGGGATAGGGAGCCAGTGAAGGGTTGTAGGGCAGAATTACGACCTGCTGAGACATGTGGCTTAAATACATAGTGGATGAGAGAGGAATTGTAGAGAACAGATAGGAGGCGCGTGAGCACAGTTAGGAAGCTACATGGTGGGTAAATCTAGAGGGAGATGAAGAAATAGGGCATTGCTGCCAATGCATATGCCTTCTTACTTCCCATAGGCCTCCATGCAAATGCCATTCCACGAAGCTTCTAACCACCCTGTTTAAAATGTCAACCCCAGCTTCACTTCGTACTCCCCTTCCCTGCCTTATTTTTTTTCCCATAGCACTTACTGTATTACATATTCATTCATTCATTCATTCAACTGTAATAGGATTTAAGCTCTAACCGGGCTAGGATTTTTGTCTGATTTATTCAGTGCAATTTTGCCAGTACTGAGATTAGCACCTGGCTTTTCCTAGATACTCAGTAAAGACTGCTGAGGGAAAGGGTGAATGTGAGAAGGGACGAGGGGATGGGTTTGAGAGACGTGTCAAAGATGAAAATCATGGGGCGCCTGGGTGGCTCAGTCGGTTAAGCGTCCGACTTCAGCTCAGGTCACGATCTCACAGTCCGTGAGTTCGAGCCCCGTGTCGGGCTCTGGGCCAATGGCTCAGAGCCTGGAGCCTGCTTCCGATTCTGTGTCTCCCTCTCTCTCTGCCTCTCCCCCGTTCATGCTCTGTCTCTCTCTGTCTCAAAAATAAATAAACGTTAAAAAAAAAAATTTAAAAAAAGATGAAAATCATGTCTCAGGAGAAGGATAAACATAGCAATCTTTAGTAGGTTAACTAAGCAGTTCTTACCCTTCTAAGTAGTGAAGTATGTAGTTGGGGAATTCTTGGACATTGAATTTCCACTTAAGGAAGCTAAGGAAATCTTTGCTAAGTAATGGATTTGGAGAGTAATTATAGTAATGAACTAGAAATTACAGTTTTTCTCAACCTGCTAACTGACTTAACCCCCAAGTTAACGTTGTTTCATGAATCAAAATTGAGCGTGCATGAATGTATGTGCACTGGGCATTATATATATGCTCTTTTTTTCCTTGAAGCCCTCAGCCTTTCCACTTTTAGTCTGAATTCTAGGCTTGTTACTGCTTATAGTGAAGATAAGGACTTTAGCTCTCATTCTGTTTCCTGGCTACTGATTCTAATGTCATTACTGCTGCATGTGACATTTGAGTTTGGGACTCCTTATTTAGGATTTGACAGCCAGGATTATGTGTGGAGATATTAAAGAGGATTGTATTATTTAATTGGGTGGGCAGAATCTGTAGTATAGTCCTGATAGGATTATGATGGCACTCTACTTTGGGTTCTTGAGATTGGATATGGAAACCTTCTTATGTTTGTGAATTTGTAAGCCTCCATTTTCTTTGAGTACGAATAAAATCCAGTTCTACTTTTCTTTCTTAATAGGAGTTTAAAACTCAGCTGCCACCTGGTAGATCCATGTGGAAGACAGCAGTAGTTCAGATGTAGCCAATGTTGATGTGTGGGAATTTAGGCCTTGTGTTTCCAGATCCTCTGAATTTTTAAGAGAATTCTGATGAGGAATCTTCCAATTTTCGACTTTGTTCTATACTGTGAGGACTAAACAAAAGACAGCTGTGAGCTGTATTGGGCCTGTGGACCTTGAGTATGTGACTTCTGGTTTGGAGACTGAAGTCTGGATCTAGCTAAAAAGAGTAAGGGAACAGGAGAGTTAATTTCATACTCAGTAAAAACTTTTTCCTGCTAAATCCAGTCCAATCAAAGAGAAGTCTAATCACAATAAAACTGGAGAAATATGGGTTCATAAAATTAGAAACCCAAGGATAACTACAAACACTGAGAGAAGTAATTATAAGAGCTGCTTTGCTTGGAGCCTAAGAGTCTTTCGGTAATCTATACTAATCTCTTGTATACCTGGAAGTTACTTTAACATATAATTACTAAAATGAATATGTATGATTCTGTTAACATAGATGTGAAATATATTTCACAATCCCCCCCCCCCCCCCCCCCGCCGCCTCCACACACAAAAGTGCACCAATATTGTTGTAATTCTCTGGCCAGATTTAAACTTTCGAGCTCAGGTAGACAATAGATTAAAATTTACTGTGCTCGTGTCTCAGGAGAAAGATAAACACAGAGGGGAAGAAGCAGGTGATTTTCAAGTGACTGAGTTAATAGTGAATGTATTCTTTGAATTGCACTATCCCAATATTGATCATTGAAATTGTATGAATTTATAAATAAGGGTTTTCATATTTCTAAAGTTTTGTGATTGTGAAATATGCCAGTTGTGGTTCACCAGCCATATTTTTTGGATGTTCCCCTGTTCTCAACCAGTTGTAGTTTGTGTGGGTGGAAGATTCTAATAGAAGAGGATTGTTTCTCCAAGGACTGTCAGAGGTAGTGACCCAAATGTTCTTCCATTTCTGAAGACCCCTCCCTGCCTCATTTTTTGGGATATTCAGCATTGCCCATTTCTGATCTTTTCTGGCAGTCCATGGATGCATTTTCTCTCTTCATGTAATGTGTGTCATTTATAATTATCTCCTAGTTTCTCATTGAAGGCAGAATTTGTATTTGTTCTTTGTTTGCTTTATTGTTTGGGGGATGATGTTAGCAGAAATGCTGGAGGAAATGTCTTTATTCTATCCGGGGTAAATGCGACTGGGAATAACATAAGTGACCATTGGATGTTTAAGAAAGATAAATGTAGAGAAATAATTAAGCTGAGAAATGATGTATGGATAGGAATTAGCCTCAAGATTTCAGGACAGAAAGAAAGTCACAAATGAAAGCCCTGAGGCTAGAAAACTGGGCACCCCTGGCCAATTAGAGATGGCCAGCGTGGGCCAAAGGCAGACGGTGCCGGATTGTGTGCCGGATTGTGATGCTGGATTGCAGGTGAGACAGAGGCAGGTGCCAGGCCACCTAGAGAGCTTAAAACAGTGTTTGCCGAATAACAAAGAGCCTTGTGTTGGATACTGATAAATTCAGAGAGATATACTCTGTCCTGTAGAAGCCTATGGTCTAGCTGAAGAGATTACCCAGGTATTAAAAAGTTTATATCATGCAGCCAAATGATAGGTAATATGACCAAATGATAGGTAGTAAGTAAACGTAGAGATAGTTTTGACTTGTAGGAATTATGGGAGGAAAACTCACTTTTGGGGTTCTTGTGGAAGGATTCTTTTTTTTTTAAGTTTATTTATTTATTTTGAGAGAGAACAAGAGCAGGGGAGGGACAGAGAGAGAGACGGAGAGAGAGAATCCAAAGCAGCCTCTGCATTGTCAGCATGGAGACCAATGCAGTGCTCGATGCAGTGCTCAAACTCATGAAACATGAGATCCTGACCTCTGAGCCCAAATCAAGAGTTGGACGCTTAACTGACTGAGCCACCCAGGCGCCCCTATGGAAGGATTCTTAAGGGAGCTAGAGTTTGAGCTTTACTCACGGGGTAGGGCTTGAATAAACATAGTTGTTAGAGGGAGTGGCATTGTCTGAGTGTAAGTGTGTGGAATACAGGAAGTATGCTAGCTTGCTGGAGTGGAGGAATCTTATAGAGCTGTGATGTGGGAGATGATGCTCGACTAGTAACTTGGGTTACCTCTACATACCAGGCATCTGCAAATATCAGTGCTAGAAGTAACCAGAAATAGAACTTGTTGAATGCTTGATGTTCATGTTCTTATTATAAGTAAAAAGAGCTATACAAGTGATCTGGTTTATAACTTCTCATTTCTTCTGCAACATCGTTACCAGCTGCTTCTCTCTTCTCTCGTTAGATAGTTCCATTAATGGGGAACTGGCTCTGTAACACAGTGCTAATTATCCTTCTTTCTTTTCTTTTTTCTTTTCTCTTCTCTCCTCGCCTCGCCTCTTCTTTCCTTTCCTTTCCTTTTCTTTTTCTTTCTTTGAGAGAGAGAACATGAGCAGGGAAGAGGGGCAGAGGGAGAGAGAGAATCTTAAGCAGACTCTATGCCTAGCACAGAGCCCAACGTGGAGCTCAACATGGGACTCAACACAGGGCTCGATCTCATGACTGTAAGATCATGACCTGAGCTGAAATCAAGATGTTGGATGCTTAACTGACTGAGCCACTCAGGACCTCCCCTACTCCTGCCTTTTTAAAGTAGACTTCATGCCCAGTGCAAAGCCCAGCATGGGGCTCGAACTCATGACCCTGAGATCAAGACCTGAGTTGAGATCAAGAGTTGGATGCTTTACTGACTGAGCCACCCAGGTGCCCCAACACAGTGCTTATTATTCTTGTATTAGAGATCCCTCTTCTTTTTGCTTTCTCCAGTGGATCACCAAATTCAGCCTCTAAACTGACCTAGAACAAGTCTGTTTCTCCTCTTGGGGACAAGTATGTGAACCCTCTCAAATCAGAAGGTGGTGTCATGTCTTCCTTTAATCTTCCCTGCCCTGTGCCAGGCTACATATTTCCAGTCCTTTGATCTATTCTTTCAGTGGTAGCATTTTCAAACCCTTCTACATCCTGAGTGCTGTTCTCCAAAATATTCTAGTTTATCAATGATGCTTTTAAAATTTTTCTTCAAAAGTGGAGTACTCCAAATGTCAATAAAACAATAAATAGGGCTTTTAGTGATGTTTATACTTATTAAAGTTGGCTAGAGAAGCAAAGATTGACTCATGAGTCTGGTCAGTGTCAAGATTTTTAGTCAGATCAGCTTTATTCCTTAAGTGGAAAGCACATTGGGGGAGGGGTGACCAAGAAAAAATAATGATCATCACACAGATTGTTGTTTGGTTGCTGGTACTGCCAGCTAAGTCCAGAAAAGCAACAATATCATTACGTAGCATGGCTGTGTTAGAATAAGCTCTTTGTGATGTATACATCCGTTATGGAGTAAGTTGGAGAGAGATCCCGTTAAAATTGAGATTTCAAATATTTCTAATTGTGAAGGTTTCAGAAACTTAAATCTTTAAAAGAGGTGTTGATATTTGGATATAATGTTTAATTTTGGTAGGTGGACAGCAGTAATTGATTTGTAACTTGTCATTTTTTTAAAAATAAAGTCTTCTAATGTTTATTTTTGAGAGAGAGAGAGTGCAAGCAGGGGAGGGACAGATAACAGAATCTGAAGCAGGCTCCAGGTTCTGAGCTGTCAGCACAGATCCCAACGTGGGGCTCGAACTCACAACCCATGAGATCATGACCTGAGCTGAAATCAGACGCTTAGCCAACTGAGCCACCCAGCTGCCCCTGTAACTTGTAATTCTACTGATATTGCTTTGTATTTTACACATAGAGGGTACTATGTGGGTTATTTTAGTCCCAAATTGATTTTTTTTGTTATGGTAAAAAATATCAATAAAAATTTCCAAAGATCACTAACATATAAAATCGTCATTAAATTTCTTCTTCATATTGGGGCATTCTAAAAATTAGGAGTGTAATTAGACATAATTTTATGGTATGGATTTATTATTTAAATGAGACATAAGCTGCACCCCTAAACCAGGTCAGTAAAAAGAAGGAGATGAGTAGCTTATCCACAGATAACTGTTCTGTCCAAACTATGCAACTAAATCATTTGTTTCCCAAGTTGACTTCTTCCTGAAAAGCACATCCATCCATGTTCATCCACCTGAGCTGTTAACATCTCCAGTAACTAGACAGTCACCATTTGGGAAACAGTAATTGTTGCAGGCAAGATTCATCAATGGATCCTCAAATTCATGGGTGAAAGTATGATGAGAAATGGTATTTACATAGTCTCAAAGTCTCCCCTTAAAAGAAAAATGTTCGAAGGGAAAACTAGTAACATTACTAGTAATGTTAGTGGAGAAACCTAGTAGATACAACCATAAGCAAGTGATCACAGAGTTACTGTCATCAGTTATAAGATGTGGATGGACATCATCATGTGCCTTCTGGTATGAGGCACTGAGAAGGGCACAAGATTTTTTTGTGTGTTGTGCTTGCCAAAATGCTTAACCTGAATTTAGTTCTGAGGAAGCATTAGAGAAACCCAGATTGAAGGATGTTCTACAAAATAACTGGCTGGTCCTCTTCAAGTGTCAAGGTCATGAGAGACAGACTCTCCCAGATGGGAGGAGACAGACAATTGCATCTCAGGTGTGATCCTGGACCAGAGAAAGGACATCAGTGGGACACAATTGGCAAAATGTTTATATAAGGTTGGCTGTAGACTACTTAATATGTTTTGTGTTGATGGTTAATTTCCTGGTTCGATCATTATGACTATGGTTATGTAAGATGTCAACATTTGGGGAAGTTGGGTGAAGCATACACAGGAATTCTTTGTACTATTTTTGGAATGTTTTGTGATTCTGAAGGTATTTAAAGTGAAGTTAAGCAATAACAACAAAAAGTAATTCAGCTCAGCTGAGAGAACTGACTTTCAGGTTTTTATTTTGTGACATCTCTCTTGATTGGTCAGGGACTGATTTTCTTTGCTTCCTAAATGCCCACTGTGAGCTGGACACTGGACACTGTGAGGTTTCTAAATGAGGGATTTGGGGAGAAGTTAGCCATTACTATATTGGATTGCGACTATACTTTTTGAAAGGTTTTGTTTAATTCATTAATTTACTTATTTATCTTTGTACAGAGCTGTAATTACATCTTTGGGTTTCCAATGGCTCTGTAGGTTATTTGAGCTTTGCTGCTGTAGTCACCAGAATCCCTAGCTGGAAACTTAGCTCTGTAATTAATTTGCTGGTTTGTTTCTGTTTTTATTATTAGGTTCTGAATTCAGGTTAGTCTCATGGATTCTTATGTGATGGGTCATATATTACTGAATTTTATATTTGTCGATTGTCTCTTAGGAAGAGCTGAGTTTTGTATAAAATATTTAAACTTGAAATATCATGCTAAATATCATATTTTTACCTCAGAAAAGACTGTCTGGAGTTTTATAAGTATAATGAATAAGTAAACTGACACTGGCATAAGCACCAGGTGGTAATCTTTTATTGGGTAATAATTAGAATGGAGGAAATTAATACATTGGGAAATGTTTCTGTTAGCAAGAACTGTTGTTAATGTATGACTCATAGATTTTTAAGTCTAGAAGAAACTTGATGAGGCTGTTTTGATCAGTGTGGAAGAGGGGAAGAGCCTGGACTGGGGAGTCAGAAGACCTAGTTTTACATCCCAGACCCATCACTGCTCTTTATTGTCTAAGTCAGGTCATTTTACTTTTCTGAGCCTTGAGTTTCTCATCTGTAAAACTGGAAAAATTATAGTATCTTGCAAAATTATTGTGAGAATTACATGAAGTAGCATGCAATGTCCCTGGCCTGATGTGGGTGTTTCATATATGCCGGCTCTGTTCTTACTTCCAGCTAGCTTTATAAGTAACCCATCTGCAATGGATGAGAATCTGCTTTGCTTTTAAAGACCTATGCAGAGATGCATATATGCAATGGAACATTACATAGTCATAAAAAAGGATGAGATCGTGCCATATTTCACCACATGGATGGACCTAGATAAGTCAGACTGAAAAAGACAAAATACCATATGACTTCACTCATGTGGAATCTAAAAAAATAAATTAATAAACAAACAAAAAGCAGAATCAGAGCTGTAAATATAGAGAACAAAGTGATGGTTGCCAGAAGGCATGCAGTGGATGGATGGACAAAATGGGTGAAGGGGAGTAAGAGGTATAGGCTTCTTGCTACGGAATGAATAGGTCATGGGGATGAAAGGTACAGCATAGGGAGTGTAATCAATGGTATTGTAATAAGGTTGTATAGTGACAGATGGTGGCCCTGCTTGGGGTGAGTACAGCATAATGTATAAACTTGTGGAATCATTATGTTGTATGCCGGAAACAAATATAACATTGTTTGTCAACTATACTAAAAAACAACAATAGTAACAAAACCCCGAAAAACAGTAAAACCGCAAAGATGACAGCATGTGTCAGTGATCTCTACCAGTATTTCATAGGGTCTTTTTGTTGGGAAGTTTTTCCATATCTCTTATTCCAGAGAAATTACTTTCTTTTGTATGTCAGCCATAATTGGCTGTCACCCCAGGATCCATTAGACAAGTGTCACTCTTTGGTAGACTTTCCTTGGTATTTTCTTTCTTTTTTTTTTTTAAATTATTTTAATGTTTTTATTTATTTTTGAGACAGAGAGAGACAGAGCATGAGCAGGGGAGGGGCAGAGAGAGAGGGAGACACAGAATGTGAAGCAGGCTCCAGGCTCTGAGCTGTCAGCACAGAGCCCTACGCGGGGCTCGAACTCACAGACTGTGAGATCATGACCTGAGCCGAAGTCGGACACCCAACCAAATGAGCCACCCAGGCGCCCCTTTCCTTGGTATTTTAATGTTCTTATCTGAAATCATTTGATGTAAGTAAGTATTAAAATTTTTTTAGAAGAAATTTTTTTTATGAGACAAAGGGATAAGAAGTTGTATAGACAATTAGAAGGAAGCATTTCTGTGTTCAGTTTCCTTTATAGTCTTAGGCTTGAGTTGTCATTTTGATCCTTGGAGAGAAACCAGTTATTCCTAAAATGCCAGTTACTGTTTTTGTCTCACTCCAGTTTCAAAAGTCCTTTCCTTTATTCTTAAACTTTCTGATTTTGACATTGTACTGTGGTGGTGAAAGTGAATATCATTGTTTTTAAGAATTACACACTGAAATGTTTAGCACTAATGGGCATGTCTGCAGCTTACTCTTGGATGATTAAGAGATGGGCGGTGGGGGGGAATGATAGAGTAGCTGTGGCAGTGTTAACTGGTGAAGTTGTTTTGGGGGAAGGGAGTTCCTTGTGCTTTTCTTGCAACTTTTCTCTAAGTTTAAAACTATCTTGGAGGATCTGGGTGACTCGGTCAGTTAAACATCTGACTCTTGATTTCAGCTCAGGTCATGACCTCATGGTTTGTGAGATTGAGCCCCACATTGGCTCTGTGCTGGCAGCACAGAGCCTGCTTGGGATTCTGTCTCTCTCTCTCTGCCCCTCCCCTGCTTGCTCTCTCTCTCTCTGTCTCTGTCTCTGTCTCTGTCTCTGTCTCCCTCCCTCAAATAAATAAACTTAAAAAAAATTTTTAAAAACAATCTCAAAATTATATTGGGTTGAGTTGTATGCCTGTACCCTGAGGAGGTGTCAGTGTGTGGCAGTTTTGGGGTGAGGGGAGCTAGAAGCACCTGGGTAAGCATAGAATAAGTGAGTAATTCAGTAAGTAGTAATTTACTGGGAAAAAAATTAGTTGTTCCTTAAATTAAACCTTTTTTCCTTAGCCAGAACAGAATTCAGGTTTTTTAAAAAAAAATTTTAATGTTTATTTTTGAGAGGGAGAGAGAGAGAGAGACAGAACAAGAGCAGGGGAGGGGCAGAGAGAGAGGGAGACACAGAATCCAAAGCAGGTTCTAGGCTCTGAGCCATCAGCACAGAGCCCAACGTGGGGCTCAAACTTAAGAACCATGAGATCGTGACCTGGGCCGAAGTCAGATGCTTAACCGACTGAGCCACCCAGGCGCCCCAGAATTCAGTTTTTTAATAGAAGGACCTATATAAAGAGTGAGCTACTGCTGTATCAAAGCAGAGAAAACTACTTGGGAGTGAAATCAGATGGTAAAAAGTAATGAAGGTTTAAATTATATTTTTTACAAGACCCATACAAGGATAAGCAGAATGGATAAAGCAGAAATATTAGGACTTTAAAAACTATCCAGTGCTCAGATGATGCTTCTTCTTCCTGAGAGGTACAAATTAGTTTTCTATAAATAAGGACTCTTAGGGGTGCCTGGGTGGCTCAGCTGGTTGAGTGTCCAACTTCGGCTCAGGTCATGGTCTTGCGGTTAGTGGGTTTGAGCCCTGCATCAGGCTTGCTGGTGTCAGTGGGGAGCCCTCTTGGGGTCTCTGTCTCCCTCTCTCTCTGCCCTTCCCCTGCTCGTGCTCTCTCTCAAAAATAAATAAACATTAAAAAAAATTAAGGACTCTACCCTACTAGTTAATAGATATTAATTTAGCCTTTATTTTAAATTGCTGTTTGATTTCAAAGTTAATATTTAGTAGTAGTAATAAAAATTTACATGATATTTATTATCATTTTACCCTTCAAAAATTGTCTTCTAACCAAGAAAAAAAAATTTTTTTAACTTTCTTCCTCTTCTTTCATGTCCACAATGACATCCCTTTTGGAAACTCAGAAGCCAGCCAAAGGTAAGATACTTGATTTATTATAAATGCTTGTGAAGATCTTATGTGTGTATTTATAAGTACTGGTAATTTTCTTCTCAAAAATTTTTTCTGTCACTTTTGTAAAAGTAATGCAAGCTGTCAGCCTGTTCATAAATCCAAAATCATTTATTGGCATAGGAGGAACTGGAGGTTTATGGAAAAGCTGTATTTGTACTTTGACCAATTCTGGCCAGTTTCCTGGCAGCTATAACACAGATTCCTTTTGTGCTCTACTGTTCACCATGGATTGGCTCGAAACTGGTCGTTCCAGACTGTGGTCAGAACTGTGCTCGGCAGACTCATCCATGTTGCTCCTGAGACAGCTGGGGACACATTCTCAGGCCAACAGAAAGCAGTCCTGGCCCACAGCTTTGTCAGGCAAATGTGCTTTCATCTTAGATTTGAGCCCAGATTCTAAAGAAACTTCTGTGGAGCGCATCAGTATCTCCTAAGGAATTCATAGGTGTGCCAAAGTGGGCACAAGGACTATATTTTTGAATTGACCATACTCTGCCATTACTTGGAACTTGTCAGGAAATTCAGATTTTTATCTAAGTTCTTAGAATTTTGTTTTTGTTTTAAGAGTCTGTGGTTGAATTGTAATTCCAATCTCTATTATTGTTGCTAAAATATGTATAGGAATGGCTCTTTGGGACTGAATAATTTTTTAATAGTATAATGTGGCACTGGATTTCTTTATATTTATAAAATTCACTTTACTAGTTTGATCTCTTCTGTGTACAGGTATTGGATTATTTTTTGTTTTCTTATTTTTTTTGATGGAGCCAGAGACTGGAGATTGCAGTAAAGATGTGAGGAAGCATTACATGACCATTTAAAAACTATTCATGTTTTATTTAATTCAGTTTTGTCTTCATGTTTAGAGACAACATTTTGTTGACATAAAAAGTATAGAAGGACCAACATCACATTACTAACATAGTGGTTACTTCTAGGGAGAGGCATGCTTGGTGAATGGGAGACCTTTAATTTTTACTTTATGTTTCTGTGTTATTTGACTTTGTGTAGTGAATGTGTGCTTCTTTACTGTTATTTGAAAATAAAGTTTTATTTTATTTTAAGGGAACAATATTTAGAAAGAAAAGGGCTTGTCCTTTAGGACATCCTTGGCTGAAGATTCTTATAATAATTGGAAGATTCCTATATAACAAAATTGCTTAAACTTAGAGACCATTCAGCATTGTGAGTAAATAAAAACTAAGTGTTCATTAGTTCCCAACTTTGTACCAGGCTGTGGCACTTTCACATAATTTGAGGAATACAGCTAATCCAACCTAATGATGGAGAGCCTAGTGATAAGCAGACCCCAGCTGAAAGGCTGGTTTCCAATCCCAGCTCCCTCACCTGCCAGCTACCAGATTCTTAATTTCTTTATACCTCAGTGTCCTGTGAACAGGGCCTAGCACCTGTATTGACTAGTGGTTTCTGTAATGGTAGCATTTCTACTGCAATTGAGAATTAGAAATGCAATTGTTAAAGAAATCCCTAAATTAAAAAAAGAAAGAAAAGGGGCGCCTGGGTGGCTCAGTCGGTTGAGCGTCCGACTTCGGCTCAGGTCACGATCTCGCGGTCCGTGGGTTCGTGCCCCGCGTCGGGCTCTGGGCTGATGGCTCGGAGCCTGGAGCCTGCTTCTGATTCTGTGTTTCCCTCTCTCTCTGCCCCTCCCCCGTTCATGCTGTGTCTCTCTCTGTCTGAAAAATAAATAAACGTTAAAAAAAGAAAGAAAAGGAAAAAAAAACCCAAACCCATAATGACTGAGAGAGGAGTGCCATTCTGAGCCTGCTCTCTGGTAAGTGCATGCATATGGGGATGGCACCTTTGAAGTGAGAGCTAAGCTTACAGAACAAGAAGCAGGATAGTTTCTACTTATCCTGATTAAGAACAGAATTAAATAAAATAAGAGATGAGAGTTGAAAGCTAGAACAGAAGAAACCTAATTTGAATTTCACATTTTATTCATCCTCACCATGCTGTAATGATTGTCACTATGGCTGACAAATGCAGTTTGAAAAGGACCCAAAATGCAGTTTGCCCCAACCCCAGTCCTTTGGGACCACCTTCCATATTCCTTTTTCTTTTCTTGCTCTCTCTGTTGGAGTATTGCTAACACAGCGAGCCACCACTCTTGACAGATACAGGTCTAGCTTTGGAAAAATGTTGAGGGTCAGTAATGTACAACATAGTGCTTCAGCCGGTGAATGGCTTCTGGGCTCCAGGGCGCCTACCTCTTCCTGGGTCTTGCTAGTCATTGGGCTTCTCCTTGCCTTCTTGGCCTAGCATTCCCATCACTGCTCCCTCCCAGGGAACAAACACCTCCCTGTCTGCTGTTTTGCAGAAAGATAGGGGTGTTCTGATCATTCTCTGCTTTAAAGGTCTTTTTAACCAGTCATCCTGGCGGCTGCCCCCAGGGTGCTCTCATGCCCATTTACTTGTTCTCTTGGTGCTCTCCCAGAACTGCTCTTACCTTTGCAACCATCTTCTTCTGCAGTGTTTTGGCCCCGTTCTGCCCTACCCTGTCCCCCATCAGTCTCATTATAGCTATTTTTCAGAGAATCTCCATTTCTATCCAGACAGAAGCAAGCAGTCTAGCTTTCAAAAACTTGCTCTCCTTTCCCCTCTTCTTTCCCCTTTTGGCCCTTTCCCTTCTTTCGCTCCATCATTTTGAGTTAATTTCAAGTGGGAGGGGGATATAGGCATGCATACTTAATTTACGGTTTTAATCTAATTTCCTTTCTTTAAAAAATTTTTTTTTAACTTTTGGAACTTCGATCCAGGTAGTCTTGTGAGTTTACACAGATGCACTCTCCTGGAGGGACAGATAAAATATTTTAAAATACTGAAATCATGTCATCATACTCAAAAACAACATAATGTGGGGCGCCTGGGTGGCTCAGTCGGTTTGACATCTGACTCTTCATTTCAGCTCAGGTTGTGATCCCAGGGTTGTGGGACTGAGCCCCTCATTGGGCTCTGCACTGATCTTGGAGACTGCTTAAGAGTGTCTCTCTCTCTCTCTCTCCCCCCCCATCCCTCTCTCCCTCTCCCTCCCTCCCTTTCCCCTCTCCCCTTCCCCGTCCCCGCTTCTGCTCTCTCTCAAAAAAAAAAATTGCTTCAAAAACAACATAATGTAACTTTAGGGACTAGCAGCAAGCTGGGGCTAATGCAGTGTTTACTGGACCTTGGGATCAGACACAGGTTCTCAGAAGTGATTAGAGGTTCACCTCTTATTAGATTAGATTAGAGGGGGCCCTGATGTATGGGTGGATGAGGACTGGAGAACTCATCATATGAAAACTGATTTGAGTGAGGCTCCAACATGAATGAAGTCTTAAGAAAAAGATTTTGGCCACCAACATTGAGCTGTCTGTGGAAATTAGAGGGCGTGGAGACATTGGACTTTGGAAAGACCAAAATCTGGGCTTCAGTATCTGGGAGTGGCCGTGTGACTAGTCATGTAAAGGTGGCCAGAGGGAGAGGAAAAAAACAAGCAACCACGTAAACCATAAAACACAAACTCCCTATTCAGATGCACTTGCAAACTGACATATAAAGGCCCAAGAGGAAAACTGTTATCAGGAAGTGAGGCAGCCAACTCCCAAAATTGGAGAGTTTGAACTACAGGCTGAAATGATTTTAAAAACAATTACACTTAAAATCCTTAGAGACTTAATTATAAAACATGAAATCAAAAAAAGAAAAACCAATGAAAAAAAGTTAAAGATTGCTAAATAAATAAATAAATAAGCAAGCAAGCAAGCATATTTTGGAAAGTCGTAAATGTAAAAGATCCAAACAGAGCTGGTCTGTGATATCTCACCAGGTGGCATTAACCACTAACCATTTTCCAGTGTGTATTCTTACTAAGCTTTTCATCTGTATAGATTTTGGAACAAACATGGGACTGTGGTCCAGACTTTATAACTTTCACATTAATACATGAACATTTTCTTATCAGTGTTCTGCAACTAAAAGCTATGCAGTATTGTACGTGGGTGTGTTATAATTTTTCGATTCTGCTGTCTTGTAACATTTTCAGCATGCTGTAGTAACCATCTTTACATCTTAATTCTTTTAAAATACCTGTATTTTCTCTGAGAAAACTAAAACTGTAGAGAATGTATAAAAGCATAAAGAGGACAGAGATCACTAATCTTATGCAGAAATAAATTTTATATGTGTAACTAGGTGTGTGTACATGTATATGTGTATATAATAACCACCATAAATATTGTTTTGTAACCTCCCCCTTTTCACTTAACATTGTGAAGTGTTTTCCATGTGAAATAAAGGTCTATATCATTTATAGAGTATTTGTTGTAAAACTGTACCATAAATAATTTAACTAACCTCCATTGTGAAGACGGTAAGTTATTTTTATTTCACTACTGTGAACAATGTTATCAATGTTACAACATTGTTATAGCATTATAAGTATATTAAGGGTTTATTCTTAGTACATACTATACTGTTTTTATTTTTCAACAGGTGTTTGCATATGATCATTGTTTCTGGTCCATGGATGAATCAGTCAGAGAAAAATATGCAGGTAAGTACAGCATCCTATTAACTACTTACAATATAGAAAAGGTGTTTTTATGTTTTTTCCATAAAGTATGACAGCATTATTTTTTGTATAACTTTAAAAACTATATAGAGAACTTCCTCCCGTCTTTGCTGTTTTTATATTAATCAGGAAATAGATTAACAAGGTGCTGTTCTTGGTATAAGACAATGAAGGTAGATTAATAGGGTACATGGTTGAAGTTATCACACGCATTCCCAGGCCTTACATGGGACCTGGAGTACACTAACCATTTAGATTCTCTTCGATGTCCGTGATGAGTCTAGTGAGGCAGCTTGATATAAGGAAAGATGAGCCAAGGAGAAAAGGAAACCCTTAGTTTAGTCCAGGCTCTGCTCCTACCTGCCTCTGTGACTAGTAAGTCACTTATGTTTCATTGTTTCATTTCTCTCTTTAATGGATTCTCTAAATTTGCTTGGAATTCTGTTATTTTCTTACTCTACTCAACGATGACTGTCTTAAGTTTAGAACTTGTCTACAAGTTTAGGACTACAGCGACAGCCTTCTAATTTCTTTTATTCCCAACTGCTTTTATGACACCTGTTTCTAAGCAGTATCTTTTAAATATTGTCATATTGTATTGGCTTTTGTCATGAGACAGAGTAGTATTACAGCTGGTTCAAAAACTTAAGGTTAGTATAGCTGGCCTGACAGATTACTTACAGATTGCTTCTGTATTGGAAATAAGAGGATGATATGCTAATCTGGGAAATTAACTAGGAAGTGGGGCATATTGGAATGCTATTTTTAGCATTCTAACAAACATACTTTCTATGTAAGTATATATATAAGTATATAACAAACTGGATGCATAACAGCATCCAGGTCTTTCATATTTCATATTATATTCAAGACTCAAAGAGAGGCTGAATGATTTTGTTTGATTATTGACATACTTAATTTAGCCTGTGGAAGAGAATTTGAACCTATTATTTTTGTCCATGATTGAAAGCTAGAAGAAATTTTCAAGATCTTCTCTCTTCTAGCTGGTATGTATTGTAGGTCCTATAATTAAAAATTATCATTGAAGAAAAGGAGAGGAGATTGATATATATAATTGTTTAATTCAGGTTTACTGAGGTTCCAAATATAAACTTTGGATATTTTTAATCATCGTTTACAAAATTAGCAGTTCATTAGCTTTTTGCATTGCAGAGGATTTTTGGCCAGTGTTTATTTATTCAAGTTCATATTATCCAGGAACTTTTTACTCATTTCCTATCCTGGGCTAACTAGAAATACTTGAAAGACATAAGCCTTTGGACACCTTCATCAAGTCCTAAAATCTTGTTTGGAGATCTACAACTTGAAAAAGTGCATTTTTGAGGGAGTTGTTTTTAGTTTTTAAAAAGTTGTTCATATGTAGTTAAAATATCTTTTCTTATTCTTTTTCTCTCTTTCAGGTCAAGATGATGTTTTCAAGTGCCTTGGGGAGAATATTCTTCAGAATGCGTTTGATGGTTACAATGCATGTATCTTTGCCTATGGACAGACTGGTAATGTTAAATAATATATACTTTTTTAAGCTTTAAAGACCGTAACAGAGAAAGTAACAAAGAGAATACATATTGTTAGCATCTTATCAGTTACAATTGATAAGGAACATTTTGAATTCTGTACTTCTGTGGTTAACAGGAAAGAAAATCTATATAAAGTGAAGGAGTCACTCTTATAAGGGTATGTTGCATAGGTTGTCCAATTGAAAACTAGTCTTTGTGGAAGAATGGTTCTGGGAGCGCCTGGGTGGCTCAGTCATTTGAGCGCCCGACTCTTGATTTCGGCTCAGGTCATGATCTTATGTGAGATCAAGCTCCATGTTGGGCTCTACACTAACAGCATGGAACTGGCTTGGGATTCTTTCTCTCCCTCTCTCTCTGCCCCTCCCCCACTTTCTCTCTCTCTCAAAATAAATAAATAAACATTAAAAAAATTAGAATGGTTGTGATATTTTTAAGAGCCAGTATATGATGTGGTTAAAAGAGCACAGATTCTGAGCCAGGGTAGCCCAGCTCCAGCCCAGCTCTTATGAAACTTCACCTCAGTTTTCTTATCTGTAAAATGTTGGTAAGTGTAAGCCTTCCTTATAGGGTTGTCACAATTAGTTAACATCAAAAACTTACAGAAAAAGCCTGGTACTTAAGAAGTGGTGTATTGGTTTGAGATATTATGACAATGATAAATGTCAAGTGATAAAAGCAGCAATTTGTAGAATTAAAAATATGTTTATAAAAGCATTGCTACTAAAGAAGGAAAAAGAGTTATACTTAAGTTAGGACTATACATGATTTAATGTTTTCCTTTCTATTTTCCTGTGTTTTCTAAATTTTCTTTAATGAATATGTATTTTTGGTACAATGGAGAAAATAATTTTATAGTAGAGAAAGAAGATTACTCTGGTTTTTACACTGTTGCCAAAGGGTAGTAAGTTAATTTGCTCTGGGGCCTATAGGGATAATGTGTATTTTTTGTGCTATGATTAGTGGTTGGGAACAGTCACAGTAGTATTCATCATATGGATCTTCCCAGTTAATTTTAGAAAACTAGTTAGACCTCACTTTTTTTCAGTTGTTTTAGGTAATTTTTTTAAAGTATGAAGATGGTTAAATTATGTTTTTATTTTCTTCCTAAAAGGTGCTTATTTTATTTATTTTGAAAGAGAGAAAGCGTGCGTGCGTAGGGCAGTGGGGGCAGAGAGAGAGGGAGAGAGAGAATCCTAAGCAGGCTCCATGCTGTCAGCTTGAAGCCTGAGGCAGGGCTCAGTCCCACGAGCTGTGAGATCACTACCTGAACCGAAATCAAGAGTTGGATGCTCAACCAGCTGAGCCACCCAGGCTCCCCAAAAGTGTTTACTTTAGATTTTACATGTGTAATAGGAAAGCTTCCATATTTGGTTAGTCTCATCATTATACTTGGTATATTTCTTATTTTATTTTGGGCATTTTACTAAGTGCTATAATTTATTATGAGCAATGGAATGGGAGTTATGTATTTAAACTTCTCAGAGACAGTAATAACTATGATTTCCACTTTATAGGATCTGGAAAATCTTATACCATGATGGGCACAGCCGACCAACCTGGATTAATTCCAAGACTTTGCAGTGGACTCTTTGAACGAACTCAGAAAGAGGAAAATGAAGAGCAGAGTTTTAAAGTAGAAGTGTCCTATATGGAAATTTATAATGAAAAAGTTAGAGACCTTCTTGATCCCAAAGGGTAAAGGACTTTGAAACTTTAATGTTATAGCATTAAGGACTAAAACAGACTTCTAAATTGACTTAAGTGAATTTTTTTATATTGAACTCTGGTAGAGTTCTTTGTGCTTTTATCTGTTTATCTAGTTATTGTCCTTGTGACTGTGTTTTCAGTCACATTGAGCAGCTTCCTGCAGTCAATTCTGGCTTTTGAGTTTAGGGCTGAGTTGGGGAGGGAAGTATTGTTGAGCCACATGTACTTGCCTCATACTGCCTTTTTTCACATACATCCAAAGCCACAAACAAAAAATACGCAATGAAAATTAAGTTGCTTAGTATCATGAGGGACTGGTATCCTTAATCAAGTGGAGTTTCTTTCTTTCTTTTCTTTCTTTTATAAAAGGCCAAGAAATTTCAGGTTATTAGCCATTTTTTCTTTGCTTGCTGAGAAGGGCATAATCAGAGATTTGAACCCTGGACTTTAGGATAGTTAATTTTAAAGATCCCCAGAGAAAAAGAATGTTCCATTTTATGGCATAGACTTTGAAAGAGAAGTGGTTTGAAAGTATTAGAAAGCCTTAGAAAATGCTGTTCTCACTCTGCAGTCATAACTGAACCTAATGAGGAAGATAAGTATATGAGGAGATCTGTCCATTGCACAGTTTTCTGAGTCAGATTTTAAGGAAGTGCAACAATGGTGAAAAATAAACAGATAATAACCACAGCCTGTGGTTTATAGATGTAAGAACAGTGTTTATAAGGTCAAAGAGCCACATGAACTGAGGCTTAGAATGTGGAGTTAAAAGGGGATGCATAATTATCCTTGGATGAAGAAGATGATCAAAAAAAGGTGGTCTTAGAAGCAGTGAATCATAGTGATGCTCAGTCGTAAGAAAACGTGTCAATCCCTCACTGGTGTCTGTTTTCTTTGTCAAAGGTAATGATCTTCAGTCCTTTTACAATGACATTCAATTGGCACTTAGTGTTTCTCTGTAAAACTTAACATTTAGGCACGCCTGAGTGGCTCAGTTGGTTAAGTGTGTGACATCGGCTCAGGTCATGATCTCACAGTTCATGAGTTCGAGCCCCGTGTCGGGCTCTGTGCTGACAGCTCAGAGCCTAGAGCCTGCTTTGGATTCTGTGTCTCCCTCTCTCTCTGCCCCTCCCCCAGTCATTCTCTCTCTCTCTCTCTCTCTCTCTCTCTCTCTCTCAAAAATAAATAAACATTAAAGAAAAAAAAACCTTAACATTTATTGAATGATCATTATTACATGCCGAGCACTAGGCAAATTGTAAAGGAAGATCTCACAGTGTGGACAGAATGAGAGTTTTGGAAACAAGTAATTGTAATACAGTGCAGTGATGCTTTTAAATTATGAAGGAGGCTTATATAAAATAGGTGAGGGGAAAGAGGGAATGAGGAGAAGGGAAGAGTCCACGAAGAGAACTGGATGATTTTTGTGCTGAGTAGCAGTTTGTCCACTGAGAAGTTAGGTGAGAACCATTCAGGCATAGGGGACAGCCTATGCTAAAAGAATGGAGGTATGAGACATCACTTGCTTGGAGAGTGACCCCACTGTCCAGGGTGGCTGGAGGACCCTGAGCATGGCTGGAGGGCACTGAGCATGAAAGTCTAAACAGGGAACCAAAGGAGGCCAGAGGTAGGAAGTTTCTAGCTTAAGTACCCACATCTTGCTGAATACTGTGTCCTTGTACTTTTTCTGCATCTTCACCTCAGTGAAGAGCATCACTTTCTTTGAGATCCCAAAGTTCTTCTTGCCAGGAATTCTTAGCTGACTTTGTATTCCACATTGCTTGTGTGCAATAGTTCCAACTTTTATCCACAGTTTGCCTGGAGTCTTTAATAATTTCTTATCTTTGTCTTGTATATAGTTAGTATTTAACAGCACGGGCTTGGGGTTCACATAGCTCTGCATCTGGGTCCCTCTAATTGTTACCTATTAAGCAAATTTAATATGCTTTCTAGGCCTCATTTGTACAGAGGGGATGATAATATTACATAATATTGCAGAGGGCTGTTGTGAAGATTGGCTGGGATGATACACCTGAGGTCTTAGAACAGTTACATAGTAAGTGCTCAGTTAGCTGCTGTTGTCTCCTCCATGAAAGTTTCTTGAGGATTTTTGTAATGTTTCTGAAGAGTTAAAGTGAATAGAATTAAAAACTCTAAAAGTGATCCCTTTTCAGTCAAAGACTGTCTGAGAGAACTTAGTTTTTTAAATCAAGTACTGATTTTATGAATTCAGTATCTACTGTGTGTAATGATATAATTATGTTGTTTTATACTCAGGAGGTAATACAGTACACATTATCTTTAAAAGAAAAGAAAAATTAAAGGAAAAAGTTATAGTATATCTTGAGATCAGAATTAAGTCAAATATTTGTTCTATATTTACTTCATGTACAGTTCTATAGTGGTAAGTGAAATTTTTGGTGGTTGATCCTAGGGTGCTAGAGGATTCCAAATCATTAGAAAATCAGTACATAAAATAAGAATCACTTGTAATCTCACCAGCAACAAATATTCTTTTTTTCATTGTAATGTTTATATTTAAAAAAATTTTTAATGTTTATTTTTGAGAGGTGGGGGAGGGGCAGAGGGGGGCGGGGACACAGAATTCAAAGCAGGCTCCAGGCTGTGTGCTGTGAGCACAGAGCCTGATGAAGAGCTGGAACCCATGAACTGTGAGATCATGACCTGAGCCGAAGTCAGAAGCTTAACTTCCTGAGCCACTCAGGTGCCCCATTGTATTGTTTATATTTTTTAAGGAGCTTTTTTGAGAGAGAATTCATGTTCTATACAATCATCAACAAATATTTTTAATGTTTTTTGGTTGATGTATTAAGAATGCTGTATGTTCTAGGTTTTGGCAGATTCCCCTTACAGGGTTTATTAGTTCTTTAAGTGGTATTTATTTATTTTTTAATCATGAATAAGTATTTAATTATACTGAATCCTTTTCACTACATTTATTGAAATGATTGTGTTTTGTTCCCCATTTAGTCTATCAGTCTAGTGTGATAATGGGCATGAATCAGTGTTAAAACAAACCTAGCAGCCCTGGGATCAGCCTAATGTTACATTTTTAAATCATGATTAAATTCAGTGTATTGGCTTGTTTGTTTTTATTCATGACTGAGATTGGTCTGAGCTTTCTTGCACAGTTAACATTTATTGAGTTCTGTTCTTTGTACCACTTTCTGTGAAATGACAAGTAGATTGTTTGTATTTATTTGACTCTGCATTCTTTGTGGTAGGAAATAGACATCCCACAGTGTACCCTTTTGAGTGATGTGATATTTTACCACATTATGAAGTTTTTCTTACCAGTCAAGATTTTAAATTTTGGTTTAGATTCTTCCTGAATCAAGTTAGTTGGTTCTTTTTACTTGGGATCTTTATTGAATTCAGTGTATATTTTTATGGAGGACGATTGAGTCCTTTTAAAAACATGTTATTGTTTTAAAATTCTTTCTTTTTAATGAGCAGAAGTCGTCAAACATTAAAAGTCAGAGAGCACAGTGTGTTGGGACCCTATGTCGATGGACTTTCTAAACTGGCTGTCACAAGCTACAAGGTAATAACATCCTTTATGTAAACTGCTTACAGTCACTGTAGCAAATTACTTCTTGTTTAAATTGTGATGATGATTTTTCTTGAAATTAAAAAAAATTACAGTAGTATTACTTAAAAGCTACTTTTTACAAAAATCTGTCTTGAAAAGCTATTTATAGCTATTAGGACAGTTTAATTTTGAGAGAAGGTTATACACATTTGCCAAGCATACCTGGTCATCTGTTGTGAGATACATATTTTTTCATATTTTATGAACTCTAAAATTGTGATATTCTTTATGGTTACATCTTAAAATTATAAATGGCAGCATTTTTCTTCCCTAGCAGTACATAAAATAATGAAGTTGCTTATGATTTCATTGATTTAGTGAAATAAAATATATGAATTGGGTAGTTGGAATTCAAAGTCTGTTTCTAATTTGAGAGGATCACGCATTGGTCTTTTATTCTCTTCATTTTCCAACTTCACACTTCTGCTTTGTGTGGATCCATCAGGCTTTGCGCGTTGGGGAAATGGGGGTGGAGTGAGATGCTGTGATGTCATGTACCTCGGATTAAGAGTCACAGAATATTGATCTGGTGATACTTAATCCTATTGCGTGACTCTTGTATGACTTTGGATTCATCTACCTAACTAAAAGCCTCTTTGTCCCAAGTTATAAAATGGAAATTAGTTGTATTGTCTTGAGTATATTATGAGGTAGGCCCATTTGGTTTTTTTTGTTCTTTAATCAGTTCTGTCATTTGGTCAGTGATACTTCATTTAGTAGGTGTTAGTTACTTCATTTGGTTAACATCTATTGAACATCTATCATGTGCCAGACATTGTACTAGGTGCTGAGGATATAAAAAATGAATGAGATGGTCCATCCCCTCAAGATACTTGTAGATGTTATTATAAAAGTATTCTGAAACAACATGACTAAGAGCAACGAGAAATTCTTGTCTAGGATTAGTAGTTTGGAGGAGGGGGATACCTAACTTAAATGAATATGTAGGTGTCTGGGGAGGGTGGAGTCTAGGAAGACTTCCTGGAGGAGATCAAATGAGATAATGCATGTGAAAAGTCTTTGAGAAACCTAGGGCATTAATGTTAGTAAGTATTGTTATTTTAATAATGATTATTTGAGGACTTATTATACAACACTAGAGAGAGATCAAGATGTTTTTGAATGCTTAGAGGAGATTGGAAAGTGACAAGAGACATTTTGCTTGTTTAAAAAATTTAAAGGCTCAGGGCACCTGGGTGGCTCAGCCAGTTGAACTTCTGACTTTGGCTCAGGTCATGATCTCATGGTTCATGAGTTTGAGCCTCACATCAGGCTCGCTACTGTCAGCCTGTCAGTGGAGAGCCCACTTAAGATCCTCTATCCCCTTCTCTTTCTGGCCTTCCCCCGCTTGTGTGCACGTGCTCTCTCTCTGTAGAAAAAAAAGGACTCAATACAGAGTTTATGCATGAGACAACAAATTAGAGGCCAATGAATAAGTGTAGGTTAAATAGGGTGAAGCTTTTACATTAAGTCTCAGGATGGTCAGATTTAATAGATCTAAAACATTTTGAATTTTTCTTTTTGTGTTGAATTTTCCATTTTGGTGCTTACTTAAACTTTTCTTTATAGTTAATGTTTCTACTTTGAGGCTTTTTATTTGTCAGATACAATTTTTCCTTAAACATTATTCTTTTTCATTGCTATGGCAAAATAGAAAATTATGATTTTCAAAGTTTTTTATATATGTGTGTCAGTTAGGATTGTGTTGGCTGCAAGTAACAGGAAAATACAATAGGATTTAAGTTCTTTAGAATGTGAATTGTTATCTATTTTGTTCATTATTTTCAGTATTCAAAATGCACTAGCATCTAATAGGTGACTTCAATATATATTTAAATGAATAAATGAAAGAATGAATGGTGAGAGGGCTGATATAGTGGCTCCAAGATACTGTTAGGGACCTAGATTCCTTCCAGCTCTCCACATGGAGCCAGCTCTGTAGTAATACCCTTATTCTCATAGTTCAAAATCTTAGCTCTTAGAACCAAGATGTGACAGCATGCCTACTCCCTTTAAGGAGAATTCCCAGATGACTTTACATCTCATTCACTAAAACTTAGTCCTGTGGCCAGACTGAGCTGCAAGGGCATCTGGGAAATATAGTCTCTTAGTTCCACGGCAAGGTGCTTAGCTAAAATTTGGGTTCCTTTACTAGAAAGAAAAGGAGATGGGGTAAGAGGAGACAACTAGTCAACTCTTTCATACATACCATCTTTCTTGTTCCTCATTAAAATTCTTGTAAGGTAAATCATATTATAGCTCTGTACTGTTATTTATGAAACTAGAATTCAGTTTGGTTAAGTAACTATTTTTAGAGCTTGTAACATTTAAAAAAATGAAGATCCCATCCCATGATCTTTCAAGTGCATCTTGCTGTCTCCTTTTAGCAGTAATGGCAATGAAGTAGTAAATCTGTGCAGACATTCATTTCTTGATGTCTCAGTTTTCAGAAACAGGTCTGGTATAATACACACTAACATGGGTGATGCAGCACTGCTATGCCTGTGTGAAGGGTTTAGAATCATTTTTGTTTGTTGCTTATTCATATGATCTAATTTAACAGTTGTCTTCTGTTGCTTCTGTCATTAAAGAAACTAAATTTTTTGTTTAGAGTAGATGAGGGGTGGCATCGTATGTTTGTCCATCTTGTGGGTCTCCACCCGTGGCTTCTAAACTTTCCTAATTCTCAAAGCTGCTACTTTATTTGGCATCTACAGAAAATAAATGTGTTTTTTTTTTTTTTTTTTTTAGTTTTCAGAGACAGCATTGGCTATTTTACTCTGTTGGGCTTAATGTTCACTGAAAAACAAAGTGTAGATGTGTAAACTCCAAATGTGGTTGTCTGAGTAGTGATACTTGTAATGCATTTCATAGGATAGCAGAGTTTTATTTGACAATGCAATGTGTATCTATGACTTGTTTCCACTTAGGATATTGAGTCTTTGATGTCTGAGGGTAACAAGTCTCGAACAGTTGCTGCCACGAACATGAATGAGGAGAGCAGTCGATCCCATGCAGTCTTCAAAATCACCCTTACCCATACTTTATATGATGTGAAGTCTGGGGTAGGTATTCAGATGCCTGACCTTTTTCTTTGTTTGTTTAATATTTTAAAAGTGGATCACGATTTATCTTACTCTATTCCTTCAAGTGTCATATAACTTAGAATCCTAGCTAGACATGGTATGAATTAGGAGTCAGCAAGAAACAGAAGCCACTGTAGATTAACAGAAAGGGATTTAACAGAGGGAATTGGGTGATTACAGCGTTGTTAGAACACCTGAGGGGGAGTGGGCTCTAGAGTAAATCTCTAGGAATAATCACACAGATCTCCCCCATCAAGGATGAGACTACCTCTGAGGCTACCACCAGGGCTGTGAGATCCAGGCATGCTCAGTAGCTGTGATCTAGGCCATAGGAATTAATGAAGCTGCCTCTTAGTGACCTGGAAGCTGGAGAATGTAAGCTGAGACACTTGTAGAAAACCTCATATTTCCGTGATCCTGCTTGCCAGCAGAAAACAGCCAAAACAGTCCGGGGGATGACCTCTACTTTACTTCTCCTTTCCAAATCTGAAGCACATGTATCTGCTTGACAGAACCTAAGTCACATCATGAACCCTGGCTGTAAGGGAATCTGAAAAATGTAGTTTTTAGCCCCATCCTGTCCAACTAAAGGAACGTGGAACAGAAGTTAAACATGCTGATGGTTCACGGTCTCTGCCACAGAATTTTTTGAGCTTTAAACTTTGGTGGCTGACTGCAGAAGCTAATGTTAACTCTAGCTAATTTAGTAGAGATTCTTTTGAAATGTTCTCTTCTGCTAAACAGCTAAGTATTAGAAGGAATAAACTATACTGGGGAAATTGTACTATAAAAGTATCAGATTTGTAGAGTAATGTTTTGAATACTTGGTTTTGAAGCTTATGAAGAGTAAACAGAGCCAGAAATGTATATGCTTCCACCATACTGAAACTTCTTGGTTTACTACTTACTTTTTATGTGAATATTTGCATATTTTATTATGATGCCTTACCCCCCACCCCAGCAAATCAGTTTCAAATGCCAGAAGCTAAAATAATCATGCTGGCAAAATGCTAGATTTTGGTAAGATTTTCATTTGCTGAAAGCATATTTTTCTTTTTTTTTTGCCATCACAGCAAGATTAGTGTAACAACAAAGAGTTCTTTGTTTTCTGTTTCCTTTTCAGCATAAAACAAAAAACATACTGATGACTTTTTTTTTAAACCAAAAGTACTTTTGATTTGGGAAGCCAAATATCCTTTTGTTAGCAACATAGTTTATTTATGGAAATAAATATAAATGTGTATATTAAAGAAAAGTTTAAAAAAATAATTCAGTCTGGGGGGTGCCTGGGTGGCTCAGTCAGTTAAGCATCTGACTTCGTCTCAGGTCATGATCTCACGGTTTGTGAGTTTGAGCCCCACATCAGGCTCTGTGCTGACAGCTCAGAGCCTGGAGCCTGCTTCCAATTCTGTGTCTCCCTCTCTCTCTGCCCTTCTCTTGCTCTGACTCTCTCCCTCTCAAAAATAAATAAACATTAAAAAAAAAAAAAGATCCAGTTTGTAGATTTGGGCATTGCTTTCCCACATTTCTTGTATTTCTGCTGAAGTATAAAATATGTGTTATGTGTGTGATTACATTACAGAACATTTTTGATAAAGGACATATCAATATATGTGTATATATATAATAACTAGAAAAATATGTAAGTTTATACTTGAAACTATGAAGTAAGGGAATTATTATATATAAATAATATGAAAAACTTAAGCAAGTGTTGGGTTTTTGAGAGACCCCATTATATAAAATTTTAATTTTTTTTTTTTTTTACATCAGTAAGAATTGCAAATATTTTCCTTCAGCGTTATTGGTAAATATTTGTGAAATTTTAAACAACTTTATATCATTAAAATTTATATTTTACAAGTGCTGTTATATGAAAATTTTATTGGGCTCCCTTCAAATATCCCATTTTGGGGGCACTATTTTTCTGAGGCAGCTTTCACTCTTGTCTGAATTAGTAAAGCCGTGAATATTTTGTGTGTATCTATCTACTACTAGACTGGACAGTTCTCTTACTGTTTTATGTGAGCACAAGATAATTTTGAAATAACAGTGAATGTTTTAATAAAGGATTTAGATAATAAAATCATTCGGTAGAGATGTAGCATTTTCTGTATTCTTTAACTGTTTATAAGTGTTTGTTGATTTACTTTGTAGACATCTGGAGAGAAAGTGGGCAAACTGAGCTTGGTTGACTTAGCTGGCAGTGAGCGAGCAACGAAAACTGGAGCCGCAGGGGACAGGTTGAAGGAGGGGAGCAACATCAACAAGTAAGTTTTCCAGAAGCTTACTTTTATTACTTTACTGACTTAAGAGCCAAATGGGGAACTTCTGTGGTTATTAGAAGAATAAGGTTCTGGAATTATTGAGGCTATATTGAATAAATAATTGAGAATTTTTTCATATATATATACTTTTTTCAAATATATATCTATATTTATATAGACATAGATATTTATGGGCCCAAGCATATTTTATGTTTTGTTGAGATGTCTGATGGGGCTGAAGAGCACAGTCAAGTCAGAGGTTTCTCAAGAGCAGCCCTACTGAGATTTGGAGTGATTCTTTGTCCCAGGGACTGTTCTTTTGTGTTGTACGATGTTTAGCAGCATCCCTGGCCTTACTCACTAGATGGCAGTAGTACCTGCCACCTCTCTTCTCCCACCCCCAGTTGTAACAACCCAAACATATCTGTGGACATTGCCAGCTGCTCCCTGTTTGGGGCACAGTAGCCCTCCACGGGAGAACCACTGGTCTAAGCTATGGAAAAGCTGTTGAGACATCTCAGCCTGGGTGTCACGGTCTGAGCAAACATCAACCTGTGTACTAGCCACGTTGAGCTTTTCCTTTTATGACTGTTGTGGTGCTTATTTATACCAAGAAGCCAGGGTTTTATAAAGTAATATTTTGTGTACCAATTCCTTTAAATGGTTATATTTTCTACCTCAAGCTAAATTATTAGCTCCTGTGGGCAGGAATCCAGAAGGAAACACAGTGAGAGTCACTTACTGGAGATCATAAAAGACCATCATCCAGATGCTATGTTGTTATTATATTATTGAATGGTGATATATATGAATGATATTGTGTGTGATATATTTATAGATATATATGACATATAGATAGATATACTGACACACATATATAAATGTTTTTGCCTTATACTAAGTTTTAATTAATTGTATTGTGTTTGTGGCTTCCTTTCTTAAAGATATGTGGTGTTTGTATCTTATCTTAACCTAAAGGTTTACAGCTCATGCTGCTATTTACAAAAATGAAAAAAAATAATAGAGCTAAGCAATTTAATTGCTTGCAGTAGTATTAGAAGGATATTAGCTTTTAGAGTTCATGGGTTTTTAAACTGAGCAGCAAAATGCTGATGGCAGTGCTGTTCTAATGCAGGTACAAGGCATCTTGATGTTCAGTTTTGTGCTAAAATATGATACTTAATATACTCAGTTTTTTATGGTTATTCCGGTTTGTTGCACCATGCAGGTCCCTCACGACCCTCGGTCTCGTTATCTCCGCCCTAGCAGATCAGAGTGCTGGCAAAAACAAGAATAAATTTGTTCCATATCGTGACTCAGTTCTCACTTGGCTGCTCAAAGTAAGCTCCCCACCACCCCACCCCCATCCTTTCTGGCGTACTCTTAGTGGTTGGTAGAAAGGAAGAGAAGAGTAGATTGTTAATTCCTCCCAATTACCATTTCTTCTAATAATGTTCAAGTTTAAACTCTTACATGATAATCATAGTTTCAGTAGATTAAGCACCTGATTCATCAGAATCTGGAAGCAATGGTATTTAGGGCACACTGAATCACACAGTTGCCTCTGAGATTTTGGGGTGTAGCAGAAGGACCTCCTGCTAATCTGATAGCTGAGTGAGTCATAGGAAAGGATTTCCACTGTCTTATGGACTCAGCTGGACTACTCTGTCTTTCTCACAGACTCCTTTTGTTTGACTGACATTTTGGACCTTGTTTTTCTGTTTAACATCAAGACTACTCATGATCATTTTAATTTACTTTCATCTTAGGTGTTGTTTAAGGATACAGAGTAGAGCACACAGTCATTAATTTGTTAATTGACTTAGTATGTGTAAGATAGATGGAAATGAGAAAGAAAAAAGACTATGGAGTGCTATGAGGAGAATGTAAAGAAATGTAAGACCCTCCTCCCTCTATAATAGCTCAGGCTCTAGTAAGGGAGATAAGATGTGTACACAAAATATTATAAAAGAGTCAGTGATTCCATAAGAGAGATAGTAAGGACATGTAATAGGTGTTTGGTGAAGAGAGAGGCTATTTCCAGGTCTCTTCTCGTCTTCAAGTTTCCCTGTAGTCTCTTTTTTTTTTTTTTTAAGTTTATTTATTTTGAGAGAGAGAGAGAGAGAATAAGCAGGGGAGGGGCACATAGAGATGGAGAGAGAGAACCCCAAGTAGGCTTTATGCTTCCAGCGCAGAGCCTGACACGGAGCTCAATCTCAGGAACCATGAGATCATGATTTGAGCCAAAATCAAGAGTGAGACACTTAACCGACTGAGCCACCTAGGCAGGCGCTCCTCCCTGTAGTCCTCTTGGAGGTGTCGTGGTGAATTAGCTATGGGACTGGAAGCTAGAGGATTGAAAATCCAGTGACAGTTTAACTCTGTATAGAGTTACCAACCTAGAACAAAATATTTTACCTAATACTTTTTTTTCTATTTTTTTAAAATAAAGAAATAATTTTATGAGCTCTGTTTAGTTTTGTGATAGGTTATTCTGTCACTGATCAAGACTTTATTGAACACCTGTTGCTCACTGTGCTAGGGGTTGAGAATATAACACTTAGTATAGGACACAACTCCTTTTTTTGGCTGTTTTAAAATTTTATTTTATTTTTTATTTTAATTCCAGTGTAGTTAACGTACAATGTTACATTAGTTTCAGGTGTACAATATAGTGATTCAACAATTCCATACATCACCCAGTGCTCATCACGACAAGTGCACCTCCTAATCCCCATACCATAATTCACCTCCCCACCCCTGTAACCATCAGTTTGTTCTTTATAGTTATGAGTCAGCTTCTTGGTTTGTCTCCCTCTCTCTCTTTTGTTGTTCCCTTTGCTTGTTTGTTTTGTTTCTTAAATTCCACATATGAGTGAGATCATGCAGTATTTGTCTTTCCCTGACTGACTTATTTTTGCTTAGTATTATTCTCTGTAGCTCTATCCATGTCATTGCAAATGGCAAGATTTCATTCCTTTTCATGGCTGAATAATATTCCATTGTGTGTATATACCACTTCTTTATCGATTCATCAGTTGATGGACACTTGGGCTGCTTTTGTAATTTGGCTATTGTAAAAAGTACTGCTATAAACACTGGGGTGCATGTATCCTTTTACATTAGTGTTTTTGTATTGTTTGGGTACATACCCAGCAGTGGGATTACTAGATTTTAGGGTACTTCTATTTTTAACTTTTTGAGGAACCTCCATACTTTTTCCAGAGTTTCTGCACCATTTTAGTTTCCACGAACAGTGCAAGAGGGTTCCTTTTTTTCCACATCCTCTCCAGCACTTATTATTTTTGTGTGTTTTTTATTTTAGCCATTCTGAGAGGTATGAAGTAATTTTAATTTGCATTTCCCTGATGATGAGTGATGTTGAGCACTTTTCATGTGTCTGTTGGCCATCTGGATGTCTTCTTTGGAGAAATGTCTGTTCATGTCTTCTGCCCATTTTCTAATTGGATTATTCATTATTTTTTTGGTGTTGATTTGTGTAAATTCTTTGTATATTTTGGATACTAACTCTTTATCACGTAAGTCATTTGCAAATAATCTTCTTTCATTCAGTAGGTTGCCTTTCAGTTTCATTTACTGTTTCCTTCACTGTGCAGAAGCTTTTTATTTTGAAGTAGTCCTAATAGTTTATTTTTGCTTTTATTTCCCTTGCCTCCGGAGATATATCTAGACAAATGTTGCTATAGCCAATGTCACAGACATTTCTGTGCTCTCTTCTAGGATTTTGTTTTAAATTTTTTTAACGTTTATTTATTTTTGAGAGAGAGAGAGAGCGGGGGAGGGGCAGAGAGACAGAGGGATACATAGAATCTGAAGCAGGCTCCAGGCTCCAAGCTGTCAGCACAGAGCCCAATTTGGGGTTCAAACCCACAAACCATGATATCATGACCTGAGCTGAAGTCAGACTCTTAACCGACTGAGCCACCCAGGTGCCCCTCTTCTAGGATTTTTTATGGTTTCTCCTCAATTAAAGGTGTTTTTAATCCATTTTGAATTTATTTTTGTGGGTGGTGTAAGATAAGTGGTCCAGTTTCATTCTGGACCACTCAGTACATTCATTCAAATGTAGCTGACACCCTTTTTTGAAGAGACTTTCTTTTTCCCATTGGATATTCTTTCCTGCTTTGTCGAAGATAAATTGACCATGTAATTGTGGGTTTATTTTTGGGTTTTCTGTTCCGCCTCATTGATCTATATGTCTGTTTTTGTGCCAGTACCATTACATTTTGATTTCTCCAGCCTTGTAATATAACTTGAAATTTGGAATTGTTTTCCAAAATTGCTGTGACTATTCAGGGTCTTTTGTGGTTCCATACAAATTTTAGGATTTTTTCTTACAGTTCTGTGAAAAACGCTATTAGTATTTTGATAGGGACTGCATTAAATGTGTAGACTGCTTTGGGTAGTATGGACATTTTAACAATATTTGTTATTCCAAGGTGACACAACTTTTGACTTAGTCTATAATATGTTTATAAAGGAAGCTGGGTTTTCTTCTATTTTCTACTCTCTCAAAAGGTTAGTGATATTCATCTTTACTTTCTAGAACTCTGCACACCATTTGAGCATGCTTCATTAAGTGAAACTGGCCACAGTGTAAAAAATCAGGTAGATTACTTCCATTGGCCAAAATGCAAAAAAAAAAAAAAAAAAAAAAAAATAGAAATTTAAAACAAAAGAATAAACAAACAAAATTTGATAATTAAAAAACACTTGTAGATAGGTCTTGAATTTAAGGGGTATTACAAAACATTAATCATGCTGGTCATCAGTAATTAACCTTGAAATCTCATGTGTTTAATTTCCAGGAGACATTTTGATAAGATACTCATTTATTCCTCAGACTTTCCCACAGAAACGTTTCCTGATAATTCATGATTATTCCCTGGATGTGCCTGATTTAAAAGACATAATATTCATTGTCCTGTTTCAGTGTTACTACCTCAGTCCATTTAAACAAACACTAGGAAATATCTTTTATTAAATTAATTCACAGAATTAAAATAGCCAGTGTAATTATTGAGTGTCCATTCCATAGGTTGGAGGCCAGAAGAATCAATTACTTTGCAAAGTGCTTCATACACATGATCTCATTTACTTCTCTGAAAGCAAATGGTAATGTTCCCATGTTACAGTGGGACAGTGGTCGCAGAAATAAGATTAGGGCTGACTTCGCTGCCCATCTTCTCTTGCCTAGGCTATGTAGTGTACATCCTGTCAAAGGTTACTTTTTGTTAGAAGGAGCAACACTTTACTTTTACCACATGTTGATAGAAATTCATGAAAATACTTGAAGAGCAAAACTAAATATTTTCGAAAACTCACTTTATCTTCTGTTCAATAAAATTAGGTTGTAATTATAACATCCGTGTGTCAGTTCTTAGGCTAAAAAAATGAAGTTTTCTTGTCATGTTTTTTACTTGAAAACTATGTGACCTTCTTTGTCATGTGTAACTTTTGCAGCAAGATCACAAGTGGGGCATTTTTGCAAAACTTATCCCGATGTTTAAACAGTTTTCCCAAAGGCCTCTCAGAATCCATTGATACATAAATCAGTCTCCTTTGAAGTAGCTTTTATGTCCTTTTTGCTCTGTCCTTCTTTAATTCTAAATTAGTCTAACTCTCCCTGACCCTTGTTCGACTTCGTATGATTCTAGTATTCTCCAACATAGCTATCATTGAACTCATAAAATTGCTCAGCCTTTATCAGATTTGCAGTTTCTTTTAAAAGTGTTTTTGCATTGTATTTGCATTATAATTGTGTTATGCTCTTGATATTTACCACATCTGAGCGTCAGAGAAAATGAGTACCCTAGGTGATTTGGTGGGACATACATATGAGTGCTCTTCTGTCACTCTTCTCTCCGGGTGGGTTGAGTGGTTACTCATTTGGTAAGTGGTCAGTGGAGAACCATTTCTTATCAAGAGATTTTTTTGCTTCTCTGTGTAACCTTCTAAATGTGAGCCTCTTAACATCAAATAATTTCTGGTAATAAACACTCAAATAATACGTATCTTTTGACTTCATCCACCTTCTTCGTTCTTACTGCCACTTACCTAATGAAGGCAACTTTCATCCCTTGCCTGGATGATTGAAACATCTCCCTTGAGTTTTTTTATTAATCCATTCCTTCTTTATAGTAAGGTTGTACTGTCTTAAAATTAATACTCTTCTTAAACTTCAGTCTCGTCAATAATTCTGTTAGAGGCCCTTATGATAAAGTCCAAATTCTTTAATGACTTGTGACTTAATAGGCCTTCAGTAATCTGACCCCTCACTACCTCTTATTGTTCTCCTTGCTCTTAATATGATCAGTCCTAGCTAAGTGTTGAGTTCTCTTACTTCTAGGACATTATTCTTACCGTGTTTGGAACATTCTTCTTCCTCTCTGCAATCTCCCCTCCCACTGCCCTCCCCATAAATCTTTATCTGGACAATGCTTATTCATCTTAGGTCTCAAATGTCACTTTCTCTGAAAGTCTTCCCTACCGTTTCAAGACTGGGCTTTCTGCTCATTCTCTGTTTTCTGTGACCATGTTGTGTTTATCCCTACTCTAGTTCTTACCGTGTTGTATGTAGAGCACCACCCTCTAGATGTAAACGCTGTAAAGAGCTGAGTGAATGAGTACCTTCAGCTCTGCTCTGAACCAGCATTATGACCTTTGGTAAGTCTGTCAATCTTCCTGGGTCTCAATTTCTCATCTGTAAAATGAAGTAATTTCATTAGATGACTTCAAAGAGTTCTTTCAGCTTCAAAAAATTCTGCCTTCCAAAATTCAATTTCTTTCCTATGTCCATTTAATTTGCAATTGCCACATTTGAAACAAAGCTTGCCTGATTTGCCTAATTAAACAATTAAAGAGTAACAAGAAGCTTTATACTTTCTCCTTGAATGAGTGCCAGTTCTTTTGTTGCTGTTTCCTTTTTGCTAATGGCATGAGGCCATTTTTGAATATAAGCATATTGTTACTCATGCACAAGGGCTTTTAAAATATCAAGTATTTGTCATTTGCCAGGTTTCCTTTTCTCAGCACAAATTAAAGCACAATATGCATGCTTTTTCCCTTTGGTAGTTATTGTTACAAATCCCCTTTTACCCAATAGCATTTGCTGTTCATGTGGGCTAACAGAATGCCGTAGTTCTTGAAGGGCAACACTCTACCATGGTGCTGTTGGTGAACTGAATTATAATCTGACATGTAATTCATGTGATCTTTATATATAACATTGGAATTTCATTAATGTGCATCTTGGTATTCTTCTGGACGTTGCCAAAGCTGGGCACAACAGTGTGATATCAGTGTCTAGAAGCGAAGAGGAAAGCAAGTGATCACACAGACTTGGCAGAAGTTGCTTCTGCTTTCTAGAGTCCAGATTACTTATGTTTCCTTCCTTTTCATGTGCTGGAGTGTATTTCCTTCAAAGACCTCATTAAGTTTTATTTTCTGTGGAAAACCTAGTTTTCAGTAGTGGATGAATAAACAGATACATAGTCTGGGATTGTATTGAACTGTTAGCAGTACCTAGGGAATTATTTTGACTCTGGCACTAAGACAAAATAACTTGGAAAGCTATCCAGTCACCTTACTTGCTCCTCAGATCTGAGCTCTCGCTCTGTTGCCAAGTGGCACTTTGTTGCTATATTATTGTGGGTAACTGTGGGGGAGTGAAATCATATTGGACTTGAAGGCAGAATACAACTGGATTAGAATATTGTTCAGTTTACTAGTTCTGGATCTTTAGGCAGAGTATTTGACCTGCTTTGTCAGAACAAACCTCTGGTTTTTGTTTTGTTTTTTATCTGTAAAGTAATTCACAAAAGGCTGAGGACTAAGTAAAATTTGTACAAGGATGGTATAAATCACAGATTGCACAAACAAATTTTAGATATATTGATAATTGGAAAAACCTTCTATCTTCAAAGGTAAAAAGTTGGCTTTTTTATGATCTTTGATTCCCCATATTGGCCTGCTTGAGAATCCATAATTCAGTGATATCCTATTGCTGAAAGAGGGTATCAGATCTCTTTTTTTGGGTTGTTCTTTTCATCTTGGGATAGTATATTAGTGTATTATTAGATGTCTATTGCTATGTAACAGATTACCCCTAAAACTTAATAGCTAAAAACAACAACCATTTATTATCTCATAGTTTCTGTGGGTCAGGATTCTGGGTGTGGCCTAACCAAGTGGTTCTGGCTGGGGTCTCCCATGTGGCTGCAATCAAAGTGTCATCTGGGGCCGTCCTTGCAAGGTTTGACCTAGGGTTGGATCTGTTCACCTCAGTGGTTGTTGGCAGGCTCCAGAAGATCTCTTTCCATATTCACTTTTGAGGTCTCTTCATAGGGCCACCTCACTTCATGACAGTGGTTTCCCAAGAGTGAGAGAAAATACCCACAACAGAAGCCATAGTCTTTTTATAATCTAACCTCAAAAGTGACATGCCATCACTTCTGCTGTATTCTGTTCCTTAGAGGTAAATCAGAAGTCCTGCCCACACTCAAGAGAGGGGGATGGTACTGAGGTATGAATACCTGGAGATGAGGATCCTGGGGGGCTGTCTTAGAGGCCGCCTGCCACAGGTGGGTGACATACAGCCTTTGGATGGTGAAGCGGAGTCCGGGTGGACTTGATTTCTAGTTTTGTAATTCTGAGTTATATGTAGTTGTTTTTTAGTGTTGTCAAGTGAAAATTTTTTGAATTTGTTGGAGCCTGTTCTAAAGCCCATTTCACCATACTGATCAGTTTTAGTATAATGAAGAGAGTATCTTTTCTTCAGCACCCTTGTCTGAACTGTAGAAGTGGTCGTGTAGAAAGTAAAGCCTTTTGAGTAGTTTTTGAAGTGCTGTCAGAGGGAATAAAATCAGGTGCCTCCAACATATCTTTTGTTTTAAAGACTATAATTCTACCTAGAATTCTTGAAAAATTCTTGAAAAAAATTACAAGATGACTGATAGTCTGTAACAGCAACACTTTCTGAGCCATTATTTAGGCTTCACATAGATTCCAAGTACATGGCATCATGCTCTAGATTGTAGGTAATCACTCTTTGATCAGATAACAAATAACATTATGATTGTTCAGTTTCTCTGAGGAAGATTTTTAGTCATTTAAGAAATCATTGTTTTTTGTTTTGAGTAGTGCGCTGACTTACGACATCATATTGCCTGTTAGAAGAGGACAAATTAACTTAGAACCAATTGTTATTAAACTGAAATAAATGGAGCCTTTTTTGTATTTCCCCGTCCTTTCTTAATAACCAGATCTCCCTTCTGCAGAAACATAGCTTGGCAGAGAAGAAAGAGCATGGGACTGGGGTTCAGCATATCAGTATTTCAGTTCTAGTTTTGTCCTTAAATATGTGTTCTCTCACCCTTTCTGACTTCATCTTTCTCATATGATGTTTTCTTCCAACTTAAAAATCCTACTCAATTTCATTCTTCATCTAGGACAGTCTTGGGGGTAACAGCAAGACAGCCATGGTGGCCACTGTTAGTCCAGCCGCCGATAACTATGATGAAACCCTTTCAACTCTGCGGTATGCAGACCGCGCCAAGCACATCGTGAACCATGCTGTGGTGAATGAGGATCCTAATGCACGAATTATCCGGGATCTCCGGGAAGAAGTAGAAAAACTCCGAGAACAGCTAACTAAAGCAGAGGTATAAGGCACAGCCAAGCCACACTTTATGGGTCTAGGAAAAGCTAGAACTTGAATTTTCTTCCCCTTAGCTGTAAGTGCTAAGTACTCCACTTAAAATTTTTGAGTTTCCTATAGTAAGAGAAATTTGAGATGAATAATAAATAAAGGCAGATAGATTTTCATAGTTGAAATTTAGAGAGTTTTTTTTTTTTTACAGGTGTGAAAGGATTGAACAGAAAGAGAGAATATAGGGAATTGAGAAAATGTTCCTTTCCACAGTATAGGCAGCAGACAAAAAAGAAGAGGTATAATTGAATAAGGGAGAGAGGGAGAGAGACGCTTGAAACAAAATGTATATAATTTTAGCGCAGAAAATGGTGAAGAGTGGGCATAGACTAACTGGAAGAGAACTCAAGCAGATATTTGCTGTATCATTTGTTCACTGGCTGAAGTCAGAATGAAAATCTTAAGGACATCTTCCACTTCTTGATAACCTAGTTTTTTCATGTGGCTTAATTATGTTTATAGAAAAAGTATTTTATAGCAGAAATACCCACCTATTTAGAGGTACTCTATTTCTACTACCCTATGTACATTCTATAATGTATGCTATTTATGTTCCATTACTGAATTTGAAACCTACACAATTCTAACCTGCAACCAAATGTTTTTCTTTTGAAAAGTGAAATAAAATACCAGATTCAGGATCTCTACTTTATTAGCATTTCTGTTCCCACAATTTCCCAGGACTATGGGACTCTTTCCTGGTGTTGGGACATTAGCCCTTTCTTTTCTTATAACCTGTTTTCTGGTAGTAGATTGGTAAAATACATGGTCAAAACGTCATTTTGGTTATATTTTTGCCTGTTGAAACTTATCCTGTTTTTATAGGAATAATTTTATGGTTTATTAAGATTCTTTGAAATTTTGTTTCTGTCTTCCTGGTATTAATAACACCATTCAGTTTGTAACATGTACGTCTGTATATACTTGAATCAATACCTGAAGTCATCAGTAGAGACTAGAATGAATCCTGTGTATAAGTCTAGATATATGACCTATTGGGATTTAAAAATAAGCCCTTGAGAACTTGAACTTTCTGTGAAGCTACATCTTCACAGTGACAATTGGTTGGAGGAAAAGGAAGCAGTTAGGTCTTCCTTTCAAGCCCACCTTGGATGACTGAATGAGCTTGTGGGGTGCATACAGTCTGGATGCTGTGTGTCTGTGGCATTCATTGTTATGTCTTAAGTAGATCAGAGACCTTGGTGACTTGTAGAGCTGAGAGGAGGCAGCCTGTTATTTTTATCCTTCTGGATTTAGTTAATGCTTTCTTCAGAGCATGGTACAGACATTTCATGAAATAAACATTTTGCTTATAGGCAATGAAATCTCCAGAGCTAAAAGACCGGCTAGAAGAATCAGAGAAGCTAATCCAGGAAATGACTGTGACCTGGGAGGAGAAATTAAGGAAAACCGAGGAGATTGCACAGGTTTGTGCTTTCTGATTAAAGACACAGAAACCTCTTGGCAGTTTGTGCAGTGCAACTCAGATGTCATTTTGGGTTCCTGTTTTGATTTTTTAGCTTTGGAGATGGCAAATCTAGCACCACTAATAAGAACCTAGATTCAAGAGTCTCTGCCTTACAAAGATAAAGAAGACAAATTACAATTAATTGTTCATTGTGTAAGAAATACTTGTTTAGGGTCATAGAAGTTTTTTAAATGAAATAACTACTTTGTAGCCTCTGACTCTGAATACCTAGTTAAGTAAGACCTAAGGAACTTACCCAAACTATAAAATGCTTAGTGGTAGATATTAGGCTATAAGCCTCTGGCTTCATTATGACAACTCAGTAAAAGTAATATGAAATACCTAAATCTGAGGTGACTGTCTCTCACACTTAATACAGGTGGAGTTGTGAAAGTTTAAGGTAGGAACATTAGCGTTTGGAAAGAATCTTAAATGTCTAGTTGTTTACTTAGTAAAAGACTTGCTCCATGGCTTTCCTGTTAGATGGATGTTCAGCCTCTGCTCTTAAAAATAGAATGTGGAGTTCATTACCCCACTGAGCAGTCTTTTCATGGTAAGGTAACCTCTGCCTATTCCCCTCCTTTTCTAAAGTTAAAAATCTCTAGTGTTTTCAACGGTTTCTTGTTTAGTAAATATATATAACTTGGTATTTCTTTTGTCACCCAGCAGGTTCCATCTTTAAATGTGCTGCCCAGAATCAATCTATACATCAGATGTTGTAGGATGGTACTACAACATCCTATGTTATGTAGCATAAAGTGGATGTTATATTTATATTAGTGCAGACAGACTTTAAATATTTTTTATTATATTCATTTTCAAAATAGATCAAAATAAGAGAAGAGTATGATGAATCTACATGTACCATCACCCAGTTTCATTAAAGATCACCATGTAATCCATCTTGTTTTAACTGTATCCCTATCCTGGGTTATTTTAATACATATCCTTCAAATTACAGAGAAGAGAATATTCCAGTGTATGAACTCCATTTCTCGTTACATATTTCACTTGTTTTTCATAAATTATAAGTCATTCTAATAATTATCCAGTTTAGAACTAATTTGTGTGAGCCTTTTTGAGCTACTTCAAAAGTAAACATTGACCCTGAAGTGCTACTGTATTTGAGTTGCTTTGCTGCTACAAGACAGGGTCGGTCTTAAGTAAAATTGCAGTGCGAATACTGGTGAATACTGGTGAATCTTATCGTTAGCATCTTTTTTCCTTACCTAACTGTTCTCTGCCTCTTTCACACGTCCCTTTTGAGAACCCTGCCTGATTTTATCTCACACCTCATTTAGCACCTTATCTTTGCAAGCCCCCAGGCTTCAGTGCTGCTGAGCTTGCTAACTCCTCTTTCATGGGAAAAGACCTGGTCTGTTAGTCATTGACCTTTTTCCAAAAGAGACAAGCATATCCCAAATTGTATTTCTGGCAGTATAGCCACAAATTGTTAATAAGTCTTCTGGGAAGAAAAATGGTCCATGGTCAAATAACTTTGGGATGGTATCCCTAAAAATAGCAAATTCTTCAGGCTGTAATTTAATTGTGCTGCAAACTTACTGTGTGGCCCTAATTGAATGACTTAGCCTGTCTTGTCTTTCCTCAGAATCAAAGGCTTTTGGTGGCTGTGACTCATTACTATTTGTTATTTATATATAGTCAAAGACACCCTACTTTGCCCTAATTCATATACTTTAATTGTAGAGCATTGGTTGCAGGAGTCATGCGTCTCCCCCTATATGCAGACATTCATATATTGTGTGGTCTCAGAGACAGTCATAAAAAAGAAAGGTTCATACTCTTATTATGAAAGTAGTACTTGATGCATATGCAAGTTTTATTCATTTATTTATTTAGCACATGCTCAAGCAGAGGAGGGGCAGCAGGGAGGTAGAGAGAAAGAGAGAGAGAGAGAGAATGAGAATAAGAATGAATATGAATTGCAAGCAGGCTCCACGCCCAGTGCAGAGCCCAACGTGCAGCAGGGTCGATCTTACCATTGTGAGATCATGACCCGAGCCAAAATCACAAGTCAAATGCTTAACTGACTGAGCCACCCAGGTGCCCCTACAAGTTTTATTTTGGTAAATTTACAAACCTGATGTTTTGAGTGCTCACTGGTTATGCACTGTGCTTGCTAGGTGCCAGGAATTCACAGTGGATAGATAGGATCCATGCCCTCATAGAGAAATGGTCAAGTAAACAAGTCTGAGTTACCAAGTATGAGAACAAGTATACTTCAGATAGAAGAAACAGGTGTAAAATCTCTTAAGAGAGCATTCTTGACACTTTGAGGGACCTGGAAGAGTTCCATTTAACTATAGCACAGGCTTTGAGAGTAGGAATGATAAGACATGAAGGTGGAGAGGAAACGGGCCAGATTGAAGGGCCTTGTGGACTTTGTTGAGGGAGTTTGGCCCTTATCCTGCTGGGGAATCACTGAGGGTATCAAGCAAGGGAGTGTATTGAAAATTTGGCCTTTTAGAAAGATCACAGTTGGTAAAACACCTTTGCTCATATGTATAGAACTAAGTGAGAAACACAAATTCAAGATGTTAGATATTTTTAAGAAGGAACATTGGGAATTCAATAGTATACTTTGTTGCTATTGGTAATGGCTTATTTTTCAAAACAAAGTTTTAATTAACAAAATGAAAAACATTATATAGTTTGGAAAGAAAAAATGCAATAATCTATAATACCATGTCCTAAGATAACATACTTAAATTATAAAATTATTTAATGATTATTCCAACGTGAGACCTTTTATATCTTGCTGTGTCAATAGCTATGGAATTAATCCTTCTCTAATACATTTATAGGAGCGACAGAAGCAACTTGAGAGTCTTGGAATATCTCTTCAATCTTCTGGGATTAAAGTTGGGGATGATAAATGCTTCCTTGTTAATCTGAATGCTGATCCTGCTCTGAATGAACTTCTGGTTTACTATTTAAAGGTGAAGTAACAGGCTTTGCTGCTATTTCCTGCCATGATATAGAACAATATTTCATAGTATTTTTTTTAACTTGAAGAAACATGCTTATTCAAAAATAATGAATTAACACAATTGTTTCTATTCGAATAAACTAGAAGGTAGAAAAATCTTGAGTTTCTGAGATTAGTTACCCTTTTTAGTCTTCAAGTGATGTAATTCAACCTAGTAATATAAAAACTAATATTCTGATGTTATTTTCAAGACATTAAGTATCTTAGCTACTATGATTGACTGTGATTTATGCCAGGGAGCTAAGTAGATAACTTTAAAGCTTAAAGAATGACTTTTCGAACTAAACAATTTATTAGTAGACTAAAGTTTTTGTCATTTATGTGAAGCACACCCTTTTCTGAGTGGTTATCAGATTACAAGAGGAAATGTTTAAAGAAAGTTATGGTGTAGGACCACTTACTATGAAATTTGTTTCCAGTAATTTAGGAAAATTCAAAAATTTGGATTATTGACTTACAAAAAAAGAATAGATGACTTAGAGAATGAGAGGGTCAGAAACCCAAATAGCGATGTATGTTGAAATCTGTAAATTGTGGCACTTATCAGGAAGACAAGAGACAACTTTAGAATAAGCAGGAATCCTGAGACACTACATAAATTACGAGGAGGAGCTCACCAAAATCACCTTGTCCCAGGGCGTAAATGAATTAGGTAATGGACTATATGATTTTGACTTGTGGTTAATATATACTGGGAGGAAATCTTTTCCACCCTTACAATATGGATACTATATATGTAGGTTTAACTGAAGTGACTAAGAAATTAAAGATAATGAGCTGGTAAAGTTGGAAACTGCTTTAAAATTAGAAAATTGTGTGGTTTCATTTCTAAAGAGACTAAAGAATTCACGATGCATTGGCTAGTTTCCCAGGTTTTATTAAAGATATCCTGGGGTAATTGGTTTGTGTTATTTTGATAAATAAAGCCCCTTTATTAATGAGTATCTGATACCATGTTGTATTATGCTGTGAATTAAATTGTGTTTTTGATACATATAGTATATGTGCACTCTCAGCTGTTGTGTTCAAGTGGGAGCAACATGGGAGTGGCAGGGAGATGACCCACGTTTTTAGTTTGGTATGCTGCTGAACGGATGTGTGATCTCAAGTCCTTTGCCCGCTCCAGTCTACAGATCCATCCTCTATAGAAGGGTGCTTTCCCTGTCTGACTCCCTCACAGGAGCCCTATGAGGATTAAATAAGACTTGATATTTACAAAGTACTTTGTAAACAGAGGCACTGTAAAATATAAAATATTCCACATACCATCTTCTTACTTGATACTCAGCGTGGTACCTTATGTATATTACCCTTGTCTATTGCAAAAAAATGATAAGTGATCATATCACTTACTGTGTTTCTTAATGATGTGGGCAGCATTTTCTGTTAGGGTTTCAGCTATAGGTATTCATATGCTTTAGGAGAGGTACAAGACAGAATAAGACACAAATATTCTGCCCTTTTTATTTCTCAGAACTATGAATTCTTTTTCTTTCTGATGTGATGAAGTTCAAATTGGAACACACACATACGCCAACAAGAAAAAAAACCTGATTCTATCTGTTCCTTAACTAAAAAATTAAACAAAGAAACTATTTAAAGACTTTTGGAGAGTAGTCAAAATATTTCTGGTCATCTTGTGTGGAGGTGTTGGGATTCTGTTTCAGACTGTGTGGTCAAGCCTGTTTTGGCAGAGTCTAAGGCAGTGTTGATTTCTTCACTGCCCAGGCTAACCTCGTGACAAAAGTATATTCATGACCAAGCACATTCAAAAGGATGATCTCAATCCAAGAACAGTTTTTGCTTCAGTAAAGTGATACCATGATGTGGGTTGGAAGAATCTGGAGGCTGAGCATTTTTTATTTCTTGCCTTCAAATTCTGAAATCAATTTAGATGCTGGACAGATGACTTCATATCTCTGGGTGATTTTCAGCACCCCATCTATAAAAGAGGACCCTGGATTAAATTCTCTCTAACGTTCTTTTTAGTTCCAAGTGGTATGATTCTCTTCCAGAACAGAATCCTCTATATATTTGTTTTGTCTGGAACTGGTAGAGGCAAGGTATGGTGGCCAAACCATAGGTGGAACATAACTCACAAGATCATTTTGCATCTAATTTGCATGTGTGGGCAGTCCTTACATGTCATGGTTCCAACATACACAAATTCCAGTTACCACAATCTAGTAGATGATGCTGACGCCACTGCCGTTTGTGAGATTCTACACATGCAGCCAGGGAAATGTGAAGATGAACTTACCGATATAAATAATGAAAGTGTGATGAGAAGGATGAAGATGGCTCAAAGGGACACTGGAGAACACTTCACACTAAAGGAGCTCTTGGAGATATTTCACAGCATCTAGAGCACAGAGGTTAAAACGGTAGAAGCTTAGAAAGGAGTATCACAGTTTGTCAAGGCACAGGAAATATGCTCCCTCCATATTGTAAGTTACGTATTGAGAAGAAGGCAGGTACTGTTTATACTACTCCTGATAAGCTTTTAACGAAAATAAGATACTTTTTGTTTTTAAATAGGCTGCATGCCCAGCATGGAGCCCAAAGTGGGGCTTGAACTCACGACCCTGAGATCAAGACCTGAGCTGAGATGGGGCACTTGGATGACTCAGTCGTTTAAGCATCTGACCCTTGATTTTGGCTTGGGTCATGATCTCATGGTTGTAAGATTGGAGCCCTGCGTCGGACTTTGCGATGACAACACAGAGTCTGCCTGGGATTCACTGTCTCTTTACCTCTCTCTCTCTACCTCTCCCCTGCTCATGCTGCTCCCTTTCTCTCTCTCTCAAAATAAATAATCTTAAAAAAAAAAAAAAAAAAAAAAAAGACCTGAGCTGCGATCAAGAGTCCAATGCTTAGCCAACTGAGCCACCCAGGCACCCCAGAAATAAAATGCTTTAAATTTCAGTGTTTCTTTTAAAAAAAAAAAAAAATTTTTTTTTAACATTTATTTATTTTTGAGACAGAGACAAAGCATGAACGGGGGAGGGTCAGAGAGAGGGAGACACAGAATCTGAAACAGGCTTCAGGCTCTGAGCTGTCAGCACCCAGCCCGATGCGGGGCTCGAACTCACGGACGGCGAGATCATGACCTGAGCCGAAGTCGGCCGCTTAACCGACTGAGCCACCCAGGCGCCCCTCAGTGTTTCTAATAGTCTAAATTACAGTATACTAAATAAATATTGGTTTTACTATTTTTTCATTATCCTATATGTTGTAACAGTAAGAAAAATCTTAATGGTTTTACAGACATTTTAAAAAGTCACAGAATAATTGCAGTTTCCCCATTGATTATTAAGATCTCCTTGCAATGTTATTTTTACAATCCTTTGCTCTCATGCAAATCAAGGACTGCCTGTGATTCTAAGACAGTCTTGGACATTTATACCAGTGCCAGCCAAGCTTCTAGAGGGAAGAGCTGCTTCCCCCACCTTAAAAACATTATGCTAGTAATACACTTTGTTTTCTGAAGAGTTTTATAAACACATACTAGAAAAAGAGGGGGGATTTGTGCCCAAATTCCAACATGCAGAGATGACCACAGTTAACACTTAATAGTTTTATCTGTATCTGCTGGGTCTATTCCTATATGTATATCTATAGGCTTATACTGATACATATTTTTAAATTACAGAAATGGGATCACAGTATAATTGATTCTCATCATGCTTTTCAATTATCCTCCAGATCTCTCAGGAGGGCTATTTTGCTTATGCGGTTCTGGATCTGCTCTTTGCACAAGTCAGCTATTAATGGCCCTGGAAACAAGGCTGATTCTGAAGGATTTGGAGCAAATTATACATGTACACACTTGATAAGGATTCATACCAGCGATTCAGCAACAACTTTAAATGTTTTTATTTATTTTTGAGACAGGGAGAGAGCACGTGCTAGTGGGGTAGGGAGTAGGGGCCAAGAGAAGGGGAGACGGAGGATCTAAAGTGGGCTTTGTGGCCCAAGCGTCCATCGATGGATGAATGGATAAAGAAGATGTGGTACATATATACAATGGAGTATTACTCGGCAATCAGAAAGAATGAAATCTTGCCATTTGCAACTATGTGGATGGAACTAGAGGGTATTATGCTAAGTAAAATTAGTCAGAGAAAGACAAAAATCATATGACTTCACTCATATGAGGACTTTAAGAGACAGAACAGATGAATGTAAGGGAAGGGAAGCAAAAATGATACAAAAACAGGGAGGGAGACAAAACATAAGAGACTCTTAAATATGGAGAACAAACAGAGGGTTACTGGAGGGGTTGTGGGGGGGGGAATGGGCTAAATGGGTAGGGGGCATTAGGGAATCTACTCCTGAAATCATTGTTGCACTATATGCTAACTAATTTGTATGTAAATTAAAAAAATAAAATTAAAAAAATAATAAAGTGGGCTCTGTGCTGACAGCAGAGAGTGGGACGTGGGGCTTAAACTGAAACCGTGAAAATCATGACTGAGCTGAAGCTGGTCGCTTAACCAACTGAGTCACCCAGGTGCCCCAGGCAGCAGTTTTATTTATTTATTAAAAAAAATTTTTTTTTAATGTTTTTTTTTTTTTTTTTTGAGAGAGAGAGAGAGAGAGAGAGAGAGAGTGTGAGCGGGGGAGGGGCAGAGAGAGAGGGAGACACAGAATCTGAAGCAGGCTCCAGGCTCTGAGCTTCCAGCACAGAGCCTGATATGGGGCTTGAACTCATAAACGGCGAGATCATGACCTGAGCCGAAGTCGGATGCTTAACCGACTGAGCCACCCAGGTGCCCCTTTAAAACTTTTTTTTAATGTTTGTTTGTTTTTGAGAGAGACAGAGACAGAATGTGAGTGGGTTGCGGCAGAGAGAGAGGGAGACACAGAATCCTAAGCAGGCTCCAGGCTCTGAGGTGTCAGCACAGAGCCGACACGGGCTTGTGAGATCATGACACTCAACTGACTGAGCAATCCAGGCACCCCTCGGCAGCAGTTTTAAAACACATGTCTTTTATAGTATAGCTCCCATTGAAAGTAAACTGCCTGTTGTCCTCTTTGCCAGTATTCACAGTCACCGACTGAAGTGATGAGAATGGCAGAGGCATCAGCCATTCAGTGTTTGTGGAGCTGTGGGTTGGGCCCCAAGGACCCCAAGATGAAGAAGACACAGTCATGGCACAGTAGGAGTTCTTGGGTTGGCAGCGGTTTGGTCTGTGTGGTGTAGTGTTTGAATTTGTAAAAGATGGGAAGATAGCATTCCTGCCCTTTTCACCTCCATTCCAGAAAAGCTGTCTTCAGAGTCTAGGTTCTGTTAAGCTAGCATGACTTCTTTATTAAAGAATTTTGATTACTTAGATATGTGAAGAGTAACAGGTACTTTTCTGCTTAGTGCCGTTGGTACTTACTTACCTTTTCCTTCAGAAATTATCTGGGAATGCTGGTAAGACTGAGGGACCTCATGGGCTTTATCCATATGCTACTTTTTCTTCTTGCAGGCTGGGAAAAGCTACCCTGTGAAATATGTCACTAGTGGACAAGTCCTGTCTCTCTTCATCTTCCTTTTTCCCCTCCCTCTTTTCCCCTCTGTCTCTGTCTTACTCTTTCTTTTAGGACTTAGCTGGTCAAAGGGAGATTCTCAAAAGAGCCACATAAATAGTTGATTTATAAAGGAAGCAAGGTACAGTAAATTCATAGAATAGTTAACTAATCTTCTCCAGTGAAATTAAACTTAAACGGATGAAAAAAGGTTAAAAACCATTTCTAGCCTCTGATTATTTCTGAGATTTTTACATATGGTATTTTATATTTGCTAAAGTTTTCCCTAAAACCAGTCTACTTTATTTATTTATTTTTTTTAAACGTTTATTTATTTTTGAGACAAGAGAGAGACAGAGCATGAACAGGGGAGGGTCAGAGGGAGAGGAAGACACAGAATCCGAAGCAGACTCCAGGCTCTGAGCTGTCAGCACAGAGCCCGACGCGGGGCTCGAACTCACAGACCGTGAGATCATGACTTGAGCCAAAGTCGGACGCTCAACCGACTAGGGCCACCCAGGCACCCCTACTTTATTTTTTTAAATTTGTTTTTAATGTTTATTTATTTTTGAAAGAGAGAGAGAGAGACACAGAGCACAAGCAAGGGAAGGGCAGACAGAGAGGGAGACACAGAATCCAGGCAGGTTCCAGGCTCTGACCTGTCAGCACAGAGCCTGATGTGGGGCTCGAACTTACGAACTGCGAGATCATGACCTGAGCTGAAGTTGGGCGCTTAACCGACTGAACCACCCAGGCGCCCCAAAAGTAGTCTGGTTTAAGAATCATTGTATCCACATATCACAAAGAGACTGACAAGCCACCCCTGATTAATTTATCTTGTTTTGATTACCTTGTACTTTCATAGCACTTAGATACTCATTAGATAAACTGTGCCAACCTATGATAAGTTTATTTTTTTTTCCTTGTCAGTGTTTTTATTGCAGTGCTTAGAGCACAATAGGAAGAACTTATCAAAAAGCTTATTGTTTAAGTTGTCTAAACATCAAACAGTAATGCTTTGGCAGATTGAGCTGTTAGAGTGCAGTGTTTGAGATTACAGTGAATCATCATCCAAATCAGAATAGATTATAACCTCAACTGAGAGATTTAAGTTGTCACTGACATTGTAAGCACCATAATTGGGACTTTGTCTCTTGTGACTCAGTGCCCAACTCATAATAGGTACTTAGTATACATTTGTTAAAAAAATGAAGTTTTCCTTCCAGAATTTGGATTAGGCCTTTGCATGTTTGTGTTAATATCTTATCTCCAATAATTTTTAATTCAGTCTATCAATAGATACTTAGCATACACCATGTGTCATGTACTGTGCTCATTGTTGTAGAAGATGCAGGAGTTCTGTGAAGACTGCTGTCTAAATAAAGGAAAAAAGCAACATTTGTGCAATTGATAGTGAAATATTGTATCCCCTCTAAGGGGATTCAGAGAAGGGAGAAGTCAGTGTTGCCTACTGGTGAAACTTTCTCAAGTAGAAAATGACCCTCAATTAGAAGACCCTTGTATTTAGATGAAGGGAAGAGGGAGTCTTTCAAGCAAAGAGAACAAGAGCAAAGGCACAGACATGGACCTGAATCTGTGTGCAGTCAGACTATGGTAGTGGGAGTTGGTTCTAGACTCAAACCCCAACCTGGGTTATATAGTTCAAGGCAAGTGCTTTGACAATTTTTCCTTCTTTTTTAGGTGGTCTTGGGCCCTTTTTCTCTTTAGACTCTTTTCTCCCCCCTTTTGGAACTTCACTGTGGGGTTGGTGTTGTACGGTGGGGGGGGGGGGGGGCGGGGGGGAGCCAAAGTGGGGAATGCAGATAGGCATGGAATAGATTCTTTAGGCCTGCTACTGAGCATCACAAAGCATTACTTGTAGTTTCATGGAGTCAAACCCTGTTCTCCAGATTAGGAAAGTATAGGATTGGCCAGAAAGCCTCAGCTAATAGTGAAGAGTAAAGCTTTATGTGGAATGTCCTCTGTATTTTATATACTCCTTGGGGACCGAATAGGATACCATGGGGCAGCTCTGGATCCCAGCTCTTTGTTTCCTTAGAATCACCACTGCAGTACAGCTGAGAGAAGAAACCCCCAGGAAAGGTGAAATGAATATACTAGTGGGGAAGGGCCCTTTTTATGAGATTGAGGTCCCAGAAGAGATAGGAATCACTGGGACCCACAACATAATTAGAAGGGTTACCAGCAAAGAGGAGGAGAGAATCATCTTCCTTTGAGTCTGAAGACAAATGATCATTTATTTTTCCTTTATATTTTTTTAATGACTAATTGTGCCAGGCATGTGTTAAGTGCTTGGATTACAGTGGGGAGCAGGTCAGGCTGTTCTCTGCTCTTGTGGTGTTTCCATGTTAGCTGTGGAGACATATAGTAAACCAACCCATAGTCAGTGCTAGGTAAGGAATTGAAATAGGAGAGTGGTGGGGTGCTTATATCTGATTGTCAGTTCCGAGTACACCTCCCTGAGAATGTTCCCCTAAAAGGTGAGATAGAAATGATAAGAAACTACCAATATCAAGATTAGGTGGAGGAACCAGCCAGTGTGCTCAAAGAACAGATAAAAGGCCAGTATGGCCTTATCATGTTCCAGGAGAAGGGGGAGTAGTAAGAGCTAGGATAGGAGAGGCAGGCAGGGCCATATCACTGAGCGTTTTTTGTAAGCCTGAGTAAGAATTTGGACTTCATTAGAAGTTCAAAGGGAAGCCACTTGAGGGTTTTAAATAGGGGGCGCTGCACGATCAGCTGTTGTGCTGGGAGTGGATGGGGGTGAGGGATTAGGAGTGGAGAGATAGTAGGAGGCACCTGTATTCACCCGAGCAGTAGAGTGTAAAGCGCGATCGTAGAGGTGGAGGGAAAATGAGCCAATTCTTGATATGTTTTGGAGGGACAGTCTGTAGGGATGTTCTGATCAACATGGATCCAGGAGTAGGCTGGTAAGGGGAAGATAGGGCTCAGTAGCACCTAACCTTTTTAGTTGACTACCTGGGTGGTGGCAGTACCACTATTAATGGAGAAGAGAATAGACTCATTGGGTGGAGGTTGGGGGAGCAAAAGTTCTGCTTTGGCCCTTTCACTTTGAAATGTCTTTAGATACTCAAATGTCATTAAGAATGACATTTAGAGGGTGGGTCAGTTGGTTAAGCCTCCGACTTGGGCTCAAGTCATGATCTTGTGGTTTGTGGATTTGAGCCCTGTGTCGGGCTCTGTGCTGAAAGCTCAGAGCCTGGAGCCTGCTTGGGATTCTGTGTCTCCCTCTATCTCTGCCCCTCCCCTGCTTGCATTCTTTTTCTCTCATAAATAAATGAACATTAAAGACATTTAGACACCTTGAAATGTCTTTAGACATCCAAGTAGGCAACAAATAATGGTTATTGAGACTAGAATAGTGGTAGTGGAGGCAGGAAAATAATGAACTAAAGCTTATGGTTCCTGGTTAGTGATTTAATTTATATAGAAACAGTGTCGCAGGCAGGCGAGGTCTGAGGACCCAGGTGGGGTTCTCCAGAACCAGCCAAGAAGGTCCTTGACTTCATTCAGGATGGAAACCAAATGTAAGCCAAGAGGAAATGAGAGCAGTTTATTGAAGATATGTAGAGAAAGCAGATACAGAGCAACTGGGAGACTCTGAAAGGAAAGTAAGTCTCATCTTTGTTTGAAGCCTGGGGTTTTTATTGAGGGTTGTGTCTTCTCAGGCATCCAGGAACATAGACAAGTGTTTAGGTGTCCTCCATAAGCCACTTGTGCCCTAGGGCCACAGTTCTTGGTGGATCAGTGGTCTTGGTCACTCCTTAGATGGTGTCTATTGTGCTGGAAGACTCCAAAGAAATCATTAACTCCTTTGCCTTTACCGGGAGGACACATTATCTGTTCTATAAGATGTGTATGTGTAGGGGGATGTGGGTCCTAGCAAGAACAGAAGCAGGAAAAGGAGCAAAACAAGCAGTTTTTCATAGGGTCCCTTTAGTTTTCCTGTCTCAACAGCATTTAAAACCCATGGGGCTGGATGAAGTCATTGTGATCAAGGGTCAGCAACTGTTTCCACTGGCCAAATCTAGCTCCCTGCCTGCTTCTATACGGCCTGGGAGCTAAGAATGGTTTTTACATTGTTTAAATAGTTGGAAAAAAAAATAGAAAAGCTATAATATTTCAGACATGTGAAAATTATGTGAAGTCCAAATTTCAGTGTTCATAAATAAAGTTTTGTTGGAAAGTAGCCACACTTGTTCATATGTGTGTTATCTGACTGCTTTCACACTATGAGGCAGAGTGGTTTTATAAAACTTGCAAAGCCTTACATATTTTGTATCTGACCCCTGATCCAGGTGTATGCAAGGAGGAGGTGGCCTAGGGACACATCCAGGTCTTATCCGCGTTTAATTATGTATGGGCAGTCAGATGTTGAAGTGCAGAAGAGGGAACTTAACTTTTACATCCACTTTCTCAGTTGCCAGCCAGAAAGCAATGCTGGTGATTGGGGCTTCAAGAATTGCATAATTGCGACTCTACAGTAAGAAGAACACATCCATCATATCTTCTGTGAGGATTAGAGAGACCATGGGATTCATAAAATAATTGTAATCTTTTCAAAATGCTTAGATTTGAATAGCTTTTTATCTTTGTGGTTGACTCATCTTGATTGAGACCAGATAAATGATGTGCAGCTTAAGTAACTGTGGTCTTCAGACCAATATTTTTGGTATATCATTGACATATGGCTCATGCTCTGAGAGTAGTATAAAGTATTTGGAATCAAGATTGCAATGGAAAATAATGAATATAGTATAGACATTAATATAAAACTATAGCTTTAGGTTTAAAAGGTATAACTCAACTCTGCATTATTCCTTATAAGGAAATACAATTTGTAGAATGTATTTCAGAGAAAGCCAGAAATTCCCCCTACCCCATTCCATTTGCTTAAGAAAATCTTTTAGCTAAGGTAATGTATCAATATAAGAGGGCTCAGGGGAGATGATTTCAGTTTCTATACATGTAAGAATACAATGTTAATCAGTGAATTTGATTCTTTTGTAGGAACATACATTGATAGGGTCAGCAAATTCCCAAGATATCCAGCTATGTGGAATGGGAATTCTTCCTGAACATTGTATTATAGACATCACATCAGAAGGCCAGGTTATGCTGACTCCTCAGAAGAACACCAGGTAATGTACTTTAATTAGTGTTAATGTCACAGTCTTTAAGAGGAAGAAAGGACACTACTTGTGGATGCTTGGCCTTTGCTTTTTAAGTTCACTTAATGAAGATATTCACGTCGTTACCAAGGCCTTTACATTTAACTTTTTAGTAGTTCTTAAGCCATGTTACCTCTCTCTACTTACTCTCGTGGCCTTATTTAAATAAGGCCCTCATAAAAAAAAAATAAAAATAAAAAAACAAGGCCCTCATCATATCTTGATTGGAACCTTTTCTCCTGGGTCACTCACCAGATAGCCGAATGGCTTTCTACTATTTTTGATACAAAATCCCTTACATCCCTCCTGTCTGTTTCCTATTCCTCTATGTCTGCCATTCCTTTGGGCAGCTAATTCCTGTTTGACATTTAAGGTTAAGCTCTGTCATTATCTACTTTGGGGGAATTTCCTGTTTGGTCTAAGTGAAGGGCCCCTAGTACATATTCCCATACACCTTATGCTTCCTGTCAACACTTTGTATTTGTATTTTTGTGGTCTCTTAGCCTTTATTACCCCAATGGACTATGAACTCACTGAGGACAAGGGCCCTTCTATTTTTGGTTCTCTGTCTTTAGTATGTAATAGAAGACTAGTATATAAGTGCTCAGTAAGTAATGGATGAATGAAGAGGTGTACCATTATATATAAATTAAATGTTTGTCAGTTTGTTTCCTTGGGCTGTGTGTTATATAATGATCCATAACTGTTAACTGATTTATATTGAATTTCCAAATGTTGGACCATTTCATCCTGTGATACTGAATAATCATTAATATCATTACTGATTTTATCCACAAAGTCTTTAAATACTGGTAAGCAATCAAGCTCATGGTGAAGGATGCAAATAAGAAAGGGGAAAAAAAAGAGAAGACACTGGACCTGGCACTCCCAGTTAGGGCATGCCATTCTCCTATTAAAAAATCAACCTCAGGCAATGTTACTCTGAGGCCGTGATAAATAAGACAAAGCAGGCCATATCATCATTTTGTTTCAGCACAGACAAAAATCAAGGTCACTCTGCCACACACCAAATACCAAACACCTTCTCTTGGTTGAGGTGAGCGATTATTTCTTCACTCGTCACATCTTCATCGGAGTCTCCCCTCCATAGATAAGATTTTTTGAAATGCCCGATCATACAGCATCCAGCACATACAGCACCCCATGCTGTCAGAGCCCTTCCCAAGTCATCCAGCTAAAGCCCAGATCCTGCCACAGTCCTTCCCAGCACAGTCTCACTGAGATACCCTGTGCTTCCTGGGGCTGTGTCTTCTCCCTGTGCATGTTCACCACAGGAGTGCTCCTCATGGTCTTTGGGTGGAGGACACAGACACAAGTCTTCCAAACTCCAGTTCTCATTTGAAGTTTACAGTTGGCAACAAATACTGCCATTCGTTTCCTTGCTTTGTTTATTTGCAAGAAAATGCCCAAAATAACACTTTGTGTGTATGTCCTTTGCTCAGGACAGCCTTCATTCTTTGGTATGAATGGACACAGTGCTTTTTATGTACTTCCCATTTTGTCACCTGAAATGTTTAAAAAGTTGGGTACTCAGAGTCAAGAGTAAAAAAAAAAAAACATAGTAATTTTTACTTCATCATCAAAGACATTCTCAAAGGAAACATTTTTTAAATGGGGCGCCTGGGTGGCTCAGTCAGTTAAGCGTCCGACTTCGGTTCAGGTCATGATCTCTCAGCCTGTGAGTTCGAGCCCCGCGTCGGGCTCTGTGCGGACAGCTCAGAGCCTGGAGCCTGTTTCAGATTCTGTGTCTCTCTCTCTCTCTGACCCTCCCCCGTTCATGCTCTGTCTCTCTCTGTCTCAAAAAAAAAAAATAAATAAACGTTAAAAAAAAAAAAATTGTGAGTGCATGGCAGTGAGTAGTCCAGTGACTACTAGAAATGTTTGGTGCCACTGCCTTGGTTTGTGCTAAAACACCAGCAGTTTTACTCATTTGCTGGTATAAATGACACAGTGAAAAAGGGCAGGTTAGCATTATTATAAAAATAGCTTTAATCTTGGGGACCCCCCCCCAGAGACCACACTTTGGAAACTGTTATTGTGTTCATGCTTTTATTTACTAATTATAGCTTAACTGCTGTAGCCTTTAAAAATAAGCCTCTATATAAGTTTGCCTTTAATTAAACTCCTCATTGTATTTAAGGAATTTGTGTCATAAAAGCTAAAATCTGCTAATTTTAGTAGGTTCCCTCTTGTTATATTTTTTGAGCCTCGAGATTTACATAATCAGACTGTAGGAGGACCAATTACTTCTAGTGTTTAAAAACCCACATGGCAAGTGAAATCTAGATACAGAGAGTAAGATTTTGTGTGTATGCATATACATAAAAAGTAATTAGCAATATAAAGCCAGGTAGTGCTTAAGATGGCAAAGAAGCTAAAATACTATAGGCTGGGGTGATGAGCAGACTTTATAGAGGAAGCTGAAACCAGCTGAGCTGTGAGAGCTGAGGACTTGGGGGGAATGGAGAGGGACAGGAACTCTGTTGTAGTTTGCAGGACTGGCTGGTATAAGCCTGGCTTTGAAAGAAGAGTAAGTCAGCCATGTTCAGTGGACAGAACATAAACCTTTTGTTTTTTTGGCTGGAGTTGAGAATTCACTGGAAAGGGGAAAGGAGATAAAGAAGGCTTCCTTTTATGGGGCCTTGAGTATCAAGTTAAAGAACTTGACCTTTATCCTGTATCTAAGCAAATGAGTCCTTCAGCAGGAAGGAGGCTTGATGAAATTGGTATTCCAGGAATATCAGTCTTATAGTGGTATGCATAATTTTTCTGTTTATTTCCTGCCTCTGCAAATTCTTCCCTTCATATCCTTCTGTTCATCCATCTGTTGAACTCCATTGTCAAGATAAGCAGTCAAGTGGACCTGACAAGTCTTTTATATATTGATAGGATATGAATGTTTTTTCTGTGCTCTAGGAAGTTACAGAAGATTCTAGCATAGGTCTCATTTATTATTACTGATATCTGTAGATATTTCTAGATTCTGGTTGGTTGATTGGCTCTTATCCATGTAGATTGGACATATTCAATTTGAGTTGTAATGTATATGCTACCAGCTTTTTATTATTGGCTATAATAGTTCCATACTCCCTAATATACTATATAACAAATTTGAAACTTTGAAAAGTAGAGGATAATAATATATTATACTTAGTACCATAAGCTTTTTAGGTAAATCAGCAAAGAAGTAAATACAAATAATGAAATTTACTGGGAATCAATTTGGGGAATTGATTATTTTATTTTTCCTGGTAACTACATCTCTATGGTATAGTAAAGGAGAAAACGTTGATAATCATTGTTTGCATGTTTGACCTCTTCTCCCCACAGAACATTTGTAAATGGCTCTTCTGTATCTAGTCCTATACAGCTACACCATGGGGACAGGATATTATGGGGAAACAACCACTTCTTCAGGTATGACATTATTCATGGCTCTTAGAGATTGTTGAAGATTGTACTCTGAAATAGAAGAATATATATTAGGTAAACTTAGCTCCATAAAAATTAGACATTATTTTGTGTACATATATATTTATTGACTGTATATGGTTTGTTCACTATATGGTTTGAGCCTAGAGGCGTATGAACCCTATACTCAGGGACAATAAGGAGTTTACTTACTTATTTTTCCCTTTTCATTTCCCATTGGAAGATGATTGTTTTGCCATCTGGTATAAGAATTCATTAATTTTTTTTCTGACATGCTTATTTTTTTATCTGTTTATTTTTTATTGGAAGAGTAGTACTTTTAGTTTCCTTCTTCATGAAATAAAATTTGTATTTCATTTAGGAATGTTTTCGGCTGCAAGTAATAGCAAACTGAACTATTAAAATGACTTAAACAGTTTGTTCACTGACAGAATAAGAAATCCAAAGGTGGATGGTTGGTAGCATTGGCTAAGCCTTTCAAAACTGTCATGGTAGAAGTCTTGTCACTGTTTCACTGTCTTGGCATTTCCCTGTGGTCTGTGGTCTAAAGATGGCTACAGCACTCCAGGCTTCAAAGCAGCATCTGGGCACATATGAAGAAACTGAGAGAGATGGGTGGTGATACTAGCCCTGTCTTCTTGATCAGAAAAAGCAGAAATCTTCCAGAGTCCCCAGCAACCTTCTACTTTTGTCTCATTTGCTAGAATTTGCCTGTCACCTGTAAGAGAGGCTGAGAAAGTGTGTGTCCCGGGACTGTACATATTATTTCCCATAGAAAACTGGTGTTGTATTGCTAACGAAGGGCGGACTAGAGATTGTACAGAATTAGAATCCTGCTGTGTTCCTCTTCCTGTCACTGGTCACCCTGCTTGGGATATCAGCTGACTTTTCTTATAGCTAATGGAGATCCTTTGCTTGTAGGCCAGTCGATATTTTGATTACTGAGGAAAGGGTAGAGGGGTACAAAGCATGTGGAAAATATTTTTCATTTTTTTCCTTCTCAAACTAAATCAAGTAGAAATTGCTTGGCTTGGTTTTCAAAACCTTCATAGTTTGGGATAAATTGATTTTTCCAGCATTATCTCCCACAATTCCTGCTATACACATTTTGTGTGCCCCTGTGTTGTTTTATTCATAATTTCTCCAGACTATGAGAGTTTCCATTTCTACATCTCTTCTAATGCTGTTCCCACTGCCCTAATGCCCTGCTTTCTCCTTATTGTTTAAGGCTTGCCTCAGATGACTTCCTACTCTGTCATCCTTTCTGTTGTTATCACAGTGTTCCTCAGCTTTTCTTCAGCACCTCGCTTGTTACAGTCATGTGGCCAAGTCATGCTGTCTGTTGTAACTATTCACACGTATGTGTATGTATTTCTCCTAGCAGGGAATAAACTTCCTGGGTATAGTAATTGCCTTACACTTACATGGTGCCCCCTTGGCATCTAACAAATACCAGTATTTAATGAATGGAATGAATATGTGCCTATCTTTATTTTAAAAATAATACTCTTTTTTTTTCCTCCCAAGACTGAATTTGCCTAAAAAGAAGAAGAAAGCAGATAGAGAGGATGAGGAACAAGACAGCTCCATGAAGAATGATACCAGTTCTGAGCAACTGGATGTAGACGGAGACTCCTCCAGTGAGGTGTCCAGTGAAATCAACTTCAATTATGAGTATGCACAGATGGAGGTTACCATGAAGGCTCTGGGTAATAATGGTGAGCAGATCTGTTGTGAGTTTTAGAATCTTTTAAAGTTGGTGGAGAGTTAAACATGTTTGTGACTGAGACCTTTTAAATGTTAACCAAAAAAGGAAATCTTTATGTTATTCCCTGCACTCTATTCTTTTGTGTCTTTGGTTTTAATTTATTTATATAAACTTTTCATTCTTTCAGCCTTGATTACAAATCACTGCCAACTTTATTCTTAGTGGTAGAATTTCTCAGATTTGACACTTGACTGCCACTCTTAGGTTATGTGTAGAACACACAATAAGACCTGCTTTTTCTGGATGGAAAACAGTTCGGCATATATCTAATAAGAATAGATGATATGATGAGTAATTGTGAGTAAGGAAAACTGAGTTTATTCCAAACTGTCTTCAAGAGTCTTCTTTTACTAATTAGGGTGACAAACAGCATAGCAATATATAGAACAGCATTTGAAATATATTGTGTTGTACAGTCACCTTTCGTTCATTATTTACCTTTTTAAAAAACCCTTGTTTAGATCCAATGCAGTCCATATTGAACAGCCTAGAACAACAGCATGAAGAAGAGAAACGATCTGCATTAGAGCGCCAGAGGCTTATGTATGAACATGAATTGGAGCAGCTACGAAGAAGGCTGTCTCCTGAGAAGCAAAACTGCCGTAGCGGGGACAGGTTTTCTTTCCACTCACCCAGTGCTCAACAGCGACTGAGACAGTGGGCTGAAGAGAGGTAGGTGCATAGGGCCTTTATTACACATGCACAGCCAGTGCTTGTTACTGTAACCTGCCCAGGTCAGATGCAGGGTGAAGAGATCTAGAAATTACTTGAAAAAAAGTTAGATTAAAAAGAGAGTGTTACAGCTTAAGAATCATTTGGCATTATCTTATTTTTTTCATTTTTGAAAAAAACAGGAATTACCAATTTATATTGATTTCTTTAAAGTTGCCCTTGTTAGGTACTGCCACATTTTAGTCTGTATGGCTTTTGGATTGAATAAACAAATATTTGTACTTAGAAGTTATACTTTATCATTGTATTATACTTTAGGTTCTGAAGCTTGGGTAGATGCTTTTTAAAAAAAAAGAAAAAAAAAGAAAGGTGGTTATCTGGACTGATTAGTTCAGGTAGGTAAAGCATGGTGCTAATGAGATGCAGATTGCAAGTTTGATCTCTATATGGGCTAATTAGCATTGCACTAAAATGTCTCATCTACGGTTACAGATTGTACTTAACTAACCTCTTGCCATTCCAAGTTTGGTCTGCAGATAGGCAGCATCTCTCTGAGGTGATTGATAGAAGTGTAGCATATCAGGTCCCACCCCAGCACTCATGAGTCAAAATCTTCAGTTTATCAAGACCCCCAGGTGACTTGTATACACAGTCAAGTGAGCACTGTCGTAATCAACGGCCAGCTTGTTACACGAGCGTGTGCCTGTACGTATAACTTAGCCCGGATACAAGCGCATGCATGGGTCGGTGTCAGTAATGTATTCCCTGTGTGCAAAAGGCAGTTGTAAAGCTTGGTTCGCAGATTGGCATTTGTGTATTATGTAGTACATAATATTCTGATGTGCTGCTTGACGGTTATCCCCCTCCCCCCCCCCCTTTTTTTTTAAAGAGAAGCAACACTGAATAACAGCCTGATGAGGCTGAGGGAACAAATTGTTAAAGCCAATCTGTTGGTGAGAGAAGCTAGTTACATTGCAGAGGAACTGGATAAAAGAACAGAGTATAAAGTAACCCTGCAGATTCCAGCCTCCAGCCTGGATGCCAACAGGAAGGTGAGGTTGCCATTCATGGAAGAGGCAAAGATGTCATTGGGGACATTGTCTATTTCACCAGTGTTATTAAATACCAGTGGATTTGCCCTTCTCCCCACCTATACTTTCTGCAGTCTGTATCCTTTTGTACTTGCTCTCCGCTCTCCAGTAGAGTTTATTTGCTTTTAATTCTCTGCCTCTGTGCATATATGTCCTTTGTCCACAAGAATATCCTCTCCACCTCCACCCACCACACTCTACCAATTTATTTCCCTCAACTCCCTTTCTTCCAGTTTGTTTAAATGATTTCTGAAAAGTCTTTCCTGATGAATCTTCTGAAAGTGGTGTTTCCCCTTCATTTTGTTACCACTGTACAACCCTCCTCCCTTAAGGTACCTGTTTATTTTACATAAACTATGTTATTTCCACTTGCTAACAGATTGCTCTGCAAAACTGTTTATTAGTTGTTTCATGTGTGCATTCATGGTCACAAATTTTTGTGGTATTATGTAATAAGCTTAATAAAATATAGAGGGAAGTTCCCATCAGAGTTTTCTATCCTTGCCATTCAGGTGTTTTCTTTGTTATTTAGGTTCTTTTCTAGCTCTCAATCATGTTCATATGTAATTTTTATGATAGAATGTTATATTCAGAAAAATATTTTGAGGGTCTGTGTGCTTTGTTTCCCCTACAGTATTTGACACAGCAGAGGTTTAATGAATCCTTCTTGGGTGTTCTAATTTGATAGCAAGGACCACATCTATCTTTTTCTTGTGGCATCACAACATCAAGGTCAATGATTCCACAGAACAGATATTTGGCAAATATGATACTTAATGTTTTTAGTAATATAGGTATTGTGGATGTGATGCATTCATTGCTTTATGGAGACTTGCATTTTTTAAAAAAATTTATTTATTTGAGAGAGAGCATGCACACGCACATACAGGGGAGGGGCAGAGAGAGAGAGAGAGAGGGAGAGAGAATCCCAAACAGGCTGCATGCTGTCAGCACAGAGCCCGACATGGGGCTCTAACTCACAAACCGTGAGATCATGACCTGAGCTGAAATCAAGAGTTGGACACTTAACCGACTGAGCCACCCAGGTGCCCTGAGACTTGTCTTTTGGTATATATTCTGCGAACTTAGAACTTTATTTTGCTTGTTGGCATCTGTAGGGCAAACCATGGGTGCAGTGGGACTCAGACAAAAAGCAGTAGAGGAAAGCTAATCTTGGGCAGAAGGTATAGGGCTTATATTCTTCTAGAAGACTGAGCAGAGCAAGGTCTTTTTCCATTCTGTAGTGTTTGAGTTGGAAAAACAGAAACAAACATTTTTCCCCCATTAAGCATGACTCTCTGTAGCTTTTTCTGTGTATCCTGGCTCGGACCTTGTTGGAAAGATCAACCCTGTCTCCAGGCAGCCAGGTCAACACCTAGAAGTGACACAGGTCATTTTGGGCATCCCTCTCTCCCAGACACCTGGGAGTATGTTCATGGGGTATGTGATGGCCGGTAGAGATGATGCACATTGCTGGTGTTGAAGCAGCCATCGTTAACAGACGGCTACTAATCTACACTGCTATCATAGATTTACTAGATTAGTATTTTCAGATTTCACCTGGAGAGACGAGCTTGACAAGAAAGTATTTCTTAAGTAGAGAGTCTCCTTAACTCAGGCTGGGCCTTAACTCTTTTATCCAACAAAATCTTTTGGTTTTGGTACTTGAAAACTCTTCATTTCACTTAATGTCGTGTCCATGCTGTGCACGCCGTTATTTGTTCTGGTCTTACTCCTGACCTTGTACTTGCCTCTTTCTGGTGATTTTGGTGAGAGGCAGAAATTTCTTTTTTTTTTTTTTTTTTTTTCTTTTTTCCAATTCTTATTGTAATTGCAGGAGGGCCAAGTCTTGATGCTTCAGCATATTGCAGGTTGCCATTTCCTCCTGGTTCTAGCATTCTCTGCCTGTAGTACCACTCTCTGCAGATCACTGATGAGCTTTTTGTATTGATTCCCTGGTTGGCTGAGTACTAGGTAGGGGAGTCTTTATAGTATGAGAGAATGGTAATTTTTGAGCTTCAGAATTCTAAAATCTTTGTTTCATCATGTGAATTCTGTTTCTTTGAAAATGATTATACGTGGGATGTTAAAGTAACATGGGTGTATTCACAGTCCCCTAAAGTTCCGAGTAGACATATCCAAACAGTTGATAAATTATCTGGTGACTCTAAATTGATGAGTAACTGATAGATACGTCTCTCTGGGGGAGATTCACAGGGGTATTTTTATTTTCTACTTTGTGGTTTTAAAAACTTTTTCTATATTAAAAACACATTGCTTTTTTAAGCTGGAAAAACTTCATTAAATTCTAGGTTTTTTTCTGGTGAGATTCATATAACATAAAATTAACCGTTTTAAAGCAAACAGTTCAGTGGCCTTTAGTGCATTCACAGTGTTGTGTGACCAGCATCTCTGTCTAGTTCTATACTGTTCTTTTAAATTTTAAATTTTAAATTCAAGCTATGTGTATTTTTACGTTGGTGTCATTTGTTGCCTCCAAATGGGTAAATGGGATTCTTTTCATGGTTTGCTCTTTTAAACATTTTGTGTTTTGTACCACATTAACATACTACCCATTCAAAAAGATTTTTAAATTCAAACTTGAAAGTAAAAGATCATTTCTTAGCTCTCCATCCCAGCAAACTTTCCCTTCCCATTCAATGCTTATGACTTTTTTTCTACCCACTGGGACTCTCTGATCATATGATGGTCTGAATAAAACATTTTTAATATCCCATTAAACATGATTTAGTCTGTTAGGTTTTAGATTTAAATTTATATCCCATATACTATATGAATAATATACTATGTAAATTTACTTTGTAAATTACATGTAATTTATATACTTAAATTTAGATTTTGATCGCCATTGAATATAATGGCATCATATTAAGCTTGTAAGGTTTCTGGGAAGTTTTGCAGTGAACTGAATAGAGGATGATAGCAGCTTTAGTTTGGGTTGATGACATTTGACTGGTGGGTAGAGAATGGTCAGGGTTGACTTCCGTGATGGATATCTTTGTGTTTCACATGGTCACTCTTACTGTTTTACAGCGAGGCTCTCTTCTTAGTGAGCCTGCAATCCAGGTGAGAAGAAAAGGAAAAGGAAAACAGATTTGGTCTTTAGAAAAACTGGACAACAGATTGCTGGATATGAGAGACCTTTATCAGGAGTGGAAGGAGTGTGAAGAAGATACTCCAGTAAGTTATCTGAGAAAAAGGACTTAACCAGTAGTCATAGAAAGAATCAAGCAGGAAGGAGCCTAACCATTTTAGGGAAGAATTGTTCATTTTTCTAAAATAGTAATCCTGTTTTTAGAATAATACTTATTTTAACCTTCTAAATTGTTTTGCTAATCAAGAATCTTCTTTCCTCTCCTCATTGTATGTTCTCTGGATTACTTGTAGAATCTTCTACATTCCATTCTGACATCTGTAGTTGTCATGTGTGTCTGGTCCTGTGCAGGACTGTGAATTTACTTAGGACAGAGACCAGGCCTTATTATCTCTCTTCCCACTTCTCCACACATTTAACCTTGCAAATAGTATCCTGTAGTATCACTTTTTTGAGTACAACATCAGTGGTACCTTAATATTTATACCATTAAGAGCAGATTTTGAAGGTGTTTTGATCCTAAAGTGGGTGATGTAGAGCTGTACTCTGGAACTTTCTCCTCAAGTTGCAGGTTTTCCCATTTAGGTTGGCCATGTACTTGTGCATATTTAAAACAGAAATACATGTTATGTATATTTATACAACTGTCAACACTGTTGGTCTTGTTTCCTCAGAGTTGTTTACTTCCTTAGCATCTTGTTTTTAAAAATAAATGTTATTTTTCCAGATTGTCATAAAAAATGACTTTATAGTTAGATGACATTTTTTCTTAAATTTTTTTTCTTTTCTTCTGTATTTCTCTTGTATGTCAGCCTAGAAAGAAAACAACATTAACAAATTACAAAAAAGCAAACCACTCTTGCATATGGGGTCAGCTCTCGTTAAGCAGCACCATTATCTTATGGTTTGGCAGGAACAAGTGGAATAGATATGAATGACAACTGAAGAGCACTTTTGTACACTCGACTTCTTTTTCTAGCCAATATGTGTTTTCTATTTTCATGGCAAGATTTCCACATAAAGGAGAAGAAATAAAGTAATGATATACTGAGATGGCTCTGTCATGGGTGAAGGATGCTGATCCCCATTCTGATGGGGATGAGGAAGAGGGAGTGGGTGTGACCCAGTGTTGTACTTAAGCTGAGTTTGATCACTTTCTTACTGGCCATGAAAAGGTGGTAGTAGGTTGAATTAATTTGTTTTAAATTTTTTTTGAATGTTTATTTAGTTTTGAGAGAGAGAGAGAGAGAGAGAGAGAGAGCATGAGCGGAGGAGGAACAGAGAGAGAGGGAGGCACAGAATCCGAAGCAGGCTCCAGGCTCCAAGTTCTCAGCACAGAGCCCGACGCAGGGCTCGAACTCACGAGCTATGAGATCATGACCTGAGCCAAAGTCAGACGCTCAACTGACTGAGCCACCCAGCCTCCCTGAATTAATTTGTTTTAAGTGATTTCTGAAGTTGCGATGTTCCAAATCTCTTTAAAGGTCATACGATCCTACTTCAAGCGTGCTGATCCATTCTATGACGAACAGGAAAATCACAGTCTCATTGGGGTGGCGAATGTCTTCCTCGAGTCCCTCTTCTATGATGTGAAGTTACAGTATGCTGTTCCAATTGTCAACCAGAAAGGAGAGGTTAGTTTTCTCTTTATGCCTTATACCCTGCAGAGAAAAGTTTAGGAAACATTACGGTGGTGGTAGTACATTGTTGTGACTCTTTTTCATCAATAATAAGTGTTATTTATGTGTATTATTATTACCTGTGTTTCCATCTGCTTGGTGGTGATTATTCCAAGTACTTTGAGGAAAAGTAACTGTTAGAACCTACACTTCTAAATTCTCATTTACCATTAACCCAACCACCTGACTCTAAAATGGGAGAAATAACAAAATCCCATTTTTCTTCTCTTGTTATAGGTGGCAGGTCGGCTGCATGTGGAGGTGATGCGAATCAGTGGTGACATTGGGGAAAGGATTGCTGGAGGTGATGACACCACAGATCTCTCCTGTGATAAGGAAACCCAGGAGAATAGACTTGTGTGCATGGTAAGTCCCAGTTTCATTTAGAAGTAATGGAAGTGTGGTGGATTTTGAGGATTGTGGGTAGTTAGACAATAAATACTGTGTTCTCTTTCGAATTTTGAAATACCTGTCTCTAAAGAAATCTTTAGTATTGGTATTCTGGAGACCATATTTCATCATATATACTGATTTACCAGTTAGGTACTTCTACTACCTTCCTCTTTGAAGTTTCAGATAAGTCACCTCTTTTTCCGGGACATTCTGTTCCAAAGTTTTATGGATTTATGTTTATGTGAACTTCTCTGTAGAGAAACAAAGTTTTTTTCACATGAATTTCTTCCTCCTATTGGACCTCTTGACTTGTGCTGATGCTAGAGATTTACTCCAGTCTTGGTTCTGCTCCTAAGCTCCTATTATATAGAAGTCACTCTTCACGTGTTTTTCCATGTGTTTTTGGTTCCCCTTACCCATGTGCCTTTGTGTATGCTACTCCAGCATGTGCTCATCCCAAACCCTGCTCTTTCTGGTCTTTCCATGCATACAATTCAAGAGTATTTTTGAGTGATACATTGTGCTGAGAACATAAAGATGAATAAGACAGGATTTCTGCTGTCAAGGAGCAACCTGTGTAGTTTCTGTTTATGTGGAGGGGGACACACAAGAATCCAATATCTTGTGACCCAAGTGCTCTGAGAGAGGTTGAAAGAGTTGCTCTGGGACATAGAGGAGAGGTAATTAATTCAGAGAGTAAAGTCTGAGGAAAATTTCTGGAGGTGAGACTCAGAGTGAACTTGAAGGGGGGGGAGCACGTGATATAAACCTCTTTCTCCATAGGGTACTGTCGTATTTTCATGGGTAATAGCTAGGTAGACCTTAAGTAGGTCATTACATTCCTGAACTCCTACCCAATTGGTGTAGTTAGTGCCACCTCTGTCACTCATTAGGACAATGAAAAATCTCTTACACATTTCCAAATAGTGTGTTGATCCAGTGTGCCATTGGTTGAGAATCTCTGTAGGACCCAGTTAAAAGGGTTTTTGAGGAAGAGAAATCCACGAGGATCATAGGACCAGTGTATGAGTGAGAAGAAGGCCATTAAAAGGTGAAATGAAGGAAGCCTAAACTTAACGTGTATTTCATAATCCATCCTTAGTCCAGTTCCATGTCTCAGTAAATATTGGAGTTAATACTGAAATACTAAATTGGAATACTAAACACTGAAATACTAAATACTAAAATTGGAGTTAATACTGAAAAGAGTAAGTGAGGCATTTGCTGCGAGCTATGGGGAAACTACTACAGCTGTTAAAGATGTGCTCCTTTCTATGGGTCTTTGTATATATTAAGAAGGCCTCGGATGTTTAAGTCAGGTGCTTCAGAATGTGAGGGAAAATTCTTAATTCACTAAAAGGTTAATCCTTACTGTATTATTCTTGATTCTAGAACATTTTCTCTGAGGTTGTATGATTATCAAAGATGGAGACATAGACTTGATGACTCCATAATGGCTCCTTTTAAAAGTGATGGACTAGTAAATGCAACTATGTAAAAGTTTACCATTAGTAAGGTACCATACACAGATACAGTTTCATTTGAGAAAGTCAGAACTGAAAAAAAGAAGTAGTATATAATGGGTAACATAAGCTTTAAAAAAAAAAGAATTTAAAATATTTTCAGATTTTTTTTAATGGAAGATATCAAACATATAAAAAAGTAGTGAGAAAAATGTTATTGATCCCTATTTACCCTCCCTCCACATTATCAACTCATGGTCAATCATGTCTGACTCATACACCCAAGCTGCTCTGTGCTGTTTCCCCTGGATTATTTTGAAACTATTCCAGACATCATATTTCATCTGTAGTAGTTTAGTATATATCTCCAAAAGAAGAGTACTTAAAAAAATAACTATTATACCATAATCTAAAATTAATACTTTCTTAATGTCATGATTTACCCAGTTTCCTTGATTGGCTTGTGTGATGTGTCACTTAAATCTTAATCTTTAGATTTAGATCTGAATCTAAAGTGTCACTGGCCTTGTGCTGGCTTGCTTCCTCTCTTGTTCTCTCTCTCTCTTACCCTATAGTTTCTTTATTGTAGAAACTGACTTACTGGTCTTGTATTATCTCATAATCTAGATTTTGCTGATTGGTATTATTGAATGTGTTAAACTGGTAGTTAGATATGAAGGTGATAATATGGGGAAGGGGAGTAGCAAGGGCATTTTATAGGTGTTGGTGTGTTCTTCAATCCGCAGTCATATTATGTCTGGTTTTCTTCTGGAGATGTTAGCAATTACTGATGATCATTACCTAGATATTTCATTAGGAGTTAGAAAAGAATGATACTATAATTATATCACCATTTGTTAGCTAGAATTCTTCTCTAGATTCTTGGGAGGGAAGCAAACCATAAGAGACGCTTAAATACAGGGAACAAACTGAGGGTTGATGGGGGCATTGGGGGAGAGGGGAAAATGTGTGATGGGCATAGAGGAGAGCACTTGATGGGATGAGCACTGGGTGTTGTATATAAGTGAAGACGGGAGTCTACCCCCAAAACCAAGAGCACACTGTACACACTGTATGTTAGTTAATTTGACAATAAATTATATTAAAAAAATAGAACTCTTCTCTAGATTCTAGAGAGAATCTTCCTATTATATCAGCTATTTTGTTCTTCAGGGATACAATTTGTATAGGAAAGGCAGGGTAAATGTTGCATTCTTTTCTCCTTTTTTTTAAAAACGAATTTTCAGGGCGCCTGGGTGGCTCATTCGGTTGAGTGGCCGACTTTGGCACACGTCCTGATCTCACGGTTTGTGAGTTCAAGCCCCGCGTCAGGCTCTGTGCTGACGGCTCAGAGCCTGGAGCCTGCTTCCGATTCTGTGCCTCCCTCTGTCTCTCTCTGCCCCTCCCCCACTCATGCTCTGTCTCTCTCTGTCTCAGAAATAAACATTGAAAAAAAATTTTTAAACTAATTTTCAAAAATAATTAATTGGTTTTCCTACTAACATACAAAAGTGGCCAGTGAGGTGTTTGTTGCTTTTTTTTTGTTTGTTTGTTTTTTGTTTTTTGCCCAAATGTCATTGTGAACTCTTTGATTTAAAAATATTTGATGTGTTTTGATCCATTGTATTTATTACCTATATTGAAGCTCAAATTATCCCATCTTTGGCCTGTGGGCTCCTCTTCAGTTGTCTCTTGAGTCCTTTTGACACAAACGTAACCCTCATAGACTATGCTACAAGCTCTCTTGCTTCCTGGTATGATGAATATTCTAGTTTCATTCTGGACTTTTCCTCTCCCAGAACTAGAATCAGCTATGTCTCCAAGGAACCTAGTTCCTTTCAGTGGAAAGTGTTTTTTAGAGACCATATTCTAAGCATATAATGGTCTTTTGTGTAAAATGAGGAAGACAGACTATATGACAATAAAATATTGGTGGGAAAAACAAATCATTCTGGGACACTTAGTAATAGGTATCACCAGCTTATAACAGCAGTCTAGATTTATTTTTCTATGATGAAAGATAAGTGTGCACATATTCACATATTGATGTTTTCAATTACATTAAATTAAATTAGTGTATTTTAAAACCCCAAACAACATGTTTTCTAACATTCCTGGGCTTTATAATGAACAGTGGCAAGTCGAAATCTGTGGCATTCTGACACCTTGTGGTGATTTTGATTTCTGTATGTAGAAACTTAAAAAGCAAAAAGACCCAAAAACTGTGTTCTGGATGCAAGATATTCCTCATTCCTGGTATTCTTCGTTCCTGGCAGTCTTATTCCTGATAAGTTGCCTGTAGGATATAGTTCAGCATATGAAATCTTTTTAATTTATTTCAACCTTAAAATTGAGATTGATTTCTAAGGGGAAAAAATTGGCTTTCCGATGGAATTTAATCACAAAGAATAGTATCAAACATCTGTCCACTCAATGCTTTGATGTGTTTTCATTTCATTCCATTGGTATGGTCAGTACTCAGGCCAGTATCATTAGGTAGCTGTCCTGTTTCACATAGGAGAAGTCTCAGCCTGAGAAAACCAAGAATTTAATCTGTTCAAAAGCAGAAGCTAACATGTGACAGAGATTTTTATTTAGATTTATTCTACAGAAATCTTGTAATCTTCTCAAACACCATATTGTCTCACCTTAAAGAATATAATAAAAAAATTTTAAACACTTAGTGAAAAAGGGATGGTTTTTTAAATTTAACAAAAAATTAATTGCCAAACACCAATTGCTCTATTGGGTTTAGACGAATAAAATGCATTAGTCAATCTGTCTTTTTTGTAGCCTATCAGGGGAATTGCTATCTGAATGTCTCAAAATCTTGTTGCCATTGTAGGGAATAATGAATAATAATGGAGTTCTCCACCATTGCTTACCCCTTATGTACCGGGTATAGGAGAAAATAGTCCTCTACTTTGCATGATATTCTGTCTTATTATTGCTTCCTGAAATGTTAAGATGATTACATTTGTGGTTGCTGAACTATACCAACTTCAGCCACATATTCAAGTTTATTTTTATTAAATTTATCTACTGGAGACACAGTACATCATACAACATGCAGGAAGTGACTAAGTGAAAAACATAATAAATAATCAATGCTCAGTCATGAAAGTCAGCCCCTAATCAATTATAAAATCAGAATTTAGTTTTGCTCAGTTAATTTTAGAATTTAATTTCTGTCATAGCTGGAGGAGTTTTAGAATGTCACAACTTATCACAAAAATTCCAACTTAAAAATCAACTTGGCACTGCCTGCCAAAAGAAATATTTAGAATATTTGACTGCTTTAAAATCCATTATGGGCATTTATTCTTGGCACATTTGGGTCTAATTAGACATACATTTTTTTCTCTTTTCTTTCCTTTTCTCTTTTTTCTTCTCTTCTCTTTTCTTTCTTTTATAGTAGGCTTTATACACAGTGCAGAGCCCAACACAGGGATTGAACTCATGACTCTGAGACCAAGACCTGAGCTGAGATCAAGAGTTGGACATTTAACCGGCCAAGCCACTCAGGCATCCCTGATTAGACATATATTTCTAATTGCATGTTGTTATCACAAAGCCCTGCACTCCTACAGTCCAGGGTGCATTTCCTTTGATTCATCTCTTCCCTGAATCTGTGTGGAGGAGGCATTCAGTAAGAGTTGGTACAGAGATGGTCAGCATTCACCATCTTTAATCTCCATTTATCCCTTCAGATCTTCAAAGTATACATTCCCAAGGCGTTTTAAATTTTCCAGAAAATCCTCTAGTAGCATATAATATTCTACTCAAGAACCTTATTCTTTCTTATTCTTTAAAATATCAAATAAATGTTTTTCGCCCTTTACTGAATATTCCTTATTGTCATGGATGCTGATTTCTTTCTTCATAAATCATTCTTAACACTCTTATGTTCTTATGACACATCCATAGTTAGCCAAATTCATATCATTGAATGGTGTTGATGTTGAGAACCTTCTTTTTCTCAGTTAATTATAATTAATAATAATATGATGATGATGATGAGATTGATGGTGATGATGATGTAGTTATAAGAAGCTAGAATTGCTCTGTAGATACTTGAAAACATCCAAGTCAAGGTCGTGTTACTCTCTTGTCAACCTCTCACTAAATATAATAGTTGTCGTCACCTTTTCACAGATGCAGAAATACAGCCCCCGAGTGAATGGGATTTGGTCAACAAAAACCAATAGTTGGTGACAGAGTCAAGACTGGGGTCCATCTCTAACTCAGAGTACTTGTTGCACCTTTTCTGAGTTGAAAACAAATAGAGCCTTCCTTTTCCTTCAGGTTAAAATACTTCAAGCCACTGGCTTGCCACAGCATCTGTCCCACTTTGTGTTCTGCAAATACAACTTCTGGGACCAACAGGAGCCAGTAATTGTTGCACCTGAAGTTGATACCTCCTCTTCCTCTCCTGTCAGCAAGGAGCCTCAATGCATGGTTGTCTTTGATCACTGCAATGTAAGTTTGTTTTCCAGACTCCGTCAGCATTTAAATACTTAGGTAAAAACAAAACTGTAAAGTGAGCAATATTTTGTTGAATAATTTGGTATCAATATATATCTTTTTAAAAAAATTTTTTATATTTTGAGAGAGAGAGCACTTGCAAGCAGGGAAAGGGCAGAGGGAGAGGGAGAGAGTCCTAAGCAGGCTCCATACTCAGCAGGGAGCCCTACTCAAGGCTTAATCTCACAACCATGAGATCATGTCCTGAGCTGAAATCAAAAGTCGGATGCTTAACTGACTGAGCCACCCAGGTGCTTCTTCCTTACAGTTTTCTTAATAACATTTTCTTTTCCATAGCTTACTTTATTGTAAGAATACAGTATAGGATATACATAACATACAAAATCTGTGTTTATCAACTGTTTAGGGGTGCCTGGGTGTCTCATTCAGTTAAGTGTCCAACTTTGGCTCAGGTCATGATCTCATGGCTCGTGAGTTCAAGCCCCGCGTTGGGCTCTGTGCTGACAGCTGAGAGGCTAGAGCCTGCTTCAGATTCTGTGTCTCTCTCTGTCTCTGCCCCTCTCCTGCTCACACTCTATCTCACTCTCTCTCAAAAATAAATAAACATTAAAAAATTTTTAAAAACCTTTATGTTAGTGGTAAGGCTTTCTGGTCAATGGCAGGTTATTAGTAGTTCAGTTTGGGGGGGAGTCCAAAGTTCTGTGTGGAGTTTTGACTGCACGGGGTTTTGGTAACCGTTGCGTTGTTCACGGGTCAGCCATATATACTCTTCTCAATGGAATACATGTGTTGAGTTAGAGTACTGGAGAGATTGTCATCTAAAAATTGTAAGAAACTAGTGTTTTTGAGAAAATGAAGATAGAAAAGAGACAATGATGAACTTCAGTGAACACCTGATGCCCTGCTAAGCAGTTTATATTATTCTTCATCTGATCTTTACCACTGTTGTATTTGATAATAGTGCTTTTATTGTTTTAGCAGCAGCAGTCAGTTCAGAGAAGTCAGTTTACCTGTGGCGAGTGATTAGAAGAGTCAGGATGGTCAGACTGTCGATTCTGTTTTTCTAGTGAACCACAGTTGATCCATCTCATTTCTTTCAAGACAGAGGTCTCTTTTTCATCTATTTTAAACATAGAAATACCTTTGTGTGTTAAAGACCAAGAGAGAGAGTGTGGATTTTATGACTTTTTAAAATAAACTATTTTGGAACTTAATAATTATTGCAAAATGCTGTCATATATATCTTGTAAAGATGGATAGGTTGGGAGAATTTTTAAAAATTGGGTGATTTTTTTTTTTGCACTGATAATCATTATTTATTCCTGCTCTCCTGTTATTGGAGATAATTGTGTCCTAAAGCTAGAAAAATTGTTGTTCTAACACTGTTACCTTATTGCATGTAATAACTTTTATATGAAGACATTGTAGATCATTGTTGGAAATCTTTTTTTTTTTTTTTTAAGTAGGGTCCATGCCCAGTGTGGGGTTTGAACTCACAACCCCAAGATCAAGAGTCACATACTCTACCAGCTGAGCCAGCCATGCACCTCTCATTGTTGGAATTCTTAATATAACTATTTATACTTTTAAAATAGCTTCCCAAATATTGCTAACAAAATAGAATACAGTGCTGGTCTTTCACAACAGATTTTCAAGGTGAAAAGTTTTTTTTTTTTAAATCAGAGTTACAATTATATTTAAAGTCAAGAACCTTAGACCTTCTGAGCACTCATCATGCATGTTCAAAGATTCTGTTTTAGAACTAAAACATTTTTTTTTCCATTTCTCTTCTCCATAATGGAGTAGATATGTGATGGTGGGTATGAATAATCATAAGGTTATCAGAAGGTATTTCCTCTTTTGTCATTATTTTCTTTTAGGAGTTTTCTGTTAACATTACTGAAGACTTCATTGAGCATCTTTCAGAAGGGGCATTGGCAATTGAAGTATATGGCCATAAGATGAATGATCCTCGGAAAAACCCAGCCCTGTGGGATTTAGGGATTATCCAAGCAAAAACACGTAGTCTTCGGGACAGGTGAATTTTAGATACCATCTGATTCCATTTATAATTTTAAAGAGTTGCTAGAGATTAATACTGCTATTTATAAAGGTAACCCTTTCCTGAGCATTACTAGTGTTCCAGGGATAGATGGTATTATTTCCAGGGTATTTAAAGCACAGTTAAACTTCCTTGGAGGAGTGAACTTGAAAGAGTGAAGGAAGAGAAGTTAAATGTATAGATAGTTAAGAATAAAGAGTGAATGAATTTTTAGAGAATAGTTGCTTAGCATTACTTTTTTTTTTTTTTTTAAGTTTATTTTGAGAGAGACAGAGACAGTGCAAGCAGGGGAAGGGCAGAGAGAGGGGTGGGGAGAAAGAGAGAATCCCAAGCAAGCTCCATGCTGCCAGTGCAGAGTCCAATGCAGGACTTGAACCCATCAAACTGTTGAGATCGTGACCTGAGCTGAAACCAAGAGTCAGATGCTTAACAGACTGAGCTACCCAGGCACCCCATTCTGAATTACTTCTAGTTAATCAACTAGAGGGAGAATGGATCATGATATACCTGAGAATTCAGGTTTTACTTATTTTGTCTTTAGCTCAAAGTTCTTTTGAAATTCTATCAGTCATCTCTTCTCAGTCTTTTGGCTAAGATCAAGTGTGAAATGCCATCAGTCATGGAAGGAAGCAGGTTTATTTGTTGACCAGAATTTTAAAAAGAAAAGTTGGGGGCACCTGGGTGGCTCAGTCAGTTAAGCATCTGACTTCGGCTCAGGTCATGATCTCGCGGTCCGTGAGTTCGAGCCCCGCGTCGGGCTCTGTGCTGACAGCTCAGAGCCTGGAGCCTGTTTCAGATTCTGTGTCTCCCTCTCTCTGACCCTCCCCCATTCATGCTCTGTCTCTCTCTGTCTCAAAAATAAATAAACGTTAAAAAAAAAAAATTAAAAAAAAAAAAAGTTGAAGGGGAATGACTGAAAGCATATATTTGTGCTTTTCATTTTATTATAGAAGAGAACCAGATTTTCTTTTTTTGCATGTAGAAAGTTTTAGCAACTCCTAAACTTAGACATTGAGACTTTTTTCTTGATTCTTTTACTAACCTGAGCAAAGATACTTGTCAAGTTACCGAAGCATATATAGCACTACCTTTATCTATGAAAAGATAATCACTGTACTTGTTTCTGTGCATCTGATTACCATGTTTGGATTTTTGAATAACCACTTTGGAATATATTTATAATCATCATACCTTTTTTTTTTTTTTTTAACGTTTTTTTATTTTTGAGAGAGAGAGTGTAAGCGGGGGCGGGACAGAGAGAGAGGGAGACACAGAACCCGAAGTAGGCTCCAAGCTCTGAGCTGTCAGCACAGAGCCCGATGCAGGGCTTGAACTCACGAACCATGAGATCATGACCTGAGCTGAAGTCGGAGGCTTAACTGACTGAGCCACCCAGGCACCCCATTATCATACCTTTTAGAATGAATTAAAAGAACTATTTCTAGTTCTGATGTTAAATTTGTTTAATTTTGCTTTTAATTATATGTGCTAGTATGTATTTGTGTATTACTCACTGAATCAGATCATTCTACTGAATTAGTTTGTTTGGAGGTCATTATCATTGCTAGTTGTCATGTGAAGGATCCTAAGCTGTCTGTGCTGAAATAGAAATGTATGATTTTCCAAGAACTTCACGTATTTCCTAGATGGAGTGAAGTCACCAGAAAAGTGGAATTCTGGGTCCAAATCTTGGAACAGAATGAGAATGGTGAATACTGCCCTGTAGAAGTAATTTCTGCAAAGGATGTGCCAACAGGAGGAATCTTTCAACTCCGGCAGGTAACAAAATTGTGAATGTTATCATTCTGAATGTTAACATTAAATTCTTTGGCACCATAAAGCTTAATATTGGATTCCTATTAGCGGAAATGTCATTGATAATGAAATCTAGACTGGCCAAGTCCATTTTTTGTATTAAAATTGTCTCCTACTTCATGTCTATTTTCTTTCATTTAAAAAAATATTGCTGTGTGGGGCACCTGGGTGACTCAGTCAGTTAAGTGTCTGACTTTGGCTGAAGTCATGATCTCACAGTTCGTGGGTTCGAGCCCTGCATCAGATTCTGTGCTGACCACTCAGAGTGTGGAGCCTGCTCTGGATTCTGTGTCTCTGCCCCTCCCCCACTCACACTCTGTCTCTCTCTCAAAAATAAATAAATGTTAAGAAAAAAAATATTGCTATTTATAATACTTTAAAATCAGCACCCGATAGGTTTAGTAAGAAAAAAGATAAGCTTAAAGAACAACTTAGAATTGAATTATGGGCAATAATAGAAACATTGAGCAGCATTAGAATATTTATAAGGACAAGGAGAAGCATTGTGATGTGGCAGAAAGAACAGGCACTTCACAGTCTAACATGCCAGGGTTCAGTTCTGGTCTCCTACAGCCTAGCTGTAAACCTGTGAGCAAGTTCAGTCACTTCTCAGAACCTTTCCTTAGGTATACAGTGGAAGTGTGATGATAACACCAACTTTGTAGGACAGGTGTGAGGTATAGAGATACTGTGTATGAAGCCCAGTGCTTGGTACTTGGGAAATGAAAGGGTTTTTTTTCTGTCTAGACCCAATTCTCTGATTATCTGTAGATACCAACTGGGTGTCCTACAGTTCAGTTCGGTTTGAATTGAAACCTCAGTTCACTCATAGTTAGTGTCAGACTGCACAGGTTTAAGGGCTTAGACTCAGCACAAGATTGTCCTCATTTCAGATGCCAGTTCCAAGTATCTGGTCCTCAATTCTGTCTAGCTTGGCTACAAAATCGGAGGTTCACCCAACTCTCCTCCCCTTTACTTACTATTAGTTCCCATAATAAAGGATACAGCTCAGGAATAGCCAGAAGGAAGAGATGATGGGACAAAGTACAGGAGGAGGGATAAGGAGCTTCTGCATCCTCCCTTTGTATGCCGCCCTCCCACCACCTTGTTTTGTTCACCAGCCTGGAGGCTCACTGAACCTCATTGTTTGTAGGTTTTTATGGATCATCATTATGTAGGCATAACTGATGAGTGATTAACTCAGTCTCCATCCTTTCTCTGCTCTCTCCTGAGGTTTTAGGGTGAACCTGACAGTTCCAGACTTCTGATCAAGGCTTGTTTTTTTTGGACTATTGGCCCCTCTCCTGAAGCTATCTAGGGGCTTGCCGAGGATTATAAGGTTTAAAGTTGCATCATTAAGGGGCCCCTGGGTGGCAGGGGCGGTTGAGCAACTGACTTCGGCTCAGGTCATGATCTCATGATTTGTGAGTTCAAGCCCCGCATTGGGCCCTGTGCTGGCAGCTCAGAGTCTGGAGCCTGCTTTAGATTCTGTGTCTCCCTCTCTCTGCCCCTCTCCTACTCACGCTCTCTCTCTGCCTCTCAAAAATAAATAAACATTAAAAAAAATTTTTTTAAGTTGCATCATTAAAAGATGCACCTATAATCATTATCACTCAGGAAGTTCTGTGAGTTTTAGGAGCTCTCTGCCAGGATCTGAGGACAAAGACAAAGTATCTTTGTATGATACTATAGGAGATGTTACATAAATGCAGCTGAGTTGCATGAATATTTGCTAGAAATCAATACAGCAGAGAAATATGTGGGAAATTTCACTTAACTGCAGGCAGATTGTAACCTATAAAGTGTCTACACTGCCATAGGAGAGAATATCTTAATAGAATTTACATAAAAGATTTGGAAATACTCTTTTTTTTGCTATACTTTACATTAATTCAGTATTTAGTAGAATATTGTATCCTATGATAGTTTCCATACTTTATTTATTTATTTGAGAGAGAGAGAGAGAGAGAGAGAGAGAGAGAGAGAGCGAATGAGCGAGCATGCACCTGTGGGAGGGGCAGAGAGAGAATCCCAAGCAGGATCCCAACCTGGGGCTTGATCTCATCAACTGTGAGATCATGACCTGAGCCGAAATCCAGAGTCAGATGCTTAACTGGCTGACCCATGCAGGTGCCCTGATAGTTTCCAGACTTTAGAACAATAGTAAAATATTAGAATAGCTTTTGAAAAATGAATATCAAAATCATTCAAAGCAAAACACGAGAAACGGTTAAAGGAAAAAGAAAGTTTGCTTAAATATTTAAGTTTCTGAATGTTTTAGAAGGAGGAAGGTGGTAAGTACTTGTTCTCTGACCCTAGCAAACGAATTTTAGCAAATTCATTCATATATGGGCAAAGATCTAAAAGCAAAAGGAAATTAGTTTAAATTATAACATCAGATGTATATATAAAATAGGATTCTCATGGGTGTGAAGAACATCTTTTTCTGAACATCTGTTAAAGAAGATATATATATATATATCTATATATATATATATATATATATATCTATATATAAAATCTTCTTTGGATGCCTTAGAAATTCATCGCCTGGAAGGCAAGACCAGATAATTTTCTGTGGTTTAGTATAAATAGAATATATAAGTATTTGTCATATATCTGACAACATTTACTAAAAGTATTCAATGAGTTGAGTTAATCAAGGAAGGCTTTTTCTTAAATTTTTTTTTTTTTTTACATTTATTTATTTTTTGAGAGACATAGACAGAGCACAAGTTGGGGAGGGGCAGAGAAAGAAGGAGACACAGAATCCGAAGCAGGCTCCAGACTCTGAGCTGTCAGCACAGAGCCCGACGTGGGGCTCAAACTCACAAACTGTGAGATCATGACCTGAGCCAAAGTTGGGATGCTTAACCGACTGAGCCACCCAGGCACCCCAGGAAAGGCTTTTTCTGAAGGGTGTGAGTCTTGATGTGGATGCCAAAACAATCGTGCAAAGGCTGGAAACATTTTTCATACCTAAACAGCAAGAATAAAGATACAGTAGTTGGAATTAGGTAAGTTTGGGTAGAAAGTAATATGTAGGAAGATCTGGAAAACAGCAACAGAGGAGGTTATAGAAACATGTGGCAGCTAGTTCATAGAGGGCCTTGGATAGTAGTCTCATTTGAATTTAATGTATTTGAAAACCAGAACGTACTGTTCTCGAACAGGAAAGTGGCAGAGGAGAGCTGATTAGGTTCGCCATAAAAAATTGCCAGTTTTGTAGTTAAAAAATGCTCAAATATCAGCAGTTACACGAAGTTCAATCTATTAGTTTAGGTATACTGTTCAAAGCTTTTCTGTGGAACAGTAAGCAGTTTCAGATCTTCTGTGTCCTTTTTCTTCCTTCTGCCTACCTTGAATGCTCCCCCGACACAGTGCCTGTACTTCACCTTTTGCATGTGGGCACCCATGGAAAGTGGGTTACTTTCTGTCTTAGGGGAAGTAAACAAATAAAACGTAGCTAATTGAAATGAGTAAACTGTTTTAGACAATCAAAATGTTTTCTGGGGGTACTCTTTCCACAAAATAAGCGATGCATAGTTATTGGAAAATATTAAATCAAAAGACATCTGTAACTCATCTCTTCAAATCTGGCCTTCAGATTAATCATTTGCCTAAATTGATTTCCCTGATAATGCAAAGCTCTTGGGAATTAAAAAATCTGATGGAAGGGGGGAGGAGATTTGAAATTGTATATTCAAATTTCATTGTTCAGATTCTGTTTTACATCCCTAAAATTTATAAGCCAACTCTGAAGTCAGTAATTTGGGAATATTGGGAATTTTAAAATACTGTTTCATTGTAAACATACAGGATCACATAGTATTTATTATGAAAATATGCTTAAGAAGGAACAGCTTTCTGTTCAATTCTTCATTTTGCAACATGGTTTTAAATTATTTGGGATTAGAGCAGTGATTCCAGGATAGTGGTCACCATTCTTATTTCTTACTCTGCTGATTTTTAAAAGTAGATCCTACTATATCTATTGGGTTTGGTAATCCCTCTTTTTTTTTTCTAAGTCTGGTTAACATTGTTTATCATACTTTTTAGCTTAATATATTATGTATGTTTTTCTACAACAATATTTTAATGACTGTATATTTTATATTTATATACTGTAGCTTAAGCAGTTGTCAATATTATGCATTTATTTGTATCTAGTTTCTTGTTATTCTTAACATTGTTTTAAGATCTTTATACACATATTATGATTATTTACTGAGAACAGCTTCCTAGAAAGTTGAATTGCTGAGCCAGGGGATACTTAAATTTTTAAGGCAAATTGCCTTGCACAATGCTGTACCAATTTATATTCCCACTAACAATGTATGTAATTGCCTGATTCATAACCTTTGGGCAATATTGAAAATTGCCTTTTTAAAAGGTAATTGCTAGTTTAGTAAGTGAAAATAAGTGTTTTGTGCTTATTTTAATCTGTATTTATTTGATGGTAAGTGAGTTGAACAGTTTTGCTTGTCCCTTCCTTTTTGCAGTTCCTTTGTTAGAATTTTTTCTCATAATGTTTCTTTTTATTGAAAAAATATGCAGTCCATATATTCCATGTCTTTCTACTTGCTGAAAAGGTAAATTATTATTCCTGATTAGTTTTTCAATTTGTAGTTTACTACTTAAAGATGTGAGATAGGTCTCCAAAGTTAAATGCTTTCTCAACATCAGCCTGTAGGGGTCTCTCTAAACCAAATATTTGGAAATTAAACTGATTTTAATAAATTTAAATTTGTCTCTGATACAGGGACAGTCTCGGCGAGTTCAAGTGGAAGTGAAGTCTGTGCAGGAATCTGGGACTTTACCACTGATGGAAGAATGTATATTGTCTGTTGGCATTGGATGTGTAAAAGTTAGAACATGCAGATCCCCCAAGACTCTTGAGACCTTTCATGTAAGTTTCTGTCTCTGTGCCAGTTATATTCTTGGTGAAAGACCCAATGAGATAAGAGAGTGTTTTGGAACTTGCCAGAAAACTGCCTTCCATGAACACTTCTTTCAGTTTTTAATTTGATGTCTTTTTTTGTTTGTTTGTTACTGTATTACTTTTGCATGAAATCAGTGCACCTGAACCCGACTGTGGTTTTGCCCTGGTACATGGCAAACTGAGGGTTAAGACATCTCAGCCTCCAGAAATTCCTCAGTTGCCTACTAGTGATTAACTTCCCCCATCACCCACCCTTCTACAGAAACCCCCTACTGGCTTGTAAAGACTCTTTGCCAGCAGGTGTTTGATTTCTCCTGGGGAGTGGGACTATAAACTCAGCAGGGAGAGTATTGTACTGGTTCCTGAAAAGGTCAAATGAGCATTCTTCACTTTCCTATGAGAAGCTTAAGGTTTTACTCCCAACTTCCTGAAAACTATAAAGCAAAGAGTGAGGGTGAACATAGGTGGGAGATGAAACAGTATTTTCATTAAACTAGAAAATATAAAGTCTGGCAAAAGATTCTGGCTGTTGAGCATAGCCTGATTCTTGAAAAAATAATTGTTTTAGTTATGTGTAATATATTTTTTCTTTTAGGAGGAAGAGGAGGACATGGACAGCTACCAGGTAAGGAAGCACCTGTTAGCTTCATCAAATGAGCTTGATTAAAGTACTGAAGTGCACATTCCTGAGTCTTGCTATACTGTTATTTAATAATTACACAATTAATTTTGATTCAAATATTGCTTTTCTCAAATTAAAACAGAGTTTTGTAGTCTTATGTATAAGAAATCATTTGTGACTTTCATCATTTTCCAAACTTAGAGCTCCCCATCCAAGTTTCCTACAGATCCATTTCTCCAGATCCTTTTCCTTGCACTCCCTCTCTCCTTGAGTGGAGTCACCCCTCCTTTTCCCTGTAAGAGCTATCTCATACTGAGCTTCAGTCAAGCCACACTGCTTAGGTATTTTCCATCTTTTAAACCAGGTCTGCCTTCCCCACTTATAAGAGTCACACGGGTTTGGTTTTGCCCCCTCCACCCTTCCTAATCTCCTGCAAGATTTTGTTTATGTCTGTCCAGTTCTATCATGTTAGTCTTGCTAGTCATTGTTTAGGACTGTCAGAGCTCTTTGGATCCTGATTATGTCATCCAGTGTAGTCACTCTCCTGGTTTTGCATCATTCTAATTTGATAAAAATGTCTGCCTTCCTATAAGTGACTGATAAAAATATTGTATCAGATAGGGTTAAATACAGAGTCCTATGGCACAACAATAGAGACTTCTTTTAAGCTGACATTATTCCATTAATCACTGTTCTTTGGATGTGATATTTCAGTCATTTATGATTTCATTCAAGTAGATTCATTGCACATTTCTCCATCTTGTCCACAAGAATGTCATGAGCTATTTGGTTAAGTGCCTTAGTGAAATCCAGATACACACTGTATCTTCAGCATTCCACTGATCTACCCAGCCTTGTTAACTTTATTACAAAAGGAAATGAGGCAAGATTGGTATACAGTCAGGTGTTGAATGGTAGAGTTCTTCGTCTGTTGATAACGCCCTCTCCCCCTCCAAACTGCCCCCTACACACAAGAAACAAGGGAGAGAAACATTACATGTTGTTTGTAGAGACTAGTGAAACAAGTTGAAGGCTGAAACAAGTTAAGAGATTTGAGGAATTCTTATGATGGTTCCCAGGGATATAAATCTTAAGATTGTTGAGTAATATTTGTGATTTTTTTTTAATTTACTTATTTTTTTTTAGTAGGATCTATATTCAGTTTGGGGCTTGAACTTACAGCCCCGAGATCAAGAGTCACATGAGCCAGCCAGGCGCCCCAGTATTTGTGATTTTTATCCAGCAAAGGGACATTGTAGATCTTAGTTGTAAGGCTTGCCCCTTGAACCAATAGAAATAAAACTGGTTCTAGGTATCAGAGAATGTCTTTTCAGAAGCTGTCTTGTTCTAGAACAACAATTCTTTGATTTCTGGAACTTTCTGTTCCAAATAATGATTAGTGTCAACTAGTAGTGAGGACAAAGATATTGATGTGTGATACTTTACAGTTTGAAGACTTAGAGTAAGGTAGATGGAGCATTGGTTTCAAGTATTTTGTCTTGCCGTTATATTTGCCATAATTTCCCTCGTTTTCTTCCAGGATCGGGATTTAGAGAGACTGCGTAGAAAATGGCTAAATGCATTAACAAAACGTCAGGAGTACTTAGATCAACAACTGCAAAAGCTTGTCAGTAAACATGGTAGGAAAAGCAAATTGAATATTTACCCCCCCCAGTCTGTGCATAATTAATCTCTATTTGCAGCCACATAAATTAGAAGTAGATGAACACATCAATAATGGGGATGGCAAGAGCATAGGAATGTTTCTTATTTATGTCCTGTCCTTTCAGAATAACATTTATTTAACTGTAATAATATCTTTCTATAGGTTTCCCCTTACCCGCAACAAAGAGAGAAAATATAGTATGTAAACATTGTCCTTCAAAAATAAATTAAGGAGGGTGCTAACATTTTTGATTTCTTATCCAAAAGTACTTGAATCCTTCAACTCTGGAAGAAATTATTCATGTGCTGGTGGTCCATGTTGGCTTTCCAAAGATGGCCTTTCTATAAGAGTACAGCCATGCTCTTACAGTTCACTTTTTATCATGATTGTTTTTTTAATCACTCATTAGGGAAGTAATAAGTTTTTGGTGAACCCTCATCAACCAGTGACTGAAATGCAGGCAAATCCTGTGGATACGCTGGACAGAAGTGTAAATATCAAGAGAGAAATCTGTGTGAGAAATCTGTATTTCATCCTTATTCCTGACGTTCTAGATAAAACAGAGGATGATGCCGACCGTGAAGCTCAACTTCTAGAGATGAGACTGACCTTGACTGAGGAGCGGAATGCGGTAATGGTCCCCTCTGCTGGCAGTGGCATTCCAGGGGCCCCAGCAGAATGGTATGAATGCTGTCACATGTGTTCTGATGTTCCAGATGTTCCCTGAGCTGCCTGCTTTCTGTATGAATTTTGCCTGTGTTTCAATTAATGGAAGACTCATCCTAGCACAGGGGAAAAGAATTAGAGGAAGTGTTAAATTATTTTCATGAATTGGAATAACTATGGCCTTAAACCGTGTTTTATTAAATAATATTGTTATTGGCCCAAGTAATTAAGATTTCTGAGAATCTAAATCAATATTTAATACCAGTGCACTTAGCATTAAAAAAAAGTTAATATGTTAATTACTTGGGTCATTCCCTTAAAAGACCATTCGGTCATAATAAAATTGCATCTCCAGGAGTTTTGGGTTTTGGGGCTGGCTTAAACTGTACTGTCAGCAAATGTTCTGTGCCACTTTATCGAAATTAAAAATAGTAAATTAAGCCATATGAGGCCCTTCGGTATGTAATTTTATAAAAAAGTAACTTTAAACAAGTGAGCTGTATTATAAACAGATAGAGGTATCTTAGAAGACTGAATTCTAGTATCAGAGCATATGATAATTATACATGAGAGCACCAGTGAAAAGCAACAGCAGTTACAGGTCAGTTTAGGGGCATCTCTGATGTGAAATTATAACAAAAACACAATACCCACAGTTATTATTGGCTTCATCTGTACTATTCTCAGTGTGGATTAATGCTGTGACTCAAGGTACATGCTGCTCAGAAAGTCTGCTTTATTTGAGATGCTCTTTGTTCATTATGTTTTAGGACCCCAGTTCCTGGGATGGAAACACACATTCCTGTTATATTCCTTGACTTAAATGGTAAGTTAGGAGGTGCTTTCTGAAGGCTTACCTCTGACAAATTAGTGTCCAAGTAGCACCTGGATTCTAACGAAGTTTGCAGTTAGGCAGTTCTGTGAGCCTAAGGTTAGGGTCTATATTATGTATGCTGAGGGACACTGATACTTGACAAAGAATGACTTTTCTGTAAGAATAATATTTTTTGTAGCAGTGATAGGTATGTTTCATCATAGTGCGTTCTCACATTTCAATCTATAATCCATACAGTTGTGTGTATGCTTTGTTCTCATCATCAGGTTAGGTGTAGTGGTAGTATTTTCCTGCACTTAAAATAATTTCTTCTTTAATTCCTAGGAAAAGACTTCTGTCTGGAAAGAGATCCTCATGTAGCATGCTTCTTTTATCTGGTGTTTTCTTAGAACTATCTAATAAATTTCTTACTTTTTCTGTGAGTTCTTATGCCCTTCATTCCTGCATTGCTTAGTTATGAGAACCTGTCAATTTTTCCTTTCTTTTTTTCTCCTTCATGTAAAATGTTTTGGATGTGGCTACATTTTACCTATACTCTGCCCAGGGAAGGAAAATAAAAATGAAAAGGCAGATTAAAGAGCTAAATATAAGTTAAAAGTCAGCAGTTACATTCCTAAATATCTGCAGGAAAACCATGTGTTAAAATTAACTATCCTAAATAGACAAGCTTAGATGTCCTCAGTGTGTTTCTTCCACCTAGCTGAAAGTGAGTTATAATATCTGAGGTATTTAGCATTTTGTACTACTTAACTTATTTAGATATATGGAAAATTATTATATGCACACAGAGTTAGTAAATAATATTTAGCCATTTCTACTGTCTGTCTACCTGATGGGGTTTCAATGTTTTGCCACAGCACTCTATCCTATCTTGTTCTCTTGAGCCTTGCATGCTGAGGGTTACTCCAGCCTATTCTTATGTTAGGTTTCTAGATAGGTGAGGTGCTCTTGTGTGTGCTTGTGTGTGCATGTGGAGGAGGGTAAGAGTGGAAAAGAATAAGCTTATAGAAGACCTGTTGTATGGATATTCCAAGACATGGTCAAGAGCTTGTTCAGCCTTTTGCCCATTCTTGATCCACACAAGCCCACATACTAGAAAAGATACTTTTGGTGCCTACTCACAAGCTTAAGATGGATAGGGTGTTGGAAGGTCCAGGCTTAGAACTAAATAACTAAAGGGTCAGGGGGCAACCCTCCAAGTTTCCGGCTCATGTAGCCAATTGATTCTTTTGTTGAACTCAACTGTCAGATAATTGGAATCACTCTCGCTTCTCATTTTTCAATGCACTAAAAAATAGGGAATTTCGGTTATAATCCTATCATTAACATTTATGGGCTGACCTTGAATAACCTCTTGGGTATCTTGGCTTCATTTTCCTTCCATGTAAAATAAAGCATAAAGGTAAGAGATTGGATAAGATAATTTCTTGAGAGTCTATCCATCTCTAAGAACTGTTTAATGGTCCTCTTCCATGTCATGTAAGATTTTAGAGCCAAAAGCAAATGAAATTTGAGGCAGTAGAATTTTAATACCAAGCACATTGAAATTTAGCTGGTAAGGGTTATCCCTTAAAATGATCTCTGTATTTAATGGAACTTCTTTGCTTTTAGCTGATGATTTCAGCTCCCAGGATAATCTTGATGACCCAGAAGCTGGTGGATGGGATGCTACCCTCACTGGAGAAGAAGAGGATGAGTTCTTTGAACTGCAGATTGTAAAACAGCATGATGGAGAGGTAAACAAAGCATAACTAGGGAAAATCAGATGAAAAGTAGTTTCTTTAACCTTTCCTTGAGTCTTTTTAAACAATCAGCAATGTAATCACTTTAATGCTTACATTTGTCAAGATGCATAAATGAAAACCTTTCATTACGACTTCCAGAAAGATTGGAACCGCTTCCAGAAGGAGTAGATGGTCAAATTACATCCATTTGCCATTTATTTCCCCTCCTGGTAAAGGATCTCTCTCTGTTAGTATTCATAGTTCAGGTCAGCTTTGGTCCATCATAAACCGACATGATGTTTGGGATTTGCTTTGAAATTCTTTACTAAAGACTTTTTTTTTTAAAGTTTATTTATTTTGAGAGAGAGAGAGAGAGTGAAAGCATGAAAAGGGAGGGGCAGAAAGAGAGGGAGAGAGACAATCTCAAGCTCTGTGCTGTCAGTGCAGAGCCTGATGCAGGGCTCGAACCCACCAACTGTGAGATCATAACCTCACCAATTGTGAGATCATAACCTGAGCCAAGATCAAGAGTCAGTCGCTTAACCGACTGAGCCACCCAGGTGGCCCTGTGGTAAAGGCTTTTTAAAGAGGAGAAAAAAGATGAAGTCAGTGTGGCAAAATCTAGATAATGTTTGAATCCGGGTGATGGGTATATAGTGGGAGCTTATTTTCTAATTTTGAGTATATCGGAAAAACAATAAAATAGTTTAAACAAGGAAAGCTGATGTGATGCTTAGGGCACATTATCACTTAGTGGTATTCCTAAGATGCAAAACTTTAATAGCAGGGAAAAAGACAACAAACCCAACTGTGATACATTCTGTGCAATTCTGTACATTCTGTACATTCTTATTTAATAAGTCAGTATCATGAGCAACAAAGAAAGGGTTGGGAACCATTCCAGATTGACATGGACTAAAGGGACATGACCTCTAAATGCAGTTAGTGATCCTGGATTGGAACAACTGAAAGATTTGAATGTAGACTATGTATAATATAATAGTATTTTATTGATGTTAAATTTCCTGAATATAATTGTCCTATGGTTAAGTCAGAGGATGTACCTGCTGTTAGAAGATACTTGTTAATGTATGTAGGCATGTAGAGTTACAAGTCTGTAACTTACTCTAAAGTAGTGCAGCAAAAAAATAATACTGCGTGTGTATGTGTTGTGAGAAAGAGAAAGGAAAAGTGGCAAAATATTAACAGCTGATGATTGTAGATGGAAGATACACAGGAGTTCATTGTCCTGAACAGCTGATGATTCTAGATGGAAGATATACAGGAGTTCATTGTCCTGAATTTGCACTTTATGTTTGAGCATTTTTCAAAATAAAAACATTTTAAAAGCCAGCCAGCCAGGAATATCATGCTCTGTTCTTCCCAGACTAGGGTGGTGGAGACCATATCTTCCTATCCCATAGCTTTTCAGGGAGGTTCTAGTACATCTGCACTCATGACCAGCCTGTAGGACTGTAGCCAAGTCAAGATGTTTCCTCGTGAGGTTGTTTTTTGTTTTTGTTTGTTTGTTTGTTTTGTTTTGTTTTGTTTTTCCAGGAGGAGAGGGAAAAGTATGTTCTTTCTGTCTCTGCAGGTGAGAGCAGAAGCCTCTTGGGACTCTGCAGTGCACAGCTGTCCTCAGCTCAGTAAAGGCACCCCTGCGGATGAGCGAGTGTATCTGATTGTGCGGGTGACAGTCCAGCTCAGCCATCCAGCTGACATGCAGTTAGTGTTACGGAAACGAATTTGTGTCAATGTTCATGGCCGGCAGGTGAGTCATTAATCCTCGTTGAAGAAATGACTTTAATCACAGGTCTGACGTTGAGGGCAGGGCCAGGGAATGATTGTTCTGGCCTCTCATCTAAGCAGACTCTATGAAGCATTTTCTCTTCAGCGTGCCTGTTACTGTCTTGTAACTGTGCCTGCTTCGTTCTGGCACATTCCATCCCGACTTCTCCAAGACAACATTAAGTTGTTACAATCAGTCTTTCTTATTACATAGTCACAAATTAATGCCACTCTTTTCGTTGCCACAGAGCCCAGTCAAAGTGAAGTTCACTGTTTTGTTTTTTGACTTTTCGTTTGGGTCACGCAAGATGTGAAGGTTCTCTGTAGGTTTGCTGTTGTTTGGACATCTTACCCTCCGCTTTGCATCTCTTTCTTCCCTTTCAGTCATCTCTGCTAATTCACTGATTCACATATTTAGAGAGTGTACTCTGTCAAGCTTTGGGTAACAGGATAAGTTAGAAGTAGTCTGCATCTTGAAATAGCTAGTGTCCGTTGGTGTGCATAGACATATATTAACAGGTGATCTGTCTCTGTTGGGTTAGTGCTGTAATGCCGGGGCTCCCTGAGTGCTGGAAGGCTGCAGGCCGAGGGATGGAGAATTCACACCAAGGGAGTCAGAGCAGGTATCAGAGAGGGGGGTAGCATGCGAGCCACTCCCTTACAGACAAGGGAGTTTGGCAGGCAGAGGAGGAATTGACTCTTTTGTGGAGAGGAGAAAACACGTGTGCAGGAGTAGTGAGGAGGGACAGCATGGAGGGCTCAGACCACGAGAAGCAGAGTGTTGACAGGTGTGCTGGGGGGCGGGGGCCAGGTCCGTGGCCAGCCACGCAGTTGCAGCTGGATCAGGAAGGACCTTGTGCCATGTGACTGGGGTTAGTAGAAAACTTCTAGGTAAGGGTATAAACTGTTTCTTTCATTGGCTTTGCAAATATAGGACTTGGGAGGCTCATTCTGGAGATTCTTTTAACTGTCTGTGCTCATTTTTTTTTTTTTTTTTTTTGAGGCCTTCTCAGTACACTGACTAAAACCAGGACATATGAAAAGAAATCTTTTCATTTAAAAGAGCACAGTCATGGTTGACAGAGTCCTAGATGTAATCTCCACCCCTAAAAATTAATCTTTAGTTCTAAATGTCACACTGATATCAATCTTTGAAATGAAGACTGGCGGTAATGCTGTTAAAATTGCAGCTCTTTAGCTTGGCAATCCAGCATCAATAAAATCCAGGTCATCGGGTTAGCTAGACGTATATGGTGTGGCTCCCGTTCGCTCTTCTCCATCTCTCTTTTCTCGGAAGTCTTTAAGGGATTGAAAAAGACGTGTTGCTCTTGAGCATTTTGAAGAGCGATTTGCCATGCCTGAGCTAGAGATTCTGGTTGCCAGGCACTGAGACTGCCCTGGGACAACCACCAGCCCCACAGAATCCTTAACAGAAAGGGTGCATCATGGCATCACTGAACTCCTTCTGGTGTGTGTGTGTGTGTGTGTGTGTGTGTGTGTGTTTCTCTAGTTTGTTTTTATTTTTTATTTTTTATTATAGCGACAAGAAGTTGCCACATTTTTTCCCTGGTTGAAATGACTTGACATTATCAAATTGATGCTGAATGATGTAATAGTGTTTTAGGGCATGCCAGTTTCCCTCCTGATTTCAGATACTTCATTCCCAAAATTTGCTTCTTTATACAAGAACAGGGACTTCCTTATGACGCTAATGTGTGCAAATCAGCTTCAGTAGTTCCATACAGAAGGAAAGCAAAAAGTAGGTAACAACAGCACCCACACCTCCCTTCCCCACCCGTTAAAAAGAAAACAAACCTACAGCTGAGCTCTGACCAGTGTAATTGGCAGTGGCTCAGCATTGCAAGGCTGAAGTGGGTAGAATGAAGGGCTGAAATCAGTGGTCTGTTTGCATTCTAAAACTACATTTTTTATTTTAGTTTTTAATTTTTATTTTTTAATTTTTATTCTTATTTTTTTCTTCATGCTTATTTATTTATTTTGTGAGAGACAGAGAGAGAGAGCAAACAGGGGAGAGGCAGAGAGAGAGAGAGGGAGAGAGAGAATCCGAAGCAGGCTCCATGGTGTCAGCACAGAGCCTGCTTTAGGGATCGAACCCACAGACTGGGAGATCATGACCTGAGCCGAAATCAAGAGAGGCTTAACTGAGCCACCCAGGTGCCCCATAAAAGTTACAGTCTTTTAAAAAGTTAACTATAGATCACTGAAGAGGAGAGAAATTATTATTAAGGAGGTTTGTGAAAATATGTACTTCTAGGACCAAATAGCTGGATTTTTCTATTTTCTTTCAGAGGTTCTCACATATTTCCTGCTTCCCTTTTGAATGAGGGAAAAAGTTGGGCATCAGTTTAATATTCTCTCTTCTTCTTATCTTGATTCACCAATTGTATTCTGCCCTCATCCCTGCTCTCTTCAACCTCTACAGGATGTTCAGTCTTAGCAGCATCTTCAAATGAGTCATCTATGCATTAATTCAACAGTTCAATTCTTAACTGTGCAAAGAGCACAGTCAGCATAAACAATGACCATGCACTCTTAAATCATTCTTCATAACGATCCTGCTTTGGTCAAGAATTTAATGCCTGAACTTGTCAATATTCATGCTGCAAGATGTCCATTGTACTGGAAAAAAAAAAAAGTGTAACAGTACCAGTCCTTGCTTACATCTCAGAAGGTCACTTTATTGTGTCGAAGTCAACAGTCTTTTTTTTCTGTAGCCTTTAAGCAGAGCTGAACCAGATGCCCAGTGTCTGTTTTGAGTTTTGGGTTTATACTCTTCATATTATGGGTCTAGCACCTGTCACGCGGCAAGGATCTAATAAATTGGTTTTGTGCACTAAAATGAAGTTGAGGAGTCTCTATTTAGTGATTTGGATTTCAGCTTGCTTATGTTGGAAATATACTCTGTTTCTTTTTGTTAGAATGAATGCAGTATCCCTTATGCTTTGTTAATGAACACTCAGTTTTTGAGGTAGGAAACCATATCTTTCTGTTTTGTTTTTCTCTAGGGTTTTGCTCAGAGTCTCCTAAAAAAGATGTCACATCGAAGTTCTATTCCTGGCTGTGGAGTGACTTTTGAGATTGTCTCCAATATTCCAGAGGTGAAGGATTGTACAAAATTTGAGTTTACTAAAAATAAACATGTAAAAAGAGCTACGTCCCTGAAAAGTCACCTACCCAAGAAATACATAGTCCATGAAAATGTGTGTTTAGGCAAATGCTGTAGGTTTGTAGAGGAATTTTCTAATCTTAATGTGATTCATAGTAAAATGTACTTGTGGCTTCAAAGGTTCTGGTTTTAGTATTTTGTTGAAGAAGAACTTTCTTTTGAAAAGCAAATCAATACTCCTAGAAGACAGCACTCCTTTTCATTTCTAGTAGACATAAGGTAACAATATTGTAACCCTCAAAGGGAAGCAACATAGCGCAAAATAGAGATTCAAGCTTTGGAGATTCATTTTGGAATCACACAGAAATCTTACTTTCATCACCTCTCAGTGAGGTGCACTTAGTGAGTTACTTTGAGCCTCAATTTTTTCATTTATCAAATTGGGTTAGTGATACCTCTGTACAGGGTTGTTTTTTAAGGATGTTGTACACACACACAGCAGTAAATTGTAATTGCCATTATTATAGATCCTATTATTATTTTCCTCTCCTTATTTCCCTTTCTGAACTGAGAGAGCCATAGGAATCAAACAAATGGAGTTTCAAATACCCCCGGACAGAAGCTTGCTGGACGATGTAGTTTTCATTTGCTTCCTAATATTTAATCCCAGATTTATTCACCTGGTCTTCGACACAGCTGGCAACGGAGGCCTTCCTTACAGGGGTAGGAAGATATGAGGGTTCTTAGAAAAGGACTCTGCAAAAGGGAAATCAGAGCGGTCCTGTCTGTCACGCTCACCATCCAGAATCGAGGAGTGAGGAGGTGCAGATTATACTTTCCTAGGGAGTGAAGAATGGGAGAGTGTGCTGGGAGTGGACACTCCCTACTAAGCACACGGTCCACATCAGCACCCTACGCTTCATTTTTGAGTGCTGGAAGTTGTTGATTCTGTTGAGTGAACAGTAGGTGGACAAAATGTATTCTAAGCAGTGAGTTTTTGGAAGGGTGAAAAGATTATATAGTGCTTATTAGGCTCTGCTTTAGATTTCTTTATACTACAGGAAGTCTTGTACTGGATCTCCAAAGTGTTAGACTTACATAGTAAGTATTAGCTGTTTAACTGTTTAATTTGGAGCCTGCTGCACATTTTAAAAATAAGTCTGTTTTCAGAGTTAGACTAGCTGCAAAATCTTGGGTCTGTAGTCGATTACTCTTTGTATACTTACATGCTCAGCAAGAGATGCAGTGTTTATTCTCTGTGTCTGAATGCTTTATGTCTTTCTGGTTGTTTCATACTTTAACTCTATACATGGTTTGAATGCAGTTGAGAAACAATGACTGCTGTAGTGAACTCTCTTCCATTTTTCCATTTCTCTCATTTTCCTTCCCCTCCTGTCTCATCCCCTCCCAACTGTAGGTTCCTTATCCTCTTTAAAGGTGCTTTTATTCCCTGAGTGATACAGTTTTCAAAGGGAGGAAATGCAGGGGGATCCATTGAGAGAGAAACATATGGCCTCATGTGGTTGGGCTGCTTGTTAATAATTATCTAAACATCTAAGTTGGCAAGTGTTATTTTCACATTATCAAATCTTGATGATAAAGAAAAAGGAACAGCGAGACTTAAAACTTAACAGGAAAAGGACTACGCTTAGTTTATTTTTTATTTAGAAACAAAAAGATTCCTCAAGGAATCTAGGTTTCATCATGAAAAATCCTTGAAAAGTTCTCTGTGTTCCCTGTTATAGCAGCTATGAGAGCTTAGTGGCAAAAGAACTGATGGTAGGCCAGAGAATAGGAAATGGTTTCAACTGTCTACCCCAGGACCCAGTAATTCCACCTCTAGGTGCTTACTCAAGAGAAGTGACCATGTGTGTCATAGAGATGTGTACAGGAATGCTCATAGCAGCTGAATCCAGAGGAACCCAAAACTGGAAACAATCCAAACATCCATTAGTGGATGAATGGATAAGCAAATTGTGGTATATCCATAGTGTGGACTATCACTTAGCTACACAAAGAAATGAACTTCTTCAATGAATCCAGAATCATTATGCTGAATGTAAGAAGCCAGACACAAGAAAGGATGATTCCATTTATGTGAAATTCTAAAACCAGTGAAACTAATCTGTGGTGAAAGAAATTACCTTGCCTTGGGGGGAGGGTAGGCCGTAAGTGAACTTTCTGAAGTAATGGAAATGTTTTGTATCTTGATAGGGACATGGGTAACATGAGTGTATCTGTTTCTATAAAACTCAAGTTTCCCTTTTCTTATAAAATCAGGATAATGCCTGTTCCCTTCAGACACCAAAAAGTATTGTGTGTTGAGAGGTAAAAGGACTACTTTGTCAGGAGTATCAGGGGACCTAAGTTCTAATCTTGACTCTCTTGCCAATTACATGGCCTTCATCTTTCCTCATCCATGAAATGAGGATGATTGCTTCTTTTCAGAGTTATTAAAAGGCTCAAATGAATCCTATAGTGGTAGGAGACAGAAGTTTTGTGAAGTTAAGCCACCTTCCAGATTCTTCCACATTTTATCTGTTCTTAAAGCTTATTTAAATTTTAAGAAATATTTTTGACGTTAGAATGTGTCTAATAATTGATATCTTAAAATTAATTGGCAGAATTTTTTCTTTTCTCCTTAGTGGTATATAAAATGTTTTTCTTTTCCTTAAAGTTGATGGCATGTAAAGATGCAGTGGCATATGGATATATATTTTGTGGTTTTTGACATTATTCTGACAAATTCGCAAGTAAATAAAGTATCAGATTTTCTCTGAATAGAGTAATTTGTTAGGAGCCAAGCTTGCTTGACATGATTAAATACATTAACAACGTCCCTCCCTGAGTTGTGAACATCTTGTTTATCTGCACGGGCCGCCCATGTCAGAGGAGCAGGGATGGGCTCTTGGCAAGAGCACAGCAAGTGAGAATTTCCCAGGATACTTTTCTTCTTGGTGGGTGCAATGCTGCCTTTGGCCTGTCTCACTCCAGAGTTGAGGACTGAGACCAGTTTTAAAAGCTGCTACTTCTTGGACATGTAGTCCGTGGTCTGCTGCTTAGGGAATGGGTGGAAAGCCAACCTTCCTTTGCATTCTTCTTCTCCATACCTGTGTCTGCCTCCTACTGGAGTTATTTGGACCCGACCCCTGTCTTGCTGTCACCCCAGCTTCTTGTTCCTCTCTCTTGCCCCTCATGATGTATTTCTGAAGTATTGTGGTGGTGGTATATTTCAAGCTATTTCCACCAAATCCTTTGTAACCAGTAACATTTCTGTTTGCAACAGAAACATAGCAGAGGACAATTTTATTGAGAATGTGCTGTGTTTCAGTGGCACTGTGTTAACCTTTCAAGTTAACCTAACCACCAATTCATACCGTAATTTCTGTGGGGAAATGCATTTTGAATTCTGAAAGCTGGCAGTAAAATGGAGTTTTGGAATATGTCCCATTTAGTTCAGTACTCTGTGTGTGTGTGTACTTGTATAGATCAAGAAGCTTTTATGTTTTCTTCTATCAAGTACTTAATTTTAATACACAACTTTCTGTTCTCCAGGATGCCCAGGGAGTAGAGGAACGAGAAACATTAGCAAGAATGGCAGCTAATGTTGAAAACACCGCTTCTGCTGACTCAGAGGCTTATATTGAAAAATACCTCAGAAGTGTGCTGGCTGTGGAGAACCTTCTCACTTTGGATCGTCTTCGCCAGGTTAGCCAACAGAGCTGGTAGCAGTGGTGCTGACCCAGCCTGATTCTCTTTGCCTCTCTACAATTCACAGGATTGTTACATCCAAACCTTTGAAGCATCTGTTTAAGTGGGGCATATTAATTTAGACTCAACTTATCAGTTAAGTCTTGGAACATACAAAAGCTACACTGGGAAGTTACTTTTTCCGGTACACTAAATGGTGTCTAGTTGCCCTGAGTTAATGGGAGAAAATATTTAACTCTCTCTGGCTGAAGAATTATTTTAAAAACTCTTTGGTAATGGACAAGAATGTTGTGGAAGAAATACGTAGGTATGAGGCAGAATGGACCCTTCTTTGCTTAGCTGGATATGCCAGCCACAGCCTTAGAGTGGTTCTCTAGAAGGGATAATAGAGATGCCAGCAGTAAACCTAATCCTTAGTGGAACCTTAAACCTCATTTTACATAGCAATATCGAGACTTTTATTATTTCTAACCAAAGATCCTAATGAAAAATAAAAGTGAATGATCTAATTTTCATGATCTTTCTCCTGGAACTAACTTCTGGCCAGCTTCAAGGGGGCCATCAAGAGATAAAAGAGTGATCTAAGTAACCAACAGCTATATAATTAACTTTGAATATTCCACAGTGATTGGAATTGGGTCATTCCATCATGTGAAGTAACAGCCATTATTTAAAGAACGAGGAACGTGTGTGTAGAGATAGTAGCTCAAAGACTGCTTTACATGCCATTGCTTTGGAGGTCTGTCTCAGATACGTGTTTTTCCTGTGTACATTTTCTGACAGGAAGTTACAGTGAAGGAACAGTTGACAGGAAAGGGGAAACTGAGTAGGAGGAGTATTAGCTCTCCAAATGTGAACAGAGTGAGTACATGGACTCCCCATTTGGTGCTCTGCCTGGGCTCTCCTTCCCTTTTCTTCTTTGCTTGGATAACTCTTCTCCATCCTTGTAACTCTCATCTCGGGTATCATTTCCTTCTCTGAACTGATGTAGCGACTTTGCTACTGTGCTAGCCAGTGTGGTAAGGAAAGTATCCATTAAAGTATGTTTCTAATGTCTCTCCTTTATTTTTGTATGAGCAGTGCCTAGCACAGTGACTGGGTGTTCAGTGAGTGTGTGTTGAACTAAAGCAAAACTAGCCAAGTGCCTTGCGTAAGTCATTTGAATTTTCTGGGCCTAACTTCATTACTTTTAAATTGAGAAGTCTGGACTCAGTTTACAAACTCAGTTGCTGAAAGGCCATCCAGGGTAGCATAAATGAGTAAAATAAGTTAGGTTTGTTTCATAACAGTGTCTTAAGTTTATTGTTGTTTTTTGAAGCATAGATATAATTTATGTGCATATTAAGCATACAAATAATTCTTCACAAAGAAATATGATTGTGGCCCTGTGATTTATCTTTCCTTTCCTTACTTCTGACAAAGATGTGGGTATGAAAAATACTACCTTTGTCTGAATTTTGCACTAAGGAAAACCACAGTACAAACATTGTAAAGAGCAGCTGACCCTTAACCTTAGTGTTTGAGAGACCATAGTGACAGGTAGGGAGAGTATCAGATGGGAGGGCACATGGGGCCTCCGAGTGACCGAATGACATCACTAATGATCTCAGACTGAAAGATTGGGAACATTCTCAGACAGTAAGAAATATTTTATTTCAACTTAAAATCTTCTCATTTCTTTAGAAAATGACACATCAAAATGCAGAGATACTTGCAGAGGTTTGGCATTTAGAATCCTATGGTTTAAAATTAAATAGCTTGTGTCTATACATCTGCTACGAATACCCAGAGAAGGAAGTCGTAAGATCAGGACATGGTAAGATAACGAGTAACCTGGTATTCTTTCAATAGAAGGGGAAACACAGATGAAGTACCCTTACTCAGGCCCAGCCAGTTGTTGCCTCAGTGTAAATGGGGTATCTGATCTTACACAAGCCTTCTGCCTTAAAGTTCCATTCAGTTAAAAAGAAAAAAAAATTGTGCCTAATAACATCCCAAAGTTTACGCTAGCCTGGTTTACAGCTTTGGTCTCCACAACGTCTCTGCTATCAGACTTTAACGTCCTGTTGATTTGGTTTTCAAATTCTTGTATTTCCAGGACTGTAGATTTATATACTTTCTCACATAAAGGACTAACACCCTCTGTATTTCTTCTTCAGTTGTCTGGCAGCCGACAAGACCTTATTCCATTCTACAGTCTAGGCAGCAACAAGGTAAGTGTTTATAACTTGTTTTCTGTCAGTCTTAGAACAGTTAGTTGCCCATTCAGCTTCCCCTGCTCAAATACCACACGCTAGTTTTGCGTGTCAGAATTTCTCCTTCTCTTCTATACTGTGTGAAATTTATTTGAAAGTGTTTAGAGTTCATTTCTTTTTATTTGCCAGTTAAATTAAGGTTTACTATGCCTTATTACTCTACTCTTTAAGGGTTAAACCCCAATATTATTACTTAGGTTCATGTTTCTACTTAAAATAATCTTCCTGTGTGTGTCAATAAAAGAACTTCGAATCAGATTTTTAATAGTAAAATGTCGATGGAATGATTACACATTTGTGAAGAATAAGAAGATTTTATCTGAGAGTTAATTTGCTAGAAGAAAGAAAAATAAGGGAACAGAACTTTTGTTAGCTGGAATTTATTCATTGTTAATGTAGTGTTCCCCAATTTAAGAGACTTTTAAGCATAGATAATTCTTTATCATTTACTTAAAGGGATCACACTTGAAATTGTTATAACTGGATGTCCTATATCACAGTATTTTTTGTGTCTGATGTTTTTTGAGGGACCTGGTTAGATATTGTGACATTCAACCAACTGTGGGCAACAAGCCCTGTATTGGTATCTTAACCCTTGAGGAGGTTAAAAGTGACTTATAAAAAGTGTCTTATAAAATAGCCTGATGCCAGGCATTTGTTTGAAAATAATCTGAGGGAGAGGACAGGGGTATAGATTAAAAAAAGATGGACTATTTACTGATAATTGTTATAGCTGCATGGGATTCATTATACTATCCTTTCTATTTTTGTTATTCTACACAGTTTTTGTGCATTTGAAATTTTCCTCATGAAAACTTAAGAAAAAGAACAATTAACTTGATGAATAATTAGACTCATTCTTAAGATCTAGGTTACTAGGAGTTTACCTGAAATAATACATAAAAATACATAAAATACATAAAATAATACACAAAAATACATAAAAATACATAAAAAATATATATGTATATGTATATACACACACTATTATTTCAGGCAAACTTCTAGTAACCTAGATCTGAAAAATGAGCTATATATATATGTTTATAGACATATAAGTTTCTCTCCAGCTTATTAATTTACTAATCACCTACCATGTCTCTCAAAGTGTACTAAGTACTACTCCTTTATACTGATCCAGTGATGGGTTTGATTAGTTCTTTTTTTTTTTTTTTTTTTTTTAACATTTATCTATTTTTGAGAGAGAGAGAGAGAGACAGAGCATGAGTCGGGGAGAGGCAGAGAGAGGGAGACACAGAATCCGAAGCAGCCTCCAGGCTCTGAGCTGTCAACGCAAATGTGAGATCGTGACCTGAGCCGAAGTCAGATACCCCGTAATCAATTGAGCTTAATCAGTTGAGCCACCCAGGCACCCCTGATTTGTTCTTGATAAACACAGCATAAGTTGTGATTACCAGAACAAAGCTGAGATTTTGGGAAATTGATTATGTCATTATTTTTTAATGTAAATAAATTAAATACTTTAAGGAAAATATAAAGAAGAAAACATGACTTTTGCATTTTTTACATTACTTCTAACCCAAATTCTCCATTATATTATAAATTCCTTGAAAGAAATGGCCAAAATTTTCTATCTACCCCGATTTCCTTATGTTTAAATAATATCATCACTCGAAAGAAAATTATTGTGCTTCATCTAAATCACAAATAAATGGAGTAAGGGAACATGGATGCTATACTAGAAGTATGATAGAGTAGGAGACCAAAGGAGGGAGTGGACACTTTTATAGGCAGTATTCACAGATCAGGAGAGGCTGCAGAGAGGTGATAATCCCTGTAAGCTGAAGGATAATGAAGTCCACTCAAGGCAGGGAAGGAGTCAAAGCAGCAGTGTGAACAAAAACATGGAGGGATGAAAAAGCTTGCTAAGTTCATGACAGTGCATGCATTGTGACTGAAAGAAGGCGGGGGCGGGGGGAGTACTGGGGGGTAGAACCCAGAGGAAAGGGGCCTGATTATAGAAGTTCTAACATTTTGTGCCAAGGAGTAATGGGGAGGCAGGTAGCTGCTGAAGGAGTAATGGCAGTAACATGGTTAAAGTTGAAGTGGAAAGTATTTTTTAACAGTCCACCTAAACCCCACTTGGGTTCCTGGCTGTGGCCTATAAAATTACATTAGAATAATGGATGTAGTACAAATACATACAGTTATCAATGTAAAAGTGTGAAAAAAATTTAATTGGAGGATGGAGGAGATCAGGGGAGTAGATTCAGCAGTGGGAGGGAGAGGGAGAGTGGTTCAGGTATATTAAAGAGAGAATGTCTAGAACTCTGAGGACCTGAAGAATGAGGTTGGCCAAGGGAGGAGACAAAGGTGACAGAATGGAGAGATGAACTGTAGGAAGGACAAGTTTGGGGCAGAAAATGATTTAGTTCAGTTTTTGACATAAGGTGTCTGTGCCAGTTGAAGGGTCTGGAAGCCTGGGCAGAAGACAGATTAGGGAGTTGAGGGGCATAGTTGAACAACCGAGTGAGGACTTAGATCTAAATAAAGGCTGAGCTCAAGGGCTTGATAATACTCACGAGCATGTGCCCGAGGAGAAGCTGGCCTGGCTGATGGAGAAGGAGTCCCCAAAGAGGAAAGAAGACCCCACAGAGAGTGGCTTGAAAACTGGGCAGAAAGGACTTTTTAAGTTTGAAGAAGGACTCCTTCCAGTTTCCTCAGGGACCGCAAGATGAGGACTGAAAAGACTGTTTCAGATGTGACAGTGAAGAGATTTTTGGAGCCTTTTCCATGGCAATTTCTGTGGAGGGTTGGGGAGAAGTTAGCAGGACCTATCATATTAAGTGAATAACTGTAACATTACACATTTTTGTTACTCTACTGAGGACCTTCCTTTTTTAGTCATCTTGATCTCTTGGAGTCCCTGAGTAACTTAGTGAAGATGAGGAAAGTCTGATTTTCACCCTCTCAGGTTTTACTGGTGTCATGGTGCCATCACAGCAACAAGGATTTGGATCCCTCCACTCTATTTCAGTGTATGTTAGTAGTTGTCATACACTTCAAACAAGTTAAATGCCTCTTTTTTCCCATGGCAGCAGTTGGCAATCTTCCTCAAAATTTGGCTTCAGTTGCTTCTCCCCAACCATAGCGTTCCCCACCCTCTGGAAGTATTGTCAGGGAAAACGGAAGGTGCCAGCTTGCCATTACTAACTTTGCTCCCAGTTCAGCTGTGAAGCTATTATTTTACCTCCTTTTTGACTCTTGGCATCCCTGGGCCCTGAGGTTAGTAGGTGTAGCTGGGCTTTAGTCACCATCTCATTGCTGTGGGCATCCTGGGACTTCTCGCTAGGTTGCATGAAATGTCCATACATCATAATTAGAGACCTTTAGGAGAAAGGGAGGAGAAAACTGTTTCTAAGACTGATTTTTATGGGATGGACCTGTTGAATGGGTAAGGATATTCAGCTGATAGAGGCTTATATCCGTGATGCTAGAAAACTAAGTGAAAAGAATATAGAGCAAAGAGGATTCGATTCTAGGCTCACTTCAGAAGGGAGTACAGAGTAACTGCCCCATTTTCAGAGGAGGGGTTCCTCAGTAGTTGTATCATCTAAAGCAGAGCTTCTTAAAAGATTTTTAGGAAAAATAAATATTCTTAAAGTTATATTTTCTTGCTAGCGAGAAAACAAAAACAAAAACAAAACCCTTTCCCTGCTAATAGCAGCAAGGAACAGAGGCTCTCCCTCTGGCCTTTAAAGGAAACAATGGGAAACATTTTCAAATGCAGCATTGGCCTTGTATTCAAAACCTGTTTTTAACACTACCTATAATAGAATTCCTCAAGATTGGGTGGTGCTTTAACTAATTGACATACAAAATACCAGAATCCCTTTACACAGTAGCAGTGCTTACCTACATGTGAAGTGAGATATGGACAAGAGTGTCTACGAAACTTTGTTTATAATGGCAGCAGATTGGATGCAAATGTCCATTGGTTTGGTCTGGTTAAATACACTTTATCTGGGCACATGCTGCACATGTGCATGCACGTGCGAAACACACACACACACACACACACACACACACACATATAAATAAATGGGATACTATGCAGCTGCAAGAATGATTAGGAGCCCTTCCAGGTACTAATATAGAAAAATAACCAGGATATACCTAATGATTAAAAATGAAGTGCAGACTGCTGGTGGGAATGCAAACTGGTGCAGCCACTCTGGGGAACAGTATCGAGGTTCCTCAAAAAACTAAAAAGAAAGCTACCTTATGATCCAGCAATTGCACTATTAGGTATTTACCTAAAGGATACAAAAATACGGATTTGAGAGGGTACATGCACCCCAGGTTTAATAGCAGCATTATCAACAGTAGCCAACTGAGAGGGACCTGGGGGGCTCAGTCAGTTAAACATCTGACTCTTGACTTCAGCTCAGGTCATGATCTCATGGTTTGTGAATTGCAGAGCTTGCTTGGGATTCTCTCTCTCTCCCTCTCTTACTGACCCTCCCCGACTCTCTCGCACTCACACGTGTACATATTTTCTCTCTCAAAATAAATAAACTTAAAAGAAAAAACTTAAAAAAAAACCACACACAATAGCCAGACCACGGAGAGAGCCCTAATGTCCATCAACTGATGAATGGGTAAAGAAGATGTGGTGTATATACAATGGAATATTACTCAGCCATCAAAAAGGATGAAATCTTGCCATTTACAATAATGTGTACGGAGCTAGAGTGTATTATGCTAAGTGAAATAAGTCAGAGAAGGACAAATGCAATATGATTTCACTCATGTGGAATTTAAGAAACAAAACATATAAACATATAGGAAGGGAGGGAAGAGAGAAGGAAACAAACCATAAGAGGCGCACAATGATAGAAAACAAACAGAGCGGATAGAGGGAGGTGGATGAGAGATGTCTAGATGGATGATGGATATTAAGGAGGGCACTTGTGATGAACACTGGGTGTTGTATGTAAGTGATGAATCACTGAATTCTCCTCCTGAAACCAATATTACACTGTATGTTCACGAAAATCAAAATAAAATTAAAATTAAAAAATTAAGTGCAGAATAGTTTGCTGCCATTTGTATTACAAAAGGGACAGGAGAGAAGCGTGTGTGACTGTGTATAGATTTGCTTGCATATGCCTACGAAACCCTACAAGGATATATAAGAAGCTAATACCATTATTTACCTGCCTGGAGAGAGGGTGGAAGTGTGTGGGGAAGAGCAGGTAGGGGTAAAGGTAGGAGGTTTGTCATGATGCCTTTTTCTATTGTTTGATTTTTGGATCATGTGAACATATTAGCTATTTAAAAAATAAATTAGAATTAAAAAGCATATATAACATATAAAACATGTATGTATGAAAATCTCAATAGGAGCAGAGAAAAACATTTGTCAAAATTCAACACCCTTTAAAAAACAGAAGTGAAGAATTTTACTTCCTACTCTTTTAAGTAGGAAGAGTTCTCTTGTGTATAGTGTTTGAGGAGGTCTCCAATTGCTTTATTTATAACAATTTATACACAAAATCCTAAAAGAAACTGTTTTGAAAAATCTCAGACTCATTTTTTTTTCCTTTTCTTTTCTTTGGGGAACTTCCTGCATTCTTCAGTTTTCAGATATCCAGGGAGAGGTAATTAATCCATTAGGTTTTCCTAATGAGTGGGATATAAATTCTATCCTACTACCTAAAACTTGTATCATGTTTGTTTTTACCTTGAGAATAAGAATGAATTTTTAGGGGTACCTGGGTGGCTCTGTCAGGCATCCGACTTTGGCTCAAGTCATGATCTCACAGTTCCTGAGTTTGAACCCCACGTCGGGCTCTGTGCTGACAACATGGAGCCTGCTTCAGATTCTGTGTCTCTTTCTCTGTGCCCTTCCCTGCTCATGCTCGCCCATTCTCAAAAATAAATAAACATTTTTAAAAATTATAAAAAATGAATTTTTAAATGTAGCTTTTATAAGATGACTAAATTTGACACTGTAATCATTTTTTTGGCTCTTTATTGTAAAAATAACTTTGCTAGTCAGTATGTAGGATTCCTTTCAAATGTTTCTTATTCTAAGACTGTGAAAGTATCTGTGAAAAGAGCCCAGGAATTAAGACATCTTACTGAATTTAGAAGGCTGTGGAATGTGAGAAGTTGGAATAATTCATATTAAGCAAATAATATAAATAAATATTTGAGAACTTGTAAGATGTCCTTTTCTCGAGCATGGGACAGGGAAAGAGGAGTAAAAAAAAAAAATGGCAGAAGTGCTTGGGGCATTCCTTTGACACCACAGAACTTTCCTTAGCAGGACCATCTTGGTTTCTTTGCAATGAAAGTATTTAATGCACAAGAGAGTTGAGTCAGAAACATAATTTTAATCTGAAGTTGATGATGCTTGCTTAAGATGCTAGAAAATGAGTTTTGAAATACTTGAATATTAGTTACATTTACCTTGCAAACTTGTGTGGGCCTATTTCTGGGTTCTGTGTCCCATTCATTTCTGTGTCTAGCCCTCTGATCTTGATTATGAAATCAGAATTATAGACCACAGACTTTGATGTGCTGTCTTCCCCTGTGTAATATGGGAGCATTCAGGTTAGATGAAATGATGTTCAGAAGCGGGGAGAGGCCACAGAAGAGGTTCACATCTCCCTTTTCCTCCTAATTTTCAGTTGATATGGCAAAGATTAGTCATTTCAGACAAAGTGACACTAAACGGTGTGGGAGGGAAGCAAAGGCAGAGAGTTCGTAGGATTAGGGCTCTTGGGGAGGTGAGAGGAGATGGTGAGCTACTTTTAAAACAGTCTCTAGTTTGGCCTATGATACTTGCAATTCGCCATATTTTACATGCCCTTATTATTGATGCTCACTCCATGTTAGAATTGGAATTGCTGTACTGAGCTCCACCAAGATTGAATTGATGGACTAATTAATCTTAAAAAGATAAATGGAATTTGATGAACCACTCCCAACTTTTAAGTTCACCTTAGGGCTTAAAAGCAATCATTCATTTTTTTTTTTCTCAAGTTTTTATTGAAATTCCAGTTAGTTAACATACAGTGTAATACTAATTTCAGGTGTAGAATTTCGTAATTCATCACTTAAATAAAACACCCAGTGCTCATCAGAAGTGCCCTGTTTAATACCCATCACCCATTCAGCCCATCTCCCACCCATCTCCCCTCCAGTAAACGAACAATAACAAAAAAAAAGACCCTTAAAAACCAGACCCTTAAATACAGAGAACAAACTGGCTGTTGCCAGAAGGAAGGTGGGTGTGAGGATGGGTAAAATAGATAAAGGGAATTAAGAGTACACTTATCTTGATGAGCACTGAGAAATAGAAAAAATCTATCTATCTATCTATCTATCTATCTATCTATCTATCTATATAAAATTGCAGTGATGTTGCTATTTACTGCTATTTACTGTTACTGTCATTATTGTAAGCCAGTTTTTTAATAGATATAATGAAAACTTAGCAAGCTTTTTATGACCAGTCTACCAAGATGGACTTCGCTTGCAGAATTAATTTCAGCAGATTGTTTGTTTTTCTATCTAAAATTGGCTGTGCACTGAGACCTTTTGTGATGCAAGGAACACTGTCAACTTAAAAATATTGATATTTCTAAAGCCATTTTAGATGGAATTATACTTTTTATGATTTTTATATTTTTTAAGTTAGTAAGATATTGTGTTTATTGTCCTCTGATTGGAGTTTTTGATGCAGTAGCCAAATGCCTAAATGAATATTCAGTTAACAAAACTGATTTTTGTGTGTTTTGGCTGCCTCACCTTCCTGAAAACTGCAGTGATTTAGTGTGGCACAGGTAAAGGCCGATGCCAAATATGAGTCATTTCTTCTTTGGTTGCATTGGAAGCCACCTTTGGACCTGTAATGTCACTGGCATTTCTCATTCTTTACCTCTTTATCTCTTTCCTGATTAAAAACAGACCTCTTTCTGAAAAACCTAAAGAATTTGTGTCTGGAAAGAGCAGTAACGGAAATTTTAGGTGCACCAGGAGGACCTAAGCATGTTCTCAAATCAGCTGAGAGCCTCTCTGTGTTTTCCCTGTTTGATTTTGTCTTTAAGCATGATGGTAGCCACGCATAACTGCTGTCTCAAATAGGGTTTTATTTCTTTGAATTCAGCCTGTCAGCACAAATAATCCCTAATAAGTATGAAGCTAGTTTAAAAATCTTAAACAAAGCTGGAGTTTTCTCCCTTGTATATCCTCATCTTGGCTGATTTCTGAAGTTTGATAGACATGTAGAATGTTAGAAAAAAATCACAGATTCATCTTTTTAGATTCCAGGTATGTATGTATATATATGTATACATACATACATACATACATACTTTCTTCATTTTGAGAGCTGAGCTCCTAAGAGATCAGAATGATCTAGTGTTTGGCCAAGTCCTGTTTATTCACTGTCCTGAGTTCATCTCCCTCTGAAGTATCTGTAACTGGGATGCTACCTCTCCCCCTCCCCCAACATTTTAGTAAAGGGAGAATAACTGTGGAACAGCCAGGGATGTAAAATTTATTGGAAAGACAGTAATTGCCTTGTCCCTGGGGGGCAGTGTGTGTAGTTACACACTGAACCACAGGTTTCATTTCTGGCAAGAGAATGGACATGCATTATAGGAGGAAAAGAATAAGTGAATGATTTCAGTAGAATGTTTCCCCAGAGATCTGTGGGTGTCAGAAAGAGGAGGGAGGAGTGTTGTACCCAGTTTATCATCCAAATTTGTTGTTCCCTCTAAAGCAGCGTCTGTTCTACCCCAGATCTCTGTGTCCCTGCCTTTGATTGGTGAGACCTGGGAATAGTTAGCATGTGGAATTCCTCAAGGTTAAGATGACGGTTAAGGTAGATGGATGAAGTGAAATGTATTTCCATTTTTCATTATCCGACAGGGCTAGTGGTATGGCTAAGGCAGTATGTATATACTGTGTGCGTCCTTTCAAATGTTCTCACTTGAGATATTTGAATATATGATGCAGTAAAAGTTATTGCTTCCATTCCGATTTGTTAGTAACATTATGTGTGGGGGTGCCAGCTGGAAAATATTACCTGGGAAGCTAGCGGAGCCCCGAGTGTGCCTTGGGGGAAGAGAGGACACCAACATTATTTGTCATTGGACCATTATACACCAAATGGCTGAAGTGCTGACTCCAAATCAGCTACTTAGTTTTCCTAAGGGACAGAGTGCCACTATGTCAGCTGCCAAACAAGAAAGAGAAATCTGAAACACAAAAATACATTTATTCTCAAATTAAGTAAGTTGTCTTCAAAACAACCTTGCATGAGCTTAACACTGTAAACAAAGAATGAGGCTTTTCTTCCTCTGAGAAGCTCCAAAGAATATTGACCTTAGTGTTCAGCTACCTGATTGTGATGTCCCAGAATACACAAAGCTGCAGCTTCCCAGACAGACAATTAAATTTAAATGCAAAAGACATTAACGAAACATTAAAGTATGTAAATGAGTGTGTGGTTCATAGTAACACAAATGCTCCTACAGTGAAGTATTTCAGAGTTCATGGTTTCCCTAATCATCTTTTCATGTCTGTTTTGTTTCCTGGCTTCCTAATGCTAAAACATCATACCATTTTTTTAAAACTATCAAGGGCTGAGAGAGTTCCTAGGGAAAAGTGGCATTCTCAGAGGTAAACAGGATCCAGATCACTTAGGGCTTATTGATTTTATGATCAGTACTTAGGTTGCTGCTAAAAGTGGATAGGTTTCCAATACGTATCTGAAACCTTAGAGGTCTTTCCACCTCCATCCATCTTTGGGAGCAGTGAAGAACTCACTCTGCAGGCGATTATTAAGGAGAACTCAAAAGTCGTTAGCATCACTCATCTGTGGGATACCAGCTTAAACTAATGTAAAATACTCTTATTTAACTTGGATACAAAAAAAGTCAGAGTGATTATCAAAGGATCAAAAGGGAACTTAAAGCTTTTATAAGATTTGCATCTCATCCCCATTACTGGGTGTTGTACTTCTAGCATTTGGTTGGGGTTTATTTCTTTATGAGATGGGACTGAAGTTAAAAGTGCTTTGATGATATCACCATTAATCCATCACCCAACTGGTGGTGTTCTTGTATTATGCAATGAAATCTTTTTAATGGGGATTTACAAAATAAGTTCAGGGTACAATAAAATTTGTTAATCCAGAGACTTCCATTATTGGGAACTGGTGATTACTTGATTTGTGCTCAACTGGAACTTTAATGCGTGTTGAAAATAAGAGCCTTGGTAATATACTGTTCTAGAATTTTTACTTTCATGAACGGTGTGTGAATGGATGGGAAGATACACCCTGGAGAAGGGAGAAGACACAGCCTACACCATTAAGAGTTTTTCCTCAGTCTCAGCTGAGAATCTGAAGTGAAAGGATCTTGAAGCAGATGAGCAGAAAGAAACAGCCTCTCTGAGGCAGAACGTAAGGGAGGTTTTCAAAAGGAATGTCTTCATGTATCTGTATTTCCTGGGAAGCAGCATGATTTACAGACAGAAGGTTAGGACAGAGCTGAGGAGACTGAATTGTGAACTGGAGAGGAGATCCAAATTTGAGGTATTGTTAGTATTTGGGAAATTTGCACTATAAAGATGAAAGTACAAGAGGAAAGGTACATAATCAAATCGGTCATGTCTTTAAAGGGAATAAAGCTTTAGAAATGATAACAGGTTTTTCTTAAATATCTTCAGGTTTTTCTGTCAACTATTTGATTTGAATAAAAATTGCTGTTTTTGTTTTTAACAGGGCCGGTGGGAAAGTCAACAGGATGTATCCCAAACTGCAGTTTCCAGAGTTTCCAGAGGGATAGCTCCTGTTGCCCCATCTCTCCCAGACCGTCCCCATAATAACCATTCTCCCGACCCAGGTAGGTTACATTTTCATTTGTCAACCACTGTCATGGAATTTGAGCATCTTTCAGAAGTAGTTTAAAACAGGATTTCCTGGGGCACCTGGGTGGCTCAGTTGGTTAAGCGTCCAACTCTTGGTTTTGGTTCAGGTCATGATCTCACAGTACGTGAGATCCAGCCCTGCATCAGGCTCTGTGCTGACAGCATGGAGCCTGCTTGGGATTCTCTCTCACCTTCTCTCTCTCTGCCCCTCTTCTGCTCCCATTCTCTGTCTCTCTCAAAATACATACATACATACAACATACATAAACAAACAGACAAATTTTAAAACAGAATTTCCTACCCTGTAACTACTATCCTACTAGTGAATGCTCATCTGATTTTTTCCCTTTTTTGGTTTATAACATGTTGTTACATTGATTTTTGAATGTTGAATTTATCCTGCATTACTGTGCTAAATACCACTTGATGTGTTATCATTTATATTTTCTTTATTCTACTTGCTAACTTTCTGTAAAGGATTTTTGTGTTTATGTTCTATGATGAATACTTCTCTTTTCTCATAATAATGCCTTAGTTAGGTTTTGATGTGAATATGTTGGCCTCATAAAATGACTTGGGAAATATTTCCTTACCATCTTTTTTTCTGAAAGATTTTATATAAGCTTGGTATTACTTCTTCCTTAAATGTTTGACAGGATTCACCAGTGACACTATCTGGGCCTGGAATTTTCTCTTTGGGAAACTTTTAAATTATGACTTCATTTTCTTTAATAAAGTGCTATTTAACTTTTTGTATTTCTTTGTGAGTCAGTTTTCATAAGTTATGTTTTTCAGGTAATTTTCTGTTTCATCTAAATTATTACTCTTATTTCAGTAAATGTTATGGTGTTCCTTTATTGCCCTTTTAATGTTTATAGGATCTATTGTGATATTCCTTCTTTTTATTTATTTATTTAAGAAAATTTTTTAATGTTTATTTATTTATTTTGAGAGAGAGAGAGAGTGAGAGAATCCCAGGCAGGTTCCACATTGTCAGCACAGAGCAGGATGTGGGGCTCAATCTCACAAGCTGTGATATTATGACCTGAGCTGAAATCAAGAGCCAGATGTTTAACCAACTGAGCCATCTAGGCACCCCTCCTTTTTATTTTTGATAATTTTTGTTTTCTTTCTGTTTTTCTTGAGTACATTTGAGGCATGTCTTATTTTTCTCAGTCTTCTCTCAGAACGAAAGTTGGTCTTACTTTCTTCATTGTTTACTTTGTTTCATTGATTTTGTTTTTATTTTTGATTGTTTCATTGATTTCTATTTCTTTCTGCATTTCACAAATTTTGGAATATGGTGCTTTCATTTTCATTCTATTCAAAATATTTTCTAATTTCCCTCTGATTTATTCTTTGACTCATAAGTTATTGGGTAGCATGTTAATTCATTTTCATATGTCTGGTGAGAATCTTTTTATTAATGGATTGCTTATTTGATTTCCTTATGATCAGAGAGACTCTTTAATATTTCAGTCTTTTGGAATGTTTTTGAGACTATGTTCTACCTTGGTAAACATTCCATGTATGCTTGGAAAGAAGGTCTGTTCTGTTTGAGGGCATAGCATTCTGTATATATCAGGTCAGTGTGGTTGATAAGCTTATTCAGTCAGATCGGTTCTTCAAATAGTCTGTCCTTCTACTGATTTTTTTTCTATTTGTCCTATCCATCACTGAGAGAGGGCATTAAATCTCCAAATATGATTATGAAAAATTACCTACTTTTTCATTTATCTGTTTTTACATCATTCTTGTAGGAACTTTGTTGTTAGGTATATACATTATTTTTTCCCAATGAAGTGATATTTCTATCATTATTAAATGTCCCTTTATATCTTTGGAATTCTCTTACTTTGAAATCTGTCTCACTTGATATTAACGTAGCCTCATCAACCTTCTTTTGCTTACTGTTTGAATGGTGTTTCCTTTTCTCAGTCTTTAAAATTTTAGCTATATTCGCTCTTTAAATGAACAAATATTTGCTATCTTGTCAGCATATAGTTAGCTCTAACTTATTTTCTAATCTAGCTTGACAAGTTTTGCCTTTTTCTTGGCATATTTAATTCTTCTACATCTAATATTATTATTATGTCTGCTACATTGCTGTTGGTTTCTCTTTGGCCGTTTGTATTTTATTTTATTTTTCCACTGTAACTTCTTTTCTGCCTTCTTTTGGGATAATTGGAAAAATATTTTTTAGTATTTAATTTTATTTCTATTTCTGGCTGTTTGATATTTCTTTGTTTATTTATTAAAGTCTTTGCTCAAGGATTCTAGTATAGATTCTTAACTTATCATAGTCTACTTAGAATTAATAATACATCACTTCCCACTGCACAAATATAAGAACCTTGTAAGTGTATAATTCCATTTGCCTGTTCCTGGAGCCCTCTTATTTTGTATTATTGTTGTTATATCTTTTATAGACATTATGAACCCATTTACGATGTTACTCTTTCTGCTTTAAAACAGCCAGATTAAAAGACTATAGAAAATCTTTTATATTTTTCTTCATATTTATTATTTCTGGCACTATCCAGTCCTTCGTGAAGTCTTATATTTATCCAATATCATTTCTCTATAGTCCAAAGAATATCCTATAGTATTTCTTATTGTGAAGTTCTCTTGGAGAGAAAAGAATGCTGTCTCCCCTTTTTGAGATTATCTTCACTTCACTTTATTTGAAGAATTTTTTCACTAGCTAGAGAATTCTGGGTAGATAGCTTCTTTCAACACTTCAAACATCTTACATTGTCTTTTAGATTCCTTTTCTGCTGAGAATCAGCCATCATTTCTGTCTCTTTTTCCTACATGTAATATGTCTGTGTTTACTCTCTTGTTTGCTTTCATAGTTCTCTCAATTTTTGTTTTTAGCACTTGGACTAAGGTATACTTAGGTATGGTTTTCTTAGTACTTATCTTACTTGTGTTTCATTGATATTCTTGGATCTGTAAGTTGTGGTTTTCAACAAATTTGGGAAATGTTCAGCTATTATTACATTTTACCCCCAACAATTTTTCTCTACTCTTTCTGAGATTCAAATTACACGTATTAGATTGTTTAATATTACCCTACAGGTCACAGGAGCTCAATTTTTTTTTAATTTTTATTTTTCATCCTTTTGTCTTATTCTTATATCTTCTGGTTGCATAATTTCTCCTTCCATTTCCAACCTTCTGTTAAGTACATCCAGAGAATATTTTATCTCAGTTATTATTCTTTTCAGTTCTAGAATTTCACTTGTTTCTTTATTTAAAGTTTTAATTTCTCTGTGGATATTTTATACCTATACATTTGTTAAGATCAGATTCTTCTTTACTTCCTTGGGCCTGTGTCTAAAACTACTTCAACATATTTATATGCTAAATCCAGCATCTGGGCCGTCTCATGGTCTATTTACATTGACTGCTTTTTTCTTGACTATGGGTCATATTAATGAGTTTTGACAAATGCATTTACCTGTGTAACCTACCCACCAGTCAAGTTTACAAGATGTACAGGACTCCAGCTACTTTCCACAATCAGCCAGTGTTCTGATTTCTATTCCTTCAGATTAGTTTTGCCTGTTCTACAATTTCACACAAATGGCATCATGCAGTATATGCTCTTTTTGTGTTATGCTTCTTTTATTCAACATTTCTGTTCATGTTATCCACACGGTTGCATCCTTCAGTAATTTATTTTTTGTTGTTGAGAAACATTCACTATCACAGTTGAATTTGTCACGATTTTTAATTAGTTCTTCTATTTATGGACATGTGGCTTATTTCCACTTTTTGGTTACTGTGAATAAAGTTTGTTCTTGTGTAAGTGTTTTTGTGAACACTTCTCTTGAGTTAATACCTAGGAGTGAAATACCTTGTTTTAAAGTTCTGTAAATTTGTTGTTGTTGTTTTAAAGCTTGTAATCCATGCTTACTTGATTTACATTATTTTCCACTTTGCTTTGCTCATCATTGCTTCTTGCATCCCACTCTGTCTTTCTGAGTTTAGTTTCTTTTTTGTGAATTACATGTATCATCAGTGCATTTAGCAGTCATCAGTTAGTGACAAACCCTTTAGAAATTTTTATTTTGGGGCTCCTGGGTGGCTCCGTTGGTTAAGCATCCGACTTCAGCGCAGGTCATGATCTCACAGCTCGTGGATTCGAGCCCCGCGTTGGACTCCGTGCTGACAGCTCAGATCCTGGAGCCTGCTTCAGATTCTTTGTCTTCCTCTCACTCTGCTCCTCCCCTGCTCATGCTCTGTCTCTCTCTCAAAAATAAATAAACATTAAAAAAAAATTTTTAAGTTTTTATTTTGTCTTCACTTTGAAGAATCCTTTTACTATGGAAAATATCAAACATACAAGAGTAGAAAGAATAACACCATATGCTCTCAGGTAGCCCTCCCAACTTCAGAATGATCAGTTCATCACTAGTCTGATGTACCCCTACTCCTGCTACATCTCCCAGCCCTCTCCTGGATAATTTGAAGCAAATCCCGGATACCATTTCATCTGTAAATATCTGTACATGTGTCTCTAGAGCAGTAACATTTCTCTAGAGCTGATAACATTTCACTCCTAAGAAAAATTAAAAATAAGTCCTTTATATCATCAAATATCTAGTCAGTATTTAGATTTCTCCAATTGGCTCAAAAATACCTTTTAGTTATTTTGAATGAAAATCTAAGTAAGGTTCATTTATTGTGATGAGTTGATATGTGTCTTGAGTTAAAGTTTAATCTATATGTTCTTTGTCTTTTTCACCCATCCATTGTATTTGCCGAAGAGACCATGTCTTTTGCGCAGTAGACTATGTTACCATCCCCCTGAGGTTGTTTAAACAGGGTTCTCTATCAACCGTATTTCCTGTGAATTGGTAGTTAGCTCTACAGGCTTGAACAGATTCAGGCCATTTTGAGGGAGGGGTGGAAGGTAGGATAAATGGAAGGGTAGTTTTGTGTACTTACCTCAACAGACACCTTGTGTCTGATTGTCTCACTTTGTGATATATGCAGCCTTTGAAAGATTTTTGGCCAGATCTTCATTTAATTAAGGGTCTTCCTCAGTGTAGAATGTTAATTTAACTGTAGGGAGAAGTCTAGATTGTCCCTGTTGTTTGGTCTCAGCGTTTAGATGATTATGTCCTTCTGGCTCTTTATTCATCTCAAACTTATTTTCTATTGGTTTCCTTTGTTTTGTTCTACTCTTTCCTAATTTTGCCTTCTTGTAAATTATTTGACTTTTTTGAAATCCGCTTTAACACATCTCTTGGAATTTATAGCTATCTCTTTGCTTTATTGTTTTAGTGATTGCTCTCATGATTATAAAATATCCTTACCTTTCACAGTCTACTTAGAGTTATTATACTACTTTATGTAAAATTTACAAACCTTGGAACTGTATGGGTCCATGTCGCAACTGTATTGCCAATGAACTTAAAGTCATTTCAGGGGCCAGTGTAGAGTAGAGGTATGCTGGTGGCTGTGTGCTTCCATTGGGGCAGCATCACACACAGTTCCTCAGGTTGACTTGCTTGTTGTTTTTAAAGTATTATGTGGATACAGTGTTTTACAGTTTGTGACTTAGGTTACATTTTCCTAAAACTTCAGTTTTATTCACTAAGGGGAGAGAAATCTTTTTATATCATAGATATTGTCTGCATGTCTGATCCCAGCCTTTGATAATTTAGAGCAAGTAAGAACGTGGTTGGTCAGGGCATTGATCCCTCTCCTGTAAAAACAAACACCACCTTCTTCCTAAAAGCTCCATTTCATCATCTTCATTCAGTAAGTAGGTATGAAAAGCTAAAGCTGGAGAAGACAGTCCCTGACTTCAAAGAGTTTAAAGTCTAGATAGAGAGCTGTACATGTGTGTCACCAGCTGTGTGATGTAAAAATGAAAACCCCCGTCTTATTCTAGGGCAGAAGGTAGTACTTGAACCAATTTGTGACAGGACTGGGGTTGGATTACCCTTTGGATACTAACAGGAACACTGGATATTAGAACGTTTTTGGACTACCCTAATTGCTGTTAATTTTAATTGGAAAAGGAAATAACATTTTGTTTGAGGAGAGCCATAATAATACTATGTTTTTCTAATATTTTTAAAGGATACTTTTGAATAATTTATATTGTTATATTTGCTACAAATGAAATTTGGCAAACTTGCAAGAAAGAAAACGTCTATGTAGTTGTTTACATTTTATCTCTTTTCCTTTCAATACTGTTGACAGGATTTAGTAGCCTAGCAGCCTCCTACTTGAATCCAGTAAAATCCTTTGTGCCGCAGATGCCAAAGCTCTTGAAGTCGCTCTTCCCTGTCCGTGATGAGAAAAGGGGCAAGCAGCCGTCTCCCCTTGTACATCAGGTAAAAGCATCAGGAAAGCAACGGTGAACATTTCCTAATTCCTGGTGGAATGATGCTCTGTGTCGTCGCATTGATGCTGAAGGGGAGGGATAGCAGTGGTGGTGGGGCCTTAGAACCAGCCTTTTTAGGCCTAGTAAAAGCTTGTGATAATTTCTCCTTCACTCTCTTCAGAGGTAACAGAGCTGTTGAAACTTACTGACAGTCTCAATCCTTTCTGCTTTTAAAAAGTGCCGAGTACACTGCTAATGTGATTTATGGTAATATTACTTAGAGCAACAATAGTAAAATTTATGAAGTGCACTTAGTGTTGTTTGTGTATTGCCAAACAGAAAATGTAATTCTATTTTTAATTCTTGATTTCATTTCTTATTTCAAACAATTTTATGTCATCACTGTCCTTCCCTCTCCACCTCTTTTTCCTCTGCTGTGGTCTACGTGTTCCTTCATTTAAAATGTTACAAGTGATCACTTGTCTTATTTCCCCTTTTTCTTAAAACTCTCCACCCAGCCTTCAAATAAGTTTTAAAGAAAATCTTAGAGGGTTTTCAACATAATCAGGAATCTGCTCTTATGCGATGGTGAATGGGAAGCCTGTTGGAAATGTAATTTCCAGCCTTATGTAGGTGTGAATTCAGCAGAAAATGATAAATGAGGATTTATTTATACTCCTTCAAAAACACATACAGTGCAAGTTCAGTTGTTGAAATAGGTCTTTTGACATCAGCTTATCCACATTCACTTAAAACATTCAAGTTGCAGAAATGCAGGTGAGTCCTTGTTTGAGACCTTTAACTATTTAAAAGAATTTTCTGAGTTTATGAATGCATATTCGGGGGGGTAGTATTAGTTTTGTAAGGCTGCAATATAGACATATAATTTTTTCAACTTAGCATTATATAAACATTACTTAAGCATACATTTACACATATTGGATGGAAAAAAATCATGATTTTGGATGCTTAAACTAAATTTAAGCACATAAGGAGTGCTTGACAGTTATTGAAGGAATCTATGACCATGAGAGCTAAAAGAAATAGCAAGTCTAATTCTTGGTTGGGGTTTAGGCAAAAATGATTTTTCCAAGGATTTGTATATATTATTCTGTTACTGCATCATTGGTTTGTAGTGTATGATGCATGGACTCTCTGTGTCAGAATTTCCATGGTAGATTTTTAAGAATGTAACTTTAAAAAAAGCAATAACAGCCTGACCTCATAATCCATGCCCCATCTGGGAGTGCCTTTATAATCTGTATTTATAAGCACCCAGGTGATTTTATCAAAATATAAAGTTTGATAACCACCATTTTCCAATTGCTATTTGGTGAAGACAGTTATAGAAGTTAAAGGAAATTGACATGGCATTAGAAGTTATTGAATCATACTCTGTAGTCATAGTTTTTCAGTGCTACTTTGAGTTTTTGATGTTGCAAGTCAAATCACCTGCTACAATAAATTATTTTTACTGTTTTGCCAGTAAATGATTGATTCTTCTGGATATGAGAGGAACAATAATGTGTTAGAAAGAAATGTAGTGATTGGCAAATAACTGCATTTTGTAATGTCCAGTTTAAGAAGGTAATCTTGAGATATTTCAAAGATACCTTACGCAATATTTGTCCATTTGGTTTACTTTTTTTGAGCATATATGAGCAATGGCATTGGAGAGAGTAGCCCAGATATTTCACATTTCATAAATAAATGATAATGTAAATACAAAACTTGCCTGAATGAAGATGCCTAGTGGTGGAGTTAAACAGTCCAGTTGGGGTTTGGTTTGTGAAAGCTCGACCCCACTGCAGGACCTTTCCTGAAGGTCACCAGGGAGCTGAATCTTGCCTGCACCATTCCAGTCCTCATCTGACTTGACATCATACCTGAAACACTTGCATCTCTAGGCTTCAGTGCTGTGACATTTCCTGGCATCCCTTCCTCTGACTGCTCAGTCTTTCTCAGTTGACTTTTCTGGGACCATCTATTCCATCAAGCTGCAAATATTCAGGTGCCCCAGAGCTCCATTCTGGGCCTTCTTTCCATGGGTCACCCCATTTACTTCCATGGCTCTGTTTATGCATTTTCAACGCTCAAATTTCTATCGCCAGCCCAAACTTTGCCCCTGATCTTGGGCTTCATGGAGCCAACTACCCATTAAGCTTTTTCACTCATAAATCAATTAGGCATTCACATTTTATAAGTCCAAAACATTACCGTTGGTTTCAGCTCACAAGTCTATTTACTCCCAACACACAAACTACTTAAAACTACAAATCCATCTCAGTATGTAGCACAAATGTCCACCTAGTTGCTCATATCTCAGAGTGCATCAGTAAAATTTTATAGGTACTGCTTCCAATCCAGTGACTTCTGACCATCTCCATCTTCATCAGTCATTCATGCCACCATCATCTCTTGCCTAGATTATTCCAGCAGCCTACATACAGGTCTGTCTGACACTTTTTGCCTCATAAAGTCTATTATTCATGAAGTAGCCAAAGTGACCTTCCAAAATCTTACTTAAATTCATGGCTTGAAGTCTTCCACTGCTTCTCACTAAAACTGAATAAAATCAAAATTCCTTACTGTGCCTTACAGCATCCTATATGATCTGTTCCCCTGACTTCTAATCTTTATGCCCTTTATTTCTTCTTTGTTCACCATACTAAGTCATGTTGGCCTTTTCCCCTTCTTCCTTCCTTCCTAACTTCCTTCCTTCCTCCCTCCCTCCCTCCCTCCCTCCCTTCCCTCCCTCCCTCCTACCTTCCCTCCCTCCCTCCTACCTTCCCTCCCTCCCTTGCTTCCTAATCTCATGAACACATGAAGTTCATTTTGGTCTCAAGAATTTTTTGCATTTGCCTTTCCTTATACTTGGAATACTCTTTCCCAAAGTTTTTGCATGGCTACTAGGTCTCTAATAGAGTGGTCTACTATTTAGAGTGGTCAAGATAGACCAGTCTAAGGAAGTACACTTGCATTTAGAGAGGCCTTGACCAGCTAAACTAAAACAATAGCTTTCACCACATTAGTATACTATTACCATATTTAATCTTCATTGGATGTTATTGTTATGTTTATATGTTTATTAGCTCTTCTCTAGAATTGGTTGACCATTGACATATGCAGATTATAATATTAGATAGTTTGTATGTGTCAAGTGTCATCCAGTGGTATAAAGTACTATGTTTGCAGCTTAGAGGTGAGGGAATCACATCTGAGTGGGGATTTGCGATATCAAGACATAATTATGAACTTTCTTGCCTAGATTGATACAAGTTCCACTGAAGAACTATTCCTAAAGGAGGGGAAAACTTAAGCGTATCATCAGGACTTAGTTGATCAAAGATGCTTGTGCTCACATCATTTTTATTGACTGTCTGGGATAAAGCTCTCAGAGAAGTAAAGCATAATTTTAAATGACATTGCCAATATGGAGTTTTCTTTTGTTTAAATATGTTTTAAATTGTTGCCACCTGAATGGTGTTTCATCCTTGGAAATGGAGCACTGTAATGCAAATGGAATTTCAAAGTAACAGCAGTAAGAAGAATGTTGTATTGGTTAGACTTCTTTAGTGCTCCTCAATTTTTTTTAAATAGTAGTCTTTACTATAATGGCATCCCATTCACTTGGAAATGAGCTTTGATACCTAAAGTTGAGGGTCTTACTGTTGTTGATGATCTGTCCTGCCTCTCCTTGTGGGAACTCTTAGTCCTCCAGGAAAAAAATCCGCTTCCTTCCAACCAGTTTTTGCCTCAGAGTTTCCTCTGGTGTTACCTAGGAGTTAAAGGGAGGGGAGGAGACGGTTCTCTCTAGACTTAATTAATAGCTATAGGTTAGTCCACTATATCTCATAATAAATGCTCCATCATTCTTCAGTTGCCTTGTCAGAGTCTTGCTTCAAGTGGGGAGCCTGGAAGTATTTTGAAACGCACACTTGAAAATAGTGGAATCATCATCTTCCTCTTCTAAATAATGTACTTCTACCAAAGCAACATATGACTGTACTTTTTTTTTTTTTTTTTTTTTTTTTTAAAGCCAGTATTAGCTTGTTGTGCCTCTGGTCAGTTAACATTCCCTTTTTTGTTTGTTTGTTTACACTCTTGTCAGTGCAGTTCTTTTTTATTACTGTGTTGTCTAGCTGATGTATAAAAATACTTAAGGAACTTTAGATTCATTTCTAAAATTTTTCATCTTAGTTTTGTTTTAATGCTCCTAGAATATTAAGGTACTTTTTTTTTTTTTAATTTTTTAATGTTTATTTTTGAGAGAGAGAGAGAGAGCATGAGTGGGGGTAAGGGGCAGAGAGAGAAGGAGACACAGAATCCGAAGCAGGCTCCAGGCTCTGAGCTGTCAGCACAGAGCTGGACATGGGGCTCGAACTCACGAACTGCGAGATCATGACCTGGGCCGAAGTTGGACGCTCAACCCACTGAGCCACCCAGGTACCTATCAAGGTATTTCTTAAGTAGTTATTTAGAAAATACATTTGATCCAGCTATCTCTGCAAACTTTTTAAGGGCATAGTCTGTCTTCACTTGAGTCATAAGTAAAATAATTGAACGTTAGAGGGCCTAAGAGAGAGCCCTGTCATAGGCAACTAAAGATCACTCCTCAAGTCACAGGGTGACAGATCAGCATATTTCAGCTTTACGTGTTCAGCAACTACCATCTGCAGTCCACATTTCTTCCTCTCTCTACCAAAGAGATCATGGGAGACTTTGTTAGATACATTATGGAAATAAAGGGACACCATGTCCGTGGTCTTTCTCTGTATCACCAGTCTTGTAACAAGCCTAAAACACATTCATGCTGGCAAACATTCCTAAACTACTCTGTTCACTGCCTGGCTTTGCCATAGCTCTGTGTGAATTATCTAGTGGTAACATTTACCAGTAGTGCAAAGAAATACACAAATGCCATGAACCTTGCTCTCCTTTTGATTCTGTGTTTTATTTGCTGCTAGTGCTTTGTTAGTACACTCATTTCAGTAGCCTGTATAAATAGTCATTAAATAATCAATACCTAAGACTAAAAAACTTAGTGTGTTATAGAATAACATCAAAGATAGAACCCAGAAAAATAGAAATCAGTGCATATCCTAAAAGGAATCTGGATCAATTCTACAGTATGGGAAAGGATAAATTATTAATACTACATAAGATGTAGAGATAATATATAGTAACCTTGCTGAAGCTATATAATGTGCAACAGCACAAAAAACCCCCAAAACCCCAATGGTTTGAGTATCAACAATATGTGGTAACCAGATAGACCATATATGATAGGATATTATTTTATTTCTATTCCCCCCAACTTTCTCTTTTTATCATTTTTAAAGCTGTTTCCCACTGAACTATGATGAAAGATACTAAAACTTCTTCCTTTTTTATATTTCTGTCCCAGTTTAGTTTGAAGACTTAAAGTTCTTCTCTGAAATAGTCACAATAATGAAGAAACTCACATGGACTCATCTGAACACCACCCTTGGCATTATTAGACCACGCTTAGATTACTGCAGTTGGTCCTGGATGTGTCACTATGGGAAATCCATTGACCAATTGGAATTATTTCAGGGGATAACGTCAGAAATGATTTATGAGGAAGGATTAAAGGAGTTATTTATAGCTTGACCAAACAATGACTAAGAGAGCTGACTGTATAAGCAGTCAAGGGACAGCAGCACCGAGGCGGTGAGAGCTGTGTAGGATGGCTCTGCTACAGCAGGGGGTGGAAGGCGCAGAATGACAGAGGTGAAATTAACAGAGAGACTGGTAACAGCTGTGAATAAGTAGAATGATTTAGAGATAGCAGGGTGCTCTCTTCAAAAAAGCACCATGGAATTGCTGTCACTTCTGTTTTTTAAAAAATAAGATTTTGAAAATATAAAAATAGCCCAGGTAATAACTGAGGAATGGGATAGGTCTTGTTTCTACCCGTCATTCCTATAATTTCACTGTTAGGTGGAAGAGAGACAGAAGTTGTGTAATGAAGGCAGGATTATTCTCAGAAAAGTACTTTTAATCAGAGTGTCCTTGACATTTTCAAACAAGAGTGTTCAGTACTCTCCCTCATGGAAAGATACAAACATACAACTATGGTGAAACTCTAACGAAAAGATTAATGTTTATTAACTTGTTCTTTGGAGTCAGCAGGTTTTCACATCAAGATGCTATTATTTTTTGGCATTATATTTCAGTATTTGAAAAGATTCATGGATCTTTTCTTTACGGTAGAAGTTAATAGTTTACTCTGAAGATTTAAAAACAAAGATTCTTACATTGTACAAAATGTTTTGGTTTGAACATGTTCATAAAGACTTATGTTTCTCATTTTTATGGAGATTTGTTTTTGTTTGTAATCAATTTCTGAGTTCCAGAAATGCAAAGATATTGCACTGAAAGAGGTGGCAGCTGACAAAATTGCTGTCTTTGACCTTCTGATGCAAGTTTAGTAACTAATCTGGAAAATAATGAACTGCAATTAATGAAATCTGTACTCATATTCAAGTGTGTGTCTCAGACAGCACATAAAATAATTGAAAGAACTTCCTGCTCTCTAATTAGTTAGATTGAATTAATTTGGCATAATAGCTTTTTTCATGTATCAAGAAGTTTGTGTTCAGATGAAGCTATTTATGTGCTTCAAACTTTGGGACTCTAAATGATGCCTCTGGTTCATCTGGAGAATTAAAGAGTTAATATTCAGGTTTAATTTTCACCATCAAAAGCACAGTCCCATTTTCAGCCTATCTATGTTTTACAGTCTGTCCCTTTTCTGTGTCCTGCACTTTGCTTGGGGCTATCTTGTCAACCACAGGGATATTTTTCTCTCTTTCAACACTGTTTCCAGCATGGAGGATGGACAAAGCCTTGAGGTGAGAGAGCAGCACTGCACATCTCCAGTACTAATTGAAAAGATGCTTGTGTAGTTAGTTATTCCATCCTTTGTGTCAGCAATCCTTCTGCACATAAAATGGCGGGGAAGGGGCACCTGGGTGGTGCAGTCAGTTAAGTTTCTGACTCTTGAGCTCGGCTCAGGTCAGGTTTGTGAGTTTGAGCTCCCAGTTGAGCTCTGTGCTGACAGTGCGGAGCCTGCTTGGTATTCTCTCTCTTCTCTCTGCCCCTCCCCGGCTTGTGCTCTTTCTCTTTCTCTCAAAATAAATAAGCAAACCTGAAAAGATAAATAAATAAAATGGGAAAAAACAAACCAACTACTAGTTCTTCCCTTGTGCACACAGATGCTGTTTTTAGGGTTACTCATACGTGGACTCCTTGATGAAACAAACCTTATCGATGCTGCCCCATGTGTCATCACCATAACTAACTAAAATAAGAAAAAGGCTTTATATCTTGTTTTCCAGCCTTCAGTGTTCGTTAATTGTTCAGATTCTTTAAAAAATAACATAGGGGTGCCTGGGTAGCTCAGTAGGTTAAGCATCTGACTCTTCATTTTGGCTCAGGTCATGATCTCATGGTTCATGAGATCATGCCCAGAGCCCAGCTCTGCATGGAGCCTGTTTGGGATTCTCTGTCTTTCCCTTTCTTTCTGCTACTGCCCTGTTTGCATGCACGCTCTCTTTCTCTTTCAAAATAAATAAATAAATAAACTTAAAAGAAAATAATGTATATTTGCATTTCCTGCCTGTAATTTAGTAAGTGCCACATGTAATAAATACATTTGAATATGTTATCATACATTCAGTTGTTCTTGAGTTCATAAAGGCAAGTTTGCCTTTGGAGTACAGACTTTTTTTTTAAGTTTATTTATTTTGAGACAGAGTGCGAGTTGGGGAGGGGCATAGAGAGAGAGGGAGAGAGAATCCCAAGCAGGCTCCACACTGACAGTGTGGAGTCTGATGTGGGGTTTGAACTCACGAACTGTGAGATCATGACCTGAGCTGAAGTTGGGTGCTTAACTGACTGAGCCACCCAGCGCCCTCCCCACTTTTTTTTTAATTTAAGGCAAATGATTTCCATTCAGTTGCTTTAGGGATGAATTCTTAGTCACTTTTAGTACTGTCAGTTTTCCAAAATTTTCATATTGTTTTGCTGCCTATCTTTGCCCCAGAAATATATGGACACTGTATTGAAAGATACTGAGTTGACAGTGTTGTCTTCACAGTCAGGTATAATAGCTGATTTGAAAAATAGTGAAAATATGAGTTTCTGAGTCATTACTGAAGTTGATTGAAGAGACCTCAGTCTGCCAGTCATTTTTCAGAAATTGTCATTGTATACTTTTGTATGATTCTCTAGATCAGGGATTGGGAAACTTTTTTTAAGGGCCAGAAAGTATTATTTTAGGTTTTGTAGGCCTGTCAAAACTAGCCATAGATAATACTTCTAATAAATGAGTCTACTCTAATAAATGAGTGTTCTGAGAAAATTTTATTTATAACCCCCAAATTTGAATTTCATATAATTTTTTCATGTTACAAAGTATTCTTTTATTTCAATAATTTGAAAGTGTAAAAATCATTCTTAGCTTACAGGTTATACCAAACAGGTGATAGTCTACATTTAGACCCAGTTTTTAAAATTTTAAGATTAACAAATATTCTCTTTTAAGTAAACACCTTTTGTCCTTCATAGACACTTGAAAAACCAACAACCATTATTTTTAATGAAGTGAATATTACATCCTTTAAAAAAATGTAAGTTTTTTTCACATGAATATTTAAGTAAGCATTAATAGCTATCATGTGGAAGTTTAAAAAGTAAAAATAAGAAACTATCTTTTATCACAACTCCAGAAATACTAGCATTTAAAATTTCCTATACATAGTACCTCAAATAAGTTGAACTAACACATATATAAATAATATAGTAAAATAAAAAGTCTGTTTTGATGGTCTCACTCACTTTTACCCTCTGATAAAATAGTTCACTTGTTGATGGAAGAAATGGGCCTTTTAGTTGTTTTATATAGTTAAAGTTAAATGGGAGTATAAGTTAGTCCCCGCGTGCCTGTTTCTGAGGAGCAAGGGACTCTGTGTGTGGTTTTGCCCCCCCTATATCCCCAGCTTCTGGCACAGTCATTGGAATATAGCAGACACCTGACATGTGTTTGTGAATGAGTAAATTGATGATATCTAAGGTTCTTTATTTGAAAGAAAATGGAATTAAAGTCCACGGGGGAGGGGAAGAAGAAAAAAAAAAAAAAAGAGGTTAGAGAGGGAGAGAGCCAAAGCATAAGAGACTCTTAAAAACTGAGAACAGGGGCGCCTGGGTGGCTCAGTCGGTTGAGCGTCCGACTTCGGCTCAGGTCACGATCTCACAGTCTGTGAGTTCGAGCCCCGCGTCGGGCTCTGTGCTGACAGCTCAGAGCCTGGAGCCTGCTTCAGATTCTGTGTCTCCCTCTCTCTCTGACCCTCCCCCGTTCATGCTCTCTCTCTGTCTCAAAAATAAATAAACATTAAAAAAAAAAAACAAAAACTGAGAACAAACTGAGGGTTGATGGGGGGTGGGAGGGAGGGGAGGGTGGGTGATAGGTACTGAGGTGGGCACCTTTTGGGATGAGCACTGGGTGTTGTCTGGAAACCAGTTTGACAATAAATTTCATATTAAAAAAAAATTGTATCCTGAATGGCTTTGGGACTGATAAACGAAGTAGAATCTTTGGATTTATATTTTACATCAGATATAATTGTTGATTATTTAAAACTGGGCTTGTAGCAACCTAAGCTAGAAGTATCTTTGAAGACACCACAAAATTCCAGTGATTAGGAAAACCATGGTATTTCCCAAATGTGCTGAGTGTTTACTGCGTGCTAGAGATTTTATATGCATTAGCTCAATAGTGGTGCTAAGTTAGATCAGCGCTGTCCAATAGAAGAATGTGAGCCCCACGTGACATTTTAAATTTTCTGGCAGGCACATTTAAAAAAGTAAAAAGAAACAGGTCAAATTAATTCTAGTAATATAATTTACTTAACCTAGTATAGTCATAATACTGTCACTTTAACCTGTAATCAGTATAAAAGATTTACTGAGATATTTCCTTCTTTTTTTCTGTAAAGTTCTTGAAATCAAGTGTGTATTTTACATTTCTAGCACATCTCAATGTGGATACTAAATTTTTGTCGGAAATACTTGATCTGCATTTAGAGTTCATGAAGTAGACAAAATAGATCCCCGTGCCCAATCTGTTCTAAACGTATTCAAAGGCACTTTAATTTTTAAATTTATATATTAATAATTAAAATTAAGTAAAATTAAAAATTCACTTCCTCAGTCACATTAGCTTCATTTCAAGTGCTCAGTAGCTACATGGGCTGGTGGCCACCATGTTGGAGAGCACAGGGTTAAAGGGTGATATTAGATACTGAGATATTGAGGAAAATGAGACTTTGGTAGGTTAAACACCTCATCTAAGGTTACAGAGCCTAGTGAGTGGCATACTGAGATTTATATTCAAGGAACAAAATTGCATGCACAATTGTGACCTTAAGAGATTTCACTGGATCTGACTAAAATATTACAAGCGATTATATTTATAGAATGAATGAATCTAAAGTATTTGAAGGAGTGGGGAGCACCTGGGTGACTCAGCCGGTTAAATGTCCGACTTCAGCTCAGGTTATGATCTCATGGCTCACGAGTTTGAGCCCTGCATTGGGCTTTGTGCTGACAGTTCAGAGCCTGGAGCCTGCTTCAGATTCTGTGTCGCCCTCTCTCAGCCCCTGCCCTGGTCATGCTCTGTCTGTCTGTCTCTCTCTCTCTCAAAACTAAGCATTAAAAAAGCAAAATAAGTAAAATATTTGAATTAGGGACTGGTCAAACCATGGAAATACACTGAGTAGGACCTATTTGTATTTTCTTGCCCATTCCTTTCTAAAAAAATTATCTGTGGGCAGTGGAGAATCATTAACTGCTTTCTGGCAGGAGAGTGACATGGTCAAATTTGTATTTCAGAAAGTTCTTCTGACTGCAATTTGGAGGGTAGATTAGAAGAGGATAAAACTGAAAGAATCTATTTGAGTGTATCTAAAAACCTCATGAGGCATTGTAATTTTGGGCAGAAAAATGAAGTCACCTTCCCATGCCTGCCACATTGATACTTGATGTCACTGATTGAAAGGGGCATGAGGCAGGTAGAATAAAAGTGTGTCTGGAAGGGGACCAGCTGGTGGCCACCTGTCTTCCACTCTGTGTGGCATTGCTCAGAGAATGCATGTGGACTGGATTACCACCTTCTGGATGTGCAACACCAGAGATGATCAGGCTTACACACAAACAAATGACTGATGGGTCAGGTAGAATGCTGAGTCACTCATTTAAAATAAGAAATCTAATTGCCAGATGGACAGAAGTGCTGGAGTCATCATAGCTAACATACTCTTAACCCTGATCACCCTGGAGAGGCAGCGTGTAAATCATGAGCCAGCTCTGTGAGTGGGGAGCTGGCTATGTGAACCAGTTCCTGCAGGCAGCTGAAGTGTCAGTCTCTGGACTAGTGCAGGGTGCTTCCTACCAGCCTTCCTCCTGTGACTTTCCAGTTCCCCTTCTTCCACCCTAACCACTCTGCCTCTGATTAACATAACCTTTAAAAAGTATGTTTATATTGATTAGGTTATTTATTGCTGAGTCTTGATCTTTAGGTAATTGTACATGACTGTTTTTATCCATTGTTTATTACGCTTATCAGAACATATTCAAAGATTAGGAAATATTTTATTTATATGCACTCGCCCTGCTTGGTTGGTCTCGTTTATTATATTTTTCTCACTTTAGCAGCATGAAAATCAAAGGTTGTCTATTGATTATTTGTAGCAAAGGTAAATCCTACATCTCTTGTTATGTATTCTTATGCTTGGATTTAAATGATTGGTTAGAGTTTTAAAAAGGAGCGGGGGGGGGGGGGGGGGGGGGGGCGGGGGAGGGGCTCCTGGCTGGCTCAATCACCAGAGCATGTGACTCTTGATCTTGGGGTTGTGAGTGTGAGCCACATGGTGGGTGTAGAGATTACTTTAAGAAATAAAATCTTGAGGCACCTGGGTGGCTCAGTCGGTTAAGCATCCAACTCTTGATTTCAGCTCAGGCCATGACCTCATGGTTCATGAGATAAATCCTCGTGCTGGGTGAGGACCTGCTTGAGATTCTCTCTCTGTCCCTCTCCTCTTCTCAAAACAATAAATAAAAATAAAATCTTAAAAGACATGGAAGATCATATTTGCGTAGGATCCATTGGAAAATGACATTTAAGAATTTACCGCGTTCAGGGTGAAGGGGTGATTATTAGGAAAGGTTCATTTTCAAACAAGAAAAAAATTGCATCAGAAAATTCAGTGTTTTGGAACAAATTGTGTATTTTTTGCTTTAAAATATTTCTTCTGGAGCACCTGGGTGGCTCAGTTGGTTAAGCATCTGACTTCAGCCTAGGTCATGATCTCACAATTTGTGAGTTTGAGCCCTGCATTGGGCTCTGTGCTGACAGCTCAGAGCCTGGAGCCTGCTTCGGATTCTGTGTCTCCCTCTCTCTCTGCCCCTCCTCACTCATGCTCTCTCTCTCTCTCTCTCTCAAAAATAAACAAACATTAAAAAAATTTTTTTAAATATTTTTTCTCCCCCCTACCTACCCTTGTGCCCAAATTTCAGCATGTCTAATCTTTTCCAGATTGTCTGTAACTGTATAGTTTGGCCTTCTTCATGTCACTTAGGTAATTAATTTGTTCATTTATGTATGTATTCATTCAGCAAACATGGAGTTATTCTCCTCTGTATGGGAATACAGAGATGATTGAGCCATAATGCCTACCCTTCAGAAAGCCAAATAGGATGATGTTGTAGATGCTGTAGTCTGTGTATGTCTGAGGCTGACTGACATGGTGAAGGTGTGCTCTAGCTGAGACAAACATGACTGGCTGCGCACCAGGAAGAAATCTTTGCCTAGGGAGAAAGAAGAGTGCAGGGAAGGCTCTGACAGAGCAGTGGAGTCAGTACAGAGTGGAGTTAGCCTAACAAGTGAGGAGAAGGTGCAGCCTCATGGAGAAGTGAGGGTCTGTACGTGTTGCCAAGATGTTAAACCTTTATATTCTTTTAGGCAAGGGGGCCTCCCAGTAAGTCTTATGCCTAGTTGAAATTCTGAGTTGATCTTCCCTATTTTCTTCGTTCACGTGGCATGTGAAAACCAGAGTTAAAAAATGATGGGCTATGATATGGCAAGTGACCCTCATCTTTTCCGTGAAATACTTCTAAGCGGTTCTCTTGCTTGTAACCTACTCATCTGTTAAGTTTCAGTGATGCTCAGCAGACAGCACGATTGCAGGTTCAGCTGGTGCTTGAGAAGTCAGTCCTTTTCCATCTCTGTCACTGACTCATGGGGTAGCCTGGATGCATTTAACCATTAGGTGAATGTCTCTGAGCCTTGGTTTCTGTAGTGTGAGATGTAGATAATTACACTTCTATTCACTTGCCTCATGGGACTTCTCCTTAATATTTATAGCTGCAAAATACTTTGCAGTCATTTTTATTAATAGTTGCCAGATGTGTCGTAAGGATTAATGAACTTATGATCTGAAATGTTTTGAGCTCCTGAAATAGGAGGCAACTGCCTGCACAAGGGATATGTAAAAGAGCATTAAAATGCAAACAATACACATTTGAAAATTTGAGCTCTTATGTGTGAAGGACAAATGGCACACTTAAGATTTCAGTACACTTTGTAGGTATTTTTGGTATCCTTAATGAAGTTCTTGTATTCATCACAGGCCATCACCAAATACAGAAAGCTGGGTGCCCCCTGCCCCCCACACATAGGCACATGCACAGGTGTGCACACGTGTACACAAACAGACACTGATTCTGCTAATACCACTGTTTACCCTCCTCCCTGATATCCATCCTTTCTGGGCATCATCCTTTGACTCTGTTTCCCCAGCCTCCCCCGACGGTTGTTTCCAAGTGTTCAGTAGTCTCCCTCATATCTCCAAATTTCCATTTCCTTTTTCTCTTACCATCCAAGTTATTGACTTATTGACTCTCCACCAAACCACTGAAGCAACTTCTTGATTGATCTCTTCAAGCTTCGTATCTCCCCTGGTTCAGGATTAATCTTGTCTACATGTAGCTCTTATCACTGCTCATTCGGTACCTTTAATAGCTCATTCCTGTGGGTGAAAATCAGCCATGAGCTCACAAGGCCTCCTGAACACCACCCTAACCTGCTTCCCTCTGCCCGATGTGGGTCACTCTAGATCATTCTCTCTTCCCCAAGACCTCCTGGAAGATTGAGTAGCTTTTCTTGGGGCAGAGGTGGCAGTAGAGGGAACAGATCAGACTCAGAGAGCAGCTCCTTTGCCATGTCATTCTTCATGTTGAAAGTGTCCTCCTGCCCCAGGAAAGCCACTCAGTCTTCAAGGCCTGTCTCAAAGTAAAATCGCCCTCATGAGGGTATTCTAGACCTGTTTCATTTATCATTCCTTCTACTCTGAATTTTCTCTGCGTTTGAAACTTTGATTCTAATATCTATCATTTTCCTTGATGTTTCAGTTATTTGCATACATGTCCTTGCCAGTCTGTTGAGAGCAAAGCCTGTGACTTTGTGACCTTTGTGTTCCTCACAGCGCTTGTCGCAGCAACCTGCACAACCAGACCTGAGTGTTTGTTGAACTGAATTTGGACATTGAATCAGAGTCCCAGTTATCTCCTTCATGTAGGACAGCTTTATGGAAACATTTGAAATACATAAAAGTAGAGAGGATACTACAGTGAGTCCCTGTGTGCTCGTCACCTTGTCTCAGTAACAATTATGGGTGCCTGGGTGGCTCAGTCGGTTAAGTGTCTGACTCTTGGTTTTGGCTCAGGTCATGATCTCACGATTTATGGATTTGAGCCCCACATCAGGTTTCACTCGGACAGTGTGGAGCCTGCTTGGGATTCTCTCTCTCTCTCTCTCTCTCTCTCTCTCTCTCTCTCTCTCTGCCCCTCCTTCCTCCCTCCCTCCCTCCCTTCTGTCTCTGCCCCTCCCCCACTCTCAAATAAACTTTTTTTTTTATGCAAGCCACTTAATTTCTTATTTTTAACCTCAAGCTAATTAAAAATAATAGACGGGCACCTGGATGGCTCAGTTGGTTAAGCAACAGACTCTTGATCTCAGCTCAGGTCTTTTTTTTTTTTTAATATAGTTTATTGTCAAATTGGTTTCCATACAACACCCAGTGCTCATCCCAACAGGTGCCCTCCTCAGTGCTCAGTGCCCATCACCCACTTTCCCTTCTCCCCTACCCCCCATCAACCTTCAGTTTGTTCTCTGTATTTAAGAGTCTCTTATGGTTTGCCTCCCTCCCTCTCTGTAACTTTTTTTTCCCCTTCTCCTCCCCCATGGTCTTAAGTTTCTCAAGATCCACATATGAGTGAAAACATAGGGTATCTTTCTTTGACTGACTTATTTCACTTAGCATAATACCCTCCAGTTCTATCCATGTTACTGCAAATGGCCAGATTTCATTCTTTCTCATTGCCAAGTAGTATTCCATTGTATATATAAACCACATCTTCTTTATCCATTCGTCAGTTGATGGACATTTAGGCTCTTTCCATAATTTGGCTATTGTTGAAAGTGCTGCTATAAACATTGGGGTACAAGTGCCCCTATGCATCAGCACTCCTGTAGCCCTTGGGTAAATCCCTAGCAGTGCTATTACTGGGTCATAGGGTAGGTCTATTTTTAATTTTTTGAGGAATCTCCATGCTGTTTTCCAGAGTGGCTGCACCAGTTTGCATTCCCATCAACAGTGCAGGAGGGTTCCCGTTTCTCCACATCCTCTCCAGCATCTATAGTTTCCTGATTTGTTCATTTTAGCCACTCTGACCGGTGTGAGGTGGTATCTCAGTATGGTTTTGATTTGTATTTCCCTGGTGAGGAGTGACATTGAGCAACTTTTCACGTGTCTGTTGACCATCTGGATGTCTTCTTTGGAAAAGTGTCTATTCATGTCGTCTGCCCATTTCTTCACTGGATTATTTGTTTTTCGGGTGTGGAGTTTGGTGAGTTCTTTATAGATTTTGGATACTAGCTCTTTATCCGATATGTCATTTGCAAATCTTTTTTCCCATTCTGTCGGTTGCCTTTTAGTTTTGTTGGTTGTTTCCTTTGCAGTGCAGAAGCTTTTTATCTTGGTGAGGTCCCAATAGTTCATTTTTGCTTTTAATTCCCTTGCCTTTGGAGATGTGTTGAGTAAGAAATTGCTGTGGCTAAGGTCAAAGAGGTTTTTTCCTGCTTTCTCCTCTAGGGTTTTGATGGTTTCCTGTCTCACATTCAGGTCCTTCATCCATTTTGAGTTTATTTTTGTGTATGGTGTAAGAAAGTGGTCTAGTTTCATTCTTCTGCATGTTGCTGTCCAGTTCTCCCAGTACCATTTGTTAAAGAGACTGTTTTCCATTGGATACTCTTTTCTGCTTTGTCAAAGATTAGTTGGCCATACATTTGTGGGTCCCATTCTGGGTTCTCTATTCTATTCCATTGGTCTATGTGTCTGTTTTTGTGCCAATACCTGAGTCTTTGTTGAACTGAATTTGGACATTGAATCAGAGTCCCAGTTATCTCCTTCATGTAGGACAGCTTTATGGAAACATTTGAAATACCTAAAAGTAGAGAGGATACCACAGTGAACCCCTGTGTGCTCATCATCTAGTTTCAGTAACAGTTATAGGTGCCTCAGTCGGTTAAGTGTCTGACTCTTGGTTTTGGCTCAGGTCATGATATCACGGTTCATGGGTTTGTGCCCCACATTGGGATTCACTCTGGCAGTGTGGAGCCTGCTTGGGATTCTCTCTCTCTCTCTCTCTCTCTCTCTCTCTCTCTCTCTCTCTGTCTCTCTCTGCCGCTCCTCCCACCCTCTCCCCTCTTCTGTCTCTGCCCCTCCCCTACTCTCTCTCTCAAAATAAATAAACTTTAAAACAAAAAGAAAAAAAATATCAAAAAAATGAATACATGGCCAAGCTTGTATGCCCATACCCTACCGTCATTTGCACGTACCTCTCAGAGTCCTCTGGTGGAGAAATATCTACCTGACGCTTACTCGGCCAGAGTCGGTTTTCTGGCAGCCACCACTGCCTGGCTTCCCACAGAGCGGGCATCATGAGTGGGTAGCATGTGAACCAGAAAAGTAGGTGTGTGCAAAGTACTTGACATTACACTGAGGACCCTGCTCAGACCTGATCCCATCTTATTTTTGACACTATTTTTTGTGTGTCCAGTGTCCTGCTCTGCACCCCCGTCATCTGACTGGTGGAGTCGGGGTGGGCCTGTTTATGAAGCAGATGTGTTTCTTGATGAAATGGCCAATGGGGGTGACTGACTATGACAGGAAGCTTGTGAGAGGAAGATGTGAGGTCTCAGCTTAGTGGCCTATAGCCATGACATTGGGCCCTGGGTACCAGGGGTAACTTTAGATACTATGGGAGAAAGTAAATATAAAAATACAGACAGTAGCCCCTATATTCAAAGACTGTAAAGCAGGGTGGAGGATACTTGCTTGGAAATAACTCGAGTATCACTGTCTACTGAGTTGACAGTAGAGTGGAGAAATGGAGATTCCTGTGAGAGAGAACTGGCTAGGTGCTGTGAGGGATGGGGGAGTGATGTGTTGTGTGAGTTGAGGGGAGAGGCTTTCCTGGTCCAGGAATCCAAGGAAAGGCTGGAAGGTCTTGTGGTTGAGGCCCTCATCACGTGCAGCTGCCTTTCCCCCACCAGGATATTCTCCTTCATTCTCTTCCACTCACATTGTCTGTCTGTCTTTCTTTCTTTCTTTCTTTCTTTCTTTCTTTCTTTCTTTCTTTCTTTCTTTTTTTTTAAGTTTATTTATTTTTAGAGAGAGAGAGAACATGAGTGGAGAAGGGGCATAAAGAGAGGGAGAGAGAGAGTCCCAAGCAGGCTTCATGCTGTCAGCACAGACCCCAACGCAGGGCTTGATCCCATGAACCATGAAATCATGACCTCAGCCAAAATCAAGAGTTGGACATTGGATGCTCAACTGACTGAGCCACTGAGGTGCCCCTCACATTGTCTTAAACGTACCTCTGATGCTAGCTCTCCCTGGCCATTAGCCCCTGGTGGCTCCCCAGTGTTGCAGGGTAAAGTGTACTTTCCTTTAGTTTATCCCTAGGTTCTTCCATGTGTTTAGACTTACCTCCCACCGTTTCTTAAGTGCCTGTCCTCTCTGCCTTTTCTGAGATCCCACCACCATCCCCCTTACCTTCAGCAGAATTAATCCCTTCTAGCTCTTTTCTCCCAAAGGCAGTCGCAAAGCATGGTTACAGCAGTACCCTTTGCTAAAACGTGGTACTCTTTGCTAAAATGCTGTTATTTGATGCTGTGAACTCAGGTTCACCTCCTAAGTGAGCCATCTTGTTCCAAGTGGGCCCCTCTCCCTTCAGGTAAGAGTTTGGGCTGCTTAGTAGGAAGCAGGACTTTGGCCATCCAGTCTTAGTGCCTGTACACTGTCCAGAGCATCTTTAAAAAAAATTTTTTTTTAACATTTATTTATTTTTGAGAGAGAAGAAGTGGGAGAGGAGCAGAGAGAGAGGGAGACACAGAATCCAAAGCAGGCTCCAGGCTCTGAGCTGTCAGCACAGAGGCCAACGTGGGGCTTGAACCCACAAACCATGAGATCGTGACCTGAGCCGAAGTCAGACACTTAATCGATGAGCACCTAGCACCCCTGTCCAGAGAGCATCTTTATGGCAGAGAAGCCTCAGGCACCCAGATACATCTTGGGAACTGGGAGGACCTGGGGTCCGAAGGGGGTCAGAAGGAAATTGGGGAGATATGAAGTCTACATGTCTAGGCAGTTTAGGTCAGGTAGTAGATCCGTGGTTTGCTGCTTCTCCTTTTGGATCCAAGAAGAGAAAGGACACTCATACTGTACGGAAACAAACTGTGATGCCCAATTTTGGCTCCTCCTGGGGGTTTGTTTGTGGTGCCAGGATGGAGCCCTCTTGGGGCTGAGCATTCTGAGGCAAGGTCCAGACTCTTGCATTGGAACAGGGAGACCTGGGAAGGGGCCAGAGGTTGATTGTTGGAATAAAGGCAGAAGTGGTGGATTCTTGGTTTCTTTGAGAGAATCACGTCTGTAAACCCAGCAGCTACTAAAGGAATATCTGATTTCTTCCCCTCTGCAGTTACCAGCTCCTTCTTTTGACATACGTTTTCCTTATCCTGGTGCTAATTATTTTTTCACTGTTTTGGGTTTTTTTTTAATGTTCCTTGAACCACATGTCCATAAGTAATGAGTCCTTCCTTGTGCTGTTGCTGACACCCATTAATTCAGGCTCTTACCCCTCATATCTGCTCTGTTGCTGGAGTCTCATCGTAATTTGTCTACCTTAGCCTTTAAATATTTCTCCAATCAGTTTGCCTTCTACCACCAGATCCATCTCCTCAAGCTTCTGCTTTCTCCACTCAGGCACCTGTGGTGGTTTTTGTCATTACCTGATGAGGGTAGCTGCAGACACCAAAGCCTCTATCCACATGTCTGTCCTGCTGTGTTTTATGCCCCAGACTTGTGTGCTAGCCCGACCAGCTTCCTTACTCCTCACTTCCTGTGACGATGCTTGGGCACCACTTCTCCCTGGCCATCAAGGCTTGCTTCGTGTCCCACTTCCTGCCTGAAGCCTTTCCTGTCCCAACCATTTCTCTCTAGAGTCCTGCAACACTAGTATGTGCAGAACAGCCCTTGACAAACAGGCTCCATATGTGAGTGGAGAGGGAGCCTGTGAGTGTGTAGGTGTGCCATCTATGGTGTGGTTTTTAGCATGTGTCCTGTGTTGCCAACTGGGGTATACATGCTCGCTGTGCTCCGTATTTCCTACACTTCCCTGTGGAGTGTGGCGCCACTAGCCTTGGCATGCCTAACTGGCAGGGACTTGTTAGAATTCCTGAAGGTGTAAAAGTTCACGTTGAGTGCGTCCTCCTGATGGGCTGTCCCGTCTGTTCAATTAAAACCTTCTGTGGTGATCTCTCTGCTTCTCTTGGTCCCTTACGCCTGCCTGTTCACTTGTTTTCTCAGCCCGTGCCCCGAATCATGGTGCAGTCTGCCTTCCCGGACGTGGGGACGCCCAGAATGGTGGAGGTGAGTTAGTCGGGCGGAGGTGGCACCTTTGCTGGTGGCTGTCCCACATGTGGTGGGTGGCCCCAAGGCTCTAATTTTTGAGTCCACACCCATGGGTTTTTCATTTTAGTGTTCCCGTTTTGATAATTAGCTATAATATAGGTCACTGTCTTCTCCCTCTATATTTTCCTTGTTCTACTTTTCTATTTTCAACTTGTTAATCATATGATTGCTAAACTTTTAGGTGCTTGACTGCTAATGTAGTCTGCTGCTTTAATAGCCCACTGCTAGGCAAAGGCGATTTCTATAAACAGAACAATCTCCTTATCCTGAGTGTTTGCTTAATTCTCAGTTTTACATTTCATTCTGATTCATGATATCAGCGTGAAAAGACTAATGCTAAACTGGGGAGAAAATAGTCTCTTATGATCTCCCACAGATGAACAGCACTTCTCATCTTATGAATAGCAAATCTATTTTCTCCCACTGTGCGTTCATTCTCTTAGGAAGGGCTGTATCTTTATCGGAAAATTTTATTTATTAAAACAACGGCCAAAAAGGGCAAATGATTTGAAAGAGAACTCAGACCTCCACGGATTCACTCCTTTCTAAAAAGGCCCTTTTCAATCCAGAACATATTTGATGTTCATGTGCACCAACCACCCCCCCCCCCCCCCCCCCCCCCCCCCCCCCCCCCCGCCAACCCTGTCCCCTGTGAGTTGTGTTTGTTATTTTGCTGAGGCAGGATTGGGATCCCAAGGCCAGTGGGACAGAGGGAGACCACGTCTTTCACGGGTGAGGGCACCAGACCTGTGACAGCCTCTGTGGCTCAGGGCAGCTCTGGAAGTGTCAGCGGTAAGGGAATAACCCACAGATGGGGGGAGACGGTTTCCACTCACATATCAACTCCAGTCAAGTGGGAGCGGCTTCCTGCAGTGCTGTAACGGAAGGAATCTGAGGCTGTGCTCAGGCTCAGCAGGAAAGAACCGAGCAATCAGCGCTTGCCTTCTGCCACCTTTGGTCCCTTTTGTCACTGTGGATCTGACCTCTGATCCCTGGTTGTCACTTACTGGAGACTTTAGATAAATCCTTTAACCTCTCTGGGCCATGTTGTAAAATGCATATGGTAGTACTTGCCGGCCTACATCGAAGGATTCATGTGGAGGCAAATGGGATAATGACCAGGGAAATCCAAGCCACTGTCACTGGACTGTCACCTCCTCAGGACAGGACTGAGCTGGCCATTTGCAGACAGCTGTCCGTGTGGCAATGATGCAGTGTTACCATCGGAGAATAGGGAACATGTACTATTTCAGAACCACAGTTCCTGTGCAGATTCTAGACTCTGGTAGTTTTGTTTGTATATTCTTCCCTGCCTGGTCAGTGATATTAAAAATAAAATAGAAAAGGATAAATAAAACATGTACAAGTTGCAAAAGAAAAATGATTGAAGGATTGCCTAATCTTTTAGAGTATTTATGTTGGTGACAGTTATTGATCTATTGGATTTAGTAAATTTTGCAGCCTGGAGATCCATCACAAAAATGGGCTGTTAATCTCAAGAGGTGCCGTTAATTTCGTACCCTGAAAGTGTGCCTTGTGGGGAAAGGAGGGCCTCTGGAGACAGGAATATAAATGACAATTCACGTGAAAATGCATGATTTATCAGACTGCTGAGTTAAGCCAAGTAACTGTAAGAGACTTATAGATCTCAGCTGTTTCCCAGTTCAAATAAATCCTGTATTTCAAATGGAAAATGGCCATTCCTGTAATATAAATAATCTTTCCGTAAATATTGGAAAACATATTTCTTTTTCTGAACGGCATCCTTCTCCAGAGCACCAACCCCATTCCCTGTTCCTGCCTTCTCTCTTACCCCTGTCATTGTGAATCAGGAATAGAGAGATAATCTGCTAACTTCTTCAAATGGCTTCAGTTATCACTGAAAGAGCACCCTAGGAGCACCTCAGAACCAGTAGAATGTGGACGAGCAGTGGCTGTCGTCATTCCCCAGGGGATGGGGCTTTGTGTGTCTCTGTCAGAGTGAGGCAGACAAGTCATACGAGATGGGGAAGCCAGCCTCTGCGGCTCCTTCCACGCTCAGCCCCCCTTCACTGCAGGGGAGGTTACTGCCTGGCCTGCATCTCCCTGGACCAGAGGGCCCCCGAACCATGACATGGGACCAGCCTGCAGGCAGCCTGTCTCCTCTTCTTTCACCTGACTCCCGGCCAGGAGCCACAAGCTAGCCACCAGGCCCAAGGGTCATTCCTGGCAGCACTGGCGAAGCTGTGTTGAGGCACATCCACACCCTTCACGGAGATCCTCATTTCAACTTTGCAGGAGAAAGTATTCTTCTGGCTTCTAGTGATTCTCTCAGTCCCTCGTGAAGTTGGTGGTGGGCAGGAGGATCTGTTTCCATCAGAGCAGGGTGCTTAGCCTGAATGCCGGGAGGCTGGGGATGCTGGTGGGTAGGGAGGGAATCGAGATTTAATGTGCACCTATTGTGTGCTGCACCCTGTGGTAAGGACCTTGCCATGCCTCACTGACCCTACTACATGGCCGTCGAGTAGTCTTCTTTCCCACCACCAAGCCCTTGTCCCACAGCAGCTGAGTGTTCAACTTAATTCTGACACCGTCTTCCCTGGAGATGGCATCAAAGCCCATGGGTTAAGGGCTCAGGCCCACAAGAATGTCCCTGCTTTGAGTATCAGTCCCAAGTCCAGGTGGTCGGTCACCTGTGCTTCTGATCAACCAGCTGTAGATAAGGGGTTCCAATGAACCTCTACTTGGGTTTGATTAATTTGTCAGAATGGTTCACACAACTCAAGAGAAACATTTTACTTACTAGATCACCAGTTTATTACAAGGGATACCACTGGGGAACAGCCACGTGGAAGAGGTGCATAGGGCCAGGTGTGGGGAGAAGGCGTGGACTTTTAATGCCCTCCCTGTGTGCAACACTCTCCCCATACCTCCATGTGTTCACCAAACCAGCAGCTCCCAGGAGCCTGTCCCTCTTGGTTTTTGTGGAGGCTTTATTACATAGGAATGATTGATTAAATCATTGGCAATTAGTGATTAGCTCACCTTCAGCCCCTCTTCCCTCCCTGGAGGTTGGCTGTGGGGCTGAAGCTCAAATCACAAGGTGGGTTGCCCTGGCAACCAGCCCCCATCCTTAGGTGCAGGCCCAGAGTCACCTCATTAACATGAACTCAGATGTTGTTGGAAGGGGCTTGTTAGGAATATCAAAACGCCTTTATCACTCTTACCACTTAGGAAACTCCAAGGGTTCCAGAGCTCTGTGGCAGAAACAGGATGAAGGCCAAATATGTATTTCTTATTATAAGTCACTCTATCTCAGGCAGCGAGCAGGTGGGTGACTGTTTGCTTGGTGCTCAGCATAGTGCAGAGTGCGGGCTCCTCAGTGTTTGCTGCGGAAAAAACTGGGGTCACCCGGACGGAAGTGGTGGAACAGAACTGGCACCCGGTCTGCCCAGGTGCACGGCAGCGCTCTTTTCACTGTCAAAGCTGTAATGTTTCAACTGACCACAAGATCTGTCTGAATTCTTTTGGAAATGAGCAGCTGACTTTGAATTTTAACCTTTATTCTTGGCCCTTCCCTGCTTCAGGCTTACCGAGAGAGCATGGGGATTAGTGCGGCTCCTGATGTGACTGTGCAGATGGCCCCCGTGAAGATGTTTGACAGACCCACGAAAGCACCTCCCCAGCAGTCCGTCACTGCCAACACCCAGGCCCCCGAAGTTCAGGAAGGGCCGCCCAGCCCCCTGAGTGAGGCCTCCAGTGGGTACTTTTCCCACAGCGTCTCCACCGCGACACTGTCCGATGCATTGGTCCCTAGCCTTGATGCCGCGGCTGCAGTGGGGGGCCAGACGCCTGGCTCGCCCCCTCCTGCCCTCTGCCTGGCCACCCCGGACACGGAGCTCCCATTTACATCTGCTGCTCCCACTGCAGACAGTGATCTTCCTGCCCAGTTGGAGGGTCAGCGCAGCCTTCTGTCCCTGCCACTCCTGGCAACGCAAAATGCTTGGGGCAACAGCAACGGTGCGTCCGAGGCCAGGGGAGCAGTTTCCTCGGAGAAGCAGAATGAAGAAGCAAGGGCTTCACTGACTCATCTCCCCATGCCTGCCCCCCAGAAGGAATCACCCAGCCAGCAAAGCGGCGGCAAAGTTTCCTCAGCCACCAAGCAGCTCGGAAGAGCCACGGACCATGTGAAGCCTGCCGCCAGCTTAGAGCTGGATGTCTCCAAACCACAGCCTCCAGACCTCCTGTCTCAATCGCCTGCTCTGGCGTCTCCATTCAGAATCCAGAAGGTGCGAACCTCCGAGCTGAAGTCGTTCTCGCGCATGCTGGGTGGGGACTCCAGCTGCCCCTCTGGTGCTGAGGAGGACCTGCCGGCCTCCGGGGGGCCGAGCGACAGCAGTGCTGGGACACAGGCCCTGGGAAAGCTGGAGGTTTCCTCAGATTCTGAAGAAGCCAGCGAAGTCCCAGAGTGGCTCAAAGAGGGAGAATGTGTCACCGTGGGCACCAACAAGATAGGCATTGTGAGGTACATCGGGCCAACTGACTTTCAAGAGGGGACGTGGATCGGAGTAGAGTTACATTCACCTTCAGGTGAGTGCTACTTGTTTGGGATGGTTCCCGGGGCTCCTAAGGGGATTTCGCCAACTGTGGTCTGGGGGGAGAGTACTGGCCCTGTCCCAGCACTGCGGGGAACTTGCTATGTGCCCTTGGGCACATCATTTGACCTCCCTGAGCCTCCAGGTCACTTTTCAAAATCAGGAATGAAAGTTACCTAAGTGTTCTCTTTGTTAAACCTCCAGACATTTTTCAGAAACCTAAGACATTGATTGAAAGCTACTATCAATTTGGTTATGAATTTAAATGCCTTTTTTTTTTTTTTTTTTTTTTTTTTTTAAGTCACAGAGGCATCTGCTTTTGAACTGTAACAGTGTAACAGTAGCTGTGTCTGCTGTTTCTGCTCAGGTTGCAAACACTGATGCCTGAATGCATGCTGGATGCCTTGGCTTGAGAACAGAAGAGGTGATCTCTTATGTCTCATTACAGAATGGCACACCTTAAAAGCAAATAGATCACCATTTTCTGAAAAACCAGGGCCACAACTTAAGGAAATACTTTGTCCTTTAGATGTTTCCTTTTATTAAAACAGCTTTACTCTGATACCAATTCACATATTGTAAAGTCTACCTGTTAAAAGTGTACAATTAATTTAATGGTTCTGAGTAGATTTACAGAGTTGTGCAATCACTACCATAGTCTAATCTTAGAACAGGTTCATCAACCTAGAAAGAAGCCACATGTCTGTTTTGAAGGCCCTCTCCCTCCCTAAGTCCTAGCTAACCAACCAATAATCAGTTTTTCATCTCTCTAAATTTATATGCAATGTCCTAATCTGGACTTTCACATAAAGGGGATCCTACAATATGCTGGGCTTTTGTGACTGGCTTCTTTCATTCTGCATAATTTTCCAAGGTTTATCTGGTTACAACTTGTGTCAGCACTCCATCCCTTTTTCTGGGCAAATAGTATTCCAGCCTGTGGAAGTTCCACCTTTTGTTCATCCATTCATCAGTTGGTTTCCACTTTTTGGCTGCTGTGAAAATGCTGTAAGTTGGAAGTGGTTCTAGAAGAGTAATGCAGCACAGGCCAGACATTTTTTAAAGAAGTGTCTGCTATTATGTGCAGGGAAATTGGGAGAGAAGTTTATATCTGCAGTTGGACTCAAGAATTGAAGGGGAATTAGCAAATAGATGAATTCATTCAACAATTATGCGCCCACCATGTGGCAATCACTGTCTTGGTTTCCAAGGATACCTTGGGGAGCAAAACAAAGTCCCTGGTCTCACTGGACTTTCATTTTGGGAGGGAGAAAATAAACAAGTAAACAAACGAAGAAATAATTAACACTTGATAGTAGTAAGTGCTGTGAAGAAAATGAAATGGGGTGAGTGGGCAGAGGACAGTGGGGAGACTGGAAGTGGGGAGCTGGTGGGCAGGGGTGGGGGGTGTGCCCTGGGAGCCGAGGGATTAGCGGTGGCCACGCAGTGAGGGACATGGTCTGTTAGATGCGCTGAGAGGTGCTCCTGAGGGGTCCTTGCTGACAGAGAGGAGGTGGTGAGGGTGGGCCTGTTTGGAGTCGGGGGAAGAGAGAAGGGTAGGTTAGGATGTGCAGTGAGTGAAGACAATTCATGATTGTTTTTGCTTCAAAGATCATGTTCCCCACCAACCTGTCACCATGAGATACTGACATTTAGGGGTCAGGGTGGTCCCTTTGCTCAGGTATCCTCTTCTCTCTACCCACTTGAGCACTGGGTTCATTCTTCACCTTAATGCATTTTCTGTTTTTACAAAGGAAACTTCTTTCCTCCATTTTGACACATTAAGCATGACATCTGACTAGCTACAATTTGGTAATTTGCCAGTTTCCATCTAATGGATTCAGGAAAAATAATCATTCCACCAACCACCTCCATCCAGGTTGAAAATGGTCTCTTCCCTGGAGGAGGGTGGGGTTGGTGCCACTTCTGCTTTGCTGACTTGCCTGCACCTGGCCATGGGAAATGGCAGGACGGGCGCATCGACCTCACCTGGGCTGCCTGGGGGTGCCTGTCACCGGCAGCCAGCACATGCTGCCTGGGAGCCTGTGCCCTCGGCCTCATCTGTTTGACAGGGAGCTAGAGGCCCTGGGAAGCCACCTCTGTGTCTTCTTCTCTTTTCCCCTCAGGTAAGAATGACGGCTCCATCGGAGGGAAGCAGTACTTCAAGTGCAACCCCGGCCACGGGCTGCTGGTGAGGCCAAGCCGGGTGCGCAGAGCAACGGGCACAGGGCAGCGGCGCAGCGCGGGGCCCAGGCTGCAGGGCGCCCCTGAGCCCCGAAGGAGCAGCACCCTCTCCGGCTCCGCCACCAACCTGGCCTCCCTGACGGCGGCTCTGGCCAAGGCAGAGGGCGCCACAGCGCTGAGGGCCAACAAGAGCCATAAGAACCCGGAGAACCGAAAGTCCTGGGCCAGCTAAGCCGGCGCCCCGGCCCTCCTCCCTCACAGTCCTCCTGGGCTGCTGGCCTGCTTCCCTGGCCAGTGCTGCCGGAGGGCGTGGCTCCCGAGCCTTGCCGGTGACGGCCCTGGGGTGGGCAGTGACACCTCAGACTCCCTTCCCTGGGGAGCAGGGCAGTGAACTCTTTTTGCACAACACAGGGCTCGTGACCTTTCCCTGCTCCTCCCGGGACTCTGGAAGCTTCATTTCTTCCTCTGCTCAGAGAAGAGGCATCTCCACAAGGCGGTGGGGTTGAAGGTTCTAGGAGCCCAGGAGGCTCCCTGGATGGTGGGAGCCAGGCCCCTGTCAACTCCCTGGTGGGAGCCAGGCCCCTGCCTGGAGATTTCCCCACCTGGGGCTGTTGTTCCTCTTTTCTGTTCTGATGACCCCACTAACCTCGTAACCAGTGCCTTTGTTTCCCACAGAGGCAGGGCATCCTCCCTCTGCCTCCAGGGCCAGCGCCCCAGCCGACCCGCTGTGGTTCTGGCTTGCTCCCCAGGCTCACTGCATCCTCTGGCCCCCCAGAGACCCAACACCAAGTAACAGACTCCCACAAGTGCCTCTGGTGGGACTTTTGGCACAAGGTCCTGGGCGCCACAGCAACGGGCACTGGGCCTGACCCTCCCACCTTTCCCTCCTCCTTTCCACAGGGTTTCTTAGCGGTTTCTTTGTGGGCATGTTAGTGTCATTATACCTGGAAAGCGTTTTCTCTTTGCCATTTGTTCCCTTAACAGAGTGCTTGGAATATATTTATTTATATTTATTTTTTCAAAATCCGAAATCTTTCGCGAGCCACAATCATCTGCCCAGGCATGAGTGCCCCGGGCCTGCCTTGCACATCACCAGCCTCTGAGGCTGCTCAGCAGCTGCCAGCCTCCTGCCTCCGGCAGGGGTTCCCAGGGGGACAGAGGGTGATGCCCCTCCTTAGGTTATCATTGACACAGATGCACAAGTGGCCTTACTCCAAGAGAGCAAAAACTTGGAGGATTATGTTATGGTGCATCTGCAATGTCAAAGTCAGCAGAGGTGTCACGACCCTATTTGGTGCAATTTTGGTTTCTTGGAAGGGCCTGAGACCAGTTTAACTTCTTGGCAGTTCTATACCCTGATGACTCCCTAAGGCTGGGGGGCTGTGGCCTAGCAGGTGGGCCTGTGCAAGGAGAGCTCCCCACTGTCCCTACCAGTCCAGACCTGGACAGCAGGAGACCCTCCACGAGCATTGCCCAGCTCTCGCAGGACACTTCCTGGAACCCTTCCCCGCCAGGCTGGTTGGGAGTTGGAACGGAGTCTGCAGAAGTGAGAAGAGGGCTGGTGCCTCTGGGACCAGGGGGTGGCGTGTGGCTCCGGTGGGGAGTGCCAGGTGGGATGGAACCTCCATGGGAGAGCTAGTGCTCCTGGAACTTTCCACGGGAGTAGCCCAGGGACCTAGTGCCCAGCATTCAGCTACCTTCCATGTATGTCCTCACAAGGGAGCAGGACCCTAGGGGACACCCTGGGGACAGCCCGGGGACAAACCCCGGGTCAGGATTTGTGCACGGCACTGGGAGGCCTGTTTTTAGTTCTCACATTTAGACTCTTAGAAACGATGCCCAGGAAGCCCTTTTTGAAAAATCTCTGTTCCGTAGGGATTTGAAGCCCCTACGGAGAAGTCATGTCAGGTTCCCTGCCCCAGAGTGGGGCTGTGTGGGGCCCACGGGTACCTGAGGGTTTGCAGCTGCCGCAGGCCCGAATCCCCCTTGGGGAGGAGCCCGGGATTAATTAGCTTCCATTAATTACACGTGGCGCCGCCCGCCAGCCAACCGCTTTGGGGCCCAGCTTCCTAACAGCCAGCTGTGTGCCAGGTGAGAGCTGCCGCTCCTGCCCACCCTGTGTGCCTCAGTCCTCACTCCTCACTGGGCTGGGCCCCCGTGACTCGAGCTGCCACAGGAGGACGGGCCCGGAGCTGAAGGGCACACCCCTCGTGTAGCTTTATCTCAGCAAATGTTCAGTTTCTGCCTAACCTTCTCAGCACAAAAGTCCTCCACAAATCTGTGTTCAGGTAGGTCTTTTCTCTGCGGACACCAGCATCAGTGTGGTCCGTTGATGTGCGAACTGGCACCACCCCTTCCTCTGAGGGGAGCAGCGATGCTCTCACAGCCTCCCGACGACCTGCCTGTGGGCAGACGTCGCACGCCTGGCTCACTGGGGAAAACAAATGGAAGGTCATTTGGCCGTTTATGATCCTTATTTACCTGGCAAAGTACTTGCCGGAGCCCAGCCCTGCGCGTGCTTTCAGCAGCCTTCCGTAGAACTGTCTCGGGAAGGCCAGTCAGGAGATGGGTGTCATGCTCTGTCTCTGTCACTTGGTTTGGTTGACATGGAGTGGACTGCAGTGGAATTATGGACCTGAGCGGGGTCATATCAGCTGGAGCTTGCAGGAGCCGTGGAAGAGACCAGCCTGGGGTGTAAGGAGGTTTCGGGACCACCTTCTCTTTCTCCCAAGGTCCCCTCTGCAGCCAGCATGGCCTCCCTCCGTCCCCTGGGCCTGCTTTTCCAACATCCCCAGTTTCCTCTGCCTGAGATTCCCCACCACCCATCCCCGTTCCTTGCAGGCCTGCCTCCCAGGGGAGCAGCGTTGCCCCAGCCGTGGCTTCCCCTGGGTCTTGTGCAGAAGCAGCTGACAGTGTGAGCAGCTGAGCAGAGGGCCTGCCGGAACAGCCTGGCTGCCAACGGGGTGGGAGGGCCGTCATTGGTCTTGGGAGGAAGGCATTACTGTGGCTGCTGTCTGGTATGCAGCTCTCGCCTGCTTTGGAGCACGTTTTTTGGGCCCCGCCCTGCAGGGTGTGAGAGAGGAGACCTCTGTCCCGTTGGTGTCTTTGGCGAGCTGCCACTGTGGCTGGAGAGTCAACAGTGGGCCTGCCCCCGGACCGGGAGAGGCTGGTCTGGCTGTCCTGACTCAGCTCTGGCCCCACAGGCACCTTGAGAGCCACGAGGCCTGTGTGGCTTGTCCTAGGGACAGGGTTTGCAGTCCCGACCCTCCCTATCTTCTTGCTTCACAACCGGCGCGTCCCTTCAAGGTCCGGGTGTTGCTGGGTTAAGCAGGGTGCAGGCGTCACTCCGTTGCAGTCTGCTGTCTTCCTGGGCAGCTCCGGGCAGCTCTCCTCCTCCAGGGGATAAGCAATGCGAGTCTGAGAGAGGCCTCCCTGCTCTGGTCTGCGGCCTTCACTCTCGCTCCTCGGTGCAAACTCATGTTAACCTGTTACTAGAAAAGCAGTGGCGTGCGGAAGACGTGCTCACTAAAGCCATAGCCCAGGCAGTCCCTATGGCCCAGCGTTTATTGGGCCAAAGGTGCGGTCTTGCCGGGGGCATGGCCGTGGGAGGTGGAGGGAGGGGCTCCATCGCACCCACCTTCTGTTCTCACCTTACTAATAGGCCTGGTTTTAAATGAAGTGTCGGCACTAAGATTTGAGATATGGTTCCAGCAGGTCCCAGGCTCTGGGATTGGGTGTGACAGCAGGAGGGGATGGGCCACCTGGATGCTGGGGCCACCCCCAACGGCCCCAGGCAGCACCAGGATGTGTCAGAGGCCAGGCGGGGATCCTCCTGGGCTTCTGCCTCCCTTTCTGCACATGTACAATCTCCACTGGCCGTCACCCCCAGGGCACTGCAGTGGCGGTGGGGGGGTGGGGGGGTGGCGGCAGGGGACAGCTGTCCAAAATCCCAGCCTGACCAGAGGGCACAGGAGAGTGAGAGAGCACGGCCAGTGCATGTGGCTGGGGTCAGCCACGAAGGGCCTTGTGCGTTTAGTGAGAGATTTGAGCTTCCATTGAGCTGTGAATGGGACCCTTGAAGAGTTTGAAAGGCTTAAACGGTGTTTAAATCCCTCATTACTTCCTTACATTTTCTCATCTTGACTTAACGTTCCCTGTATGTGAAACCCACAAGAAGTTCAAGGGTAGTTATTTTCCTGGCTGAGATTAGCTCCACTTGCTTGAGGTTGGCCTTGTAGGCCTGCGTCTGGGACAGGGAGTGCCTGAGAAGGCAGCCACCTGTCTGTTGTGCCTTTTTACCCTGGGGATGGTGGGTGCAGCCTGTCTTGCAGCCTAAAACACTGGCTCAACCGTCCCCACACGTGTCTTTCTCTCAGAGAAGTCCATTGTGCCTTCAGCCAGGCTGCTGACACTAATTTTGTGGGGGGTCTTGGAGGGTCTTCTCCACGTGTGGAGTTCTGTAAATACAACAGGTTCACATATAAAGAAATGATTTTGATTGGGCGACTATATTGATTTGCTGCACATCAAGTGGGAGTTTAAAAAATCCAAAGACTCTGTAATGAATTGTAAAGACTTAATGATTTGTATTATATAATGAACTAAAGGTCTGTACTTTTGTACCATATATGCCTTTCCGTCGTATGACCAGCAGCCTCTAAATAAAACCAGATGATTTCATGCCTACGTCCGAGGCTGGTCTCGTTGCTTTCCCCTCCCCCCACCCCTGAGGCAGGGGTGTTTGAGCTCATTCCAGGCTGTCCCATGGGGCAAGGGGTGGCCCGGGTCCAAGACTCTTCAAGACTGAGACTAGGACGGGGGGGTTCAGGGAAGCCGCAGGTCCCTGAGTGCACGTCTCCAGAACCCTGTACCCCTTGTGTTTTGGACTAAAGAACCGGGCAGGCCCCACAGGTTCCGTGGCCAAGTCTTACTCCCCTTGACCGAGACCCTCTTACAGGAGCCAAGAGCCAATAGAAACTTTCTGATGGCCTTAGAACTAGGGTAACTGGAGCTTCTGGGCTAACTGGGAGACAGCTGGTCTGGAGGAGGTTGGTGGTGGTGGGGGGACAGTCCCCTTCTCTGGAGCAGGATGTCCCAGTTCTCAGGCAACGGCTCCACTGTCTGCCTTGATCTACGTGATCAGCCCCACACCTGCGAGCTGAGGATTTCCTTGCGCTGCTGCACAAGCAGCTTGACCCTTGAAGGTTCTGCAACAGGCATTTGGGGGAGGAGATGATGCTTGTGGACACTGGCAGGGCTGGGTCACACCCTGCAGGCTTGGAACCCAGTGTTATTTGTTGGTTCCTGCTCGTACCCATGAGGCCAGCATCCTCAGGACGTCCTCCTGGCCGGGGCCCAGCACGGTTCGCAAGGGCACTAGGGGTGCTGGGCCCAGCCCCTCTTCCCTGGGGAGGTGACCAGGTCTCCTGAGATTGCCTGCAGGGAGCCCAGCACCAGGCAGGGGCAAGGCTGCTGGGTGTGCTGTTTTCACGGGCAAATGGGCTCCCCGGTGGCCCTGCATCAGTAGATCACTTGGCTCTCCTCTGATGGATCATGTCCTTGCAGGTGGAAGGCCGACTGGAGGTGGCCACCAACCAGTCAGGGCACATCTTTGCAGGGCTGGTTTATATTCCTAAGTTCTCTGGGTTGTTCTCTGAGATAAGTACTGCCAAATTATGACAGAAATTTGGCAGCCAGGAGCTGCCCTGTTCTGAGGCAAGTCTGAATGTAGAATTGATCTAGCTCCTAGGATGAATCTCAATTTTCCAAGCTGCTACTTTCCTGCAGCTCATGAGAACTCCCACAGCATGAGGCTGTGGGGTTGTTACGGTTGCTCAGACCCCAAAACGAGCTCTAGTGGTTGTGTCACGTTTAGTCCTCTCGCTGAGTCACTCGGTGAACATTTGTGTGCTTCTTCCGCACCAGGCCTTGTGTAGCAAACAGCGCGGGTGGGCAATCCCGACCAGTCCCCACGGTCGGAGCGCACGGTGCTCGCGGGAGGGGCCCTGGAGGATTTTAGGGGTTGAGGACGTTCCTTCTAGGCTGGTGCGTTTGCAGTATTCCTTTGCAGGCTTTGGCCCAGAGGAGGAGCGTGAGGAGACAATGTCCTCAGCATCCCCTCCCCCATCCCCTGCTCACCTCCACCTGGGGACTTAGGGTTTGGGGCAACTTAAAATTTTGCATAGCCCTTCCTAAGAGGAAACCATTTATTTCTTAGGTTTTCTCTGAGGAGGGGTAAAACAAGTCAATCCTAGGCTGTGGGATGAGTGGGGGGACAAGGGGGCTTGGGCACTCTGTCCTTGAGTCCCGGGTAAGAATCTTCCCCAACCATAGGTGTCTTTAAAGAAAAACAATGAAGCTTCAGCTTCGTTTCTTTTCATTTTTCACTGCAAACGGAAAGACGGCTCTTTGAGAAAATCAGGTGCTTGGGACGTGGCCTGGAGCCCGAGAGGGAAAGTGTGTGGAGCTTGTCAGCGTGGACAAGCTGCTAGGACCCCAGGGGCGCTGAGATGTGGGAAGACAGGGAAGGGAGGGAGGAGGCTGGGGTCGATGTGAGAGTGCCCCCCCCAAGCCAGGGCAAGGGAGCGAGGGGAAGGTGCGGCCTCTCCTGGGGTAGGAGAGCCCCATGGAGGAGGTGGGCAGGTTCAGGGGCTTTCCAGAGCAGAAGGCATTCCTGCCCCAACGCGTAGTGTCTGTCACCTCAACCCTTTCCAGGTGTCCTCGGCCTCTGGGCGTGCCAACTGCTTTTTAAAGCACGAAGGGACTGATGTCCAAAACGGAAGGCTGCCACCCGTTAGTGTTGGGGAGCTTCCCAAACGATCGTTATTCCCCCCCAAAGAAATCCCGGCCAGGCTTTGTTCAGTTATACATTTTATTCTCTAATAGGTACAATACTAAAATAAACACAAATTAAAAAAAAGTTTTATTAAAACAAAACTGTACAAAAAAGCAGTATACTACATTTTAATTACAGAACAGTCTACTGTCCAAAAGGCACTAATCCAGAATAGGAGATACAATGATACAGGACTCATTTGAACTATTTTAATCAATACAATAGAGCACTTGTTTCTTTGACCATTTACATCTAGAAACAAGGGCTTTTTGCTACAGTCATTACACATTGTTATAAATATGAGTCCCACAGGTGAAGGTGCAGTATCGCTCTCCCTAGAGAAGGTTCAGGCCACGAGGGACTGTGTGGGGCTGAGAGGTGGGTGGGGGGCGGGGCCCGGGCCCAGGGCTGCCGGGCGCCTTCCCAGCGGATGGGCCGACTGCCCTGGGTGCACGGAGCTTGTCTTCCAGCCTGGCCTCCCAGATAGTTGGTTTCTGGCCATTACTGGCAGCCACTTTACCCCCCTCTTGTGTGTTAGCACCGGGAAAGTGGGTTCTGAGATGCTCCAGGGAACTGGGGCTGGAGGTCTGGGTGATGAAGCGCCAGCAGCTCAGCAGAGGGGAGGCATTTTGGTAACCTGATCTGAGAAAAGGCAGCGACTACTCAGAAGAGGGACACAGAGCCCAGGGACGGCTAGTGAGCTGGGCACTACGGCCAGGCAGAGCCCCCTGCTACCTTCTGGGCAAACTTCTGGCCCAGAAATAAGAGGTCCCGTTCCTCCATTCAGAGAGGCCCTGCATCCCCTCCTGATGGACCCGGTGGAGAGTCTTCTGTTGAGAGAGACCTGTTACAATCTTGTGTTTTGGAACTTGCCTTCTAGAAGTGGGATTCTGCTTCCCAGAGGCTGTGCCCTGCCTCGCTGCTGCCTCAGAACCACGAACAGCTCCTGGGCAGTAGACGGCCAAGCTGTGTCTCTGCTTGTCCGTGTTTGGTGACCTGGACAACTCTCTAAACCCCAGATTTCATTCTCTAACGGACTCTGGACCTAAGGAAGAGAGATACTGCAGCTTTCCAAACAGTGTCATACACAGAGAAGACAAAGACAGGCATCTGATGTTAACAAAAATAAGTAACAAAGAAATAGGATTAAACCAAATCTCTTCTCACAGCATCCTATACTACATCCTCCTTCTGCTTAGCAGAAAATTGTACGTACACAAAAATACAAATACACAATTTTGTAGAACAGTCTGATTTTAATATATTTATATATATTTATATTTATACGAGTGGCAGGTTAGTTCATTATATAGAGCTTTTTGCACTTTTGGCTCATATGCAACAAGGCTTATAAATTCAGCTTTAGCTTTCATTCAGGTTTTATAGCTTTTGAACAATTGTTTTCACATTTAAAGCAGCATCCAATTTGCACTAGGAGTTTGTGGTGATTATAGGAAAGATGGGGTCAGGAGGTTACTGACAGGGAAGGCAGGGCCAGGGCCAGGGGCAGATATACATTCCAGTGTGTGTGGCGATGTCAGAAGGATTGCTATGGGACAGAGTTGACCATGATGACCCCTTGAGGTAGACTGAACACCTTACAGCAGACTCAGACACAGGTGCGACTCCCCTCAGGGACACATGGTGCACAGGATGGGGGACAGAGACCAGGAGACGCCAGAGGGAAACACAAAGACTAAGACACACGACGGCCAAGGCAGGGAAGGGCACTCTGCCCCAAAGCCATCTGGCAGGGACCCCACACAGCCCGTCGCAGATACTCGAGTATTTGGTGGACGCTAAAGACTTTCAGGCAGTCCCAAGGCATCTGGTCCATGGTATCTGATCGGATTACGACTGTCAACCTCACTTTCCACTTTCCAACCTGCGCCAGCTAGTTCCCACCCCCCGCAGCGAACAGGGAGACACAGCTGCACACGGTTCCGCAACAGAAAACAGTCCCCCGCACTCTGTGCGCCGGGGTGTTCGGGTCCAGGTAACTGAGAAGAAAGGGGGGCTGTGGTGCCGCTCGCTGCACTGCTGTCCCCTGCTCTGCAGTGCTCCCGCGCACGCTCACTGGGACAACGGACAAGCACTCGTAGAACCCGTAAACACGAGCAACTGGAGAACAGAGCAACAGCGCACTGCCCGGATCCGGGTTGGGGTGACGCGCTCCAGAGAAGCCTCCCTTCCATTTCCACCACGGATTCAAGATTCTCCCGTCTGACCACTTTCATCAACCTGCCTCCCTTCTCTCTCCCAATCCAAAGAATTCCTCTGGCAAATTTGCCCATACCTGTTAAATGTGAATGCCCACCATTTGGGTTATGACATTGTCTGAACAAAAACGCTGGATTATTAATGAAAATAAAGTGCCTGGTATGGATTTGTCCGTTTTGCAAAACGTTCTAATGCACCAACAAATCATCTGAGCGCTGCTTAGTGCCGTGATGTGAACAGAGTGCAGTCACAAAATAATCCGTCGTACACCCACCACATAATAAAGGCCCCAAATTTAGGTCAGACTTAAATTACTTTAAAAAAGAAGCAAACAGATAATCTCACACTCATTTTCAAAGACACACTTGTGATCTTGCTTCACCCCCAGCGACGATGGCCTTTCTGAGCCCTTGTGAGCAGACACCCTGATCCCTCAAATCTAGGGAGAGGACAAGAAGAGGCAGCCAGGGTTCCAGTGATTAATGATGGCAAATGAATCATTGTGTTTTAAACCATGATTATCTGACTCTTTGCCCTCATGGGTCTGGATGCACTTTCCAGCTGCGGACAAAGACAGACCGAATTCTGCGCTGAGGCGGTCTTGCTCTCCCCGATCTCCCCACTCGACAGCTGTAGATTTTGCTAAGCAGGCTCCTTAACATTTTCTACGAACCAAGACCGTAACCCCATTGACAGAGACACCCTAAAAAAGCAGCGCAGGACAGAGTGACGGAGCCAGCCTGACGGGCCAGTGCCAATGCCGCCCTGCCCACGAGCTTGCCCTTGTAGTTCTGCCAGCAGAATGCTGGGGGCCCTGCAGAGGGGCAGCTATCTGCACCCGCCCCTGAGGGCTAAGTGTAGGGAGGGGAAGAGGAGGGGGCAGGGCACAGGCCGACTCTCCGGCGGGTTCCAGAGGTCTGTAACTTGCTTAGGCACTTAAAAAACAGAACTAGAAATGTATCCTTGGAAGGTACTGCATACCTACTGGTGACTATGGCCGTGGAAGGGAGGGAGGGGAGCCCATGGGGAATCAGAGAAGGCTGTGGGCTCTTCCAGGGGAGGCAACTATGATGTTCTTGGTCTCATCTGGCAGGGGCAATGTCCCACCTTGCAGCCTGGGTGAAGATGGAAACACCGGGGCTGAGCCCAGCAGCAGCTCTGCTCTTCCCTGTTTCTGCAGACCAGAGCAAACGGATCGGGGCAGAGTGGGTGTGTAGACGGTCTGCTCCAGACTCACGGCTACAGGACTGCACAGGCTTGCTATTTCCCGTGTGAGAAAGACTACTAGAAGAGGCCCTTTCGAGAGAAGTGTTCCGGCGAAACCGTGAGCAACGAAGAAAAGCCTTGCCAGAGATGCCGACGCTTGAAGGGAGAACTCCCCCTGCCCCCAAAGAACTTTGGTTTTGTGGTGCCCATTTTCAGAGATGCAGGATTAAGGGGCTCACTGACTTTAACATATTGAAATGTGGTTTTCAAGGCAAATCACTAACAATAATGCTCTTGAAAGGAGCCCACAGCTGAGCCCTCACCTCTGTTCAATCTACTCTACTAATGTATGCGCTGCCTGCCCCCGCCCATGAATCTGGCATAAAAACAAAAGAGTTCAATGTAATATCACTAGAGTGGCTGCTGTTTACATTAATATAGCACTAATGTCGTTTTGTTTCCAGTTTAATAGCTTCAGTGAATGATGAAGTGGAAAAATGACCCTCATAAGTTTACGCTGGGCTCTTAGTTCCAGTAAAGCAACAAAAGGGGAGCGGTTTCTGGGCTTAAAGGAAGCCAGAAAACAAGACGGAGACTTCAACTTGACCTGGAAGTGATGGGAAGCTGGAAAAGTTATAAAGGCAACACAAATCTTGTGACTCATCTCTGCCACCCATACTGGTTGGTAAGAGTCACGTGCTCTTTCCAAGCATGGAGTTAATGTCTCCATTCCAAAATTTCAGTGGCACCCAACTGCCACCAGAGATGCCAAATCTGGACCAACAGCTAAACAGAAGGCACACATACCTTGTTCCCTTCACATTAGGCTGGGTTTTTTTTTGGTGTGGGGCGGGGGGGATAATCAAAAATCCCATTAGCCAGCTAATGAAACAAGGTACCTATTACAGAGCCACCAAACTCAAATAGTCAACCTGATAGATCTGCTCACAGGGCCACTCCAACTGGGGCCTTCCTCCTGGGGTGGTTTCCACTCTCTTGGGCTCCAAGGATGCCTAGGACGTGATGGAGTGGATGAGAAGAGAGTGACAACCCCTGGGAACTTACTTTCAAGAGGAAAAGAACTGGAGAAGCGAGGGGGAGAGAAACATGGAATTTTAGTTCAGTCCTCCGGTCAGCTTGGAGCCCGGGCCCCTGACAATGGTCACTGAGCTGCCACCTGAATCCCTAGGCAGCTGGCCCCTTTGCTGGACTGTGGTTCATTAGACAGTTCTATGCTGATCCCAAATCTGGACCTGTCTCCATGTGGGGCAGACACTAATACCAGAATCCCCGAATCTCCAAAAGTAATGGCTCAGCCCCACTGTCTCTCGTGTCTATGATGGGACAGCAGAACGAGCTGGAACGGCTTAGCTAAACACTTCTGTGCAGAAGCAGGATGCCTAACAGTAACAGGCACTAAGAAAATGCTTGAAGAGCTAAACAGAGGGAAAACAGGAAGTGCACTCTCTGCCTCAACTAACTGCAACTACACCCAAGGAGTGCTAGTAAATTCTACTTCTCCTCAAAACGCAGATGATGAGACAGCCATTCTGTTTCTCCTCCTGCCCCCAAAAGGCAGGACCTCACATTTGCCTTCTAGAGACAGGATGTTTGAAACAGGTTTCACATCACTGTTGCTGAGCCTCACTGAGTTCACTGCGTTTCTGTCACTATCACTAACCACGGAGAAAGGCCAAGGGGAAGGGATGCTCTAATGTCTAGATCATCAAAGTAACACTAGTTCAGTGTCAGGGGGAATGAAGTGCACAGACAGAGGATAGCAATGTGACAGTGTGCTAGTGGGGATTATCCAGCATTGTCTTGTGAGAGAACAAAATAGGTTAAGTGCATTGATTTCACTCAGAGCAATGCCAGGCAGACCCTGCAACCTGTTCTCCAAATAACATCTACTAACGTGAAAGAAGCAACTGGAGATTTTCCTCGACTCCATTAAGGTGATGCTGCTCAGTGTAGGGTCTGCGAATCTTCAAGAATAAACAAGACAGTAAGAACACTCAGCACAGTGCCTGGCGCATAGTACATGCTCAATAAATGTCAGCTGCTATGATCATGAGCTCTGAATGCTCAGGAGGTCTGAATGTTTGTCTCTTGTTGCATTATGATTTAGAATGACATCTTTCTTTACTCTGGTCTCTTGTAAGAGTAACTTCTGGTGTTTTCTTCCAAAAAAAAAATACTATTTCATGGGTAAGTACTACCCATGCTTTCAGGGATTTGGGTGAGTTGGCTTTCTTTTTTGCTTTTTTCTTTTTAGTGGGGGCTGCTGGTGGTAATGGCATTATAAGGTGTAGGGTTTTTGGAATCACCAAAATGGCCCGTGGAAACAACTGGGGAGGGAAATGTCTTGCCAACTCCAGTTCTTTTTTAGTAGCACCATTCCTTAAGCGGCACATCGAATACTTTGATCCCTAAAAGAGCAGATTGTGTTAGGTTTTAACTGCAGTGATAATTCTATTTTGTTTGAATATAAGCAGATAATCAGAACGTTGTGCTGGCTGTTTGAATGCCTGTCTCAGCAATCGGAGTCATACTCCAGTGAGTTCTCAGAATTTCTAATCTTAAAACAGCTTCTCAACTGTAATGGAGATGGTGATCTTTCAGCAGCTGGGAAAATAACGGATGGGGTACTCTGCTCTTTGGGGCCATAAATCCACAATCATTCCAACTGTCAGAAGACTGATAGGACCCCACAGGGAAGTCTCCACACTAGCACATGTATCTTGAAAGTAGGCGCATGGGGGTGGGGCTGAAAGTCACTTTTAGATCCTATAGGAAGAGAAGCACCGTGTAAGAACTTTTAATGGCATTTTTCCTGATCTGGCCCAATGACTACACATTTTGGAGGTATTTTTGAGGAGAACAAGAATAAAAGACCTCAAGGCAGAACCTTTTCCCAAATTCTGTTTGTGGACGGGGAGAGAACAGTTATAGAGAAGCAGCCTGCCTCAGCATTTTCATCAAAATGAAGTCTAACTAGCACTTGGTTAGGATCCCTTCTGATATGTGGAGACGGGGGAAAAGGTTTGTATGAGGGTAAGCAGCAAAATACGAACAAAAGCAAGAGTGGCATTTTCTCAGTGGTTACTAAGCAATCCCGGAGTGTCCAGGCTTGAAGGAAGAAGGCGCTCGTGGCCCAGGCTCACGGGCACAGCTAGGAGCCCCACAGAAACGAAGCAGCTTGTGAGAGGCTGCTTGGCACTATGCTGGGTGCTGGTATTCGTGCAGAGGCTCACTTGATCATAGAACTGAATGAAGACTTCTGCAAGTGATGGAAAAAACCAAAGCATATTCTAGAGAAAAGCTAGCTGGCGACACAGCAGCTCCCCTCCAGTGGGAGGCCTCGGCGGGAGAACAGCAGACATCCTGGGCAGGCGGTGTAAGGTGTCAAGGCCACACGATGCTCAGGGGGACAAAGTGATGAAGAGAAAGCAAGCAAAGTGAAAGGGAGAGAAAACATGCACCTGGGTGGGCTGGGGAGACAATCCCACTGACTCAGCAGAGCAATGGGGAAAACTAGGATAACAAAAGGCTGCTGACATAAGGAACCTGGTTTTGCCCTGTAAGAGCAATGTGGGGAAATCTGGGTGACACTCATGCATATACATTAACTACAGGACACTGTAAGTATCAGGACTCCATTTATGCCACATAGTTGTTAAAAGCTCATGTGTTTACATCTGTTTGTATCATGTCTGTCAAAGATCCTATGATTCAGTGAGGAAAACGCTATTTAACTCACGTGTACACTCCCATTTGATACTTTCTAATGGTGACAATGGAAATATCAAGTAACCAAGGAGAAAATCAAAATCCCAGGAAGCTTGTTAGACAGTAAATGTCCTCAAGTGAGGCCACATGATGTGCTTAGCTGGCCAGCAAGTGGGGCAGTCATGAAGGGCTTGTCAGGGACTGACTCAGTTTGGGGTTCTGACTAAAGTTTCTGCCAAAGGTGGAGCTAGTCAAAACTCGATGTGAGACAGAGGTTTCAAATGATATAGAAGTCAAGTGGGGAGCAACAGCGAAGGCTTCCATTTTGAAGTTGAAATAACTCCAAATCCTTCTCTTTCACTAAAGGGAGAGGACACGAACACCATGTCATTATTTTAGTTTACTGAGCTGCTGTTCCAAATGTTCTTGGGAGCATCAGTGCTAAAAGGGAACAGGGAATGGGAGATCTGCCATTTCCAATTGCATAAAGGACAGAAATCCTTTTAATTATGACCATGCCAATCTACATCTTGCTAAAACAGCTAATTACATGTCAGGAGGACACTCAGTCATTCAGAACAATTGTCGTTATATTTTTATATATTCATTCTGTGCCACCCCCCTCAATTACCATGGTTACAATTTGAAAGGATTCAGGCAAACCTTCATTTGATCACAGCACACCAATGTGAATTTGAGAGTTAATTATGGCTGTATAGAGCCACTTTTATTAAAAGAGAAAATGAAAATGGAGTTAAGGGAGCGGCATCCCAAGATGTCTGAGCCGGGCACACACGCCCTGCTCAGGTCAGCGTGTGGCAGTCATAGTGACAGGGCACACTCGACAGCTGCCCCCACACCACTGCACTTTGGGGCTCAGACACCCATGGAAGGCACGGTCATGCTATCCAGATGGGCAAATCAATTCCCAAACATGTCAAGCAAAAAAGGTGTCAGGACTGAAAGGCAGAGCCTCCTGCAGATGCATCCCTGTTTGCTGTCAGGGCGCTGCACGGGCTAACAAGATAACGGGCGTGAAACATGGGTGGCTGACGGCCAGAAGTTAGACTTGACTTGAATCAGTTAGATTTAGTTCTGCGCAATGCTTGGCCCCAAGCATCCTATGAAGCGTGATAAAACAGAAGTCCAGGGTTCTGCACAATGGTTACCCACAGCATCTACTACACCCTCAAGGTCCCTGGGTGACGATAAGCACGGGGTGCAAGATCTTTTGGTGCAAGCAGATTTCCCCTCCCTTCTCCACCCTACGTACTCCCCTTTTAATTACTAAAGAAAACTAATGTTATAGGAAACTGGATTTCTCACATCGTTAGCTTTCTCTTTGCTGCTACTTTTCATCTCCACCAAGACTTCCAGCTTTCGAATGTCCATAGATAGGAACAGAGTTGCACTTCAGAGGTAAGTGAGTCAACCGTTGGTCCTTTAAGATGACAAAAGCAGTCGCTTATCACTTTTAGCTTGTAAGTAAAGAGACTGAAGAACAGCCTTTCTGAACATAACCTGTTTATAAGAGGAGTTTTTGTGACTGGAAAAGGAACTTGTGGGGTCGATGTATTGAAAAAGTCTTTCCCACCATCTCAGTATGGTAGTTCTCCTTAGAGGCGTAAAGAAAGCTTTCCTCTTAGGTGATAGTCATCTTTTGAAGAGAAGAGCATGTGATGAAGGAGAGCGCGGTACTGAAAAAGAAAGGGCCTCTACTGTGACAATACGCTACCACTAGGGAAATCCTTACAAGATAACGTGGCCATTCATAGTTGCCTCCCTGGGAAAACCTTGTGTTCTCATTATGGTACAATACCTTCAAACTGGAAAACTTAGGTATTACTGAAGTAATGTAAATTAGTCTGGAAATTAAGAAACAGGAAGAAGGTTTTCGGGCAGGCAGCTCAGTTAGCCAAATTCAACATGGCTGACAACTGATACCCGAATCCTGAGTAAACATCCTTGCTATTTAGAGAGCACACAAAAAGGAATGTTTTAAATGTGTAATTCCCACCCCTTCCCCAGTGCATCCCCCACCCCATCCCTATGCTCCAGAAAGACGCTGTCAGCCAGCAGCTGGTCAGTGCGCCCAACTTTCACTTGGGAAATCTTGACAAACAAAACCGGCTCAGTAAAGCTATAAATGGATTTGGCTGGTCTCAATGCAGCCCCAGTGAATACAGTAGTAAAACATTACTAATAATCACAACAACAAAATGACAAAATCTATCACCACTCTGACCTAAGATTTAAATCACGGACAGAGATTAACACAGAAAACCAACGCACAACGTGAAGGGTCGGGACTATTCAGTGTAGAGTGCTACTGAGCACAAGATCATCAATAACAAGAAAAATTATTGCCTAAGAATCTGTTGAGACTTATTGGGGAAAAATACTCTGGTTGTTCTCTGAACAAAAAAAGACAAAAAGCAATTTTAAAAGGCAGAGCTACAAGTTACATGGGAAGACTGCTTCTACCCAAACCCTTCTTAGGACCAAGAGAGTAAGGACTTGAAGTTCACATTTTTAGGATGGGTAGGAGGACTGTGTGTGAAAAAGGGATTATTTGCACTGTTATGGGCAGAGATAATGTAGCTGGTCAGTGGAATACGTAGCTGGTCACAAAGATGGCCTGCAAGACAGAAAGGAGTGTTTGTGTGAAGAGATGGACCACACCCACATGCTCTGCCTTCTGTGGAAGATAAAAATCCCAGCAAAGATGTCTGCTCAAGATGAGGCCCTTAGTATTGGAGCCCAGAGGCAAATGGAAGGGGAGCTGTTCACAGAGGGAGAGAATGTGACTGGAGATTCCTGATGAAATAAGTCTATTTACACTTGGTGCTTGATGGCTAGAGTCCAGGAGGGAAGTTTGTAAAGAACTGAAATGAGTGTTTGAGTGAGCTCTTCATGAGTTGTCCCCTTTGAGGTAAAAATATATGTGGATATCTGGCCCCAACAGCGGTACTGTCGGTTACTGGACTGCGTGCCATCGAAAATCTACCAGGAACCACAGTACTGGATTTGCATACTTCACTGTTGATGAGCAGCTACTTCCTCACCCGTATCTTTTTAGGTGGTCACCTCTACTGAGCTACAGTGAAAGGTACCTTAAAGGGGTCTTCCTGTTCCAGGAACTTTCTTCCTGGGAAGGAACAGGAGAATGTGGCGGGGGGGGGGGCGTCCACCCAAAGACAGTGTGTGGGAACTGTATAGATCCCATAGGTAGGTGGAAGGTAACCGCACTTTTCAACCACTTAAAGGACTGAGACTGTGAAGAAATGCCCTAAGGGGTACTCAACAATTACAAGCTTTGCTGAAATAAACCAAAGTGTCTATTTGGTACTGACTGACACCAGAAGGTCTCAGCTAAGAGTGTACTGTATTGCCCTCCCTGGCCTTCACCCCACATTAGGGTTATCAACAGCAAATCAGAAATCTCATTCAGATGGTCCATCTTTAAAAGGTCCCTTTGTAAGGCTGTGTTGTAAGAAGAGTAGGAAGTTTACCCATGTGACTATAGTAATTCAATGAAAGTGTCTTTCAAAAAATAACAGACAAGTTCCTATAAGAACTGCTGACAAGGTTTCCACCCCACCCTTTTATTTAGTCTTCTTCACTAGGGAAGAGCAGTCCTGAAACAGTCCTCTGGGGCCTGAGGGATGTACAGGATGGAGTAAGAAAAGAGGGGTAGATCAACCCAAAAGTACATAATGGGATTTTTTTTTCTTTTTCTTTTTTTTTTTTGAGTCTGGCTCTTTTCCCTTCAGTAAGACAGGAATTTAGGGTTTTTTAAGAAAAAAATTCACCATCCAAAGATACTACAAATTAAGACAGTGACAACTCTGTGTGCCATTATGAGAACTAAGGTAGACTGGACAAGACAGCAGAATTGAACCCAGGGACAAAAACAAAACAAAAACAAAAACAAAAAAACAATGGCAGATTTAAATCTAGGCCCCAAAGAACTGTATTTTTGCTCTCGGTGAAAAAGCAAAAGTTATATGTAAGGCAGCGGGTCTTAAGAGCAGGCCAGCAGTCTTCTTCAATTAAAAGAAGAATTCTGGATGAAAGATTCCTTCTTCCTGAACCCAGTATGAGGCTATCCTGCATTGGTAGACATGTGCTCTTACTTTTTCCAGGTTGCCAGATAGGGCCTGCTACTGCTTTCATGGATACTGACTCCCCTTTTTTCTCTGAAGCTTTTCTCCTTCCTTAAGGCCTTAAAACAATGAAACCTTTTAGCTCTTCTCTGGCAATCACTGTATTTCTTTAGAAACTGCAGCTGTCTTAACAGTTTGAGTCTGTTTCTTTAAAAAGACCAGCAAGAACAAATGATACTAGCAATCCCATCATAAAGAAGCTATCAATTATAATAATCTCCTTACAATAAATCATGGATGTGGCTTGTCAGACAGTATATTTTCCTCTCTTTTCTTTCTGATTCAACTGAGAATAAGCAGACAAAATTTCACCGGAATGGGAAGATACAATACATTACATTTTTTTTTCTAAGTAATATAAAAGGAAAGAAAGATAACATAATCTCCTAATTGAAATAAAAACTCAAACACACCAAGAAAGAAAATGAGCAGGGGGATCATTCCTGAGAATAACAAATGCTACTCTTGAATCTGTTGGTTCAAGTAATACAGTAAAACAGAAAAGACTACCCCATTTTACTCCAATTCTTGGAAGCTGGAAAAAGTATATACATTTTCTGCCTGAAATCCACAGACAAGAGCAGGCCCAGTCCCTGCCCTTAGCTCTTTAAAGTCACAGACCCATATAAGGTGGCATTTTCATGCCCTCTAAAGGCTTCCGCACACTGGCGTAGGCAGGATGAACAGACAGGGAGAAGACCTTGTCAGCATACGCCTTAAATGGAGTCAGACCAGCTAAAAACTGGTGGGTATTTAATATCTACTAATGAGAAAGGGAAAAACAAAGAAGGTCAGTCTCACTCTCTTCTCAATGGTTTTAGGTTGAATACATCTGGTGGGGGCATGGAGGTGAAGAGGTAAGGAAATGGCGCCTTCCTTCCATCTTAGAAATTGTTCTTAGATAATGGACGAAAAGACAGTTAACAGCCAGCCCCAAATCCCCCTTTAAACAAGGCTCCACTGTGCGTAGAAAGGAGATGGAACGAGGCAGAAAATACACAGCAGTCATGCCTCCCTCAGACGCACCCTACGCCGCTACATTGAAGGCTGTTTCCTCTTCCCCACAGTGACAGTGTGTCATTTAATCGGGATGCCAAGAGATCATTTTCATACAAGGCCAGCAGATGTAATTTTCTTTGATGCATGAATAGTTCATCATTTTGCTACTAGATGACAAGGTGATCACAGGGTGACTTTATAACGCAAGTTCACTGTTTGGTATTTTGAGTTCTCAAAATGAAAAAAAGATTTATCAAATATAAATATCTTTAAAAAGTAACAAAAGTGCTACATATGTGATCAAGGAAAAAAATTCCATTAGTTACTGCCGCTTAAAGTAGATTAAACTTTACAAATATTACCACATCCATTATCAATATGGCTTCCAATTATTAAATAAATTGCCTGTAGCAATATAGCTTTTCACACCTCTACAAGGACAGAGTAAAGAGAACACCAAAGCAGTCACATCACGTTGTATCTTGAAGACACACCACGCAAGTGGCAATTGTCCCCTGCTTTTTTCTGCTCCTTTTTAGGAAAGTATTTGCAATTGTGATAGTCAGTCAGCATAATCCCACCATAAAGTCCTCTATCAACCTCTCATATTGAGGGGGCTTCAGTTAATGGATACAAAGACTGGAAGTTCATTCACTCATTTGTGACCTTAGCTCCATCCTTGAAAGACTTTTTTTTGGTAGCAGGGAAAGGGGACACAAACAGGAGGCAAAGCAGCGTCCATGATGACCTCCAGCACTTTTGCAGGCAGGCACATACCTGTGCCGCGTAACGTACAGTGGTTCTGAGAACTGGACTTAACATCCATTAGACATTCAGCTCATGTTTTTTGTTTTGTTTTGTTTTGTTTTTTTTCCAATGCTCTCAAGCTGGGTTTGTTTTGTTTTGTTTTGTTTTTTTAAATGACTTTTGTTTTTTTGTGTGTTTGAATCATGGTCCCAAAGGCAGAAGGCAGTATTTTATCTACTAAGTCACACAGCTTGTGAGAGGAAAGGATGTCTGTGTCAGGCATGTTAACATCAACCAAAATCTGAGATCAAGTTTTTCCATGGACATTCCACATTTTTCCACAGCACCCAAAGAAGTATAATCTAGCCACAGTGTGACTATTATGAGGCACGGCTTATTGCAGCTGGAAATCAATTATTCCCACGCTGAGTGGGAATTCTAGTGTTCCTTTTACTCTGCAGATACTCCCCAAATGGTGTCTGTCAATCCTGGGCCACACTACCTCAGCTTGCATCCTATCAGTCTTGGGGAAGGAAAAGGGTACAGACTAGTGTTACAGGAATCTAAAGGTACCCAAGGTTTTACACGTAGCCTATTATTTGAGAACTGAGGGCTATCTAAATACCTGGAAGCACTTTCTTGGAATGCTAAGACAGAGCAGCAAGATTTTCTAGCCTCGGGGGCTGGGAGAGGGAAGTTTGGTTGGTTGGTTGGTTGGTTATTATTTACTGGGAATTAATACTGAGAGAGTATATGCAAAGGCTGAGGGCACCATGCCATCTTCACAGAACAAGACCCTAAGGGCTAACTGACATACAAGAAACTGCAAGTTATACTGTAAGAACACATGTTAAGGACCGAGGAAAGTCTGCTAAGGTGCTACGTCTAAACTAAGTTAACTTCTCATGTTCAACCCTCCCTGATCAGTCGTCATCCAGGGCCTCTGTCTTGATTTCGTTGGCTCCTTGTCGGGCCAAGGCCAAGATAGTGTGGTTGACTGCTGCCATTTCCACAGCTAATGAGATGGGGTCTTGGTGGTCACTATGGCTAGTGCTGTCATCCTAGACATGCAGAAATAAGAAACAAATGTTATTAGTGGATTGGTAAAATTCTCCAACTCACAGAAAGGCATGCTGAGGGCAAGGGGAGGCAGAACATTCGTGGGAGGACACAGTGGGTGAGGGGCTCGTGACAGAGTAGAGGTGAAATGTATTTAAGTAGACACTGAATGGAAATAGGTCCAGACTTCCAGTTGACATTTCCAGGATTCAACAAATAAAAAGCACCAAAATGTTTTTTTCTTGCTGAGAATTTTTTCCTTCTATCAGAAAGATTGCTGGTGATGATAATCAAACCTGATCATTCTAGGTTTGCAACAAACATAGCACTAGTCACTGAAGGCCATACTAGTGAGCTATTGAATTCTGGACTAGTACTCGTACAGTTTATCAGAGCTCATGGTATCTTTCTACTGAGCTGAGAAAACTAGACTAAACTACAGACACCAACATCTTATGGATAAAAATGCATTTTCACAAAAGAACAAAAGACCCAAAAAACTCTCGATTACAACAGGACAAAAGTATAACTGCCAGCAATGGCTATGGGTGAAAACGTGTGGTGCTCTCCTGCAGGAAGACACCAGGGAAGCGGCAGGTGTCATATTTAGGGGGAGCGGGAAGCTCTCCCTCCGTGCACAACTCAGTGTGAAAGCTGTGAAGGAAACTGGCACCGCAGGATGTTTGTCAGGCACCAGAAGATGGTGTTACAAATAAGGGATAAGTTTCTCACCTGTCATGCCTTCAGGGGAACTCTCGCATCAAAAAGCTTGGGAAAGGGTAAGATCCTGGTGGGTTGGGGGGGTGGGGTGGGGAGGGAGGGAATCATGGGATGTGCTGCCCTTAGGGCATCTGGAAAAAAAAAACGGGGAGTGATCCATCTACATTAGTAGACTGAAAAATAACAGGAATGTTTCTGATTAGAAAGACAGATATTTTCTTCAGTAAAATGTGGAGCTATGATTTGGGAGTGTACAAAGAAAAAAGGTAACCCCTGGGAATTATGGGCCTCACTGTTTCATTCTCATTTCCACAAAGTGGTCTGTAGAGTTTAAAAGGGGCTCGTGTAAAGTTCGTGCATTCCTGCAGTGTCTGCGCTCAAGCTGGTAAACAGAGGCTGCAAAATGGATGGCAGAAGGAAGAACGTAAGTGGGCTATTATTTCAGAACTGACTGAGGGGCGAGGAAGAGATATATATATATACTACAGGAAACAGCAAACATTCTCCTGCTGTGGTCCAGAAGACATCATACATTTTTTTCATATTCTAAACAGAAACGAATTTTAAATCCTATGAAAATTTTAATGAAATCTGTCAACAGGTATGTGGGGGGAAAATTCCCACATTCTTAGTTACTGAATTATTCCATCCAGTGGCTACAATTAAATATATATTTTTCCCCCAAGCAATGAAAACTAAGTCAGGGTGAGGTGAGAAGACATGCATTTATGAGAGGATGTGTGTGTCAATGTGCCAGAGACTCTGAAAGAACCACTCATCCGGGCATGAGGGTTCTCACTGCAATGGGGCCGTGGTGGGCGGGACCTTCCACTGTGTGCTGCATTGGTACAGGTTTAGGCATGGAGTATAGCTACCCAGTAGCCCTTAGTATTCTCAAACATTGAGTGTGTGTGTGGTGGATGGTGTAACTTGCTTGTTTGGATCAGATCCTCCTCTCTTCTTCTACCTTCTCTGCTTCTCTGCCTCCCTCTGAACTTCTTCCCTCCTCCTCCTCCCCATTGCGTACTTGCCAAGTATCCTGTTGTATGACAATAAATCCATGTGGGTGAATAACAGTTTCTTACAAATTTTACAGGACAACTGAATCTTATACCACATTCCTTTCAAATTACATGAAAATCTAACTACACACATGAGCAGAGTGGAGGGACATTAGATTGTCTCCTCTCTCCCACCCCGTACAAAACACACCCACAGAATTGAGTTGTCATACTATCCCACCCACTCTGTAACCAAGAACCTCTGCTCAGCTGCTCACCTGCTCTGAGTAGTCATTTCCGTCAACGTCATCACTGTTGGAATGGCCTCCTGGACTCTGTACATCTATCCCATGACTCTCCAGGATTGCTGCTTCTTCGAAAAAAGCAAATAGATCCCTAAATTATCTGTTACATTATTGTAATAGCCAAAACACTGAATTTATCTTTGTGCTGAGGAAATCAGAATGTAATTAAACAAGAACCTAGATTCCTCTACATTTTGATTCTTTTAAATTGCAGACAGGTAGAATTCAGCTGCACATAGGCCAGGAGAGGAACACAGTGGTCGTTCTGGAGCCCCTGCTGCCTCACATGCCACATCTGAGTGGTTGACTGTTACATACGTGCTTCATAAATACTTACCAACTAATTAAACAGCCCTCCTGTCTTGGGGTTCTGTAAAGTGTTTGAGAATTGTATTGATGGGGAGTAAGTTTAGAATTGAAACACAATTTTAGAAGCTGAAAACCAACCCCCACCCCAATCTCATTAATTCATGTTTCTGAAATGTTCTTCTTAAAAATCTGTGTTTTGCTTAACAGAAACCCATGGGGGAGGGGAAGGAAAAAAAAAAAAAAAAAGAGGTTAGAGTGGGAGAGAGCCAAAGCATAAGAGACTCTTAAAAACTGAGAACAAGCTGAGGGTTGATGGGGGTAGGAGGGAGAGGAGGGTGGGTGATGGGTATTGAGGAGGGCACCTTTTGGGATGAGCACTGGGTGTTGTATGGAAACCAATTTGACAATAAACTTCATATATTGAAAATAAATAAATAAGTAAATAAATAAATAAATAAATAAACAAACAAAATAAAAAATCTGTGTTTTGCTATGTTCCCTATTAAGACTCTTTCATTCCAGTTCTATTAATCGTACATTTCTTAATACCTAAGTCACAGCCCAGTAACAACAAAGAAGCTCAGGGTCTCACTCACTCTCTCAAGACCTTAACAAGCATCTTTACTATGAGGCACAGGAGTAATTGGTCAGGGGCCAGGTCTAATTCTAGATTCTAGAACATTAAGAACAATGCCATTATTAGTATAATACAAATACTGCAAGAAATACTAATTCTTAAAAACACAAAGAAAAACATAAGGACAATTCTTGTTAGGCTTAAAAGTAAGGATTGTTAAGACCTGCAGTTCTAAACTGCAGGTACTTTCAAAAAAAACCAAAAACCAAAAACCAAAAACTGATGTCTAGGACTGCTTCAAAAAAGAAAGCAGCCTCTCTGATACATTACCAATATTGGCTCTCCTCTTGATCTCCTTCCGTCTGTTAGCAAACCAATTATATACTTTCAGGGAGGTAACTCGTTCCAGATCTGACAGTTTTTTGCCTGTGAATGCATGCAATAAAATTCAGATAGTCTGCATCTGAGACTAGTTTTAAGGAATAATACTTTTTGAAAAGTTCTTTTGATTGCATTTATTGCCAGAACAACAGATACAGGGGGATTTTTTTTTTAGTAGTATGTATGCACTTAAATTATTACTGAATGAATAAACACTAAATACAGAAATAGCAACTAATAACAAAATATTTCAGAAAACCACACAATACTAAAGAAATTTCAATACTAAATACAAAATTAATAAATTCCACAAATTCAACTCTAGGGTTCAAAGGTCAGATGATAGCACATGGAGGCTTCATTCAATTAGCATCATTCTAGATGAGTGTGTTACTCTTCATCAAGTTTCCAGGTAGTTGAAGTTTACTTAAATCTTTAAAGCCTTATATAAACTAGTTTCCTGCTGTCTTAAGACAGAAGAATAATTATTGTCCATGTTTTCTTGACTCTGACCATCCATTATTATAACTATAGTAGAACACATAGCACAATTCAGGTTGCATTTTAAATTTATTACCTTCTTTGCTGTCAAATGTGAATTCTTACAGATTAACACCATGCCTGCAAACAAGGGTCCACCTGTACCTTTTCCTCCTCCCCTGTCCTTTTCTGTCTACTAAGCTTTTAATCCACAGTGGGTGGAGAAGCCAGAAAAAAGGTTAAGGTGTTGATGACACAGGGTGAAGTGTTTTCCAGGAAGGCTCTGAGTTCCTGCACAGCTTCTGGGGTGGGACTGTGGCTGGTGTGAGGTTAGGGTATAGGTGTCACTGGAGATGTGTCTGTAGGGTCTAGATTGCTAGAAGTCAGGCTTCCGGGTAAGGGAGAATAAATTACAGTTTAATTATGATAAAATATTGACACTTTTGTATCTATAGCCTTTAGGCCATTCAAATTAACTGGCCAAATGAAGATCAATTGATCATCTTAACTGAGAACAGTTTCTGGTAACAAAAACCATAAAATGTGGAATAACATTTTAACACATGGAAAAAAAGTCTTGTATCTTTAAGTGGCTCCATTGACTTGCACGGGAACAACAGGACTTTAGAATGGAACTACCCTAAGTTTTTCCTAACGATGCAGAACTCATCCCAATGCAGGAAAGATTAACAAGCCAATTTTAATAAGAATTCATTCTTCAAACAGGAATACAGAATTATATAACACTGGCAAAATACATACATACATACATACATCTTTTCATTTACAAGACTTGCTTAAATATTCCAAACTTTAAAATTATTTTGGATTGATACAGTTATGCTCTATTTTTAAAGACATCTATCTAGTCTTTATCATTTCTAGGCCTCCTATCTTAAGCAGGGATACTCTCTTGCAACCTTCCATGTGAACACCTGATCTGGACCACCAGAACTACATCCCCGAGAAGTACCACCCGAACAGGACAGGGCAGTGACTGCACAGGAGGGTGGTGGGAATGGAACCTAGGGCACTCAGTTGCAATGAGTAAAAGAAGATTCTTGTCCCAGATGATGACGTGAGGCCGAGAGCTCCACCGCTGAGTTAAGTGGCAGCTGCCGCCTTACCTGGCTTCTGTATAACTGCATTGCAAGCATTTGCAATTTCTTCTCTCTTGGCTTCATCTGGGTATTGATTCTCATTGAAGTAACTGCAGGGGCAACCAATTAAGACACAAAGTTTGTACTTTAAGAAATGTGCTCTCATTAAAATGCTAACCCACTGAAAAATCACGTTCTTCTTTATGATGTGGCATTACAGCATCTAGTCCAGGCTGTCCAATGGAGCTTTCTGTGAGGATGGAAATGGTCTGTTCTTTACTATCCAATAGGGTAGCCACTACTCACATGTGGCCGCTGAGCAGCTGAAAGGAGGCTGATGTGACTGAGGAAGAGAATTTTTAATTTGATTTAATTTTAGCAAATTTAAATTTAAATTGCTAAATGTGACTAGTGGCTACTATATTAGTGCAGGCCTAGCTACTGCTTTGCCTCATTGAAAGATGTCCTTGATATAAAAGTTGCCTGTATACATACAGTTGGCTGAAATCATAGAGTTGTGTTACGGAGGTGCTGGTAACAGTAGGATCTTTTTGTGTGTGTCATATTGGTTGTAGTGGCAAAAATTTTAGATTACCAAATTGTGCAGAACAAATTACAGGACATCTATATTTATACACAGCTATTTAAAAATGACTAGGAAAAAATAAGAGCTCTATCCACTGACCTGGAGGGATGTTTACAACATTCCTAAGTGAGAAAAACAATCTGCAGAATAGTATGCATGGAAAATGCTATTATGGAATTTGAAAAAATCCTGTCTACGTGTACATAAATTTGCATGGATAAATGCTTAGAAGAGTACACATCAAGCTGTAAAAATCAATTACTTCATTGTGGGGGAAGGGGACTGGTGGTGGAGATTTAAATATTTTTGTCTTTTTTCATATGTTACAAAAGCACATATTACTTCTGTACGATAGTACTTAAAAGAAATTAGGTTTACTGAACTTCTCTTTAGCATTATCAGACCTGTGAGACTCTATGTGGGAAGAGAATGCTTACTAAATGCTACTTCTGTTGTCATCTATGATTTTAAGAAAGAAGATCTTCATACTTTGAATCCATCAACTTATGATCAGGAAATAATCCCTTGTCGAGGTGCTAAACCTCCCCTCTCTTCAGGGGCCTCCCTTCTCTTACAATGCAGCTTTTCCATTCCGTCCCCCTCTGGTAGATGTGCCATTCACCAGGAATAAACACAGGAGGCCGCAGACCCTTCTTGTGAGCCCCCAAACCCGACTTCTGACCCCACCTCCCATCCCCGCCATCTCCATGGAGTGCATCCTTTGCTGTGGTCCCGACACAGCTGCCAGGACTGGAAAGCCTTTCCTTTTTGAAAACAATAAGTCCTAGAACTAGATCATACCAGTCCTGTCAACCATCTTCCACAGCGGTCTGCTTGATTCTGTGATTTAAGCATCTCATCCTACATGATTTTCTAGTGCTCATACCAAGTGACTGTCACCGTAACTACCCCACTCCCACACTCTCACTGGACCTTTACCTTTACTCCACTTGTGCGAAAACACTCTGAATTAGTTTCAGGAGCCGGCAGCACCGGCATCAACTGGGAGCTTGTTAGAAAGGTAGAATCCCAGACCCCACCTCAGACTGAATCAGAATCTGAATTTTAACAAGATCTCCAGGTGATTCGAATGCACATTAGTGTTTGAGAAGCACTGGATTAGCTTCTTCATTTAAAATTCAACGAAGACAACAAAAGCAGTTATTAAGTACCTAACACTGTATGTTTGCACTGTGGGTAAAAAGAATTAGATAGTTTATGACTTCAAGGAGTTTACAATCTACTGGAGGAAGACATGGAAATCAATATACTTGTGGCCAAATTCCATAGGCTGTCTGAAGGGAGTACTCCTGGCGCACAGATGAAAGTGTGCTCAGTGTGGTGTATGGGCACCCAGAAGGATGTGGCAGAGGAAGTGTGGTCTTGAGTTAGGTCTTGAAGATGGGCAGGAGTTTGCAAGGCAAAGAAGAGGAGGAAGGGTATTTAATGCAAGGGGAACAGCATGTGTACAAGCAAAAGGTAGATAAAAGCGTTGAGGATTGTGACCACAGAGAATTCAGAGTGGTTGGACTATGGGGTTCACAGGAAGAAATGAGGAGATATTAGCCTGGAAAAGTAGGATGGGGTCAGCTTGTGATGAGCCTTATTTGTTCTTGTCAGTAGTACAGACATCACTTTGAAATACAGGTTTCCAAGTCACATAGAGACATACTCCGATCTGTGTTTTAGAAAGATTACACATCTTCCAGATTCAATCTTCTGAATTCAACCTCCATCATCTTAATTCTGAAATTCTCCAATCAACTTTCTACTTACCTACTCCTCCTCTTCAAAATAATTTTTTCACCTTCTTAATACTCTCAAATCCTTTTTAAAAAATGTTTATTTTATTTTTGAGAGAGAGAGAGAGAGAGAGACAGAGTATGAGAAGGAGAGGGGCAGAGAGAGAGGGAGACACAGGATCTGAAGCAGGCTCCAGGCTCTGAACTGTAAGCACAGACCCGACACAGGGCTCGAACTCACAGACTGTGAGATCATGACCAGAGCTGAAGTCAGATGCTTAACCAACTGAGCCACCCAGGCGTCCCTCAAATCCTTTTTTTAATAAAGTTTTTATCTATTTACTTTGAGAGAGAGAGAGAATTGGAGAGAGGCTCCATGCCCATCGAGGAGCCTAATACAGGGGTGTGGGTGGAGTGATGTCACAAACTGTGAGAGTCGGACAAACCAAGAGTTGGATGTTCAACTGACTGAGCCACCCAGGTGTCCCTTGAATCCCTTTAAAAATGCTCCCCCCACCCAACTTAAAAAAATCTGTTTATCTATTCTTTTTCTGGCCTCACCTTTCATTTCTTAGCCTGAACTTCATGGTGAGCCAAATCAATAATATCCCTTGGGAGAAACTTAGATTATTTAGCTTTTCTGTCCTTCCACCATACCTGTCCAGCCAATCTCCTACCCTGCAGAAAGCACCTTCCACAAGTTTTCGTCCATCCTTCTCTCACGGTACCAAGTGTTCCTGGACAAAGTCATAAAATAGGGCCAGTTGGTTTCTTTATAAATCTGTGCTTTTCAACCTTAACTGGGCCCCTCATTTCTGATGGGAACTCATTCAGTCCTTGCTGTTTTTAATATTCCATCTTTCAGGCCCCACTTACCTGAAACCTTTTCACTCTTAAGTCCCAAGCCCTCAAACCCACCACTGTCATTCTTTTTACAGATGACCTTGCCTCCTCTTTTACCAAGATAGAGGTTATTTAATGAAGTTTGCTTAATGTTTTTAGCTTTTCAACTTCTAAACTTCTCGGAGTACTGCTCATTCATTTCTTTATCTCATGGTAGAGGAAGATGTGTTCTCTTCTTCAAGGTCTCCTTTTCCACTTGTATCTTTGATCTCTTCCTCCTTTCTTTCATTTGCTCAGCTTTCTCCTGTCTTTCTTGCACGCCCAACCTTTTTCCCTATATATATGCAATTACTCTATTTTGCTGATTTTATGATGTATGTTTATTATTATAATCTCTAAAGTCAGGTTATATCTTATAATTAGTGGTGTCTAAAAATAACTGTCAGTGGTTTTTTTTTTGTCTCCCCTCACTGTACACAAAATAAAGGTGTGTCTTACAATCAACGCCTTCTCAGATTTGATGGAATATGGTTCAGACCTACAGGTTCTATTTCAGTAGCAGCTCTAGGGCCACTATACCTCATTATGGCAACTCTTCTTCCAAATTACTGCAAAGCCAGTGATTGACTCTATACCCCTATAATGTCTACTTAAGATTCCTAGTGCACATCTCTAGTCATGGCACTATTCTGTTAAAACTTTTTACAGATTTATTATAGAGGTGTTCAGAGCTCTACCCCAAACTACCTTAGCTTCTTTATCTGCTGCTACTACTATATATGCACGCTACAGTCTAGGAAAATGGAATAACCTTGTAAACTCCTAGTATCTCTGTGCCCTTCTCCTGCCAGTGTATTTGCTTTTTGCCTCCCCCCCAGCCCAAATCTTGTCTTTCAGGATATAGGTCAGGTATTAGCTCTTGGCCAGTCAAAGGTAAATATCACTCCATGAATCCCAAAGCACTCCATCTGTCCCTCTCTTACATTTTTTCATCTCGTATTATAGTTATCACTGTATACATCTCTCCCCGACTACGTTGAAAGCCACTTGAGGTACAAGGCTGATTCATCCTTATATGCCCTCCTCACTGATGACAGCACTGACAAGTCAATAATGATGAACAAAGTAAAGTCACCCTCAACCCAGTGTAGGAGTTTCCAAAAGAAATAAATACCACTGTAAGTGAACTGGTGAAAATCAAGAGTTATAGAAGTATTGTAAGAGGGTCTCAAAGATACATATTAAAGAGATGATTATCTCTTGAGAGCAAGAATACTGGGATGAATGGAAGACAGGGAAATACTAGTGGTAATTAAGATTGGTTTTCACATTGTTTTATATACTTCTCAGCTGAATTTCTGAAATGAACATATGCTATTTTTATAAATTTTTAATAAAAGAACTTTGGGAAAACACTGAAACAATTAAACACTAGTTTAATGATTAATACTCCATAAACAATTTATGTTTGGAAAGTGTATTTAGATCAGCCAGGAAATATTAGGATTGTGACTACTATTCTAATGATTAGTAGAACAAAGCCACAGTATGTTTGGAAGCTAAGTTAGAATTTGCAGTTATTCATGGCATATGTGATTTAATGAGTTAAAAAGTCTTAAAAATCATTTTTACTGTGTATTTTTAGGATCTAATTATATAAAAGTAAGATGATCAGAGTAAAAATAAGTCAGTAACTTCTTCCAAATCAAAGAATGTAAGAACTCACTATAGTTTTAAATCTTTAAGCCTGACAATTAGTCATTTCTTCTCTGTTAAGGTCCTATTATTTTTATAATTAGAAATGTAGGACTACTGGGGCGCCTGGGTGGCGCAGTCGGTTAAGCGTCCGACTTCAGCCAGGTCACGATCTCGCGGTCCGTGAGTTCGAGCCCCGCGTCAGGCTCTGGGCTGATGGCTCGGAGCCTGGAGCCTGTTTCTGATTCTGTGTCTCCCTCTCTCTCTGCCCCTCCCCCGTTCATGCTCTGTCTCTCTCTGTCCCAAAAATAAATAAAAAACGTTGAAAAAAAAATTAAAAAAAAAAAAAAAAAAGAAATGTAGGACTACTGAAAATATAAGTTTTCAGTAAAATGTACTACTACAGCTGGAAGTGTGTATGTCAGACTATGGAATACCACTTTCATCTTTTGCCTTTCTATAGTATTTCAATGTTTAAAAAATATGAATTCAAGACAGACAGTATAATCTAAACTGATAAAATATAGTTTAAGATACCCCATCGTAATTATATAAGTTTAAGATGTACTAATTAAAAATATTCATTACAAAGCTCTTAAATTTTTTTTTTTGCAGTGGGAACAGATACACAATACCAACATAAAGTGGAAGCGGTTTTAGGAAAGACAAAGGTAGGCCAGGAAATAAAATATCCAACAAAAATGTATTACATGACTGTGAGTAAGGCCCTGTACTTGAGGAGTGAACGTAAGTTCAAATATAAGCCCTCATCTTTAGAACATGTGGTTCAGCTGAGGAGGAATATATAAAAAAAGTTAAATAGTAGAAGGAGTCAAAACAACAGTCAAAACAGTAACAGACAAACCAGAATACACCTAGCCGCTAAGAATATAAATGATGTGCTAAATAAATTCAGAATAGATTTCCCAACCCTGATCTGGGAAAGCTCACTGAATTGGGCAAGCTTTTGACGAAGGCACAGACTCCAGGCATTGGTGAGGAAAGGTCAAAGTTAACAGTACAGACAAAGATATAAAGGCATAAAACCCTGAAATGTGCTTGGAAAACAAGACAACTGGTAATGCAATCTGATTAGACTATAGGGGTTATTTACAGGGAGATCTTGGTTTGCCTGAGATAGGGCTGTTACCTTGAATGATTAACAAACTCACTTGCCCAAAGTATCCCACTTTAGACAACACGTGGTCACCCTGCAACCACATCACATTATTGACTTATCTGAATTTAGTGTCAAAATGCCCTAATATTTTTCATATGTGCTCTCTGAAAGAGGGCATGTTAATTGCTCAGAAAAAAAGGAAGCATCAAAGAAGATGGTTAACTATAGTTTCTATCCAGTTACTCAAAAGAGGAGCTATCTAAGCCCAAAGAATCTGCATGGCACATAACAGAAATTCAGTAAGCAACTGTTTGATTAATAGATGGTTGAATAAATAAATACATGAGGGAATACATGAATGAAAGAAAGAACAAAGATAAAAACAGAGAATAGTGGTTTCAGTTAAGGCTTTTTTTTTTTTCAGTTTTTTAAAGTTTATTTATTTTGAAAGAGAGTATGTGAGTGCTCAGAGAAGGGGCAGAGAGAGAGGGAGAGAGAGAGAGAATCCCATGCAGGCTCCGTTCAGTCAGTGGGAAGCCCAACAGAGGCCTCAAACTCATAAATCGTGAGATCACAACCTGAGCAGAAACCTAGAGTCCAATGCTTAACCCAGGCGCCCCTTCAGTTAAGGCTTTTAATGAAACCAAGAATATCTTTCAGGAGAAAGCCAACTGAGATCTCACCATATTATATATTTAGACTAAGATATAGTTGAATAAAGTTATATTAGTATAATGTTTATTTCTGACATATATATAACGAATAGATTATCAGCGAGGTTGGGAAATAGGCCTAATGACTTTAATTTTGGAAATAATCATTTAGGCACCCCCCCCCCCCAAAATGTTAAGTCCTCGTTTACCCCAGGCAATTGGCTAAATGGTGGCAAAGATAATCAGACCAGGGATGTGTGTATGTAATAAAACATATAAAATATTACAGAATGGACTACATTGGGGTGCCTGGGTGGCTCTTTATTTCGGCTCAGGTCATGATCTCACAGTTCATAAGTTTGAGCCCTGCATTGGGCTCCATGCTGACACGTGGAAACTGCTTGGGATTCTCTTTTTCCCTCTCTAGCTTATACATGGTCTCTTTCAAAATAAATAAGTAAACTTAAAAAAAAAAAAAGAATGTACTATATTGGTGGTATAAATATAGTATATAGGAACAAAGAGGAATGAGCATTTGTGCAGGGTCTTAAAAAAAGAGCAGGGAGGGTGGGTAAAGTGAATTTATACAAGGCAGAGGTAACAACATATACAAAGAAAGGGAGTTATGAAAGAGCTTAGAATGTTCTGAGAATGTGGAGGAACATGGCTGGAATATATTGTACCTAAGGTGGGGTAGTTGGGGATCAAACTGAAAAAAAACACTGGGTCCAGATTTTAATATGACAGAGTTTGCAGTAAACTTTTTAGGCAACTGGGAATGAAGGTTTTTACAGGGGTATTATATGGTCAGATTTATTTTGTAGGGCAGTATCTCTGGTTATACTCGACACAGAAGCCAGTTAGTGTGGCAATAGCTGAGGAGAGGGTCTGCAGTAGGCTCAGGCATGGAAAGAGAGAAGAAAGGTGAGATTCAAGAGACATTTCAACATGGGAATAACTCAAGACCTCCTGCATTTAGGAACCTCTATCCCCATACACAAAAAAGATAGCCTTAGGAATAGTCCACGCTATTTATCATTTACCTTCAAGCATTTTAACCTTTAGATTATGTCAAAGAAATAGATATTTCTACTGTTACCGAGTGGACAAATTATAGGAGAATTTGTCATATTAAAGTCTCTAAGACTCTGAAAGAGATCTGTTTCTACACTGGAACTCTGGAGTTCAAAACATACTTCTGTCCCAAGTAAGAATATTTTATAGTCCTAGACATTTTCCAAGACAAAAAAGGGAAAGAAATGTAAACAGAAATCTACAGGTAGTAATAAAAAAGTAATAAAATAAATCCTAAGGCACTACACTTTTATAGACAAAGGACATCGTCAGCTGAGTAATCAGTGAATATCTTCACAGAGAGAAATCAAATGATCGTTTTGCCAGACAATGACAGCAAAGAATTAAAATGAAAAGTGGCAAAATAATTTACATGAAATGAGAAACCATAAGCTAGTAACAAATGGAAATGTCCTTGAAGCACTTTCATTTCAATAACACTGAAGTCTATAAAAATTGCAGCCAGAAAATTCCTCCTTTTGTGTCTTGGTGAACATATAGAAAAGATGGGGAAGGACTCTTTAAGGGATAATGGCATGTAAATGAACTTTTTTCTCCCCCTATGCCTTTATGTGAACTATGTCTCCTGGAGAGATATTTAAACCTCGCTATTTTAGTAATTCAAAATAAGGTTTCAGGACCTTCAAACACTGCCCACTATCTATAACCCGGTGTGCATTTCTTCACTACTAAGTAAAATTACTGAGCAGTAGACAGGAAAGAGAATAACATGAAACTAAAGCACTTTGGAACCCAACTGTCCCATCTCCTACTTGAGTCATCTATGTGTTACATGATCTTTGGCAACAAAAAAATTCTACATTTTATTTTCGTTTGTTTTTAAACAACAGACTGAAGACCGAGATGAAATGGGAAAACCTCCAAGCGTAGCAGCTATCTTTTGTTGATCCATAAAGGCCTAAGGAACCCCCTTGGTTCACATTCACGTGCAAACCAGGATAGTGATATTCTATATTTTATCCAAAGATGTCAAAGTCCCTCTGATACTAATCAGACCTTAAAGTACCCCTGAGAAACAATCAGGGACCAGAGAAACACAAGAGTAGAGCTAGAAATTAGCTATGCATATGATTCTTCACTAGTTAATGTAGACTTCAGGACAATTAGGGACCTTGAAAGATTATGCACTGATCAACATACTCATTTGAGAAATGGAGACAATGACAAGCTTATAGATGACAAGCTCTCCCAAAAATTATAGAACTGGCAAGGATCAGAGCCAAGCTTTTGTTCTCCTGAGCTCATGTTCTTTCTACTACTGCTTGCTAAGAACACTGCTGGGTGTAGTGAGCTGAATAGTGTCACCTAAAAATTCATGTTGGCCTAGAACTTAAGAAAGTGATCTTATTTGTTAATAGGGTCTTTGCAGATGTAATTATAGTAAGGCTCGAGATGAGCTCACACTAGGCCCTAAAACCACCAAGAGTGTCCTTGGAAGAGAATGAGAACACAGACACAGGGAAGACAAGTGTGGAAATGGGAAGCAGACACTGGGAGGATGAATGTGCAAGTCAAGGACCGTGGGCAACTGCTAGGAGGTAAAGAGAAGTGTGGAAGTGTTTCCCCCTCAGAGCCTCCAGGAGAAACCAACTCTGCTGGCACCCTGAGTTCAGATTCTGGCCTCTAGAACTGTGCGAGAGTACACATCTGTTGTTTTAAGCCATCCGGTTTACAGAAATTTGTTAGGTCTGCCTGGGAGACTAATACATCAGGGAAATAGAGTCAGTATAAGAATGGCCTTAAAGGCTAATGTGATTCAACTATCACAGTTTGATGGACTTTAGTTCACTGTAGACTAGAATAAGCAGCTGTTTTTGTAAGTAAGTAGTCTATCAGCTAAACAAAAGCTTTCTCTTCTCTACAAAGTTTGGTCAAATACTGAAACATTCAAGCTTCAATTCCGTTTCTTTCTGTAATCCAAGTTAGACTACAACCCTTCTTCTGATGCTTAACACTGTCCTTCAATGGAACAGTTTTCATAAGCTCCCATTTCAAAGCTTTATTAAAAGTTTTTAGATTGGCTACTTCTTGATAAATAGGGCTATGAGACTGCCATATTCACTTTTATCTGCAACAATTAGTGCAGTGCTGATTTTGAAAAATCTTGGGACACGAAGTACTGATAACTACTTCTGTAATACAACCAAGATTACTGATAATTAAAAAATCTGCTAAGAGATACGTAATAAAACAAGTATAGTGAAATGTTATTGGTAGAATCTAGGTGGTAACTTTTCAATTCTACTGTATGTTTAAAATTTTTCATAATAAAATATTAGGAAAACATTAATAATAAAATGATAAAATGCTAGCAGCATCCCTACTAAATCAGAAACAATGTAAGAGAGCCCAATTTTTTCTCTGGCTACAATTTAATGTTTTTCTGAAAGTCCTAGTTTGTAGAATAAGACATGAAACAAAATTAAGAAACAAATTGGGAAGAAGGGCCACAAAATTATCATTGGCATATTATACTATACCAAGAAAGCCAAGGGATAAATTAAAAATGCCTCAGAAATAATTAGATGGTTGGGCACTAAATAGACAAAAATATCAAAACTTCCCAATGTATCAGTAATAATCAGTTTGATACAATCTAACAGAAGAAAGCATCTATTTAAGAGACCAAGAGAAATGAGAAACATAAAAATAGCTGATGAGAAAAATATAGAAACCACATAAAAAACTAAAAATATTTTACTCACTTTGTTGAGGTATAAAAAAGATATAAGAAATGAAGAGGCATATAACACATTGATAGATAAGAATGAATAATATGAGGGGTGCCTGGGTGGCTCAGTCGGTTGGGCGACCGACTTCAGCTCAGGTCATGATCTCATGGTCTGTGGGTTTGAGCCCCATGTTGGGCTCTGTGCTGACAGCTCAGAGCCTGGAGCATCCTTCAGATTTTGTGTCTCTTCTCTCTCTTCTCCTTCCCCCAATTGTGTTCTATCAAAAATAAATAAACATTAAAAAAAATGAATAATATGGCAATGTCATTTCTTCCAAAATGAATTAAAAGTTTAATGCACTTTAATCAAATTAAAACACACATTATTTTCTTCTCTCCTTTTGCTCGGTGGGAGTGGTAGGAGTCAACAATATGATTTCAATGTTCACCTGGAAAAACAGACGTAAATGGCTAAGAATGTTTTGAAAATAAATAGTAATGAATGGGCCCTATCTTGTCAAATACTGTGAAATTATAAAGTTATAATAATCAAAACTGTGATTCAAGGATTACCGAGATCAACAGAACCAACAAATATAATAACTTTATATGCAAGAAAGGATCTTTTTTTTTTTTTAAGTTCATTTATTTATTTTGAAAGACAGAGAGAGCACAAATAGTGGAGGGCAGAGAGACAGGGAGAATCCCAAGCAGACTCAGCACTGTCAGCACAGAGACCGATGTAGGGCTTGAACTCAGGAAACTGAGATCATAACCTGAGCCAAAATCAAGAGTCGAACACTTAACTGACAGAATCACCCAAGTCGCCCCAAGAAAGAAAGAAAGAAAGAATCTTAAATTGAAGAAGAGAAAATCAGCTATCTAGAAAATAAGGCCAAACTAGATCCTCAATTTACAGACCCAATAATATTAGGGTTAAATATAAAAGTGAAATCATTTAAAAAATAAAATAAAATAAAATAAATAAAATAAATAAAATACATACATACATACATACATACATACATACATACATGCATACATACTAGAAGAAAGCATCTGAACAAGGAAACAAATGATGGAGGCAGCTGCACAAGAATAGAGCAACAGATTTACCTATATGTAAATGAAAAATAAATTACAAACAAGTGCAAATATATAGCAGAAAGGGTTAATGATCTCATTCTAAAAAGAGTTAATATACAAGTAATACACAACAGAAAAATGGCTAAAGGAAAAAATAAACACCAAACATGAATAATAAACATGTACAATGTTTAGCTTCGCTAGCAATCAGAGAAGTTTAGTAGACAAAAATAAAACCCTGCTTTCACACCTACTGAACAGGCAAAACAAAGCTGATTTTTCCCTCCACAAAAAGATGATTACAGTGGGCATGGAAGGCAGGCTCTGGCGACAGGGGCAGTATATGCTCAAGGCCACTGTTAGTGATGTGGATCAATTCAGCTTTCTGGAGGGAAGTGGTGGTAATATGGCCAGACGTATCATTATTCTTTTTTTTTTTTTTTAACGTTTATTTTTGAAGGAGAGAGAGACAGAGTGTGAGCGGGGAGGGCAGAGAGAGAGGGAGACACAGAATCCGAAGCAGGCTCCAGGCTCTGAGCCATCAGCACAGAGCCCAATGTGGGGCTTGAACCCATGAACTGTGAGATCATGATCTGGGCCGAAGTCGGATGCTTAACCGACAGAGCCACCCAATGCCCCCAAACGTATCATTATTCTTAAGACAAAAAGCAAGTACAAACATGGTCATTGTTGGTACTATTTAGGAGGGCAAAATTGGGAAGATTTAAATGTTTAATAAAGTAATAATAGTTAAATAAATTATCTGAAGAAGAAAGTCATTTAAAAAAAATCACATTTTCAAAGAGTTCTTAATGACATGAAAAAACGTTGGAAAAAAAGCAGGTTACAAAATCATGTATGTGTTATTCTAATTATGTTAAAAATTATATATAGAGAGATACATAGATAGAAACACTAAATGTACCCAAATATTTTCAGTTATTTATGAATGGAAATATTTTATTTTTTACACCTTATGTTTTTTAAAAGTTTACAATGTGTAACTATCAACTTTCTAATAAAATGTTACCCAAAACAGAGTTATGTAATATTACAAAAAAAAATACTTCTGATTAATTTTAAAACTGCTTTTCAAAATGCCACTCTCTTCTTTCACCATCCCTGTATCTGTCTACAAACTGGCAATCTAGCCAGTTATGAAGTCAGGACCCAAACTAGATACAGTTGCCAACCTAAATGTCCAGCTACGAGGGACTGGGTAATAAATTATATATACTCTTAAAATGGATTTAGTCATTAAAAATCATGTTTTCAAAGAGCATATGAATGATCCTAAATCTAAAACTATGTATCTGGTATAAGCTTCTTTGAAAAGCTACATACATAACACAAAAATGACTGAAAAATTCATCAACAAAATATTTATGATGATCTCTAAATAATGGTGTTAAAGGGTATTTTAGTTTTCTTCTTTATATTTCCTTACATTTCTCTTTATTTTGTATAATATGCATGTGCTAATTTTGTAATTTTAAAAAGCATTATCTGAAAATAAAGTTTGCAGTCTCAAAGCATGAGCAAAATAACATTGCATAAATTATTTTTAAATGATTTTCTTGCTTTTTCTTAATGCCTTTCAGCAACAAATTTACACTTTTAATGTTTGTTTTGCAAACTCACTATAATACAACAAACAAAAGATTTCTATACTAATGTATTTTTTATAAATAAGAGTTCATTTTGAATTCTACAGATTTATATCGGCTTTCTCCAAATCAGCCTTCTGGAAGGTTCACATGATTATAAAGAAAAGCTAAAATATAAATGAGTTCTATTACAGAAGAAGCTGTAAGTTTTCATGGCTTTGCAGCTTGTTAAAGTTTCAGAATAGAAAAGCCTGTAAAGTGGAAAAATCAGTATTACCCTATGAACAAATTAAAGAATTCAGATATGAGAAGCTGAATTTTGGAATCCTAATTCATAAATGCAATGGAATGCCATAAACATAACTCATTACACATGGATTTAGATATATCACAGAGTAGATCCTGACAAAGAATCAAAGTACTTTAAGCTGGAAGTATTACCAAGTCACCCTCTTTATTTTGCAGATGAGGACATGAACTTTATACAGATGAGACTTGACTTGTTCAAGGTCACATGACCTAGATCTCAGGTTTCCTGACTCAGTTCATTGGCTCGAAGGCCTCACAGGAATGGTCATTATTCCGTTAAGACTTGGTATTGTTTCAGACTTCCTTTAAGATGCAAATTTCTGTAGCAATGAATCATCTAAACCAAACTGTTGTAAATTTCACAAGCGCTCCTGGAAGCAAAGATGTGACAGCATCAGTAAGAAACCCAGGACAGCCCCAGGACCACAGCTATATCTTCACCTAAAGGCTCTTAGCAATTAGGAAATCTAAAACTGCTTTGGAGACAACCACAACACTGACCTACTTATTTTCCCCCTAAGCAGTGGAGAACTAAATAAACTGTGGGACTTGTTCCTTAAAACATAGTAGTAATACACATTTAAATTCTATGTATATAGAGTAGTTAACCTAACAGAAGAGTTAGCAGTACCTCTTCAGACACTAGTGTGCACGCGCGCGCACACACACACACACACACACACACACACACACACGCTTTCCAAGTCCATATCAAGATGGTAAGATGCTTTTCTTCACTTGCTTAAAAAAGAAAAATCCAGGGCGCCTGGGTGGCTCAGTTGGTTAAGCGTCCGACTTCAGCTCAGGTCACGATCTCACGGTCCGTGAGTTCGAGCCCCGCGTCGGGCCCTGGGCTGATGGCTCAGAGCCTGAAGCCTGCTTCTGATTCTCTGTCTCCCTCTCTCTCTCTGCCCCTCCCCCGTTCATGCTCTGTCTCTCTCTGTCTCAAAAATAAATAAACGTTAAAAAAAAAAAAAGAAAAAGAAAAATCCATATATGAGAGAGTTATGGATACCATGTATGAAATGTGCCCAAATATAAAATTTTCATCTACCATACCGGTGGGAACTGTGGTACCTTGGAGAGTGACCTGTTTCTACCAGAGGGCATACTCAGAAGCACTGAAGGCTTGGAAGTCAAGGCATTGAAGCTGGTGTGCCCCTGGCTCTATTTGCTTCACTCCTGGCTGGGTTGCAGCTATATCTTCCTTTCCCTGTTTTGTCAGCCTTTGCTGATAGGAAGTAAGTTTACAAAAGAGACTTGTAAGGTGATGTGATTAAGTATCTTACACCTGGTGTACAAGATATCCTAAGGCAGGGAGCCTATTTTTAAATATAAAGCACTGAGTATAAACTGGTCACTTACCAACCTGACACTACCAACCAAAAATTTACTATAAAGTGAATACCAACAGAAGAGGATTGATCAAATCAATCCATTGTCTCCTGCATGGTTTTTCTTACGATCAATACTATTCTGCAAAGTAACTACTTCTTGCTAAAAGGAACAGTCTGTATCTAAAATGAGAACTTGTTCGGGGCGCCTGGGTGGCTCAGTCGGTTAAGAGTTCGACTTCGGCTCAGGTCACGATCTCGCGGTCCGTGAGTTCAAGCCCCGCGTCGGGCTCTGGGCTGATGGCTCAGAGCCTGGAGCCTGCTTCCGATTCTGTGTCTCCCTCTCTCTCATGCCCCTCCCCCGTTCATGCTCTGTCTCTCTCTGTCTCAAAAATAAATAAAAAACATTAAAAAAAAAAATTTTAAATGAGAACTTGTTCTCCCAGGGAGAGGTCTCAACAAATAGTAAACCAACCACAGACAACAGCACAGATTCTTTATAGAGAATCAGGAGTACACTAGTTGGGGATTATCCTCATACCTCCCTGAAGAGGGAGAAACACACTACTTTGTACTTAGGGGTACTTACTACTTCCTCTAAAACTTAACTTTTTACTTCCTGTGTCATAGGTTCACTGCTGTTTTTATTGGGAGTCAATCAAACCACCCAGGATAAATGACTCTAATTGCCTTTTAAAAAGCCAGATTAATTCTGATAACACTTGACAAAAAACATACTACTTACATCAATATTGTCAGAGCTGCAAGGTTATACCAACTGTATACAAGTTAAATTCCTTCATAGTAATACTACCAAGCAAATCTGGGGTATAGTTATGTTCCAAGGAAGATGTTTTGATAACAAAGTATAGTTTCTATTCCTTAGAAAGATGATAATTATAGGGTAGTCTCAAAATGGTTAGAACCTTTTAGTGAATAACATTTCAAAGGAGGAACCAATGAGACAGAATGATGAGGCACTATTATGATTGGGATTTCTAGGATATGCAGGTTTTCAAAGTATAAAGACCATTTTCAGATACTACTTCCTATTGCTGAAATTACATAGTCCATTTAGACTTCCTCAACCAAAAGGCAACTAAAACAGAAATAGAATATTTACCCACCAAGTCCATATTCTACTATCCCAAGATCTTCAAACATAAAACACATAAGCAAACCTTGGTACAGGCTGTGAATGTTTAGTCTACCAATAATGACTTCCTAATGCACTATTACAATGAGTGGGTACTAAGTAGAAGTTCAATAAATACTTGTTGAGTTTAAAAAAGAAAATGCTCATTCATTTTCTGTGAAGATTTTTCTGTTAGTCTATAAACTGATCTCTGTCTGTATTAATGTTTATAATATGCTTATAATTCTGCTTCTGGGATGAATCATATCTTCATTGGTGACTCATCACCTACAACACCAATATTTCCCAAACTATATATACTTTATTTCTTTGTAAACTGTGTCCAAAGAACAGTATGAGGAACATGGGGTCTTTGTCGTGTTTAATTGGTCAAGGGACTAGAGAAATGAGGGGTCTTTTTTTTTTTTACAAAATGAAACTGCTGGCAAATCTATATGAGGATAGTGAGAATTTTTAATCTGCCTCAAAAACACTGTGATAATTTCTTTTGGCTATTTCTGTTTGACCAAAAAGGAACCAGGAAGTGTAATTTGCCAATTTTAAAATGCATTTAAGGTCAGTTCATCTTCTTACTGGCTATGAGAAATGGATTGGGATAACTTTACCTGTCAATAAGTGGGAAAGTTTTGTTGTTTTTTTCCTCAAATAGTCTAATGGATTGAAATGAGGTCATGTCCAGGCTCCTGCTGTCTTATATAAATGTTAAGAACTTCCTTCTATTTGCAGAGATACAGGAGGTGTAGTTCATTATGTTCTACACGAGTCATTCCATAAGAAGTATGAAAGAGGTTGAACTCTTTTTAAAATTCAACTTCCAGCATCCATTAATTCCAAAATTTATAGGAAATTCTTGCAGCATTTTCCATCTTAGAACAGCAATGACATCAGAAGTGAGGGAAAGGAAAACCAGCTTGCCAGGGGTTGCAGTGATGGCAAGACAACCTAAGGGAGGGCAGAGTACATATATTTTAGGTTCTCATTCATTTTAGACCAGAACAAACATTTGATTTTACAGGACTCAACTCTATTCCCACAGAGTGGTTTGTGTGTGGGGGGAAATGGTGGCATGATGGTCAGGCCAAGAAAAAATGACATCAAGGCACTTGAAAGTCATTTTTCTGTTGTTTTTGAATCATTTTGATTGGATCATTTTAAATCATCAAATTATTATTCATCATAGAATTGAACCGAATTGAAGGACTTACAACTTTAACAAAAAAAATCCCCTATTCTGAGCCTAATATGTCTCATAGGGGATACATGGGGATAACATTTTCTAATTGAAGTTGTAGAGCCTTCCTAAATATTTAAGTTTTAAGCAACACTTACTGATGTCAGATTTCATGCACAGCACTGTGCTAGCCTAGGAGCCAGCTAAACATAACCACACCCTAGCCTGTGGGAGCATATAAACCTCACCACTGAAGTGCCAGGTAAAATTTACTTCATGGATAGTGAAATAACTCATTCTGGTAAAGATATGGTTCAAATTTTCTTCTATAACAGAAGTCAGTAGAAGAGTTGGATTTTATTTTATGATAATCCACTTCTGTAATGCAAGTGAGCAGGGGAAAAAATGGGTCAAAAGATTTCTTTAAAAAATGGAAACAGTTGGAATTTTAACATATTTCCTTGAACACATAGAAAAGAGAATATGATTTAGGCTCTTGTCTTTAAAAAAAGGAAGGCTGAAAAGATATTTCAAAATAGTTTCAATTTTTTAATTCACAGGATGTTTCGCAAATATTAGAACAAAATCTGCCACTATCCTCAAAATAATTTGACTCCCTGTCAGAAAAGAGTTCCTACTGATGCTTTATATGTGGGAGGAAAATGGCAGGAACAACCTAGAAAATGGATTAAGAGATTTTTTTCTTCTTCCAATCAGGAGAACAACCATACTTGGGCATGGATGCAAATACACCTCCTTTGAGAAAGACAAATGTTACACTTGTGGCGCTACAAGGGTTTTCCACAATCTGGATGCAACTTACTTCCAGCCCCATTTCCTGCCTGACTGACCAGACACTCCAGGTACCTAATTTTTCATGCCTCTGTGCCTTTGCCAAGAATGCTTTTCTTCCTCTTCCCAATGCATCAAAACCACAATGCTTTATAGGACCCTGCTTGAATGTTGCCTCAGTATTGCCTTTCCTCATACCACTCTCCTCGGTCCCACTGCACTTGTATGTTGAATGTATCTTTATATCTTTTTTACATTATTTTAATAATGTAAGTTTTCTTTTATTGCTTAACATTATTTCATTCACATTTTTGTTCAGATTTACATGGTCACATCTGTCATTCTATCATGACATTCCATTCAATAGACTGATCATCACTGACTCAGGCACTTCCTAAAAAGCTATCATGGTTACATGTAAAGAAGTTGAAAGAAAAAAAGTCTCTGAATTTCCTATCCAAACAAAATTACTATCTTAGTCAGATACATGACCTCTTTGGTCCTAGATGTAAAGAAGTTATTCTCTTCAGTTAGTCCACTCAATTTAGCAGCAACATAACACAGAAGAAAATGAGATGTAAGTTTCTTTGCAATTGTAAAGTAATGAAGGAAGTTTTACTCTTAAGAGTTAAAATGAAAAATAGGAGTAAGCAAATTTCTTCTAATGAGTGAGGATATTTTTTTGTTTTCTCATAAGAAAGAAGGAACTAATCCTTACTACCTAAGCTCATAAAATGTAGGTGAACAATGATTTCTATGCATTTTCAGGTTGTAATACCCTTAAGGTATTTCATTACTATAATATAAGAACACAGAAATTGAGAGATCAGAACACAAGCTGACTGACAAGGTGCTGAGACAGATTATATGAATATACATAAATACAGTCCTAGATAACTAGTCTTCTGATAGAACTTAGTTATCATGGAGGGGATTCTGTTCTTTGAAGTTATTAATCTATTCATGTTGTTATGCTAAGCACCAATTATTTTCTAAAGATTTAATTCTAGGATTGGAAGTGTTTTCCTATCAAAAGCCATGGAGTCTAAGAACAAAGGGTCCACACGAAACAAATTATTTAGAATCATAGAGCAATATAATTTGAAAACTTGAAAGATCTTCAGAAATTCTATAACATTTACTAATTCTTTGAAAGATATAATGGCCAATTTGTTTTTAAATGATAAAGGAGCATAATACTTTATTCAATAAGTATAGGAAGTACTAAAGTATACATCGCAGTTCACATTATGATCAACTAAGAACAGAAGTGTGATGGTAGAAGGTGTACTTAAAGGAAAAAAATGTGAGGGAGGGAAAAGGGAAGACTCAGAGGGCATGAGAGAAGTAAGAGATGAATAAAGAAGCACAGACAAGAAGAAATTCAGTGAAATGTGGTAAGTGGACTTTTGTCTTACTCATCTTTGCATCCCAATTCTTGGCATACAGGTTAGCACACAGTAGACACTACACAAATGTTTATCACATAAAAATTAAAGAGGATAGAAAGAAAGGGCTGAGGGATACCTGGCTGGCTCAGTCAGAAGAGCATGCAGCTCTTGATCTCAGGTTCTTGAGTCTGAGCCCCACGTTGGGTGTAGAGATTACTTAATTAAGTAAATAAATAAACTTTTAAAACAAGGGCTGAGAAGTTCAGCGAATATGCTTTTTTAAAAATCATATCCTATGGTTCATATGGGAATGGATTCAGAATAAGCAACTTAATCTCATTTCTTCTGTGAGTTTAGCCAAGTTGATTAACCTATTAACTATAGGTTCTTGGTTTAAAAAAATAAACTATTTGAACCATATGATCTTTAGGGTCTCTTCCTTATTCTCTGCAGAAATAGTGACCAAATATAGGTAAATAAAATCAAAGGAATGTTCTTAGCTCAAATGAGGCTAAACTAAATCAGTGGTCAGAAGAGGCAATTTATATATTTTTGTACAACGGACACCAATTAGTCCCTTTATTGTTCATATGACACAAGTTGTCATTCAAAGAAACATCTGGATAGGTCTCAAGCTCTAAGAAGAGCAACATTAGGAAAACATTTTTTGTTTCTGGCTAGGTAATATCTTACTGAAATGAGCAGGGTCTCTTACTCCTTGGATTCCTATTTGGTATGAATACCATCAAATAATATTGGGACACTACAAAATAATACAGAAGGATACTGGGTGGTTATTTTTTCATTTTACAAAGTAACAGGATTCTGTCCAAGAGATAGAGTGCTTTTTTAAAAAAAAAAGGCGGGGAGGGATGTTATTAGGAGAACAAGCAGTTATTTCTCCATTTTTTTATGGTAAATAAAGTCTCAAACTATACTACACTAATAACTGTCCTATATAATGCAAAACATGAAGAAAATAACATTAAAAGAAAATGTGGCTTCATGAAATGGGAGCTGAAGTGGAGAAGATGTCCTGTGTAAAAATTTTTTAAATCACACAGTGGTAATTAAAAGTAATAAAAGAATGATGGGAAGCAGCACGATGAAAACAGAGTGGGTTAATATCACTGGGAGATTACTATAAAAGATCACAGAAGAAAAAAACATCTTCCAGGGCCACTTAAGTTTGAACCTATGCGACTCTTTGGTCTTTATTTTATGTATATACATACAATGTGTGTACTATATATCATCATACCATCATAATTCAGCATATTTCAAAGTCAGAAGACTAGGAAAAGGAATGTTCCCTGTAGGTCAGGGTTTTGATGACTGGCAAAACACGAGCAAGCTTGCACTGCAGTTGTCTGAGCCACACCCAGTCTGCAGTTAAATATAGAATTTAGTTTCTGGAACTATTGGTCTTCTTAACCTTCACAGTCCAAGTATTCACTGAAAAAATTAAAAGTAAAAAGGAGAAAGGAAAGAGACTGAAACCAAAATCCAAGTACTAATAAACTGTCCTGGGAAGAATTCCAAGATGCAGTAAATACAAGAGAATTAAATTACAGAAGCCTCAAGCAACGTTCTAGAAACACACTTTACAAACTTATTTGTCTCTTCTATGCAGATTCTACCAGGATGTAGAACACACTTATACAAAATGTATTTGTGTAGTTAGACCCATGTCTCTAATTCAGATTATATATTCAGACTGTATAACATGTCAGTTTAACAGCAGTGACACCAAATTTAGAGCTATGATTTAATTTTGGTTTGTTATAGTATTGTGGTTGTGACGCTATTTTTGCTCATGAAGAGGCACTTTTATCCTAAGAAGCTATTTTTAGATGCTTAAATTGGGGGAGCAGGGAGGAGAGACGCTCTCAAGCTAAAATTTTTAATACTGATTCTTTGCCGTTGGGAAGAATATTTTGGGTTTATTTTTAAAAGTTGTTTTGGAGACTGACAAAAGTTAAACAGCAACAAAAAATGTTTTCTTTATAATTTCAGAGGGTTCTGGGCTTTAGTAATGATTTTGTTTTATATTGCTCACTGAAGATAAACATGGAAAGAGAAGGAACAAAAAAAAATAGTATACAGGTATACTGGCTCCATAAAAAAAATAAAAACATGCAATAGTTTTAATTACAAATACACGAAGAATTACAAAATATTCATTTTGCCTCCGTTCTCCTGGACACATTCAGATACAGACTGATCATTCAGCTACTGTGATGAAAATTAACAGCAAGAAGTACCCTATGTACACAAATCTGGCTCCAAAGCTAGTACTCTTAACCATTATGTGCTATTTCTTCTACCTGTCACAGCCAGGTACTCTTACATTTATTCCTGTATCTAGTTAAAGTCCTCTCCAAGTGGTTGCTTCTCTTTCTATCTCGCTTAATTGGGCTGAAAACCCTACATACGGAGATTTGAAGTGTTCTTTTCTCTTTCTCCCTTAAGGCCAGAACAGGTGCACAGCCAGGTTTCATTCTTTTGTGTCCCAGTCATATCCTAACACTCCAGAGCCACACCTGTTTCCACATACCCTGCCCAAATTGCTGAAAGGGGAAAAGAAAGGAAAAAAGGAAGGAGTACATTAGACACCTTGTTCCTGGGCCATAAAGCCTCCAACACTTCTGACCATAAACTCTAAAGACTCAAGCCAACTAGGTTCATCATCCCTCTACTCCTTTCACCTAGAAGGTATCCATCCCTAGCACCTTGCCTCATACCTAGTAAGTCCTTTCTTGAATTAGCAAAAGGATGGTTAGGTTTGCTGAAGAAAAACCACATTTGAGTCTGACATTACATTATTTGCACAAGCAGCTATTTCTGACTTATGATATATATGATATTTTCTCCTCTTGTGAGTATGCAAACTACTGGAGGTAAGCTTACCTCAGTGCTAGCACATAGCAGATGCTATAAAAATAAATGAATAAGTATTAGTCAATTATCTATTCTATTTTATCCATTCAAATCTAGCCAGGTCCTCTTTAAATTTGTAACAATAATCTTTTTTTTAATTATGGAAAATTTCAAATCTATACATGTTTGTGTTTCTGAGTGTTTCATTCGCCTCATTTAAACAGGAAGCATGTCACCATGAGGAGAACGCGAGTTGGCAGAGAGAGCAAAGTGTGAAATAATTGTTTAGGATACTGGGAAAGACTGAACCAGGTGGGTATAGTATGAATGTCTGGCAGAATTAGAGGCCCACTTGAGGTTCATGGTCATGAATTTAAAATGAGATCAGTCTGCAGGGTTTAAAGTTTTCTCTAGCCATATTTAGCTACAAAAATGCAGAAACAGTATAAGCAAAATGCAAGACATGGATTTGACCAGGGTTCACTGATATACAGTGGCTTTAACTGTACCTGATATAATGATGCCTCCTAAATCTCCTTTTCTAGAGACACTGAGATCTCTTAACATCTTGAAATGAGTTCGCAAAGTTCTAAGTGGAAAGAACTTAAATGGAAAAAGAACACTGGCTCAACACCAGTTATGAGGAAGGCATTCTACTATGTGCTTTACATACATGATCTCATGCAACTCTTCTCATAATAGCATCTCCCATTTTATAGAAAACTGAAATTCTGAAGGATTAACATAAAATGAAGCTGGGACTAAACCGTAAATCTGTATGACTCTGAAGCCCATCCGCTTTTTACTGTATCGTAATACTTAACTCTTCTTTTTCTAAATATTTCAAATATTAAGAGATGTTGAATGATTTGCCCAAAATCAAACTATTTTCTAAAGGTACAGATTCTGTTTCCCAGAATCTGTTAAGTTCTCTTTTACACCTCCTGCTTTGTCATTTCTATGTTCAGTCTGTAACTAGGTTAGGTTGTTCTTTTCTTCACATTTTTTTCTTATACCTATTACCTTCTATCTATTTTGTTTGCTTTGATATTATCCTTTGGGCCCTCGTCGTTCACGCATAGACTACTCTAACAGTTTCCTAGCTGGCCTTCATTTTTCCCACTTCCAATCCATTTACATGTAGGCTAGTCATACTTCCTTCCTCTAATGCTCTTACATAAAATCTGTAAATAATAAAATATATACAGTACAAAATTTTGAAGATTAAATAAGGTCAACTGTCATACAGAATTATCAGTAAGATCAATAATTGTATACAAACTGTAAAATCTTATTCAAATATAAGATGCCTTAAGATATGAGGGCAGGTACTACAACTTAACATTTATTTAAATTTTATTTACCCTTGGCTCTAGGCATCTGGTATGTGTTCAAATACATACTTGATTGGCTGATTTCTTGCCTATCTTCCATACTCTTACTAATATTATCTAACAGACGATTCTAATCAGGTACAATCTCCTTTCTGAAAAAGCCTGAACACCAAGCTGTGGTAATAAATTAAGCATGGGACTTATTTAATTATAGCATGCACAGTATGATTAAGTCCTGTATAATCAAGGTAGAGATGCTCCTAACGAAAAACTCCACGTTCTGCCACAAAGAACTTAGTGATAATCTAGTATTATAATACTCTTTTTCTCCTTCTCTAATTGGTGAACTAGAATCTGTCATCCATCAAAATGCAACCAAAATGTCATCATTTTGTTAAAGTCTCTTTCCTCTGATTGCATCTCATGGTCCCATAAACTCAAGTACCCATCTTCATAATAGCATTTATTCCTCAGTTCTGTAATTGCTTATACTGTAATGCTCCACTATATGCTCACTATAATTATAATGTAAGCATTATACTATAATGCTCCACTATATGCTTACTATAATGTAAAGGAATATATTTCAGGGTAACTAAAGAGTTGATGAGGGAAAGTTCTTCTTTATAGAAGAATTCAGCTGATTAATGCAGAAGAAATGAAAAAATTGGAAGATAACCATTTAAAAAATTTTTAATGTTTATTTATTTTTGAGAGAAAGAGAAAGAGCGCACAAGCAGGGAAGTGAGAGAGAGAGGGAGACACAGAATCTGAAGCAGGCTCCAAGCTGTCAGCACACAGCCCGACGCACGGCTTGAACCCATGGACTGTGAGATCACGACCTGAGCCAAAGTTGGATGCTTAACCAACTGAATCACTCAGGCACCCTAGGAATGTAACTATTTTGTAACCCCTTATTAAAAAAGTGACTAGGAAAAAGTCATTAGTGGATGACACAACAGTGATTCTCAATCCTAGCTGTACTTTAAAATCACTTGGGAACTTTTCAAATATACCTCTATGTCCCTGTGGTCAGGGGTAGTGTCTCACTGATATTTTTAAAACCTCCCAGGTGCTCCTAATATGAAGTCAAAATTAGGAATCACTGCCCTAAAACTATTCACTAGATGGGGAACTTTCTAATAAGTGGATCAAGATGACAGAACTGAATCCCATGGTTAATCCTATAGTTACTAAAAATGGGACAACCAGACATAATGTGCCTCCTTATATGATGTACTAGTAAGGACAAAGTAGCCAAAAGAACTAAACCAAAATCAAATGAGGACTCTAGATCTAACTACCACTCTACAGAAAATATGAGGTGATGTTAAGAGACACATAAGAGGATGTAATTGACCAAACCTAAAATGTGGGAAATTCAATACAACAAATGCCTTAGTATCTTCAACAAATGAACAACATGAACAAAGTGTGTGTGTGTGTGCGTGTGCGTGTGTGTGCATGTGTGTGTGCGTGTGTGTGCGCATGCACGCGTGTAAGGAACTGTTACAAATTAAAAGACTCAAGAGACATATCTATCAAATGCAGCATGTATAAATACTTCTGATAAACAAGTGAATGAGTGAATGCAAATTAAAAGACTCAAGAGACATATCTACCAGATGTAGCATGTATAAATACTTTTGATAAACAGGCGAATGAATGAATGAATGCATGCATGCATGCATACTAAAGGAGAAAAAAGACCAATCATCATAAATAATAAATTCTTAAATCTTATACTCTGAAAAACAGGGCTGGGTGTGGAAAGCAGGGTTATATGTGGATACAGAAGCAAAATAATTTTGATATGGGAATGAGTAAAATCTGTTTCTGTCACTGTCATATAGAAAATCTTCTAAAATATTTCAGTAGACTTAATGTTTGCTTTTTAATTTGTATTTGTATTTGCCTTATGATTTTGAGTAAAAAGAAAAACAAAAACAAATTATTATGGGGCAAATATACCCATTATTTTCTTTATTGGGGATGAGTTACAGTTGTTCTGTATCACAGCCATCTAATAAAATTTTCTGCAGCGATACAAATATTCCATATAAAATTTTCTGTGATAGAAATACTGTCTAAAACTACAGTCAGTAGCCATACACAACTAGTAGGTACTTAAATTGTGGCTAGTGTGACTGAAGAATTGAATTTTAAATTTTATTTCATCTTAAGTAATTTAAATTTAAACAGTCACATGTCACCACCGTATCAGACAGTGCAGTTCTAGATGACTACAGCTCTCCTCTCCACCTGCAATGTTTGCCCTTTTCCTTTTACTTCATTAACTCTTATCCTCTATTTACTTCATTACTCTTATCCTTTATTATAATATCTCACAGCACCATGAACCTTTCCTTTCATACATGTATTACCATTGCAATTTTACCTCGATTTGTCTAATTATGTTTAATGTCTGTCTCTCCAAGCTGATTGTAAACTCCAAGACTGAAGGAACTATTTATGCTCACACCATTGCATTGTATAGTGACATTTGTTTATTTGTTAAGTAAATGTTATTAGATAACATTGTGTAGTTGAGGTTTTTGGTAATGAAGACATTCATTTCTCATAATTCTACATGAATTGATCCAAAATTTAGATCTTTAACACACATACAATATATGTACAAAAGTAGAGAAAACTGTACTATGAACCCCCAAGTAAGTACTACAGAAGCTATAGAAACCATCAACTTACAAATACTACTCTTGTTTTACCCACACCCTTGCCTCTGCCTTTCCACTTTGTCATTTTGAAGTAAATCCCAGATATCATATCATTTCATCATATTCTATATTTTAGTACATATTTCTAAAAGACAAAAACTCTTTTATAAATGTAGCACCACTTACATACAAGCTACCATTATCATAACTGAAATTAGAATCATCATTTATCCAGTGTATCAAATTTCTTTAATTGGCTAATACATTTTTTAAAAAGCACTTGAAATAACTGAGTTATTATATTCTTAGTATCTCTCACATCATGGATTTTGTTGACCTGAATTCCTCATAGTATTGTTTGACAGAACTTTGTTTAATATTTCCTACCAACCTAGAGCTAGACCTACACGCTTGATTTGATTCAGGTTCAATTTTGTTAGCAGAATACTCTATGTGGGTGGTGGTGTTTACATCCTCCAAGAGGTATATAATGCCTGGTTGTCTGTCTTTTTGTTAGCACCTATTCATGATCATTGTCAGATCTATTATTTCATTAGGAGTTTACAAAATGAAGATATTTTAATTATATTATTCCTTTTTCATTTATTAGTTGAGATCCTTCATTAAAGAAAGCCTTTTGGTTAATCAGGGATAAAGTTCATATGCGAAAGACAAGTTAAATAGTCAGTTCTTTCCTTTTACCACTTTTAAATATTTAGTTGGTTCTCTAACATTCTCTTGGTGTGACCAATAATTTTTTTAGTAACATTATTATATATGGATTTTTAATAAGTTTGTTGTGCTTCAATCTATTACCAATGGTAATAATAATAATGGTAATATAATTCGATGTTCAAATTACCCCCATCTTTGGGAGGGGGAGCCTCTTCAAGTTAGCTCCTGAGTCCCTTTGGTATTAGTCACTTATCTGTAATGGCCTTCTTGCTTTAACAGGATCTCTAGTCTTATCATGTATATTTCCTGTGCCAAGTCTAGAATCAGACATTTCTCCAAGGAGTGCTAATGGCACTTATGACCACACTCTGTGCCCTAGGACTGCTAATGTCTACTAAGTTGATCACTGTTCATGGGTTGTTTGAGTTAAGCAGAGATGGAAAGTACACCGCCTCCTTTTGTCCAAGAGAAACTATAACAAATTCACATTCTTATTTATAATTCATATTCAAGATTTTGGGATTTCCCACCAAAGTATAGCTGGCTTCTTAGCAGATATTGGCAAGCTGATCCTAAAATTCATGTGGAAATACAAGGAATCCAGAATAGCTGAAACAATCTTAAAAAAGAAGGAAGTGGAAAATTTGTATTTCCAGATTTCAAAATTTACTACAATAAAACAGTAATCATGACAGGGTATTATACAGATCAGTGGAACAGAATAGAAAAGAAGAGATCCTTCACATTTTTAGTCAACTGATTTTTGACAAGGGTACCAAGACTAGTCAATGGGAAAAGAATAGTTCTTTCAACAGTGTTGGGACAACTGGATGTCGCATGCAAAAGAATAATGTTCAGTCCCTAACCTCACTCACATCAGATGTAAAAATTAACTCTAATGGATCAAAGACCTAAATTTAAGAGTTAAAAGTACAAAACGCTTAGAAGAAACATAGAAATAAATCTTGTGACTTTGATGTAGGCACAGCTTTCTTAGACAAGCCAATAAAGGTGCAAACAACAGACGAGAAAATAAACTGGAGTTTATGAAAGTCAAAAACTTGTGTACTCCAAGATCATCATCAAAAATGTGAAAAGACTACCCACAGAATGGGAGAAAATATTTGGAAACCATGTATAAGTGACTTGTATGTAGAATACATAAAGAAAACTTACAATTCAATATACAAAGACAAATAACCCAATTTAAAAAATGGACAAAGGATCTGGATAGACATTTCTCTAAAGATGAAATACAAATAGCCAATGAAAAGATGCCCAACATTATTGGCCAGGGAAATGCAAATCAAAACCACAGTGAGAATCTACTTTGCACACACTAGGAGGGTAGTAACAGTAAGACAGATAATAAGTATTGGTGAGAAACTGGAACCATCATACAGTGCTGGGTGGAATGTAAAATGGTACATCTGCTTTGGAAAACAGTCTGGCAGTTTTTCAAAAGGCTGAACACAATTACTATATGACCCAGTAATTCCACTAGTACACAAATTTTGTTGACGGCAGCATTAGCGATGATAGCTGGAAAAAGGAAACAACTCCAAATGTCTATCAACAGATGAATGAATAAATAAACTATGGCATATCTATACAATGGAATATTATTTGGCAACAAAAAGGAATGCAGTATGTCAAACCTACAACATGGATGGACCTTGAAGATATGCTAAGTGAAAGAAGTGAGTCACACATGGCCACATTTGTATTATTCCATTCATATAAAATGTCCAGAATAGGGAAAATCTACATTCAGAGAACGCAGATTAATGGTTATGTAGGGTTGGGGGAGAATGAGTGGAAAAGGAGTGACTGTTACTGGATACAAGGGCTTTTTAGGGGGTGAAGCGAATATTCTAAAACTGATTATGGTGATGGTTGCATGACTGTAAATACACTAAAAAGCACTGAATGGTATACTTTACTTAGGTGAACTGTATCTCAATAAGACTGCTGTTAAAAGAATAAATTCGAGATAAATTTCTATATGCACACACATACACATTATAGTGTTTTACTTAATTATTTTGATTTTATATCTGTTTTACACCAAAAACTTTGATTCCTAGGAACATTAATTATGATTGTCTTATTTATATCTGTATCTATACAAATAAAAATAGCAACTGGGTAACAATATTAATATTATCAAATTAGTAAAAACAAGGTAAGATTTTTTTTTGTAGTTCTTCTTATCCTAAGCTGTATCCCACCAAGAAGCATAGTCAAAATACTGTGTTATAAAGTTATTTGATATAGGTTATGAATGTTTAAGTCAGTGAGGTTTGTTTCATTATATTTTAGGGGTCACCTTCCCCCCCATTTCAACTTAATTTTGTTTTATAAATACATAAAATATTTACATGGTTACAATGTCAAAACGGTATATTTAGAGAAGTTGAGCTTCTATTCTTGTTCCTTCTGTTTTTTCTTTCTCTTCTTCTATTGGTAGCCGTTTATTTTATGGTGTATTCCTTCATTTTAAAACAAATTATAAGCAAATATATAAATACATAAATGATAGCCAACTATATACAACAGACAAAAAAATGTTTTTTTTAAACATTATATTCTGGAGATCACCGTATATAGAAAAGTATTCATTCCAGTAGTTACAAAAATGTAAAAAAGCCTTACGAAATATTTAACAGTGATAGTACAGAAGGACACAGTATGATTTTCATTCTCTAGGAAGGAAAATTCATTCCTTTTGTTGTGGCATAGCACTGTATTATTTGAGCCTGCACATCCAATGTGTGGGTGCACTATAGTTTAATTACCCAAGTCCACCACCCATAGACACACCGGTTGTATTCAATATTTTGACATTATTGCAAACAGGGATGCTGTATTTATATTTTTGTCAGTTTACCCCTGGGATAATTTTCTAGAAATGGGAATGCTGAGTCAAAGGGCAAATCTGTGAGTAACTGTCCCTAATAATGTCAAATTCCTGTCCACAGAAGTTGTTCCATTTTGCATTCCCCACAGGCAGTATGTGAGAGTGCCCATTTCCCTACAGCTCAATCAATATGAACATGTTATGGAACTTTTGGATTTTTGCCAGTGTGATAGAATAAGAATAGTATCTCAGTGTAATTTTAATATGAATTTCTCTTAGTGTGAGTTAAACTGAACATCTTTTTATATGTTCAAGAGCCATTTGCATTTGCTTTTCTGCTGATATCTTTAGTTTTCTACAGAGCTGTTGGTCTCTCTCTTATAAAAGCTGTTTATACATCAGGGATAATAATATGTGGCCAATATTTTTTTCCAATTTTTCTTTTGTTTTTGTTTTTTATCCCCAAAGTTTTTTTCTTTTTCAAAAAAGTTTACTTATTTATTTTGAGAGAGAGAGAGATAGCAGAAGTTGGGGAGGGGCAGAGAGAGAGGGGGAGAAAGAATCCCAAGCAGGCTCCCCACTGCTAGTGCAGAGCCCGATGCAGAGCTTGAGCCCATGAAACCATGAGATTGTGACCTGGGCTGAAACCAAGAGCTGGACACTTAATCGGCTGAGCCACCCGGGAGCCCCCTCAAAGTTTATCTTTTACTTTATGTAATCAAATTTATCAATCCTTTCTCATATTTTGGATTTTGAGTCCTAGTTAGGAAAAACTTCACCATTTCCAGGATACCCATACTTTCTTCCATTATTTATATGGACTACCTTTTTTGATTCATCTGAAATTTGTCTTGTGTATGGTATGAAGAATGGAGTGACTTTGACTTCTACTAATATATTTGAGTAACCCTAGTACTTTGCTGGATTTACAGTCTGTGCATAAATATTTATCCACCTATTCAGTGTAGGAAAAAACATCACACATTGCTCTGAGGCTAGGGAACTTTATATTCCATGTTAGAAAATAAAAAGTTCCACTTTCACAAAATGAAATCATTCCATGATCTTCTGTACTAATGCTATTAAATACTTTGAAAGGCTTTTTGCGTTTCTACAACTACTGGAATAAACCACATACTTTCTTACTGGTTGTGCCAAGTAAGATAAAATTAAACCTAAGATAACCAATTCCTGGATACACTTATTAAAATTAAGGTTAAAAAATGAAAATTAAGATTAAATGGGAGTCTTACATGGGGTAAGTGCTCAATGTCTTTTTAACTGAAATTTAATTAGTGTGATTCCATGGGTAGATTTTGTTGCTTTGGGAAAAAATAAAAAGAATCGCAAAGCTTATGAGGTTCAATTCTGAAAATGCATTAGGAATATCGCCTATCATTATTAATATTATCAATTTTATTATTTTTCCCATCCCTAATATTATCAATTTTAAAATTAATCTCTCATCACACAAACATTATGTGATAAATGTATATTGGTATCTTTATGAGTAAATTAAATGGCTGAATCAGTAGCAAAATTAGAACTTACACCAACTAGAAACTAATACCAAAGCCTACTTTGTTACCAAGAGGAAAAGGTATAGTACCACAAATAATTTTTAAGTTTGGTATTATTTAAATTTATGTGTGTTATGTGTAAGTTCTGGGGAAATTTTTTAATAGAATAAAAATTTTTAGATGAAAAAAATAAAGCAGATTATAAACATCAGGTCTCTGGGATGAAAATGTCTCACTCTTCTATTTTAACTGCTCAAGCATATAAGGATTTGTTATTCAATGAATGGCTTCTACGCTAATCTACAATAGAAAGAGTGAGAAAAGTTATAGATGATAACATCAATGAATAATCTATAGTTTCATTTTGACTACTGGATCCAACATCCTCATTAAGCAAACCTTTTAATTTCAACCTAATCACAAGAACAAAAAACATGGCCTCAACTTTGGCATTTTAAATATCCTTCTACTTCAGGTAGTAATGTCTAATGAGCTGGGAGATAATCAGGAAATAGGCAGGAAGAGAGATGACAGAAGTCCAGATGACATATTAAAAACCTTCATTTTATAGATAAAAAAGTTACTGCTTAGAGTTTGTGAGCTGCAAAAGTTGCACAGTTGGTTAATGCCAAAGCCAAATCCAGGTTTCAGGTCTTTGACTCGCAGTCAAATGCTCTTTCCAGTTTGCTGTTCGACTGATCAGATTAGACAATGGGGGAAAAAAGGTGAAGCTGGCTCAATGTCAATATGTATTCTATGTCAACATTGTATTCTATGTAAACATATTCTATGTTTAACTTAGAAGTTAAACCCAGTTTTAAACGTTCAATTCCATTCTTTTCCATTATTGAAATTATTGAGAAATCTCAATATGAAAATTCAATTGTTTTTACCTTTGCCTAATATATTCTTTTTTCTCTATATTTATTCTTGGGAATAAATAGTTTTTAAGTGGAAAATTATTACCTTATTGAATATAAAACTCTCCATCAAAACAGAATTCCATAAACATTACTTTTAGGTAGGAGACTAAAAGGGCAATTCTACTACAGGATCTACCCTAAATATACTGAACATTTAATAATCATATTTAATTAATCTATACCATTTTGGGTAGAAAAACAAAAGCTAAGATCAAATTCCAATCTAAAACATACTGAATATACTGACTATGGATAAGGTACTGGTGCTAGAGTCAGAAGATAAATTAACAAATCAAAGTAAAAAACAGTATTTTTAACTTTTGGGACTGAGCTCATTTAGGCCATACTCCTGATTGAAGGAAGTAAAATCTCAGTGGCCTTCTATATAATTATTCAATATTTCTGATGAAAATAAGACTTCAAAGAGCATTTCCAAAATAAAATATAAAGATCTAAACTCAGAAAAAGTCTTCTAAAGTTTCTTAAGTTACTGAGAACACTGTTTAGTTATATTCATACATGTTAACTCCAGTTTATGAATTATAAATGGTAAGATCTTATTTCAATAATATAACGTTTATAATACCCCAAAATATATTTTGAGATAGAACCTACATCCCAAATTACTCGTCTGAAATGGAAACTGTCCAAATCTATCTTGAAGTTTCTCTCTTTCCTAAGTTTGGGACATTGCTCATGGGAAAGGAGACACGTACCTTTCCATGACAGCGAGGCACTCCTTTCTCCAGGTAAATCGACTCCCTCGTCGTAGTCGGAAGGTGCCAGATGTGGCAGAGACTGGAGGAGGTGTTTGTCTCCATTCTGGGTCCTCTATTGGAATGGGGGCTGGTCTCATACTTAGTGTAGCCCCTGAAACAAACAAGACTTTTTAGCAAAATACCTTGCAATTTATTAAAACCAATGACAAATATAATCATGAAATCAACAATAAATTGTTGTCCTTCTATTGAAACTTGTGAGCCAAATACATTTGCTATTTACATTAAAAAAAAAAAAAATCCCCAGGGTCTCTCACAGTGCCCCATGCCAGTGCAAACTGTTGCCTTGAAACATTGCCTGGCTTCTGTGCCACAGGCTACCGGCACTGAAGCATGGAGAAATAAAAAAAATTTTGCCCCAACAAAAATCCAAAGGGAAAAAAACTCTCCTTAAAAAATTCATCATTAATCATTTTAAAATGTCAAATTTTTTTGGTCGCTTGTCATTTATGTCATTTTTTGAAACAAAGCCCAAAATCTCTCTTTTTAGGGGAATAGGAAAGTGTTGGTCTTTGAACTAGTGAGAACTTAATTTTTCTTAAAACAAATGCTTATTTATTTATTTAAAGTTTATTTATTTATTTTGAGAGAAAGACTGTGAGTGTGAGTTGGGGAGGGGCAGAGAGAGAGGGAGAGAGAAGACAATCACAAGCAGGCTCTACACTACCAGTGCAGAGCCCCACGTAGGGCTCAAACCCACGAACCTAGAGATCATTACCTGAGCTGGTATCAAGAGTTGGACGCTCAACCAACTGAGCCACCCAGGCACCCATTTTAATCTTTTTGAACAATATACAATACATTTCAAAACTTTTCATTACCACTCAAAGGACTTTTGTTATTGAGAAAATGGAGCCCTTAAAGAATGTATGCAGGTAGAAGATGAATTTAAAATAATCCTAATTATTGTAAACTTTTAAAGAAAAAAAGTTAAATATATATAGCACAAAGGCAGTAAGGTAGTTTTTGACATGATGTTAGTCTATTAGGTAACTAAATTAGATCTCCAAAGGTCTACCACCTCTTAAAGCTATATTATTTTCTGTTACCTTTTGAATGTAATAAAACCAATGGGGAAAAATGTAACTGGGATATTTTATTAATTTAGACTAGCCTTTTCTCAAATAATGAACTTCTGATAATGCGTGTATTCACCATTCGCCAACCTCCCCACCCCCCCTTCTTTTGGCTTGCTATAGACTTAAGCTTGCTATAGAAGCTATGAATAAAACAAAACAAAACAAAAGAGCAATACTGTCTCTGAACTCTGTAGACTTATTTCAAAGAATTTAAATATAACTTGGTATGCATTCACAGAGCTCAGTCCCTGGATCTCCCATTGTTCCTTCATTCTTTATACTGTTAAATTCATCTTCCCAAAGCATAATTATGATCACAGCATTCCAGTGACCAAAAGCCTTCAAAAAGTTCCCTCTGCCTATGGAATAAAATACAAACTCTTAATCTAGCCCTAGAAAGGTTATAAATTATTAGAATTATGTGGAATAATGCACATATTAATAAATATATATTTATTTCTTCATAAAAAGAATACTTTATTTTTATTTTATTTATTTACTTATTTTTTTTTTGAGAGAGAGACAAAGAGACACCATGCATGTGCACATACGCTGGGGAGGGGCAGAGGGAGAGAGAGAGAGAGAGAGAGAGAGAGAGAGAGAGAGAGAGAGAGAGGGAGGGAGGGGGAGAGAGAGAGAGAGAGAGAGAGAGAGAGAGAGAGAGAGAGAGAATATCTTAAGCAGGCTCCATGTTCAGCACTGAGCCGGATGCAGGGATTGATCCCATAACCTGACCTGAGCTGAAATCAAGAGTTGGACGCACAACTAAGTCACCCAGGTGCACCCATACTTTGTATATTGTACCTTGTAATTAATACCTTGGGAAGTGTTTCTACTTCACTACATATAGATCTCTATGTAGATTCACCTTAATAGCTATATATTTATATGCATTCTCTTATACAGAGGCTCAATATTTTAACCAATCTTGATTTTCCTCTCCAAACCTGCTGTCTTACAGTCCTTCCCATCTGAGTAAATAGCATCCCTATTCTTCAAATTACTCAGTGCAAAATTCCAGATTCATCTTTGACTTCTCTATTTCTCTGACATACCACATATCCAGTCCATAGCAAACCCTGTCAATTTTATCTTCAAAGTATATCCAGGCTCAGATCAATTTGTATTACCTCCACTAGCTTTAGAACAAGCCAGCATCATCTCTCCAAAGCCTAACTTCCTGGGATAGTTCCAAAGATGGCCCTTCAAAGTAAGTCACACCTCTTGGTAATCATGCTCTTGAATGTAAGTTTGTCCTGTGACATGTTTTGACAACAGAAAACGGAAAGAGTTCAAGGCTAGGTAATAAGAAGCCTTGCAGCTTCTTACTAGATCTCCCGCAATGCTGGTTCTGGGAAAAGCCAGTTGCTATATAAGAAGTATGACTAACCTGACCCTATGATACTGTAAGGAAGCCCAAGTTAGCTACATGGAGTGAAAGATGCCTGGTCAGGGGTGCTTGGGTGGCTCATTTGGTTAAGTGTCCGACTTCAGCTCAGGTCGTTATCTCACGGCTCATGAGTTCTAGCCCCACGTTGGGCTCTGTGCTGACAGCTCAGAGCCTGGAGCCTGCTTCCAATTCTTTGTCTCCCTGTCTCTCTGCCCGCCCCCCACCAAAACTGGCTCTCTCTCTCTCAAGAATAAATACACATGAGAAAAAAAAAATAAAACAAACAAAAAAGATGCCTGGCCAGCTCCCAGGTGCCACAATTGAGGGAAAAAAGCCATTCTGGACATTCTAGCTACATCAGATACCATGTAGAGAACAGTATAACCCAGCAGACAGAGAGGAATAAGACCTTAGGCATACAGTACCAATATAGCTATGTGGCAGTCAGCCTCCAAGATGGTTCCAAAGGATCCCTGCCTCCTGGTATTCACCCTGTTGTGTAGTTCCTTCTCATATTATACCAGGATTATTCTGTGTGACCAATAACATGTGGTAGAAGTGATGATACATCGCTTCTGATATCAGGTTATAGAATATATATACCATGGTGTCTGTCTTAGGTGCTCTACCTCTTAGATGAATGACTTGCTTGGGGGAAAAATAGTTGCCAGGTTGTAAGGACACTCGGGGAGCCAGAGGCGATGCCCATGTGGCGAGGACTTGGAAATCCCTGGGCAATAAGGAGGAAGGAACTGGGGCCTGCCAACCCTCACAAGAGTGGCCTTAGAGGTAGACTGTCCAGTCAGTTGATGGCTCAACTACAACCTCATGAGAACTCTGAGCAGAACCACCTTAGCTAAGCCACTCCTGGATTTCTGACCCAGAGAAATTGTGAGATAATAAATGTTTGCTGTTTTTGGCTGCTAAGTTGTAGGGTAATCTGTTGCACAATAATACAAAATAAATGTAAGACATTGCAACGATCTCCAGTTGTTTATTTCCCCATATTCCCCAGTGTACTGAAGATTATGAGTATTACTAACTATTCACATTTACAAATTTGGCAGGCAAAAAAAATTTCCTTTAATACTGAGATTTTACTATTAATGAGTATATTTTCTTGTTTACCAAAATTCACATAACTTTCCTTGTGAATTTTCCTTGTGAACTTTCCTTGTCTTTTGCCTTTTCAATAACTCAAAAGAGTTATTCACCTTACTGGTGTGTTAAAACAATACCAATTGCTAGTTACACAGATTGCAACTTTTTTTCCAGTTTGTTATTCACCTTTTATCTTTATTTATGGTGTGCTTTCTGATCTTAAATTTAATGAAGTCAAATTTGTCAACCTCTTCTTTTATGGCCAACATGTTTTGTTATCATTCAGAATATTTTTACAGACTTATTGTTTGAACCCTCAATAGATATGATTTCCTATTGTGTGTGAAGTAAATATTTACCTTCTTCCTCAAATGGACAAATGTATCATCACACAATGCTTTAGAGATTCATGGCTTAAATGTAGGCAAACTATGGCTTGCTGCCATAGTTTAAATAAAGTTTTACTGGAACACAGCCATACTCATTCATTTACATGTTAAATTTACATCAAAGTTTTACATTTACATTACATTTGCATCAAAGTTAACAAAGTTTAGGCAAAGGAAAAAAATGGGGTTGGAGTGTTTCAGAGTCTTTGCATTTTCTAAATGCAAGCAGGGATTACAGAATAACAAGGGCTCTAGAATCTACCTAAGTTACATTATATAAATTTTGTTCAACAGCCATGATAGAAGGTTCAAAACAGAGCCAAGCAGCTATCAAGGCTGATCAAGATGAGGTAAAAACAGACTGGCTAAGGCAGTAGTAGGTCCTTTCATCCAAAGCCTGGCTTCTGGTAAAGGATAAAGTTTCAGGGCTTCAGTGGATGAAGGATGAGGAATAGGTCAATAAATTATAATTAGCAGTCCACATTAAAACTATGGCATGCTTTCTTAGTTGAGTGATAAATGGGTATAAATAAAACAAAGAATACAAAGATGAGGTTGAAGAAAAGAAACTAACTGATAATAATGGCTCTTTCTTGGTATTGGGGCTTATTGGTCATGTAACTATGCTTCTTTATAATATTCTGTATTGTCCAGTTTTTCTATAAAAAGGAAACTTAGGTGAAATAAAATTGGTCACAAAGGAAAAAGAAAGGGAGAGAGAATGAAGGAGGGAAAAAAAGAAGAGATGAAATTAAGTAGTGACCTGGTTACTTTAAAATAAATCAAGGCAATTTATAATTTATGCACAAGGTGGAAACTCTGGAAACTCTGTAATTTCAAACTTGTAAATATACTGAATTTGAAACATAGTATTATCACATTACTTTTGAGGTATTTTTTTCTTGTTCCTTTTTCTTCTTCAATATAGCAGTATTTAAAAATAGCACAAGCAGCATTCTGGAAATACTCCAATAAACACAGATTTATTCTAGAAACCTTAGTTAATCTTGCTTTAGTCAACATGGATGGAGAGCAATGAATAATCCAAGAATGGTTTCAAAATTCTGGACTCTGACAGAAAAATACAAAGATACTAAGAATGCAGGAATAATGTATGTAAGACTCTAAACCCCTCTGAATATAGGAGTTCTAGATTAGCTAAAGAACCCACTTTTTTTCCCTACGGGAAATGTGTACCTATTTTCTTTATAGAAACATTTTTTTCTATCTTGTATCTGGGCTCTCATTAAGAACAAAATTTTGCACATTTATCTAGCAAATCTAAACCCAAGAGGAAAAGGAAAAAAACCTTTTCCTAATTTGCTAAGATCATTAGATTTTGATAAATGTTTTCTTTGTATATATGATAATTTTCTTGCTTATCAGGTTTACTTTTGGGTGAGCTTTTGCCAATCAACTAACAAAAGTATGACTACAACATACTATCCCATTCAGAGAAACTAGCTTCTTCAAAAGCAATTTCTCATTGTCCCCTATGTCACACACGTGATTTCCCTGACGCTCTTGACACTGCAGTAGTGAAGACAGAAGGCATTATTTCTGCTCTCCATATTTTACTTCATGTGCTCCCTGCATGAGCCTCCTGGCAAATTTTATTTGTTTAATTTAGAAAGAGGCAGAGCAGTACCACGAGCCAAGAGGAACTCAGCAAACCCTGTCTGCTATAGCAATGTTTAAATTAGACAAGGGAAAAGACTGCTGAGCTTAATTTGATTAAATAAAGGGGGGTTTGATGTCAACCATGGTGAATTTAGTACACACTTCTTTAAAAAAAATAGGTATTTTCTTGTAAATGTTTTCATAAGAAACAAGATAAAATGTATTTGATCAGTTTCCATCAGTCCATTTTATTCATACTCCTTGGCAGGCTTTGGGATATGCTGGGAAATTCTAATGATGTGTCTGTTATCAGAGAACTACACTATATCTATATCAACTGGATTATCAGTAAAAACAACCTAAATATCTACTTTATTCTTTTTCTTGCTGAGTCTACTTAAAAAGAGACTAAAAAACAAACAAACAAACAAAATCCTGTATCCAAATGGATCCAGAATGAAAAGGTTGGAAAAAAAAAAGAACTTCAGTCAAGGTAATATAGAGAGAAATGATCTGAGCCCAAGAATAGAGGGATAGAATGTACAAACTTTTTTTTAAATTTATTTTCTAAATATTTATATTTACAAAAAAAGCACTTTTCATCTTAATGATTTTTCTTAATTTTGCATTTTCCTCCCAGAATATATGCAATGGGATGGTACCATTTCCATTTATTCTGATGAGCAAGTAAAAAATTATGATATAAAAGAACTTATCAATAAACAGGTCTTGACTATGTGAACCTAGGTTCTGTAGTTTTTATATCTTGAAAGCTGTTAACAAGGCAGGTTAATTTCTTTTTTTTGCCTCTCTCTCTCCTTCCCTCCCTTTCTTCCTCCTTCTCTCTTTTCCATGAAACTTTGTATGTACTTTTTGAATATTATAGTACAAGTACAAAATTGATAAAGATACAAAAGGTTATACAGTTAATAGTATTCCTGCTACCTTGTACTCCCAGTCTCTCAGAGCCTCCACAGAACTTTTCTTAGGTCCGAATACAGCCTGATAGAGATGTTCTATGTTTACATAAGCATATACATGTGTGTATGTATTCCCTCTATATAAATGGCAGTATACTCTAATGTTTTCACCTTACTTTATTCACTTAAGAATTTGATATTTCTACATATTAAGTTTAACTCATATAAAGCCCTCTTTAAAACCTAGCTATTTAGTCTCCATACTATTCCATTTTATAGATATACTATAATTCATTTAACTGGTTCTTGATTGAGAGGCATTTAGGTAGATTCCAATCACCCCTGCAATGACCTGCAAAGAAAATTCTCATGTACTACAAGCAACTAATGACTGGACAGTGCATAAGCTATTTTTAGGTGTTAACATAATTTTAGTTCATCTTATCTAAACAGAATAGTAGTTTCAAAGGTCCATGAAGAAAAAATACTAGTTCTTCAGCTACAATCAAAGGTTATTTTAAAGTCAACAAAGATGCATTTATACCTAGAAAGAATTGTATACCATATTAGCTCTTATATTAAAGGTGAAAATGCAATGAAAAACTTCTAAAAATTAACTTTCAATCACTAACATCCAATTACTGTTAATGCTATGAAAACTACCAGTTGACAATTATAAACTTATCCTCCTCTCTTCAGCTAACTTTAAATTTTGTCCTACAGAAAACCAGACTAGAAAGAACTTGGAACCTATATGGATTTGGTTTTCAAATAAAAATAGGAAGTCCTTTAAAAAGGGGACAATCAGCAATACAACTTCATTGAAAACCAAATGTACATAATTAGAGGAATTTAGTTATTTATTATTTACTTTTAAGTAAACTGTACATCCAACATGGGGCTCAAACTTACAACCCCAAGATCAAGAGTCACATGCTCTACCAAATGAGTCAGCCAGGTGCCCCTAGGGGAACTTATTTTTAAATGGAGGTACTAGTTCCTTAAAGAAACCAATTCCTTATCAACAGCTGGATGAATGCTATTAGTGTTTTCCCATTTTCCTGTTTTAATGCCCTAGTTCCACCTTCCTCCAATTTCCTGATAATAGTTTAGTGGAACTCTGATCCCAAGACAAACTGAAATAAAAAATAAGATAAAAAACAAAACATTTTTTCTTTTTGTTTTTAGTGATTATTTATTTTTGAGAGAGAGAGAGAGAAACAAAGCATGAGCAAGGGAGGGGTAGAGACAGAGAGGGAGCCAGAGAATCCAAAGCAGGCTCCAGGCTCTGAGCTGTCAGTACAGAGCCCAACGTGGGGCTTGAACCCATGACCTGAGCTGAAGTCAGATGCTTAACTGACTGAGCCACCCAGGTGTCCCTCTTTTTTTTTAAGTTAAGAAAATTTACTTTTACAAACCCTTGTGTAGAGCGCTTTCAATAGAACGCAGCTAGGGAGCTGCTTTGCTATGCAGGAAACCTGGACCCAGAAGCAGGTCACCTACGAATGGTTTAGCACCAGGTTCCCCACCAAAGTGCACTGCGTGAGGGGTGAGGGGTGGTCCCCTCTCCAGCCGGCCCGTTTCCTGACCTAGGGGCTCTCTGTACCCCACCGGTCCTGACCCCAGGCTGTATTGCTCCATCTGGGCGGGATTCTGACATAGAGACATTTAATCATAATCCCACAGATGGCAGTTTTGTCCCATTGGCTCCTCAGCCAAGCACTCAACAATTTTTAATAAAACAGCTTCAGAAGAACACTATATCACCCCAGTGCTAAAAACTGGACTCCAATAGTAGTATTCCGCAGTCAGCAGTGCTATCAGATCAGCTACAACAACAAGGCTGCGGTGGCCTGAGAGCTGTACCTTAGTCCCCTTCCTCTTTCTGGTGAATTTATTTTCCTGGCATCCTAGTCTCCTCCTGGAATTAGAGCTCAGCCTTGAAATCCCAGTGTGAGATAGGAATGTAGCCTCACCAACTGTGATGATATATCAAGGCACTGTTCTAAGTGCCAATGCAAGAGACAAAAATCCCTTTTCTTATAGAGGATGAATGCCTGACACAGTTGACTGGTATTTGTCCTTCAAATTCTTCACTGTTCTGCCCTATACATTTTGGAATATCTTGACAATCTCTCGGGTGTTCCCTCCTGGCAGACAATTGCTGAGATGTGCCAGGTTTATGAACCCCCTAGGTATAGCTCCTTATTTACCTACCTGAACCTTTGTTATCAGCCTAAACTGCTCTATTAAGCAGACCAAGTGCCAAGTTTTTGTCATTCACCATCTGATTTGCTTTGTTGTATGTGAGTCATGGATGAAGTGATGTCTTTGGGAAGACTGCTTAGAGTTGAGTTTTAAGTGTTGCTTCAAGTATGATTTTATCTTAAGACTGTCTAATAGGGTAGCCACTAGCCACATGTGGCTATTGAGCACCTAAAAGTGGCTGGTTGAAAATGGTGTGTGCTTGAAGTGTAAAATACACTTGAATTTCAAAGAATCAGTACAAAGAGAAAGAAAAAGAGAAAGAAGTCTCAATAATTTTGAAAAGTATCGAATTAAACTTGAAGTGTCAATATATCTTTGCTAAATAAAATAGATTATTAAAATTAACTTTAGCTATTTCTTACTTTTTAAAATGTGGCTACTAGATAATTTTAAATTACATGTCATTTGCATTGTATTTCTATTGAATTGTGCCCCTTTAGAACATTTAGCTAATGGCAGCAACAATAGAGTCATTAGTTTGAGAGATCTGCTTGCCTATCTACCTATCATAAGAATACCTAAAAATGAAGGTTCTTTGCAGAAAAACTGCCAGCTAATAAATGTCGAAGGAATACTAAATAAATAAGATCAACACCATTTTGCAATCCCCAACAGAATAACTCATTAAGTAAGCATCATCAATGGATGCTAAAACCATTAACAAAAGTTTCCTGTTCATCCAGTGACAAAATGACACCCTACAGATTATTTACAAATTGCAAAGACAAGATCCAGTGGTTCTTACTTTAACAAATGATTGAACTTAGCATATGAACAGTGCTACAACCTGACATTACATAAACCTTGATACATGAGGTAAACGTTACTCACAAAGCATTTTGCCCCAATGTTTGTGAACATTTTCAAACATACAGAAACAAAGAAGAAATTTTATGATGAAAATCTATATTCATATCATATAACATTGTACCCATTTACTTTATCACATTATCTACCTCCTTATCCACTTTATTTTGATGCATTTCAAAGTATATTGTAGACATTACTACATGCCCTCTCTAAATAATCTATGAAGTATTCCTGCCAAAAATGTTTAATTTGAATCTAATCAAGCCTCTAATCCTAACTTGTAGTTTACAGGAAATACAGGCACTAGAGAGGAATAATTTAATTGACCCTAAGAGGAAAGAGAAAAATGCAGAATATGGGACATTCTGTAAGGTTAGAGAGTTTAAAAAGTTTATGTTATGAAAAAAAAAAAAGTTTGAGTGACCAGACTTAAGAGTCTAAAGAGATATGACAAATTCCAATTTGTCAACCTAAATCAGATACTATTTGATTAAAAAAAAAGACATTCTTGCAACTAGAGAAATAGGAATATAAACTAGATGTTTGTATCTAGTATACAACCATAGGGGCTGTGGTTATTCAGGCGATTATTCTTTTATTCAGGAGAGGAATGCTGAAGAGAAAGACAGGTGTATACATGCATATACATAAATAGATTTTTAAATTTATTCATTTATTTTACAGGGATAAAGCAAATACAGCAAAATGTTAACAATTATTGTATCTAAAAAGAGGGTAAACAGGTGTTCACTGTGTTGGTCTTTCAACTTTTCTGTACATCTGAAACATTTCAAAATAGAAACTGGGGGAGGGTAGATTAAAAAAAAATCCATTGCAGAGATGTTGATATGGTCTGTCTATTTTGTCCTGCCTGGGCCTTTCAGATCAGGAATGTGATCTTTAAAAAAACAAAAACAAAAAACTTACCACTCACATACACATAAATATGTTTTGCAACATTATTTCTATCTCAGAGTCAATACTATTATTAGCTAAGTCTTCAATATGCAATATTCCAACTGATGATTTAACCTATAATAAGCAATGGCTTTAATGCTGTGCTATTACAGAATACAGCTCAATCACAAGGCTAACCTTGAGATCAGGCTCGCTGCCACCAGTCTGTGTAGTGTGTAGATTGATACAGGCTGTCATACAACATCAGACTCTATATACCACTTGTTAAGGGTATCCTACAACAGATCTTGCCTACTCCTGGCAACTTCAGACATAAGGGTTCTCGCGATCTTTTTTCCTTCAGATTTTATTCTACTTTCCAACCTATTGCTGCTGCCAAAGTCATCAGGGCAGTTTCAGTCTGAAGTCCAAAGACATGCTCATCATCCAGGTAATTAGAAATAGAAGATCATTAGCAGAGATCACTGGATACAGTATAGAATAAACTAAATAAAAGTATGAAATTAACATTATTAACTAAAGTAACATTTAGAAAAAAATAGATATGGAATCTTATGTGTGAACCTATAGTTGAAAAAAGAAATCAGCCACTGCTGCTTTCAAACTATGGTTAGAAAAAGCATATAATCTGGAAACAAAGAGGTGCCTTGGAGGAAGGAGTGAAAAGGACTAGTATTAGACCCTAAACTAAAAACTGATATAATCAGGGCTTAGGTTTTACAGTTTAGAAGGAAAAAGGAACAACAGGAAAGTATGAAACTACCTTAGTGAAGACAAGTCAGCATACAAATTTAAAAAAGTAATTAATTATAGTCTTGTTTCAGATGCAATAAAATAAGGAAATGATATTTACCAGGGTTTGTCTTCTCAAGTTGATACCATCGGTAAAATGCTCTTTTCTTCTGTTCGCTCAGGTCTGATCCCTGCTGCAACAGCCAATGAGAGATCCGGCTCTGACTGATCCCTGTGTAGAAAGAGAAACAGCTGTTGCGGGTACTGAAATTAGAGGGAAGCTGAGGGCTATGTTGGTCCTAGGTTAGTGGGTGCTTTATTCTCTGTGTTACTCTATAAGGAAGCAACTCGAGCAAACTCTCTCATGATAAGACTTCTTTGTAAAGGCTGACCGCCCGCCCTGGCTAGAATATACTCAGCAATGATCTACTAGAGGTGAAAGCATTTTATTAACTGAGACTTGAAAGTGGTCTCTAAAATTAATCTATAAGCTAGGTTCATGTGAGATAAATGAAGAGATTCCTAATTAATAGTTATATGTCAGAAGTCTATTAGATTTGTGCTCCTTCTATCACCACCTATACCCCAATCCTGGTTGAGAATATTAGAACTTTTACCTGATACTGAGAAGAAAAAAAAAAAATGAAGCCAGCAAGTTTTGCTATTCATTATCAATACTGATGAAAAAGATTTAGGGACTGAAAAAGGAGAGGTCATGAAAACCTTTTCAATAAGGTTTCTGGCTTATTTGTTAATTTACGTAGGTGTTTTCAGACGTGTTACTATTAGTACAGTAGAAAGAATTTCTACTGAAAGAATTTTAGAATTAAGCTGCAGGATGACCTCTTAAGAAATCTCAAGAGGTAAAGACATTCTTCTAAGACACAGACTTATAACAGCAAAAAAAACTGAATAGAATATAAAGCAGTTTTCAACTACCTCTAAAAAGTTCCTGACAGCAATTAATTAAAAATGTGAAAAACCTCCACATCTGAAAGTAAAAACACATGTCTAAAACTTACTAGTATGAGAATCACGCTTCTTCTGGTCATTGTAGCTATTCCAAAATGAATAATTCAATATACAACTGGCAAAAGCAAAGAATAATAGGAAAGATAAAACTCTCTTATACACTCATAAGGCAACTTCCAAAAGACCCTTCAGTTCTCACAGAGGGTTAACAGTATCTAAATTCTCCCAAGGAATTACTTATGGTAACTGGATAGTACCGAATGCCACCTGTGCCAACACCTGTTTAAAACCACAATGCACAATAGGAAGGGTGCTGTCATGGAAGTAATCACACCTCCTAACATGAGAAGAAGCTGGGGGTCTGGTGATCACATTTAACTCATTAAAAGCAAGCCCCTGGAGTTTCATACTTTAAAAACCAATGTTAATAGAATATTTCAGGAAACCAGGGAAAGGAAATTTGTTAAAAGAAAGGCTGGGGTTCGAAGAAAATTTCTCTGATTGGAAATACCCTTCACTTTCAAGGGTGAAAGTCAAATAGGTTCTAAAACCTAAGTGATTACATTATCAAGTAATTCACAGTTTTCCAGTAGACTGAAGATGTATGTGATGCAGGTGTTGGCAGCTAGCACTGTATGCTTGTTCTAAGAGAATGCAAATTATTCTGGATAATTAAATTGGCTGTGTTTAGCAATGCTTTCACCAAAATTCTAGTTTCAGATATTATACTACCTTTTACACTACTTTTAAACAAGAGTGAAAAAAACAACCATTTCCCACTATGAAATCAAAATTGGTTTTCAGGTCATAAAACGAAAATATTTAATATGGATTCTTCATATTGGCACCATACTACTCGAAACCAGAGGTAATTTGAGAAAAATCTGTTGAGAAAATAAAAAAAAGAATATACAGAGATTCTGAAACTTTCAGTATTAAATCTGCACACAGATCACAGAGCCAGTAGATATTGGAACTGTCCAGGTTCTGGTGGTGCTGTAGTGGAGGAAGAGGGAAAAAGCCCATCAAAGGAGATTAAATTATGATCTAGTCACATAATAAAATATTGGGCAGACTTTTTTTTTTAATATTTATTTATTTTTGAGAGAGAAAAAAAGAGAGAGACAGAGCATGAGTCAGGAAGGGGCAGAGAGAGCCTGAGACACAGAATCCAAAGCAGTCTCCAGGCTCGGAGCTGTGAGCACAGAGCCCGACATGGGGCTCAAACTCCCGAACTGCAAGATCATGACCTGAGCTGAAGTTGGTGCTTAACTGACTGAGTCACCCAGGCGCCCCTGGGCAGACTTTTAAAAATATTCAAAAACAGCCATCAAAAACAAATAATAACAAACCAAACAAACAAAAAGGCATCAATACCAAATGGCTGGCAACAACGTACAATATATGGAACTCTCATACTGCTGATGGAAGGGTAAGAAGTCAGGGCCACTTTGGAAAACAACTGGGCAGTATCTACTAAAGGTGAATAAATGCATACCGTATGACCTAGTAATTTCTTTCCTTGATATACAGCAATTTGTACATACTCAATAGAAGTGTGTGCAAAAGGCATGTACATCTTGTACATGTACAGACCCACAGGAGCATTTATTCATAATGATCCCCAATCTGAAACAACTCAAATGTCTATCAACAGGAGAATACATAAAAATAATGATTTATACATTCAACTAGAGACTACCATACCAAATAGCAAAAGGATAAACAAACCACTGCTATATGCAACCAAATGAATAAATCTCACAAAAATAATATAGGCCAAAAAAAAGTTAGATGCACATAAAAAAGTCACACACAACTATATGACTCAATGCATATACAGCTAAAAAACAGACACAATTTATCTATATGGGTGGCAATCAGAATAGTGGTTACCTACAGTTAGGAGAGGAAGTATAAAGAAGGGTTATGTAGTGACTGGCATCATTACTGATCTTGATCTGGATGACAGTTATATGTGTATACTCACTTTATAGAAATCATTAAGCTTTATATGTGTATATTCACTTTATAAGAAGTCATTAATCATATAGTTTTATGAATATATTTTTACATAATCTACATTGTTTTGTGAAGTAACAAAACCTTATATATAGAAAGATACACAATAGGAATTCAGAATGGCATATTTTTCATACATTGTATACCTCTACATTATTTTCTTAATCTTTCTACAAATATGTATTAGTTTATTTTATATTTAGCCTTTCCTTATAAACACTACATACTTTGTTGGTTGCTTTAAAAACACTGTAATGATGCTAAACAACAGAGATCTGCAAAAAGAAGTTAATTTCAGCCTTCCCTCACCAATTCCACTGAGGTAAGTAATGTTAACTGTTAATTTATGTTGTTCCACAATTTTCTCCATATGTAATTATTAATTTATAAAACAAAAGAAGATAATAAAGAATATCCTCCTGTCTAGTCTTTTATGTGTGCAGATAATAAACAAAGAACTTCTTCCCTGTAAATTTAATTCATTTTCATATACTAAATACAGAAAGCAAAGTAATAAAGCAAGTAGTTTTTTCCAGAAGAGGTACTACAAAAGCTGAGTATGTACAATAACACATTTCACAGTCATTTTTCTTGGTTAGCAGCTTGCTGATAGGTGAGGTTCCTTTAACATGCATCCTTCCGTGGCTGGTCCATGCCTTTGGTCCATGGTTCAGTTGAGTTGGTCCATGCTTCAACTGAGGTAGGTGTCAGAAAGCCCTGCTGCTTTTGTCTGCTTTGGTACTCCTTCTTGGGAGAAAAACTCCCTAACTCCCCTCCCACTGCTGAAAAAAATAAAAAGTCATTCTCCACATGTTTTAGCTCCTCATAACCCCTTCTCCACCTTTCACAGGGCAGAAGAAAAGAAAAATTTACATATAACTTTCATACACTCAGAGACTACAACTAACCCCCATTAATTTCTTTCCAATAAGAAAGTGATGGATCACAAAGGACAAAAAAATGCCAGTCTCATGCACATTCTTTTCTGAGCTTCAGCTTTGTCATGCTCCTTCCAGTTCCTCAAATGCCACGCTCCCTTCCACTAGAGGGCTCTCTACCACAACCCAATCTGGTCAAAATCCCTAATGCTACAATTTAAATGTTCTCTCTTCCTTCCGCGTCCTGTGGAAAGCCACAACTACTGACCACTCCCATCATCTTCATCTTTGAAATGCCAGATACAACTGCCCAGTGCGAGTTTTCAGTCAGCTTCAGGGACTGCTTTGCTAGCTCCTTAAATGCTAGTGTCCCAAGGGTTCCATCTCTAAGAATCTTCTCTTACTCTACACACTCTTCCTCTGGTCATCTCAACTGTCAATAATCGTGACGTTAAAATTCTAAGTGTCGATGACTTCCAGAGCACCAGACTGTTATTTCAACCATCTGCTAGATAGTTTCATGAAATTTTGCAACAGGTATTCAATATCATTAATTTAATTCATTATCCTCCTCCTTTAAATCTGCTCTTCTTCTGTGTCCCCCCCCCATCTCAATTTTACCTACCATTCTATTCTTTCCTCCAAATCTCACATGCTTACTATATCCAATCACTTCTTAAAATTCTCTTTATGTTCTCTCTAATTCTCATGTCTGCAGTTTGGAATCTCACCCCCTTTTGCCTGGAGAATTGAAATAACTTTGATACAAGAACAAGCCATCTAAGATCCACAAAGTACAAAATCCTCATGATCAGATCTTTTTTATTACAAGATCATTGCACAGTTGAAAAAGTAAAATGTGATTCTTCAAGTAATTTTCTACCTGAGAACTGCAGTCATCTCTATAATTTAGCTTCCACAGTGTAACCAGAGTCGTATCTCAAAAGTTTTAAGTTAAAACACATTCTCCATAGGGGTGCCTGGGTGGCTGAGTCAATTAAGCATCTGACTTCAGCTCAGGTCATGATCTCACAGTTTGTGAGTTCAAGCCCCACGTCGGGCTCTGTGCTGACAGCTCAGAGCCTGGAACCTGCTTCAGATTCTGTGTCGCCCCCTCTCTCTGCCCCTTCCCTGCTCATGCTCTGTGTCTGTCTCTCAATAGTAAATAAACGTTAAAAAAAATGAAATAAAAAACGCATTCTCCATAAAAATAATTCATTAACATGCAGAAAAAAGTCCATCCTCCATCTCAACTTTTCTCTTATTCCCTATCCTAGAAATATCCTTATTTGGCATGAAACCTTCCATACTCTTTCCTATGCACTTATGTCTTTTAAGACATAAACATGTATCTGTATATATATATAGTTTTTTAAAAAAAAACACATATTTGTAGTTATTCTATACGTAATAAGTAATGTTTTGCACATAATGCCTTGGAATTTTCATCATTCTAATGGCTATGTAATATTCTACACCACAATCCACCTACATATCTACCTGTTATTGAACATTTCAGTTGTTGCTAATGGTTTAATTATACATGATATATACATGACATACATGATATAAATATATATATATATATATATATATATATATGCACACACACACATATACACACACACGATACAGGATAATTATGGTTTAATTACACATGATGATGAAATAAGCACTCTATGCATATCTCTGTGCATATGAATGGATATTTTAGGAGAGAGTCACAAGAATGGAATTTTTGATTCATAGTATATGAGCATTTAAGTTTGTGACAATACCGAAGAGGATTGTACCACATTTTATACTCTAACCAAGTGATGAGAATGTCTCCTTACATTCTCATGATTATTGAATACTATAAAACTTATTTTTGAAAGTCTTTCATTTTGAAATACATGCTCATTATAAAAAAAAAATTATAAGCAATTCAAAAGGAAAAAAAATAAGAGGAAAACTAATTAAAACAAAACAAAACAAAACACAGGAGCACCTGGGTGGCTCAGTCAGTTAAGTGTCCAACTTGTCCAACTCTTGATTTTGGCTCAGGTAATAATCTCATGGTTCGTGAGATCAAGCCCCATGTTGGGCTCTGTGCAGACAGTGCAGAGCCTATTTGGGATTTTTTCTTTCCCTCTCTCTCTCTCTCTCTCTGCCCCTCCCCTGCTCATGCAGTGCACTCTCTCTCTCAAAATAAATAAATAAATAAATAATAAAAAACATACACATCTAAAACAAAACCAAAACCCCCAAAACCCCCCACCCCCACACGCATCCAAATTCTCACCACTAAAATATAACTATACTCATAACAAGATCATTCCAAGCATATGTAGACATAGGACAGGCAGAATTACTAAAATGACATACTACAGACAGAATTTTAAAAAATAAAAATATAAAATTCAGTCTGATTTAGATGTAAGAAAAAAATTTTTAATAAACTAGAGTGTAAATAAAGATCAATTCAACTTTAGTAAATGCTTCTGTGAATTTAGCAAATTCAAATAAGGTACCTAAAAAATGCATTAAAACAAGAAAAAGGATTATACAAAAGCACTGGGAGGCTGGAAGCATTACTTTCTGACTTCTGGCCAGAATGTAATGGCTCCTGGCTAAAAAGCTGAGGAATTAGCAGGCTGTGGTGGCCAGGCTCTAAGATGACCCCTAATAATCCTCTTTGTCTTCCTCCTTTTGTGTAATCCCCTCCAACACTGCTTGAGGGTTGGTTTATGCAACTAACAGACTATGGCAGAAATGACAGTCTGTGACTTCTGTGCTAGGTCACAAATGACATTATAGTTTCTGCCTTGCTCTGAAAGTTGGTTCTGAGGGAAGCTAGTTGCCATGCTGTGAGACCACTCAACCAGACCTATGGATAAACTTATATGGCAAAAAACGGAGTCATTCTACTAACAGCTATGCAAGTGAATCACCCTGGAAGGGAGTCCTCTGGTCTTACTTAAGACTCCCAATGACTGCTACCTCCTGAGAACACCCTGAACCAGAAAGATCTAAGCTGCTCTTGGACTCTTGACCCAGAGAAACTGAGACAATAAATATTTAGGTTTCAAGTTGTTAAGATCTGATATTCTTTTTTTTTTTTAATGTTTATTTATTTTAAGAGAAAGAGTGTGAGCAGGGGAGGGGCAGAGAGACAGAGGAAGAGAGAGAGAATCCCAAGCAGGCCCTGCACTGTCTGCACAGAGCCCAGTGCGGGGCTCAGTCTCCTGAACCATGAGATCATGACCTCAAGCCTAAATCAAGAGTTGGATGCTTAACCAACTGAGCCACCCAGGCACCCCTAGATCTTATGTTATTTCTTATGCAGCAATAGATAACTCATATGCATACATATACTATACTTTCCTCATCTCTCTCCCTGGCCTTTATACCCCACTCCTGATATTTGGAATATATTTTTGCATAGTTAACATTTGTAATCTGTTCTGGATTCATAATTCCCATAGTTGTTTACTCAAAGTTCTAAATTTGAATGGATTCAAGATTTACCATACAGTTCCCCAGGTTTTCCACTCCATACATTTTTTGTTTTTAATTAAAACATATTTTACCTACAGTAAAGTACACTACTCTTAAATATATATTTCAATGACTTTTGACTGTGTATACACACATAGGACCATTGCTCAAATTAGTATAATAGATTATTTTCATGCTCCCTAAAAGACCCTTCTTGTGCCTTTCCAGTTAATCCCAAATTCTACATTTTCAATTTAATTTTTGGCAGTATTTCTTCATCAAGAAGTTTTTATTACTGCAGGTTTATCGATGCTATTCTTCCCAGTCCTTGTATGCTTATGTTTGTCTTCCATGTTTATTTTTTGAGGACAACTCTATTGGGGGGATTAGGGTTTCCTTTGAAATCTGTTTGGCTGGAGTGATGTCAATGGGAATGGCAGAGTAAGGGCCTCTGAAAAGCCAGTCCTTCATAAATGCAACAAGAGCAAAAGCAGCTCTACCATAAAAATACTGACAAAAATTATTAGAATCAACGTTTTCAGAACTCTGGAAATTAACAAAAGGCTTGCAACAATCCGAGGAGTACTTATTCAAGAAAAAATGCTAAATTTTAATAAGAGATGTTTGACATTTTAACCAGACCTACACCCATTCCCATCATCCCAGCAGCACAGGAGACTTGAAAACCAATATTCCTGCAATCAGAGTGGAAACCAGGTGTAGCCTAGTAGCCACTGGAGGGGGTAAAACAGGTTTGGAGTTCTCTAAAACACCATTCAAAGAGAACTGTAATTATTTGACCTGTCAATTCTCTGCCAACTCCCATGTGCAAGTCTTGTCCTTATTGATTCAGACCTCATTCAGGGTGAATAGCCTTTTCCCTGGGAGGGGAGAAAAAGGGTGGTGGTTTGTTGAAAACAATCAGAGGCAGTCATTTAACAACACCATTAATATTAACTGAGGTAATGACAACAGTTGGGGCAAACAAGCAATTGATCAAAATATTTAAAAAGCTGAGGAATGAGATGTCTATCAGTATCTCTGAAAAGCTTTGACAGGGGCACTTGTAAAGCATGCAACTCTTGACCTCAGGGTTATGACTTTGAGCCCCATACTGGGCATGGGCCTACTTAAAAAAAAAAAAATGCTTTGACATATTTTTAGCCTTTTAGGCCAGGTGCATGTGTAGGGCTGTGTATATGCCTAGGTCCATGTGCATGATCAGAGTAACGTACATGTGAAACTCCTAAGCTCTCACTTCTGGCTGACCTTGAGGCATGGTGTAAAGAGAAAGTGAAGGCAAAGGCAGAATTATGAAATGCCTACCTGAGCATTAAAAGCATACCATAATACACATTCAGAGCCCCTCTACAAAGCTGGGAAACTTATTGTTCCAGACATTTAAGGAAATCTCTGTCCAATAATTAGCTGACAACTAAGCTAACAAGAAACTTCAGTAGCCACACACTGTATATAGGATTAGTTCAAGAAAGTCACTAAACAAAGAAAGACCAACAATATCAAACACTAATAACAACAAATCCAAGGGTAAGGAGGAATCTGATTTCCAGATTTCTACATTATTTAAGAAGTGCCCAATTTGAAAAATAAAATTTATAAACCATGCAAAGAAATAAGAAGTATGACATATGCATAGTAAAAAAAGCCATCAATAAATGTCTTTGAAGAAATTTGTGGACTTACCAGACACAAATTTAAAATAGCTATTTTAAAGATATTCAAAGAAGCAGACAAAACATGTCTAAAGAACTAAAGGAAAGACTGAGAAAAATGCCTTATCAAACAAAACATCAATAAAGAGACAGGAATTATAAGAAAAAATCAAATAGAAATTTTGGAGTTGAAAAGTACAAAAAGTGAGAGGAAGAATTTACTAAAGAGGCTCAACATCAGAACTGGCAGGAGAAAACTAAAGACAGGTCAATTGAGATGATTTATTATGAGAAACAGAAAAGTAAAGAAAGAATATTTGAAAAAATAATGGCGAGTTTCCAAATTTTATAAGAAAACATTAATCTACACATCCAAGAAGCTCAGAAGTCTTTATGTAATGTAAATTTTGAGAGATCCACACGTAGAAACATAAACTGTTGAAAATCAAAGACTAAGAAAATTTGAAAGCAGCAAGAGAAAAAAGTGACTCATTATGTACAAGGAATACTCAGTAAGATTAATGGCTGATTTCTCATTAGAAACAGTCAGTAGAGGCAGTAAGATGATATATTCAAAGTGCTGGGGAGAAAAAAAGAATGTCAATCAAAAACTCTATATCCAGCAAAACTATCCTTCCAAAATGAAAGAGACATTAAGACACTATCAAACTCTGGGGTGCCTGGGTGGCTCACTCAGTTAAGCATCTGACTTCGGCTCAGGTCATGATCTCACAGTTTGTGGGTTCAAGCCCCATGCTGGGGGCTGACAGCTCTCTGGTGACAGCTTGGAGCCTGAAGCCTGCTTCTGATTCTATCTCCCTCTCTCTCTGCTCCTCCCCCACTTGTGCTCTGTTTCTCTCTCTCAAAAATAAATAAACATTAAAAAAATTAAAAAAAAAAAAAAAGAAAGACATTGTCAAACTGGATAGAATCTGCTGTCAGCTGACCTGACCTACAAGAAAAGCTAAGAGAATTATTTTAGATGAAATGAAAGGACACAAAATAGTAATACAAATACACAAAAAGAAATAAACAGTGCCAGTAACTGCAATGATGAAGTAATGACAAAACACAGTCTAAAAGTATTTTTTTGTTTGGAACTACTTTTATCCCTATTTGATTTCAAATTAGATAATGCAATAATTACAAATCAAAGTTGATAGGCACACAATGTGTAGCGTATAATTTGTGTGACAATAATAGCACAAAGGAGAAGGAATGAAGCTATTAGGGAGGCAGGTTTTTCTATATTATTGAAATTAAGTGGCTATTAATCTGTACTAAGCTATTATAAATTAAATAATTATAATTACATAATTATAAGTTAATGGTAATCCTCAGGGCAACCACTAAGACAATAACTGAAAAAAAACATAGTAAAAGAAATGACAAGAGATTTAAACTGATATACTAGAAAATATCTATTTAACACAAAAGAAGGAAGTAACCAAGCAATAAGGGGAACAAAACAGACACAAGTCATGACAAACAAATAACAAAATGGCAGATGTAAATCCTACCTCATCATAATTATATTAAATTTAAATGGATTAAGCACCCCAATAAAAAAAGCAGAGACTGGCAGAATGGATGAAATAAAAACAAGATCCAACTGTATACTGTCTATAAGAAATACATTTTAGATTCAAAGACATGAAGAGGTTGAAAGTAAAAGAATGGTAAAAGATATACTATGTAAGCATAGGCAAATGAAAACCTGAGTGGCAATACTAATATCAGACAAAATAGACTTAAACAAAATTTGTAAGGAGGGACAAAAGAAGGACATTTTACAATGACAAAAGGGATAACACATGAGGAAAAAAACAAAACAAAACAAAAACACATACACACCAAACAACAGAATGCCAAAATACATGACACAAAAACTGACAGAATTGAAAGGAGAAATAGACAATTCAACAGTTATAGCTGGAGACGTCAATACTCACTTTTAACAGTAGATAAAACAACCAGACAGAAGACTAATAAGAAAAAAGACGTGAACATCATAAACCAACTAAACCTAATAAACGGCTTAAGAATGTTCCACTCAACAACAGTAGAACACGCATTCTTTTCAAGTGTATGTGGAACATTTTCTGGGACAGACATATGTTAGGCCACAAAACAAGTCTCAATAATTTTTAAATCATACAAAGTAGGCTCTCCAAACACAGCAGAATGAATTAGAAATGAATGAATTAGAATGAATTAGAACAGAAAATACTGGAAAATTCACAAACATATGGAAATTAAGAAGTCCTAACCAATGAGTCAGAGAAGAAATGACGGATATTAGAAAATACCTTGAGATGATTAAAACACATACAGACACTCACAAACACACACACAAACACACAAAACATACCAAAACATATGAGATGAAGATAAAGAAGTGCTCAGAGTGCTCAGAGAGAAATTTATTGCTGTGTCTCTACTGAAAAAAGAAAAAAAAAAAAAAAGACGAATCAATACTCTAGCCTTGTACCTTAAAAACTCTAGAAAAAGAGCAAACTTACTCCAAGGCAGGCAGAAGAAAGAAAATGAAATAATATAGAGGAGAAATAAATGAAGCACAAAATAGAAACATAATAGAGAAAACCAACAAAATAATACATTTGTTCTTTGAAACAGGCCAATAGGATTGAGAAACTTTCAGGTAGACTGACAAGCAAAATGAGGGAAGACTCAAAACTAAAATCAGGAATGAAAGAGAGGGCATTACTACTGACCTAACAGAAATAAAAAGGGAACAACAATATGCCAACTAATTATAAAACCTACATGAAATGACAAATTCCTAGAACAACCTACCAAATCTGATTCAAGAAGAAACAGAAAATCTGAACAGGTCTATAGCAAGTAAAGGTACTGAATTAGTAGTCAAAATCTTCCCACAAAGTCAGATGACTGCACTGGTAAATTCTACCAAGTGTTTCAAAACTAATTAACACACACATACACACACTCACTCTAATCCTTCACACACTCAATTAGAAAAAGAAGGAAACACTTCCCAATTCATTCTGTAAGGCCAAAACCAGACAAAGACACTGCAAGAAAACTACAGATCAACATCCCTTGTGAGTATGGATGTAAATATCCTCAACAAAATACTAGCAAACTGATTTCAACAACATATAAAAAGGATTTTATACCATGACCAAGTGGGATTTATCTCAGGAAAGCTAGGTTCACTGAATATGTGAAAATCAATGTAATATACCTTAGTAGTAAATGACAAAATCCATGGGATTACTTTAATAGACAGGAAAAAGAATTTGACAAAATCCAACACCCTTTTGTGATATAGAACACTGAATAAACCAAGAACAGAAGCAAACTCTCTTACCTTGATAGAGAACATCTATGAAAAATCCACAGCTGACATCATACTTAGTAGTTAAAGACTGAGAGCTTTGCCACTAAGATCAGCAACAACACAAGAAAGTTTGCTCTGGTTCCAGCCAGGACAACCATAAAGCAAGTTAAAGAAATAAAAGGCATTCAGACTGGGAAGGAAAAAGGAAAATAACATGTTTGCAGATGACATGATGTTGAGTATTAAAGAATCTGAACGAATCCACATGAGCACATGCACAAACACAAAACTATTAGAATTGTGTTCACCAAGGTTGCAGAACACCAAAATCAACATACAGAATTAAATTTTATTTCCATCCACTAGCAATGACGCAAAAAAAAAAAAAAAAAAAAAAAAAATTTTCAACAACTATTTCTGCATACAATAGCATCAAAATGAATAAAATATTTAGGAATAAATCTAACAAAAATAATGCAAAACCTGTACAACAAAAACTACAAAATACTGTTGAAAAAAATTTAAGAATACCTAAGTAAATGGAAAGACATCTCATATTCATGGATTGGAGGATTTAATATCATTAAAATGACAACACTCAACAAACTGATCTACAGATTCAAAGTAATTCTTATTAAAATTCCAGCTGCTTTTTTTTTTTTTTTTTTTGCAGAAGTTAATAAAGTGATCCTCAAATTCCTATAGAAATGTAAGGGACCCAGAACAGACAAAACAATCTTTAAAAAAAAAAGAAGAAGAAGAACAAAGTTGGAGGATTCACACTTCCCAATTTCAAAATTTACTGTCAAATTGTATCAAGATTATGTGGTACTGGCATTTAGATAGACATATAGATCAATGGAATAGAACCAAGAGTCAAGAAATAAGTCCAGTCATTCATTTACAGTCAACTGATTTTTGAGAAAGTTGACAAGAAAATTCAATAAGCAAAGAATAGTCTTTTCAGCAAATGGTGCTGGAACTAGATATCCACCTGCAAAAAAATGATATTGGACTCCTATCTTATATCATATACAAAAATTACCTCAAAATGGATCAGGGACCTAAATGTAAGAGCTGAAATTATGAAACTCTCAGAAGAAAAGAGATATAAATCTGTGTGACTTTGAATTGGACAATGGTTTCTTAGCTATGACACCAAAAGCAACAACAACAAAAATGATGTCATTAAATTTAAAATACTGTGTGCTTCAAAGGTTACCACCAAGAATGTGAAAATATATGGAAACTCTATATCTGACAAGGCACTTTTATCTAGAATACATAAAGAACTCTTACAATTCAATACTAAAAAATAAAACTCATTTAAAAAAATAGATGAACAATTTCACTAGATGTTCCTCCAAAAATATATACAAATGGTCAAAAAGCACATGAAAATATGGTCAACATCATTGGTCATTAAGGAGATATAAATCAAAACTATGAGATACCACTTTACAACCACTAGGATGGTTATAGTTAAACAGATGAATAATAACAAGTGTTGGTGATAATGTGAAGCAATTGGATCCCTCATACATTTGTGGGTTTGCAAAATGCAAAACAGTTTGACAATTCTTCAAAATGTTAAACGCTGAATTATCATATAACCCACAATTCCAGTCCTAGGTATATTCCAAGAGAATCTGTCTACACAAAAACTTCACAGTTCAAAGCACTGTGCACAATAGCCCCAAAGTGGAAACAATCCAAATGTCCATCAACTGATGAGTAAATAAAGTGTAGTATATTTATGCAGTGGAAAATCATTTATCTATTCAAAGAAGTACTGATACGTGCCACAACATAGGTAAACCTTGAAAACATTATGCTAAGTAAAGGGAAGGTAGACATGAAAATTCACAGAGTAAATGAGCCTATTTTATGAAACAGCCAGAAATTTGTCTTTAGAGGTAAATCTATAGACAGAAAATAAGTTAGTGATTGCCAGGATCTGAGGGAATGAAGAACTGGGGAATGAATGCTTATAGGTATGGAGTTTCTATGTTGAACTTTATCTATAAAGGAATATTTCCATTATTCTTGTTGCAACATCCCTCTGGAACTGTTATTCTTTTTTTTTTTTTTTTTTAATTTTTTTTTCAACGTTTTTTATTTATTTTTGGGACAGAGAGAGACAGAGCATGAACGGGGGAGGGGCAGAGAGAGAGGGAGACACAGAATCGGAAACAGGCTCCAGGCTCCGAGCCATCAGCCCAGAGCCTGACGCGGGGCTCGAACTCACGGACCGCGAGATCGTGACCTGGCTGAAGTCGGACGCTTAACCGACTGCGCCACCCAGGCGCCCCTGGAACTGTTATTCGTAAACCAAAAATAATGGATCAATCATTCATAACTAAGATACCTTCAGGCAAACTTATTTCCTTCTCCAGGATGGAGGCCTGTCAGTTCCCATCATTTTCTCTTGTTTGATTCAGAATTTTTATTTGATTCAGTCTGTGTTTTAAAGTCCATCGAAGACAGAATTTTTCTTTTCTGTTTATTTTTATTGTTTCTGCTTGGTTATGATAAACAGAAGTGAAGAAAAAATGTATTCCTTTTTTTTTTTTTTCCAGAGAGAGAGAGACAGAGAGAGAGCGAGCGAGCATGTGCCTGTGTGTGCAAGGAGAGGAGGGGCAGAGGAAGAAGGAGAGAGAGACTCTCAAGCAGGCTGCACACCCAGTGTGGAGCTAGATCTTACAACCATGAGATCATGACCTAAGCTGAATTCAGACATTTAACTGAATGAGCCACCCAGGTGCACCTTATACTGCTACTTTAAACCAGCACTTTCCCTTAATCTTCTAATGTTTGCTGGTCTAATGGGGGGGGGGGGGGGAGGAGGGACAAAAAAAACACTGTTAACTTGCAGTTGATTGTTCTTATTTAATTTTCCAAGAGGCTGCAAATCTTTTTTATCTTTACTGGCCATTTATATTAAATCTTTTGTAAATTACATACTGATAGCCTTTGTAAATTTTTATATTGAATTATTTATTGCTTTCATAACATTAATTGTTCTTTTGATATATCATTGATATAAATCCTTTGCTCTCTATATTGCAAATATCTTTCAGTGTGAATCTTGTTACAGTGTCTTTTATTGGACATATCTTAAAAATTTTACGTAGTTAAATCCACCTAACTTTCTTTTGGATTTTATTTATTATGTAGGAAAAGCTTTCTTACCTTAAAATTAAAAAAATATTCAATATTTTCTTCTAATAGTAATATAACAGTAACTTTCATCCAGTATTAAAAAGTATATATATCTAGTTCTCTATTCCATATGGAAACTGATGTTTGTTTCTGGTGTGATGTCAGCACCTATTTTGATTTTTTTCACTTTCAAAAAAACAACCAATGGAAAAAACACCATTCCTTACAGATTTGAAATACTTCTTTTAAGCTAAATTTCCTCATATACAAGATCTATTAATGAATTCTGTTCTGTACCATCTGACAATATGATCTTATTTATTTACTCTAACCATACAGTATACTTTAATATCTAATAGGGCAAATTTGTTCAAACTCTCCTCTGTTTTTCTTAAAGAATGTTTTAGCTATGCTTATGCATTTTTCCTTAGTGATGAATTTTAGAATTATATCAAAAACAAAATTCTATTGATACTCTGGTATCAAAAAGCACATAGAACAAGCTGGCAATACATGAGGTGAATCTAGCCAGTGCACATTATTATTGAGCCTGTAACATGGTATATGTTTTAAAAATTGATGCTTAACAATAAACAGTCACTTCCCTCCCACACCTTACAACACATTCCCTTCCTCATCCTACTGTAGACATATAGTGCTGCCTTATTCTTTTATAAACAAACAGTGCTCCATATTATGATACACCATAACTTGCCTAACTATTCTCCTAGTCCTGGACACTTAGATAATGTTATTTGCAACCTTTTGCTAAAATATAATATGCTGCAATAAATATTCCTGCATATTCATCATTCTAGACATATGCAACTATTTCTATTGGATAAACTGCTAGAAGATAAATTACATGGTCAAAGGGAGTGTACATAAATATTAAAAAAAGTTACACATACAAAAGAATATGTGTAGTTAAAAATTTTTTTAATGTTTATTTTGAAACAGAGAGAAAGAAAACAGGGGAGGGGCAGAGAGGGAGGGAAAGAGAGAATCCCAAGCAGACTCCAGCTGCCAGCACTGAGCCTGACACAGGGTTCAATCCCACAAATTGCGACATCATGACCTGAGCCAATATCAATAGTCCAATGCTTAAATGACTGAACCACCCAAGCACCCCAAAGAATATGTGTATTTAAAAGATGATCATTATGATCAAGATTAACCTTATTTAAATATTTATCTAAATTTTATTTATTTATTAAACAAGTATTTAGTTAGTATCTGCATGTGGGATAAAGGCAAAAGGGTAGTTTAAGCAGCTACTAAATTGCTAAATGTTAACAGTTGACTGAAAATTGCAGTAGTTACAAGATGGGATACTATGCATTTTTTCAACAGTGATATACCAAAAATCACATTTTACATCTTAAATATATATAATTTTATTTGTAAAAAAAATTTTAAATTAAAACAAAACAAAACAGAAAAAGACAACCCTATAAAAATTGGTGACAGATTTAAACAGTCAATTCATAGAGTGTAAATGGTCAATATATATGAAGTGATGCTTTATCTACATATTAATCAGGAAAATCATTTAAAACTGCAGTACTGAAATCTGCTAAGAGAGTAAATCTTAAAAGTCCTCATCACAAGACAAAAAACAAATTTTGTAACTATGCATGGTGATGGATGTTAATAGACTTATTGTGATTATTTCACAATGTATATAAATTTTGAATCATTATATTGCACACATAAGACTAATATGTTATTTGTCAATTATACCTTAAAAAATAAAAAGATAAAACTGCAGTGAAATACCATTTCAAACTTATTGTGTTAGCAAAACAACGTACAAATTGTTGGCAAAAATGGACAGCAATGGTTAAAGTATAGATAGCTACAACTGATTTGGAGGTCAAGCCAAGCAGGATGTTCATCAATATTTTACCACATTTCATCAAATCTATGACAACACCGATTATAAGATGATCATTATTGTATGTACTAATAAAAGAACAAAACTGCCAAAACAAAAACAAAAACAAAACAACCAAACCCAGTGATAATACTCTTTATGTATTGATACAGGATAATTTCCAAGTTAGAAAAGTTCAGTGCAGAATAGTGTAAATAGCATATTACCTGTCTGGCAAAAAACGAGAAAGGACTATAGACATACTATTTGTTTTTAAATGCATAAAGTATCCCTCCAGAAACTGGTAATGTCCGTATATCCTCTGGGAAGGGGATTAAGGCTGAGAGACAGAGATAGAAGACAGATTTAGCACCCTTATGTAATCTGAAGTTTGAACCACATGAATATATTTTTTAATACAAAAAGTAAATTTATATTTTATAATTTAATTATTTTATTTTTAGTTTATTAGGCTTTTATTCAGTAATAAGAATACATACAAAATTTTAAAATTCTACTTTGGGGAACTCTTTTCAAAGGATATTTTTGAAGCTTTTTATTTTCCCTTCTATCTTTTAAAACTGACTTATTACAATATAATTCACATACCATACAATTCACCCATTTAAAGTGTACAATTCAATGGTTTTTAGTACAGAGTTGTGCAACCATCACCACAATTGATTTTCCCTCCTTTTGAATAATAAAATGAGATATCAGACAGAATCCTGGCAACATCTGCAAGTAGAAAAATTATGGAGCAGAGAAAAGGAAGATCTCCTACAAAGGGAGCTGGATATTTTCCTTCCCACCTAACATTTTTAAGGGAATTTTGTGTAATTTTGTGTAAGACTAGTAAGGGTGAAGAAAGTTTCCCATGCTAATATCAAAATGAAATTTACACAGTATTTTTTTAGATGGAAAACGAAAGAGTATTTTAATACCTTTTTGCAATGACTTTTGGTATTTTCTGATATTACACTAAAACTTGACAAGTGATGTATTTTTAAAGGTTAGCTGCGATGTTGAATCTGAAATCACTAAGCTTTTTCACACTTTAAAAAAAATTTTTTTTAATGTTTATTTCTGAGACAGAGAGAGACAGAGCATGAGTTGGGGGGGGGGGGGGAGAGAGAGAGAGAGAGGGAGACACAGTATCTGAAGTAGGCTCCAGGCTCTGAGCTGTCAGCACTGAGCCTGATGCGGGGTTCGAACTCAAAAACCATGAGATCATGACCTGAGCTGAAATCAGTCGCTCAACCGACTGAGCCACCCAGGCGCCCCTTTCACACTCTTACATTGAAATCCACCAAACTATCATGAACTTTTCAAAATTTTGTTAGTTTTAGGTGTACAATATAATGATATATTTATTATGAAATGATTACCACAATAAGTTTAGTTAAAATCCATCACAATAGTTAAAATTCTTCTGTGTGTATAAGAACTTTTAAGATTTACTCTCAATATCTTTCAAATGTGTAATGAAGCATTGTTAACTATAGCTAACTATAGTGTCCAATAAAGCATTGTTAACTATTATGCCCATTATATCCCTAGAACTTATTTATCTTATAACTGGGAAGTTTGTACCTTTTGACCACCTTCACCCATTTTGTCCAGCCCCCTACTCATCACCTCTAGCAAACACCAATCTGTTCTCTGTATCTATGACTTTGTTTTTTAAAGATTCTACATATAAATGATATCATACAATATCTTTCTCTGTCTTATTTAACATAACATCCTCAATGTCTATCCATATTGTTGCAAATGGCAGGATCTCCTTCTTTTTTATGGGTAAATAATATTCCCCTGGGTAGGTTATTTTCATGTCTTGGCTTATAAATATGCTGCAATGAACAGGGGGGTGCTATATATTTTTAAAAATTCATTATTAAGTGGTCAGAGGTTAGAAACATTATGGTTAACATATTTAGTCTTAGGAAGCTTAGTTTCAGAAAAGTCAATTTGTAGAGGGATGAAGGACTATAATGGTTAATAATTATAATAATAAAAAAACACTTCTGTGGCATCACTGTGTGCCAGAAACTTTACATAAACCAATTCACTTAATTTCAAAAACGCTGTTAGGTGGGTATTACTATTATTCTCATTTTCCAAAAGAGGAAACTGAAGATTAAGATGTTCAGTAACCTGCCCAAAGTTATATAACTAGTGAGTGACAGAAGTCATATTTTGAACCTTCAAAGTCATGCTGTAGACCACTGCACTATACTGCATCTATATACTGAAATGCTATGTCATGAACACTGGCTTTGCAGCAAGACAAACAGTAATTAGCTGTGTGACTATAGGCAAATGATTGACTCCCCTTTATGCTCAGTTCTCTCGTCTGTAACTGAAGAAGTTAACACTTGCCTCTCAAATACATAAAACAGTTAGCACAGCATCTAGCACCTTGGTAAGTGTTAAAATAAATTACAGCTAAAAATAAAAACCCTCCAAAAACAGAGGTTTAGCTAACCAGGTGCACAGAAGTAAAATGCAGAGCCAAGGGTCATCTACAAACCACTCAAGAGGGCTATATGCTCTCCTGGTAGGTTACTTAGCACAATGATAAAGCTGAGTTAAAGACAAAAAAAGCATGGGCAATAATGGTTTAAGAGATACTGTTTCTTACTACATACTATTATATGTGATAATTATTTTAACACTTAGCACTCAAACATTTCAAAGACATTCTTTATGTCCTAGAAAAATCAAGACAACTGATAATATGTCTTCCAAAAAATATTTAGCAATGAAAGGGCCTGTGTGCAATGCTCAATCTTTTTAACAAAGGAAAAAAAAAATGCACTTAAAAAAATTTTTTTTAATGTTTACTTATTTTTGAGAGAGAGACAGAGAACAAGTGGGGGGAGGGGCAGAGACAGAAAGGGAGACACAGAATCTGAAGTAGGCTCCAGGTGAGCTGTCAGCACAGAGCCCGATGAGGGGCTCGAACTCAGAAACAGTGAGATCATGACCTGAGCCAAAGTCAAACGCTTAACCGACTGAGCCACTCAGGTGCCCCAAAAAATGTACTTTTATGAAAACAGCATATTCTAGGTCTTAAATAAACATCATACTAAGAATGTTTCTAAAAACTCTTTCCTATGTTTCTCATCAAGAACAATGACAATAAGCCTGGGGCAATGTATATTGGATTCATACATTAAATCAATGTGTTCAAAACCAAGAAGTCCACAGATCTGCTTGAGAAGAGATTTAGAGATAAGTCACTTAGTATTTTTAAAACTACTACAGGAAGCAAAATCTCATAGCTTAAGTGAGTGAAAACTATGTTCTATACTCAGGCATAGGAGGGCACAGGGTTATGGCTCTATCTAAAGCAAATTCAATTTGGTTTGTGGTTTGTAACCTGGCAATTTTAGGCAACTGGCAAGAGAAAAGTATTTCTGCCAAGGACAGAATCATGTAGAAGAGTGCTGGCAACCTTTGAGGTATTAAGGACCTAATAATCTCCACTATTTCTATATTCTATCTGCTGCCTTCAGTACAGGGCACAAGCCCTTAACTAAGATCCTTTAGTTAAATAATAGCCAAGTGTAAGACAATCATCATCATCATCATCATCATCATCAAGAACAGTATTTAAGGAGGAAGTACTACCAATTCTATACCAATTCTTCTAGAAACACAAGGGACTGAAACACTTTCCAACATGTCTTATGAGGCCACATTACCTTAACAAAACTAGACAAGGACATTACATGGAACAAGCAAAACAAACCCTGAATAATATTCCTAATGAACACAGATACTACAATTTTACAATACTAGAGTATCAGCAAATTGAACTAAACCATACACAAAAGGTAATACATGATGATTCAATGGAATTTTTCCCAGAGTGCAAGGCTGGTTTAACATCTGAAAATCTATCAGTGTAATTCACCATATTAACAAGACTAAAATAAGAAAAATCATATGGTAATCTCAATAGATGCAGAAAAGCATTTGATAAAGTACAAACATCCATTCATGATAAAAATTCTCAGAAACCAGAAATAGAAGGAAACTTCGCTTGAAGAGCATCTTGATAAAGGACATCTATGAAAAACTTAGAGCTAAGATCACATTTAATGGTGAAAAAGTGAATGCCTGCTCCCTAAGTTTGGAGAAAACGCAAAGATGTCTGCTCTCATTACCATGTTCAACATTTAAATGGTGGTCCTAGTCAGTGTGATTAAGGTAAGAAAAGGAAATAAAAGGCATACACATTGAAAAGGAAGAAGTAGAATTATCCTTATTCACAAATAATATGATTGTCCATGTAGAAAATCCCAAGAAATTTTTTTAAAGTTACTAGAACAAATAAACGAATTTAGCCAAGTTACAAAATAGAAGATCAATATAACCAAATCAATTATTCTATGACATAAGAAATAAACAACTGGAAATCGACATTAAGGATAATATCAATAGTATCAAAAATGTAAAATATTTAGAGACGAATTCAAGAAAAAATGTTCTGGACCTATACACTGAAAACTAACATTCTTGAGAGAAAATAAAGAAGACCTAAACAAATCGAGATATACCATGTTCATGGACAAAAACACTCAGTATCATTAAGATGTCAATTCCAAATGCTAGACTGACCTATACATTCAACACAATACCAATCCCAATCTCACTACAAATATTTTTTTTGTCAAAATTAACAAGTTGATTGGGGCACCTGGATAGCTTGGTTGAGTTTCTGCCTTTGGCTCAGGTCATGATCTCATGGTTCATGAGTTTGAGCCCCGCATCAGGCTCTATGCTGACAGCTCAGAGCCTGGAATCTGCTCTGGATTCTGTGTCTCCCTCTCTCTCTCTGCCCCTCCCCCACTCGTATTCTGTCTCTCTCTCTTTCAAAATTAAACATTAAAAAAAATAAAAGAAATTAACAAGTTGATTTTAAAACATACATGGAAATTCAAAAGAGCTAGAATAACAACAGTGATCTTGAAAAAGAAAAACAGGGGCGCCTGGGTGACTCGGTTAAGCGTCCGACTTCAGCTCAGGTCACGATCTCGCGGTCCGCGAGTTCGAGCCCCGAGTCGGGCTCTGGGCTGATGGCTCAGAGCCTGGATCCTGCTTCCGATTCTGTGTTTCCCTCTCTCTCTGCCCCTCCCCTGTTCATGCTGTGTCTCTCTCTGTTTCAAAAATAAATAAACGTTAAAAAAAATTTTTTTAAATAAGAAAAAGAAAAACAAAGTTGGGAGGAATTATGCTTTCTGCCTTCAAGACTACTACAATAATTTACAATTTTGTATTGGTATAAGAATAAACATAAAGACCAATGGGACACAACAGACAGCACAAAAATAGACCCACACATACAAATTCAATTGATTTTTAACAAAGGTGCCAATGTAACTGAATTAGAGACAGACTAGTCTCATGACCACTGCTGACCATTTTCAACAAATGGTGCTCCAACAATTGGACATCCATACGGAAAAAAAATAGGTCTTAACCCTTACCTTACACATACACAAAAAATTAACTTGAAATGTTCACAGACCTAAATGTACAAGCTGAAACTATCAAACTTTCAGAAGAAAACATAAGAAAATCTTTGAGACTTAATTTAGGCATATTTTCTTAGGACACAAAAAATATGAACCATAAAGGAAAAAAAAAACACAACTTCAGCAAAATTAAAAACATTTCATCTTTGTTTTTTTTTTAAACATTTCATCTTTGAAAGAGAACATTAAGAAAATGAAAATACAAGCCTCAGACTAGGATATCTGTGTATCCACATATTCAAGGACTTGAACCCAGAATATACATAGAACTCTTCTAATCAATAATAAGTGAAACAACCTGATTAAAAAACAATGAGTGAAAGATGTGACAGACATTTCACCTAAGATGATACATGAATAGCAAATGAGCATCTGAAAAGATGCTCAACATAATTAGTCATTAGAAAAATGCAAAATAAAACTAGAGTGAGATGCTATTACATATGCACTAGAATGGCTAAACTTAAAGAGAAACACAAATACCAAATACCAAGAGCTGAAGAGAATGCAAAGCAACTGGAAGTCTCATATGCTGCTAGTAGGAGTGCAAAATGGTCTAATAATTTTGGAAAACAGTTTGACAGTTTCTTAAAAAGTTAAACATATACTTGCCACTAATCCCACCATCCCACTCCTAGGTATGAGAAAACAAATGTCCATGTAAAACCTTGCAAATGAATGTTCACAGCAGCTTAATTCATAATAGCCCAAACCTAAACATAGCTCAAATGCCCATCAATTAATCTGGATAAGTGAATTTTGTTATATCCATTCAATTGACTAATATTCATCATTTAAAACTTACAAACTACGGATACATGTAACAACTTTAATGAATCTCAAAAGTATCATGTTAAGTGAAAGAAGTCACAAAAAGAAAGAAGTCAGACATTAAAAAAAGGTATATATTGTAAGATTCTAGTCACATGATATTCTAGAAAATACAAAACTATCCTGACAGAACATAGATCTGTGACTGGCAGGGACTTGCAGTGGGGTGAGGTATGTGACTGCAAAGAGGCAAGAGAGAACTTAATGAAATACTGACAATGTTTTATCTCTTGCTTTTAGTTATACCACTGTATAAATCTGGTACAATTCAGAGAACTCTACTCTTACACAAATTTTATCTGACTATAAAGTGATTAAAAATAAAGAAAAAACCCACATTTCCCCTGCATACCTCAAGTTTATTTTGTGAGGATCACATGACATAGTTAAATTTAGCTGAAGTTGACCCATGTTGATATTAAAGGCTTTCTTAAAGGCCAAAAGAATTTGGCCTCACAGATGTCTCAGCTGTCACTGCCCCCAAACTGGTTAGTTTGGTTAGTTCAAGCTTCAGTTCCTTACCTAACTAAAGTTAGTAACTACACACTACTAAATCTAGTATATCTTTCTGACAACAAATTATTTGTAGCAATTGATGTCAAATCCTTTAACATCTATCGCTAAGTAAACTTCAAGAGTTAACAGGATAATTCCTTAATGCACAAAAGACCATATCTATGTTTACAAAAAATGTTATTTATCCCTCAGAGCTTTCTCCTGCAGGAAGTTATTTATAATATTGCCTGATGATTCACATGGACTTCAGCTGAAATTTAGACTTTGTTACTTCATCAGACACTTTCTTACTAGGGTATTCTTTGACTTTCTTCTGACTTTCTTACTAAGGTTTTCTTGTCATTTATCCCTGTCGCTTTTTTTTTTTTTTTTAAATACAAGGAAAATTAACTTGGGTTAAGTAAGAAATAATTTATAAAACTGCCTAAGTAATATTTATACCTCAAGTACACACTTTCCTCCACAATCTTAGGAAACAAGAATTAGGGAGAAACAAAAATGAAAATTACTGATTGGGGGGAAAAGCCATTTGTGTCTAACCTTTTAGTCACTTTTGTCAAAGCTTATGGTAGAATAAAAAATTTTTAAATATAATTTCCACTTTAAATACAGGTGGAAGAAAAATCTTCTTACTTGCAAACCAACCTTCATAACTTTGACACTAAAAATGTACAGTCCTATACCCTGCATTTGAGATGATGAAAGCCCTGGTAGGACAACAAATTTCAAGAACTGTAGAAAACTGATGTTCGAACAACAAAAGTATCCTCTGAAATTATTTCATCCCAACTTTTCATTTAGCTATCACCAAAGTGGGAAAATGTGAGTATTCAGATATAGAAGCTGGATTTTTTTTTTCATGGAAAAAAATGTGTTGTGTTTGTAATAAAATAGCCAACAAATTGCAGAAGATAGAAGAAAATGAGATAAAAACTTAAGAATTTTTTGAACCACAGGACAACATCTGTTCTTATTCTCTAGAGTCTACAAAACCAGAGAAAATTTTAAATTCACTCTACAAAAATATTTATATTGTTGGTAACTGAAATCCATTCAAAGATCTGAAAATACGTTTTTCTCCTAATAAACAGAACCTCTAATCTTCTTCAATTTGGAGACAGAAGTTACATCTCAAATACAGAAATCTGCCCTTTTTGTAGACAGATAATTGCCTTCAAATTGGAGATCTACCTAAAACTAGTGAAACTCATTAGATAGGAATTGATAAAATCTTGTTAAATAAGCAGACAATTAATTATATTTGGTTATATGACAAGAGGACAATTCTTTAGTCTGTGATAAATGCCCTATCAACATTGCTTTTCTAATGTAGACATAAATTCTACTTGTTTATAGTAACTTTACTCATAACTGCCAGAACTTGGGAGGCAACCAAGATGTCCTTCAGTAGGTGAATGGAAAAATAAACTGTTATTTTGAGACAATGGGATATTATTTAGCACCAGAAAGAAATGAGCTAGTAAGCCATGAAAAGACCTTAAGTAATCTTAAAAGCATATTGCTAAGAGGAAGATGCCAATGTGAAAAGGCTACAAACTATATGGTAAAAGCAAAACCATGGAGAAGTCAGTGGTTGCCAAGGGTCAGTGAGGAAGAAGGAAGGGATGAATAGGCGGAACACAGGATTTTTAGGCAGTGAAATCGTAGTATCATATTATGATACAACAACCGTGGATACTTGTCATGACACATTTTTCAAAACCCCACAGAATGTACAAAACCATTTATATGTAATGTGAAGTATGGACTTTGACAATGATGATGTCAATGTAGGTTCACACATTATAACACATGTAGCACTTCAGTGCCAGATGCTGAGGACGTGCCAGATGTAGGGAGGCTGTGCATGTGTAGGGGGCGTGGAGCAAAAGGAAATTCTACTTTCTACTCACTTTTGCAGTGAACCTAAAACTGCTCTAAAAAATGAAGTCTATTTTTTAAAAAGGTGTATGTACACTTTAGTTGGTTTTTAGTAGCTGGTATGAAGTTCTCTGATTAGGGAGAGGATCAATATATACCCACTTTGTAAAGAAACTATTATATAAATTGAATATGCAATGTTCTCATACTTCATTTTAAAGATACATTTGAAAAAGAGAAATGATCTCAGTACAGTTGGAACATTTCTAAAACCAGTTCAGAGATTCTCTTTACACAAATTCTTACATGTTGGGAATCAGAGTCACTAATATATGAGTAAGATCCACACTTGTTAAATGTACTTAGTTTAAAAACAGCCTAGAATCAGCTAACTAGAAAACATACTTGGAAATATTGGGTCAAAGCCCCTCATCTTAAAATAAGTAAAACAGAGGCTCAGAGAAGCTATATGATTCTCCCCAGGACTATTTAAGATAGAAGGACTAGAACTTTGGTATTCTAAAGTTTCAAGTTTGTCTTTTCATTATACTACTACCATTAAAGAAAACAAAATTATGATTTCTTAAAAGACACAGATGTAACTTTTTTTTCTTTTTCCACTTTAAGAGGATAAGAATCTAATTAGTGTATTTCTTTGGCTGATAAGCACTCACTCGAGCTGCCCACTTACTCATTTATTCTGCCTGCTTGATTTTTCCCAGAGGTCATATAAAAAGAAAATCATGTTTTAAGAATGCTAAAAGCCAAAGACAATGTTTCACCACGAAAGTGAATATAAAACCCACGTGTGGGTTATTATTCAAGCAAGGGCTACGCTCCCCATCCCACCACTGATAGTCGGAATTTAGAATCTTGCTCGACGTCTTACAGAGGTAAAAATCCACCCTTAGTGGGAGCAGCTGTGACTCTGTGAAAGAAGCTACAAATAACATGCTGGGAAATTCAGCAGGCACTGTTATTATATCCTGTTTATACTGTCATTTTTCCTATCAGTAGGATATTATTTATACAGACCCCACCCATGAACTTCTTGTTTATCTTATTATAGAAATCCTCCAAATCTATAAAAAGAAGCCTCTGTATTAGTTTCTGGAACAAGCACATGTGTTATAATTTTGCACCTCACTACACTTTTTTTATTTAGCAATCTCTTTTGTTAGGCCCTACTCATTCTCATTTTTATCTCAAGGTTGATTTATTTCATTATTTCACATATTAGAGTTGAACTTAACTTTTTAAAGACTCCATAACAGGACATAGATTCTGGGGCTCCACACCTTAAACTTTATTTTGGGAAGATTTCATCAGGTAGAGATATTCTTGTAAGATACACTTCACTAATTTGTTTAAAGACAAAAAGTGGCTATACGCTGAGATCAGGTACCCCTAGTGAGTGAGTCCTAGATGTCTGGAAGCTTATGTAGGCTTCTCTATGCCAGGTATGCCAATTATGATGGACAAGCTTTCTATGGATTCTCACTAACTCACTATTTTCTAGTTGGATCTCTTTTCTAGAATGAAAAGCCCTGCCCCTGAGGCTAGTTTGATGGGCCAGGTGAAAATGCAACACAGTAATACATGAGAAATAAATGAATTCACTAAGTTGACCAATGGGACAATGAAACAATCTTGTTATAAATCACCCTCACTCCCCTGCCTTATGTAAATAACTGAATTAAAGCAGATAAAAGAAAGATGCAAATTCCTTAAGGGCAGAAATTCACACAGCATTTGGTGAACAAATAATTATTTTTGGAGAGGGAACGTCACTGGACAAAGTTAATATTGGATAAACTTTCATATGTTCAGCTTGTGTCAGCTTCACTAAAACTCCTTTTACTCTACAAGACAGCACTACAAGGCAGCTAGGTAAACATGAAATCTTCAGAAAGTATGTATAATGCTAGACTCTCTGGGAATGTGCAAGAAAGATCACTGGTTTTTGTTTTTTTGCTTTTTAAAAAAAAAATGTTTATTTATTTTTGGCAGAGAGGGAGCAAGCATGAGCAGGAGAGGGGCAGAGAGAAAGGGAGACAGAGGATCCGAAGCGGACTCTGCACTGACAGCAGCAAGCCCCATGCAGAGCTTGAACCCATGAACCATGAGATCGTGACCTAAGCCGAAGTCAGATGTTCAACTGACTGAGCCACCCAGGTGCCCTGAAAGATCACTGCTTTTAAAGAACTTTACTCTAAAATGCATAACTGAAATGAGGCATAGTACCTAAGAGTGGTGAACTTAGTGTAACTGATTTCATAAAGAGAGAATTCTAAGAGCACCTGGGTGGCTCAGTTGATTGAGCATCTGACTCTTGATTTCAACTCAGGTCATGATCTCAGTTCATTGGATTGAGCCCCACATAAGGCTCCGAGCTGAGAGTGAGGAGCCTGCTTAGGATTCTTTTCCTTTGCCCCACCCCACCTCAAAATAAGTAAACATTTAAAAAAAAAAAAAAAAAAAGAGAGATCTACGTGTGCTAAAGTGATCAAAGAAGCCAGAATGAGGATAATAATTGAGGTAAAAAATTTTTTTTTAATTTTATTTATTTTGAGAGAGAGAGAGTGGACAGAGCGAGAGGGAGAAAGAGAGATTCCCAAGCAGGCTCTGCACCATCAGCACAGAACCTGATGTGGAGCTTGAACTCACCAACTGTGAGATCATGACTTGAGCTGAAATCAAGAGCCAGATGCTTAACCAACTGAGCCACCCAGGCACCTCAAGGTAATCTTGATAAACAGAACTTTATAAGGCTGAAGTGTGAAGGGGAAAAGCATACTAGGCACAAACAATGATTTGTAAGCATCGAAATGAGAATTCTGAAAATGGTGAGTATCTAAATTTAGTTAGGGAGAATACTGAAGAGAAGATGGCAATAAAAAGAAGGCTGGAGTCAGACTATAAGGAGTTTCATTTTTCAGACAATGGAGAACCATTAAAGATATGTGATCAAGGGAAAATGTGCCCAACCTTTTGGAATAGGAATGAAGAGGAGGAAGAATAAGTTGGATTGAGGTTGAAATGGGGGAAGAAGTTTTTAACAGTACCAAATCCTATGATTATAGAAGCAAAATAAAGGTCACGTGATATAACAAGTAATGTGTAAAAATATTTTCAGAACCACAAGATGGCATTATGAGGACTCTTACTGAGTGGCACAATGTTAAAAATATGCCAGTCCACTGAAATTTAATGTCAGAAAAGCTTACCAATCTCCTAGAATTGTACTTCTCAAACCCAAATTATCTGGGGATCTGGTTAAAATGAAAATTCTGATTCAGCAGGTTTAGGGTGGTACTCCGTATCTTTACATTTCTAACAAGCTCCAAATCATGCTGTTCCACGGACTACACTTTGAGTAGCAAGACGCTAAAACATCTTTCAGCTTCCCTTTCCAAAAAGGCAATACTACTGTGTTTAATCCACTATGCTGTAGCTATTCCCTTTAGATATTCCTAAGAAATTCCTTTTAAAGGTATTTTCTTATAATGTGAATCAATGTCACATGGGTTTCAAAAGCTACTATTTTATTTACTTTCATTTTTTTAAGTTTATTTCTTTATTTTGAGAGAGAGAGAGAGCATAAGTGGGGGAGTGGCAGAGAGGGAATCCTAAGCAGGCTCTGCATTGTCAGCATAGAGCCAGATGTGGGTATTGAACTCACAAACTGTGAAATCATGACCTGAGCCAAAGTTGGACAGTTTACTGACTGAGCCACCCAGGCACCCCAAAAGCTACTATTTTAAAAGTCTAAGATGACTCAAGATTCGGGGGATTCAAGATCCTCAAAAACACTTCCACCTGGAAAAATAACCAACTCTATAATACCGTTCTATAACACTACAGTTTTATTCTTTTTTGTAGCTGACAAACTAGAAGATACTATTGTTTCTAATCTTAGAGATAAAGTAAAAGCCCTGAAAAGACAATACTCTGTCGTTTCACAGTGCACATCAGTGGGTTTTGGTAAAACCCACTTAACTTGCCCTTACAATGCCCTTAGCATATTCCTTAATCCTTGAAGATAAAGGTAAAAATGTATTTTACATATTCTATTGAAAGGTATAAAAATTAAATGTGTACACATCCTTCTATTAAGAAAGATTTCTACATGGAAGGATATGCCTTTAATTAGAATCTTTTACCATGAATATAGGCATCATTTGTAAAAGTATGTTAGTAGTGTTATATATCACACACACATATGTATTAGAATTGGTTGATTCTTGGGATGAAATTTAAGACTTCTGAAATCTCAAGTTTCATTTTTTACCATACTGATGGTCAATAACAACTTTTTTACATAAATTAGCTTCAATAAATACCGATGTCTAGAGAACAGAAATGATATCTTAAAATTGGAAGGTACTATGTGATTAGATCCAACTATTTCATCATATAGGTAAGAATCTGAGATGCAGAGGCTAAAAAGCCCAAAGTCACGTAGGTGCTAACGGCATGTCAAACAAGGAGGGGAGGAGGAAAAAACTAATTTTTAAATCCATTAATGTACAACATACAACAACGTACCAAATACAAAATGCAGTTAAAAGAGTTTCCAGTTCTTCTAACGACTAAGATATAGCTGAGTTTATATTAGGTCTTATAAATAAATCACTGATATCCAAGAAAGAAAGAATACATACCAACAAACACGACATGCTACCCCCATATTTAAGAACTCCATAAAAAACGCAATCTGAATAGAGAATGACACATATACACCACATACTTGAGATGGGGCTGCGGTGGGGTGGGTAATGGGATGGTATATAAAGAACAAAGAGAAGACAATGATAACTCTTATCTTCTCAGTAACAGTTCGAAGAGAGCTTCACATATGAAAAGGGCTTAAAAAAAAACTTCCTTTACTCTCATGGATAATTTTTTAATTGGTAAAATTGAGAATCAGGAGGACTGCAAGCTTTTAAAAACATGAAATGTAGATAGCAGTTGGATGTGCATGTGTCATAAGCTCTGTCAGTTACAAGAAAACCAGAGACCCTTTTTTAGTCATAAAATGGGGAATTTTGTGGTTATCACAAATGCTATAAAATTTACTAGCACCAGTTTAAAAAAAAATCACTGGAGAAGTTTCATGATATCAGAGACAATGGGTTTTAAATCATAGGCATACATTATTATGCCTAAGTTGACAGGTCTGCGCTGCAATGCAGAAATGCAAGCAATATTCCAACATCTGCACCAGAAGGCAGAGACTAGACATGATTCCAGAATAAAGGGCTCTTTAGCTCTTACCTGTTACCTGTGCAACAACTGCTTGGGAAATCCTCCGATTGGCAAGAAAGGCTTTGATTTCCTCTTTTATCACACTGCTGTCCCTCCTAACAAAAACAGAAGACAAGACCAACAATGTATGTTGAAGGTAGAAATCCTCATCTTTGCTAAGAAAGGTGAAGCAGAGAGGTGGGGAGCACATAGAAAGAAAGAACACAAAAATAAAGGTAAACAGACCAAGCTTGTGTGAAAATATGAAATTAAAACAAACCAAGAAACACCAAATATTCAAGTCCTAAAACATCACACCATCAGACAGACGCTTTAGTGAATGCCACAGTAGATATAAGTCTCATACCAGACGATGGTTAATCGCATGCTGTGTATAATTCACATTAGGAACAAGGCTGCCATATGGTATATACTAAGTTTCATTACTGAGGAATGAATATACCTTACACAGACAGAAATCCTAGAAAAATAAAAAGCAATAACAACAACAAAAATCAGTTGTGAGTAGACTGTGGGCTCGCATGTTAACTATGAAACTGCATAAATAATGTTCATTTTAAAACCTTTGTTAAAGGAACAGAAATCATCATCATTCTTACAACTGCTAAAAACATTAGCCATTTGAAAATTTTAATTTGCCTTCTTTTTCCTGTATAAACCAAAAAAAAAAAATTAAGTGGGATGAAATGAATATAGAATTTTAATATAAAAAGGCAACATTAATTTCCTATTATATGTAATATAGAGTACTTAAAACTATATTGTGTCCTTGAGATTACATACATATTATAGATCTAATTTTTCCTCCACTAAGACAACAACAAATTCTCACAAGACGAGACATTTACTAGAACAATGAAAGGCAAGACTTCTATTTCTCCACCACAACAAATACACTTTAAGTAAAACTTATACCCTTAAAACCAACCAATTTCTCTTTGAATACTTTATGTTCAAAAGGATTACATAAATAAAGTATTGATTTTTGATCAAGCTCAAAAAAAACACAGAATAGTGGTAATTTATAATCTCATACAGGGTCAGCAAACTATGGCTAAATCTGGCCTCCCAACTGTTTTTATACAACCTGTAAGAGCTAAGTAAGAATGTTTTTCACACTTGCAGTCATTATGTGATGACAGAGAACACTAACTCTAAACATGAATTAAGCAAAGTATTATCTCCTCACCAAAAATTCCATCCTTCTATTGGTAGGCCTATGTTTTAAAAACTATATTCAATATTGTATTTTGTCAATAAAAATCTGTGACTTTTTTTTCCCTCTTAGATGTTAAGTATTAAGTATGTGTATTATATCCTCTATTTTGCCTCTTGGCCACAAAGTGTAAGATGTTTACCATCTACTCTTTCCGACCCCTGATCTGAGAAAAAAGGATCATGAAATCTTTACAAATCATTTTGTAAATGAACCACAAACTTCCAAACTACTTATAGGAGCCCAAGTCTTTCTAAAGATTATTTGGAGTAACAAAAGAAAAGATCCTACCCAAAAATAATCAGTTGTGATTTAACTTAGAACAGGTATGTTAGCCCTTTCGTGAGGAGGGGCTATACATTGTGTGAGTGGATACCAATGTTCCCTTTCAGGAATTCTTTCTGGAAAAGAGCAGAGAAGTAATAGTAGTGACAAGCTTTCAATCTGAAGCTCTACTGTATATTCCTGACCTACTGGTTAGAAATGCTAGTCAAAAAAATTCCTAAAGAAAGAAAACAGCTGCCTAATCCAATACTTAAAATTTCTCATACTCCTCTAGATTCTGATCTAGATACTGGCTAGATTCCCTCCAAAATGCTTGTTCATATTGGAAGTTATTTCTTTGAAAAACATGCACTCTCATTTGATTTAAAACTGTGTATCTGAAATAAAAAGGCACAATACATTTAAATACATTTTAAAGTCAAATAAAATAAACTGCTCTGTATAATACAGGTAGTATAGACCAAATGGCTCTCAAAATCCACCAATAAATACCTGCGCAAGGGATAATTTCAGCAGTATGAATTTGCCTTACGTAAATAAAACAACCAAATCATTTGGTCTCTGATACAGCTTCAAAATTAATCTGAAAAAATTTAAATAAAGCACTGCATTGCAATGTATAGACTATCCTTCTAGGAAAATGAAAAGTGAGTTTAACAGAATATTTATTAAGGTTAAATAAAAAACGTGCTTTCTGGGAAAAATGATTAAATGGTATTTTCTTGACTACGGATTTAAATTGGAATTTAAATCAATTTATTTTAAATCAAATTCACCTAGAGTAGACACTAAATCATAAAGAGGAGATAACATTCAATTATTCCAATAGGAAATATCCAATTTGTGAATTATTCACAGCCTTGCAGTATGACATTATCAAGGGCTGCAGAAAGACAAAAAGAACTTCAAAAAGTCTGCAAAACAGCAGCAATTCATTTACCCTCCCATAGACTATATTTTTAGATACTTGGCAAGTTCCTAAGTACCAAGTTAAAATAAGTTAAAAAAATAATAGTAACAAAACCTCTTTAGTCAACTGCTTTACCAGAGAGAAGCTTTTTCAAACTGAAGAAAAACTTAAGACTTAAAAGATAAGGATATGCTTGGGCAAGTCATTTAATAAAGCTGGACCCTGGTTTCATCATCTGGTAAAATGAGAACATTAATACCACCATCACAAGGCTTTTAAAATTTTTCTCCAAGCATGGAAATTAAATTTAAATAAAATTTAGTATTAAATGTATGTATATGTGTGTATATGTGCATAATATAAAAAAAATTCTTCAATGAAAATTTTTTTGAAACTGTAAAACCATTAAACAATGACTATTATTTTATAAAACTCTAGAAAGAATCCCAGAAGAAGAAACAAAGGATCTGCTATAATTACCTACATCTGAAGTAAACATCTATATCAGGTGCTTTAAGGCACCATGGAAAGATTTAGACACAAGTAGTGATGTGTTTAGTTGGTTTCATCAGGTATAGGTATCCCCTGCTTTCTGAAGGTTCGCAGTATGCCACTCTGCTTTTATAAAAGAGCTACATTAGTTTGGTAAAAGCCAAAATCTCCTTCGGATTTCGGTTAGTGAAAACAGGTACGAATGTAGGTCTTTCCTAAAAGTGAAGTGGTATAATTCAAGCTTTCAGATGGTGGGCGGGGGGTGAGGGGAGACCTGTATTTTCAAAATAGTAATAGCATTCAACTTTCACTGTGTCCAGTTCTCTTGTGTATTTCAAAGACCTCCATTCTACAGGGTTAACTATGTTCTTTAAACTTTCACATATTCCCCCTCATTCAGTCTTCTTTAACAACAAGGCTCTCCTACTGTCCACATCAAAACTCTGAAATCACCAGTTTCCTGATGCGAAAACTCTTTTGTTTACTCCAAATCTAACTTCCTTATATTCTCCTACTGCTTACCTTCTGTCTTCATTTGAAATTTTTCATCCTCTTTAAAAAGAATGGATCCCTTTTTCTTCACTTTTTTTTTTTTTAGGAAAACCAATTTTTTCAAGTTTTTATTTTAATCACCAAGTGCTTATCATGATTCACTTCTCTTAAAAATCTCACATTCCTCATGATTTGTACTCCTCAAGTCTTACGAAATTAAAGTAAAACACAAGTTGATCTTCTTTGATTCCATGGCTTACTTCCAAGATAATCTACCACTCTATTTGCATCGAACCACTTAAAATCGATGTCATCTCCTCCTACTACCTTTTCCAAATCACAGCCATGCTGAATTCATCTATCTGGGTGATTTCCACATGAGGATAAAATTCTTCCTTTCCACCCTCCATTGTCATTATTTTTATAACTTGCTAAACTTTCCATTGTTACCCACAGACCTTTCTTAATATCCAAATGAATTAATCAGGAATGCCTCTTTGTAGAATCACCCTTTCTTTAAGACACAATTTAACAGTCATCTATTCAGAGACGTTCTCCCTGATATAGCTAAGAAAGATCTCTTTCTTACAACAACTAACTTTATCATTTCAATTATACTACTCACATGCTAACCTATTACATGGTATTCTGTATTATAGCAGTTCCCCAGACCTGGTCTTATCACTCCTACTAGCCTGTGAAGTCTTTTGGCACAAAGATTGCGTCTTATTCATCATGGGGTTTGCATATAATAGAGCTTAATTTGTTCAGTGAATGAACAAATTTGTAGTTGAAGATAAAAGGTTGTAGTATGGCAAACCTGATCTAGATAATTTATAAAACAGCTCTAAATTCTTAATCTCAGGTATGTTTAAGCTTCCTAAATCAGAATGGAAAAAGAGTTATTTATGCTAGTTCAAAATGGCAATCCTTCCATTTCCAGAATGAAGGCTATTAAAGACTACGTGTTTAAAAGTTGTATGCTTTAACATCTTCTGTATTTTCTCAGTTGATATACACTACACATTCTTTAGGACCCCTTAAAGGTAGCCATCTATCTCAAAGACTTCCAGAGATGGACCAGTCCCTACAAAGACTATTTCACAGGTGAGAAAATATAATTACATATAAATTCTTTAGCTTTTAAATAAAAACCTGCTCCTTTAATTTCTACTCATGGAGACAAAGCATAATTTAAAAATTTTAAAGATAATTTTCAAAGAAAAGCTACTCTATATGTATAAACAACATGATAACTGAATTTAGAAAATAAATATCCTAAATCACTTATTGTTAGGCATATAGATAACCACTCAGAATAAAGTCTTAGATCTTGTATAAAATACTAACGCAGTTTGTATAAAATACTAACATTTAAGTACATGGGTAGTTAAGCATAACACCTATAATATATGGCATTGTTTATGACTTCTTCATAAGCCTCATTTTACTTGTTATTTTATAATACATACGTGAAAGAGCAGACGCACTTTAATAGATGTACACTGTAATATAAACGGATGTATATATACAACAGTATATAAATATGTGTGTTAATAGATGCATTTTAAAAATATTAATATGTGAAATGGGTTTTCATTCTAGCTCTTGGTTTTATTTAAAGTTCTTCCTAAAATGTTATATATTCAATAATGTGTTGAGAGCTCACATTCTAGTTTCTTTCTTGTTTCACCATGATCAATTAAAAATGAGAAAAGCTACTTTCTTTCTGATTCTTTCCTAAAAAGTTGATCAAATATACAATTATAACCTAATTTCTATAAAGAATTTCCTTGTGTGCCCTGAAATTATTAGGTATTAAGTCTGAACTCAACGGCTTATGTAATTTGAAAAATATTTATCTTATGGTTGAGTGCTGTAGACGCAGGGAAATGTGAGCATGCAAGATGTGAATTACATGTATCTAGAAAAGGAGACAGGAAGGCATGCAGGTACTCATTCTCCCTACTTACAGCCCACCAAATCTAATTCACTATAATGTCACCATAGTGTTGAGTGATTAGTGAGGGCAGGATAGCCCTATGTGGGCACAGGATACTGAAAGATCCACCGCTCAAAAATTTCTCTAACACTCTACCAAATAAAAATTCATCTGGTTAGTAAATGATCTAAAGTGGCAAATGCATGTGGGGGGTGAGGGAGGGAGGAACAGCCCATTAAGGCATTCACAACTTTGTCTTGTGTTGTATCTACCACTGTTCTTAAAATCTTACTGAAATCTGCAGATGTGAAAAATTTATTTACAGAGGCAACAGATACCAGAGACATGGTAATAAAGACGTGGGTCAGAATTCAGGCTCTGCCACTTAATATCTAGGTTTTCTTGGGCTAGTTATTTAAATTTTGTGAATCTCAATTTTTCTGCTCCACTTCACACACAGCACTGTTATGATGATTAAAAGGTTGAGAATAGTCATGCAATAAACTTCTCCCTCTGATCTAAGGTTACTATGTGCAAACTTGAGAAAAATTAGAAGTCAGTACAAAGGAGGAGTGCCAGTGTGGGTGAGAACAAAATGGCAGAGGACCACAGAGACAGAAAGTTCAGTGAGACCCCCTAGATGATTAGAGAACCAAAGTAGAAGTTCAAAGAAGCAGAGAATAGGACAAAGTATCCTAACTATACAACAAGTGGCAGTTTGTAAATTAAATGCTGGTAACAGTGCCTAAACATGTATACATTTAATGATGAAACGTGAAGGTGCATTTATGGTGGGATTTAATTACAAATCCTATTCATTGCTAAATAGGTTTTCTGTTTATTTTGAAAACATAGTTGCATTACAACAATATGCCAATGTAAGAGTTAATAGTCAAGTTTTTAGACCATTGTAGTCAAGCTTTAGATCTTGGTCAATCTCCCAGAGCCCTTTGTTAACATGAAAGTTTCCCTAAATTTCATGGCAGTCTAATACACATTTGGGAATTAACTATTATATGTTAAAAGTTTATTAAAACTGATTAATGACAGCAACAACAAAAAACAAGTAGCATATAAATTTTATTAGTGATACCCTCTCTACTCAGAATAATTAAAAGCTAACCTTGTTATATTTCAGTGACTTAAGTAACTTCTATTTGCCCAAATGGTTTTCTCGCTCAATCATGACAATGATATACATATTAAAATCAAAAGAACACCTAAACTGTGGCTAGCTGCTTTAATAAATGACAATGAATTCAAAGCCAAATTGATCTCTTATATTTTTAAGTTTTAAACATTTAAATAACAGGGTCCAATGGCTGCTCTATGAACCTATTCATCACAGGAATTACATTGGCATCTAGATGCAATAGCCCTTCAACTCATGATTCCATATAAGGCAGTGTAACCCTAAAAACAAATTTGGGACTGTTTGTTTAAAAGGTATTTTACCATGGCAGTACTATAGAATAGATCTTCCATATGGCAATATTAAGTCACCATTATACTATCTTCAAGTCTTAAAATCTTTAGGAAGAACTATAACTCATAGGTTTTAATTTTATTTCTGACAAAATTTGTACTGTAAATTCTTTCATTATCTATTGTAACTACCTGCAGGCTCTCCTCCCTACTACAGTAGTGGTAATCTATTGAAAACAATGCTTTTATCATGTCTATTCCCACAGAACTGTAAAAAAGCCTTAATTCCAGTCAAATTAAACATAAACTACTTGCGTGGAACTCAAATCTTCCAAAACCCGTACTGAGTCGTAATATTCTTATTACCATAGTCTAGCCCATACAATCTTTAGAAGCCTAAACATGTCTTGCCTTTTCTACCTATTATTTACTATTCCCTTAACTTTAAATAAAATTCCTATATTTCAAAACAAAGGCTATTCTTTCAGATTTAGCTCAAATTCATCCATTCACATAACATATTAAACCGTTACTCTGTGTCAAGGACAATTCTAGATTCTGGAAACACAACATTTGAAAACACATGGTTCTGTCCTCAAAGTGTTCCAGGTCCAGTGTGAAGTCTTTCCTAATCACCTCTGTTGAAAGTGGACTTTTCTCTTTTTCAGTGTTTAAAACAACAAAGGCTTATACTTCCCTTGTAACGGATAACAAAAAATATATAAATATATGCATCTCTTAAATTAGAACTTTAGCTGCTTAGGGGTAGAAACCATGTCTATTCTTTGTAAGTACACTTTTTAAATACCAGGTCCTCAAAATTCTTTTGTTGTGGTATGTTAGAGTGAAAAATTAAGAGTGTATACATTTTGTATCATAAAATCATCTCTCTCAAAAATTCTAAGGATCAAAAAAAAATTCTAAGGATCAGAATGTGTCTGTTAAAAATCCAGAAAATACAGATGTTAGCAATTAGAACTACAAAGAGAAGGCTAACTTCTGCTTTGGTAAACAGAATGTAAAAGGTTTATCAAGCAGCAAAGAGAAAGGGCTAAGGTAGAGAAGACAAAATCTGAATTATAATCATAAAATTAGAAATTTTTTTTCTTTCATCTCCAAGAGGAGGAGGGGGAAATCACAATTCTTAACAGGTAAGTAGCTGAAATACAGTATATTACTCAAAACCAATCTAAGAACACAGACATTCTGGGGACTCTTGAGTAAGCAGAATAACTAACCTCATTAACTCCTCCACTTTATCATCTACATCTAGGTCCTCTTCTGAGGCTTCAAAACTGTATGACCTCTGACCCATGCTGTTTGCATGGTAGCGAGTGGGTGACATCTTTCCATTGGATGTAGATAATCGCTCGTTATTCTCTCTCCCATTTTGATTGGTAGTGCAAGGCTGTGGGGAGGTATCATAACTGTTGCTAGGTGATGGGGACATTCCAGAATGCTGGGTCTGTGTGGAAGCTGTAGCTGTAGAGGAAGATGCTGGAACATTGTTGGTACTATTCCCATAAGAACTTCCTCCATAGCTGGACCTTCTTCCAAACTTGTCACTATGCTCTTGATCAAGACGGTCCAACGTTTCCAAGGCATGGAGAATTTCATGTTTAGTCATTCCAGTACGCCGAAGGCGCTGAAGCAGATCTATCTGCTCTATGGTAAATCTGGGTTCATCTGTATAGTGAGACATGGTTTCCAGCAAACTAAAAAAAAAAAAAAGTTTATTTACAATACTACCAAAAAACGTATCATTATAGAGAATGCTCAGAAGATGCAAAATATTTCTACACCTTAATGAAAGTGATTAAGACATTACTATTATAAAAAATTACATTATATATTATAATAATCTCTCCATGCCAAAACATTATTGTCATGGCAAATGGATTGGTATAGTTACGGAGTTTATTAGCAGATGGACATTAGCTATAATGTAAAACCCAATTTGGCATACAATTTACATTTTCTGCAATTTGGTAAATATTTGAAGCACAATTTCAGATATGGCATTAATACCAAAATAGCAGATTAGATACATATACTTTTAATCCTAGCTTATCTGATTACTTGCAGGTATTTTTACCATCTCAAATTCAGTACTCTACATTAGAGTACTATTAATGAAAAGTTATTGAGAAAATAGTTTGTATTGTCTCGATTTACTAAATATCAGCAAAACTGACCTAGGAACTCTATTATCTTCATTTAGTGTAAACAAATGATTTGGTAAGGTAAGCCTAGGCAAATACCAGTAACTAGCAAAAATATTTAAATGGAAAAGAGAAGTACATTAAAAATCTCATTAAGCATTTCACCCACCACTTAGCAATTTCGTTTAGTATCTCATCTCTGTAATGCATTCTCTCTTAACAGTTATCCCAAGAAATTGATCTTTCATGGTTGTAGCCAAACTATTCATTTTTCTTAGAAAATTGCTTCCACATGGTTCCTTTAACTAACACAAGAAACCGTAGCACACCACAAAATGCCAGAGTCATAACAATATTAAGTTTAAGGAAACTATCAAACTTAAATATTCTCACTACTTGAATTTTTTTCTTAAAAAACCTGACTATCCTAATTTAAGATTTTTTTTAAGTGGTAATTTCTTCTATTTTTACTATTATAGTTCTAGTGCCAAATAGGATTCATGGCATACAGTAGGCTCTAGATAAGTGTTTGCTAATGGAAATAAACGTCAAGGAATTTTCTCAACCTTTACAGGTAAATATCTGTTCTGGGCCAGTTCTCCATAGCTGTTCAAAGTCTGTTTATTCATCCCTCTCTACTGCAAATTTATTGAACATTCACTTCTCGGCAGGAATTGGGCAACAGTTTCATATAATGAAATTTCATCTAATCTTCAAAACAACCCTCTGTGGCAGAATTTTAAGATTTTATATTGACTGATTATTGGGGAAACTAAGGCTCAGATTGGTTCTGTACCTTGCAAAAAGTCTGATTAAGAGCAGAAAAAAGATTTAAACCTAGATCTTATTGACTCCAAAAGCATGTATGATTCCGTTTTCCAGTATATTGCAGAACTTACTGGAATCCTATGATCTGGGATATAGGCTATACTCTTTTAAGTCTCCAGTTAAAACCACTTAGATAAAATCACTCTACTGATGGACTAGGGGTTCTAGGAATAGTTTTTTTTTTTTTTTTTTAATCTTTGGTCCATCTGGAATTTGTATTTACTTAGTAAGTGTGAAAGGATTTCAGCTTTATTTTTTCCCAAATGCTTCACTGAGTAATATGTTTCTTTTCCTCTAACCTGAAATACCACCTTTCTCATATGCAAAATATCCATACAAACCTGTATCTATCTTTGGATTCTCTATTTTATTCCATTGATTGTTTTGTCTTTCAAATTCTAAAAATAAGCAGACAGAAATCTAGACCTTTTATGTGAAATCACTCTAGTTTTAGAGACAGGCTAATTAAAAATAAAAACAAACATTTTGTGAACCAAAAATAACATGTTGCAAGCCATTTGTGGTCACAGGCTACAATGTCTTACACCTAAACATTATCTTCCGTCTTCTTCCAATACTCACTGTGACAAGCTATCCATGATAAAAGTCCTATTTTCATGATTACTGTATTGCCTAAGTTTTTTCCTCCAACATTTTATAATGAAAAATAATAAACATACAGAAAAATTAAAATAAATTTACAGTGAACACCCACATACTAACCATCTGAATTTTCTCATTAGCATTTTACTTACTTTATAACTATCCATTATATCCATTAACTATCCATTCCCTATGCATTCCCTATGCATTCATACCTACATTCATACCTACATTCATCTTTTTTTATGCATTTCAAATTCAGTTACAGACATCTGTACACTTCCTCCTAGACACTTCCACATGCATTTCATTAACTTGAGTTCAGTTATTTGTTCATGTTTTTCTTTTGAGGTAAAATTTACATAAAAGAAAATGCATAAATCTTATGTTTACCATTCTAAGAGTTTTGAGAAGTACATACTGTAAAAATGAAATACATAAAAAATAAAATAAAAATAATTTAAAAAGGGACACTTGGGTGGCTCAGTCAGTTAAGCATCTGACTCTTAGTTTTGGCTCAGATCATAATCTCACAGTCATGAGATCGAGCCCTGCATCAGGCTCCACACTGGGAATGAAACCTACTTGGAATTCTCTCTCCTCCTCTCCCTCTGCCCCTCCCTGACTTGTGAAAACATCTGCGTGCTCTCTCCTTCTCTCTCTCTCTCTCTCTCTCTCTCTCTCTCTCTCTCTCTCTCTCTCACACACACACACACACACACACACACACACACACAATCAGTGAAAATGTGTATGAAGATAAAGAATTTTACTACCACTCCAAGAAGTGCCCATTTCCAGTTAATCCTTGGCCCCTTCCCAGTTAATCCGGGACTGCTTCTCTCATAGGGAACCACTGCTCAAATTTTTCCCACCCCAGATTAGTTTTCCCTGTTCTAGAACTTGATATAAATGGAAGTTCTATGTACTCTTTTGTGTAATTTCTATGTACTTTTTTCACTCAGCATAAAGTTTTTGAGGCTGATCTACAACGTTGTATCAGTAGTTTGTTCCTTTTTATTGTTGAGTAGTACTTCATTATGGGAATATACTACATGTTTATCCATTCTATTTTAGACACATGGACTGTTCCCAATCGTTAGCTACCTAAATACTGTGGCTATTACAATTGTACTTTACTACTTGTTAGCTTAATAAATGCCCCCCTGCCACATATATCATAAGCTGGTTGACAGAGAAGAGAAAATTTCACAACCAGAGTAACTCATTTACTTTTTTTCCTGACCAATTTCAAAAGAACAATACACCCTGCTTAACATAAATGATATATTATTAAAATGCTATGCAGTGTTGCTAATGTTCTATGCTCTATGCTAGTTAACATTACACTGTTATATTCACTGTGAATATCCATCAAGTTGTGACTATTGATAGGTGTATTTTTCAGTAGGTATATTATGCTTAAATAAAGTTTGTTGAATATCTATGTGAACATTTTCTGAGTGGCTTATAAGTACACTAACACTCCACTTTCTGTTATAACCCTTAACCTTTTGTCTGCTCCATCCAGTGCTTAGTAATATATTAACCCCTAATCCTAGGAACTTCTCTTTAAAATTAGCTGCAAATGACATAAACAAATGGAAAAATATTCCATGCTCATGAATTATAAAAGCCAATATTGTTAAAATGTCCACACTATGCAAAGCAATCTACAGATTTAATGCAACCCCTATCAGATTACCAATAGCATTTTTCACAGAACTAGAGTAAATCATCATAAAATTTGTATGCAACCACAAAAGACCCAAATAGCCAAAACAATCTTAAAAAAGAAGAACAAAACTGGAGGTATCACAATCCCAGATTTCAAGATATACTACAAAGTACCTTGCTACAAGATTTCAAGATATACTACAAAGTACCATTACTACAAAGTAGTAGTAATCAAAACAGTATGGTACTGGCACAAAAACAGACACGTAGATCAATAGAACAGAATGGAGAGCCCTGAAATAAACTCACGATTATATGGTCAACTAATCTTTGGCAAAATACCAAGACTAAGCAATGGGGAAAAAACATTCTTTTTAACAAATGATATTGGGAAAACTGGACAGCTACATGCAAAAGAATAAAATTAGACCACTTTCTTATACCATACACAAAAATAAACTCAAGATGAATTAAGGACCTGTGAGACCTGAAACCATAAGACCTAGACAGAACAGAGCACAATAATTTCTCTGACAACATCTTTCTAGATAGACCCCTGGGACAAGGGAAACAAAAAGAAAAACTATTGAGACTACATCAAAATAAAAGGCTTCTTTCTGCACAGCAAAGGAAACAGCAAAACTAAAAGACAACCTAATAAATGGCAGAAGATACTTACAAATGACATCTCTGATAAAAGGTTAGTATCCAAAATACATAAAGAATTGACCCATGTATTTGCTGTCTACAAGAGACCCATTTTCAACCTGAAGACACCTTCTAATTGAAAGTGAGGGGATGGAGAACCATCTATTATGCTACTGGTAGTCAAAAGAAAGCTGGATTAGCCATACTTATATCAGACAAACTAGATTTTAAACTAAAGGCTGTATCAAAATGTGAAGAAGGGCATTATATCATAATTATGGGGTCTCTCCATCAAGAAGAGCTAACAATTATAAATGTTTATGCATCCAATTCGGGAGTACCCAAATATATAAAACAATTAATCACAAACATAAGAAATCTTATTGGTAGGAATGTGGTAATTGCAGGAGACTTTAATACTCCACTTACAATGATGGACAGATCATCTAACAGAAAATCAATAAAGAAACCATGGCTCTGAATGATATACTGGACCAGATGGACTTCACAGATATATTCAGAACTTTTCATCCTAAAGCAGCAGAACACACATTCTTCTTGAGTGCACATGGAACATTCTCCAAGATAGATCACATGCTGGGTCACAAAAGAGCCCTCAATAAATATTGAAGAATTCAGATCATACTACGCACATTTTCAGATCACAATGCTATGAAACTTGAAATCAACCACAGGAAAAAGTCTGGGAAAACCTCCAAATGCATGGAGGTTAAAGAACACCTTACTAAAGAATGAATGGGTCAACCAGGCACTTAGAGAAGAAATTTAAAAATATATGGAAACAAATGAAAATGAAAACACAACAGTCTAAACCTTTTGGGATGCAGCAAAGCAAAGGCAGTCATAAGAGGAAAATACACTGTAATCCAGGCCTATCTCAAGAAACAAGAAAAATCCCAAATACAAAATCTAACAGAAAACCTAGAGGAACTCAAAGCAGAACAACAAAGAAACTCCAAGGCCAGCAGCCGAGCAGAAATAAACAATATAGAATCCAAGAAAAACAGATCAATGTAACTAAGAGCTGACTTTTTGAAAAAATAAACAAAATTGATAAACTGCTAGCCAGACTTCTCAGAAAAAGAGGGAGGATCCAAATACATAAAATCATGAATGAAAATGGATTTATCAAAACCAATCCCTCAGAAATACAGTTATCAGAGAACACTATGAAAAATTATATGCCAACAAACTGGACAACCTGGAAGAAATGGACAAATTCCTAGACACCCACACACTACCAAAACTCAAATGGGAAGTATAGAAAATTTGAACAGACCCATAACTAGTGAAGAAATTGAATCAGTTATCAAAAATCTCCCAACAAACAAGAGTTCTGGGCCAGATGGCTTCCCGGGGGAATTCTACTAGATATTTAAAGCAGAGTTAATACCTATCCATCTCAAGCTGTTCCAAAAAATAGAAACGAAGGAAAACTTCTGGACTCATTCTATGAAGCCAGCATTACCTTGATACCCAAACCAGACAGAGACTCACCAAAAAGGAGACTTACAGGCCAATATCCCTGATGAACATGGATGCAAAAATTCTCAATAAGATACTAGCAAAATGAATTCAACAGCATATAAAAAGAATTATTCACCATGATCAAGTGGGATTCATTCCTGGGCTGCAGGGCTGGTCCAATATTCACAAATCAATGTGATATATCACATTAATAAAAGAGAGGATAAGAACCATATGATCCTGCCAATAGATGCAGAAAAAGCATCTGACAAAATACAGCATCCTTTCTTAATAAACACCCACAATAAAGTTGGGATAGAAGGAACATACCTAAACATCATAAAAGCCATATATGAAAAGCCCACAGCTAATATCATCCTCAATGCGGAAAAATTGAGAACTCTCCCTGAGGTCAAGAACATGACAGGGATGTCCACTCTCATCACTATTGTTTAACATAGTGCTGGAAGTCCTAGTATCAGCAATCAGACAACAAAATGAAATAAAAGGCATCAAAATTGGCAAAGAAGAAGTCGAACTTTCACTTTTCACAGACGACATGATACTCTACCTGGAAAACCTGAATGACTCCACCAAAAAGCTGTTAGGACTGATACGTGAATTCAGCAAAGCTGCAGGTACAAAATCAATGTACAGAAATTGATCACATTTCTTTACACCAATAATGAAGCAACAGAAAGAGAAATCAAGAAACTGATCCCATTTACAACTACACCAAGAACCATAAAATACCTACGAATAAACCTAACCAAAGATGTAAAAGATCTGTTTGCTGAAAACTACAGAAAGCTTATGAAGGAAACTGAAGAAGACACAAAGAAATGGAAAAACATTCCCTGCTCATGAATTAGAAGAATAAATATCATCACATGTCTATAGTACCCAAAGCAGTCTGCACATTCAATGCAATCCCAGTCAAAATTGCACCGGCATTCTCCTCAAAGCTAGAAAAAACAATCCTAAAATTTATATGGAACCAGAAAAGACCCTGAATAGCCAAAGTAATATTGAAAAAGAAAACCAAAGTGGCAGGCATCACAATCCCAGACTTCAGCCTCTACTACAAAGTTGTAATCATCAAGACAGTATGGTATTGGCACAGACACTCAGATCAGTGGAATAGAATAGAGAACCCAGAATCGGATCCACAAATGTATGGCCAACTAATCTTTGACAAAGCAGGAAAGAATATCCAATGGAATAAAGACAGTCTCTTCAGCAAATGGTGCTGGGAAAACTGGATAGCAACATGCAGAAAAATGAACCTGGACCACTTTCTTACACCACACACAAAAATAAACTCAAAATGGAGGAAAGACCTACATGTGAGACAGGAAACCATCAAAACCCTAGGGGAGAAAGCAGGCAACAACCTCTTTGACCTCAGCCACAGCAATTTCTTGCTCGACACATCTCCAAAGACAAGGGAATTAAAAGCAAAAATGATCTATTGGGCTCTCATCAAGATAAAAAGCTTCTGCACAGCAAAGGAAACAATCAGCAAAACTAAAAGGGAACCAATGGAATGGAAGAAGATATTTGCAAATGACATATCAGATAAAGCGTTAGTATCCAAAACCTATAAAGAACTTACCAAACTCCACACCCAAAAAACAAATAATCCACTTAAGACATGAGAAGAAATGAACAGACACTTGCTAAAGACGACATCCAGATGGGCAACAGACACATGAAAAGATGTTCAACATCACTCATCATCAGGGAAATACAAATCAAAACCACACTGAGATACCACCTCATGCCAGTCAGAATGGCTAAAACGAACAACTCAGGAAACAACAGATGCTGGCAAGGATGTGGAGAAACGGAACCCTCTTGCACTGTTGATGGGAATGCAAACTGGTGCAGCTGCTCTGGAAAACAGTATGGAGGTTCCTCAAAAAATTAAAAATAGAGCTACTGTTCCAACCAGCAATAGCACTACTAGGAATTTACCCATAGGATACAGGAGTGCTGATTCATAGGGGCACATGTACCCCAATGTTTATAGCAGCACTTTCAACAATAGTCAAATTATGGAGAGAGCCTAATTGTCCGTCAACTGATGAATGGATAAAGAAGATATGGTTTATATATACAACGGAATACTACTGGCAATGAGAAAGAATGAAATGATGCCATTTGCAGCAACACAGATAGAACTGGAAGGTATTATGGTGAATGAAATAAGTCAGTCAGAGAAGGACAGATATTATATGTTTTCACTCATATGTGGACCTTGAGAAACTTAACAGAAGACCATGGGAGAAGGGAAAGGGAAAAAAATATAGTTACAAACAGAGAGGGAAGGAGACAAGCCATAAGAAACTCTTAAATACAGAGAACAAACTGAGGGTTGATGGAGGGGTGGGAGAAAGGGGAAAATGGGTGATGGGCATGGAGGAGGGTACTTGTTGGGATGAGCACTGGGTGGGTGTTGTATGCAAACGGTTAACCATGGGAATCTACCCCAAAAACCAAGAGCACGCTTTACACACTGTATGTTAGCCAATTTGACGATAAATTATATTAACTATATATATATATATATATATATATATATATATATATATATATATATATATAAAGAATTTATACAACACCAAAAAAACAAATAATCCAATTAACAAATGAGAAGACAAGAACATTTTTCTTTTTTTTACATTATGTAAAAGATTTATTATATGTCATAAAGGTAATATGTGTTATTTTATATATATTAACATTCAACTGTTTTTAACTATCATTTTTTCTCTGTTGTAAGTATTTTCTATAACAGTGACTTTGTTTTTATATTTTTAAATTTATTTTTTTAATTTACATCCAAGTTAGCTAGCATATAGTGCAACAATGATTTCAGGAATAGATTCCTTAGTGCCCCTTACCCATTTGGATCATCCCCATCCCACAATCCCTCCAGCAACCCTCTGTTTGTTCTCTATAGTTAAGAGTCTCTTATGTTTTGTCCCCCACCCTGTTTTTATATTATTTTTGCTTCCCTTCCCTTATGTTCATCTGTTCTGTATCTTAAAGTCCTCACATGAGGAAGTCCTATGATTATCTGACTAATTTTGCTTAGCATAATACCCTCTAGCTCCATTCACATAGTTGCAAATGGCAAGATTTCATTCTTTTTGATTCCCGAGTAATACACTATTGTATGTATGTATGTATGTATGTATGTATGTATGCGTGGTATGTGTGTGTATATACATATACATACCACATCTTCTTTATCCATTCATCCATTGATGGACATTTGGGCTCTTTCTATACTTTGGCTATTGTTGATAGTGCTGCACATGTGCCCCTTTGAAACAGCATACCTGTATCTCTTGGATAAATACCTAGTAGTGCAATTGCTGAGTCATGGGGTAGTTCTATTTTTAGTTTTTTGAGGAACCTCCACACTGCTTTCCAGAGTGACTGCACCAGTTTGCATTCCCACCAGCAGTGAAAAAGAGATCCTCTTTCTCTGCATCCTCACCAACATCTGTTGTTGCCTGAGTTGTTAATGTTAGCCATTGTGACAGGTGTGTGAGGTGATATGTCATTGTGGTTTTGAGTTGTATTTCCCTGATGATGAGTGATGTTGAGCATTTTTTCATGTGTCGGTTGGCCATCTGGATGTCTTCTTTGGAAAAGTGTCTATTTGTGTCTTTTGCCCATTTTTTCACTGGATTGTTTGTTTTTTGGATGTTGAGTTTGATAAGTTCTTCATAGATTTTGGATACTAACCCTTTATCTGATAAGTTGTTTGCAAATACCGTCTCCCATTACATCGGTTGCCTTTTAGTTTTGCTGATTGTTTCCTTTGCTGTGCAGAAGCTTTTTATCTTGATGAGGTCCCGATAGTTCATTTTTGCTTTTGTTTCCCTTGCCTCCGGAGGTGGAGACTTTTTGAGTAAGAAGTTGTTGTAGCCAAGGTTGAAGAGGTTTTTGCCTGCTTTCTCCTCTAGGCTTTTGATGGCTTTCTGTCTTACAGTTAGGTCTTTCATCCGTTTTGAGTTTATTTTTATGTATGGTGTGAGAAAGTGGTCCAGGTTCATTTTTCTGCATGTTGCTGTCTGGTTTTCCCAGCACCACTTGCTGAAAAGACTGTCTTTTTTCCATTGGATATTCTTTCCTGCTTTGTCAAAGATTAGTTGGGCAAACGTTTGTGGGTCCATTTCTGGGTTCTCTATTCTGTTCCATTGATCTGAGTGTCTGTTTTTGTGCCAGTACCATACTTTCTTGATGATTACAGCTTTGTAATACAGCTTAAAGACTGGGATGGTGATGCCTCCTGCTTTGGTTTTCTTTTTCAAGATTGCTTTGGCTATTCAGGGTCTTTTCTGGTTCCATACAAATTTTAGGATTGTTTGTTCTGGCTCTGTGAAGAATGCTGGTGTTATTTTGATAGGTATTGCATTGAATATGTAGATTGCTTTGGGTAGTATTAACATTTTAACAATATTTGTTCTAACTATCTAGGAGCATGGAATATTTTTCCATTTTTTTTTCGAACAGACATTTTTCTAAAGACATACTTGGGGCGCCTGGGTGGCTCAGTCGGTTAAGCGGCCAACTTTGGCTCAGGTCATGATCTCGCAGTCCATGAGTTCGAGCCCAGTGTCGGGCTCTGTGCTGACGGCTCAGAGCCTGGAGCCTGTTTCAGATTCTGTGTCTCCCTCTCTCTGACCCTCCCCCGTTCATGCTCTGTCTCTCTCTGTCTCAAAAATAAATAAATGTTAAAAAAAAAGAAAAAAAGACATACAGATGGTCAACAGACACACGCAAAGATGGTCAACATCACTATCATCAGGGAAATGCCAATCAAAACTACAAGATCCCTAGGGGCACCTGTGTGGCTCAATCAGTTAAGCATCTGCATTAGGCTCAGGTCATGATCTCACGGTTCACGTGTTCGAGCCACCCGTTGGGCTCTGTGCTGACAGCTTGGAGCCTGGAGCCTGCTTCAGATTCTGTGTCTCTCTGTCCCTCCCTCCCCCCCACCCACCCCCACCCCCCGCTGACACTCTGTCTCTCAAAAAACTTAAAAAAAAAAACAAAAAGAAACAACTACAAGATCTCACCTCACACCTGTCAGAATGACTAAAATCAAAACCACAAGAAACAAGAAGTGTTGATGAGGATGTGGAGAAAAAGGAACCCTCATGCACTACTGGTGGGAATGCAAACTGGCGCAGCCAATGTGGAAAACAGTATGGAGGTTCCTCAAAAATTTAAAAATAGAACTACCCTATGATGCAGTAATTTTACTACTGGGTATTTACCCAAAGAAAACAAAAAACTATTTCAAAAAGATAGATGAGCCCCTATGTTTACTGCAGCATTATTTACAAGAGTCAACTTACGGAAGTGGCCCAAGTATCCACTGACAGATGAATGGATAAAAAAGATGTGGTATAGATATACAATGGAATATTATTCAGTCATAAAAATAATGAAATCTTGCCATTTGCAACAATATGGATAGAACTAGAGAGTACAATGCTAAGTGAAATAAGTCAGTCAGAGAAAGACAAATACATGTGATTTCACTCATGTGGAATTTAAGGAAGAAAACAAGCGAGCAGAGAAAAAAGGGACAAAGCAAAAAACAAACTCTTAACTATAGAGAACAAACTGATGGTTACCAAGGGGAAGGCTGGTGAGGGATGGGTGAAATAGGCGAAGAGGATTAAGAGTAATCCTGTCATCAATTATCATGATGAGCACTGAGTATATAATTGTATCACTATATTGTACATCTGCAACTAATATAACACTGCATGTTAACTATACTGGAAATAAAATTAAAAATTAAATTAAAAAATAAAAGATTGACTGCCCAATCCCTTTAGTAATCCAAAAAACTGACCCCTTAATTTACTGATTTGATAGGCTGAGGTTTCCATACACCATTCTTTTCTCTTGTAAATAAAGTAGGCCTGTCCTTTGCTAACATCAGTCTTAATGCTTTCAAAATACTTCATAAACTGACCTTACTTAAAATTTTTTAAAATATTTTATTTATCTTTCAGAGAGAGAGAGAGAGAGAGAGAGAGAGAGAGAGAGAGAGAGAGAGAGAGAGAGATTATGAGTGAGGGCGGGGCAGAGAGACAGAGGGAGACACAGAATCCGAAGAAGGCTCTAGGCTCTGAGCTGTCAGCACAGAGCCTGACAGGGCACGAACTCGTGAACTGCGAGATCATGACCTGAGCTGAAGTTGGACACTTAACTGACTGAACCACCCAGGTACCCCAAAACTGACCTTAATTTAAATTTTTTTATTTTTTAATTGAGAGACAGAGACAGAGACAGAGACAGAGACAGAGTGCAAGCAGGGGAAGGGCAGAGAGAGAGGAGACACCCAATCTGAAGCAGGTTCCAGGCTCCAAGCTGTCAGCATGGAGCCTGAGGTGGGACTCAAACTCACAAACTGTGAGATCATGACCTGAGCCGAAGTCAGACACCCAACCGACTAAGCCACCCAGGTGCCCCCCAAAACTGACCTTACTTAAATGAGACTTCAAGAACTGTTTTATTATATGGACCAAAAAAAAAAAAAAAAAATTCAATCAATACAATAGTATCTGTATATAATTCTTCAAACCTTTCTCTGTATGGAGCAGCAGTCTGTATGTTAGCATAAAACTAAAACAAATTTTATGTGAATTTAACCAATTACTGAAAAGAATCCATCCTAAAGCTTGTATTGGAAATATCAAAACTAACAATTCACACAGAATCTAAAACAATTTAGTATTTTAGGTAATTTCAGATTAACTGACTATGGGAAACACTTTTATCCCAAAAGCCATAAAAGGAGATAACAGCCAGAAAAGGAGATAATGTGTATTATTTTGTCTGCCTAGAATGCCTCACTGTTTCCAATCACAGGGGTAGGTACACAAGGAAGTCAAGTCTTGCTTTCATCAAAATATTTAGGTTAGACCAGCAGGAAGATGGACAGTCACTCTAACTGTGCTCAGTTGCAGGAAGACATTAGTTTGGTACATTCTTCACCTTGTGGAAGAAGCCACTTTGTAGCAGAATAAAGCAGACATAGCAGGAAATGCAGAGCAAAAGGGAAAGCTCTGCAGTGTTCATATTCTTTGTTCTAGCAATTCCTGAGACACTGCTATATCTCTGCTCTTACTGTATGTGATGTAAGAGCTTAAATTTCCTCCCAAAGTTTGTTTAAATTAGATGTTTGTGCCTTGCACCAAAAGAGGTCCCTAGTACAAAGATATACCTAATGTAAAAAGATCTACAATTGCTAGAATGGAAGGTATGATCACTATAGAGTAGAATAACAATGGCATGATGAGCAGGATCAAATCCTACATATAACACTGAAGGTACTATGTTTCACTGAGAAAATGCCAAGATTAGAAGTTTTCTTAGATATCAAGAATAGTATTTTAATGTGCATTAACAAAGGTACATTCTGTCATTTCTACACTTTGTTTCTTATAATTTACCTAAAGCACGTAATCCTGAAATTATGGCAGTAAATGACCTACAAAGTTCATCTATGTCCACAATACCAGCAATTCTTTTATAAGCAGAAAAAAAGATAATGTGTAAAAACTGAATTAATTTTCTTCTGTAGCACAAATACTATTCACAGGATAAGGAGTATCTTTCACTTTAAATTACTAATCTGAATGCAGACTCAGGCCAACAATAATTGAAAATGATGTGAGAAGAATTTTGACACTGCAGTAACACAATGTTTAAAGCAGAAAAGAACAATTAAATTCAGGAATTATGGCTCAGTTCATAAACGGATACTCTAAAAGACGATACTGTATCAGACCATAATAGTAAACCTATTTTATAATAAATTTTATCCCTACTTGGATATGCACCTAAACCCTTCTTAGATAACCATGAGGTCCAGAACACTTTCTTAAACTAAATTCTACAGGGGCGCCTGAGTGGCTCAGTTGGTTAAATGTCCGACTTTGGCTCAGGTCACGATCTCACGGTCCGTGAGTTTGAGCTCTGCGTCAGGCTCTGTGCTGACAGCTCAGAGCCTGGAGCCTGTTTCGGATTCTGTGTCTCCCTCTCTCTCTGACCCTCCCCCGTTCATGCTCTGTCTCTCTCTGTCTCAAAAATAAATAAACGTTAAAAAAAAATATTTTTAAAAAAAACCTAAATTCTACAAACATACAAAGCAAAGAAGGTTAAACCATCCACAAATGATTAATCTTGAAATCACCTGTGCAAAAATGACATTACTACCTTGCTTGTAAAGCATTAACAGTTAATAAGATTTTATTAAATAACAGCATTTTCTTCAGTTTGATTCTGCTATCTTTTCATCTAGAATGAGTAAGCAAAATATGATCTAGTCATAAGTTACTTTTGTTTTGCATACATGGTATTTACCACATGATGATCTAACACATTCTAATCATAATATTCATCAACTAAAGATGTACTCGGGCCCTTCTTAGTATTTATGGCACATTAACTTCTTTCATAATTATTACCATCAAAGGAGTGGAAGTCTTAAAGTTTAAAAATGACAGGAAGTGAGAATAAGTGAGAAATGAAGATTTACTGGGGATTGAGTATGTTAAGATGATTCTATAATTCAAACCAATAGGAGAACTGACTAAAGCAAAACAATAAAAAAAGTATAAAAAAGCAGTATAAAAAAGACAACAGTATAAAAAAGTTCTTTCATATATAAAAAGACTTTGAGAGAAACAAAATTATATTTCACTGTGCCAATCACACTTTACAATAATTACTTTTAAATTATCATTAAGATGACATTTTTTATTGTAGCCACCTCATACATGTTTGGGGAAACAAATTCAAGTAAAAACATGCAAGTTTATAGAAGGAAATATAAACTAGGTATGGAATCAGAAATCTGGACACTATTTAGAGAAAAATCATTCATTCAACTAACATTTACTGAATATGCCCTATGTGTCAGACCTTATACAAGGAAGAAAGGATGCAACAAGGAACTAATCAGGCAAAAACTCCTCACCTCATGATGCTTACATTCTAATGGCTATTAAAAATAGCTATCAGCAATTATATCATTAAAAAAAAAAGGAAATTAAGTCCCAAAGCAATGCAGTGCCTTGCCATTTCCCAAAGACATAGCTATTTACCAAAAATTCAGGCTACAGTTTACATCACTTGGGCCTATTCCAGAGACTTTTTGATATGTGATAGAGTCAATGAGACAGGAAAAAACTTTAATGAAAAACCTAAATAATAAAGAAAATCTATGTTAATGTCTACTTACTGGATTAGAGAACTGTCAAACAAAATGGAAGGAATTTAATCGAAACATAGACTACACCAAATTTTAGAAAATACTTATGCTAAAGGCACTCTGCATTAGACTTCAAAGATCCACTTAATGAGCTAATAGATACTTTATCTTCTCTAATATCTGAAATTCCCGGAATACTTTTATTCAGAGGCCTATTTAATATGAACTAGTGGTTACAGTTCATATCCTAGCACAAAAAAAAAAAAAAAACTCTCAACATAATACCACCATCTCAATTTGTATTTTTTGCCTGACTCCAAAGAAAGGCTACCAATGACATTAGCTAATAGACTTAACTACATTATCTCCAGTAGGTAAAGGAAAATGGCTAAGGTGCTTAGGAGTCTGCATACAAAGGCAGTGTTAAAGTAACATGCTTCCAATATTCTGCTTGTCACAAGGAATCGAATAGTAGCTAGCCATCTATTTTGGAAGTTTCTAGGCTATTAAACAGTTTGAAATAATTAGTAGAGTAGTTTCAAGTTGAAAATTAATGTCAGACTTCAAAGTTGAAAACAGAAGAGAAAGGTAATTTGAAAATTCATTCCTTTCCACATGATTATGAAAAAATTCTTTCAACTCTACAAATGACTGCTGTCATTTCTGGATCATAATCATAATGATTTCTTCACTTTATTAAAACAATTAAGAGATAAAATTAAGAAAAGGACTAGATACTTACACCACTGGAAAGGAACTGAGCATACTTTACATGAGGTGAATCAATATCCTTTCTAGAGATGATCAGTGTTATTTATCATTCTGTAGAATAAAGACAGAAAATTCAGAAATACTTGGTAATTAAATGTTGAATAAAAATTTTAATTACATATCGTAAAGATATTAACAGTCAACATCAGGTAGCCACGTTTTAAAAATTATTTTGTAATTTTAAGTGAAACCTTGGTTTGAAGCAAAATTTTAAAAATAAAAAAATATTATTGATAGCTTTCAAAATTATTACCTTGGAAAAAGTAATGAAAATCATACCCCTGAAATTTAATCTGTTATCAGACATCACCCAGGGAAACATTTAAACTTGTGACGGAACATATATATTATTGTGACATTCAAGCCTTTGAAAAAAAAAATGTTTATTTTTGAGAGAGAGAGAGAGAGTGTGTGCACAGCAGGGAGGGGCAGATAGACACAGAATTTGAAGCAGGCTCCAGGCTCTGAGCTGTCAGTGAAGAGTCTGACGTGGGGCTCGAACCCTCGAACCCACGAACCCTGACATAATGACCTGAACTGAAGTTGGATGCTTAACTGACTAAGCCACCAGGCACCCCTCAAGACAACTTTTTGATAACAGTATCAGTGCATTTATGTAGAATCCTCTAAAGCAAAAAACCCATGATTGCAGCTAAAGGTTTTAACTGTGGAATAAATTCTGGGGTATACTTCCATGTATTTTAGTACTTATTTAACTACTAGCCAAATCTTGAGTGACTTAATTTCTCTAAGTCTCAATGTCTGCATCTATAAAACAGGGATGATTGATAACTACCTTGAAGAGCTATAGAAGTTAACACATTTTTTTAAATGGTGGTCATGAAGCACTTCACAAACTCTCAAGTCGCAGGGGCTATTACCAATTTAAAAAGGAGACTAATATGCATGTTGCTTTAGATTACTGAACACAATGTAAATTAATAGAGTGAGTTTAGTACTTCTATCTTCTGATTAGCATTCTACTGCTTTTATTCACCATTCAGACCCTTCGACCCCTTTCAATTTAGACATAGATTTTAACAAAAAATGAAATCTACTATTCATGGTTTAGAAGCTAAAGATCATGTATTACTGATTGGACTTATTAGCAGTTTCAAACCACAATCTAAAGAGGCAACAATTTCCATTAACTCAAAGTTAAGATTATAAATTACACGAAAGTTAAAAATGTTGATGTCAAAACTCTCACACTAAAATACACACTCAGCACTGAATTATATTAAGCAAGACCAAAGTGTCTAACAGTGACTAATGATATATGCGAAATGTACAGGGTAAAGTTAGAAACCTTTCATATTTGCATATCCTGAATTGTAGCTTTAATGAAGTTCCTGTTGTGGTTAATTTTCTTGCTGACTTAAAAAATACCTGTCCTAAAAAAAAATAGAAGTACAAAGAAAACCTACTGAAAATGCTGCTGATTGTAAAAATATCAAAACTAAGCCACAAAACTGATTAATGGTCAATATACACTTTTCATTCTTGCTCAAATCTAGTTAAAATATGTTAAATTCTGAGGCCCCTGGGTTACTCGGTCAAGTGTCTGACTTTGGCTCAGGTCATGATCTCACAGTTTCTGAGTTCAAGCCCCACGTCGGGCTCTGTGCTGACAGCTCAGAGCCTGGGGCCTGCTTCAGATTCTGTGTCTCCCTCTCTCTCTGCCCCTCCCCTGCTCGTTCTCTCTCTCTCTCAAATAAATAGACATTAAAAAAATACACTAAATACCTACTTGCCCTGAGATAGGCACAAAATCATAACAGTAAGATAAGACCCCAGTAATGCAGGAGCATATTAAACTATAGGAGAAGGTCAAATAAAAATTATACACACACACACACCCCTACCTCTATAATAACATGCATAATGTGATAAGACTAAAAATACAAGTTTTCTGAGAGTAACAATTTAGAGATTATTTTAGGCTACAGAGAACTGGGAAGACTTCTTAGAGTGAGATCTCAGCTGTTAGCTGAAGATTAGAATAAGACTTCCACCAAACCAAAGTGTGAAGAGAAGTGTGAGAATCCGTGGAGGAAAGATTTTGGGGAGAAGGAACAGTTAAAGGAGACTATGAGGTATGTTTAGGGATTAAATAGACCTTTATTGACGGCCTTTTACATGTATACGTGAGGAATATATAGACTAGAAAGGGAATCCTTCCACAATCTTCAGAGGGCTGGCAAATGCCTCACAACAATCCTGACTGACCTTTATTATGCAAGTATGAGGACCACGGTACAACTGAATCAGACAATCTCAGAAGTAAATCACCAAAGATTGTCATTTCACAAGTGAGGAAACTGATATAAAGTTACTGATACAGACTTGTGTAACTGCAAATCACTGCGTTTATGTCATTCATATTATAGATATAAATGGGTTTAAAATATTCAGTAGAACTAAAATATTCTAGGGGCACCTGGGTGGCTCAGTCGGTTAAACATCTCTCAGGTCATGATCTCACGGTTCATGAGTTCAAGCCCTGCATCAGGCTCCACACCGACAGTACAGAGCCTGCTTGGAATTCTCTCTCTCTCACCCTTTCTGTCTGCCCCTCCTCTGCTTGTGTGTTCTCTAAGTTAAAAAGAAAAAAATAAAATAAAATAAAATAAAATAAAATAAAATAAAATAAAATAAAATAAAATAAAATAAAATAAAATAAAATAAAATAGAACTAAAACATTCTAAAAAAGCAAGTACGGTGCTATGAGTTCTCTACTTTCAGGCTCATTGTCACAAAGCCCCCTCTACATAGAAGACAGATTTTTTTACACCTTGTTTTAAAAATGAGTTTAATAATTAAATAAAGATGTATATTAAGATCATAGCCATTAGAAAGGGCACTATCAAAAAAAAAAAAAAAACAACAGAAAATAAGTACTGACAAAGATGTGGAGAAAATGAAACCTTCTTACGTTGCTGGTGAGAATGTAAAAATCGTGCAGCCACTATGGAAAACTGCATGGAGGTTTCTTAAAAAACTAAAAATAGAAATACCTTATGATTTAGTACTTCCACTACTGAGTATTTGCCCAAATAAAATAAAAAACAATAAATCAAAAATATATATGCACCCCTATGTTTATTACAGCATCATTTAGAATAGACAAAATATGGAAGCAACCTAAGTGTCCACTGATAAATGAATGGATAAAGAAAATGTGGCATATACATACAATGCAATATTACTCAGCCATAAAAAAGAATGGAATCTTGCCATCTGAGAAAACATGGATTGACCCAGAGAGTCAGATATGAGTCAGATTGAAAAAGACACACGCCATATGATTTCACTCACGTATGGAATCTAAAAAATAAGTGAACAAAGAATAATCAGAATCAGACCTATAAATAACAGAAAACAAACTGATGGTTGCCAGAGGGAAGGGAGGTGAAGGGATAAATAAGCAAAATGGGAGGAAAGTGGGATACAAGCTTCCTATTCTGTGATGAATAAGTCATGGGAATAAAAGGTACAGCATATGGATTATAGTTAATGATATTGCAAAAGCACTGTTTGGTGACAGGTGGTAGCTACACTTGTGGTGAGCATAGCATAACATTAAGAGATGCTGAATCACTATGTTGTATACCTGAAATTAATGTAACATGTGTATCAACTATACTCAAAAAACTTAAAGCATAAGAAATCTGAGCTTAAGAAGGTTTTAAGGATAAAAATTCATGGATACTGGATCACATTCAGCTCTAAAAAGCAAGTAACCTAGGGGGCCACTGGGTGGCTCAGTCAGTTGAGCACACAGCTGGTGATTTTGGCTCAGGTCATGATCCCAGGGTGGTGGGATTGAGCCCCACGTCAGGTTGAGCATGGAACCTGCTTAAGATTCTCTTTTTTCCCCTGTCCCTGTCTCCTGTGTATGCTCTGTCTCTTTCTAAAAAAATAAAAATAAAATTAAAAGCAAGTAACTTATAAAAGTTAAAGATTCAGCTCCTCATTGGACTCTTCATCTTTTGTACTTTAAAAAGAGAGAAAGAGAGAGTGTGTGTTGAAGAACATTCTCAGATGACAAAGATAAAATAATTCTGTACCAACAAAGCTTACATTTGGTATGTGAAAAAAATTTGTAAATATGTAAAACTTCAGAGAATGTATTTTTTCAGGCATCCCAACTAAGAAAAATAATTAAGAAAAGGTTCTAAGAAAAAACAAACCAGAATAAGAGATGTGGTAATAGGGAAGATGAAGAGAAAGGATAATACTGTAAGCAATGAAACTTCCAGTTTCTATAATACACATTTAAATAATAACCAAATGTCTAGGAATGTATAACTTGTATGATAAAGACTCCTGAAACAAAAACACTATATCATAAAAGAAATTTTAATAAATTTCTAAACTATACAAAGTAAAAGAGTTGTAGACAGGTGAGATGAAGGTAAGGTAAACAGAAGTAAAAATACTTCCAAGATCTCACAAGGAAGAAGAGGCTCAAGGGAAAAAAAGAAGAGGGGCAGAAAATAAAAGTACCCTTAAAAGTCTCATCTCTTCAAGGTCAAGGAGCCGGCAAGGAAAGCAATGAGCATCTTTTGGGGGAAAAGAGTATTTTGTTTTCAGGTAACTGCAGAGAAACATGTATCAGTCAAGGTATAATTTTAATGTCAAAAGTACTTATCAGTATAAAGAGAAAGAGTATATAATTATAAAATATACAGTTTATGATTAAAATATAAGAGTTACAAACTTGTATACACAAAATAACATAGCAGGTAAGAAAGCAAAATTTGCTAGAACTTTAATAAATTTATTTTTAAAAATAGAAATATACAGTAATTTCAGTATACTTTTTAGAATAGACAAATACAGTTGGAAAGAATATAAATTTAATTATAGTATCAATTAACATGATTTTTAAAAGCTACCTTGTAACCCTCTAACCAAAAACAGATTTTCCTATGTTCACTACCATGACTTATCATAAACATGGTCATAATGAAAGTTTTAATTAACTTCAGAGATATATACCTTAAAATTTTCAAAAAAAAATTACGATATCTTTCCTTAAAACCTATGACACTAGATAATCTTTGGATCAATTAGGAAATCAAAAGGGAAATTATGCTCTATGTGGTAAGCTATGACAATATATAAATAAAATCATAATTAAAACCCATGTGATCCAGTAAAATTTATATGCAGAAGTAAATTTATGGCCTTAAAGAATTTTAATATTTTTAAAAGGCAAGAGAGAAAAACACTTAAAAAAGAAATGAGAAAAGAAACAAAATTTATCAAAATAAATTAGGAAGAAGAAATTAAGAGATATTACTTAAAATTCATAAGAAGTAAAGACTTTATAGAGAACATAAATAAATCGAAAAGGTAGCTCTTTGAAAGATGATTAAATAATCAGAGTCTGATGAGTGGGTGGAAAAAAAAAGGGAACAAGAGGAGTGAAAACTCACAAGATTCAGAATGAAAGAGAAATACAACCACAATATAGGAGATAATTAAGAAAACAAGACAAATTTTAAAAAGACAAATGCAATTTCATGGCAATTCATTTCAAAACCTGAAAGAGAAGATGATTTCCCAGTAAAATAGAAAATATCAAAATTGACCCAGGAGAAATGAATTGAGTAGAACAAAACACCATAAATTAAAGGTAATTAAAAATCTACTATAGAAAAACATCAACACTGGGCTGGGTTCTCAGTAGATTCTTAATCTTTAAAAAAACATAATTCTAATAATAGTAAACCACAGAAAAATACAAAAAATGCTTCAAGTCATTTTATCAAGTAAAAATAACTCAATGCAAAAATCTAATAAAGGTACTAGTACATAAAATATACCCATAAACTGATTTCACTTTAAAGTTAAATATGATTCTAGGGGCGCCGGGGAGACTCAGTCAGTTAAGCATCCCACTCTTGGTTTCAGCTCAGGTCATGATCTCCCAGGGTTCATGAAATCAAGTCCCACGTTGAGCTCTGTGCTGACAGTGCAGTCTACTTGTGTCTGCACACATGTGTTCTCTCTCTCAAAAATAAATAAACATTAAAAAAAATTAAATGTAATTATAAATTTAAAAAAATAAAATTAGACAATAGAGTCCAGGCACATGTCAAAAATAATATACTACTATAATTTATTGCAGAAATACAAGTGGTTCTTTTTTAATCAACATAATCTAATACATCAACAAATTAAGGAGAAAAAAATCATATCATCGTATCATTAGATGCTGAAAAGCATTTGATACAATTCAGCAACCATTTTTTAAATGTTTATTTATTTATTTTGAGAGAGAGAAAGAGTACTGGCAGGGGAGAGGGGCAGAGAGAGAGGAGAGAGAATCCCAAGTAGGCTCCATGCTCAGCACAGAGCCCAATGTGAGGCTTGATCCCACGACTGTGAGATCATAACCTGAACAGAAACCAAGAGGATACTTAACTGACTGAGCAACCCAGGTGCCCCTCAGCTTTTTAATAAAGCTCTATGGAAAAAAATAAAACAAAAAAATTAAGCATTTCTGAAAAAAAGAACAGTAGTATCATATATAGCAAAACATGATAACCATTTCAAATAAAATTAAGGTTATATGAACATACAATAAATTTGTACATACATTGTACAGAGGTATGTGTGTTTATGTATAGATCAAGAACTTGCTTCTATATGGAAATCTGATGATCTGTGGTTACTTTCAGTACAGGGTGGGAAGTGAAACGATTAGGGAAAAGATGGGAAGGAGATTATTCACAGTTAATTTTTATTATTTTAATCATATGAATCATTGAATCATTACTCATTCAATAAATCAATAAATAAAATTAATTAAATTAGGGATTAGAACAGGAAGCCCACTAACCCCTTTAAAATTCAACGAAGACTTGGGCGCTTGGGTGGCTCAGTCGGTTAAGCATCCGACTTCAGCTCAGGTCACGATCTCACGGTCCGCGAGTTCGAGCCCCGCGTCGGGCTCTGGGCTGATGGCTCAGAGCCTGGAGCCTGCTTCCGATTCTGTGTCTCCCTCTCTCTCTGCCCCTCCCCCGTTCATGCTCTGTCTCTCTCTGTCTCAAAAATAAATAAACGTTAAAAAAATTAAAAAAAAAAATTCAACAATGACTTAAAGACTATAGGAACTAATTAAGACACGAAAATGAATTAACTGGCATAATATCAGAATGAAAGACAAAATACCTTTTTGTTAATGACCTGATGGAATACTTAGAAAATACAAGCAATTATAGTAAAAGAAAATTGAAATAAAAGTAAATTATCAATAAGAGGTATGATACAATACAGTTAAAATTTTAAAAAGTTCTCAAAAATAAAAAATAAAAAAATAAAAAAAATTCTCTAGTTTAGAAACTAACACATACAAAAATAATGGGAAAAATATTTCATTCACAGTACTTTTTCCCAATATTTATACATGACCGTATTGAGAAATAATGCCAAAAGATTTGTTTTTTTTTTTTAATTTAAAAACAGGAACTTAAAGTTATAAAGCAAAAAGTCCAAGAATCACCAAAAAACCTGAGCAAAAGGAGAAAACTAAAAATAGACTTCAATGATATGTATCAAAATACATTCAAAAGACAATAATCAAATCAATATGGCACTGGTTTAAGAATAGACACACAGATGAGTGGAACAGAATAAAAGCCTTAAATATAGATTCCAGCACATATGAAAAAATGTACAAGTCAGAAGTTAAATTCTACTTCTGCAGTAAAGGATAAATTATTTTCTCAAATGATCATTACAAAACTGGTTATCAAGCAAAAAAAAAATAGATCTTTATCTTACATTATTTATTAAAAAAAAAAAAAAAAAAAAAAAAGAGCTCCAGGTAGGATAAAGAAGAACAAGTGAAAAAAATAAATCACAGCAACACATTCTACAGTAAAATTTATAAGATGATACGTCTTTTAAACAATCTTAACAAAGAGCAAAAATTTGAAGAGACAGGCAGACATAAAAGTTCAAAATTTCTTAGACATAAAAAGTGAAAAAAGCATCAACAAACTAAGCAATTAAACTGGAAAAAATATTTGACATGTAGAGACAGAGCAGATTCAAATTATCAAGTTTATAAAAAATACTCAAACTTACTAAAAGTGAAATAACAATTAAGTGGTTCTAATGAGACAGCACTTTAGCAAAAATGTAGAAGACTGATAATATCTCATCAAGAAAGTACTGTCATATTTTATCATCTAAATGAATTAGGACATCCTTTTGTGTATTATTTAAAGTTTATTTATTTTGAGAGCAAGAGCACACAGGGGAGGGGCAAAGAGACAGGGAGAGAGAATCCTAAGCAGGCTCGGCAGCTCAGTGCAAGGCCTGATGAGGCAGGGCTCAATCCCACGACAGTTAGATCATGACCTGAGCAGAAATCAAGAGTCAGACACTTAACTGAGCCACCCAGGTGCCCCATTTTTGGAAAGAAATCTGGTATCATGTATAAAAGGTAAAGTACTTCCTTCTCCCTGTAACCTACCAGTCCAATTTCTGGGAATCTATCATACAGAAATAAAAGTAATCATATGTAATACATACAAAGATGTTTACTGTCACTTATTTTCCAATTTCTTGTCTGTATAAACAGTATTCTTTCTTTCTTTTCTTTCTTTCTTTCTTTCTTTCTTTCTTTCTTTCTTTCTTTCTTTCTTTCTTTCTTTCTTTCTTTCTTTCTTTCTCAAGGTAGGCTCTATGACCAATGTGGGGCTTGAACTCACAATTCTGAGATCAAGAGTCACATGCTCTACTGACTGAGTCAGTCAGGCGCCCTAAGCAGAGTTGTTTCAATCAATACAGGAATGGCTGAATAAATTACAATATACTCTGATCAATTAACACAATGCAATCATTAAAAAGAATAAATCAGTTTTACTAAGTGACTTGGTGGGGATCTGCACAATGCAGTTGTTGACTGAAAAAAAAGCAAAATGCAATCAAATGAGTATAATATGATCAGGCTTAAAGAAAAAGAAACTACAGAGGCACCTGGGTGGCTCAGTCAGTTAAGCGACTGACTTCAGCTCAGAGCATGATCTCACTGTTTGTGAGATGGAGCCCCACATCAGGCTCTGTGCTGATAGCTCAGAGCCTGGAGCCTGTTTCAGATTCTATGTCTCCCTCTCTCTCTGTCCCTCCCTCACTCATTTTCTCTCTCTCTCTCTTTCTCTATGAAAAATAAACATTAAAAAAAATTAAAAAAAAAAAGAAACCACAACCAAAAAATCACTTTGTATGTGTATGTCTTATGTCAGTGTGTATACCTATATACATACATAGACACATACCTAAGTACCTGAACATAGAAAAACAGGTAGTCAACAGATAATGGAGTTGGGATTAAGAACAGGTATGTGTATTTGGAATATGATCAGGAAGGATAAATGCATCTATGCAATAGATACACATACACCCATATTTATGTAATAAAATTATAAAAATTCCTAATATCAGAAATGGACTCAATTATCAAATGATTAATTTAGGGTTATCAAAATACTACACAAAGTCAAGTTGAGCAATGAAGAAGCCTACTATCAGCATTGTTGACCCTTGAAGAAAAATAAAATCCAGAAAATCCATTAGGAATAAGAACCTGTAGATGCTGTGTAATCCACAGGTGGTAAAAGGTTTTTGTTTTTTTTTTTACCCTACATTTTCTCTTTAACATAAAAAGTAGTAACTGTAGAAGGTAAAGGAAAAGGTGAATTTCAGAAGACCTATACTATAAACGGTAAGTCTGCCTCTTACTCCAAACTCCTTTTTCTCTTCCACTCAGACACCATTCAGTTTCTTCATACATCTTAGTACAAGAGTGACTATAACTTTATGATAATTTCCCAGCAGAAAAATTGTTATAACAAAGAATATGTACATTTTAAGTGATGCTAGGTTTTGTCAAATTGCCTCCCAAAAAGGCAACAATTTATACTCCCCACCTTCAGGTAAAGCTTAATTGTGAATCCAGTACATCCAGTGGCAATTTACAATCGAATTTATACTTTGCGGTTCAGCTTGTATGTTCCACTCAATAATAGTAAACACAGAAAGGACAGAATATTTAAATCAAGGAAGAAAGAAAGAAACAAGGAATGTAAGGCTTTAGGAAGAAAGCAAAGCATAAGAAAGAGTGAAGAGTTAGCTTAGCTGTACCACAGGCAGTAAGCAAGCAATCAAGAGGAGAGATGACAGGGGACATTGCAAACATCAATTAGTGACCCTTTAAGCCCAGATTTGGATACCAAACATGAATTCTCAAAAGTTTAAAACAGCCATTACAGAGCTCTTTTTACTGCTCTTTCAGCATCTCACACAGAACCCAGTGCTACCATTTAAACTATTTAAAATAAAGCAAAAAATATGTTAAAATACAGAGGTACACAAGTCTCATGTTTCTGCAAGTTAGATGCTGTTAGTATTTTCAATTTACAGATTGTGAATTCAAAGAATTTACTAAAGTGAACCTCCTTCCTGACTAGATATACAGTAAACACACACACACACACACACACACACACACACACACGAAGCTAAAAAAGGTCTTAAACTCTTCTAAAGTGAACATCCCTTTCCCTTAGCTCTCAGTCCTTCTGTCCAAAGATAAATACTGTTAAGTTTCCTGTAAATCCTTATAAAGATAAAAATTAAGAAATAAATATACTTAGACCTGCATATAGCTACCATACAATTCCTTTTTTAATGGTCGTTTTAAAATACTTTTATTATGACAATTTGCAAACATGTACAAGGGCAGTTAGAACAGAGTAATAAATGCTCAAGTGCCCATCACCCAGCTTGAATAATTAAGAAGGGAGGGGAGTTGTTAATTATTTTCAAGTGAATTCCAGACATCTTAATCATTTTAACATACAATTCTTAGCAAGCCTGAATATCTGGTTTCCAAATCCAGAACAGATTAGACACAGAAAATTAGAAAGTGGTTGGGAGTGTTTAAAAAGGCTTTACCACAGAAAAAAAATGACAGCTGCCTGAGAAGAACAAAATAAAATAAATGAAAACAACTATTTAATTATAGATACACATAACACTAACTCATCAAAAAATTAAAGTCATGTTTAGGGTCTTTGTTTTAAAAAGGCAGGAAAGTATGTGATACACTTGTTTCAAAAGTTGAAAATGGTTAAAAGTTTACATTTTAGGAAGTTAATTAGAAGGTGTTTCACTGATGCTAAACAATTTCCCCCTGAACAATGTTGGGTAAATGAGGATTTACTACATTTAGCTGTGATTTGAGAGGCAACTTGCAGAGTTCTGCAGTGAAGAATGCTTGGTGACTACAGGAAAACAGAACCACAGATATTGCAAATTAACTCATCTAGATTAGAATACTAATCTCTCAAATAATGCCTCTAGGTAGTTTAAAACTGTAAATAACAACCACTACCACTATTTAATGTTTACTTCCCTGGGCCAAATACTTACTGGTTAAGTATTTTACAAATACAAACTCATTTAATCTCACAATTCCCTGAGGTAGGGAATTAAGACAAGACAGTACTTGCCCAACGTCAATAAACTAATGGGACTTCCCTTTTCTTATTAGAACTGTACTATAAGTACTTGTGTTGGGCTCCATCTTTCTGCAAGTATAAGTTTAGGGATACAATTTTTTATCATTTTTCTGGGGCAATGTTTCATTGTGATAGGTACCATGCAACAAGTTCAACAACAGACACACCACTAAAAAAAAATCTAGTATTTACATCAAGTTTTACTCATTATGATTCAGGATTAAAGGATATTGTATACCATGGACATTTTTATTCCAAAATAATTATTACATATGCTACTTGTCAAATTTTTAAAGACCTATATATACTCTTGTGGCTTTTCTTACATTTCCAGTGACAGGGAAGTTTAATGGAGAGTTTTGCTGATAAAGATCTTCCTTTTATAAAATTCTAAACTGTTTCTTAGAACTTCAATCCACTCATCTGGCTGAATCAATACAGACTAAGTTTTACCTTTTCTCTCCCACAAGGCAGCCTTTTAAATTATCTGCAGAATCTTGCAAAGAGTCTCCATGCTAAGTATTCCCAGTCCTGATTCCAGTTTGACATGGTTTCCTCATTTGTCATTATCCTGACTTCCCTTAAAAAGTGGCTCCCCAAATTTGACACAACACTTTTGCAAAGAGCCTAATCAGAGCAGGATACAGGTTTTCCGGTACTAGACCTAAAACAATATTACTTTTTTCCATTACCAAGTCAATTTTGTGTGTACTAAATTTGCAGAAAAAAAAGTTTCCACACATTCATTCATGAAGCAGTGATTAAATATCTATGATGTTAACTGAATCAGGCTTCTTTTTTACGCCAAACTTCCCTTTCCTAAACTCAGGTTTTTTTTTTAACAAAAAAGCAAAATAGTTTCACTTTTGCTTCTTCTTCTAAGCAAATATTAATCTTTAATATATATGATTAATATATATGACCAATATTAATCAGCATGTTATATATTTATCGTATGTGTCTATTATCTGTGTCACGATTGCCTATTATCTGTACCAGCTCCTAAAGCAGTATCTGGAACACAACAGGCACTACAGTTATTTGTTGAACTAACTCATGAATAGACAGAAGAGGGTAGAACATTCATATTTTTTATAGCTTCTTGGAAGGAGTCTCTAGGCTACTATACTTCACTGTTAGATGTTGAAGCATTATCAATAAACACAATTAATCAGAAAAGCCACATGACTGCCACATGCCCTCTAGAATTTACTATGGTCATCTAATATAGGAGTTAAAGGTTTTGATTACTTTAAGATATATGGTGGTTTTTGATGTTACCTTCAAAATATTACTTGCATTTCTCCATTCTAAAATAATTATATAACCTGAAAATAAAAATATACATTGTTAATAGAAGGTCACTAGTAAACTCTATTTAACTATGCTGTGAAATGTTAGGATATGCTTAAGTCAGAGGCTGAGCCAACCTCTCTGCCTTTATATGTGGCCTCAAATGTACTGGACTCCAACCAGAAGCACCTTTATATTACAGTCGGTTTAGATAACACTTTCTTGTGGATTTATATCTGAAAGAGTTGTAGTTCCAGATTTTATTTACTTGAGTTCAAAACACATGAAGCTGTTTTCATTTATTATCATACTGTTTATATTATACTATTTTGCATTCCTTACTATGAAAGTCTCAGGGTGTTTGAATCTCATGGGGTTGTTAATGTTAAGTTACACATGATCCTACTTCATTCTTACTGAATTGCAGTACAAATATATTGTACCACGTCAGTTTAGGACAGGTGTTCCCAAACTGTGCCATGCATCAGAATTAAAAGCACAGAATCCCTAGCCAATTCTGTACCTACTGATTCCAAATAATTGAGGGTAGGGGTCCAAGAATACTTTTAAACAGCTCCTGGAGGTAATGCTGCTTGGAAACTACTAGGTTAGAGAACAAGCAAGAACTCTAATACCACAGTGCCAGAGAACAAGAAAGAATTAATATGGCAATGCCATACCTGGTGTATAAAATATAACATCTAGGCATAAAGACAATTTTGAGAATAATGTCATCCAAAATATTTCCTATTATTTCCCATACCAATCAATACTCTAAGCTGAGTACTTAATCTTATTCATAATTGAAAGTAAATTTGGTAGAATTCTACTTCACTACAACAGGAAGACTTATTTTGAAGGCAAAGTCTATCATCATCATATATATATTTTTAAGTAGGCTCCATATCCAGTGTGGAACCAAACACGGGGCTTGAATTCACGACCCTGAGACCAAGACCTGAGCTGAGATCAAGAGTTGGAGGCTTAACCAACTGAGCCACACAGGTGCCCTCATTATAAATAATTTTTAAAGTTTGTGTAGTATCATTCAAAAATGGAACTACCCCCTGGACTAAAACAAATACATAAAAAAATCCCTATTGACACACATCCAGAGTATTTTGATATTAAAATATAATGATTTACTCACAGAACCAATTCACATGCCTTGATCCACGGCTCAAACATTCATATGGCTTTGAAGCCTCTATTTTCTTTTGCAGGCAAAGGATATAACATACTGATAAACAACCTCCAGAGCAAACCCTTGTGGTTCTGCATTTCTGAAAGATTCAATATTTTCTTCCCATTTTTGCATTTCCCCTATCCCAGCAGTTTTCCAAAGTTTAATAAATGAAATCATTATAGAATTGGCATAAAGGATTTCATTAAGCTACAATGAAGTAAATCATAAAATCTTAGATTAAGCTAGATCAGATGTTAGTGTTTTCCAATCACCTCTATTTACAGATGAAAACAAAAATCAGATAATAGGAGCCAGAAACCCTGACTCCCAGGTTAGTGCAAAAAATCCAACATAGTGCTCTAGAAACTTAGGGTCTATATAAATGCGTGTCATTTAAAGGTTTTGTTGAGTTCAGAATTGTTATAAACATGCCAACAGAAGCTGTCCATAGTTGGTCCTGGGCAAGTATTTCTTGGAAAGGGATTAATAAAATTCATTATATTTTGTGAAACAACATAAGAAAAACTACACAACGAGATAATTGTTTGGTATTCACTTTCCCTATAGGCACTTCTTTTTATGCTCAATCCTGCAGTACCTTGTATTCATTTATGCTTTCAACAAATATTTACTGAGCATCTACTACATGTGAGAAATTACACTGGGAAATACAGCAATGAACAAAATCCCTATTCACATAAAGCTTACATTCTTGTGGTGAAAGGCAGGCAAATTTAAAAAAAAGTCAAACATACAGTATTTAAATCATGGTAGGTACAACAGAGAAAAATAAAGCTGGGAAAGCATTTAGGGATTGTGGGTGGTGGGGTTACAATTTTAAATAGGGTGCTCAGAGAAAGCCTCAGCAAGAAAGTTAAATCAGAGTAAAGACCTGAATGAAGTTAGGAAGCAAGCCATGTAGATAAAGGGGAGAAAGCATTTAAGATCAAGACCCTGAGGCAGAAACTGTCTATCATGTTCAAAGAACAGCACCGAAGACAGCGTGGCTAGAGTTGCATGAACAATAGAACATGAAATCAGAGAAGTGGGAGCTACCAGGAGGCCCAGATCAAAGAGGAACCTGTAGTTGAAAATTTCTATTAAAAATACTAAATATTATCTTGGCTAGATAGAAATTAAATCAGTAGCTTCACTAGGGATGACTCAATTTAATAGGAAACTTAGCATGAATCAGTAATGGTAGAAATTTCTGATAATATCAACAACAGGTTAATAGAAATGTTATTTTGGGGCATTCCCAGCATCCATTAAATTGACTTTAGAGAGCATCATCAACTACTCTTATGACTAGCTTTGAAGCATCCTCTTGTCAATTTATTAGGAGGTGAGTGCTAAAAGGAGGATATAAAGGCAGAGGATGAGGGAATTCATATGCTCTTCATTGCAAGAGAAGCGGAGAAGTGTTTTTACCTTCCACATCTCAGGAGGATATGCTAATATATAATTCAAAATAAGGAGGTAGCCAATCAGGTTATGTTTTACAACTGAACTTGAAGTCAAATTCCAAGGAGCCAAGTTATGTTTCATCCCAATACTTACAACACTAAAGGACAGCTGCAGTTTCTTTTACTTCCTGCATTCCCAGTCTATAGTTATTTCAGAGCCTTGCATTTTGTGTTGCCTGACTGAACAGATCTGAATAGCACCTCAAGTC